>NC_044037.1:62563066-63822847 GCF_901765095.1 Microcaecilia unicolor | reverse complement strand
AATCAGTCTTGGTAAATATGCAGCTATGACTATGATCCCACCTGAATTTAAAAGATTCTTTATCACGAGGGGAATTACAGAATACACATACAGGAGTTTCTGTCCTCAATCATTGGAGAAGGTTTTTAAGCTAGTTTGCTATCCAGCTTATAATTGAAAAAGAAAAACGCCTAGATTTCGACCCAAATCGGGAGATAGACGTTTATCTCACAAAAACGATTAAATCAGTATAATGGAAAGCCGATTTTGGACGTTTTCAACTGCACTCCATCGTGGAAGCGTACAAAGTTGACGGGGGCGTGTTGGAGGTGTGGTGAAGGTGGAACTGGGGCGTGGTTATCGCCCGAGGAGAGATGGGCGCCTTTCGCCGATAATGGAAAAAAAGTATGCGTTTGTAGCTAGAATTTAGGGCACTTTTCCTGGACCCTGTTTTTTCACGAATAAGGCCCCAAAAAGTGCCCTAAATGACCAGATTACCACCAGAGGGAATCGGGGATGACCTCCCCTGACTCCCCCAGTGGTCACTAACCCCCTCCCACCTCAAAAAATGATGTTTCACAACTTTTTATTTTCACCCTCAAATGTCATACCCACCTCCCTGGCAGCAGTATGCAGGTCCCTGGAGCAGTTGTTAGGGGGTGCAGTGGACTTCAGGCAGGTGGACCCAGGCCCATCCCCCCCTACCTGTTACAATTGTGCTCTTAATGCTTAGTCGTCCAACCCCCCCAAACCCACTGTACCCACATGTAGGTGCCCTCCTTCACCCCTTAGGGCTATAGTAATGGTGTAGACTTGTGGGCAGTGGGTTTTGAGGGGGATTTGGGGGGCTCAACACACAAGGGAAGGGTGCTATGCACCTGGGAGCTCTTTTACCTTTTTTTTGTTTTTATAAAAGTGCTCCCTAGGATGCCCGGTTGGTGTCCTGGCATGTGAGGGGGACCAGTGCACAACGACTCCTGGCCCCTCCCATGAACAAATGCCTTGGATTTATTCGTTTTTGAGCTGGGCGCTTTCATTTTCCATTATCACTGAAAAACAAAAACGCCCAGCTCACAAATTGTCGAATAAAACATGGACGTCTATTTTTTTCGAAAATACGTTTCGGTCCACCCCTTCACGGACCCGTTCTCGGAGATAAATGCCCATGGAGATAGACGTTTTCGTTCAATTATGCCCCTCCAAGTGCCCTTAAATAGAACTGAAGAACCTCCCTGTTCAGAGGAGATTCAAATATGTCTACAATAAACACACAAATATAGGAGAAGAACAAAACCTAATGACTCAGCAGAGCAGACCAGCAAGAAAGAAAAGAACCAGAATGAAAGTGGTGTCCTTTATTGGATGAAAATAATACATTTCAAAGCATTAAATACAACTCTTGTTGAAAGTACTACCACTAACAGTCAAGCTGCCATACATAGATCTTTTGCCTTATATAAAGACAATATACAAAAAAGGTGATTTAATTGAATACTGCAGATACTTTTGGCAGTTTCTTTGAAAGTCTAAGTATTTTTAATTGCATCTTGTTATATATCATTTTTCACTCTGTAAGTTTAAGATTTGATACCAGAGAAAACTTTAAGGTGTAGTTGCATAAGCTACAGGAGGAGGTGATCAGAATGATAAGAATCTAGAAATATGAAGAGGTGCTTTTTTTTGGATAGGTTATACATAGAAACTTCAAATATCTATGATGAAGAGCAAGTTAGAGAGAACCACAGAAGAAACAGAGAAGAAAGTTGGGACTGCAATCCTTTTATATGAAAACTAGAAGACAGTTGCTTCATAAGAACATAAGAACTGCCATACTGTATCATACTAAAGGTCCAACAAGGTCAGATTTCCAACCATGGCCAATCCAGGTAATAAATACCTGGCAGGATCCCAAAACCTAGCTCAAGGTCTTGGAAGAGATTGTGCAATTTGAAATATTTGTTCAAAGGGTGTTTCTGGAATCTATTATCAGACACCCTTTGGTATGCACTTTGGTTTTTATGAAACTTTGAAATTGCAACTTTATCTGAAACAAATATTTCTATAATGTATTTATTTATTTATTTCACAGGCTTGGTATACTGCTAAGTCCTAAGCATAGGCATAAAGTGGTTTACATAATTTTAAAAAATGATAGGGAAAGAGAGAAGAAGATAGGAGAGGGAAGGGGGATCCGGAGAGCAGAATAAGAAGGAGGGGGATCCGGAGAGCAGAATAAGGAGATGGCTAAGTGGTATAAGAGAGGAAATAGAGAAGCGAAAACTAAGAAGTATTATAAAAGGAGATGGAGAAAAGGTGAGTTTTATTGACTTGCTTGAATTTAGAAAGGGTTGGTTGATTTCTGACATGCAATGGAAGGTCGATCCACAGCTGAGGAGCTAAGTAGCAGAAAGTAGATTCACAGGTGGAGGACAGTCACATACAGGTGAGAGATGAGAGGGTGAGGAGATTATTGTCAGTAAAGCAAAGGCAACACCGAAGAGTGTAGGGAATGAGGAGATTGTTGAGGTAGGCCGGAGCAGATGGGGAATCTTGATCTTATTGTTATTTATTCTTGTTTGTAGTTGTATATACCCTGACACAGGTTTGCATTTTTGTAACATGGCAAATACACAGGCACTCCTGCATGTACTTATACATATTCTATAAAAGGCATTTGACCTGAATGTTTCAATTCCAGTCTCAAAGTTCTATGTAAAATAGTCTTCACATGTATAAAACAGAGGTCACAATTCTTAACTGGGCTGACTCCTATTTCAGAGTTGTAAGATTTTGCAGTTACAATACGGTAATGGTCAAAATTAACACATGGAGAAAGAAAACTTCTACATTAACATTACCAGATTTTGGGGGGAGGGTTGCTATGCAGATAATTCAGAGAAAAGTCAGTATCAGGTGTTAACTGCATGATAGATAATGTATAATAAAATTACTTACACCTTATGAGGTGGCGTTAACAAGTCTATGTTATTTTTCATTTTAATAGTTCATACTTGGATTGAGGTATGTGGATGAAAAGTCAAGTTCTTAAAGCTATCCAACATCAAAAGCTGATTTTGTATAGGAAAACTCAAGTACAGCATTTCCAGAACCTTTCAACATTTAAGTTAACTAAATGCAAGGACATGAGGCCAATTGTGGACATAATAACCCAATGCAAGCTTAAATACAGGTGGCCTTTCAATTTAAGCGCCACTTTGTTGCAGAAGGTAAATCAGTATCAACTAAAGATCTACCCAAAGTCTGGACAGTCTTGAAAGATTTAGGTTGGGCTCAGGTTCTGTCGTCACAGACCCACTGCAATAACTTAATGATAAACAAAATCTAAATGATAAAAAATTGATAGTTGCAACCTAGGACAGTGGATTATGGATCTGATGATTCACAATAAACATAAGAAAAACTGGAAAAATTGCAAGTGTAGATTATGGAACAAAGAGTGAGAAACTGTCACTTATCTTGAAGCTGACTGAGAAGTTCTCATGTAGAAAATTTCTATAAAGAAAGACATATTAAGCTAGCATATGCCGTCATCTGCCGTCATCTACTATGTTACTATGCTGAAATTGGGTGGCGAGGATAGGGGAGGGCAGACTTATACGGTCTGTACCAGAGCCGGTGATGGGAGGCGGGACTGGTGGTTGGGAGGCGGGAAATACTGATGGACAGACTTATATGGTCTGTGCCCTGAAAAGGACAGGTACAAATTCAAGGTAAGGTATACACATATGAGTTTGTCATGGGCAGACTGGATGGACCATGCAGGTCTTTTTCTGCCGTCATCTACTATGTTACTATGTAATTCATTGGAAACTTTATCTAAACTACATAACTGTACCAGGAAAGCACTGGAATCATGACCCTAAGAACTATAGAAAATGAAGAGGTTATGATTAACTGGAACATTTCAATTCCAACCAATAAAAATCCTGATGCAAAAAAAAAAAAAATCAGACATCATGATAAAGTTTTGGAAATGGAGCTAATTTCTATTTACTATGACAAAAGCAGTGAAGAATTACTTTAATGCATTTTGAATTCTACTTTTTAGAGAGCAGAATATGGTAAAGGGTTCATTTTCATAACAGAAAAATGTCCAAAAATGGCATAACAGGCAGATAAATGTATTTCTCACAGAAAAGCATCTAACATGTATAATCAAACCAACACAAAAAAACCCCACCCAAGTCTGCTAGCCGCCAAAATGAAGATGTTCCCAGAGGGGTGTTTCTTGGGCATGACATGTGTGGTGTTATGTGATGAATATTTATCACCAATAATGAATAATAAAATGACAAGGTGATGCATGTGGGAAAAAAGAACCAGAATTATAGCTACGTCATGCAAGGTTCCACGTTAGGAGTTACGGACCAAGAAAGGGATCTGGGTGTCGTCGTTGATAATACACTGAAACCTTCTGCTCAGTGTGCTGCTGCGGCTCGGAAAGCGAATAGAATGTTGGGTATTATTAGGAAAGGTATGGAAAACAGGTGTGAGGATGTTATAATACTGTTGTATCGCTCCATGGTGCGACCGCACCTTGAGTATTGTATTCAATTCTGGTCGCCACATCTCAAGAAAGATATAGTGGAATTGGAAAAGGTACAGTGAAGGGCGACTAAAATGATAGCGGGGATGGGACGACTTCCCTATGAAGAAAGACTAAGGAGGCTAGGGCTTTTCAGCTTGAAGAAGAGACGGCTGAGGGGAGACATGATAGAGATGTATAAAATAATGAGTAGAGTGGAACGGGTGGATGTGAAGCGTCTGTTCACGCTTTCCAAAAATACTAGGACTAGGGGGCATGCGATGAAACTACAGTGTAGTAAATTTAAAACAAATCGGAGAAAATTCTTCTTCACCCAACGTGTAATTAAACTCTGGAATTCGTTGCCGGAGAACGTGGTGAAGGCGGTTAGCTTGGCAGAGTTTAAAAAGGGGTTAGACGGTTTCCTAAAGGACAAGTACTAAATGGACTAGGGAAAAATCCACAATTCCAGGAATAACATGTATAGAATGTTTGTACGTTTGGGAAGCTTGCCAGGTGCCCTTGGCCTGGATTGGCCGCTGTCGTGGATAAGATGCTGGGCTTGATGGACCCTTGGTCTTTTCCCAGTGTGGCATTACTTATGTACTTATGACTTCCTAGGGCAGAATTATACCTGCTTTAAATGCATCTAGGGTAATGCCAAACCAGTCTTTAGATGCATTTGTGATTTTGTTGAGTTGGAGAGAGGAGAAGTGGAAGTGGCTGTTTGTGAGAAATAGTGGAGAGTTGTTGAGTGATTTGTTACCTTTTTGTGTTTGCCCCAGTCTGAACCTTTTGACCCTTGCATTTCTTGACTTGCCTCCTCTGTCTCACTTCCTCAAGTCCTTGCCCACACCTACTAGCCCCCCAACCACACCATTTCTTCCTCTTTATCTCACCCCCTTCCCCCACCAAACACCCCACTGTCCACAAACCTCCACACCTCCAATTCTACATCCATACCTGCTTGTTTCCTGCAGGGGCGTAGCTACGGGTGGGCACCCAATCACAACACAGGCCCACCCAGTCTCTCTCTGACCCACCAATTGCTGCCTGTCTTTTTAGGTGCCGGTTAGGCTGCATAGCAGCATGCAGCCATGTGGAAGCCTCCATCACAGCGGTAGCAAGCAAAGAGAAACTCTCCTGCCTGTCTTTGTGAGGAAGGGGCCTTGAGACCCGGCAGGTCTGCACGGAAGGAACAGGGAGCGGGAAAGCTGGGGCGCTCTGACTCCTTCTCCAGCCGGTCCTACGATCTCTCATCGATTTTTTTTTTCTTGCTTGACTTCCATTTATAAAAAACTTGTTTTGAATCGGACATGATGCCGGATCTCCTGCTCCTGGGGCAGCCCTACTCGTGGGCTCCAGGAGTCTCCTGCAATGTGCCCAGGCTGCTGCTGCTCCTCCTCTTCTTCTCTCCGACTTCCTGCCAGCTCTGCCCGGTCTCTTGCGAGTGCTCGGAAGCAGCCCGAACCATGAAGTGCTACACCCGCAACCTTCATCACTGGCAACAGGATCAGTCGGATCACTACCGGCGCTTTGCGAGGGCTGCCCAACCTGGTCACTCTGTCCCTAGCCAACAACAGGTATGAAGGGTTTAAGGGCAGCAGCACGTGGGTGGTGTTTGAGATTCTTGCTGCAGCGCTCGGAAAATCGGGCATTAGGTACGCATCTGTATTTACCTCTGTCATCAAGGCTGCTGCTACTGCATGTTGGTAGCTGTAGCTTGCACACCAGGCACCAGTGTCTCTCCTCATGGCCCATGCACATAGTGCCTATTTCCCCCTGCAGCCGGCGCACATAGCACCACTCTTTCCCTGCAGACCACGTACACCCTTTGAGCTGCAGAGCGGGGTATGTATGCATGCAGCATTTTCTACCGGCGGACGCTAACAGTTCTCTCGGGCAGGATTTCTGGGGGCTTCGTACAGGGACTCGCCCCCTTTAGGTTTACAGGAGGTTAAGGGAGCCTTTCCCATCCTGCAAGGGGCTCTTCCATCTCAGTCTGGCTTTTCCAAAGGGACACGTATTGCTATTGCCTTTTTAAAGGTGCTGTTATTGGTATTTGAGTGTTCAGAACTGGTGGTGTTAAAGTTTGCAACATAGGTTCTGAATATGTATCTGGTTTATGTTGCTGTAGGACAGCTGTTGGGCAGACTGTTTATTAAAAATTATTTAGGATCCCCAAAAACACTACTCACACCTATATATACATAGTGCCCACCCATAGTAGCTCTGGGCCCACCCAAAATGTCAGGTCTGGCTACACCACTGGTTTCCTGTCTCTCATTTTTCCTCTATTTGTCCACTCCCAGCCACTGTGTTCTGTGCTGCTGCTGCTGCTGCTGCTTATGTGAGAACTGTGTGCTGTTCCTGGGAGAGTGAGTGATTTGTGCTGCTGCTGTGTGTATCAGAACTTAAGAATAGCCATACTGTGTCAGATCAATGGTCCATCTAACCCAGTATCCTGCTTCCAACAGTGGCCAATCCAGGGTGATACAGAGAGAACAGCCAGCACAGCTTTGTTTGCTCAAATTTACCTAACTCCTCAGCCTGTGTTGCGGTGTCCTGCCTTCCTAGGCCGTGGATGCCCTCCTGGGGAAGGAGCCTGTGCACTATGCACTCTATAGGGGTGAGGTTTACGGTGTCCACAACTGGTGGGTTGGCCCCAGTCTTGTGTCTCACAAACCTCTTTAGCTGCTTCCATTTTCTTTTCATGTCCTCTAGATCTCTGTGTGCGGAAGACCACATTAGGCTTCTCACATAAGGTGAGTCATTCTTTTTCCTTGTTATAAGTATATATAGTTTGCCCCTTGGGAGCAAAGAGACTGGCATGGTATGCCATGATCTCCTTAACCAGGACTTTAATCTCACCATCACTGAAATTGCATTTCCTGCTCGGGCATAGGCGCCAACTCTGTGAGTGCTCAAGGACCCCCAATATTTTCTAACCCACCGTCAGAAGTTCCGGTTCCAACCCCAGCCCGCCCTGCCCGCCCTCTTCTCCCTCAACAGTCCTCCGTCCTCGCCTTCCTGCCGCCCAGAATTTAAAACTCATTTACCTCGGGTCCCGGCAGCAGTGGAAGGCGAGCAGGCTCGGCTTCAGCTTTCCCTTCTCTCTCAGCTCTAGTTCCGCCCTCACAGAAACAGGAAATGAGGGTGGGACCAGAGCTGAGAGAGAAGGGAAGGCTGAAGGTGAGCCTTCTCGCATTTCACTGCTGCCAGGACCCGAGGTAACGTGAGTTTTAAATTCTGGGCGGCAGGAAGGTGAGGACACAGGACTGTTGTGAGAGAAGAGGTTGGGCTGGGGTTGGGACTGGAACTCGGAGGAGAGGGGGGCTGAAAAGGAGCAGGTGGTATTTGGGGTGAGTTACTGGATATGGAGGGGAGGGGAGAGAGGAGAAATCGCTGGACATGGAGGGGAGGGGAGAAAGAAGAAATCGCTCCATGGAAGAGAGGGCAGGGGAGAGATGAGACTTGTTGGACATGGATGGAGGGAGGGGAGGGTAGGGCAGGAGAGAGAGGAGAATTCGCTGGACATGGATGAGAGGGGAGGGTAGGGGAGAGAGGAGAATTGCTGGATATGAATGGAGGTGTCAGGTTCTCAGGTTCAGAGCCCGCGGGGCCGGGCTCTGGAGCAAACGTGAGCCCTTGGGCTGCTGCCGAGGAGCGACAGCAGCAGGCAAAACCCACCAACCAACACTGGGTAAGCACACCAGCAGGGACTGCAGGCACTGCCCAGCGAACCGGAACACCTGGACTGGAATCCCCCGGACTGGAGGACACAGGACTGGAACACTGGACTGCAATCCCTCGGACTGGAACACACACCGGACCGGAACACACTGGACTGGAGCACACCAGACTGGAACACCCTGGACTGGTCCCCCGGACTGGAGGACACAGGACCGGAACACGGGACTGGAGCACACTGGACTGGTCCAACAGCTTCACCTGTACTTAGCTACTAAGCCCCCCAAGAGTTGAGCTCCTGGGTTCGAGTAGCCGACAGGACTTACTGGATACCGGATGACATAGGGACCAGGACTGGAAACAGAAGTGCTCCTAACCCTAAACTGATCTACGTGCTCCCAAGCCCTAAACCAGCAGGAGTGTTCCTAACCGTAAACTGACAAAAGGACTTCCTAAGCCCTATACTAAACAGGAGCTCCTAAGCCCTGCTCAAGAAAGGGACTTCCTAAGCCCTAAACTAACAGAGCAGGGTACTAAATACAAAGCTAACACAGGTGCTACTAAGCACCAAGCTACAAGCAGAGCTTTACACTAATAAGCTAAACACAAAACTAAACCAGCTACCTAAGCACTGCTCTAGCAAGCTAGATACAACTAACAAGGTGCTTCCTAAGCACTACTCTGGCAAGCAACCAGAAGAGCTCCTAGCACTAAAAGGGAAGACAGGGGAGCCACAAGGAGGGAAGCTAACACATAAGCCAAAAGTGCTTCTAAAGCACCAAACACCAACAGCAAAGAGTGCAATGCTCCTAATAGCACAAACACCAGAAGTACTTCTAACAGCAAACTCTGCAGTGTTCCTAACAACACCAAACCCTGAAGTACTTCTATCAACAACAGAGCTTCCAAAGCCCTACACACAGTAATGCTACCAAAACCAAGAGGGAACAGAAGGGAACCAAAAGGGAAAAGCAGGAAAGCTAAACACACAGTCACCAGTGCACACTGCACTAACACTAACCTGGCCCTTAGCAAAAGCAAGCAGGGAAACTAGACACAACGTCAGAAGTGCACACTGCACCACCCTACCTACAGCAAACACCACTGTTGCAAAGGCCCTGAAGGAAACAACACCACTTCCTTATCAAGGCCCTCCCTGATGATGTCACACTCCCTAGACCTAGGCAAAAGCACACTGACCCAGAGAGGCCCAACCCACACCAATGCAAAACCGTGAAATACTTGAAGCCAGTACACCCAAAGAGAGTTAGAGCAACTCAGGCAACACACAGCTGTAGTAAAGTAAAACAATTAACCCCATGCTGCTGGAAGCTGCCAGCACAGAGAGACAGAGCCAGCTCAGAAAGGACAGAGAAAAGAAACAGAAGCCAGCTAAGAAGCTGACCCCCAGGAAAGAGGTAAGTTTGAGAGGGGTTCAGACCCCAATCATAACAGGAGGAGAGGGCAGGGGAAAGAAAATTGCTGGATATGAATGGAGGAGAGGGTAGGGGAGAGAGGAGACTTTTTAGTGATTTTTTAGTGTGGTAGGCATGCCCTGTGCTAATCAAATAGCACAGGTAAATTACCACTCGCTGCCCGATCAGCATGGGGTTAGCATGGGAGCCCTTACCGCCTAGTAAATAGGTACTGGTCAGTGCTCATGCGCTAATGGCCACATACTAACTGGGAAATTAGTGTGTGGCCATTAAGGTGAAAATAGAAATTGCAGTCATTTTACTGCCACGCTAAAAGTGGCTTCAGCGCATCTGGAATCCATGAGTTAAAAATAGCATAGGCCACTTTTTAGTGCTGCTTAGTAAAAGGGCTCCATAATTTACAGGAAGTTGTTGGAATGTGAGTTCAGTATGAATTAACAGATGCAACCTCTTAAATGTCAGCACTTTTAGCAATTAAATTTAACATTCGTTCTTTTAAAATGCCAATTATAGCAGTTCTTACAAGTCCAGTACACTAATAAAACACATTTCTATAATTTTTGCTTAATCAGATTTCCAGCTCTTGTATTAAACTTTGTGAAATGTTAGTTCTATTACCAGTTTGATACCATAGCAAAGCTGTGATTCTAATGCCATTTGATTTTTTCATTGCTGCTATATTTTCCATTTGTTGCTTTTAATTGTAATCATTCAGCTCTGTGATGGTCCATTACATTTGGAAGATAAAGCTTAAATTGGTAAATGCTAATGATAAAAATGCTTAACACTTCACGTTCACTTTGAAAGGAGAGGATTTGCTTCTGTCTTTTATGTTTGTTAGGATGAAAAATCAATTACTAAAAAAGTATGTGGAATGGAAAAAGACACAAATGGCATATGAATTAAAGTCAAGGTTTCAGGGACTTTTGAACAGATCTCAGGTGTTTTGTGTGATTTTTGGGGGAGGAGGGGAAGGGGGAGGGTGCATTATTAATACTGCATCATCATTCTTATTCAAACTTTATACAATCGTCCTGTTTTATATTCCACCTATAAATGTTGAGATTACAGGTCTACATGACTGACAAACTGATACAAAGAAAGATGCAGACAGAGAAATTGAAAGGGAGGAAACAAAGGAAGGAAATCCAATCATGGTTACAAACTAGAATAAAAGGAAAGACATTTGACCTTGAGAATGACAAGCTTCAAAGTTCTGTTTAGTGAACACTAGACCTCAAATACCTGTCTCAGAAAGACAGAGGTAAATATTTGGTGACATAGCCAGTGTTCATGTGTAACTATGCTTTTAAATGTATATATATTTTCAGCTACAGATATCTGTGTAAGTGCCCTTGATTCTATTGTCAACTGGCTTCATTCCCATTATCATTTTCCTAACCCTTCCAAAAGTATTGCTTCCTGGACAACTGGGCATCTATTGCCTTTGTCTCATACTCCTATCTTAAAGGCACCCCTCTAGCCCTGGTTGACTCTTTCAAATACCTAGGAGGTACCCTTGACAATCAGCTCACTTTTGACATTCAGGTTGCCTCAGTGGTTAAATCCAGCTTTCTTGCCTTCCATCACATTCAGACTATTCATAGTTACCTTGATGATGTTGCATGTACAGTCTTAATGTATGCCTTTGTTGCGTCATGGCTAGAGTACTGCTATCTTCTATCACACGTAATCTGAGCTGGAGAGGATACTCCTGTAGCCTGACAAGAAGGGTTGAAACTTTAAAATACCGGATGCCAGAACAGTGAAAGCGATCCGCCACGGACCCTGAAGAAGATTCAAAACTCAGGCCATAGTCGACCGTGGCATATTGATAAAACTGAGCAATGAGTATGATAAGTTTTGCTATTAAGAGATGTGTATGAATTAAAATTGAGTAACATTGAACATTTAATAGCAGTTGGAGGTTCTTTGCCTATGATGATAATGTATGCTCCTTCATATAGAAGGCTGGCTGGCATATTTAGAAGGAGCTTTTTTGAGGCTTTTTCCTCCATTTTTTCATGTTTTCACTTTTCCATGCTGGTTAAGAGGTGTGTAGAATTGAGTATGGAGTATGCAGCTTAAAAGTTAAAAGCTGAAATAGAGTTGTGATTTTTTGGAAGAGGATTATATAGTTATAGAGTACTGCAATGTCATATATGTAGATCTCCCTTCATCCCTTATCAAAAGACTACAGGCAGTTCAAAATATTTTGGTTCAGTTGTGGTCTCATACTTGTCACTTTGACTGCATCACTCTACCACTTGTACATCATCACTGGCTCCCCATTTCCTACACAATCCAACATAAGATCCTTACAGTGTCCCATAAGGGAGCTCCCCTTTACTGGTCCATCCCATCTGTCTGTCATTACCACCTCGAGTCAACAAGTCATTGCACTTTTTTGCTGCTTTGTTGATGTAGTGATGAGCGAACCATTGTCATTGAACATGCTGTGGGGTGATGGGGGATTGAGGCTTATTGAGACCAACAAGCCCCTTGTTCTTTTGTTGGGAAAAGGTGAGAAAATGGTGCTGCTAGGACCTTTCTGAGAAATAAAAGCCACCATACTAATTAGATCAAAGTGAAAGAACACACTCACATAGGGATTGCTGAAATATCAGACTAACGAACATAAGAGTGTGAAATGTTTAAATGGAAATTCAATATATGAGATTTCAGCAGTCACACTTAGTACTATCACTCTAACTGAACTGTATCAAACATATATTCAAAGTGGAGAGAAAAAAAAGACCTGGTTATGTTGGAAGCATTTAAGCAAGATTGGCGACTTTGAGAAACTTTGGAAGTGACCATTTGAAGAAGCTAAGTGCCATTTACAATTTGGATTGTTTCATAGGCTTACATATTGGGTGTTATCCTGTAGCTCTATATAATATAGTGGAGCTAAGGTATGTTCACTGAGATCATTTTTTTCTCCACTTTGGATATATGTTTGATAAAATTCAGTTGTGATAATGCATGACTGTTGAATTCTGAAGTATGCCATGCATGCTGATAGTTAAACACATGTTCTGATACAAATGCTGAACTTCAGGTTTTAAAAGATACATTTAACAGAGAGAAGAAAACATACAATGGTACTTATGTACACCTGCTAAAGGCTAATTTGCCGATGATGTGCTCTCATTTAACTGTGGTTATGCCTTTATTTTCTGGCTTTAGTTTAATGCATATAATAGGCCATTAATGCATACCATGCTGTTTTTCTGCATGCTAAATTGTCTTAATATGCACACTAAACTTTAGCTCATTGATCCTTAAAGCTTGAAAAATTTACCTCTGAATTCTTAATTCATATTATTATAGAGTTCCTCCTACAAATCCTTTGTTCACAAAAGGTTAGACAGATCTGTTGTAATGATATTAGTTTTATCAATTCTATGTTGCTGTTAGCCTGAATTACTGTGAAGGTAGATATGTAATTAAACACTGAAGCGATGAGAGACAACATTATCATATTAGCAAAATTAATTCCTAATAACAAAGCCTGATTTAATTTATTTACAATATATTTTCTCCAATGTCCCAAAAATTATTCTGGTAACTTTCTTCATTAACAACACAATTACCAGATGTGTTATCCTTGATGTTTCTTTAAGCCTTGCAACCCTAACACTTTTTTTTTTAACTGAAATAAATGTGCTCTGTATATTTAGTTTTTGTATGTAAAAGTATGCACCCAGCAGAACAATGCATATGCTTTAAAGCATATTTAGTGGAGATGTTTCACAGAGCAGGATAGCAAGAAAAATAAGAGGTCTAAATGCTGAAAGCAAATACCCAAAATACAGAGAAGCATATACTGAGCCAGGGGTTGGATACCCAAACATGTGCAACCTTAGAATCATTTTAAGTCACTGGCTCCATATATATTTCTCAGATTAGGGGCTCCTTTTACTAGGGGCTTACCGCTCGTTATATAGGAAGTACAGCCGGGCTACTGCAACAGCCCAGCAGTACTTCCAACCCCTAGTGCACCGTCATTTCCAGTTCTACAAAAATGTATTTATTTATGTAGTGCCAGAGTGTACCCATCGGTAATTGGGCAGTGCCATGCAATGCCCAGCTACAGCCGTGTTAATGTGGGAGCACTTACTGCCACCTCAATGGGTTGTGGTAAGGGCTCCACCCCCAAAAATGGCCGCATGGCAAGTGCTTTACTTGGAGCATGGTCATTTCCTGTAGGAAAGCTAGACTTCCCTTTTAACATCTGCGGTAAAAGGGGGCCTTGGTGCACGTGCAAAACACGCACAGACACCAGCGCCAGCTCTGTTTTTCCGCAGCTTGGTAAAAAGGGCCCTAGATTTACAGTGGGGATTTAAACAGTGCGTGCACATTTGTAATTTCAAAACTTGTGTGTGTGTGTGTGGTTTTTTTTTTTTAGTTGGAAAGAGTATCAGAAGAAAAAGCAGGTGCAAGTATCTGCAGGTATATTTTCCTCTGCCAATTTTCAAAATGAATGTACACCTGCAATCTCACTTTGAACAACTATCAAAAGGCAAAAACTTACAAGCATCTGAGGACTTTACATCTATGCAGACAGTATGAAATTTGCCCCCAAAGGGCTGTGATGAAGGTGGAACAATATGATGGCAGACTGAATCTCAGCTCTGTGAGTCTGTTGCCTTTCATTTCATGGTTAAGTGGAAGGTGAGGCCTAGAACCCTTCCAGCTGTTTCCAATCTAATTTCTTTACCAGGCTCGATTGGTTGTGTCTCACTGTGCAATGGCGTTCCTAGGGGGGCTGACACACGGGGCGGATCGCCGATGCGCCCCGCCCCCCGGGTGCAGCGCCCCCCCTGGTGCAGCGTGAGCCCCCCTCGGCGAAAGGACACTCCCCCGGTGAAAGAACCCCCCCCCGGTGCATGCCGCTGGGGGGGGGGTGCCGCGCGCCTCTCCGCTTCATTCGTTTCCATGCTCCCTCTGCCCCAGAACAGGAAGTAACCTGTTCGGGGGCAGAGAGAGCACAGAACGAACGTAGCAAACAGGCGCGCGACACCCCCCCCCCCCCCAGCGGCGTGCACCCGGGGCGGACTGCCTCCACCGCCCCCCCTTGGTACGCCACTGTCACTGTGGGAAAGGGTTGTTGGAAGGTGTCACAGGGGAAGAGGGCCCAGTGCTATCCCAGACCCATGATGTCATTTTGAGCCCCAAAGAGTGAAGGACCCCACCAGCACAGAGTGATGCCAACCCATCGGTGGTGGGGTGAGTGTGGCGGTGAATCCGTAGGGACCACAAACCCCTGATTGTCTCCTCTCTGGAGCAATATCATCAGGGTTGTTCACCTTGGCAGCATTAGTGGCAAGATAAAAAAAAGTGGTGAAGTGAAACTGCTGCACAGTATATAAGCAAAAACAGAAGCATGGGAAAGCCAGTTGGCTCAACCAAATTATTTTATAAATAAAGGTATAAAAAGTCGAAAGGCCGGTGATTCCTTATTCTTGCAATCTGCACACTATAATGCTCTCAATAACAGAGCTGGCCAATTATTAGTGACATATTTGAAGGGCCAAAAGAAAAAAAGATCTGGAATACCATGCCTGAAAGACGATATGAACAATAACTATTGTCAAGCACCTGAGATATTGTCACAATTCAAAACATTTTTCCACTTGTCTTGGGGTAGACTAGACACCATCAAAATGATGTATGCTTCCTTGTCTCCTTCCACTGGACACCTGAAAGGAATTGGAAGAGCTAATTATTTGATTTCTGTGGCAGAACAAATTTCCTCGCATAGCACCAAAAAAACTGAAATGTGCAAAGGCTATGGGTGGAATTAATTTTCCAAGTTACTATGAATATCATATGTCCTTCTTTTTAGACCTATCCAGGTAGGAGTGTTTCTGTCAGGATAAGCCCTGCTGACAGAGTCATATCTGGATTTTCAGTGGTACTTAACTGGATAGTGCTGCAGAAAACCCAGTTAGACTGTGTTGGCACTGTCTGGGTGGAGCAGGGTTAGTGGTAATATTCGGCCCACTAACCAGGTAACTAACTGGATAGAGTTGGGGCAACAAAAAGTCTGTCTTAACTTTGTCTGTAGACCATCCTGGATATCGCCAGTACCTGGTTAAGTACTGGTGGCTGCCAAATACTCAGATAGATACCCAGGTATGGCCTGGCACTGAATATTTGGTGGCCAGTGTTTTTCCTTCTCTTAAAGATTAGTAAATCACCTGGACCAGATGGTATACACCCCAGGGTACTGAAAGAGCTCAAATATGAAATTGCAGACCTGCTGTTAGTGATCTGTAACCTGTTGTTAAAATAGTCCATAGTACCTGAAGATTAGAAGGTGGCCAATGTAACAAAATGTTCCAGGGGTGATCGGGGAAATTACAGACTGACCGGTAAGCCTGACGTCAGTGCCTGGCAAAACAGTGGAAACTATTATAAAAAATAAAATCTCTGAACACATAGAGAAATATGGTTTAGTGGGACAGAGGCAACATGGATTCAGCCAAGGGAAGTCTTGCCTCATCAATTTGCTTCATTTCATTGAATGTGTGAATAAACATGTGGATAAAGGTGAGACTGTCAAATGCTTTCTGAAAATCTAGATACACATCAACTAAGTCCCTTATGAGAGACTCCTGAAAAAAATTAAAGATTCATGGGATAGGAAGCAATGTTTTGTTTGCTTCCTATCCCATGAATCTTTAATTTTTTTTCAGGAGTCTCTGTTGTGGATTATTTATTTATTCATTCAGGGTTTCTATACCACCTTTGCTAAGAAGCAGTTCAAAATGGTTTACAGTGGTGGCCAAAAAAGCAAACAGGATGCTAGGAATTATTAGGAAAAGGATAGAAAATAAGACAAAGAACATTAAACTGCCTCTGTATCACTCCATTGTGCGACCATACCTTGAGTATTGTGTATAGTTCTGGTTACCGTATCTTAAAAAGATATATCTGAATTAGAAAAGGTTCAAAGAAGGGCGACCAAAATGATTAAGGGGATGGAAATCCGCTTATATAAGGAAAGGCTAAAGAGGTTAGGACTCTTCAGATTGGAAAAGAGACGGCTGAAGAGGGGATATGATAGAGGTTGACAAAATACTTAGTGGTGTAGAACGCGTAAATCATTTTTTTTTTTACTCTTTCAAAAAGTATAAAGACTAGGGGATAAATTCAAGGAAGTTACATGTTACTACTTTTAAAACAAACGGGAGGAAATATTTTTTTCTCTCAACAAATTGTTACGCTCTGGAACTCGTTGCCAGAGGATGTGGTATCAGTTGTTATCTGGGTTTAAAAAAAGTTCAGACAAGTTCCTGGAGGAGAAGTCCATAGTCTGTTATTAAGATAGACATGGGGAAAGCCACTGTTTGTCCCTGGAATCAGTAGCGGGGCATGAATCTTTCTATTATTTGGGATTCTGTCAGGTACTTGTGACCTGAATTGGCTACTGCTGGAAGCAAGATACTGGGCTAGATGGATCATTGGTCTGACCCAGTATGGCTATTTATATGTTCCTTATAATCTTATATTCCTTCTTAATGAGACAAGGCACAGTATGGATATAGGACCTCCAGCACGATTCTCATCCGATATGGTTACATTGGGAAAGTGCATCATATTCTCTTATACTGCTTAATTACTTTCCACAATAACCTTAAATGATAAACCAAGGTTGAATCCAATACTCTATGCTACGGTAAAGGCTTTTGACTTAGTTGAAGAGAATGTTTTAATACAATGGCCCACCACCACCCTTTGCTCGGAAATCTTGGCAAAAGGCAGGTATCTGGAATATCACACATTAGAGCTAGATTCAGTAAATGGCACTCAAAATATGATGGAGAAAAAAATCAGCACTAAATGCAATTATATAAAAAGTATGTGCCCTTTATAGAATCATACTTAGCACCAATTACCATGTATAACTTAAGGCACCAGACTTAGGACCCCTTTTACCAAGCTGTGGCAAAAGAAGGCCTGCACTGGCATCACGCTGAGGCCCCTTTTACTGCAGTGGGTAAAAGGGAAGTCTCTCTGTCCTGCAGGAAAGTAAAGTGCTTTCCGCATGGCCATTTCGAGGGCAGCCCTTACCGTCATCTATTGAGGTGGCAGTAAGGGCTCCCACGTTAACCTGGCAGTAATCAGGCAGTACATGGCACTGCCCGATTACCACTGGGTACACTCCAGCACTACAAAAATAGATACATTTTTATAACGCCAGATATAATGGTTTGCTAAGGGTGGGAAGTACTGCCGGGCTGCTGTGGTAGACCGGTGGTACTTCCTGTTTAGCAAGCAGTAAACCTGCATTGGGATTACCGCCTCTTAGTAAAAGGGGCCCTTAATGCCTGCTGAAACCTAGTATAAATGTTGGTGCCTATGTTAGGCATGCTGAGGTCATATTCTATAATTCTACGTGCAACATTTTGTAATGCTCCTGACATGCTCATGGCCATGCCCGTGTTTGAGTTATATGCTAGACTTAGGCAGCATGCCTTATAGAATGGCACATAACCGGATGCATATGCAAATTTTAATGAGTTCCAATTAACATCAATAATTGTTTGTTAGCATCCAATTATTGATGTTAATTGGCTCATTACTCGATTAATTTGCACACCCATCTTGGGTATTCAATTCTGGGTGCCATATATAGAATCCAGGCGTTAATGTCTGATAGGCACTAGAGTGCATTTGATGAGTTACAAGATAAGCATCAACCTACCATTCAACATCATTATCACTAGATACAATTGTGACACTGTTTGCAGCAGGCACTGAATAGCTCTACACTGAAAGATTGTGACACCAGCTGTTGGGAACATTGCCAGCATTTTCATGAGACTTCAGGAACTTCTAATTGGTACATTTTTTTTTCTCTAAAAAGAAGATATCTCCAACCAATTGGATTAGAGAAAGTATGGGAGCATGACCTGAGTTGTCAGTTAATGGGTGCATAGTGGGAGACCATATGGATGAACCTAACCTGTACCACTATGTCAGTAGCTTTGACCCAGTCCGTTTTCTTTCTACTACATAACGTGTTTTGGACTCCGGCTAGGCTGGCATGGTTGAATCTACAGAACTCGTACCTCTGCTGGTCATGTGGTGCTTCAACTGGTACACTTTCATGTATTATCTGATTGCAGTCTACTGAAGTGATATTGAGAGAGATTGTAGCAAATCATGTCAAGTATTATTCACTGATTCACTGTCATACCGTATTCTTATTATGAGATTGTTAGTGCTGCTGACATGGCTAAATCCTGAGCACCAAACATTTGTTTTATGTCTTCATTTCTTTAGCTATTCAAAATGTGCTTATGCATTGGAATGAGATTAATGAGGTCAATTGTAATACATGGTGGAACAAGGTATGCTTAACTGCAAAGTGAGAGTGGGTAACTGCTGAGAAGCATAATTGTATTAGGACGTATGACAAGGTTTGGGCCCTTTTCAAGAAGTCTTATAATGTAAACTGATGTAAATGGAATTTAATTCTGTTTTGTTCTTTGTATGCACCATTGTTTCTGTAGTTGACAGTTTTGGTGGTCCTTAAATATATATGTCCAGAAGTTTTCTTTACAATTCTCCTTCAGCCCAACAAGTTTTAGTGCTCAATTGCCTGTGTCAAGGGCAATTATACCTTTCTCAATAAAGTCAGGTTATACACCTATGGGACAAGAAAAGGGAAGGTTACCAAGGAAGCAGCAGGGCGGGGGGGGGGGGGGGGGGAATCATACTCCAGGTCCACTATTACCTGTCATCTATAGAATTGACCCCCTAGCCAGAAAAAAAAAGGGAACTAAGCATGTACCGGCCTGGCCATCTCAGCTCTGATTTCAACAACCTATGTAAAATGAGCATTCATGTGTTGCTATCTCTATATCTATTTGTTTATTTTTATATTGCAAGGAAGTGAACTCACATAAAAATCTGAATCCTTTTAAAAGCCTACTTTGAAAATTAGAAAAAAGGGTTTGAAGATCTAAGAGCTCAACATACGTCAAAGACCAAGACTGGAATAGAATGAATCAATGGCTTTTGATCTAATGATGCTGCTCTCATAAATAAAACTAAAACTCTTATGCTGAAGTACAGTTAAAACAGACACCATTATAGGACTAGATTCCTATTTCTAAAGGATGTTTCTCTTTAATGTAGACTAGGAAAAATCCTTTTGAGCATAGCTTGCTAGTTATTTTCATAACAAAATATCTTTATATTAATGCCTTATTCTTAAAAAAAAGAAATAGTTTTGATGATAACATTAGCATTTAAATTGGAAAGAAAAACACATTTGGAATTGTGTTTAATAAATCAACTAGGGAAACAGTAACCGTATCAATGAATTTTCTTCTACTTTATCTGGGTAGCAGTTTTCACTTGGAATCACAAGTGAGATAAAGGGCTGACAGACATGACCCAAAAGTCTCATCCCCTAGTCTTCTAGTCTCGCCTTAATATCAAGTTAATGCACTTATGTCTGTATTGTCACTAAAATATTTAACACAGATGGTCCTTTGAGATGCAGAGTTGTAGTTGTAGCAATGCCAAGATAATAACACATCAGGCACAAAGGAAGATACAGGGCAACTACAATAGTACAGTCACTATCCTCCTAATTCTATAAAAAGTGCTAACAAAATGCATGCACAAATTTGGGCATGCACCCAATTTGCATGTGAAATTTCATTCAACAAGCTAATTAGTGCCAAAAATTGGCTTTTTAACAAGCAATTATTGACACTAATTAGATTTAAGTAACATGTACACGAGTAAATTTAGGCATGGGATCTATGCCTAAATGTTACGCATGAGTCAGAAAAAAGTGGGCGTGGAAATTGGAGTGCAATGGGCAGATCAAGGAAGATTGGGGGCATCACTTATAGCTATGTGCATAATTATAGACTAAGGGGGTTCTTGCTTAAATTTAGGCATATACATTTGCACCATGTTTTTGTTGGTGCAAACAGCTGTGCCTAAATGTAGGGGCCCTGTTTACTAACCCGCGCTAGAGGCATGCTAGCATTTTTAGCGCTCATTAAGCATTAGTGTGTGCTAATTGCGTAGATGCCAATAATATTCCTATGGGTGTCTACAGAGTGCATGCTAATTTTTAGCATATGCTAAAAATGCTAGCACACCTTAGTAAACAGGTTCCTAGGCGTGATCCCTGGGCTTAAGCGCTATGCTATAAACCATGCCTAACTTTAGGTACAGTTTATAGACTGCTACTATATGTTTTTTTTGCACCAATTTTTAATCAATATTTTTAGAATTCTCCTTTAAACAGGTTAAAGATACAAAAGTCAAGGTATTTAATGCTAATAGTAAACTTTATCAATTACATTCTTAACAGAAGTTTTCTTAAATAATACTAAGAGTATATGGTTGGTGAAAATTGACACTAATGATCATGTTATATTTCCTTTTTCTCTATTGACAAATAAAAGGCCTCTTTTACTAAACCTCGCTAGTGATTCACAGCACGGCAAATGCGATTTAGCCCATTCTGGGCTGCGTCACATTTGCCACATGGGAATCGATAATGCAGTTTAGTAAAAGAGGCCCAAAATGGGATCATTCTTACATTATTATAACTTCCTAAGGGGCCCTTTTACTATGGCAGCCGAAAAGTGGCCTGGTGTAGGTGCTTGTCGTGGATGCACATAAGTCCATTTTTCAGCGCGCCTAGAAAAAATGAGTTTTTTGTGGCTGAAAATGGATGTGCGGCAAAATTAAAACCAGTGCACATCCATTTTTGGCCTGAGACCTTACCACCACCCATTGACTTAGCAATAGGATCTCACACACTAACTAGGCGGTAAGCGTCAGCATATGTAAACTGTCAATTACCTCTGGGCAAGCGCATGTGGCAGAAAATATTTTCTACCGCATGTTTTGGACGCATGTCAAAAATGGAATTGCCGCCCAGTGCACATGGTAGCCGGGCAGTAGTTCCAATTTGACGCATATTGGACGTGCATGGACGCCTACTTGCTTGGGTAAGAGGGCCTCTAAGTAAAATGTAAAAAATAAAAGCCATTATTTACTTGTGTAAATTCTCAGAATAAAGTGTTCTAGAGGTGGCATTGTGAGCGATGGGAGGGGGACATGGGTTGGACATAGCCAAATAGATATCTACTTTCCAGTTTATCGAAAAAAATGTATATATATATATATATATATATATATATATATATATATATATATATATATATATATATATATATATATATATATATATATATATATATATTTATTTATTTATTTATTTATTTTTAAATCAAAAGATGTGTCTAGGGGCAGAGGGTGAGAGTTTCAGTGCTAATCAGTTAGAACGTTTTGCATTCCTATGCATTGATTAGGTCGTAGTAAGGGCTCACATGCTAATCAATTTTAATGGCCACACTCTAATGCCAAAATTAATGTGTGGCCATTAACTTAGAAAATTGTAAGCTCTTTGAGCAGGGACTGTCTTTCTTCTATGTTTGTGCAGCGCTGCATACGCCTTGTAGCGCTATAGAAATGCTAAATAGTAGTAGTAGTAAAATGAAAAATCAGCCATTTTCCAGCTACAGTAAAAATGCCTTTACCCACAGATTATATATATAGCGTGCCAAGTATTCCGTGCTGAAATCCAAGCGGATTCTAAAACAGTGAGCATAAGTGAATTTGCTTAACAAACCAATCAGCATTGTTAAGAGCACATATAAGGAATAATGAGCACTAATTTACAATAATTAGAATTTATGCATACAAATTGCTAAGTGTATTCTGTAATGCAGATCACCTAAATTTTAATGTGCCCAGGCAAAAAGGGGCATAGTTATGGACAGAGAAATGGGTGGTTCATGGGCATTATAACATTTATGGACGTTGTTACAGACTATGGCTCAGTGTGCCTAAATCTACGCGCCTGGATTTATACCATGTTTTCAAAGGTGTAAATGGATGCAAGTAGTTTTAGGATACTGGGATATCAACTAAACTTATTTTATATACTGCACCTAAATCTAGGCACCAGTTATAGAATATGCTTAAGCGGAAAACACGCACTGATGCTAGCACAGGCCCACTTTTACCGCAGCTTAGTAAAAGGACCCCTAAACTAGGCATGGATCCCTGGTATTCAATAATACTGTATACATCTTTAGTGAAAGCGTTTGTCCTGCCCGTGCCCCTTGTTGAACTGTGCGCTATAAGATTTGCTAATTAATACCAATACTTGATTGTTAGCACTCAATTATGGGCGAAAATTGGCTCATTAGCCAATTTAGTTACATGCACATCTCTGGATAGCATACAGTTTTGCATGCAGAAATCTGCACACAATTTATAGAAACCAGAGGTAAGTGCTTAAAACGGTGTAGTAAAAGATCTCTTACAATAGTTAATATTGTTATAGTAAGTCAAATAAAATGTATTATAGCTGTAATACATTAAAATGTTCTTAAATACCTGGTATATCCAGCTAAATATAATGAAACTTTAAAATGAAATTATATTTGATTCTGGATATTTTGTTCATGTAGTGAAGCATATGAAATATCCTCACGTAATCAAACTGTATAAAACATGCCTTGTACTGCCTTATCTTTCATATGCTTTCATTCAAGAACTGTATCTTGTCATTTGAGTGCTGTCAGTTGACAAATACTGTTGATGTATTCCTTTCTTCAAGAGGCAAAATATGTTTTCCAATCTGACATGAGATTCAATTTTTTAAAGTAACAAAGCCGTTCTTCCAATTTACTAATTCGCGTGGTTTCCCAGCATTGATTAACTCCTTCATTGTCATTCCTATTAGATTATTTTTTTGTAAATCTTTATGTATTTAAAGGAATGGCAATATACAATTTCAAAAAGTTAAGCTAGACCAAATGAGGAAGCAAGATCAGTAAAAGAAACTCACTAAACTTATCCTTAATCAGAAGTTCTATGGTGGGTTATTATTCTAACACAAATGTACTTTTATGATAGGAAATCACTATTCACAAATCTTTCAGTTTAGCTCTCTGTAGGAGGACATAGTGATAAGTTTCCAATTCCAGGGCAGAGGAATGAATGCATAATTTTATAACGCAGAGAACAATCTTGTTTAGGGAATTGGGATCTTAGATCATCTGAAGGCTAACCTAATTATAGAGGTGCTTATATAAATTGAGATCCATGTAATAAATGTGAATCAGACTCTCTCTCTCTCTCTCTCTCTCTTTCTCTCTCCATGTTAAAAAAGCACATCTTTATACATCATTATTCTCTTATTCTCCTTCATGCCATTCAGTATGACTTATGTTTTGATGTCTTTACCATCACTCTCCATTCTTCCCAGAAAGAAATTAGACTTCATTTGACCTATGATGTAAGCTAGCAATGTAAACATACCTTTCTCTGCTTGATATAAAATATTAATAATATCTACATACAAAACGATCATCATCATCACCATCACTGACAGATTATAAAACTCATATTCAGATCTAATCTAAAAATGATAAACCTTCTTTGACCTGAGATACAATTCACGATTCATCTCTTCCGGGTTACCTAAAGGGGTATTTTCGAACGGGGACGCCCATCTCCATGGCCGGCCATCTCCGGGGCCAGCGCCGTGAAGGGACGGAGCCAACCGTATTTTCAAAAAAGATGGCCGCCATCTTTTTTTTTTTATAATACGGTTGGGACGCCCAAATGTCAGAGAAGGCCAGGTTTGAGATGGCTGGCCTAGGTTTTTGCCCATAATGGAAACCGAAGCCGGCCATCTCAAATCCGGCCAAATCCAAGGCATTTGGTCATGGGAGGGGCCAGGATTCGTAGTATACTGGTCCCCCTCACATGCCAGGACACCAACCAGGCACCCTAGGAAGCACTTCTAAAAAGTAAAAAAAAATTTTTTAATAGCTCCCAGGTACATAGCTCCCTTACCTTGGGTGCTAAGCCCCACAAACCCCCCACAAAACCCACTCCCACAACTATACACCACTACCATAGCCCTAAGGGGTAAAGGGGGGCACCTACATGTGGGTACAGTGGGTTTCGGAGGGCTCCCATTTTCCACCACAAGTGTAACAGTAGGGGGGGGGGTGGGCCTGGGTCCACCTGCCTGAAGTCCACTGCACCCACTAAAACTGCTCCAAGGACCTGTATACTGCTGCAATGGACCTGAGTATGACATTTGAGGCTGGCATAGAGGCTGGAAAAAACTGTTTTTAAAGTTGTTTTTTTGAGGGCGGGAGGGAGTTGGTGACCACTGGGGAAGTCAGGGGAGGTGATCTGCGATTCCCTCCGGTGGTCATCTGGTTAGTTTGGGCACTTTTTTTGGACTTGGACCTGAAAAAAAAGGGACCAAGGGAAGCCGGCAAAATGCTCGTCAAGGCCGGCTTTCTTTTTTCGATTATTGGATGAAGATGGCCATCTCAACGCATGCCCACGTCCTGCCCCCATCCCGCCCCCGTCCTACCTTTGCTACCATGCCGACACGCCCCCTTGAAGTTTGCTGGCCCCACAACGGAATGCAGTTGAAGCCGGCCAAAATCGACTTTCGATTATACCGATTTGGCCGACTTCAGGAGATCGCCGGCCATCTCCCTATTTGTGTCAGAAGATGGCCAGCGATCTCCTTCGAAAAGTCCTAGATACCAACCTGGTCACTGCATCGAACACAGACACCCCATCTGCAGACAAACTTGCTAAGTATTTCAATGAATAAATTGTAAATCTACGCATCACGCTACCCCAAGGCAACACTGCCATCGAAAAATTCCTAAACGAGCTGGACCCAACCATTGGAGAACACCCGGATAACCGCACCTGGCTAAATATCTCCCCCCTTACCACCGATACTGTAGCACGGGCACTCAGGAGGTTCACCAACGCTCACTGTAAACTAGACACCTGCCCCAACTACCTACTGAAATCTGCTCCTGACCACTTCATAGCAGATCTCACATCCCACCTAAACTACATGCTTCAGCAAGGTCTCTTCCCGAAGGAAAAGGGCAATATCCTACTGACCCCGATACCAAAAGACACCACAAAAAAAGCAAATTAAATCACCAACAACTGACCAGTAGCATCCATCCCAATGTCAGTCAAACTGATGGAAAGCAGGGTAACCAAACAACTAAGAGACTATATAAACAAATTCTCAATACTACATGAATCACAGTCTGGTTTTCGCCCGTTACACAGCACAGAAACAGTACTACTCACTCTCCTAGCCAAATTCAAGCAGGAAATAGCAATAGGCAACAACATCCTCCTCCTCCAATTCAACATGTCTAGTGCATTCGACATGGTAAATCATAACATATTAATAAGATTACTCAACAAATTTGGGAATGCTGGCAACATACTCAGCTGGATCAAGGGCTTCCTAACCACAAGAACATATCAAGTAAAGTCAAAAACAAACATATCATCACCGTGGAAAGCAGACTGCAGAGTGCCACAAGGATCGCTGCTATCGCCGATCCTCTTCAACCCAATGATGACCCCATTAGCCAAGACCTTATCCAACCAAGGCCTTAACCCTTCCATCTATGTAGATGATGTCACTATATACATTCCTTACAGATCTACATTGACAGAAATCGCTAACGAAATCAAGATCAGCTTGAATACCATGGACTCTTGGGCAAATGCATTTCAACTAAAACTCAACAAAGAAAAAACCCATTGTCTCATCCTTTCATCCCAACACACCACGGACAATCCCACAACTATCAACACCCCAGACCACACCCTCTCTGTCTCTGACAGTCTAAAAATCCTCGGCGTAACATTGGACCGCAACATAACACTAGAGAGCCAAGCAAAATTCACAACAAAGAAAATGTTCTACTCAATGTGGAAACTCAAATGCGTGAAACGATTCTTCTCGAGGGAAACATTTCACAACCTGATACAATCAATGGTACTAAGCCATATAGACTATTGCAATGGAATTTATGCGGGATGCAAAGATCAAATCTTAAAGAAACTTCAGACCGCTCAAAACAAGGCAACAAGACTCATCTTTGGAAAAACAAGATTTGAAAGCTCAAAATCTCTCCGTGAAAAACTACACTGGCTCCCAATCAAAGAACGCATCGCCTTCAAAATCTGCACTATGGTTCACAAAATTATCTACGGTGAAGCACCGGGATACATGACAGACTTGATTGAGCTACCAACAAGAAACACATCTGAATCAACACGAATGTAACTAAATCTCCACTACCCAAGCTGCAAAGGACTCAAATACAAATTAACTTATGCATCTAGTTTTTCATACATCAGCACACAACTATGGAATGCACTACCAAAAGACTTGAAAACCACATACAACCACTTACACTTCAGAAAATCACTTAAGACCCACCTGTTTAAAAAGGCATACCCTACCGACCCAACATAAACACCTGATCTCAGCGACACAACAACATTAAAGTTCGTAATGGCCATCACACAACTCTTCCGTTGTACGATTCCTTTATGTGGTCCCACCACATGAAGCTTATCCTTCCACAACATCACCTTGTATCTGTTTACTCCGGAGTCTGCAAACAGCTCTCTGGCACTATGTAAGCCACATTGAGCCTACAAATATGTGGGAAATGTGGGATACAAATGTAACAAATAAATAAATAAATATTCTATAACTATGCGCATAAATTTAAGAATTCCCACAGAACACCCATTACCCCACCTATACCCATGCCCTTCTTTGCCTGCTCATGTTAGAAGTTATAACAACAAAGAATAAATAATGGCTAAACTTAGTCCAACAAAAATTTGTAAAAAACACACAACAAAAACTGGACAAAGTTCACGTATTGCAATAGGACCATAAACGGCTAGGGAGGTTATCTCATAACGTCAGAAGTATCCGTGTGTGCCAACTGTTGTTCTGGCTCACCGGTCTGTATGTATTTGTAATCATTGAACACCTCCAGCCAACCAATGGTACCCGCTAGTACTCATATGTGAAAAAAATTGCCTATATATTGTTCATTAATTTCAGGAAAAAGGCACAACAATGTCCGTGGGTACCATTGTTCAAAAAATTCAAAAATTAAACATTATTGCAATTAATAGGCAAGTAATGCACAAAATCAACTTAAGTAAATGAGCAAGTAATGCACAAAATCAACTTAGCTTGTAAGCTCCCAGCGCTGTCTAATAACTTCAACGGCTGGAGCTCATCGGGTTTCAGTTTAGGTTAGTGAAACCTCTTTAGGCAACTCCGGTAATCTGATAAGCCCGACAGGACCCTGTTTCGCGGTCTCTTGCTTTGTCAAGGGCATATAGGTCTAGAGAACGGAGAACAAATAGTTAGTATTAGAAATAACATGAATAACGCTTACTTGTTAAGTAAACCCAGCGTTAGGACTCACAGCAGCCTGAGTTGTTGTCGGTAAATCGCCAATCTAAGATGGCGACCACGTTGTAATTATAAGCTTATTAAGCTCCCCCTCTAAAGGTCACGTCATAGTCAGCTGTTCGTAACAGTCAGTAAATTAAAAGAAACAGTTCCAATGGAGAAAGGTGTTCAAGCCCTGAGGCGCCACTGTATTCAGGCGAAAAATCCATTGGGTTTCTTTTTGTAACAAGAGTCTATTAATGTTACCTCCACGGGCATTAGGCACAATACAATCAATCACCATACATCGTAGGGATTCAATCGTATGTTGGTTTGCAACACAATGTTGGACAAGCGGAGCTCCAATCATACGGGCAGAAATTCTGGATCTGTGTTCAACCATTCTCGCGTTCAAAGATCTGTTAGATTTACCAATATAGATCTTATCACATGGGCATTTGATATAGTAGATGATATGGGTAGTACGACAGGTCGTGTGGTGTTTAAGTTGAACTGTCTGGCCATTGTGGTAAAAACTGGCTGTCTCGATGGTCATGGGGCATGTTTTGCATCCACTTCTATTACATTTTGTGTGGCTCCCATGCATATTAAGCCCAACATACGATTGAATCCCTACGAACAGCTGACTATGACGTGACCTTTAGAGGCGGAGCTTAATAAGCTTATAATTACAACGTGGTCGCCATCTTAGATTGGCGATTTACCGACAACAACTCAGGCTGCTGTGAGTCCTAACGCTGGGTTTACTTAACAAGTAAGCGTTATTCATGTTATTTCTAATACTAACTATTTGTTCTCCGTTCTCTAGACCTATATGCCCTTGACAAAGCAAGAGACCGCGAAACAGGGTCCTGTCGGGCTTATCAGATTACCGGAGTTGCCTAAAGAGGTTTCACTAACCTAAACTGAAACCCGATGAGCTCCAGC
This sequence comes from Microcaecilia unicolor, assembly GCF_901765095.1. Lineage (NCBI taxonomy): Eukaryota > Metazoa > Chordata > Amphibia > Gymnophiona > Siphonopidae > Microcaecilia > Microcaecilia unicolor. Next base: position 63,793,908 of record NC_044037.1, on the reverse strand, counting down.
CGTTGAAGTTATTAGACAGCGCTGGGAGCTTACAAGCTAAGTTGATTTTGTGCATTACTTGCTCATTTACTTAAGTTGATTTTGTGCATTACTTGCCTATTAATTGCAATAATGTTTAATTTTTGAATTTTTTGAACAATGGTACCCACGGACATTGTTGTGCCTTTTTCCTGAAATTAATGAACAATATATAGGCAATTTTTTTCACATATGAGTACTAGCGGGTACCATTGGTTGGCTGGAGGTGTTCAATGATTACAAATACATACAGACCGGTGAGCCAGAACAACAGTTGGCACACACGGATACTTCTGACGTTATGAGATAACCTCCCTAGCCGTTTATGGTCCTATTGCAATACGTGAACTTTGTCCAGTTTTTGTTGTGTGTTTTTTACATGTTAGAAGTTAGGCACACTGCATTACAGGATACACTTTGCAAGTTGTGCATGTAAATTCTAATTATTGCACATTAGAGCTCATTATTGCTTATTAAGTGCTGTTATCAATGCTAATTAGCCTGTTAAGCCAATTAAGTTACACGCATTGATATAGAATACAACTTGATTTCAGTGAAGATCTCTAGGAGTGCTGTATAGAATCCAGGGGTATATGTGTAACAGGCATACCTGCCCATAGCCTGCCCATGATCTGCCCATATGCTTGCCCCCTTGCACTTATGCACTTGTGTTTGTAAATTTCCAGGTACTGGACCCCTGAACCTAACTCTTGCACAGTAAAGTAAATTCTGACCTTTAAATTCCAAACTTCTCAACTTTCTGGCTAAAGGTGAGATACCTGATATTCTCTTTAATTTAATGTTTATTGCTTAATTAATTAATTTGCCCTGTGTAACCTTTCTTTCTTTCTTTCTTTCTTTCTTTCTTTCTTTCTTTCTTTCTTTCTTTCTTTCTTTCTTTCTTTCTTTCTTTCTTTCTTTCTTTCTTTCTTTCTTTCTTTCTTTCTTTCTTTCTTTCTTTTCCTGCCAAGCTCTGATAGAGAGGAGAAGCTGTTTTAAACTGCATAGCACTCAATTGAGGCTCTGAAGTTGCATTTTACATTGCTGAAACTGCTATTATTATAATTATTGGGAATATTTAGATTTATATCACAAGAAGGAAAGTTTTATATTCTAGGGCAATTTTGAAAGTTAAATCAATTGAAAATTCTTTGATTAGACTGTACCAATTCTGGTCCCCATCTAGAGAATTGCCTTGATAACAGCAGTTAGCTGACACACTGGGACTTATTCAATTCATTTTTTAGTATAACATGCAAACTTCCCTGTCCAGTTCATCCTTTACAAAAAAACTCACTAAATAATTTCTCCCTCCAAGAATGCTTTCACCCACTGACCTGCTGTTAGTTAGAAGGGATATGTGCCTTACAGCCTGAAACATATTTCTTTTTTTATCAGTCTGAACTGGCCCACTAGATTTTATTTGTAATCTGGCAGGAAGTAAAGGTGCGTAAGCTACATAAGACTTTATTTAGGGGGATGTGGAGTAATATGCAAAATTTGTGTTAATGCAGGCTTAGTTAATATCCATGCATTTCTAGAATTAACATGTTTGTCCATGTGTTATAGTATTCCTATCAGTTCACTGATGGTAACTTCAATTAGCAAACAAATGAAGGTGACATAATCCACATGCCATCACTATATGCTACTGCTGGATTTACTATCCAGTGCTAGCATCTGTGAGGATAACACAGCTTTCCTGTATGTGAGAGAGAATATCAGAGCGGCTGAAATGCGGGGAACCTGGGTAAAAGAAGAAGCTTTATGGATCGTCCTGGAAAGAGAAGACGGAACCTGTATCCACACGGGGGTTATTAACAAACCTCCTGTGCAAACGGAGAAGTTAGACAAGGATCTGATAGAAGATATTCAAAAGATTGGTATGAAAGGGGAGGTGCTACTGTTGGGAAATTTCAATTTGTCTGACGTGGATTGGAACGTCCCATCTGTGGAATCGGAAAGAAGTAGGGAGATTGTGGATGCCTGTCAAAGTGCCTTGCTCAGAGAAATGGTGACGGAACACACAAGGGAAGGGTAGATGCTGGATCTAATGCTCATGAATGGAGGTAGTGTTTCCGATATCCGGGTGGGTGCCCACATATTTAATAGTGATCATCACACCGTATGGTTTGATATAAGGGCGAAGGCGGAGTGTGGACGCACAAAACTCAAAGTACTGGATTTCAGACGTACTGATTTTGATAAACTGGGGGAATACCTGAAGAAGGAGCTGTTGGCGTGGTAAGGCATAGGAGAAGTGGAAAACAGTGGTCCAAGCTAAAGGCTGCTATAAATATGGTGACTGATCTTTTTGTGAGGAAAGTAAACAAAAACAAGAGAAGCAGGAAGCCTATATGGTTCTCCAAACAAGAGCAAAAGAGGTTTTGTTCAAGAAATACAAAAGAACGCAACGAGAGGATCACGGAAAAGATTATCAGATTAAACTCAAAGAAGCGAAGAGGGAAATATGGCTAGTGAAAGCGCGAGCGGAAGAAAAATGGCTAAAGATGTAAAGAGAGGTGACAAGACTTTTTTCAGGTATATTGGAGAAAGGAGAAGAGATAGGAATGGAATTGCGAGACTGAAAGATAATGAGAATGGCTATGTGGAGAGTGGTGAAGATAAAGCGAACATGCTAAACAATTATTTCTCTTTGGTGTTCACGGAGGAAAATCCTGTAGAAGGACTACTGTTGACTGCCAAGGAAACGTCTGGGAATGGAGTGGATACTGTGCCGTTTACGGAAGAAAGAATTTGTAAACAGCTGGAGAATCTGAAGGTGGACAAAGCTATGGGGCCGGATGGGATACATCCCAGGATACTGAAGGAGCTCAGAGAGGTGCTGGTGGGACCTCTTTAAGATTTATTTAATAGATCTTTAGAGACGGGAGAGGTTCCGCGACATTGGAGATGAGTGGATGTGGTCCCTCTTCACAAAAGTGGAGACAGGAAAGAAGTGGGAAACTATAGACCGGTAAGTCTCACATCGGTGGTAGGAAAAATAATGGAGTCACTGCTGAAAGAAAGGATAGTTAACTTTCTAGAAGCTGACGGGTTACAGGACCCAAGGCAACATGGCTGTACCAAAGGAAAATCTTGCCAAACAAATCTTATTGACTTTTTTGACTGGGTGACCAAAGAACTGGATGAGGGACGTGCGCTAGATGTAATCTACTTGGATTTCAGCAAAGCCTTTGATACGGTCACCCACAGAAGACTTGTGAATAAGCTGAAAGGGTTGAACTTAGGACCGAACTGGATAAGAAACTAGTTGACCAACAGGTGGCAGAGGATGGTGGTAAATGGAATCTGCTTGGGAGAAAGGAAGGTGAGCAGTGGAGTTCCTCAGGGGTTGGTGCTGGGGCCTATTCTGTTTAATATAATTATGGGAGATATTGTTGAAGGGTTGGAAGGAAAGGTGTGCCTTTTTGTGGATGACATGAAAATAGTCAATAGAGTGGATACCCTGGAGGGAGTAGAAACGATGAGAAGGGATCTCTGAACGTTAGAAGAATGGTCGAGGGTCTGGCAGTTAAAATTTAATTATGATGAATAATCCACTCAAGCTTTGAAATTAAATGAAACTCCAAACACAGCTTCACACCCACTGCGTGCACAAATGCTGAACACTCCCGCTGTCACCCAACCAGCCACACAAAACTACGCATTCAACAATGGAGAAAAAAAGCCTCAGTAACGCCACCCAGCCATCCCAAGACTTCGGATTATAAGTCGTGGGCCCAGCGTACCATCATCTGGCTCAAAAAAAAAACTCCACTTAATGTTCCTTAGTGTGTCTAAATAAATGTTGACTACCTCACTTACATCAACTAGTGGAGTATATATGCTTATAGAACACAGAATGTAGTTCAAATCAATTGCTATATCTGAGATTACAATCCTGTGTCCAGTCTGGTGTATCGAAAAACGAAACCCCTGATGCAGCGGAAGTGAAACTGGGATTCCCTGTTGGGTTGATCATCTGATGATATTAAGGACAGCAGAACATTGCAGCGATTAGACTAAAAGCTAAGTTGTTTATGGCTGGATCACCAGTATTGAACTGATATAAACCACAGTAGCCAGGAAACCCATTTTGACTTGCTAGCAGGGAAGGATTGGAGAAGGAATCTTTGCTTACCATCACCTTCACTCTGGGCCAATGAACTGCCCAATATGACAGCACTGCAACGGGCATGCTGTCTTCAATGTAGTCATGTTAAAGTTGCCACTACATGCCTTTCATTATTTTGGACAGATAGAGGGGCATAATCGAACAGAAACGCCTATCTCCATGGGCGTTAATCTCCGAGAACGGGTCCGTGAAGGGGCGGAGTGAACCGTATTTTCCAAAAAAAATAGACGCCCATGTTTTATTCGCCAAGGTGTGAGCTGGGCGTTTTTGCTTTTCAGCGATAATGGAAAATGAAATCGCCCAGCTCAAAAACGAATACATCCAAGGCATTTGTTCTTGGGAGGGGCCAGGATTCATAGTGCACTGGTCCCCCTCACATGCCAGGACACCAACCGGGCACCCTAGGGGGCACTTTTACAAAAACAAAAAAAAAAGGTAAAAGAGCTCCCAGGTGCATAGCACCCTTCCCTTGGGTGTTGAGCCCCCCAAATCCCCCTCAAAACCCACTGCCCACAAGTCTACACCATTACTATAGCCCTAAGGGGTGAAGGGGGGCACCTACATGTGGGTACAGTGGGTTTGGGGGGGTTGGACGACTAAGCATTAAGCAGCACAATTGTAACAGGTAGGGGGGGATGGGCCTGGGTCCACCTGCCTGACGTCCACTGCACCCCCTAACAACTGCTCCAGTGACCTGCATACTGCTGCTTGGGAGGAGGGTATGACATTTGAGGGTGAAAATAAAAAGTTGTGAAACATCATTTTTTGTGGTGGGAGGGGGTTAGTGACCACTGGGGGAGTCAGGGGAGGTCATCCCCGACTCCCTCTGGGGGTCATCTGGTCATTTAGGGCACTTTTTGGGGCCTTATTCGTGAAAAAACAGGGTCCAGGAAAAGTGCCCTAAATTCTAGCTACAAACGCATCCATTATCGGCGAAAGGCGCCCATCTCTGTTCGGGTGATAACCACGCCCCAGTTCCGCCTTCACCACGCCTCCGACACGCCCCCGTCCACTTTGTCCGCATCCACGACGGAGTGCAGTTGAAAGCGTCCAAAGTTCGGCTTTCAATTATACCGCTTTATTTGTTTTTGTGAGAAAGACGCCCATCTCCCGATTTAGGTCGGAACTTGGGCGTTTTTCTCGTTCGATTATAAGCAGGATAATCTGTTAACTTGCTGGTTTAAATAAGAGTTTGTACAGTTTAATACTAAAACTAGCCTTTCTATATTTCTTGCATAACATTTTGTATGCGTTGTATAACCTTTGTCGTCTGATCAGCAGCATAGTTCAAAATGAACTCGGACTACGTAAAAGTCAGGCAGTTAGATGGAAATGTCAGGGAATTTAATTCATTTCATATGCCATACGAAACAGGGGCAGTCAAACATACATTGAAGTAAGCTAGCAGAAGAACAGCTTCCAAATGCTTCTGTTTTCAACTAAATAGCATTCCATATATAGTATGCATGTTAAGTGAGAGAGACAAATATGAAGCATTATTAACAAAACTGTACTGAGATCCTAATGAAAAATATACACAATTATGTCTATTTCTTTCTAATTAAGAAACTAACACAGGTAGTTACTAGTGTGTTAAGGGCATAAAACATTTTTTTTTTTGCCAAATAATAAGTGGGTTAAATAATAATGAGATGCAAATCAGCACATTAACATAACTTTCCTCTGAGAGCATTGGAGGGGCATTTTCGATATGACGTCTAAGTCCGACTTTAGATGTTTTGTAAAAAAACGTCCAAAATCTGAATAGGAAAGAAGTTCATTTTCAAAAAAGAAAAACATCTATCTTTTTCAAAAATACTGTTTCTAACAAGGTTTTTTAGACTAGTCTCCTAGACATCCTAGGAAATAAATGGGGCACCTTAGGGGGCACTGCAGTGGACTTCAGAAACATGCTCCCAGGTACGCATCTCACAGTTGCTCCCTTATTTTGTCTGCTAAGCCCCCCCAAAACCCACTGCCCACAAGTACACACCACTACAATAGCCCTTAAGGGTGAAGAGGGCACCTATATGTGTGTACAGTAGGTTTTTGGTGAGTTTTGCAGGGCTCATAGTTTCCCCCACAAATGTGACACATAGAGGGAGATAGGGAACAGAGTCCCCCACTCCATGGTGCACTGCACTGACCACTACACTACTCCAAGGGACCTGCATACTGCTCTAATAGACCTGGCTCTAACATCTAAGGCTGTGATAGAGGCTGCTAAATCATATTTGTATTCACGTTTGTGGGGTGAGTGGGCACCCTTTTGTGCCTTATTCATTATAAAAAACAGATCTAGCTCAAAATGTCTTAGTTTTAGTCCTGGTCACTTTTGTTTTGTTCCATTATGACTGAAAAATGTCCAAGTGTTAGGAAAGCCCAGATGCCCTTAACATGCCCCTGACACAGCCCCTTGAGATTTGAACCAACTTCTGATGGACTTCATAAAAAAGGTCTAAAAATTGGTTTTGAAAATATCAATTTGGACATTTTTGTGAGAAAAACGTCCAAATGCAAATTTATGACACTTTTTGGACATTTTTCTCTTTTGAAAGTGAGCTCACTGGTCCATTAACATGCAGTGTAATGTTCCCAAGGGCCCTTTATAAGGGCCAGTGGTATAGAAAACAACCCGCACACCATTATTTCTCTTGACAAGATTCTCTCCTCAACAAGACACCTCAACCTGACAAGATTTTCCCTTAACCAATAAGACCTCCCCCAAATGATATGATGCCTCTTCTTACAAGATCCCCCACTCAGAGACCTTACTTGCACCTACTGGGTGTCTCTCTAGAGTCCATTGGGTAGGTAGGAGTGATCCCTTATCAATTCTAACTTATCAGCACCTATGTTTATAATGATGCTACTCAACCCCTAACAAAAGTGAGATTAACCCTAGGGGGCACCATATTTAACACCATTGCTTAAGGCAGCAGGAACAACTGGGGACTGTACCTGTGCCACCCCCAGACACCAGGGAGATCCCTTGTAGGTGTGAGGGGATAAGGTGGAAATCTTGTTAGGTGGGGGTTTTGTTAGGTGGAGGAGTCTTGAGAGAGTGGCTTGGAGTGAAAGATTCCTTAACTACACCATTGTCCACTTTAAAAGATAACAGGCTCAACTCTGGCCCATTATCATGTGATGCCCCTGGTTGTTGCAATGTAAAACAAAATTTATCACGCAAGTTCCCAACCTATGGTACTGACTTCTGCAGTACATACCTAATCTTTGATTATTAATAGTTTAATTAAGGGTCCCTTTTACTAAATTATGTTAATCACTTACCCCTGATGCAGGCACTTGGTTGCCGAAATACGGGCAGTGTTCGGTCCCTGTAATAAAGAATTTATTTTCTCCTGTTCCTGAAGGCTCACTTATGCTTTTTGTTTTTGCCCTGGTTTCTTGTACTTGGAACCCTCTCTTTTCTATTCTGAAGAAATGGATGCCACAACCTCGCGTGGTCAGTGCAGTGGACTATAAACTAGGGGACTCAGATTCATTTCCCACTTCAGATCTCTTTTTTTCCCTTTAAATTGTGTATCCTTCAGAAAAAGACATATTCTTACTGTACCTAAATATTTATGACCCCTGCAACCTTCAGGTTATTGAGGTGGTGCACAGTCAGGTACAGTAGGTATCTCCTCACTTAAGTACATAAGCATCGCCATGCTGGGACAGACCAAGGGTCCATCGAGCCCAGCACCCTGTCACCGACAGCGGCCAAAAGAACAAGCAATTTGTCCCGCCCATCCTAGAAATACTGTATTCTCTCGTCCATTCAAAAACATTCTATGGCTTTTTCCTCCAGGAAGCTGTCCAACCCTTTTTTGAAGTCTGTTAAGTTAACCGCCGTAACCACCTTTTCCGGCAGCGAATTCCAGAGTTTAACTATGCGTTGAGTGAAGAAATATTTCCCCTGATTCATTTTAAATTTACTACACTGCAGCTTCATCACATGCCCCCTTGTCCTACTATTTTTTGAAAGCGTAAACACACGCTCCACATCGACCTGTTCCATTCCACTCATTATCTTATAGACCTCTATCATATCTCCCCTCAGCCTCCTTTTCTCTAAGCTGAAGAGCCCCAGCCTCTTCAGCCTGTCCTGATCGGGAAGCCATCCCATCCCATCTCCTTGTTCCTAGAAAGCTCAGCATTTAAAATAAAAAGAGTTGTAGGGGAATATGAACCTGGGTGCCCTTGGTTTACAGTCCACTGCACAGACTGCTAGGCTGCCCCTTTTCTCTGCTCTGCAAGGACATCCATGTGGCCATTTCTGTTAAGATGCAGGCAGACAGACATTCTTCTCCCTGGATTTTTGGTGTTCATTAGTTGGACATTTTGGTTTGTAAAATGATTGTTCATTTTAGATGCTCTCATGTACTTTCGAACAGGAAACCCCAATGTAATTACAGTTTGAAAATGGCCGTGAGATGGACCTTTTTTTTTTTTTTTATGTTAAAAGCAGGATGCGCAAATTGTGACTTTGACGTCCTTTCAAAATGCCTTACTATGGGGTCCTTTTACTAAGGTGCGCTAAAAAATGGCTTGCGGTAGTGTAGGTGCAGGTTTTGGGCATGTGCCAATCCATTTTTCAGCGCACCTGTAGAAAGGGCCCTTTTTTTCTTTTGCCGAAAATGGACGTGTGGCAAAATGAAAATTGCCGCACGTCCATTTTGGGTCTGAGACCTTACTACCAGCCATTGACCTAGCGGGAAAGACTCATGCAGTAAGCGGGTGGTAATGACCTACATGCGCCAAATGCCACTTGGCATACATCCGTTATGCGCACCCGAAAATAAAAAAATATTTTCCAGATGGGCGTATCGGAAGTGCGCCAAAAATGAAATTACCGCAAGAGCCATGCAGTAGTCGGGCGTTAACTCCATTTTGGTGCACATTGGGTGCGCGTAGACGCTTACACGGCTTAGAAAAAGGACCCCTATATGTCCTGTTCAGGGAGTTAGGATGCTCAAATAGTAACGTGGAGGGGCATAATTGAACATCTATCTCCATGGGCGTTTATCTCCGAGAACGGATCCGTGAAGGGGCGGACCGAACCGTATTTTTGAAAAAAAATAGACGTCCATGTTTTATTCGACAATTTGTGAGCTGGGCGTTTTTGTTTTTCAGTGATAATGGAAAATGAAAGCGCCCAGCTCAAAAACGAATAAATCCAAGGCATTTGTTTGTGGGAGGGGCCAGGAGTCGTAGTGCACTGGTCCCCCTCACATGCCAGGACACCAACCGGGCACCCTAGGGGGCACTTTTACAAAAACAAAAAAAAGGTAAAAGAGCTCCCAGGTGCATAGCACCCTTCCCTTGTGTGTTGAGCCCCCAAATCCCCCTCAAAACCCACTGCCCACAAGTCTACACCATTACTATAGCCCTAAGGGGTGAAGGGGGGCACCTACATGTGGGTACAGTGGGTTTGGGGGGGTTGGACGACTAAGCATTAAGCAGCACAATTGTAACAGGTAGGGGGGGGATGGGCCTGGGTCCACCTGCCTGAAGTCCACTGCACCCCCTAACAACTCCTCCAGGGACCTGCATACTGCTGCCAGGGAGGTGGGTATGACATTTGAGGGTGAAAATAAAAAGTTGTGAAACATCATGTTTTGTGGTGGGAGGGGGTTAGTGACCACTGGGGGAGTCAGGGGAGGTCATCCCCAATTCCCTCTGGTGGTAATCTGGTCATTTAGGGCACTTTTTGGGGCCTTATTCGTGAAAAAACAGGGTCCAGGAAAAGTGCCCTAAATTCTAGCTACAAACGCATACTTTTTTTCCATTATCAGCGAAAGGCGCCCATCTCTGATCGGGTGATAACCACGCCCCAGTTCCACCTTCGCCACACCTCCGACACGCCCCCGTCAACTTTGTACGCTTCCGCGATGGAGTGCAGTTGAAAACGTCCAAAATCGGCTTTCCATTATACCGATTTATTCGTTTTTGTGAGATAAACGTCTATCTCCCGATTTGGGTCACAATATAGGCGTTTTTCTCTTTCAATTATAAGGTGGATAGTAACATAGTAGATGATGGCAGAAAAAGACCTGCACGGTCCATCCAGTCTGCCCAACAAGACAACTCATATGTGCTACTTTTTGTGTATTCCCTACTTTGATTTGTACCTGTGCTCTTCAGGGCACAGACCGTATAAGTCTGCCCAGCACTATCCCCGCCTCCCGATCTCAACTAAGCTCCTGAGGATCCATTCCTTCTGCACAGTTTTGGTGGGCCGCTTGGCTGGCCTTGCTGGTGCATATGTCTCCTTCGCACACTACAATGACATTACTGCAATGGAGAGACTAAAAGAATAGACAATTTAAAGCAAAATGACCTCATAATAACTGATTGTGGTGACGCCGGCTTCCCCAATCGCTGCGTGCATCCTATGGTGCCTGTGTAAACTGTACCCTCCTTGCTCACAGCTACATATCCGACTGCGTGCTGTCTGCGCAGTGCGCCCTTCCTTAAATGGCCGGCCTAAAGCCCCACGGGCGATGGCTATTACATTCAAATTTGGCCTGGTAGTCAAAACGGCTGCCGTATGCAAAATGGGCCGCTAAAATTAAAATGGCCGGGCCCCTGTAAATCCGGCAGATAAATCAGTAAGACCGGTGGTCCTTCTATCAAAATGGCCACCGTTTTCAAATTAGCTGCTTTAGTCCACGTGGCTGCTCTAGTCAAAATGGCCGCTAAGTGCACATGGCCCTCTAGGACTAACACTGTTGTACCAACCCTTCCCCCCGTGGACCTGGTCCTAACGGCAGCTGAGAGTAGCATACTGTAACCGATATGTTTGTCCGATGCCCCTAAGTACTGTGTCCCGCTATGCTGGCACCAAACGGTATGATATCAATTGTTCCAGCCTATGCCGTGTGTCAAAGACACATGCGTGCGGTATCCAAGGTGGCCGCTGCGGTTAAATTTGGAATGTCCATTCTAGTGAATTTTAGCGCCATAAAACTGGCTGCCTTTTCCAAATTTTACTGCTAGTCGGAATGGGCGGTGTATTGAAAGTGGCCACCGTTTTTACAATCGGCACTCATGCAAATGGCCACCCTATCGAAATTCACTACTGCCGTACGTGCCTCTGTAGGTTAATGGCCGACTGTATGGGCGGGCAATTACAACGCGTAACGAAGCGCATGTCCCGCCAATTTGGGACTCCCCCTAAGTGGCCCGTAAGAGAAGACCCTGACTAGCGAGGATCGCAATGTGGACGTTTCTGCAAAATCTGCATCTCAAATATCGCATGGCAGGCCAATCATACAGACATGGCGCCGGTAAGTAACGTTTAGGATGAAGCGTAGTCGACCGAGTAGAAAACACGGCATGGCCATAGTGCTGCGTGACATGGGCAGCTTATACAACATGGGCGACTTATACCGCACTAAATTTTACCGAATTAGATAACACGGCGTGGCCGACCACAATGGGGCTTGTATAGCTCTGCTTGGCCTGGGAGGCTTATACAGCATGAGCGACTTATACTGCACTCATTTTTGCTGCATTACATCGAAAATCTGGTGTGGCCGGCCATAACGGGGCTTAAGGTCCGTCGCTGTAATGGCATGGACGGCTTATACCGCATTAATATATCGAATTTGATAACACGGCGTGGCCAGCCACAATGGGGCTCAAAGGTCCGTTGCCGTATAGCGCGTAACTGTCGGCCAAGTATTATTGGCCGGCCATCACCGCATCTTAACATGCGGTGTACCGCTGAGGCAGGAGAAGAGCAAAAATGACGTACCATTAAAGATGTTTTCGTCTCCCTGAGATCGTTTGCGTTTCGGTTCAGTGCTGTGCACAAGGTCTTCCAAGTCGTGCCTCAGTGCCGTGCTATGCACTAGGTCTGCCAGATCAACCGAAATGGGCCTAGACATGTGTGCCTGTAGAACAATCAATGGCCATAACGGGTTTTAAGGTCCGTCGCCGTATTGGCATGGACAGCTTATAACGCATTAATTTTTCGAATTAGATAATACGGCGTGGCCGGCCACAGCAGGGCTCGAAGGTCCATTGCCGTATAGTGCGTAACTGTCGGCCAAGTATTAGTGGCTGGCCATCACCGCATCTTAACGTGCAGTGTGCCGCTGAGGCAGGAGAAGAGCAAAAATGACGTACCATTAAAAGTGTTTTCGTCTCCCTGAGCTCGTTTGCGCCTCGGTTCAGTACTGTGCACAATGTCTTCCGAGTCATGCCTCAGTGCCGTGCTATGCACTGCATGGCTGGCCAAAAACGGCAACCACGCTGTGGCAAACCCATCTGCCATGCGCCATGGGCAGCGTATGTGGGACTCTAGCCTAGTGCGCATAATGCTGTGAGATAGGCAGCTAACCCGAGATGGCCGGCCATCCTGGAAAAGCTAAATGGGGGTCGGCAGGAGAAAGCTAAAATGCCTTGCAGCTGCACAAAGTTTTAAATGTCTACATACCGTAAAAATTGTTCTCAATTCGTTGGAATATCGTGCTCTGCTGTAAGAGCTTCTTTGGCTGTACTCTGCACAAGCTCTGCCCAGGGCAGACACAAAACATGTGCCTGTAAAAATTTCAGGAGCTGCTGCCCAGGGTTGCTCTTCTCCTGCTTCCAAATTCAAAAGGACTTCCTGTGCAGTTCAAATTCCTCTCTCCTCCTCCCTTGCTCCTCCCCTTCTTTCCTGCCCACTCCCCTTGCTACCCCTTGTTTCCCTCCCACTACTACCTCTGCTCTCTAGTTAGGCCCTCCCTGTACCCTCCCCCACACTTCTGTCTTCGCTGGCCTTCAGCCCGGTTGTGGTCGGCCCCCCTTTAATGGGTGTGCCTGGTTCTTTCCTTCTGCACAGCTGTGACCTGCTGGCTAGACCAAACCAGAGTGGTGAGTGCAATTAGAGTGTCTGCCCTTGGCATAGGAAGAAACTCATAGCAGGGCTACAATAAACTCCAATTGTTGAACCAGGAGCAGATGGGTCTTGGGGTAGTTTAAAATGAACCCCAGTAGCTGTAGCATCCAAACAGTCTTCTACATGGACTCCTGAACACTGTCCTTCGATGTGCTCTTCACCAGCCAATCGTCAGGTAGAGAAACACATGGACTGCCAGTCTGCACAACAATGCTGTGACTACTGTTAGACACAAGGTGAAAACCCTGGGAGCTGACGCAAGGCCAAACAGCAACATGCAATACTGAAAGTGATGTGTTCCCACTCAAAATCTGAGATACTTCCTGTGGCTTGGAAGTATCAGGATGCAAATGTAGGCATCTTTTAAGTCCATGAGGGATCGGAAACTGGCAGGCAAAATGGGAAGGATTAAGAGAAATTGGCATTTGTCAGGAGGCTTGGAAATCAGATGAAAAATTGCGGGGCATAGAGGTAATCAATAGAAATAAAATAACAGAGGAATAGAGAAAGAATTCAGAAACTGTTGGAAGAGCGTCACCCTTAGGTTTCAGTGGATCATTCAGTTAGCAAACCCTCAGCAAATAGCTCAGAAGAGGACCCTTTTAATGTGCACAGTAAAACCTTCCAGCATAGCTTTCTCTTTTATTCATGCACATAAGGGCCTTAATGTGCGTGCTAAAATTTATTGCATAGGCCTCAAAATGTTCATACATCTGTTCTTAAGTACCCATAATAAAGGGTATAATGCAGTGTCATATTCAATTGGAATATCTTTTGTTACCAGATTAATAAAATACAAAAAAGGCATTTAGACTACAATGCATGATTAAAATTAATATTGTAAAGTATTTAATCTCTGTCAGGTTTGTTTAAGAAATTCTTACATGTCTCTAATAACAAACTCTAGTTATGTTGCATATCAGGTTATTTTAAAATGATACTAATGGTTTTAATAAGAATAATAATAAGAGTTGATGAGTCAGAAAGTCTTGCTATAATGAATAGTAAGAGGTGGTATATTCCATTGCTGCTTCTTAGCTCATCATTAAATACCAATTTCAGGGGACCTTTTACTAAGCTGTGGTAAAAAGTGGCTTGCGGTAGTGTAGGTGCGGGTTTTGGACGCGCGCTCAAATATGTTTCAGCGCACGTACCAAAAATGCCTTTTTTTCACGAAAATGGACGTGCTGCAAAATCAAAATTAATGTGCATCCATTTTGGGTGTCTGACCTTACCGCCAGCCATAGATCTAGTGGTAAGGAATATACACGGTAACGACCAACGCGCATCAGATGCCACTTGACGCACATCCGCTATGCACGGCAAAAAATAAAAAAAATATTTTTTCAGATGTGCTTAGTGGACGCACACCAAAAAAAATTACCGCAAGAGCTACACAGTAGTCGGGCGGTAAGTTCATTTTGATGCGCGATGGGCGCGCATAGACGCTTACATGGCTTAGTAAAAGGGGCCCTCAATCAGCAGGTGACACTACATTAGAATCAAGAACACCAACTGATATAATTTCTGAAACGTTATATATTGTTCCACATTGTAGAATTGCTCAGAGTGGTAGGCTGATTGTTATTATAAACATTTTTATGCAATCACATTTTTTTTGTTTTGTTTTGCTTTACAAAGAATCTAGGAAAGATGGGTGGCTTAGTGAATTGGCACAAGTTTGCCAAAGCTTCACCTTTAGGTAGCTGGTTCTAATCTTGCTCAAGACACGAGTGAACAGAAATTATTGCCTTCTGTAACCTGCTTATGAGCTCTTTTACTAAAGTGACTTAAGCAGTTAACATTTGAATTAGCATATGCTAACTGCTAGTGCACTGATGCCCAGATGATCTAAAGTAAATGCAGGAGCTGGAGGCCATTATTGCCAGACTAGCTTCTGCATTTGCATATGCCCCAGGATCAGAGCCGGCGAGCATGTGAAACAATGAGCTCAAATGCTCTGACTGCTAATTGCATACAAATGCATGTAAAAGAGGGTCTCCAGCATTCCTCACTAATGATCAGTGGGCAACGTGCCAAACAAGGGTGCTGCTCCTGTGGCAAACCCTATGCCAGCTTGGAGCTGGCGTTAGGGTTTGCTGAGCAAGGGAAGAATAGGAGAGGCCAGCCAACATAGTCCTGGTGGTCCAGTGGACACCAGATCCCCCACATACCCAATACATGTAGGAGCCTGGAGGCCGGTGGACTCCAGACCCCTCACCCCAACATGTAACTCCACCCCCACCAAGCAACCAAGCACAAGGCCTGGAGGTCTGATGGACCCCCAGGCCCCCTCACCCCTCCATGCATATACTCCGTCATATACACACACCAAATGCCCTGGTGATCCACTGGGTCCTGCGACAGGAGGGCCATGCATGATCTGACCCCCCCACACTGGCTATCCCTGGTGATCTAGCAGTGGGGGGTCCCCCCATCCTAACCCCCTTCCCTCCCATAGTACCTTTAAGTTGGAGGAGGAGAGACTATCACTCCCTCTTCCTCTGCAGGTGCCACCTCAAAATGGTGGTGCCATGCCCTTTCTGGTGCATCCTGGGATGCACTGGGTGGGGATTAACCTCCACATAAGGGAGAAACTTCAGGCCTTGTGCTTGGCAGGGAATGGGTTTATGTTTTGGTGAGGTGAGAGGTCATGGGGTCCACCGGTGGGATGAGGGGCATGGAGTTCCCCTGGACAATCAGAGCTTTAGGTTTTACAGACCCGGGCAAAAATATGAAACTGGCAAACCTCTTCTTCTGGATGATTGTGCCTTGAGCACAATCCATATGCTTGTCTGCCTCCTTGCAATCCATATGCTTGTGTGCTTCCTTCTCTGGTCTCAGGCAGGTTTCTAAAATAAGGCCAGAAGGAAGCTAGAAGCACTCGGAAGCCCTGGGGTAGAACTGACTGGCTCTTTCCTTCCCCTGAGGGCCTAGTGACCAACCCCAGCTTTCTGGTACAACCTGCTCAGGAACTGGCTTTCACTCCCCCTCGATAACAGTGTGAACATAGTTCCTACTGGGGTCAGTAAAATGAGAGGAAAGGGACTGGTAAAACTTCTGCCCTTGATAGGTAGGAGATTTGAAGGGACCTCCTCTAGTTTTATTAGGAGCCCTACCTGTTTCCTTGTCACAATGGTCCATCCAGTCTGTCCAAGAAGATCAACTCATAGTATAAGGTATGATGTGATACTACATATGTATACTTGATCTTGATTTATCCTTGCCATTTTCAGGGCACAGACCATAGAAGTCTGCCCTGCACTGTCCTTGTTCTCCAACTTCTGAAGTTGTCATCAAAGCCCCACTTCAACCCATCCAAGTACGTCCAGCCACAATCAAGGCACAGGCCTATGGATTGTGTACATTTTATTTCATAGGTATACACATGTGCAAGTGATTTGCTCACAACTTCACATTTGTAGGGTCCCATACAAGCCAAATGCTTGCTAAAAATGCACAGTCTCTACAGTTCATGCCTAAAGAAGGAACCGTTATAAGCACTGGGGATAAATAACGTAGCTTAAAAGTGCAGACAAAGCATCTGATATCTCTATAGCTAATGGGAGCAAAGTTCAGGTAACAATTCGAAATCAGCAAAAGCCTAATGAAATGTCATTTAAAATGGCTCAGTGATATATTTGTTTAATAAGAAATAGACAAAGGGGATCTTTTACTAAAGATTACGGCACATTATCTGCCACAAAACCCATTTTATTCTTCTGGGATCTGCTGTAGATAACGTGCTACTCTTTAGTAAAAGACCACCAAAGTGATTCCAGTAGTGAAGTGAAAAGCATTTTGGGATAAATTCACTATCGCTATTTTGACTACAGCAGTTTCTCTTTTAGCTCTCTATTCTAGTCCTTTAAAAAAATATGATACACCAAAATGGTTCCTTTTATATGAATGTGTCCTGGACAGGAAATGTTCTTCTGATGTGAATGATTTGCACTCATTAATCATGCTGCCTGGTCTGCACTAGAACACCATCCCTGGCATTTGAGTACTGGCACCTCTTTTGCCAGAAAAAATGCACTGTATATATATATATATATATATATATATATATATATATATATATATATATATATATATATATATATATATATATATATATATATATATATATACACAGAGAGAGAGAGAGAGAGAGATAGATAGATAGACAGACAGACAGACAGACTGATTATTATTTGGATTTAACTTACACTTTTTTACTATAGTAGCTTAAGGTGAATTACATTCTTGTACGCTAGGCATTTCTCTATCCCTGAAAGACCCACAAGTTTAAATGACTTCCCCAAGATTACATGGAGCAGCAGTGGGCTTCCCTGTTTGTCAACGTAGGGCTCTAACCATTAGGTTACTCATGCACGCCTATTAAGTATATTCTATAAAGATAAGCAGCAAACTGAAAATTGCCATTAAACAGTTAAGTCCCGTCCCCACCCTGATTCTGACCCCAGATCGCTGTGGCATTAAATAGATAGTGCTGTGGTGGAAAGAGCATATATTTAATGGCATGACCCAGTTAAATTCCTTTTGAATATCTAGACCTTTGTGTAAAGTAATTGAATGTGCACAAGAAAGAATCAACAAATAGCTCCTTGATCACATTTCTTCCTAAATCTGATAATAAGAAATAGCACTGAAGGGTAAAGATTCCATTAGAAACAGAAAAGAAATAACTGGAGTCAGGAACTCATATAAGCTAAGAAATTAGCATTGATTGTTAATATAGTCTGGTTCATATGAGCATGTTTAAAACCTCTGTTTTTATCTATTTATAAATGTCGCTATACAGTACTTTTTAAAGTTATGTTAAGATTTTATCTATATGTTTAAAAATTTGTCCCCTCTATATTCAGACAGTGGCAATAAGCGTTTACTTAAATGGTTAGCATCGCCGGCTAGATTAGCCCCTGATATTCAGCACCAGGCCACATGCGAGAGCCAGCACTGAATATCTGGTGCTAAATTCATGTGGCCTGGCTGCACAGCTTATGTGTGTTACAGATGATATTCAGCCGGGGTCTGCATTAGACAGTTATACAGGCCCCAGATGAATATTGGCCGGGACCCACATAACTAAGTTCTACCTAAAAATGCTCCTCCGATCCCACTCTCTCCTACCCCCTGCCCCATCCCTCGGGAAGCAAAGCCTTTTCATCCTTCTGGAATGTACCCCACCCCATCTCCCTTGATGTCTAGGTAGGCCTTCTTTGAGTATATCCCTCTCCCTGGTGGTCCTAGTGGGGTCACTGGGGGCAGGAAGGAAGTGTCTTTGCTCCTGCCACTTGCAGCTGCTTATGTGAAATGGCTGTCATGAACTCTCACAGCAGCTTGCTTGGGGAAGACCCCTATAAGGACATGCTAAGGCCATTTTTACCACAGGGGTAAAATATCCAATTTTCATTTTTGCAGTATTAAGGGCCACACATTAATTTTCCCATCAGCTCATGGCCATTGGTGCGTGAGCGCCTACTGCCATCTTTTTTGTAGATTATAAGGGTTTAGGTGCAAACCACGCACTAATCAGCATGTAACAATACGGCTACACTAACCAATTCACACGAAACATGCCCATTCTCCACCCCCCAGACCTGCCCCCAGCGCTAAAAAAATATATATATTTTTTATTTAGCACATGGTTAGTATGCGCCAATCCCAAAATGACAGTGGAATGCCTGAACATGCCCCACGGTAAGCCATTTTTGCTGCTGTAAGCACGCGTTCGTACTTACTACAGGTTAGTAAAAGAATGCCTGCCATGTGACTTATTTTACTAAGGGGTCCTTTTACTAAGCTGTAGTAACAGTTAGCCTTAGCACAACCTTACATGGGTTTTTTCTGCGTGCTAAGACCATTTTTACCACAGCTATAAATACTGTCTTTTTGTATTTTTTTATATTAATGGCCATGCACTAATATTGCCAAAAGCATATGGCCATTAAAAATATTTATCCTGTGATCATTTACTGCCACCCATTTTGTAAGCACTAGGGGTTCACATGCAAATGGTAATGTAGCTTTGCAAACCACCCACTCTTAGCCCCCCCAACACGCCCACTGAAAAAAAATTGTTTTTAGCAGGACATTAGCATATGCACATTTGGTGATTACCGCAGGATGCCTGAGGGATCTCCAGTCATTTTGGTTTTCAGGATATCTGCAATGAATATGCATGAGATAAATTTGTGTGCAGTGGAGGCAGTGAACGCAAACATATGTCATGAATATTCATTGTGGATATCCTGAAAATCTGACTGGCTGGAGTTTTCCTAGGACAGGTTTGGGAACCACTTTATACACTGCCTGCCCTCTTCCACAAAATATCAGGGAAAAGATGGTGACGTCACCCCCACGCCCATTCCCTCCTCTTTAGATTGCCAGCATGGTAGTGTCACTGTTAATTTAGTCAGACTCCATTTTTTTTTTAAACAAAGATACAGTTAGGCATCTGTGTCTTCTCTAAGTCCGGGGACATTGACGACAGATATGAAGTCTTCCAACTCATGGTTTTCAAGTGAGCTTATTTAGGGGCCCTTTTACTAAGCTGCATTAAAAGGGGCCCTGCGCTAGTGGCAGAAGCCATCTTTGCCGTGCGTTGAGGCCCTTTTTACAACAATGGGTAAAAAAGCTGAAAAAAGAAATGGCCATGCGGTAAGATTGCCCTTACTGCATAGCCATGCAGAGGGGAGTGTTTACTGCCACACATTGAGATTGAGGTAGCAGAAAGGGCTCCTGCGCTAACCCGGAGGTAACTGGCCAGCATGCGGCGCTGCCTGATTACCACCGGGTAACCCCATGCGGATATATCTTTCAAATATTTCCACTAGCGCTGGACTTGCCGTGTGTGGGGGGTAGAACTACCGCCGGCGCCCATGTTGGGCCAGTGGTAGTTCTGGATTGCACTGCGGTAAGTC
Source organism: Microcaecilia unicolor (assembly GCF_901765095.1). NCBI lineage: Eukaryota > Metazoa > Chordata > Amphibia > Gymnophiona > Siphonopidae > Microcaecilia > Microcaecilia unicolor. Next base: position 63,773,930 of record NC_044037.1, on the reverse strand, counting down.
CGCGGTGGGCTTACCACTGTTTTGTAAAAGGGCCCCTTAGTGGATATAAGGATAACAGGAGAGAACCCCTGAAAATGGAAACATTGTACAGGGCAAACAAACAAAACCATAAAAAGAAAGCCTGGCTACACCTGAGCACTAATGATTTGCACACTAGCAATTCCCTTGCTACCTCCAAAAGAATCAGAGTTGTTTTACATAAGAACATAAGCACTGCCATACTGTGAAAAGACCAATGGTCCATCAAGCCCAGCATCCTGTCTCTGACAGCGGCCAATCCAGGCTTCAAGAACCTGGCAACCCCCCCCCCCCCCAAAAAAAAAAAAAAAAATTAATAATGTTCAATGGACTTTTCCCTCAGGAATCTGTCCAAACCCTCTTTAAACTCCGTAAGGCCAGATGCTGTCACAACATTCTCCGGCTCATGAGCTTTACCCTCCAGACTTTTTTGTGTGCTTTTTTATCATCTCAGCATCTCTACAAGAGTTGGACTGACAGGGACGTGAGCCCCAGGGCAATAAGGGTCATGGGTCCCTCATCACCTATCAAAAGTGATTCAACTAGATAGAGACTAGGGGAGAGTGGAGCCCCTACAGATGTGAACCCTCAGGCACTGCTTTATTTTCCCAATGGTCAGTTCATCCCTGATCTCCTACCAACTGTCCCTTCCTGGCATGCCCTTTATATGTTGCCCTCTGGGAGAATGACTTAGCAAGCCACCCTGGTCTCAATAAGCATAGCCTCCAAATGGGAATATAGGAGGTCGATATTCAAAGTGATTCTACTGGCCAGAAACAGCTCCTGGCAAATTTAAATCACTTGTCCAAGGCTTACTGGGCATATTCGGTGGAACTTAAATGGATAATGCCACTGAATACACCTGATTAGCAACTAAGCCCAAACTGGCTATTTTATGGACGGTCTGGGGACGGAGTCAGTATTTATGTGGTTAAGTGCCAATATTCAGCATTTAACCGCGTTAATGGGAACACATAAAACACAGTCCTATCTTTATGCAGTTCACTTATGTGATTAAGTGCTGAATACTGCATAATATAACATAAGTTTTAACTGGCTGCAGATGCGTGAATATTCAATGCTGGTGCCTGGTCATATCTGGGGATAAAGCTGGCGTCAGCCAAAAAAACCTGATTGCCACGGGATGAATATCTACCCCATAGTCTCGCTCTCAAAAGAAATGATCTGTAGTTGCAAAACCTGCTAAAATCTTCTGGTCTTGGGTGAATTGAGCCCTTCATGAGCAACACATTTGTCAGACACTGAATTAAATTGATAGGTTGTCTCAGGACAAGAAACACAATGAAGACATTATTTCACTGGTTGACTCCAGTTTCACAAACACTGACAAAATTAGGCAATTTTAAATTAGGCAACTCAGGATGGGTTATATTCTATAATGCTAGTACTAGAAATTTGATTGGAAAGTGCAGTTTTCACAAGTGAAAATGGCATATGTGTGAGTTTGCAATTTTATTAGATGTACCAAGATATGTATGAAAGATTTAATAGTAGTATGAATAGAAAAAGATTTTCTTTAGTTCAATGAATACTGTATTATAAAAGTTTCTAGCTGGCTGCAGTGCTGGAACAAGTGGTTCTTTTCTTTCCTTGAAGAACCTGATGGTGCACTTTTTTTTTTTTTTAATGTAATATTTCCCTTCTAGCTCAACTCACTAGCTTAGATCAGTTTATAATTCAGAGGCCCTGACTGTGCCATCTGTAACCCCCTGCTGATTTAAGATCATGACAAAAAAAATTTGGCATTTTATGTAAGCGTTGTGACCAATCAGATTAAAAGAAATCTAAAACACAAATATCATATTTAAGAAATAAAATGCTAGACTTTTATTAATATGAGGGAGCCTATTTACTAAGTTGTGTAACAGTTCATGTGGGAATAAGTTTACGACAGTGTGTGATAATTCTCGTGTTAATTGCCTAACAATTAACATGAGAGGGTAGAGGAGTAGCCTCCTGGCTAGTGCAGTGGACTTTGATCCTGGGGAACTGAGTTCAATTCGCACTGCAGCTCCTTGTGACCCTGGGCAAGCCACTTAACCCTACGTTGCCCCTGGCACAAAATAAGTACCTGAATATATGTAAACCACTTTGGATGTAGTTGCAAAAACCTCAGAAAGGCAGTATATCAAGTCCCATTTCCCTTTCCCTAACATGGAAAGGGGTAGGGAATGACTAAAGAATGGGAAGTGAATGGAGAGTAATGACACCTTACAATTAATGTAATGTGGCAGATACCATATTATAGTAAACTACCTGAATAACTGTAGCTAATATAGGGATCCTTTTGCTAAAATATGGACTAGCATGTTTTAATGAAGGACTTTCCTGCACACTAAGAGCCATATTCTATATAAGGCGTCTAAAATATAGGCGTGCCGGAATAACGCATGTAATGCTATTCTATAAACTACATCTACAGTAGCGCATAGGTTGGGGGAACATGTGCATATTTAGGCATGACAATATCTATAACAGTGGGGATATCTAATTTCATAAGTATATTCTCACCAGACTAGAAAAGAAACTTAGCTGGAAAGGTACACGTTTTTTTTTATTTTTTGAGGAAAAGGCCTCGAGAAGCCCCACCAGCTTTATTTTTGATAGCGGGGGCTGGACTTCTTCATCATTGGCCTTAAAAAACCTCTGGCATTCTAAATTAACTTTCTTGTCATCTTTATATAAGAAATTTCATGAATTACAAAGCTTAATGCTATGGCAAGCTGATCTATGTACACTCACGGACTTTGTTCAGTATTTGAACACGTCATCATAAGATCAAGTTCACTCATCAGCAAGATCTAAAAGAGATTAGTTTTCTTGATGTGAGTGTGATAAAAGAAGCTTCCTCATTTAGAACAACAATACACCAAAAAAAGACGTATGTTAACAGTTTACTGCAATATTCTAGCTGTCATCCAAAATGTTTGAAGGACAGCCTACCCTTTTCGCAAATGTTGCGATATTGCCGTATCTGCTCAGAAGAACAAGATTACAGACGAAAAGCGAAAGATCTAAGGGAACAATTACACAAAAGAAGGTATCCCAAGAAGGTGGTCAAACAAGCTTTTTGCAGAACTAAATACAATCATCGTGACCATCTGCTTTATCAATCTATGCATACACAACAGACTGAAGAAGATATCTTTACTTGTGTTTTAAGATTTACAACTCAAGCTAATGAAGTCTCTAAAATCATAAAAAATCATTGGAACATCTTGCAGACGATGGCAGCCTTTTCAGATACACGAGTAAGATTTGCTTACAGCCGCTCGAGGAATTTGAAAGCGATACTGTGTCCATTATTGTTAACAGTCCGTTCAGATGAAACACAGATTTATAGTGGCTATAGGAAATGTAACGATTGCTGTATGTGTCAAAACATGCTGGAAATACAGCAATTTGAACATTCATTGACTGCAAGAACTTACATTTTAAGAACTAATACAGATTTCAAATCTGATCACGTGATTTACTGTATACGATGTCCCTGCAATAAAACATATGTGGGACAGACCACTCGTCCCTTATACGTCCGCCTGATTGAGCACAAGAGTACAATCAAAACAAGGAAACACACCTCACCATTAACAGTGCATTGTGAACTGTTGCAACATACGTTTTCTCAATTAAGGTGTTTTGTTTTGCAGCAGATAGAAGAACCCCAGAATCGCATTAGAGCCAAAAGAAAACGTTTATTGCTTCAAAACGAACAGCACTGGATTTTCTGGCTTCAATCCTTATCCCCGACGGGACTCAACGGGAAAATCGAATGGTGTCATTTTTTCTGATGTTATTATCATCTTTTTCAATGTACTATATCTTTTTCAATGTACTACAACTTTTGGAAGCATAGACTTAGTATCTCCCTGCCCATATGATAGCGTGTTGCCATTTTTGTCTAGAAGTTTAAGGTCACATACATACCCCCGTATAACTCAGCACTGATTGGCCCAGAAGAAAGTATAGCGTCTGACGTTGTTCTATATTAAGGGCAGCCATCTTGTTTCACCTGTCTTTCGTCAATTCACCACAAAGAAGGTAACATATAAAGATAAGTTGTTCCCATTGAATATAATGTGTATCTAACTTGTTTTTTTTCTTGTTAGACACTAATTGAGACCACAACCCTGAGACAGAGATCGAAACGCTGGCCACCGTAGACTGTGGTTAGTACTCCAGTTGACTGAGAGATCGAGTTGCTCGTTGAAAAAAAGAAAAAATAAACGAGCAAAAGAGCAAGCAAGGCTAAGCTACTTCTTAAGCTAAGTAATACATGAAATTTCTTATATAAAGATGGCAAGAAAATTAATTTAGAATGCCAGAGGTTTTTTTAAGGCCAATGATGAATAAGTCCAGCCCCTGCTATCAAAAATAAATCTGGGGACTTCTCGAGGCCTTTTCCTCAAAAAAGAAAAAAAAACGTGTACCTTTCCAGCTAAGTTTCTTTTCTAGTCTGGTGAGAATATACTTATGAAATTAGATATCCCCACTGTTATAGATATTGTCAAGTTACTAGAAAGGGGATTACCTCACAGTGTGATATAGCTAATGATTTAACATATTTAGGCATGGCCATTTACGCCACTGAAAACCTGGTGTAAATTCCCATGCCTAAATGTCCGTGCATTCCCCCAAATTCTATAACAACCCATGTATATTTGATTGACGTCTCTGACATACCTACACTCCTCCCGTATTCACAATCCCTTTTCAGCTATATGCGTTGGAATTTATGAGTACATCTTTTTAGAATATGCCTAAAAAGAAGCAAGCTTAAATTCTAATTCTTCCCAGTTATTGATGATAATTGGTTGCTATTGGCAAATTATCATCACTAATTGGCTTGTTATTCAATTGAGTAGCACACAAAGGGGCCCTTTTACTAAGCCGTGGTAAATAGTGGCCTGTGACAGTGTAGGTACGTGTATTAGGCACGCACCGGGCCAGTTTTTACTGCATCTGCAAAAAAGGTTCTTTTTAATGTGATAGGAAAAGGGCATGTGGTAAAATGGAGACCAGCATGTGTCTAAAACTGGCCTGAGCCCTTAACCTCACACATTGATCTAGCGGTAAGAGCTCACGTGCTACACGTGCCATGACCGTCAGCATGCACCAAGTGCCAATTACCGCTGGAAGCAGTGCACATGGGAGTAGAGCCTACCGTAGCTTAGTAAAAGGGCCCCATAAATTGGCTGCGTGCACAATTTAATGCACGCTACTTGCCACGCCTTATATAGAATCAGGGCCTAAGCCCATATTTAAAGTGCCAGTAGTTTTAAATTAGTGTGTAGGGATTTCAAAAAAATTAACATAGGAGCAGCTACTGCTTCCTATTTAGGAGGAGGCACTAAGTGCTCCCATGTTAAGTCTGCATTATCCAGTTAGTGCATGCTAATCAGAACAACCTAGCTCGATAATGTTGGGATTCCATGCTCCTTCCTGGAAGAAAAAAAAACAACAAAAATAATGTGCAATTAATACACAAAGGCAAAGTACAGTAAAATGCTTTAACACACTTTACAATGTCTTTTTTAGAGCACTAACCTTTGGTAAAAGACTCTTGGAGTTAGCACATAGCAAAGATATTACTTGTATAGGAAGATGCAAGGAATGTCCTAACACAAAGATTTTACAGTTAATATTGGTAATCAGTAGCTAGAAAACCTTTACACATTTTAGTTAAAGGGCCCCAAATTATCAAGACTCACTGTAAACAACTCACAGCGCTAAATTACCATTATTGAATGCTAATCTAGGTCGGCAGTTACACCAGGGGCGTAGCCAGACACTCAATTTTGGGTGGGCCTGGGCCCAAGATGGGTGGGCAGAAGAACTCCACCCTATCCCATAGTGATTTGGTCTCTCCCTCTCTTGCCTGCATGCCATATGGTGTCTCAAACATCCCCCCTCCCCGAATACCTTTTAAATAGCAGATTTTCACCGGAGTGAGCAGCAACTAATACACACTGCTCATGTTGGCCCCATAGCCTTCCCTCTGATGCAACTTCCTGTTTTATGCATAGGTGGGAATACATCAGAGGGAAGGCTGTGGGGCCAGTGCACAGTATGTATCAGTCGCTGCTCAATGTAGGTAAAGACCTGCTATTTACAAGGTATGCAGGAGTTACAGTTGTTGGGAGTTTTCAGCTGATGTGGCTTAGAGATCCCTGCCTGCCAAATCATAGGTGTGCTGCTACTGGGTGGGCCTGAGCCCAAAGAGGGTGGGCCTGGGCTCACCCGAGCCCACCCTTGGCTACGCCACTGAGTTACGCACATAGTTTTACATGTGTGCACTTACACTAGCTCTATGGAAGGTGCAAATGTGTGCACCTAAATGCAGCAGCTATATGTGTAGGTGACAGTTTTCTAAAAGCTTCGGACTAATAAGAATACAAGAACATAAGAATAGCCATACTGGCTCAGACCAGTGGTCCATCTAGCCCAGTATCCTGCTTCCAACAGTGGCCAATCCATGTCACAAGTACCTGGCAGAAGCTACCAATCCCGGGGCAAGCAGTGGATTCCCCATGTCTGACTCTATAGAAGACTATGGACTTTTCCTCCAGGATCTTGTTCAAACCTTTTTTAAACTCAAATATGCTAACTGCTGTTACCACATCCTCTGGAAGCAAGTTCCAGAGCGTAACTATTCTTTGAGTGAAAAAATATTTCCTCCTATTTGCTTTATTTCCATGTAATTTCTTTGAGTGTTCCTTGGTCTTTGTACTTTTTGAAAGAGTGAAAAATCAATTCAATTTTACCCATTCTAAACCATTCAAAATTTTAACATTTAAATTTCAATTATTGCCAATTAGCACCATTAATTAATTGTTAGTGCCCAATTATTGGTGCTAATTGGCTCATTAAGCAAGTACATTGCATGTACAATTTGGGTGTGTGTCCAAATTTGCACATACAATTCTTAACGCTATATAAAGAATTAGGGTGTTAGGGCCTGATGCTCAAAATTCCAGTGCTGTACAAAACAGTGCCAGAAAATAACACTGCAACAACGCCAGAAAGGAACTCCCCGATGCTCAACAAATTATGGCATGCAAATTTTATGTGTGCTGTTAGCATTGAGCATTGGGAAGTAAAGTTGGGGCAATGCACTCAGCACATACACACAAGGAAGCCCTGCATGGTCAGATGGAGGAGTCACCAGCTCTGCAGTTTCACGCAGGTAAAGTTGCTCGAGAATGAGTGGAAGTCGGTGAAGTCTTCATATCGTACATCTCTTAGAAAAGGGGGGAGGATTCTTTCACTAAATTGCATCACAGTTTCATTATAATATTCCAGACACCAAGCAGGCAGGCTGCCTCAATAGGCTTGCAAATGAAAAAAAATTGTGTCTGTCTTTTCCAAGCTTCCCATACATCAGGCAGCAGAAAACCGGGCTGGTTGTGTAAAAGCTGCACACATCTTATCCCCCATAGTCATGCCTGGAGAGGCCTGGGAGGGAGCACTGTGCTGTGCAGAGGTCTGTCGGAGGTGGAAAGGGGCCTCAACACTTCCCAGTGAGCCTATGCAGACAGTTAATGCCAGCTCAGAGCTGGTGTAGGTTCTGCAACAGTAAGGGTGCCATTTCTAGCCATGCTGTTCATTGTGCATTGAAGGGAATAGGACATTCCTTCATCTGCATATATTTGAAAGTCATTTGCACTGTTCTTCAGCACATGTGATATTTCCTGCATTGTTTGCCTCTGAGCATGGTGTGCTTGCAAATGCAGGCACTAGTCCAGAGCTAATGGCCTCTAGCGCCCGCATTTGCTTCTGAGCATCGGGGGCCTGAGTGCATAACTGCTTGCCATGCTCCTGTCTCACCTGTGCTTCTCTCACTTTCATGCCCTTCTCGCAGTTAATTGCTATAGAACTTAGTCACTGCAAATTAGGGCTAATTAGTGCCAATTAACTCCAAGAATCACTATTGATTGTAGTTTCAATTTGTACCTTATTAAGCAACTAGGCTACCCGCATAACTAGCAGAATTCTATAACCTATCTATGCAAAATGTGCATGTAAGATTTTAGAATGAGTGGGTTATTGCAGTGGCGTAGCCAGACTGCCAATTTTGGATGGGCCTGAACCCAAAGTGGGTGGGCACAAAATTTTCTCTCTACCCCCCTCCCCCAGCAAAATTTAGTCACGCTAATCAGATGCATTTGTCACACAGGGTAAAGTGCTGCTTTTCAGTGCATCAGATTTCAGAAAATTTATTTAATAGCCTAACACCCTTTTCAATGAGCTTTCAGAGGCCAAAACCTCCTGCCTCAGGTCAGTATAATGCTGTTACGGTATCCTCGCCTGACTTAAGGAAGGAAGTATTGGTCTCTGAAACTTCATTAACACAGGTACCATATTACTTTATCCTTAATTAAAAATAAAATTATTTTCTTTACCTTTCTTGTATGGCCATTTACTTTTTCTCATTGTGTCGCTCCCAGTCTCTAGATTCTGCTTTCCTTCGTTTTCGCTTAACTCTTCTGCCACGGTTTCCTGGCCATTTCTCATTTTTCTCTCCTTTTTCTTTGCTTTCTTCAATATTTTTCTGCCTCTCTCTCTCTGTCCTGATTTAATTCATTCTTACTATCCATTCTTTAATTTCCTTCATCTACTTATGGCTTTTCATCTTTTTCTCACCCTTCTTCTCCCCATGCCCCTTCCTCTTATTCTCCAGTCTTTCACTACTCTCCTTTTCCATCCAGCAGCTCTCTTCTTTCTCTCCCCATCCTTCCAGTCTCCCCTCTCTCTCCCCATCCTTCCAGTAGTCTCCCCTCTTTCTTTCTGCATCCTTCCGTCCAGTGTCACCTCTTTCTCCCTACCCTTCCATCCAGCGTCTTCCCTCTTTCTCTCCCCATCCTTGCATCCATCTATCCTCTCTCCTGATCCTTCCATCTAATGTCTCTCTCCCTCTTTCTAACCAGTGTCTCTGTATCACTCTACCCTTTTCTGTTCAGTGTCCCTTCTCTCTCCACATCCTTCCATCTGTTTTCTATCTTTTCTCCCCATCCTTCCATGTTTTCCCTCTTTCTCCCCATCCTTCCATGTTTTCCCTCATTCTCCCCATCCTTCCATGTTTTCCCTCATTCTCTGCCATCCTTCCATCTGTTTTCCCTCTTTCTCCCCATCCTTCCATGTTTTCCCTCATTCTCTGCCATCCTTCCATCTGTTTTCCCTCTTTTCTCCCCATCCTTCCATGTTTTCCCTCTTTCTCCCCATCCTTCCATGTTTTCCCTCATTGTCTGCCATCCTTCCATCTGTTTTCCCTCTTTTCTCCCCATCCTTCCATGTTTTCCCTCTGTCTCCCCATCCTTCCATCTGTTTTCCCTCTTTTTCTCCCCATCCTTCCATGTTTTCCTTCGACAAGGCCCGCCCTGCATGCCAGCGCCAGCCCCCATTGCCGGCCACTGCTGCTTTTCCTGTTGAGCAGCAGGGCCGGCGCTACAAAAAGAAGAAGCGCTAATGGCGCTAAGGACCGTAGGACGAGAAATGTTTAAAAAAAAAAAAAGCGCGGCACCGGCAGGCACTGTCTCGGCAGCCTTGAGGCATTGGCTGCTGAGGCATTGGCTGCTGGCTCGCAGGCTCCTCCCGCAGACGGGAGGAGCCTGCGAGCTAGCAGCCAATGCCTCAGCAGCCAATGCCTCAAGGCTGCCGAGACAGTGCCTGCCGGTGCCGCGCTTTTTTTTTTTTTAAACATTTCTCGTCCTTAGCGCTGTTAGCGCTTCTTCTTTTTTGTAGCGCCGGCCCTGCTGCTCAACAGAAAAAGCAGCAGTGGCCGGCAGTGGGTGCTGGCGCTGGCGCTGGGCGGGCCTGGGCTGAAATTGGGTGGGCCTGGGCCCACCCAGGCCCACCCGTAGCTACGCCCCTGGGTTATTGTATGTGTATAAGCAGTGGCACTACAGCAGATCAGTAGGAGTAGATAAGAATGTCACTTTATTAAAATCATGTAAAAGGCCTACCGTAGACATGTTTTGCCCTTCCAATGGGCTACATCCGGGGTCAACTAAAATATAATATACATACATAAACATTTATATCATAAAAATCATTTTACATAAAATATTTAAAAGATAACCCTTGTTTACTAAGCCATGCTGGTGGTTGCCGGAGCGCTAATGCCAACATAGTCCATTTACTTTGAATGGGTTGTGTCAGCATTGACTCACGGCTTAGTAAACAGGGGGTGGGGGGGGGGGGTTAATATACCAAATACAGGGCCTTGTTTAGAAAGGCATGCTAGTATTTGTATTGCCAACTAAGCATGTAGACACCCATAGGAATATTATGGGAATCTAGACTGTTAACATGTGTTAATTTTTAGCACGCGCTACAAACGTTAGTACGCCTTTATAAACAAGGCCCACAATTTTAAAATGACTCTTCCTGCTGTATGTGTCATTAATATACATGTTTTTCCCACAGGCTTATAGACAGTTTACAAAAGTCTCTGCATTTATCATGCCTTTTATAAAATACTTTTCAGATTTTGAATGTCCTCACTTAGATATGCCTTTACTAACCAAGAGAACCCATGTAAAATTAGGTTTCACATATAACGCTTTAAATAGAATGCAACCCTGATCCATTGTTTATTGGTGATATCAGCAATGACATTGGAATTCATTTTAAAATGATTATTTCTCATTCCATTCTGTGAAAATAATCTTTTTGAATAAGATTCATTATGTCATATTTTAGTATAAGCTCATTCAAACAGAGACCCAGCTTTTTAAAATTGATTTCAATCATAGGAAAGCTTATAATATGAAAGGCAAGCTGTGGAATTTTGCTAGTGAATATCAACAATATGACAATTGATTTCCCAAAACATTTTACAAGTCTGCCCAATATTACATTTCTTTCTTGCTCAGGTTGGTTTGCATGAACTTTAAAAATGCAGTATTTTGCATATTATTGTTCTGGTAAGTTCTCTCTTCATGAGCAAGGTGAAATGTGAATTTACCCGGTCAGACTTCATTCTTTCTGAGATATTTTCTTATATGAGGATATATGCTGGTGGAACTGACATCTGTAATGAATAAACAGAACAAAAACCTAGCTTTAAAGAGCTTGAACCACATACTTGAATATAGTAACCTAGCTAATAAGTTTAGCTTCTGCAAACAAACATGGTCAACATTTTACAGGACCAGGACACTGTACCAGTGACTTCACAAGGAGAATCCTGAAAGGTAACTTTAAAACCATACAAGAACGTAAGACCTATGAAGTCAGAATGATTGAATATTTTAACACCCAACAGAAAGGACTTAACAAGGATCTGGGGTTCCTAGTCCATTATAAACCATAAAGCTGTATGTCTCTGTTGATCACCCCACCCCTCACCTATCCGCACCCATCCTGTTAGAATATCAATGATATGCTTTGATGTCCCCATGCATACCTCCGACCCACCCCCATCCTCCCACCCTGTCAGACTGTCATAGTAATGCTTGAATGTTTTCACTTATATACACTGTCAGCTAGCACATTTGCTTATTTCCGATCTGACGAAGAAGGGCAACCTTCGAAAGCTAATCAAGAAATGTATTAAGTTATGTCCAATAAAAAAAGGTATCATCTTATTTTCTTTTCCATGTTTTATTTTGTTTGATTTCTATTGATAACCTTAAGAGTGGACTAAAACGGCTACCACACTCCTCTGCAAACAAACAAGAAAGGCAGGAGAGGGGAAATATGATATATACATTTCGAAGGGCATTTTTGATATGATGCCTAAGTCCAACTTTGTATGTTTTACTAAAACTTTACCTGGGTAATTTGAGCTATGTGGCTCTTTTTTGGAAATGTCTCCTGTCACCTACTTAATATAATTTGTCAGCCTCACTGTGGCTTTGCCTACTTTCCTCCCAAAACTTCAGCTGGTTTACTCTAATCTTCCTCTAGTTACTAATTTTCTAAACTATTCAAAAGCAGGGTTTAGAGATCAGTTACCCCAACTTTCTGAATTCCATGAAGATGCCCGGTCTTTTTTTATTCCTCTCTCTCCAATTTTCCAAGCCTTATTCTTCATTGTTGGTCCCTGGGTTAACACTACAGCTTCCCTCTGCCTTTCCAGCTTCTGTTGGATTCTTATGTAGCATACAAAAATGTTAAAACCGAAATAGATCAAAAGCAATGCCTAGATGCTCAATGCCAAACAATCTTTTATTATCAACAAATTTCTTTACAAAAACATTAAGGATGAAAAACACCTCAGTGGGTACAGAGCAGACAGTTCATTAACCTTTCATGCTCACATGTGGACTTCCAGTTCAAATCATAGGAAAAAAAAATAAAACCTCCAAAACCTTAACCATTAAATTATGTGGTACAATAAATTAAATCTTGTGTTAGCAGAAACTTGAATCTGTCCAATGCGAGTAGCACTGAATGAATTGTTAAATGCAAGTGATATTGTATGGATACGATAACAGCAAGCAGCAAGCAGCTCTTCTCTATCCCATAAAGAAACTCTGGTGAAATGGAGGTCCCTGTTGGGTTTAATTATAAGTGATGGGGTTTTTTTTCAGTCAGTCAAATGGACAACAATCTGCTATGATTTTATATAATCTTTATAGTTCACATGATTTAAATGTGGACATTTGGACTGATACTGCTGGTTGCACTTGAGCATAGTGGAATGAAAAAAATGAAAAAAGATTCATGAAAAGTAACACAAGACTGAATTTATTGTACCACGTGATTCAATGGTTAAGGTTTTGGAGGTTTTCTGACCTATGACTGAAACCGGAAGTCCAAGTATGAGCATGAAATGTTAATGTAGTGTCTGTTCCAGACCCGCTGAGGTCTTGTTCCTCTTTAAAGTTAAAAAAAAAAATGTGTAATAAAAAATTGAGCATCTAGGCATTGTTTTTTTTTTTTTTAATCTGTTTTGGTATTTCACATTTTCCCCTCTTTTTGGGTAATCTTATGTAGGATAAACATATAAATGTATATTATGGTAAGTGCATGTGCTATTTCAGTGAACTGAGATTAAAATGAGAAGCCACTTTTAAGGAACATAAGTTTTTCCATGTCATTGGGATTAAGAATTAAAATAATTCATAAAGCCTTAAAAATGGAAAATAGTTATAATTTTATTGCATATTTACTAATTTCTATGACATATATAGTTATAGCCTAAGAAGATGGCAATTGTTAAAACTAAGATAAATTTGACCCCAAATAGATTCTTTGTATAGAGTTTCCTAGGCATGTCACATACAATTATACCTCAATAAAGGGATGCAGATGGTGGCTTGACAGAAGTTCCATTACCTAGATAGCATTAGGATGGTCTGTGAAAGAAATGAGAGTGGTTCCAGAAGCAATTACATTGTATAGCTGGATAAAGCTCAGACAGCAAAAACGTTGCCTAACTTAATCTGGTTAGCAGGCTGAATATGATCACTATCCTGATAGCACTGGTGGCCACCACTGAATCTGGGTATTCAATATGGACCACTATCTAGATGCCAGAGCTGGATATCTGGATTTAATTCAGCTGCAGTGGCCAGTATTAAAACACACACACACACATTGCCTAAATATCGAGTTGTCTAATTCCAAGGGACCTATGTATTGCTGGGAAAGCCAACACAAAATTTAATAAAGCAGATGGGATGATTTCCCTATGAGGAAAGGCTAAAGCGGCTAGGGCTCTTCAGCTTGGACAAGAGACGGCTGAGGGGAGATGTGATAGAGGTCTATAAATGGAATGGGTGGACGTGTATCACTTGTTTACTCTTTCCAAAAATACGAGGACTAGGGGGCAACAATGAAGCTAGAAAGTAGTAAATGTAAAACAAACTGGAGAAAATATGTCTTCATTCAATGTGTAATTAAACTCTGGTTTTCATTGCCAGTGAATGTGGTAAAAACAGTTAGCTTAGCAAGGTTTTAAGAAGGTTTGGATAACTTTCTAAAAGAAAAGTCCATAAGCCATTATTAAGATTTTCGGAAAAATCCACTGCTTATTTCTAAGATAAGCAGCAGAAAATGTATTGTACTGTTCTTAGATCTTGCCAGGTACTTGTGACCTGGACTGGCCTCTGTTAGAAACAGGGTACGTGGCTTGATGGACCTTCAGTCTGTCTCAATATGGCAACACTTATGTTCTTATTCAGCCCACGACAGGTAGCCCACCAAAATGCCACAATCAGCGTTAACTCCAGATAGTCAATAATGGACTGTTTCCGGGGATCAGCTGTGAATAGCTTTTTTTTTTTGGATCAAACATAACTGGCTGTATCAACACTCAATGCTGACCGATTAAGTTTATAGTGGCCAAAGATAGGACTGCTATTTATGCGGTCCAATTTAGCCACTAAACTTAGCTGGCCAGTGCTGAATATTGCCAGTTATCGCGCAATATAACTGGTTATCTTTTCAGAGCTAACTGGCAATATTCAGTGGAGATAACTGGGTATCTTCCACTGAATATTAGCAGTTAGGCACCAAAACGCTATTTAAATGGTCAATGGCCATTTCTGACCAGTTAAATAGCACTGAATATCGTCTTTCTCACCCATTATCAGACATAGGCTCTTTGAAACAAGTCTGTCCTTGTCACCACTGCAGGCCACTCTCTTTCCCATCTTTTTGCTGAATGGTAGCCGTAATGTTATCTGCAACTTCCTTAAAAAGGTCTTCAGGAGTAAAATGCACTTAACTAATACCAGCAAAACATTCCCCAACCACAGAATGACAAACATAATGCTGGAGATATTGGCATTTTGAATTAGGAGACCATAAATTAATTGCGTTTGTAGCAATGCTTGACTTGGGCATTAAACAACATGAAGACATTGATGCAGGAAGACTGCGATTCAAATGAGCGCATTGTGATTTATATAAGTCTGTTTTAAATTGCAGAGGAAACATTAAAAAAAAGTATATTTAAGACAATGGACTGAGGACCAGTTATGGAATAAAGGAATTTCTGTAGCAACATATCACACTGAGGGGCCCTTTTACAAAGTGGCAATAAGCTGAATGCGGTCTTACCACATGCTAATCTGGAGCCAGGGCCGCTGAGAGGAAGGGCGGGGGGGGGGGGGGGGGAAATTCCCCGGGCCTCCAAGGGGGACTGCAGCTCCGGGGTCAGGCCGCCGGCGCTACAGTCCCCGGTCTCACCTGCCTGCCTCCTCGGCTCCGGGCCCCCTGCATTCAAAGCGGCAGTCGCAGATCGCCTCTCTTCTGCCCTCGTCTAATGTAACTTCCAGTTTCCACGAGGGTGGGACACAGGGAGGGAAGGCCAGAAGAGAGGCGATCTGCGACTGCCGCTTTGAATGAAGGGGGCCCGGAGCCATGGAGGCAGGCAGGCAGGTGAGACTGTGGACTGCAGCAACAGGGGGGAGCAACGGGGGGCGGCAGCGGCGGGGGTGGTGGAGGCGGGGTGGCCTTGCCCTGGGCAAGGCCTAGTCTCTCGGCTGCCCTGTCTGGAGCTACCGCTGGCCCAACGCAGGTGCTGGTGGTAGTTCCAGCCCTAGCATGTGCCATTTCCCATGCTGGGGAAAACAGGGTTTTAATTTTTAGCACAGCACTAACCAGGCAGTAATCGGGCAGCACCGCTCACTACCCGGTTACTGCCAGGTTAGCGCGGGAGCCCTAACCACCACCTAAATGGGTGGCAGTAAGTGCTGCCCTCCCCCCCACCACATGGCCACGCAGTAAGAGCAATCTTACTGCATGGCCATGGCTATTTTCAGTCTTTTTTACCCACTGCGAAAAAAGGGCAGCAGCACACAGCATAAACGGCCCCTGCTGCTAGCGCAGGGCCCTTTTTACCGCAGCCTGGAAAAAGGACCCCTCAATACAGTTGGACTTTGCTGCTTATGGTGGAGATTGTTTTATTGGTAGTACTTAAGTACCTGCAACTTCCTGGCATATACAGATAATCTCACAAGTAGCTGACTCTGTAAACCCAATACAGCTATGCCATCCTCTCACTGACCCTACGAATGAAGCACAGCTCTAAAATAGTTCTATATGTGTTGTTAGTTCCATAAAAATGCAATATCGAAAAACGTGTTTCATGACCTTTATTTCAGTATCTGAACTTGAGTACATATCCATCAAAAGGCTGCAATACACGGTCATAAGTACATAAGTATTGCCACACTGGGACAGACCAAAGGTCCATCAAGCCCAGCATCCTGTTTCCAACAGTGGCCAATCCAGGTCACAAACAGGGGCATAGCCAGACACCCAATTTTGGGTGGGCCTGGGCCCAAGATGGGTGGGCAGAACTCCACCCTTTCCCACAAGTGATTTGGTCTCTCCCTCTCTGGCCTGCATGCCATATGGTCTCTCAAACATCTCCCCTCCCCCGCAGACCTTTTAAATAGCAAATTTTCACTGGCAGCTAGCAGCAACTAATACATACTGCTCATATTGACCCCACAGCTTTCTCTCTGATTTAAATTCCTGTTTCTGCATAGGCAGGAATACTTCAGAGGGAAGGCTGTGGGGTCAGTGCGAACAGTATGTATCAGTCGCCGCTCGCTACTAGTGAAGATCTTCTATTTACAAGGTATGCAGGAAGTTGTTGGGAGTTTTTGGCTGGTGGGGCTTGGTGATCCCTGCCAGCCACATCATATGTGGGCTGCTACTAGGTGGGCCTGAGCCCACCCAGGCCCACCCTTGGCTACACCACTGGTCACAAATACAAGGCTAGATCCCAAAAAGTTCAATACATTTTATGCTGCTTAGCAGTGGATTTTCCCCAAGTCAATTTAATAATAGTCTATGGACTTTTCCTTGGGAAGCCGTCCAGATCCTTTTTAAACCCCGCTAAGCTAACCGCCTTTACCACATTCTCTGTGTTTCCAAAATATTAGCTGCTTTCAGGGCCCCTTTTATGAAGCTGATGCAAAAGGGGGCCTGCGCTGGCTTTTTGGCACATGTTTTTGACGCGGGTAAAAAGTAAGTCTTTCTTTTCTGCAGGAAATGACATGCAACAAGTAAAGCACTTGCTGCATGGCCATTTCAGGGGGGAGCCCTTACTGTTATCCATTGAAGTGGCGGTAAGGGCTCCTGCGCTAACCTGGCGGTAACTGAGCAGTATGCGACTCTGCCCGATTAATGCCAGGTACACACCAGTGCTACATAAATAAATATATTTTTGTAGCACCAGATATGACGGCATCCCGCTTGGCTGTAGTAGCCCAGCGGTACTTCCTTCTTATCCAGCGGTAAGCCACATTGGGCTTACCACCACTTTGTAAAAGGGGCCCTCAGTTACTTTTTACTGCTCATTAACAAAAAAATCAATGGGGGAACCCATGGATAGATAGCATAACTGCTTCTTTAATACTTAAATTACAAAGTTAAACTAGCAGATTGCTATTCTGTATTTTAATACTGTAACTTGCTTAGAAAATTCAGTTAGATGTGTAGTAAAAGTAAACAAACCAATTTTTGTGGCTTCCAATACCACTCCATTTCTGAACAGAAGATCATTTCTAAATTATTATAGATAAGACAAAGATATTTTTTTCTTTTTTAAATGATAATAAATAGAAATAAAACAAACAAAAAAAAGAAGATGATACTTTTTTAATTGGACTAATTTAATGCATTTTTGATTAGCTTTCAAAGGCAGTACCTTATTTTTTTAATGATGAAACTCTGTAATTATTGTGAACTAAATATACTTTTCACTGTGTATTAGATCCAATGTATTCTCATCATAAGCTGAAGAATTACTCAATCAATAGCATACAAAACCAGAGAAATGGAGAGAAAATGAGAATTATATTTTGTCAATTTTTCCCCTAATACTTCTAGATCACAAACTGTTTGGATTTTTTTTTCTTTGTAAAATTATACCCATCTATCTTGTTCTTGGTGAACTAACTTCTGTCATTAACGACTACAAGAACCACATTTAAATATGACAGAACTCAATTATTTTAATATACAGGTGAATTACACATTTGCAGTTGTGGTTATGCCTGAACCTAGGCTATTTTGAGGCCTTTAAAGAAGAGATGGACTTCAATCTCTCAACTGGATAGACTTAATTTGTAAGAGGCCTGCAGCACTGCAGTGAAGCTCAGGAGGTGGTCGAGGTTTACATAATCTAACACATTCCCTGCAACAGAGAACTTGCTCTTATCAAAACAACATACCCAGGTTTAAGTCAAAATGCATTTTTATCTCTGAGAAACCATACTGTATATTTCTGTGCGTTGTTCATGAAAATAGCTTCATGTCTTGCTGAAATTTATCACAGATTTAATAAGATGATAGCAGATGAAATTATTAAAATTTAGAGGCGGAGGATAAAATGTTCTAGGCTTCTGTCCATGACATCTCAAACTGAGTTTTGTGCTCAAGCCCCTTAAAATAAATCACAATTTACAATTTAAATAAAACAGGTTAAGAAAATTGATGCTCTGAGAAATAAGTTGCTAAACGTGTGTACTGACTTCTGGAAAACTTTATTTATATTGATATCATTAATTAGATGATTCAATACCAGAATTACAGCAGCTTGTTGCATATAGTTGTAAGCACACAATTCAATTATTAATTCATATAAATGTGTTCACATTGGACAACCATATGGGGTTAGAAGACATTTTTTTTCTGGACTCCAGAAGACAGTAGTATATAGGAATAGTAAGGGGCCTTTTATAATGTACAGTATGTTTTGCAGTTACCAAAATTTAACATGTAGTAACTGCAAAGCCTGTGTGGTACATGCAAGGGTAGTGGCCACCATCTGCTCTGCGTTTGCCACACAACACAGAAGCTTACAGATCACAAGGTGTAGATAGCACAAGACTACCTCTAGGACTTATATATAGCACAAGACTACCTCTAGAACATATTGCTTTCAAAATATGCACCCTGGTTCACAAAATTGTCTTTGGTGAAGCCCCAGGATACATGACAGACCTCACCGACCTACCAACCAGAAACACATCCGAATCAACACAAACATATCTAAATCTGCACTACCCAAGCTGCAAAGGACTTAAATACAAATCAACTTACGTATCCAATTTTTCCTACATAAGCACACAACTGTGGAACACACTACCAAAAGCCTTGAAAACAACGCACGACCACCTAAACTTCTGGAAATCACTAAAGCCTAACTTGTTTAAAAAGGCATACCCTACTGATCCAACTTAAATGGCTGATCTCTGCAATACAACAAAACTAAAGTACATAATGGACATAACACAACTCTTCCGCTTTACGATTCTCTAATGTGACTGTTCCACATGAACTTTATCTTATCACAACATCACTTTGTATTTGTTCACCCCAGAGTCTGCGAACGCCTCTCCGGTACTATGTAAGCCACATTGAACCTGAAAATAGGTGGGAAAATGTGGAATACAAATGTAACAAATAAATAAATATATACCATTTTGGATGACAACATTGACCCCGGTGGTAGCAAAGGAGAATTGTTACCACTTGGGATGCTATTGCCACCAATGCTGATCCTGGTGTAAGTCTCAGGAGAACTGAGGAGGTGGAGTATGTGTATGTGTGAGGGGGGAGGGGGACCTGGGTTGTGCCAGGGAGGGACTTGATGAGTCAAGCAGGGAGTGTGGGAAGACATGGTGATACATTCAGGCAGTACAGGGTTGTGTCAGGGGGGATTGAGTGATGTGTCCCCACACCATCACTCACAGCATGCTGTGCAACCAGACTACCGTAGCACAGCTGCATTTACTGTCTCCTCTTGAGGTGGCAGTAAGTTCAGCTGCACTATCAGCAGTCAGGGCCACTAATGCATTTTAAAGAACCATGCACTAGCCATCATAGCTGGCCTTACCTGTGTTCACCCCATCACACCCTGCCCTACCCACTCACAAGTTAGGCAGCTAATGCCAGGTTTTTAATGCAAAGGCTCCTGTTGTAGCACAGTAGGCAGTAGTGCAGGCCTACCCTATTTTCAACTGCTGTCAAAACCCTGCAATAGCTGCTTAATGCAACTTGGTAGAAGGGCCCCTAAATGTAAAACAGCACAAGCACATCATAATTTTAAATTTTGTAATCAAATTATTTATCTAGTTACCAAGTTTTCTTGTAAAGCAAATTTAAACAACAAATAACTGAGGATTCAATATTCAGCGGGCTTCATAGGCTTCCATCTGCTGAATCCAGAAAACAGGAAGTGACATCAGTGAGGATGGAACACAGCAGAAGGAAGCCTGCAGGGCTGACACCTGCAGTAGAGGCACGTCACTGCTGCACCAGTAAAGATGCTGAGGGAGACTGGGAAGGCTTCCAGGCCATAAGGAGGAAAATGCTGGATCCAGGGTCAGAGGAGATGCAGGACAAAAGGAAGGGGGAAGTTTTGGAAGTCCCACCCATCCTAAATGTGAGCCCACCCAAAATGATAGGTCTAGCTATGTCACTGATTTAGAATAAAGTGTATAATTCTGGAGACTGCAACTTCAAAAAGATACAAACAGGATGGAGTCAGTCCATAGGACAGCTACTAAAATGGTCAGTGGTTTTCATCGTAAAGCACATGGGAACAGACTTAAAGATCTCAATATGCATACTTTGGAAGAACGGTGGTAGAGGAGAGATATGATAGAGACATTTAAATACTTCCATGGAAGAAGATATGGAATGAGGGGGCAAAGGATGAAGGTCAAAAGGGACAGACTCAGAAGCGACTAGAGGAAATACTTCACAGATAAGCTAGTAAATTCATGGAATGGCCTCCCGGTAGAGGTGGTGGAGATGAAAGCTATATCTGAATCCAAGAAAGGGATCTCTAAGGGAGAGGAAGGGATAGTAGATGGTATGGATGGGCAGATTGGATGCTAAAAGTACAAAGACTAGAGGACACTCAAGGAAGTTACATGGAAATAATTTTAAAACAAATAGGAGGAAATATTTTTTCACTCAACGAATAGTTAAGCTCTGGAACACTTTGCTGGAGGATGTGGTAACAGCGGTTAGTGTATCTGGCTACTCTTATGTTGTAATTTAGACATGCAGGTCAGTGTGTCTCAGGTTTCACCAGCATTTTAGAACATAATCTGTCAATATAGAGCCTGTTCTAAAATACAGGAGAATTGGATGTTTATACGCCAAGTGCATGCAGCATAAACATCCATTTTAGAAAAATAAATGTACAAAAAATCAACAGAAACAGAGAAGCAGAGAAAAATAAAGGCAGATAAAGATTATATCACCTGTACAAGTAAAAAATCGATTTACTTCTACTCATTCTATACCACTCAGGATTTTGCAGACCTCAATCATATCTCCCTTCATCTGTCTCTTTTCCAAGCTGAAGAGCCCTAACCTCTTTAGCCTTTCCTCATAAAAGAGGAGTTCCATCCCCTTTATCATTCTGCTATATCTTTTTTGAGATACGGCGACCAGAACTGAACACAATACTCCTACTTTTACAACTTGTTTAAAATGGGGCTGAAATACTAACTGTGCTAATTTACTCCATATGCCTAGAACATCTTGGTGATAGAAACTAAGCAGTGAAGAAGTCAGATTCATAGTCCTGCACATACCTTATTCAATGCATGCATTCTTTGCACTTACACTTGTCTTGCAGCAAGTTTAAACGTGAGCTTCTATTTTCCCTAGAGTATGACATGGTGTACTATGTGCCTTGATAGGCTGGGTGCTGTTATAACATTACCCTCTTGGGGCTTAATTTTATAATAAGGCACCTACAGTATGTGTAATGTCAAAGGAGTTGATTATTTCATATATGTGTCTTATAAAAGAGGTCCCCAGAACCACAATTTTACATCTATCTCAAAGCAGATATAAATTTGTGTGTTCTATATGTATGTTTCATTTTATACACTAGGAAGATTTATCTAAGCTCCACCCCAGAAATACTTACATACATAAAGATATACACACATGCATGCAATCTTGGTGCGCACTCATATATGCACTTGATTGGCTGCACAATTACGTAAGATCCTCTTTCGACATGAAGAACATGCATCACAAGCTTTATAAAATTACTACCTCCATGGATAAAGTATTGTTTATTTATAATATCAGCTTTATGAATGGAGAAGAAAAAAATAAATATAGCTCATTTAGGGTCCCTTTTACAAAAGCACGGAAAGGCTAATGCGGGGGTAGCGTGTACCCAATCGGCACTAGCGCCGGGATAGCACATGCACCTGGTGGTAATTCCGAGTTTGGTGTGTACCAAATCTCACAGTAGAAAATAATTTTCTATTTTCTACCATGATGGGCATTCCCGGCGGTAATTGGCAGCACGCCATGCATGGTTACTGCATGGGTAGCATGTGAGCCCTTACCACTAGGTCAATGGGTGATGGTAAGAGCTCAGGCCATAAATATGCACGTGCTAGTTTTAATTTTTACATATGCCCATTTCCCAGCCCATTAAAAAAAATGACTTTTTTCCCCATCCGCGGTAAAAAATTGCCCAGCATGCACAAAAAAATGCACCCATACTACCTCAGGCCACTTTTTACCGCAGCTTTGTGAAAAGACGAGGAAGGTGAATTCCACCTCCTATTTTGTCCTTTCATTTTGCTGATTAACATTAATATGAGAAATTTTCTGGCATCTTCCATGGAGTTTATACTTTTTAGTTTATTGTCTACTTTAGTACTCAGGTCACAGTATTGATGCAAAATGTTAGAGTGCTCTTGGAACAAATTATTTCAGAGTATGTTATAAGTAAATTTATATTTTATTTTATGGCATGACATATCTGGCCTCATAATTTATATATCATAGATATTAATACATGCTAATACATGCAATCTAAAGAACTGAAAACCTGTTTTCTAATTTAAATAAAAACTTGAATAACAAAATTATCAAATGCTATTTATTGCAGTTCACATATGGTAAATAACTTTTCTCTGTGTTAAGGCCAAACAATTATTATTATTATTATAAAATTGATATCGCTTAGCTCATTAGGAAACAACAGTGTGCAATAAAATAAACATGAAGTAAAGAAAACAAAAGAAAACCATTACATTATAGGAAAGATTATATCATTCATCACAAAAGATACAAAGAAGAGAGTTTCCTGTGTTATTTATAGGTTTTTTTTATTATTATTCATTGAGGTTTAATTGTTTATAGTGGGAATGGGCAACGTAATCAATAGTGAATACTTTTGTGCAATAATGCATGCTCTTGCTTGAATAGCACTCCCTATTGATAAACAATGCACCCTATGGCACAATAGCATGTATTATTGTGTTATAGCATGTGTATTGACAGTGTACACATCCTTAGCATTAAATGAATGGTAAAATGCTAAGAACAGCTAACTGAGCACAGAGGCTCTGTAGTTATCACATGCCATTGTTGGCTGTTATCTGATGGCAACTGCAAAGTCTTACCACACTTTAGTAAATATGTTGATTGTTTAGATTTGAAAAGCAAATTAACACCCCAAAATAGGCTACAAAACTGATAGAATGTACATAAACAGCAGGAACCTATGTGATCAATAAATTATGTGAAAATATTGTTCTCTGGTTCTGTGAAACGGACATTAGATACAAGAAGAAAGGTAGGAAAGTATCTTTAGTCTACTTTGATAGCCTAACCTACTCTAACAAAGCCTTGGAATTCTTTTGATCCAATACTGCAATCACAGCCTTGCTGTCACTGGTCCAGAGGGTGCATTGACTGATACAAGCCCCCCCCCCCCTACTCTCCATCACTTGCTCACTTGGAAGTCCTTATTATTCTTTGACAAACCAGCTATCCAGACTTGTTGACCCAGACTGTCTTTCCTATCTTTCCTGTCTTTGTTAGAGTGTGCACCAGAAGCACTGCCTTCCAATCCAATGCCCAGCCATAAAATGATAATTAGGCCTGATAAAGGGAGATATAAGCCTTTAATCAATAGCTGTTCATGCTGTTTTGACAGACTGCAGTAAGAGAGGCGGTACAACTAATGAGCAGGAGTTTTAGTGGACAGACACCATCACTACAGTGTTGTGCAACAATCAAGAGGGAATCGTTTAGGCTTCTGAGATTTATAGATAAACCCAGAGTAGAACAATATCCAAGCTATTTTATTGCTCTCTCTCTCTCTCTTTGCTAAGGCAAGTGGGAAAGGCATTGGTTTCTCCTTCTCTTTATTATCAGAACACATATTTTCATGGAACTTGAAGGTTTTAACTTTCGTTTGCCCTAAGAAGTATTTTTCTCCTCATGCTAGGTCTACTGTAATAAATACCCATAAATGTTAAAAATAATACTATGATTAATAGTTTTTCTGTCACATACAGCTTTTAGGGATAAAAAAAAGGGGAGGGGAGATAAATGAAGCACACAAACAAATTCTATTTCTATAACATAAGTATTTACATGACTTTGAACGTTCTGTCCAACATTCACTGAAGACAATAAGCCTCATTTTTTTATTCAATAAAGATGTAGCCTTGACCAAGGCTTAATGTGCTACTTTTGACATGCTGTTTAGTACAATGCACAGATGAAAAGAAATGAAAAGAGCACTGCAGGTCAAGTATAACTGTAACCTGCAGAATTTGACCTCTATGACTTCTATGTATCACATGAATCTACAAATTAGATCTTAAGGTGATCAATAGAAATCAAACAAAATAAAACATGGAAAAGAAAATAAGATGATATCTTTTTTATTGGACATAACTTAATACATTTCTTGATTAGCTTTTGAAGGTTGCCCTTCTTCGTCAGATTGGAAATAAGCAAATGTGCTAGCTGACAGTGTATATAAATGAAAACATTCAAGCATTACTATGACAGTCTGACAGGGTGGGAGGATGGGGGTGGGTAGGAGGTATGCATGGGGACATCAAAGCATATCATTGATATTCTAACAGGATGGGTGTGGATAGGTGAGGGATGGGGTGATCAATAGAGAAATACAGCTTTATGGTTTATAATGTGTATTAAGTTATGTCCAATAAAAAGGTATCATCTTATTTTCTTTTCCATGTTTTATTTTGTTTGATTCCTATTGATAACCTTAAGAGTGGACTAACACGGCTACCACACTCCTGATCTTAAGGTGACAAATTAGGACATTAAGAAGTTCCGTTTCTGCATGCTTTGTCTCTGACTTTAGCCAATGCAGTTCATTTCTTATATCTGTAAGAACCCACTCTACTGAAATTAATTATACATTGATATGTACCATATATTGCTGCTCCCTCTCAGAAGACTAAACTTAATATATATACACTATCACAATCGGCATTAGGTGAAAGAACAGATACAGAATGATACCTGCTACATTACATCTTGCTAAGTAATAGTACAAAATTGAAATTTCCAAAATCTACGCAAACTGAAAATATAAATTTGTTGCAGTCTAATTAATACAATCCTCTAAATCTTGAAAATCAATCTGATTAGCTAAAAAAAGCAAAGCGATGGGTATATATCAAGCAAAGTTATTCAAGATACAATTTAGAATTTAGTTCATTACCTTAAGCCATTATGTTTTTTTTTTATTAAAGTGTGGTAAAATTTGTAGCCATTGTGGTTCAATGTGGGAATATACCATACTAGCCTTTGAGCCCGTAAAAATGGGCTATTATAGGAAGGGGGGGTTGAAAGGCCCGCCCCCACCGCTGAGTTCGTCGCTGCCCCTCCCCCTCCGAGTTCGCGCCCCCCCCCCCCCCACCGAGCCGTCACCACCCACCTTCCACCCGGCCGGGCCCTCGCTCCGCTATTGAAACAGCGAGGGTCCGGGAACGCAGCACTGAGCTCTGCTGAGCTGCCGACGTCGGCCTTCGTTCTTCTTCTCTGCCTGTCCCGCCCTCGTGTGACGTAACGTCGTCGAGGGCGGGACAGAGGCAGAGAAGAAGAAGGAAGGGCAATGTCGGCAGCTCAGCAGAGCTCAGTGCTGCATTCCCGGACCCTCGCTGTTTCAATAGTGGAGCGAGGGCCCGACCGGGTAGAAGGTGGGTGGCGGCGGCGACTCGGGTGGGGGGAGCGTTAGACGGCAGTGTCCCTCCCTCAGCAATGCGCAGTACAGACCCTCTGTGTTCTGCCCCCCGTCATCACGTATTGACGTGGGGGCGGGGCATTTGCGAGTGAGTACGGTCACTCGCCGTTTATATGTTTGATGGTAGCTGCATATTTTATATGGAAGTGAGGGTGGAATCGGAATTTTCTTATTCTGGTCCCATGTTAATGTACAAATTAATAACTGGCTGCAATTAATGAGGGAGCACTTGCCACATCCTAAGAGGAGGTGGCTGTCAGTGCTTGATGAGATGGACACAGAAAAACAAAGTGAAGGGAACTCAAGGAGGATGCACAATTTCTAACAAGCATAAAAACTACAGGAAACACAGGGCCCTGAGGGACTTTTCCTCCTCCTTTGTTTTATCAGTGCTTGATGAGATGGAGCCAGCTTTTTTGCACTATAGGAAAGACTGTGAAAAGAGAATTATTGAGAAGGTGTTAGGACCTTAATTGCTAGAGCCTGAGGTGGTTAAGATGCTAATTAGCATATTTGTTGAACTATAACAAGTTGCCTTTGCTTTGTTCTTCTAGAGAGAAAGAGACACAAACTCTGAAGGATTAAGAACATCATTGAAGGTCTTTTGACCCTCATGTTCTACTTCACTGAGAAATGTTAATGTGCTTTTTCCTTTCACCTCATGGGTGAAAGCATTAGGAAATAAAGACTTCTGCAGGTGTAAGAGTGCCTTGATGGATTTCTATGGTTGTTTCATGGAGTTGAGTCCTTAATCCATCAACCCTGATGTGGCTGTTGTTGAAAGGTGTCATAATGGGTGTGGGATGAGGTGCCAGTGGTTTCAAAAGGGGCCATTAACTCCTCTTCCAGCATCATTGCTTGTTTACAACCTAAAAAAAGTTTAAGGGGGGGGGGGGGACTTCTCCTCCTGCAGCCAAAGAGGATAGGTGAGTAACATAGTAAATGACAGCAGATAAGGGCCAGATGCACTAAACTAAACAAGCCATTAACGAGCCATTAAGGAGGAAGTAATAAACCATGGCATGCACTAAATGCTTCTCCGAGCCATTTTTCGATCACAGTAGCAGCTAACGAAAACGGAATGCAGATGAGCAAATTAGTACCCCCATGTATATAAATCGTATTTTAATGAGATGCACTACAATTTTCTGATTGCCTAACCATGGAAAATCTAACAGGAGGTCTGTACTTCTCATTGGGGCTGCGCAGTCTCTAAAAACTTCTATAAATGTAACAAAAAAAATCGGGGAAAAATACGTCCAAGTGCTCGTCAAGGACGTCCTTCTAAACTGCCTCGTCCTTCACTGAAACATTAAAAAAAAAGGATGGCCCTGACGAGCAATTAGACGTTTTCCCCCAGATTATTTTGTGATGGGTGTTCTTCTGCGAGGACGTCCAAATAAAAAAAACTATTTGGACGTCCCTTTCAGCCAATCACAGCGCATTTAGCTATCACCGGTGTCAGCTAAATGCACTGTGATTGGCGGAGAGAGACCTGGAGGGGGCCATAATCGAAAGGGACATCCAAATAGTT
Organism: Microcaecilia unicolor; assembly: GCF_901765095.1. Taxonomy (NCBI): domain Eukaryota; kingdom Metazoa; phylum Chordata; class Amphibia; order Gymnophiona; family Siphonopidae; genus Microcaecilia; species Microcaecilia unicolor. The sequence continues at coordinate 63,746,385 of NC_044037.1, read as the reverse complement.
TTTGGACGTCCTCGCATGTCCCGATGCTGGCGGTGGTAATTTGGGAGGAGGGTCTGCACAGTCAGCCGCAATCCACCCCTTCTTCGGAGAGTGGGGCGGCAGGGATCACCGGCTGTACTGGCAGCTGCAGCTTGCGCTCCAGCCAGTGGCTGTGACAAGTGCTCGTCAGGGACGTTCTTTTTGGACATAACGCTTGGCTGCTCTGCGCATGCTCGACCGGTCGACTGGTTTCTGAGGGAATAGAGAATGCAAGTGAGCTACAACGAGCGGCTCACTTGCATTCCATTTCCTTGATGCATGGCCGTTCCTTACTGATTCGCCATGGAATCGGTAAGGGAATGGCTCTTCCGAGGACTTTAGTGCATCTAGCCCAAAGACCTGAACAGTCCATCCAGTCTGCCCAACAAGATAAATTCATTTTGCATGATATGTGATACTTTATATTTATTTATTTGCTGCATTTGTATCCCACATTATCCCACCTATTTGCAGGCTCAATGTGGCTTACATTTTGTCGCAATGGCGATCATTATTAACAGAATGAGTAGTTCAGTAAATTTGTTACAATTAAGGTGCGAAGAGTATCAGGAAATAAAATTAGAGTAAATAAATAGACAATACATAACATATAAGTAGAGTAGGATAGGATATAATATTCAATATGGTAATGTGATAAGGTAAACATTATAGGCTATTATAGGAAGGGGGGGTTGAAAGGCCCGCCCCCACCGCTGAGTTCGTCGCTGCCCCTCCCCCTCCGAGTTCGCGCCCCCCCCCCCACCGAGCCGTCACCACCCACCTTCCACCCGGCCGGGCCCTCGCTCCGCTATTGAAACAGCGAGGGTCCGGGAACGCAGCACTGAGCTCTGCTGAGCTGCCGACGTCGGCCTTCGTTCTTCTTCTCTGCCTGTCCCGCCCTCGTGTGACGTAACGTCGTCGAGGGCGGGACAGAGGCAGAGAAGAAGAAGGAAGGGCAATGTCGGCAGCTCAGCAGAGCTCAGTGCTGCATTCCCGGACCCTCGCTGTTTCAATAGTGGAGCGAGGGCCCGACCGGGTAGAAGGTGGGTGGCGGCGGCGACTCGGGTGGGGGGAGCGTTAGACGGCAGTGTCCCTCCCTCAGCAATGCGCAGTACAGACCCTCTGTGTTCTGCCCCCCGTCATCACGTATTGACGTGGGGGCGGGGCATTTGCGAGTGAGTACGGTCACTCGCCGTTTATATGTTTGATGGTAGCTGCATATTTTATATGGAAGTGAGGGTGGAATCGGAATTTTCTTATTCTGGTCCCATGTTAATGTACAAATTAATAACTGGCTGCAATTAATGAGGGAGCACTTGCCACATCCTAAGAGGAGGTGGCTGTCAGTGCTTGATGAGATGGACACAGAAAAACAAAGTGAAGGGAACTCAAGGAGGATGCACAATTTCTAACAAGCATAAAAACTACAGGAAACACAGGGCCCTGAGGGACTTTTCCTCCTCCTTTGTTTTATCAGTGCTTGATGAGATGGAGCCAGCTTTTTTGCACTATAGGAAAGACTGTGAAAAGAGAATTATTGAGAAGGTGTTAGGACCTTAATTGCTAGAGCCTGAGGTGGTTAAGATGCTAATTAGCATATTTGTTGAACTATAACAAGTTGCCTTTGCTTTGTTCTTCTAGAGAGAAAGAGACACAAACTCTGAAGGATTAAGAACATCATTGAAGGTCTTTTGACCCTCATGTTCTACTTCACTGAGAAATGTTAATGTGCTTTTTCCTTTCACCTCATGGGTGAAAGCATTAGGAAATAAAGACTTCTGCAGGTGTAAGAGTGCCTTGATGGATTTCTATGGTTGTTTCATGGAGTTGAGTCCTTAATCCATCAACCCTGATGTGGCTGTTGTTGAAAGGTGTCATAATGGGTGTGGGATGAGGTGCCAGTGGTTTCAAAAGGGGCCATTAACTCCTCTTCCAGCATCATTGCTTGTTTACAACCTAAAAAAAGTTTAAGGGGGGGGGGGGGACTTCTCCTCCTGCAGCCAAAGAGGATAGGTGAGTAACATAGTAAATGACAGCAGATAAGGGCCAGATGCACTAAACTAAACAAGCCATTAACGAGCCATTAAGGAGGAAGTAATAAACCATGGCATGCACTAAATGCTTCTCCGAGCCATTTTTCGATCACAGTAGCAGCTAACGAAAACGGAATGCAGATGAGCAAATTAGTACCCCCATGTATATAAATCGTATTTTAATGAGATGCACTACAATTTTCTGATTGCCTAACCATGGAAAATCTAACAGGAGGTCTGTACTTCTCATTGGGGCTGCGCAGTCTCTAAAAACTTCTATAAATGTAACAAAAAAAATCGGGGAAAAATACGTCCAAGTGCTCGTCAAGGACGTCCTTCTAAACTGCCTCGTCCTTCACTGAAACATTAAAAAAAAAGGATGGCCCTGACGAGCAATTAGACGTTTTCCCCCAGATTATTTTGTGATGGGTGTTCTTCTGCGAGGACGTCCAAATAAAAAAAACTATTTGGACGTCCCTTTCAGCCAATCACAGCGCATTTAGCTATCACCGGTGTCAGCTAAATGCACTGTGATTGGCGGAGAGAGACCTGGAGGGGGCCATAATCGAAAGGGACATCCAAATAGTTTTTGGACGTCCTCGCATGTCCCGATGCTGGCGGTGGTAATTTGGGAGGAGGGTCTGCACAGTCAGCCGCAATCCACCCCTTCTTCGGAGAGTGGGGCGGCAGGGATCACCGGCTGTACTGGCAGCTGCAGCTTGCGCTCCAGCCAGTGGCTGTGACAAGTGCTCGTCAGGGACGTTCTTTTTGGACATAACGCTTGGCTGCTCTGCGCATGCTCGACCGGTCGACTGGTTTCTGAGGGAATAGAGAATGCAAGTGAGCTACAACGAGCGGCTCACTTGCATTCCATTTCCTTGATGCATGGCCGTTCCTTACTGATTCGCCATGGAATCGGTAAGGGAATGGCTCTTCCGAGGACTTTAGTGCATCTAGCCCAAAGACCTGAACAGTCCATCCAGTCTGCCCAACAAGATAAATTCATTTTGCATGATATGTGATACTTTATATTTATTTATTTGCTGCATTTGTATCCCACATTATCCCACCTATTTGCAGGCTCAATGTGGCTTACATTTTGTCGCAATGGCGATCATTATTAACAGAATGAGTAGTTCAGTAAATTTGTTACAAATAAGGTGCGAAGAGTATCAGGAAATAAAATTAGAGTAAATAAATAGACAATACATAACATATAAGTAGAGTAGGATAGGATATAATATTCAATATGGTAATGTGATAAGGTAAACATATTAAAAGAAATCAATATTGGTTGGTTATATGTATACCCGAGTTTGATTTGTCCTTGCCATTTTCAGGGCACAGACCTTAGAAGTCTACCCAGCACTCTTCTTGTACTAAAAGGTCTGAAGCTAACATCCTGTTGCTGGAGATGTGAGCAATGAATAAAGACAGAGGATGCAGTGTGGTTAAGGATACAGGTCAGAATGACAGGATATATACCAAGAATTAGTTTGAGAACAAACCATTGATGTATGGTACACGGGTTCATTTGAAAACATTTTCCTGATATTCATTGTTTTCCTGTTTTTGTTAATAAGTTATTTAACAAGCATTAGAGTTTGCTAAACTGTGGTTCTGACCATATTCATGGGTTCATAGCTTAATGTACACTTATTTTTTTAAGCATCAAGCTAAATACATGCTAATGAACGCATATTTCTCATATGTCACTCACTAATACACAGAATACTAATAATGAATATGTTATTATAATGTAGTTACTGAATACTTGTGAAATGTTCTTCATCAGCAAAGACACATTGAAGAATTACTAAGAAATGTAGATTTCTAGTCTAAAATGGTTTCTGTCGAAAACTTCTATTGATGTCACAAAAAATAATATCATGCCTGAGCTTTCAAAACTGCATGGCTCCCTCCTTCAGATGTTTTTCAGGCTATAAAATAAGCAATTTAGGGGCCCTTTTACTAAGGTGCACTAAGCCTTAACATAGGCTCAGCATACTGAAAAAGGTTTACTGCTGTTCATGGAAAAGCATCCTGCAGTAATTTCCCTGTGGGGTCCTTTTACTAAGGTGTGCTGAAAAATGGCTTGCGGTAGTCCGCTACACACGCAAAATTATTTTTTAGTGCACCTACAAAAAAAATGCCTTTTTTGCCGAAAACGGACATGCGGCAAAATGAAAATTGCTGCGAGTCCATTTTGGGTCTGAGACCTTACCGCAAGCCATTGACCTAGCAGTTTGGTCTCACGCGGTAACCGGGTGGTAATGGTTTATGCGCGTCAAAGGCCACTTGGCACGCGCAGCTGCCGTGCGTCAGAAAATAAAAAATATTTTTCAGACGCATGTAGCGGATGCACTCCAAAATTGAAATTACCACAAGAGGCATGCAGTAACCAGGTGCTAACTCCAATTTGGCACATGTTGGGTGCACATGGACACCTATGCGGCTTAGTAAAATGGCTTCTGTGTGCGCTATTCATGTGCTCTTTATTTATTTATTTTTGTATTTCTTTTTTGGAGGGGGTGTGGCATGTACAGGGAATGGGCATGAGATGTTATCCATCTAGCACAAGAACAGTAACTGGATAATGTGGACTTAACGCAGGAGCCCTTAGTGCCTCCTAAATGGAAGGCAGTAAAAGCTCTTGCATTATTTTTTTGCAAGTCCTATGGGCTAATTGAAAATGTAGCATAGGACCTGCAAAACTAATAATAGAAGGTGCTTTATTTTACTGCAGTGGGAAAATGGATTTAGCATTCAGGAAAGTCCCATGTTAGGACGCACAAAGGAACAAACGAATAGCTGGAAGTAGAGCTTGCACTCCAGAGATGAACAAGACAACTCAGAAAGCTTGAATGAAATTTATTGATGGAAGGCTCGACACAGTACTGTGTTTCAGCCACAGGCCTACTTTAGGAGTCTTAACAAATGATCTTGCAAGCAAAAATATCTAATAGGAACAGATACTGCAAACATCAAGTTGGTCTACAAAAATATACATTAAAAATATACATTAGTGTCAGCTTTAAATCCCTATAGACTGGAAAAAAATAAGGACAAATGTATAGATAATACATATTTTGCAAGATATATTCGTTTTATAGTGAAAACATTACACCAAATCTGGAAAAGACCTGTTGAAACACCTAATGTCTAAATCCTGAAAAATACATAATGTATATGGGTACTGCTTGTAAAGGATACGACAATATGTATAACCTTGGATGATGATGTATCTTAAATGAAAAGGCAACATTAAAAAAAAAAGACTGCACGTATGTATATGAACGTTTGTTTTACTGCAACTTAGTAACAGGCAATGAAAATGATAAAGGGGATGGGATGACTTCCTTATGAGGAAAGGCTAAAGCAGCTAGGGCTCTTCAGCTTGCAGAAAAGACAGCTGACGGGAGATATGATAGAGTGAAGTGGAACAGGTAGATGTGAATCACTTGTTTATGCTTTCCAAAAATACTAGGATTAGGGGGCACACAATGAAGCTAGAAAGTATGTAGAAAATATGCATTCACTCAATGTGTAATTAAACTCTGGAATTTGTTGCCAGAGAATGTAGTAAAAGCGATTAGCTTAGCGGGGTTTTAAAAATGTTTGGATGGCTTCCTAAAGGAAAAGTCCACAGACCATTATTAAAATTGACTTGTGGAAAATCCACTGCTTATTTCTAGAATAAGCAGCATAAAATATATTGTACAGTTTTGGAATCTTGCCAGGTACTTGTGACCTGGATTGGCCACTGTTGGAAACAGTATGCTGGGCTTGATGGACCTTCGGGCTGTCTCAGTATGGCAATTCTTATGTAGAGCCCCTTAGCCACCTGATTGAATACACTTTATTCCATTTTGAAAAGATCTGTTTGTATAGAAGGAAGCAAACATTTCTTGCCCTGGGCAGGTGATACCACCAAAAGACAGTATGTCACATTTCATTTCTAGTGAAAGCTCACACTACAGTTGTTGCTTTCAAATAGCATCCCTTCAATCAAATCAGATCAGAATACTTGAGTAAGCTAGCATGAATTTTTTTTTAAAAAAACATAGATGTTATTGACTTATTAAGGATGATTTACATTAAATGCTGTCTCCTTGAATAAGGAATGATTAAATTACCATAAGCAAAGCATATTGGTAAACTACAATAAAGTTCTGCACCAGTGAAAATGCAAAGGCTCTGCTCTGTTTGGGGTGTTACCAGTATGTTCCCCTACAGCTACTGCACAGAAAACCTTTTTACTGTGAAATGTGCACTGACAGTATAGATACTGTTATCACTGTCTATTTAGGAGGCCATAATGCATTTGTGCTATCTACATTAGTGACAATATGTGATGCACAGTCCATGCCCATAACTCACCCATTTCCAGCTCCATAACATGTTGTATAGTTAGTGCATTAATTAGCATGTGTTACCACAGTGCTGCACTAACAGTTACCACTTGTTAAATCACATGCTGCCTGCTAAGCAATCTTATGTAAAAGGGTCTCATAGTTTTTGAAAAGAGTAGGGGGCCTTTTTACCAAGCTAAGCTAAAGAGTGGCTGGTGCTGTTGTCAGTACGTGGGTTTTCACGTGCTGTGGCCAATTTTGGCACAGTGTTAAAATGTCCGCATTTCCATATATTTCTTTAATGGCCATGTGCTAAAAAGTTTGTAATTCCTCTACAACATTAGCAAAATTTGCCCTTTCCTCTGAGCACACCACCCAAACTCTCATCCACTCTCTCATTACCTCTCGCCTTGACTACTGCAACCTACTCCTCACTGGCCTCCCACTTTGCCATCTATCCCCCCTTCAGTCCATCCAGAACTCTGCTGCACGTCTTATCTTCCACCTGGACCGATATACTCACATCACCCCTCTCCTCAAGTCACTTCACTGGCTTCCGATCAAATACCGCATACAGTTCAAGCTTCTCCTACAAATACACTCGATCTGCAGCCCCTCCTTACCTCTCTACCCTCATCTCCCCTTACGTTCCTACCCGTAACCTCCGCTCTCAAGACAAATCCCTCCTTTCAGTTCCCTTCACCACCACGGCCAACTCCAGGCTCCGCCCTTTCTGCCTCACCTCACCCCATGCTTGGAATAAACTCCCTGAGCCCATACGCCAGGCCCCCTCCCTGCCCATCTTCAAATCCTTGCTTAAAGCCCACCTCTTCAATGTCGCTTTTGGCACCTAACCACTGTACCTCTATTCATGAAATCTAGACTGCCCCAACTTGACATTTTGTCCTTTAGATTGTAAGCTCCTTTGAGCAGGGATTGTCCTTTTTTGTTTTCGCATCCTGTTCAAACTTCTTCTACTAACCTATAAATGTACTCACTCTGCTGCTCCCCAGTATCTCTCCACACTAGTCTTTCCCTACACCCCTTCCCATGCACTCTGCTCCATGGATAAATCCTTCTTATCTGTTCCCTTCTCCACTACTGCCAACTCCAGACTTCGCGCCTTCTGTCTCGCTGCACCCTACGCCTGGAATAAACTTCCTGAGCCCCTACGTCTTGCCCCATCCTTGGCCACCTTTAAATCTAGACTGAAAGCCCAACTCTTTAACATTGCTTTTGACTCGTAACCACTTGTAACCACTCGCCTCCACCTACCCTCCTCTCTTCCTTCCCGTTCACATTAATTGATTTGATTTGCTTACTTTATTGATTTTTTGTCTATTAGATTGTAAGCTCTTTGAGCAGGGACTGTCTTTCTTCTATGTTTGTGCAGCGCTGCGTATGCCTTGTAGCGCTATAGAACTGCTAAATAGTAGTAGTAGTAGTAGTACAGTGCTGTGTAACCCTAGTAGCACTCTAGAAATCTTAAGTAGTAGTAGTAGTAGTAGTAATTTGCATGTGGCCATTATCGCGGAAGAAACAACACAGAAAAGCACAAAAGGGCTTCCAAGGTTGGAAAGACGCAAAGCTTTAGTGGAAGGAGACCCGACACGGGCCGTGTTTCGGCATGCAAAGCGCCTGCCTCAGGGGTCAAGAATGAAGTCTTGAGTATCAATAAGCGTACAAACTGCATTATGATAGACTTACTCTACAATTTGATGCACAAATTTAGCAAGTAGCAGCTGATTCCATGAACCGCCAAAAAAAAAAAAGCAGAAGCTCTTTCCAATACATATTTTGTTGGCACTAAGGACTCCTGTGTTAACCCCGTGGTAACCAGGCAACATGCAGCAATGTGTCTGTACTACCCAATTAGCACTGGGCATGCCTACTCTTTGCCCATAGCCACGGCTCCCATGCTGAAAAATAAAGAATATTTTTCAGCATGGGTTTAGAGCACATAGATGGGATGCCTGAGCACATCCCATAGCAGTGATTTGTGCTGTGTGGAGGACGCATGCGATAGATTTTAAGATTCAGTAGCAACTTTAAAAATTAATAGGATCAATCTTCAGAAAGGATAAAATCATGTAGATGTAAGATCCACCACTCCACCTAAAAAATCTCTTTTAATGAATTCAGGACCAGGTGAAAAATTAAACACAAAGGCATTTTAAAAAAGTAAATTTTAAATCCATTAATTTGTGCTAAATGTAGGCTATGAGCTAGTATTCCTTCTTTACCAAAGATACTTTAAAAATGTGTTCGTTTACTTGACTGACATTTTGAAAGGTTATGGTGGCTTCATAGTAACATAGTAAGTGACGACAGAAAAAGACCTGTATGGTCCATTCAGTCTGCCCAATAAAATAAACTCATATGTGCTACTTTATATATTGCTACTTTATATATACCTCACCTTGATTTGTATATGCCATTTTCAGGGCACAGACCGTAGAAGTCTGCCCAGCACTAGCCCCACCTCCCAACCACCAGTGCTGCCACCCAATCTCTGTTAAGCTTCTGAGGATCCATTTCTTCTGAACAGGATTCCATTATGTTTATCCCACGCTTTTTTGAATTCCGTTACTCTTTTCATCTCCACCACCTCCCTCAGGAGGGCATTCCAAGTATCCACACTCTCTCCGTGAAAAAATACTTCCTGACATTCTTGAGTCTGCCCCCCTTCAACCTCATTCCATGTCCTCTAGTTCTACTGCTTTCCTGTCTCCAGAAAAGGTTCGTTTGTGGATTAATACCTTTCAAATATTTGAATATCTGTAATATATCACCCCTGTTTCTCCTTTCCTCCAGGGTATACATGTTCAGGTCAGCAAGTCTCTCCTCATATGTCTTGAAACGCAAATCCCATACCATTTTTGTAGCTTTTCTTTGCACTGCTTCAACTCTTTTTACATCCTTAGCAAGATACGGCCTCCAAAACTGAACACAATACTCCAGGTGGGACCTCACCAATGACTTGAACAGGGGCATCAACACCTCCTGCTTGTCACACCTCTCTCTATACAGCCTAGCAACCTTCTGGCTACAGCCATCACCTTCTCTCACTGTTTCCTCACCTTCAGATCCTCAGATACTATCACCCCAAGATCAGTTGTCAAAACAAGAACAAACAGGAGATAGCCCACTGCAGAGTAGAAGCAAATGACGCAACAGCAGCAGCAATCCAAGGAAAGAAGAATGGACATATGCAAAGGAATATGCTAATATGGAGGAAGGAATTGAAATTTACAGGCAAAATATCACAGATGCACATTTCAAAAAGCTGACATATTTCAATTAATAAATTCTGAATAAAATACTTTTATCTACCTTTGTTGTCTGATCATTTAGTTTTTCTATTCGCTTTGGTCCCAGTGTCTTCTGTTTTATGCAGTGTCTTCTTTCCAGTAGGCTTCCCTCTGCTCCCCATCCTCCCAGTACACGCTGCCTTTGGCTCTGCCCCGGAAGCCTTCTCTTCAAGTTCCTGTTCCCACCTATGCGGGAACAGGAACTTGAAGAGAAGACTTCGGGGCAGAGCCAAAGGCAGCGAGTACAACGCTACCGCTGCCAGGAACGCTGGAAAAGACTGCTGCCTGTGCCGGAGGGAGGGAGGAAGAGAGAGGGGTAGACGGACACGCTCCTCTCCGTCCGCTTGGCTTCCCTGCCCTCCATGTCTGCGTCCAGCCCGAAAGGAAATGACATCAGAGGAAGGCGGGACGCAGACAGAGAGTGCAGGGAAGCCAAGCGGACGGAGAGGAGCGCGTGCCTGCTTGTTTTGTTTTTTTTAAACTTCATCGTCATTTGGGGGGGCATTGCCCCCCCTCCCCCCCAGTCTACGCCCATGAGTTTATCCAAACAAGATAAAAATCACCACACACTAACGCTAGAGACATCCACAGGGATATATGGTTGTCTCTAGCATTTAGCATGTGGTTACAATTTTAGCGCACTTTAGTAAACAGCCTTTACTTTGGAAACCTGTGTGACCCCTGATGAAGGTCCATCGGAAACTTGGCCAGTTCAGGTCTTGTTTCCAATAAAATCTTGTTGGCATGAACACTTGCCCACTCTTTTTCCATGGATCACTGCTGCTATTGGGTCATTGGTTTCAGTTGTCAACCAAGCTAGTGTTTGGTTTGTCCATAGTATAAACACAGTTTTAGTAGTTGCCACACTGGAAATGAGAATGTTCCAGTCTGTCCTTAAAGGTCTCCCTTATATTCCTCTCTGTCATTCTCAGTTCTTCCAAGTCTGTTATTATAACCTCCAGAGATTAGAATCAATGTCTGAAAGCTAGAAGCATATTATACCGAATGCACATAAACAACGACTCATCAACCACCAACTCCATACTCCGTTCCTTCCATCTTGCTGTACCCTATACCGGACAACTACGGTAACAATATTCAGAAGGCTATATTTGCTATGATGCAAATGGCTGCTATATTTAATGTCAGCACACTTATTTCATGGTAAAGAGTTTATCTGTGCAGCATCCCCAAACAGCAGAAAGCCTTTGCACTTATCACATAAGTGCAAAACTTTATTACACTTTACCAATATGCTTTGCTTGTGGTAATTTCACAATGTGAAGATACCTGCTTTGTTTCTTACCCATCTGCAGATTATTTTATGTGTGACCCATATCAAAATAATAATAAAATGCTGGTAGTAATGAGTGCAGCACTTTAAAGCATGTATTCAAGCTACTGAGTTGAAATGTTTCAAGTTTATTGACAAGCTTGATATACCTAGGTAAGCCGCTGTACATGTTACATTTTATGAACTCCACAGGGAAGTTTTCTTTGGCATGATGCAAATAGTCATAAAAACCTCCAAATTGAGTTAAACCTTAATGATTAGTCAGCTACGCTCTCCAAGACATGAGATGTACAAATTCAAACTTATCTTTGAGCTGATCAGTCTCCTGTACCCACCTACGGCTGACTTTGGCCAAGGTTTCGGTTCCTGCGTCAGGGTCCGTGGTGTACTTGACTGGGTTTTTTTACTGCTCAATTCTGTTCTCTCAGTCTGGTACGCCAGTGGTGTAGCAAGGGGGGGGGGGCGGGAGGGGTGATTCGCCCTGGGTGTCAGCTCGGGGGGGGGGGTGCTCCCTGCCAGCCCCCCCCCTCGGTGCATCAACACCCCCCCCCGACCAGTGCCTACCCTCCTCAGCTCCCTCTGGCTCCAATAGCTCCCGCACCCCACCTTTAAAGAAATTTCGGAAGCCGTGGAGAGGCGAGGCGCAGCACCTTGCGCCTGCATGTAAAAGAAGCGTGGATCCTCATCGAGCCTTCCTTCACGCTGTCTGTCCCACCTTCCGCTGACGCAACTTCCTATTTCTGCAAGGGCGGGACAGACAGTGTGAGGGAAGGCCCGATGATGATCTATGCTTTTTTTACATGCAGGCGCGAGGCGCTGCGCCTCACCTCTCCACGGCTTCCAAAATTTCTTTAAAGGTAGGGTGCAGGAGCTGGTTGGAGGGAGCTGAGGAGGGTAGGCACTGGGTCGGGGGGTGTTGATGCGCCGAGGGGGGTGTTATCGTGCTACACCCGGGAGGGGGTGCAACGGCGAACCATCCCGGGTGGCAGCCCTCCTTGCTACTCCACTGCGGTATGCCACGGCCATGGGCGGGTGCATGAGACTGATCAGCTGCAAAGATAAGTTTGAATTTGTACATCTCATGTCTTGGAGAGCGTAGCTGACTAATCATTAAGGTTTAGCTCAATTTGGAGGTTTTTATGCCCATGATGAGTGAGGTGGTTCCTTAAGGTTGACGGAGCTGGTAAAGCAGTCTACAATGGAGTAACCCCGATATCTATTGAGGCTTTTCCGCCATAATTTAAAAACCACCACAACCAAGTTTAATGATAGGATCAGATTTTGATGTGTTAGAATAACCTAGAGATCCGTCTTTAGCTCTGCGAGTATACGAGAATGATGCAAATAGTACCATAAGTTTTAGCAGTATATTTGAGAGACTGGTATACTTCAGATACTCTAGCTTAGGAGTGAGATTCATTACTGTCATTGAATGCAAAAAACTAACCATTTTGAGACACTGGCCCTGGAAGATCAACTGTGACTTCTTTTCAACTCTTGATTTGTATCAAATTGATTGGTTGCACGGTGCACCACATCACAACATCATTATTCAGATTATCATATGAAAAATTGTCAGTTTTAATAGCTTTTTAAAGCAATCATTTGCATAAATATTATGCTTACCCAGCAGAACGAGCCACACTTTCATCCACATATAATTTATAAGCATTTCACTGTGACAAAAAAACATGAAACTTCAAAGTCATTTAATAATCAAAACTGCTTGAAATAAATAAAATGGTAGCTTAATGAGACCCATACGGAATAGTTATACACTATCACAGTTCAAATTGATTTTTTAAAATAATCTGTATGGGTAATTACCTTGTTTTTATAGGCATGAAACAACTTCATATTGCTAATGGATCTCTTAAAAACACAATCTAAATGGTAGCTTACTTGCTGGCAAGCTATGCAATCCTGTGACTAAAGCAGATGAAGTTCTGGTGCACTGAAGAACTGAAAAATTGCAAAAACAAGAGCATTTTTTTGATTTTGTTATCCAGATTATCCAGGGATTTCCCCGAAGGGCTAACATTTTAAGCATTTGCCAGGAGCACTGACGCAGAAGGCTATCCTTGTGGTTCTAATTAAAAGAGACAACAGGAGTTTTCCTCTTGTTTGTTAAGTGTAGTGCTTGACTAACCATCAGAAAAAAGTCAGGAGCAATGATGAATAATATCTGGTTGACTTTTAAGCACAAATGAAGGAATTAATCTCAAAAGGCAGTGTTTTATGTGCAGAAATAACCTTTTATTAAAATAGCCTGAACACCATGGGGGTAAATTTATAAGCATTTTTCGCAGGAAACCCTTGTTTTACCCACAGAGAATGGCTTTTATAAAGTTAACTGAGGTTATGCATATTAAAAGTAGGTGTGGAGAATGTCTGTGCCTACATTTACATAACCCAAGTGAACATGTGTTTAAAGGACAGATTGTGGGTAGAGTTGTAAAGTACACATATACTATTTGAAAAAAAGGCTTCTGATTACTTGGAATTTAAGGGGGTCTTTTACTAAAGCTTAGCTCATGTATCTGCAGTAGGGCCTATTTTATTCGTATGGGCCTTGCTGCAGATAATTGAGCTAAACTTTAGTAAAAGACCCCCTTAGGGACTTATTTTTCAGGCAATTAGAAGCGTTTTCTATAATGAACTACACCTAATTTCTAATGCACACAGTTCAAAAGGGGTGTGGTTATGGGCGGGGAAAGGGGCATTTCATGGGTGTTCCAAAATTTATGCACATAGTTATAGAATATACCCAGTGCACGTAAATCTGTGCGCAGGGATTTACACCATGTTTTCATTGGTGTAAATGGAGGTGTGAAGTTTCAGCCGCTGGGATATCAACTTATCATATTTTATATACCACGCCTAAATCTAGGCACTGCTTATAGAATACGCTTCGGTGGAAATGTTTATCGCATGGATTTTTTTAGGCGCCTTATATAGTATCTGGCCCTAAATGCATGCTAATAAATGCACATCCCTTATTGGTTTATATTCATGTAAAAGTTTACTTGCCAAAAAATAAAAGCACATTTAATCTTACACTGAATGCGTGCAAGTTTTCTCAGAGGCATAGTTTGTGTGGAGCAGGGATGGGGTTATGATACACGCACAAGGCCCAATATTTAAAGTGGGAAGAAGAGGCTCAATCATGCTCAGTGAGTCCTAACTTTACCCAGCAAGCTATGCAGGTGCCAGCACTAAATATCAGCTGGCCTCTGCCTAACTATTGGGTTGCAGCCTGAATCTGACCCCCTCCGTCCCACCCTATGACAAAGTCTGATCTTCCGTTCTGTCTCCTGACAAAGTCCAAATCCCTTCCTGGCCCTCCCCTGGGCCTACCTTAACAGGCCTTGTGGTCTGGTGGTCATCAGGACAAGAGTGAACTCCATTCATTCCTGCCCTTCATGGCTTCTGATTAAAAATGGCCACTGCAACCTCTAGTTACTATTGCTAGAGGTTAACCTCTAAGTATCTTATGCAGGTTCCCATAAGAACATTATGCAAGTCTCAACTGAATATTGGCTTGGATATGCATAAGTTCCGGCGGTCAGCACATGTCTGGTGAGACTTGAATATTCCATGCCAGTGCCCAGAAATGACCTGGCATTGATTTTCTGGGTCTAATTTAGCAGCAATGGCTAGCTTACAAAAACAAAGCACTGAAAAGCGCTGGCTCAATGTTGACCAGGCATAATTTATAAAATATGTATGCACATGCACATATTTATACCTCCTTTGGAGCAGGTGCAAATTTGTCTGAAAGCATTTGTACACTACTCAGAATATGTTTATTAGTTCAGAGCAGGGAGCCTATTTCTTTAAAGATACATAGGTGCTCATATTGCATTTGTAAAGCAGATATAAAATAGGAACCTTTGAGAATTTTTTAGGTACCTCATGCCTCCAGCATCTAAAAATGTGAAGTTCTTAGAACATTCTAAGCCTGTCTGCACCTATATACTAACCTCTGGCTTCCTTAAAGGTTGCCAAAATTTGGGCACAGATCCTAGATATGTGCAGAAACAATTTAGTCAATAATGTGCCAACAATCAGTTATTGGATTTAATTGGCACTTAATTGGCACTATGAGTTACTTGTGCATCTGCTCTATGCCTTATTCTATAATACAGGTGCCTACATTTCAAAGTATGCAGTTCAAAAAGAGGCCATGGGAGGGGTATGGGTGGGTCAGAGATGTTCCCAGAAATTAGGCACCATGTTATAGAATACATGGATTTTCACGCTCTACTGCCATCAGTTGGACGTGAGGATTTAAACCAGGTTTCAGCAGGTAAGTCCTCATCCACAAAGTTGGGTGTGTGAATCAGCTCTAAGTGCTATTCTATAAAGGTTGATTAGAACTAACCCACAAATTCTATAAATGGCGTCCAAAGATACATGCCAAAATTTATGCACACTGCTGCTTGGTGCATGTAAATTAGTTAATAAGCCAGTCAGCATTGATAATTGACCCCTAACAAGCAATTATCAGCACTAATTGAGCTTTATGTGTATATCCACCCTATTCTAGATGCATATTCTAGAAAGTAATTGCACTATTTTCCCAAGAAGTGCAACTGCAAAAGGCACACAGTGAGGTAGCATGTCCAAAATATGTGTGTGCTGTTATAGAATCATATCTAATTGCACAGAAAATGGCCGTACATATGTTGGCCTGCTCTGAGCGTGGTTTTCTCCATACCTTCATTACTGGTTAGATGAACTTCAAATATAATGAGGACCTCAGATGTGCTGGAGGGTTTAGGGTCCTACTCAGAATTTTGGTGATTGGGTCATGGTATAAACAACTGTTACAACCTGTATTAAACCTCACATCCCTTACTAGGGGGCTTTGCGCTTGGCCCTAGATCTGGGATGTCTACCCTATGCAGTGCTACGGGTCCTTCATTGGAACACTAAAGCCTAGTGGTAACAGCTTAGACCTAAGGGTCAGGTGACCAGTGTTTGATTCCCATCTGATCTACTCCCCCCACTCCTGTGCCACTGTTTTGGGACTGACAACCAGACCTTGTGGACAGATGTGCTAGGGAAAGAGGTGTTTTAGGTTAAACATTGGGCATGGGCTACATGACTATTTGGTATTCAGAAGGGTGTCTTAGGTTCTTTGCCAAAGTGACCTCATGGAACCTCTCCTTTGCCACATTGCAGGTCTTATAGTCTGGTGTAGAGCTTGGCTGATTGTTCTTTCACTCCTCCTGGAAACCTCATTGTTGAGGGTCTGCGGAATGTGGAATCACACTAAGCATGTGAATTTTTGGGTGCAGACTTTTAGGTGCCAGTTTAAAGAATTTACCCCTAAGTCACCTTTATAGAATTGGTGCTTAGCACGATCTTAATGGCACCTAAGTTTAGGTGCCAGTTTCTGAATCAGACCCTTATAGTGCACTAAATTGAGCTTAGTGTGTTTTTTTAGAAGTAACACACTTGTCTTAGTACAAGCATGCTAAGCATCTCATTAGCTTTATCCATATGTAGTTAATTTTTAAAGATGTTCACAGAGAAATATTTGTGTCAAGTTTAACACTGTTCTTAGCATAGTCTTACTAATAAGACGAGAGACAGAATGGGTTCCAGCTTTTAAAGAGAGAAAAAACAAATGTTCCAGCAATTGTCTTAAATGAATACTTAACCATAATCCTTATTACATTTGTTGTGCAATTTCTAAACTGAAAGTGGCTTAGCTGATAAAGCTGAATACATAACCTTAAGCAAAACATAAGTACAAATGGCCTTAGCAAAGAGCACATGATCAATTGCTTCTACAAATTCCTATATCAGAAAGACAATTACTATTTGGGGTCTAACAATCGTTACTATGTATTTCTTGTCTATATGTCACCTTGGATTAAGAGTAGTAAATAATCAGGTACATCTATAATGCAGGAAGAAAATATTAATATTATGGAGAATTATTTACAGGATAATGCAAATAACAGTGAAGAAGAAAACTTACACCAGTTACAGAACTGGTAAAAATACTAGCACCTATATTGCAAAAGACTGAATATAGATGACAAGATTTTATAATCTATACTCATAATTATATGCCCCATCCATGTATCGCCCATTTAAATTTCCATCTGCAAAGTATGCACCATCACTTCTAGGCATTTACTTATAGAATATCACTTACCGCCTGTTTACTAAGCCATGCTAGCAGCTACTGCGTGGCAATGCCAACACAGCATTAGCACATGGCAGCTGCTAGCGCGACTTGGTAAACAGATGGGTTAACAAAAAAATACTCATATACACACTAATATGTTCCCATAAATGCCTAAGGGGTCCTTTTACTAAAGTGCGCTGAAAAATGGCCTGCACTGGTGTAGATGTGTGTATTGGATGTGTGCAGATCCCTTTTTCAGTGCACCTGCTAAAAAGGGCCCTTTTTTTTGGCTGAAAATGGATGTGTGGCAAAATAAAAATTTTCACGCATCCATTTTGGGCCCGAGATCTTACCACCACCCACTAACACAGCGGTAAGGTATCGTGTTAACTGGGCAGTAATCGTCAGTGCACGTACAATCTGATTACCACCCCAGCTAGCGCCATATGGTAGAAAATAAAAAATATTTTCTGCCTCGCGTATCAGATATGCGTAAAATATGGAATTACTGCCCAGGGCTCGTGGTAGCCGGATGGTAGTTCCAAATTGACATGTATTGGAGGCTCGTAGGCACATATGTGCCTTAGTAAAAGGGCCCCTAAATGACTGAATTTCAAAGCATTACACAAATTGCTGCCTTGGTGTAATCAAGGAGAATGCAAGTGGGCTTTCTCTGAAAGAAAAAAAAAGTTTTCCTTAAAAAAGGGAATTTTTGTGATGCTTTGAAATTTTTCAACAGCGTACAGTCATGTTCTGAAACAGAGCTTTGGCTCGAAACATGATGTCGACTTTTTTGTGGAACTGTATGTGCTATACCCTATTTTCAAGGAACAGTGATTGTCAGATTATTCCTATTTATATATAATTATTTGAAAAGATCTTTTGCACAAAATAATGCAGGTGGATAAATGACTACAGACTGTTTTAAATATGCATTTATAGAAATTGGGACTTATGACTATAACAAGATGAAAGCAGTAAATGAGAGTGCTGTGTTCAGCACCAAATGAATTTTTGTGTTTGTTGAGCATGACTTACTGCTCTTTACATGATGGTCCCACCCTACTAAAAAAAATGATTTAAAAACATTCATATGAATTATCATTATTATGAGTCTACTTTGAACAGTATAAGTTTTTTCTTTTTGAATTATTAAAAGGCTGGAGTACTTTAGTATTTTTGTGATATTTAAGCCTTTAATTTCCTTAAGATGAGATATATGTCTTTATAAATAAACACAAACACCAAAATGTATAAAGTTGTGTGCCTGCATTTATGCTTAGCGCACAAGTTAGTGTGCCCAATTATAGAATAAGGTCAGTTGCATATGCAAATTAATGTAATAATGAGGAACTAATTTGTGTTAATTAACAATAGTAGGCCATAAATGACCATAATTGGCACTATGGCACCAATTCGTACCAATTAGCAGTTATTTGAGCAACTGTCCTTACTTGATATTCTAGAAGCTGCACATGCAAAACCAATCATATATAACTTCTAGGGGGTATAAACATGGGAGGGGCATGGGTGGGTTAGGGGTATGTCCAGAATAAGCACACATAGAGGTCCTTTTACTAAGGTGTGCTGAAAAATGGCCTGCAGAAGTGTAGGCGCGGGTTTTGGACGTGCGGCAAAATAAAAATTGATGCGTGTCCATTTTGGGTCTGAGACCTGGCCACCAGCCATTGACTTAGCGGTAAAGTCTTTCATGTTAACCATGTGGTAATCGCCAACACACATAAAGTTGGAGTTACTGCCCGATTTTCGCCATCTTTTATTTTCTGGCATGCGTAGTAGACGCGCATAAAAATGAAAATTACTGTACAGGCCACACAGTAGCTGGGAGGTAACTCCCATCTACACAGCTTAGTAAAAGGGCCACATACGTGATAAAATATTATCACTTGTGCAAATAACTGACAGGTGCGCACACTTAACGCCAGCCATTGAACTGGCATAAGCGTTCGTGCCTAAAGGTGCATAATCGCCATTATAAAATTCAAGCTTAGTGCATTCAATCAAGGTGTCTATTGTTAGGCATTCTCTCTTGAATTTACATCAACATATGGGCCTGTTTGGCTTCACAGCCTAGATGACCTGTATAAAAATAGTAAAAAATACTAAAAAAACATCCTCCTTTTTTTTTCTAAAAGTATGCCAGACATAAATACCAAACATACTTTAATATTGTTGGCTTTCTTACTTCCCTCCTTAGAAATGCAAAACACATGCAAACTTGGCAAAAGTATTGAGAAACAGGGAATTAGAGTGGATTAGGCTGGAGAAAAGGGAACATAGATAATATGTTCTACTTAATCTAGTCAAGGTTTCTGAAAAGTAAAACTTAAAGCTGAAAATGTCATCATAAGAGTCAACAGTATATTATATCCAACAGAAACGTGTAATGCATGAAGTGTTTATATATTTTTGGATAAACTGACCTCTTAAACTATCGGAATTCTATATTTCAGATAGGGATTTCATAAATAACTGAAACATGCATTTTTAATGTTTATCAAGCAAACATACATAGGCAATCCAAAAGATATCTTTTAGAGATTTTCTAAATATAATAATTACATAAAGTAAACCAAAAGGGCCTGTTATACAAAAATGGATTGTGCTTACCATATAATAGGTGCAAACATTAAAGTATGGTAAGCACAAAGCCTGTGCAGTAAACGTTGGGGGCATGCCCAACATCTGCCTTGAAATTACCCCACAGGGCAGATAATTCCCATATAGCAAATGCATTGCCAGGTAGCAGAGTAAGTGCATCTGTACTATCTGCATGCAGTTACTGCAGCCCCCTACTTAGAAAAAAAAGGGGGGGGGCATAAGGTAACATTCTACAGACAAATTAGTACACAAAGCTCCAGTGGTATTATTTATATATTTTTATTGTTTCTGGCACATTTCTGGTAAAATTAATTGTTGATATATGTCACTGCTGAGGCATGCCAGGAAACACAACACACTCGATAAATCAAGGGGAGGTAATAAATGACATTAAATAAAATAAACCCACCCTATAAACATAGAGTGTAGAAAATAATATACAAAAAAAATAATTGATAAAATTGTGGAAAGTCATCGGTAAGGACTCACCCAAGTCCAAGAGCTTTACAACATGAAATTGCCAATATCTAAGGCCATTCAATACATTCTCCTTACATCATAGAAAATTTCCACATATTTGATATATCAAAAAGTGCTTGTGAAAATATGTCCATAAAAGCATACAAGTTCAAACCAACAGTCAGTATACAATATATAATAATAATGCAGCAGCACAGCATACTGGCGACATCCATCTAAATATGAAAAAATGTGGTAGCAAAAACTGGCACTTATATGAAAAATGAAGAACGTGGGAGACTGCTTGACAGTCTCCATTTTGAAAATTTCTTCATCAGGAGCAGACCCCACCCTTTTTGCCTATAAAAAAGAATCCTGCCCTAGCAGAAGATATAGAAGGATGCATAAACCCCTGCTGCAGAGCATCCTCAACGTAGACTACTATGGCTTCAGTTTCCATATGAGAAAGGGGATATATTCTACTGTGGGGTGGAGTTTTTCCAGGTAACAAGTCAATGGGACAGTCATACTCTCAGTGTGACAGGAGATATCCTGCCTGTTGTTTGGAAAAGTAAACTCCTGGTAGACCCTCAGTAGGACTTCCTTGAGCTCTAGTCTACTGGTAGCCAAGGAAATGGGATAATGGATGGAGCTAAAACAACAGGTTCGATAAGGCTGACTTCATGCTACTATCTATAGTCACCCTCATCCCAGTCAATGTGCGGGTTATGCTTTTGTAACCAAGGGAGCCCCAATATAATAGGGTCCACAGCAGTCTGGAAGAAGTATAACTTTATTTCCTCCTTATGTAACAACCCAATCCTTAGACTGAGTGGGACAGTTTGGGTCTTAATGGTGCCTTGGATGTTCCCATACACTGAAGATACCAATATATGGGTTGTGGTAAGTCTTGCTTAGGGATGTGATGATGACAAACCAGGGCTGCATCTATCAAATTGCCCCCAAAGCTGGACTCTATGAAGGATTCTGTTGATAATTCAGGGTCCAAGTCAATAGTAGCAGGAACCAGCAACTGAAAGCGGGGAATACATCTGGAGAAACCTAGTCCTGCTTTCCAAACCACAGCTATGCTTGTGAGTTTCCCAATTTCTTGGGAGATAGGCAAGCAAAGTGTCATCTATCTCTGCAATAGAGGCACAGACCTAGGATCTGCCTCTGCTGTTTTTCATGGTCCGATAGGCCCAGTCAATCTAGCTGCATGGGTTCCCCATTGTTGGTAGAGACCACAGTCAACGAAGGAGGGGAAGCAGACGTGCTAGAAAGCAGGCACCAGACATAAAGACCTACAAGCTACCTGGCATTCCTGTGCTCGCTTGTAGAAGTGGATATCCACTCAGGTAAACAGCAAGATCAGATCATCAAGGGTAATAGTTAGATCACACCCTGCCAATTCATCCTTAATCTGGAGAGAGACACCTTTCCAGAACATGGCGACTAGACTTTCATTATTCCATTTTAATTCAGCTGCTAGGGTCTGGAATCAAATGCCATAGTTGCCTAAGGTCGATGACCCCCTGCCATAGATTCAGAAGCTCCAAGACTGCAGAGGTGGCTTTCCCCAGTTCTTCAAAAATCTTGTGGAATTGGACCAAAAACTTGGAGAGATTGTTCAGCATTGGATCATTCCTCTTCCAGATAGGAAAGGCCCAGGCAACTGCAGGACCAGTAAGCAAGGAGGTAACATAAGCCACCTTGGCTCTGTCAGAAACAAAGTCTCTAGCTTGTAGTTCAAACAGGATTTGACATTGATTCAAGAATCCCCAGCAGGCCTGGATGGATGGGAGAGGGAGGGCAAATGGTGGATTGAAGGGGCAGAGAGAAAGGGCAGGCAGTGGATGGAAGGGACGGCAGAGAGGGCAGACACTGGATGGCAGAGAGAGAGAGAGAGTGAAGACAGATGCTGGATGGAAGGAAGACGGTGAAAAGAAGATGAGGAAAGCAGAAACCAGAGACAACAAACTGTAAATAAAATATTTTTTTTTTATTTTTTTTGCTTTAGGATAAAGTATTGTAGATGTGTTAAATCTTTATAATAGAACATGTAAATAAGGTAATCTTTTTATTGGACTAATTTTAATACATTTTGACTAACTTTCGGAGAACAAAACCCCCTTCCTCAGGTCAGGATAGGATACTGTAACAGCACTATACTGTACTGACCCGAGGAAGGAGGTTTTGGCCTCTGAAAGCTAAATGTATTAGTCCAATAAAATGGTATTATTTTACTTTCTATATTTGTTTTATTTCTATTTGTTAATTTGTAAAGTGGTGATTGGTACTTGTTAGTTTTTTTCAAATTTACATCTGCTGTCTTTATATTTTGCACGGTACTAGGGGACAGTTTCTGTTTCTGTGGTGTTGCATTGTATGCGGAGTCTGGCATTGGGGGTTCAGCTTAATTTTTGTCTAAATAGAAAGTTTATGATTACTTATTCTATAGTGGATTAGGGTGTATCTGTGCTTGTGAAAAAGACATGGCTTTCAGTTGGCATTGACTATGCAGGATCTACGATCTGTACTATTCTGTCTGGTTTCGTTTTACAATAGGTGAATTGATGTTCTAGTGCTCACTGTAGTGTTTAAGATGCTTTCCTTTTCCTTGTGTGATTCGTAGAAATGACTGCTTATGGTATGGTAGAATTGCTCTATAGGTCCCGAGTGTTTTGTATTCTCGGCATGCTTAGTACTGGATTTGGGGGGGGGGGGGGTGTTAAAAAATGACCGGCCCCGGGTGTCAACTACCCTAGGTACGCCACTGCTTGATATACCGCCTTTCTGTGGTTTTTGTAACTACATTCAAAGCAGTTTTCATAGGCATGCACTACTGCATACTGTAGCTTAGTAAAAGGGCTCCTTGGTTTGTAAGCTCTCTGGAGATAGGTTAATACTTACTGAACCTGAATTTTACTCATATTGAACTAGCAATGAATAGACATGATAAAATAAAGTGGCTAAATTTTGCCATCTGATAAATACCAGTAGGTAAAGGTGTTTTTATTGAATTATTATAATTGTTTTTAATAGTACTCTTTCCTGTGGTTATTTATAATGTCTCTATCCCTATTTCTATTTGCAATGCCATCTATATTTAAGAACATAAGAACATAAGCATTGCCATAAGGAACAGATTGAAGATCTATCAAGCCCAGCATCCTGTTTCCAACACTGGCCAATCCATCTTACAAGTACCTGATAAAATCCCCAAACAGTACAACACATTTTATCATAGAAATAAGCAGTGAATTTTCCCCAAGCCCATCTTAATAGAGTTTCTTTTAGGGAGTTATCAAAACCTTTTTAAAACCCCACTAAGCTAATTGCTTTTACCATATTTCTTACAAAACAATGCTAACAATATCCTAGAATAGAAGTTTCCAAATTTTGTCCTATGAGTTCTTAAACTGATCTTGTTGTCAGTATTTTTACAATATGTTTGACTTATATATGCATGCTTGCTTCCATTGCACACAAATATGTCTTATGTAATTATGGAAATTCTACAAACCAGAATTTCCATAATTAAAGAATTAATTTAGGGAACCCCTTTTGTTTTTCAATATTAAATATACCATATAGAAAAAACTACAAAACTGGAGAATACACCATCACCAGAATAAGAAAATATGAATGAAACCAATGAAGTGAAATAGAAAAACTGCTGTACAAAGCAGATGAAGGTTTAAAGGACAAAAAGAAGAAAAGAAAAAGAAAATCAATACTATGAACAGTAATAGTTTGGGTCATGAGGCCACTTCTTCTACTGGGATACAAAATTGACTGTGATAAACCCTGTTTCCCTTTTACCTTTTTCTGGATCCAGTAAGAAACTGACTACCAAAGATGCTGCTGGACCTTTGGACTCTCTGTAATCTATTTACAATGTTACTGTGTTAGCAAACATGAAGGTTAAAGAAATTTGTCAACAACAGAAATCTAGAGGTGCCACAGAGTACAGGGAAAATTGATAGAATGGTAGATAACTGGGATGGAAAGGAATGAAAAGATTAAAGGAAGAGAATCAGAAATGTTGAGTAACATGATTTTTGAGAATGGAAACCATTCATATAACATCTATGAGAAAAAGTTAGTAATTCAAATGACAAGGTAATGAATGATCAAGGCTGGAGTGGGCTTCAATGGCAGCTCCAGTAGTTGGGAGCAGTGTATGACCCAAAAATGGCAGAGAGAGATAAGGAGTAATTATGTATATACTAGTAAAAAAAAGCCCTGTTTCTGATGCAAATGAAATGGGGGGCTAGCAATGTTTTCTTCTGTGTGCATGTGGGAGTGTGTGTGTCCCTGCCCTCTGGCCTCTCTCCCCTCCCCCCTCTGAGTCCTTCACTGTTACAGAGCCAGCGATTTGATTTCGTGCTCTGCTGTTTTCCTTCACTGACTGTATTACAGAGAGGGCGGGGCAGACACTCATAGGGAAACCGGATATCTCGCCCCCTTCACACTTCCGGCTGGAGGCTTCATAGAACGTTGGTCTTGCCTTTTATATAGAGAGATTATATCACATATGCAACACCTGCAATCATAACATATGCTTTGAAGTTCTGCGAGGGAGGGGTATACATCATAAAGTTGATATTAGTGAATAAATTATTCTAGTTAGTAATGAGGGAGAGATGGACTTCCTTAATGTTGAAGTTAGCTCTGTGTTGTGCTATTTTGTTCCAAGATTGCATCATATAACTGCATAAATGAAGTTGGCGACTGTTCTGTTTATGATGCCAGTGTTTAATTATGAAGTAGTGGAACCTGTGAAAAGTGCCAGATACAACTCTGGTCACCTTGTTGGGCAGACTAAATGGAATTTAACATACATTGACTTGCTATTTTCTCAAGGAAAGACAATTCACTATATTTTAATAAACCATAAACCATACAGTTGTTTATTTGCCAACATTTATTATGTTACTATGGGGCTCATTTTCAAAAGAGAAATCAAAAAAGCTTTTGGAAGCTTTCCTCACAAAAATGTCTAAACTGGTATTTTTAAAACCAATTTTTAGAAGATTTTCTATTAAGCTTGTCAGAAGTGTATTCAAATCACAAGGGGGTGTGATAATGGTGGGACCTGGGTGTTCCTAACACTTGGATGTTTTTCTGCCGTAGTGGAACAAAACAAAGACATCCAGGGTTATACATTGGACATTTTGGTCTAGACTTGTTTTATTTATTTATTACATTTGTATCCCGCGCTTTCCCACACCTGGCGGGCTCAATGCGGCTTACATAGTAACAAGTAAAAAAGAGAAAGAAATAACAAGGTCTTTAAGAAGATTGTACACATTGTAGAAAACATAATAATGTGGTTAATGAATAAGTAAGAAGTAATAGGAGGGATTAAGTGTAGAAGGGAACGAGCGTAGGGAAATGGGCGTAGGAAGGATGGAGAAGAAAATGATGGGGGATGAACATAAGGAGAATAGGAGATATGGTTGATGTATAACAGTCATTGACAAATAAGACACAAAAAAGTGCCCTAACTGTCCAGATGACCACTGCAGGTTAAAGGAATGACACCTCTTTATTCCTTCAGTGGTCACAGATTCTCTCCCACCCCACAAAGTTATAAATGAAATAGTACATACCAGCTTCTATGATAGCTTCAAATGTTATGGCCAGTCCTATTAGAGAAGCAAGCAGGTCCCTGGAGTAGCCTAGTGGTTGGTACACTGCACAGTAGAGAAGGGGATCCAGACTCATATCCTACTCTTCTACACTTGTGATGGAATGTGTGAGCCCTTTACAGAAAAAAAACAAAACCTACTGTACCCACATATAGGTGACACCTGTAAGGGCTATTGTAGTGGTGTATAGTTGGGTACAGTAGGTTTTTCATGGGTTTTAAAGGGCTCATCACACAATATAAGGGGTAATGGTGAGATGTGTACCTAGGACCTTTTATGTGAAGTCCACTGCTGTGCCCCCTAGGATACCCCACTGCTCTGCTGGGATGCCAGTGTGACTAGTCTACTAGGAAATCTGGCTCCGCCTACGTCCCAATGGCTTGATTTTATGCATTTTTCACTTGGACTTTTTTTTTAATGGTCCAAAAAGGTAGACATACTAAGCACAGCAACATCTAAGAAATGGTCATTTTCATTATTTGATTTTTGGACATTTTGAGCAAAACATCCAAAGTTGGATTCATGTGAAATGAAATTCAAAAAGAAAACACTGACGTAGCATTGGTAAATGTAATAATAAAAACAATAGGACAAGGTAACAGGAGAATAGTTAGAGTATACTCCCAGATTCTATAAAGGTTGCCCAAATTTACATGCCAAAATTTAGATATGATCCTCAGATGTGCATGCAACTTAATTGGTTAATAAGTTAATTAACAAAAATTGGGCACTAACAATCAATTATTGATGTTAATTGGCACGAATTATGATTTCTGCACGCATCTGGCTATGCACTATTCTATAAGACAGTGTGCTTAACTCCCATAGTGTGTATCTAAAAAGGGGGTGGGGCCATAAAAGATGCATGGGTGTGCCTGGGGAATTCCAAAGATTTGTGCATGTAGATGTAGAATACCGGGTCACTGCACCTTATTTGGGCACCAGCATATACACTAGGTTTCAGCGGGTGTAAGTCTGGTACCCATGGAGGGGCATAAACGAACGGGGCACCCAAGTTTTCCTGAGGGCATCCTCACAGGACATCCTCACGAAGGGGCGGGGAAACCAGTATTATCGAAACAAGATGGGCGTCCATCTTTCATTTCGATAATATGGCCGGGGATGCCCAAATCTCCACATTTAGGTCAACCTTAGAGATGGTCATCCCCGGTTTTCAGCGACAATGGAAACCGAGGACGCCCATCTCAGAAATGACCAAATCCAAGCTATTTGGTCGTGGGAGGAGCCAGCATTCGTAGTGCACTGGTCCCCCTCACATGCCAGGACACCAACTGGGCACCCTAGGGGGCACTGCAATGGACTTCACAAATTGCTCCCAAGTGCATAGCTCCCTTACCTTGTGTGCTGAGCCCCCCAACCCCACCCCCAAAACCCACTACCCACAACTGTACAACACTACCATAGATCTAAGGGGTGAAGGGGGCACCTACATGTGGGTACAGTGGGTTTGTTGTGGGTTTTGAAGGGCTCACATTTACCACCACAAGTGTAACAGGTAGGGGAGGATGGGCCTGGGTCCGTCTGCCGGAAGTGCACTGCACACACTAAAACTGCTCCAAGGACCTACATACTGCTGTCAGGGAGCTGGGTATGACATTTGAGGCTGGCAAAAAATATTTAAAAAGTTTTTTTCAGGGTGGGAGGGGGTTAGTGACCACTGAGGGAGTAAGGGGAGGTCATCCCCGATTCCCTTCGGTGGTCATCTGGTCAGTTTGGGCACCTTTTTGAGGCTTGGCCGTGAAAATAAATGGACCAAGTAAAGTCGGCCAACTGCTCGTCAGGGACGCCCTTCTTTTTTCCATTATCGGCTAAGGACGCCCATGTGTTAAGCATGCCCCAGTCCTGCCTTCGCTATGCTTCCGACACGCCCCCGTGAACTTTGGCCATCCCCGCGACGGAAAGAAGTTGAGGACGCCCAAAATCGGCTTTCGATTATGCCGATTTGGGCGACCCTGGGAGAAGGACACCCATCTTGCGATTTGTGTTGAAAGATGGGCGCCCTTCTCTTTCAAAAATAAGCCTGATAGTTAGGCAATAGATCCATGCTATTCTGTTAAGGGAACATACTCTTTACACAACAGCACTTAGACCTCAATGCTCAGATGCAAATGCAGGCGCTAGAATCCATTAGTGCCAGACTAACGCTCGCATTTGCCAGTGTATAATGCTCAGAGGCAGTTACCGCAGGAAACAAGGAGTTCACCAGCGATCAGTGCTAATTGCATTCTAATGTACACAAAAGGATTATAATGTGGTCATTTCATATTCCCTCCCAAGCTCAGAGAACAGTGTCCTGAAGCAGGGCGCCCTTACCACAGAAAGCCTAATGCCAGTTTGGAGCAGGTGTTAGGTTTTTTTGAAGAGGGGATTCTCACCATTCTTTCACTGCTCAAGCTGTCTCTGGCAAGGTTTGCATCTTTCAGGGGCTTTCTGAATCAGCATGATGAGTTTTTCAGGAGGGTTTTTGTACTTTTGAAACAATTGTTTTAGCAGCTTAATACCCTGCTTGCAAATCTTTTACATTGTGTTTTTTAATTCCATTTGCTATGATAGTACTAAAAAGAAAAGTTCTAATTCAAACTTTTCCCCCCCCCCCTGTTTATGTTTGAAATGAAGCTCTGCTCGTCCGTGGCAGCGCTGGCTCCAACTCCCCCCCCCCCCCCCCCATTTGACTGGGCATGAGCAAAAGAGCTTTCCTTACTGTGCAGATGTTGTGCACATGCCCCAGGCACAATCCTCCCCCTTAACTTCCCAATGCTTGATGCTAATGCTCTTATTTGCATACAATTAGCGTCAAGCATTATTAAGTTATTTTTCTGCGCTGTTGTGGTGATATTTTCCAGCACTGTTCCATACAGTGCTGGAGTTTTGAGCATCTGCTTGTTAGTGCCGATTTTTTCCAGCACCTTATTTGGAGCGCCATTTATAAAATCCAGCCCATAATGTGTTAACTTTGAGCAACCTGCACTGGTCTTTTACTTTTCTCACTAGGTACCATAACAATCGATTATACCTCCATTTACTTCAGTGGAGTTGACTATTATGTGATAGTTAATTTGTGCATGAAGAAATAGTGAAGAAATGTATTTGTTCTATATTCATTCTTTCATGTATACATTTTCTGTTTATGTGCTTTGTAAACCATTTTGAATGATTACTTTATCAGGAAAATGGTATATAAATACATTATCAGCAGCAGCATTTATGTAGCATTAACAGATTTACACAGTGCTTTAAAGACACATATAATTGACAGACCCTACTTGGAGTGTACTTTCTAGTCAAGATTACAAACAAGGCACACAACAGGAAAAGGATTATGGCAGATTTCATCAAAGGTTGTAAATCCTCACTGCACCCCCATGCTTTCTCTTGCAACTTCTCATCAGTTGCATGTTGTACTGACTCTTCTATCTCATGGCCAGCGTCTCCAAGATTTCTTCTGATTATCTCTTTTTCAGACTCTCTAGGTTGACCATTTTCAAGATCATGGTAAAAAAATTGGGGGGCTCATTTTCAAAAGAGAAACACATCTAGAAAGTGTCATAAAGCATCAGATTTCTTCTCAAAACATCCAAATTGGTATTTTTGAAACCTACTTTGCAGATGTCTATCTATGTATTTCATCTGTAGTGTGTCTACCTCACAAGGGGGCATGTTGGGGCCATTGCGGGATTAGAGCGGGATCTGGGTGTGCCTAACACTTGGATGTTTAACAGCCATAATGGTACTAAACAAAACACCTATGGTGAAAACTTTAATGTTTTGGTCTAGACCTGCTTTTATAATTAATAAGGCACAAAAATGTGCCCTAAATAACCAGATAACCACTGGAGAGAACCAAGGATTACCCTCGCCTTACTCTTCCAGTGGTCACTGGCCCCTTCCCACTCCCAAAAAATGTGAATACAAATATTACTTACCAGCCTCTATCCTGCTTATTTTCGAAGGAGAAGGGCAGTTGTGGGTAGTGGGTTTTGGGGGGCTCAGCACACAAGGTAAGGGAGCTCTGCACCTTGGGTCAATTTGTGAATTCCACTGCAGTGCCCTCTAGGGTGCCTGGTTGGTGTCCTGGCATGTGAGGGGGACCAGTGCACTACAAATGCTGGCTCCTCCTATGACCAAATGGCTTGGATTTGGCCGGGTTTGAGATGGCCGCCATTAGTTTCCATTATCGGCGAAAACCGATGGCGGCTATCTCTAAGGGCAGCGAACTCTAAGGGCAGCCCAAATGTTGAGATTTGGCTGGCCCCGACTGTATTATGAAACAATAGATGGCTGCCCATCTTGTTTCGATAATACGGTCGGTTACATCGCTTTACGGGGTCATCATTACAGATGGGCGGGCCCGTTCGATTATGCCCCTCTAAGACAGCCTCAGATGTTATAGCCATGTCCATTAGAACAGCATGCAGGTCCTTGGAGTAATGCAATTGTGGGTGCAGTGCACTGCAGACAGGTGGACCTACGCGTAAACCTTCTCCTACCTGTTACACTTGTTATGGAAACTGAGAGCCTTCCAAAACTCACCAGCAACCTAATGTACCCACATATAGATGCCCCTTCACCCATAAGGACTATTGTAGTGGTGTACAGTAAGGGGTAGTGGGTTTTGAGTGGATTTCGGAGGGCTCAGCAGAAAAGATAAAAGAGCAACATTCAGATGTGTACCTGGGAGCATTATATGAAGTCCACAGCAGTGCCCCCTAGAGTGCCCCATTGATCTCCTGGGATGTCAGGGGGACCAGTCTACTAAAAATGTTGGCCCCTCCTACATCCTAATGACTTGATTTTCTACATTTTTCACTTGTACAGTGTTTTTTTTTTTTTTCAAAAATGGCCTTAAAAAAAATAAGTGCACAGAGCACAAAACCTTATTACAAATGGTATTTTCGGAAAAAAAAAAAAAAAGACATTTCATGGTTTCGAAAATGGTCATGTTTTCTATTTGAATTTGGTCTGTTTAGCAAAATGTCCAAAGTCCGACTTAGAGGTCATATCGAAATGCCCCTCTTGATCTCTGTTCAAGGTCTGCGCATGTCAAAATGTCACAAAGGTTCTTTGTGTTTAGATACTTTTCAAATCAAGAATCGTGTGTTATATTGTTGTCTCTGTCTCTGATTAGCATCTCTCATTACCATTGTCAGTAAACCTACAGACAATGCTGGTGTTTTAATCTTTCTGCCCCCAATCAGTGGATGAGATCTTCTTTAAATCAGAGTAGGAAGTTTCTTCTCACCATGTGATTTACCAGCTTGCTGTACAGAATCTGGGCTTGGCAGCACTGTAGGATTGGAAGAAGAATTGCTGCAGAGTGAAAGAAGCAGGAGGCGGGGGCGTGGAGGGGGCTGCTCACTGCCATCTCTTCTGCATCCTCTGATTCTGAGTTGGTTGATTCTGAGATGACAGTTACAGGTCATGTAATTCCCTGCAGCAAAGCATGGGGAGAGGGAAACCATACTCTCCACCTCTATCTCGCATGAGCTGAGGTCCAGGGATTGATTTCCCCCAATCTGAAGAGGGTTCAGTCTGAAGAAAAAGGATTACAGGCATTTACTGCCAGGTAAGTGCCACATGGTAGAAAATAGAAAATATTTTCTATTGCGTGTTTTCGGTGATTGCCAAATTCAGAATTACCACCATGGCATGCGGTAGCCGGGTGGTAATCCCGATTTGTCTCGTACTGGATGCGCATAGGCCTGTACGTATCTTTGTAGAAGGGCCCCTCATGACTTTTAAAATGTCCCTTTTCTTCATTATATAAACCAAAAAAAGTTTGAATTCTCCAATAAATAGGGTTATTTATTTACAGGTAATCATTCAATTAAGGGAAGAGAGCATTTTGTCAACAAAAATGTTAACTATACATAAAAACAGAAGGTAACCAAGTATAGAAACTTTGGAGGCTACCAAATGACAAAAAGTAGTATGTAGAAAGATCAGTGGCGTTCCTAGCCTGGATGAAACCCGGGGTGGATTGCCGATGTGCCCCCCCCCTGCGAAATGACACCTCCCCCCCCGGTGAAATGACCCCCCCCCCGGGTGCATGCTGCTGGGGGGGGGGGGTGCTGCGGCGTGCACCTGTCGGCTCTGAGTTCGCTAACTTCGCTCGTTTGCTGCAGCTCCCTCTGCCCCGGAACAGGAAGTAACCTGTTCCGGGGCAGAGGAAGCTGCAGCGAATGAGCAAAGTTAGCGAACTCGGTGCCGACAGGCGCGTGCCGCGGCACTCCCCCAGCGGCGTGCACCCGGGGCGAACCGCCCCCACCGCCCCCCCCCCCCTTGGTACACCACTGAGAAAGATTAACAACAAACAAATGAGATGGGAGGTGCAAATCCAACAAAGACAAAGATTATTTTGGATCTCCAATAACAAAGAGTGTAGAAAAGAAGACAGTGATTAATGATTTCAAAGACTACAAAATGATCAAAAACTATAAGGATACAAGAAAGAGAGCAATGTTTTGCTGAAACCAAAGAAATAGCCAATTTTACAGAGTGCATTCATGTGAAAAGTGGATTGATTGTTACGATACCTGCCCATCAAATAATAATAGTATTCTTTTTCTTCAGTCATTGACAAGTTTTTCTAGTAATGTTGATAACGCTTACCTTTCGGTCAGGTCATATTAGATGATGACTAATAAATTAATGTGGGCCGAAGCTCTAGCTGAATGCATACCTTATAAGGAATTAGGCCCCTATCCATGAATGGCTTATTCATTTTTGACAAATTTTCAAAGGCCAGCACAAACTTAAAAGTATTTTAGTAACAGTCTCAAGGGGAAAGGTAGTGGTGGAGCGAGAAACAGGGAAAGATGCATGGGTGATCAAATGATGATAAAGCAGTATAATTTTATGCTTTATAATGTGACTGCAAGGATTCCAAGCAAAAACAAAATACCTTACTATCCAAAACAAAACAAAGAAACCTGGGTTCTCTCCTCCACAGTTACAGAGAGAACACATCTCATCACAGATCATCAGTGCAACACCTGATAGATCAGACTTAAATAACCTGGACATATTTTTCAATCCATCTGAGGAATATGAAAATCAAAATTCAAACACACCAGGAGTGTTTGAAAGTCAGCAGACCCCCTGCAGGCAAATTCTCACTGACCACACTGATGGAAGTATAAATCAAAAGGGGATAATAAACCTCTCTAACTACCAATTATCACAGCATGAAATCTAAGTACTGTCTAAAGAATTCATCTTGTCCTTCCTAGTGAACCAGATTAAATTCAACAAAACTCAGATATAGAAGATTTATTTATTTTCTTTAGGAAACTCCATCTGAAACTCCATTTTCATAACAGAGACACCTAAAAAAAATCAGAATACAATTTCAAACAAAAGAAAATATATTTCACCCCAGAAGATAGACAAAAAAATAAGGGGGAAGTTATCAATGTGGGTTACCATTAAGACATGTTATTTTACTGTTAACCCCAGTTATTAGTAACTAGGTCTTATGGCATAAAATGAGACCTGTGATAAAATAGCATAACTTAGTGGCTAACATGTCTAATAGTAGTCCACATTGATAACATCCCCCCTAAATTAGATAATTACAGAGAAGGGTAATATTCAACCTGCAGTGGTAAGCGGTTTGTAAGTCACTCATAGCCAGGGGCTGAATTAACCCCAGATATTCAATGCTGGGGCATGTGAGGCTCCAGCATTGAATATCCAAGTACAGTGCACTCCATTTAAGTGCATGATGTATAAGCACATGCTCTGTTTAACTGCATGCCGTACTTTGGTCCCGTTTTTGGCGCCATCAATTTCTATGGGGACAAACTTCGGTTTAGTGCACCACTAATAAGTGCAAGATTCGCTTGTATACATGGTTTAAAACTGCTCCTCTGCAGGAAAGACTCCGCATAAGCGCGTGCACGGAATATGGAAGCCGATTGGCACGTGACAACCAACGAGATTTCAAATTTACCGCCCCTTTAACTGCCACAGGCAGAAAAAGTGAAAGAATGTTGTTAGAGTGTACGCTGGAGTCGTCATCCTCATCATGTAACTGTAAGACTTTAACACTGGCTGAACGAACAGACGTTCTTAAAAAATTAAAAAACAAACTAAGTCAAGCATCTATTGCTAAAGAATATGGTGTCAATCCCAGTCAAATTTCACATATCTTGAAGCA
Source organism: Microcaecilia unicolor (assembly GCF_901765095.1). Lineage (NCBI taxonomy): Eukaryota > Metazoa > Chordata > Amphibia > Gymnophiona > Siphonopidae > Microcaecilia > Microcaecilia unicolor. The sequence goes on along the minus strand of NC_044037.1, from coordinate 63,712,315 downwards.
GAAAGACCAGCTTCTGGAAGACTAGCAAAACAATACAAATCCACAATGGAAACTAAAACGGGCGGGAAAAGCTGAGGGGGTAGAAGATGCTCTTCTTCGGTGGTTTTCTCAAGTCAGGAGCAGACAGTTTCCTGTCAGTGGTCCACTGCTTATGGAGAAAGCTAACCAGCTAGCTGAAAGTCTTGAACTAACTGAATTCAAAGCCACTGTTGGATGGTTGGAAAGATGGAAGGAGAGGAACAACATAAAATTCAAGAAACAGCATGGTGGAAAACAAGACACTGATGACTTTGGTGCTGAAAATTGGGTTGTTTCAGTTCTTCCTACCATCTTGAACGAGTTTGAACCTCATGACATTTTCAATGCTGATGAAAACGGTCTCTACTGGCGAGTGATTCCTCATGGAACACTTGCATTCAAAGATGCCGAAACTACAGGAGATAAAACGTCGAAGGACTGACTGAGGATCCTCCTTTGCTGCAATATGGATGTGAGTGAGAAGTTGGAACCACTCATCATTGGAAACAGCAAACAGCCCCGTTGCTTCAAGAATGTTAAGCGACTTCCTGTGTCATATGAGGCTAATGCAAATTCATGGATGACTGGGGAAATTTGGAAGCAGTGGCTAAAGAAGTTAGACACTAGAATGTGGGTACAAAAGTGTCAGATTTTGTTGCTTTGTGATAATTGTGCTGCACAATGTGATGATGTCAGGCTGTCTAACGTCAAGCTGGTCTTCCCGCCACTAAACACTACCTCTCTGATCCAACCTATGGATCAGAGCATAATAGCCAATTTTTTAGCGCGCTTGTAAAAAGGGCCTTTTTAAAATTTTTGCCAAAAATGGAAATGCTGCAAAATGAAAATTGCTGCACGTCCATTTTGGGTCTGAGACCTTACTGCCAGCCATTGACCTAGCGGTAAAGACTCACGTGGTAACTGGGTGGTCCATTACGCGTGCCCAAAAATGAAATTGCTGCAAGAGCCATGTGGTAATCGGGCAGTAACTCCATTTTGGCACGCATTGGGCACATGTAGACGCTTGCGCGGCTTAGTAAAAAGGGCCCCTGAGGGATGGTGCTTTATTTATGTAGGATTAAAAAAAAAAAACAATTGAATCAATTACAAAAACTATGGGTCATGCTGTTTAGTCTATTGAGCTAATCCAGTTACACGCATTGTTATAGATTACGCTTGGTTTTCAGTGCAGATCTAGACATGCTATATAGAATCTGAGGGTTAGCAGGGATTTTTTCAGTGCCAATTGTTTTGGCACCATATATAGAATCTAGCTCAGTAAGTGCAAAGTCTGTATGGCAACTGTTGGGGGCATTCCCAGTATCTTCCAATACAGTTACCCCAGGATTCTATATATGGTGCCCAGATTGGGGTGCCTAAATTTGCATGTGCACTCAACTTAATTTGCAACAGTCAACGAGCAATAATTGGCCACTAACAACCAATTATTGACATTAGTTAGCACCAATTAGGACATGCACTATTCTATAATGCATGATGCCCAAATCCCCATTGTGTGTGACTCAAAAGGGAATGCAACCATGGGAGGGGCATAGGTGTGTCAAGGGCACTCCAAAAAGTTGCATGCATTGATAAAAAATACTGGGTCTACGAACCCAATTTGATCACCAGCATTTACACCAGGTTTCAGCAGGCGTAAGTCTGGCACCTAAAGTTCATGGGGAATTGGTGCTGTGTGATTCTACAAAGGATGCATGCCTCTCAAAAGGGGCATGGCCATGGGAGAGGCATGGGCGGGATGTGGGCTTTCTTAAAAATTACACGCATTTATTGAATTTGTCTGATCCGCGCCAAAGTTAAGTATGGACATTTACATCAGGTTTTAGTTGCTGTATATGGTCACACCAAAATTTTAGTCACGGGAATGGGTGCTATGTGTATTCTATACACTATGGCTACCTTTGGGCAATGTTTATAGAATAGTATTAAGTGCAGGTTTTTATCAGTGCCATATAGAGGATCTGGCACTTAGCTTGTGAATTAGTGTGTGTTAACTGTTAGCGCACATTACATGGTAACCATTACTATGCTGGCATGACAGTACATGTTAATTCACATACTAACCCCCAAATTCTAAAAGTGGCTCCTAAAGTTAGATGTGCAATTGAGCACCCAATTATAGAATAGAGTTAGTTATGTGTGTAACATAATTAGCTAATTGGTGCTAAATTAGCACTTAATTGGAGATAAGCACCAACAATACAAGCTACTATATGCCACTACCTTCTCCTACATGAGCACGCAACTGTGGAATGCATTACCTAATGATTTGAAAACTATTGACGAAATAATCAACTTTCGTAAATCTCTGAAGACTTATCTCTTCAACAAGGTCTACAAAGAAAACCCATAACCTCACTCAACTACTTCGCCAACCCAATCCAGACAATCTACCTAACACTTTTCTATTCCCCCACTTAACCTTGATATATCACTAATTGTATCTGATATTCTGTAATTGTTAATGCCATAACAAGACTCTGTAAGCCACATTGAGCCTGCAAATAGGTGGGAAAATGTGGGATACAAATGCAATAAATAAAAATAAATAAATAATTGGCATTAATATGCATTAATTGGTACTAATTAGCCAGTGCACACATATCTGATCATGCCACTTTGAAAAATGGATGCCTAATGTGTCTATCATGCATGTTCATATGTTTTATGACCAACGTATCGCTGGAGAATCAACTTTTTAATAAATTATCATTTACTGGGATCCCGATTGTGGGCTGATTCATCTGGGAAACATTTTTTGTGAATGCCGCCATGCCCTTGTTCCTCTCACAGACCACCCTGGCACTATCCAGATAACACCAGAGTGGTCTGCAGTGATTTTCAGTGGCATTATCTGGATAATGCCACTGAAAATCTAAGGATGGTCTAGGTCAACGCTACTTATCCAGGTAATAGCACTTGTTACCCAGCTACTTAGCTTTGAATATTGTCCATATGGACTTGATTTAGAATAATGTTAGTATGACTTTTTTCAGAAATAAAAAACCAGACGATATTTCAAAAACTTAGTCTGAGTAAGATTCTATAGCAACATATCAAGTAAATGCTCTTCTTCCTTTTCAATATAGAAGTCAACTAAGAGTTTAGTTCTGTTCCTTTTTCTGTCAGCATTTCAAACATACCAGTGATCATGGGAATAAACTGGCACAAGATGTTGAATCCATTCTAGGGCTATAATAACTGATGGGCATTACCACCTGGCATTGGCACATGAAAGAAGCTGATGGTCTCATTTCAGTTCACCAGCATCCATATTGTTACAGTGGCCATGCCAGAATGAAATAAATAGACATTTGAGACCAATTTATCGGTTACCACATCTACTATGCAAAATTGCACTGTGTTGACTAGGTGAAATAATCTGTGCAGCTGCTAGTTTTAGAGTTCTGAGCATTTTTAATAATAAGTAGATACATTTTTTGTAATCGGTTGAAACAAATCTTGCTTGATCTGAATCTTTTGTTAATGACCGAAAACAGTTCATGATTTATTTATATCAGGATCATGGTAACAAAATAATCCACTTTGCAACAAGGGTAGGCAACCTCTAGTCTCTGTGGACAACACTCCAGTTGAGTTTTCAGGATATCCCTATAGAAATGAATAAGAGGTTTGCGTTCAGTTAAAGCAGTGTGTGCATATTATAGAATTAGCACTCAGTATGTGGTACTTGAGGTCCAAAGTTATACAATTGCCCCCTTAATGCAGGGCTGCCAGATGGGAAAAACCTGCATCCAAATGGAGCCCAAAAATAGCCCAAGCTGTCCAACGGGTTACCTGAGGAGTGGGGAGGAAGGGGGGTCCCACACGTGCAAGCACACTTGCTCTGCCTCCTCTTCTCACATGGTCACTGACTACTCTCTCAGACTCGCAGGGCTGATGATAAGTCAGCTGATTACCCACCTCAACCTCTTATTGGTCAAATTTGGAGCCAGAATAAGGCTTGAGATGCACCAAGCCTCATTCCAGCTATAAATTTGACCAAGAGGGTAAGCTATGAGTTTATCTTGAAGGGCAGACTGAATAAATCATTATCTACTACGTTACTATGTAATTTATGGGCTCCTTTTACAAAGGTATTCTACTGATAAGGATATGCTGAATGCGAAGAAGCCCATGGGAACAGAGTGGACTTCTTTGAATTCAGTGCACCACTAATCAGTAGCACAGCTTTTTAAAAGGAGTCCTATGACTTTTTGTCCTGTCATTTCAAATGAATGCATATTTTCCAATGTAATTTCAAATACAGTGCACTCCATTTAAGTGCACGTCGGATAAGTGCATGCTCTGTTTAACTGCATGCCGTACTTAGGTCCCGTTTTTGGCACCAACAATTTCTATGGGGACAAACTTCGGTTTAGCGCACCACTGATAAGTGCAAGATTCGCTTATATGCATGGTTTAAGACCCCCCCCCCTCAGCGCCGCCCCTCCCCATCCGCCAACCTTCCCCCGCCACTGCCAGGTACCTTTGCTGGTGGGGGTCCCCAACCCCTGCCAGCCGAAGTCCCCTTTAGCATCGGTCTCCGAGTCTTGCATGTTCGCTGATCTGGATTCTGTTTCTGTGAGTCCTGATGTCCTGTACATTCAGGAGACCGGCGCTGAAGAGGACTTTAGCTGGCGGGGGTTCAAAGGTACCTGAAGGCAGCGGTGGGGGAGGATTGACGGCGGCGGGAGGGGGGGTCGAATATGGCAGGGGAGGGTCATGGGGGGGGGTGAAAGCAGGAGGGCCAGCGCTAAATCTGCAGGGGCCCATGCTCCCCTGGCCCCACCTAGCTATGCCCCTGGCTTACAGTAATACATACAGGCCCTGGCTGGGCCCACATAAACTCAGCCACTCAGCCCACTTCATGTAGCTCCTAATATTCAGTTCTGGCACCCGGACATGTCTCTCCACTAAATTTTGGGGGTTAATTTAGCTGGCAACGGTAAGTGTTTAAAAAAAGCTGACCATCTACGGCTGAGTTTCGGGGGGACTAAACATAATTCAGTCAATGAGACTGTTTTACTAAAGTACAATATCCAGCTTATTTTCGAAGATCGCCGGCCATCTTCTGACACAAATCGGGAGATGGCAGGCAATCTCCTAAAGCTGGCCAAATCGGTATAATCGAAAGCTGATTTTGGCCGGCTTCAACTGCTTTCCATCGCGAAGCTGGCCAAACATCAAGGGGGCATGTTGGAAGGGTAGCAAAGGCGGGACAGTGGTGTGCCGGGGCGTGCTTAAGAGATCGGCACCCTCGGCTGATAATGGAAAAAAGAAGGGTGTCCCTGGCGAGAATTTGGTCCACTTTATTTGGTCCCTTTTTTTCAGGTCCAAGTCCAAAAAAAGTGCCCAAACTGACCAGATGACCACCAGAGGGAATCACGGATCACCTCCCCTGACTCCCCCAAGTGGTCACTAACCCCCTCCCACCTTCAAAAAAACAACTTTAAAAACTTTTTTGCCAGCCTCTATGCCAGCCTCAAATGTCATTCTTACGTCCATCGCAGCAGTATACAGGTCCCTGAAGCAGTTTTAGTGGGTGGAGTAGACTTCAGGCAGGCGGACTCAGGACCCCTCCTCACCTGTTAGACTTGTGGTGGAAAATGGGAGCCCTTCAAAACCCACCCGAAACCCACTGTACCCACATGTAGGTGCCCCCTTCATCCCTTAGGGCTATGGTAGTGGTGTATAGTTGTGGGAAGTGGGTTTTGGGGGGCTCAGCACCCCAGGTAAGGGAGCTATGTACCTGGGACCAATTTGCGAAGCCCACTGTAGTGCCCCCTAGGGTGCCCAGTTGGTGTCCTGGCATGTGAGGGGGACCAGTGCACTATGAATCCTGGCCCCTCCCATGACCAAATGCCTTGGATTTTTTTCTTTTTTGAGATGGGCGCCATCGGTTTCCATTATCGGCAAAAACCGAGGGCGCCCATCTCTAAATCTGGCGATCTCAGCATTTGGCTGGCCCCAACCATATTATCAAAAAAAAGATGGCCAGCCATCTTTTTCAAAATTAAAGTTGGCTCCGCCCCTTCACGGCGCCGCCCTTAGAGATGGGCATCCCCGGTGGAAAATGTTCCTCCACGGATTCAATTCTATAAATGGCATCCAAATTTGGGTGTCGATAAAAATTAGCACTAAGCAAGAATCTATAAATAACATTCAAACATGGGCATCTTTTACAGAATACCATTTGGCACTGGATATGTGCCCAATTTTGGGTATGAAGATTTACACCAACTAAAACCTGGTGCAAAAGTTCATGCCCAAATTAGGCACAGATCTCTCTTGCTTATTTATTTATTTATTTAGATTTTGCTCACACCTTTTTCAGTAGTAGCTCAAGGTGAGTTACATTCAGGTACACTGAATATAGTAAAACTGAGCACAAATTCTGCTGATGTCCCTCCCATGGCCATGCCTTCTTTTCAGATCTGCATGTAAAATTTACATGCAAATCATCATACCTAAAGATGTGAGTGCAAATTTTAATTAATGCCAACTAGCACCAAAAATTGATTAACACCCAATTATCAGGGCTAATTGGATCATTTAGCTATTAAATTATATGCATAAATTGGGTGTGTACCCAAATTTGTACATGGAATTTTGAGCACAATAAATAGACTTATGGCTTTTGTTTTTGTATTTAGGGGTATTTAGGCACACTAGCGTTTTTAGTTTGTGCTAATAATTAGTGTGTGCTAAATGCTAGAGATGCCCATAGAAATATATGGGCATCTCTAATGTTTAGTGTGTGCTTAGCACATGCTGAAAAAGTTTCTGTTGAGGAGGTGCTAAGTGAACCTGGACTACCTTAAAAAGTGACAGTGTACAGTAATGGAAGGGAAAGGGAAATGGGACTTGATATACCGCCTTTCTGAGGTTTTTGTAACTACATTCAAAGTGGTTTATTTATTTATTTATTTATTGAATTTGTATCCCTCATTTTCCCACCTATTTGCAGGCTCAATGTGGCTTACATTATTCCGTAATGGCGATCGCCATGTCCAGTATGAGGAAATACAAGTTGGTAATGCATACATGTTCATAAGAGGAAAGTAGATTATAAAGAGTTCATTATTAGGATCAGAGATATGGAGGGGCATAATTGAACGAAAACGCCTATCTCCATGGGCGTTTATCTCCAAGAACGGGTCCGTGAAGGGGCGGACCGAACCGTATTTTGGGAAAAAATAGACGCCCATGTTTTATTCAACAATGTGTGAGCTGGGTGTTTTTGTTTTTCAGCGATAATGGAAAATGAAAGCGCCCAGCTCAAAAACGAATAAATCCAAGGCATTTGTTCGTGGGAGGGGCCAGGATTCGTAGTGCACTGGTCCCCCTCACATGCCAGGACATCAACCGGGCACCCTAGGGGGCACTTTTACAAAACCAAACAAAAAGATAAAAGAGCTCCCAGGTGCATAACACCCTTCCCTTGTGTGTTGAGCCCCCCAAATCCCCCTCAAAACCCACTGCCCACAAGTCTACACCATTACTATAGCCCTAAGGGGTGAAGGGGGGCACCTACATGTGGGTACAGTGGGTTTGGGGGGGTTGGACGACTAATAAGCATTAAGCAGCACAATTGTAACAAGTAGGGGGGATGGGCCTGGGTCCACCTGCCTGAAGTCCACTGCACCCCCTAACAACTGCTCCAGTGACCTGCATACTGCTGTCAGGGAGCTGGGTATGACATTTTAGGGTGAAAATAAAAAGTTGAGAAACTTCATTTTTTGTGGTGGGAGGGGGTTAGTGACCACTGGGGGAGTCAGGGGAGGTCATCCCCGATTCCCTCCAGTGGTCATCTGGTCATTTAGGGCACTTTTTGGGGCCTTATTCGTGAAAAAACAGGGTCCAGGAAAAGTGTCCTAAATTCTAGCTAAAAACGCATACTTTTTTCCCATTATCGGTGAAATGCGCCCATCTCTGTTCGGCAGATAACCACGCCCCAGTTCCGCCTTCGCCACACCTCTGACACGCCCCCATCAACTTTGTCCGCATCCGCGACGGATTGCAGTTGAAAACATCCAAAAATCGGCTTTCGATTATACCACTTTATTCGTTTTTGTGAGATAAACGTCCATCTCCCGATTTAGGTCGGAACTTGGGCGTTTTTCTCATTCGATTATAAGCAGGATAGTGTTGTAGCATTAAAGTTCATTTGTAACCATTGTTAAGGCAATCAGGTGTATGGAGTTAGGTTATGTCCAGTTCTGGTATAAGTTTCGTTGACTGGAATTTAGGATGGTTTACATATATTTAGTTACTTATTTTGTACCAGGGGCCATGGAGGGTTAAGTGACTTGCCCTGAGTCACAAGGAGCTGCAGTGGGAATTGAACTCAGTTCCCTAGGATCAAAGTCCACTGCACTAACCACTAGGCTACTCCTCCACTAGCAACATTCCATGTAGAAGTCTGCCCTTGCAGATCAGCAATGCGGCCGCGTAGGCTTCTGCTTCTGTGAGTCTGCCGTCCTGCACGTACGTCAGACTCACAGAAACAGAAGCCTGCGCAGCCGCATTGCTGATCTGCAAGGGCAGGCTTCTACATGGAATGTTGCTAGTGGAATAGCAACATTCCATGTGGAATCTCAAATAGTAGCAACATTCCATCCAGAATCTCCAATTGTAGCAACATTCCACGTAGAATCTCATGTAGGGAAAGGGAAATGGGACTTGATATACCGCCTTTCTGAGGTTTTTGCAACTACATTCAAAGCAGATTACATGCATTCAGGTACTTATTTTGCACCAGGGGCAATGGAGGGTTAAATGACTTGCCCAGAGTCACAAGGAGCTGCAGTGGGAATTGAACTCAGTTCCCCAGGATCAAAGTCCACTGCACTAACCACTAGGCTACTCCTCCACTCCACCTCCATTCCACCCCAATACAGGGGTCCTTTTACAAAGGTATGCAATCGTTTCTAGAACATGCTAAAAATAAGCCCATGCTAAATGTTAGAGATGCCTATATATTTTACAAAGGTGCATGTTAAAAACGCTAGTGCGCCTTTGTAAAAGGATCCCACAGTGCGCTATCTGTAATATTCAGTCCATGTCTATTCTCTGCCCATGTCCCACCTAGCTCCTGCTCCCTACCACAATATGGAGCTCATCTGTGAACTAACATGCACTAACTGCCATGCCACTGCGTTAAACAATCGGTGAATTTGTGAGGAAGCAGGTAATGGGTGCTAATTCATGCATTAACTGCTTGGCACACTTTAGCAAAATGGCCCCTCTGTGCCTGTATTGGGTTTTTTGATTTCATTGCTAGAGTATGTTCTGTATTCAACATGTAGTCCATGAGAAGCAAATTCAGCTGCGATGAAGAAAATGAACATAATACTGTGCTTCAATGGATAAAATAAATAAATAAAATGACTACCCACTGCTGAGCTGAATGGGGGTGATCAAGGAGATTTAGAGGTCAGAAGCAGCTAAAATGGATGAATAGAGGAGGAGTCTGGACAGATGAATGGGAATGGAAGGGGTGAGATGGCATAGACTTGGGGAGGAATGGAGATGAGGCTGACCTTACAGGATTTATGTTTCTCTTAGTTACAAAGACTGGCTGTCCTATTAGCTTACTTGTGGTACACAAAAGTAACCATAAATATTAATACATCCAACTATTCATTAAATTATTCATTAAAAATGTGGAACTGTTTTTCTATAAAGTTTATAAAAAAATAAGCACATCTCAAAACCAATCAACAAAAGATAGGTTTAAATCTTACAGATGAATGTTAGATAAAGTGTTAGCATGTTACAATTTATCCTTCATCCCCTTTTCCCTGCCATTGTTTTCAATGTTGTATTCTTTATCTTTCTCCCTGATACACTTAACACCTCCTCTCCACCTGCTGTTCTGTTTTTCCCTTTCTGCCTTGCTGGTTTTCAGCTGATGATAATCTAATTCTCGCTTTTTATCTATTTAGCTTCAGGGGGACAGAAGGCAGGAGGGCTGATCAATTAAACTTGCTAAACCAAGAAAATTGCATCAAAATCCAGGAAAAAAAATGTGGCAACCGAAGAAACTGGGAAACCTGAAAATTGTGCGCCATGTGTGTTTGTGGTTGCAATTGTAAAGGACGTATATAAAATTTACAGCACATTTTAGATATGTTTAAAATGCTTAGTGAAAGCTATTTCAGAAATTAGAATATGAAATTTCACAAGCCACAGTGACTTGCAAGGAGCACCCTTACTTATTTATTCTAAAGAAGAAGTTTAAACATCCTAGCATGAACCATTTGCATACAAATGCCTATTCTCCATTGGCTCAAAAGACAAGTGTTTATTCCCCCAGGCCACATTAGTTTCAGTCTCAGCCTAGTGATCCAGAAGGCAGAGTTCTCAGCTTTTGACTTAGATTCCAAGCTTGATTTGAACTGGCTTTAAGTCTGTTTTATAAAGAACATAGGCTTATCACATTTTATTGTATTGTAAGTTGTGGCTTGTATGTCTATATGTGACCCCCCTCCCCTCACTTATGAGATGATGACCAAAAGTATATATATACGTGTGTGTGTGTGTATACATATAATCTCAATACTTTCATGGGTAAGGGTACACTTATATGTGTGTTAGCAACGTGACTCAAGGGATGATGATTAGAAGCAAACGCAGGCGCTAGAGGCTGTTAGCGCCATACTAGCACTTGCGTTTGCTACTGCCCCATGATCAGAGCCCCTGAGCACATGAAACAAAGCTTTTGCGGGCTCTGAACGCAACTAGCATGCAAATGCATGCAAAACAGAGCTCTTAGCGCAAGTAGCATGCAAATGCATCCTAACCTATTCATCCCCAATGATCAGTGACCAGCGTACCAAAGGTTGGCTTGCTGGCCGCGCAAACTTTACGCCAGCTTGGAACTGGTGTTAGGGTTTGTATACCATTGGGGAGGAATGGTGAGCCCTGTCCAGCATGCAGTTGCATGCTAGCAGGTCCCTATTCCCCAATGCAGCATCCCCTCGCAGGAACCCCAACCCAATCCCCTGCCAGCGACAGGGGGCTGGAGGTCTGGTGGACCTCCGGTCCCCCTGACCCCACGACACAGATTCAGGGGGGACTGGAAATCCAGTGAGTCTCCAGCCCCCAACATTCCTCAGATGTCCTTGGTGGCCCAGTAGGCCGCAGGTCAATCCACCCCACCTGGTGGTCTAGCGGCCCTTCCCCACCCCCTTATCTTCAGTTGGAGGAGGGAGATAGCCTCCTTCTTCTTCCATTGGCACCACCTTGAAAATGGCGGTGCCCAGCCCTACCCAGTGCAACCTGGGATGCACTGTGCGGGGCTTCACACCATATAAGGGAGGATTGTCAAGTGCGGGAGGATTGTGCCTGAGTGCATGCTGAGGCACAATCCTCCCATACTGCTACCCCATGATCAGAGAATTGTGTGCTTAAATTTGATTGCAATTATCTCTGATCATAGGGGTGGTAAAGCCCCACGCTGTTCCAGTGCTATTTTTAGAGTGCTGTTTAGAACAGCACAAGGCTTTTAATCATCTGCCCATCAGTGCTATTCTGTAAGGGTGCACATAAGTGGCATAGTACATAAATGTAAGAAGGCACTCTGTGGCTGGCTAAATTGAACTTATTACCTATCTCATATCACATCTGGTTTAAAGTTCTTCTCCTTGCTCACAAGATTCTGCATTTATGGGGTCTTTTACAAAGGTGCGGTAGTGTTTTTAGCACATGCATTAAAAGCTAGAGATGCACATAGAAATATATGGGTGTCGCTAGAATTTTATGCAAACTTATTTTTAGCGCTTGCTATAATCGCTAGTGTTCCTTTGCAAAAGGCCCATCTAGACAGTCCATCCTATATGACACTTCTAATTGTTCCTTATACTCCATCCCGTGTACTTTGATCAGTTGACTCTAACCATCTTCTTTTGCCTTCTCCTAAAAAGGCCTTTTACGAGACCAATCGTAACTCTACTTTTTTTGTATTTGGCTCCTAGTCTCTGGAACAACTTCCTCCAAATATTAGATCTAAACCCTCTTTAGTCAAATTTAAGACTAAACTAAAATCATATTATTTTCATACAGCTTTTGGACTACTTTAGCTATTTAGGGCTAATCCTATTGGCGTGCACTGGCACGACCTATTTTACTTTATTGTTTTCACGTCATAATTTTCTTTACCCTTCCCTTTTCCACTCCCCTTCCTTTACCCTTTCTAATTGTGTCCTCTTGTTTTCTCTGAGTTGAAATGATTGTGTTCTTTCTTATTTTAAATAGAGTTCTGTTTCCTATGATTTTATATAAAAATTTATTTGTTAACAGCTTTGACCTGCTCTGAGAAAATGCGGTATATTAAATTTTAAATAAACATAAAACATAAATAGATAGATGGAGCATGAACAGACATGCCTCTTACCTGCACAACTTACAGAATATTGTAAGTTACATGAGCCCTTGCTACACAACTCAGGCATTCGGCACACACTCAGACGTATCAACCCCCGCCCCCTTCAATACCACACTGCAAGCCGTATCTTCGATAGAATTGGATTTATTTTGGCCGCAGCCAGGAACATCAAAATTGTTACAACTTAAACAAATTACATTACATCTTCTAATAATCATTATGCCAGCATTTGCATTTCTACCCGGGTACACAGCTTCTACACAAAGTTGCATATTCTGGGCCACAGGCCAAGCCGTACCAAGCTCCTGTGGCCCACTGGGCTGTTTTCCAAGCACCCGACGTCACTTGGTGTCTCCCGTTGAAGGAGGCACCTACCACATTTACAAAACAACGTTCTAGGCCTCCCGGCCGTCGAAGCCAGGAGACAAGCTGTATACACGTTGTTTCCTTATAACAAGGCTGCTCACATGCAAGCCTACCATTTGCATCAACTTGATATCTTTCCACACAACTCTTTCTGCAGCAGTAGTTACCCCAAACTTGTAACTGTTATGTGTCAAGCTGCTGTGTACCCATTGCTGACGGGGGTCGGCAGGAGAAAGCTAAAACGCCTTGCAGCCACACAAAGTTTTAAATGTCTACATACCGTAATAATTGTTCTCAATTTGCTGGAATATCGTGCTCTGCTATAAGAGCTTCTTTGGCTGTACTCTGTGCAAGCTCTGCCCAGGGCGAACACAAAACATGTGCCTGTAAAAATTTCAGGAGCTGCTGCCCAGCGTTGCTCTTCTCCTGCCTCCAAATTCAAAAGGACTCCTCGTGCATTTCGAATTCCTCTCTCCTTCTCCCTTGCTCCTCCCCTTCTTTCCTGTCCCCTCCCCTTGCTACCCCTTGTTTCCCTCCCACTACTACCTCTGCTCTCTAGTTGGCCCTCCCTGTACCCTCCCCCACCCTTCTGTCTTCGCTGGCCTTCAGCCCGGTTGTGGGCAGCCCCCCTTAAACGGGTGTGCCTGGTTCTTTTACATGACAACAGTTATGTCAGGTCTATGAGTTCATGTACTAAAACTAAATTCCCTATACTACTGACAAATGTTGATACTTCAGCATTCAGTTGATGACACAAGCACTCAATGGCATCAGGCTTCCTGGTCTCTTTCCATACTCTCCAGGGAAGAATATGAGACCAGACAACATGGGCGATAGGAAATGAACATATAAGAGATGATAAAATTTGCTTCATTAAACAAATCAAATCAATACCTTTTACACAATATAAGTCATTGCCCACCAAATGTATACAAATTAAGACAGGTGAAGAAAATCTACTCACTTGAAGTAAGGTAGACAAAAGCTGGTCCCAACACATGCCCTGGACGGCCAACCAGCAGATTTGGATGCTATGCTTGACAAGTCCTAAGTAAGGTCCCCACCATGACTCTCATGGGCCCAAAAAACATGCAACTGTCCACACAGCCATACACATATGTCAGACAGTAACACATCTGAAACAGAAACTGTCAGAAAAGAACACACTAGCAGCTACTAATTAGGTGGAGCAATTTCCCTCATATAACCCTTGTACCTATTAGAGCACCATCTTCCCAAACATTGAATAAGTGCAGAGGAACCACCCTCTCTGGCAGCATATGATGCAGCCACAATCCTTAAAGAATGCAAACCATATTGATGAGGATCACATCCCAGACAGCTGCAAATTGGTATTGACTCAACAGACTTCCAACCCTATGAATCAGCCAGAAATTACTACCTGCTGGCCATAGTGAATTATATCCCACAGCATATTGGACTGGACATACCTCCACTGACGTGCAACTACGCAGAATGATCCATTCCCTTTTTCTGTCCTGATCAGATTTTAATCTGCTAATGCAATGTCCCTCCAATACAACATCAGCTGCCTGCAATCCCGCTGAGCCTGCAGCATACCAAGAAGATGCAACTAACTCCCCAACTCTACAAGCTGCAAAAAAAGGCCTCTGCAAATACAACTTGGAACAAAGCAACTTCATATTCCAAAGAACCAACCCTCGACATAACACCACAAAGCTGCACCTTTTGCTCATATAATATTGGAAGGCACACCGGTCTGGGGTGAAAACATTGTCCAGAGAATGAATAGCCACACAAGAGTTTTCATTCAAAAACTGTACTTTTAGGATCAGAAAAACCGAACAGCTTTTATACAAATGCTATGCAGGCCAACACCATACCGTAGGACCACTGTCGGGCCGCTCAAAAAACTAAAAATGTTATTACTCACTCATCTGAAATAGAAAAACTGAAATCAAACTGCTTTTCTTGCAAAAAAATACAAGAAACCAAATTAAGGCGCTAGCGCTCTTAATATCAGTTCTTGTAGGGAATGGGATCAATATTCAAAAGGGTTTAACCAGGAAAGAGAAGCGCCCGTCTGGTTAAACCCTGCTCAGCTGACTTGCCATTAATATTCAGTGGCACTTATCTGGATAGTGCCACTGAGTATCAGCTTGAACTGGTTATTTTTTTAACTGGCTAGGTTAAGGATGGTCAGGGGTGGGGGGGGGGGAGAATTTTGGTGCTACTTAGCCATTTAACAGTGATATTCAGTCTGCTAACCTACTAAGTAAATGGATAAACGTAGGACAGCAAAAATGCTATTCTAACTGTATCCAATGAGTTAACGAGGCACTGGACTGAATATAGGCTGCAGGCCAGATAACTTCCAGGTTGCCACACTAACCTGGACATTCAATGTCAGAAGCCAAACATGCCCTGGCATCGAATATCCAAGGTTAATTCAGCCCCTGGTTGTAAGAGGCTTACAAGCTGTTCATTGTCATAGGCTGAATACTGGGTTCAATACATTTTAGCGGTTAGAAGATAAAGGGGGGAAATTCTATAAATGGTGCAGATCTTGAGCCTAACTTTGGGTGCAGCATGTATACCTGTTGAAACCTGGTATGAATGCTGGCACCAGGGATATATCCAGCAATTCATTTTAAGGGGGGGGGGGGCAGAGTACACTGGAGGGCCGCCCATTCCTCTGCTCTCTCCCAAAATTTTAAAAATGCTACCTTTTCTGGCAGGGCTGCCCAAGCCCCACCAGTTGAAGAGCTCCACAGCCCAGCACCTCCGCTGGTGCGAATAAGTTAGTGATGTGTTTTCCAGTTGCTGATGCTGACACTCCTCTTGTATGCTGAGTTCATGCACGCCAACTAAGCATGTTCAAGAGGTTCTGGTGTAAGTGGCTGGAAAGCCTCACACCATGGAGGTTCAAGTCGTGGAGCTCTTCAGCTGACAGGGCTTGGGTATCCCCACTATCTATTCAGGGTACTTCAGTTTGGGGGGCCCTGAGCCCAAAATGGGAAGCCAAGATCCACAAGACCCCTTATGACTATGCCACTGGCTGACGTGCAATTAATGGCAGTTGGGCAGGCAACTGACCCTATTCTATAACATGTCACCTAAATTCTGGGAATGCCTCTGACCCACCCATGTCCTTCCTATGGCCATACCCCCCTTTGAGTTGCATGCTATAAAATGTAGGCACATATTTTAAGAACAGGGCACAGGGTAGATCCACACACAAACCCAAATGAGTGTCAATTAAAATTAATTATTGATTAACAGCTCATTAACTAATTAGTTTGAATGCAGATTTAGGATCCTTGCCCAAATTTGGTGACCTGTATAGAATCTGGGGGGAAATGTGCAGTGCTCGGTATGGCCAAAGAGCCATTGAAACTTATATTCTATATCCAATGGTGGCTAATCTGGGTCAAAAGTACCCAGCCAGATCACAAAGAACAGATCCATTCCTTGTTGTTCACTCCCAGGATCAATTGGTGCCTTTCTCAAGTTTACCTGATTAAAAATGATTAAGTATGTTTCTTTCAGACACTTGTCTAAACCCCTTTTTAAACAATGATGTTCTAGATGCCTAGATTACATCCACCAAATTAAAGAGACCTCTATTCAAACGTGTGGAGACTATACATCAACCCTTCTATGAATGTCTCAAACACTATAATTAAACATTTCCTCCAGATTAGTCAGTGGCATTTCTCTTCTCTCTCTTATATATATTCATAACACAACTCTATGTAATAAATGTGGATCTTCAGATTTAATTGCCTATCTTCTGGCCTTCCCTCCCTGTCCCGCCCTTGTCTGATGTAACTTCCAGTTTCCGCGAGGGCGGGACACAGGGAGGGAAGGCCCGAAGGGAGGCGATCTGTGACTGCCGCTTCGAATGCAGGGGGCCTGGAGCCGAGGACGCAGGCAGGTGAGACCGGGAACTGCAGTGCCGGCGGCCTGACCCCGGTGCTGGGCCCCCCTTGGAGGCCCTGGCCTGGGGAATTTTGCCCCCCCCCCCCCCTCAGCAGCCCTGGCCCACCTCCTCCCCCAGCTCCACAGTTCCACTTCATTTTTGTTTACAAATTAAGCACTGCTTATATCTTTACATGTAGCTGTTTTCTTTTTCATCTACTTTATAGCTTACACGGACAAATATTATATCATGTTAATTCATTCAATATTCTTCTTCATTGTCTTACAGCAATGGTTTGGCCTGTTCCAAAGGTTCAATTCAGAATATTCAACCAGAGCAAGAAATTATCTTGGACTATATCTGATATATACTTTTGATAGCCATAGGCAGTGAGCACACCCTTACATGGCTGTATGTATGTGTGTGTGTGTTTGTGTGTTGGAGGAGGTGCTTAGTTACTTAAATGACTATAACAATTTGCAAGTAGTTCCTCAGTTTGATCATTTACTAATTTTTTGTTAAGAGTAAAATTGTACCAGTGCAAGTGCAACTTAAATGTCAACATTGATCATTTATCAAAAATGAATGTACAAATGCTCAGCCCAAAGCCCAGTTCAGCATACTGTCCACTCGTTTAATATAACAAACGGAACCATTTTATGTTGGTCACAGTGGAAAATGAAAACACACTATTGAACAAAATCCTGTACAAATGAAAACAAATGAGGCATATTCAGGATAATTAAACATCAGTCACCGATATTCCATAAACAGGCGTCTGGCAAATGGTGGTGATGATGTAGAACTTGATAAATGACTAACTAGGTAAGCAACCAACAATCCACACAGTAAGCTGAGGTGCATAAAATACATAAAATCAATTAAATGTCATTTAAACTAATAAAGAAACAAAAAATAAGACAGCCATGGTGGTCAGCTACAGTAAATGGCAACCTCTACTATTCTACTCTTGGAAAATATGCTATTTTAGATTGTAAGAATACTTGGTGGATAGGCTGCTTGTCCCTTTCTACAGCTGGTTGCCTTGAGCAGGTTGTCAGGCGAGGTCAGGCCAATGATTCATGAAGCCCATCATTCTCTCCTCTACAGTGAACAATCCAGATCAGTTTAAAATACTCTAGAGCTCACTCCCAGAAGCAAGAGGTGGCAATCCCCAAGTCTACCCCACTTTCTTCCTTACACAGTATTGAATATCTATGATTTCTTATTTTCAGTATGGAACATTTCAATGGCATTGGGTAGTAATTGCTCTCTGGCAGTTCTTCAGTGAGAATAATGTTGGATATTTATGTCTGATTTTACCCTTAGGCATGGTACTTTAAGAGATCTTTTATGACTAATATCAAGCTCCTTGCTTTTCTATTTGACCTTGGTTGTGGCAATCTGTATTACACTGTTATAATGTATGCATGAGTTATGGGAGGTGAACCATTCCATTATGAGTACTTTGATACACTAAAGAAAGATGCTTTTAGACATAAAAGAGCACCTAGATTTAAGTGTCTATAATACACCTACTTGTAGCCTATTCTGTAAAGAAAAGGATATGCATCCTTTTTTTAAACAGATTGTCAGATTAATATTAAACATGCACCTAGAATTAAGGCAAGATCATTTAAACCAGCCATAAAGCTGGTGTAAATCATTGCACCTAAATTGCAAAAGAGTGTGCATAATTATAGCATCCTATAATTTATATAATTATATTATAATTAATATAACTGACGTGCACAACATTGTACCCCACCCAGGGTATGTAGTCAGAGTTTTGACACCTATATGCTCATATAGATGGGAATTCAATAAACGACACTAAAATTTAGGTATCAAAAAAAATTTGGAACTAAGCACTATTCTTTTATTTTATAAGGAGTGGAGGAGTGGCCTAGTGGATAGGGTGGTGGACTTTGATCCTGGGGAACTGAGGAACTGAGTTTGATTCCCACTTCAGGCACAGGCAGCTCCTTGTGACTCTGGGCAAGTCACTTAACCCTCCATTGCCCTATGTAAGCCACATTGAGCCTGCCATGAGTGGGAAAGCGCAGGGTACAAATGTAACAAAAAAAAAAAAGGCACTCACCTTATAAAGAATAGAGTTTAGCATTGATCCTGTGCCTAACTTTTGAGTACTGGATTTATGCCTACTGAAATCTGGTGTAAGTACCGGCGCCCACATTAGGAGTGGTTAGGCAGTATTCTGTAATTCCATGCACTACTTTTCAGAATGCTTCTGACACACCCATAGCCACGTCCCCTTTTTAGATATGTGCAATGAGAGTTAGGCACCGTGCCTTATAGAATTGCACACATCCAGATGCATATTCAAATTTTAAGGTATGCCAACTAACATCAATAATTGGTTGCACCAATTATTGAAGGGGTCAGAACTCATTATCTAATTTATTTGCACCAACATCTTGGAAACACACACAACTTTAGGTGTCATAAATAGAATCTAGGGGATAATGCACATATATGAGAGTACTCTGGTCATTTATGTCTATTCCTTGTTTATAGATTTGCCCCCAAAGTGTTATTTTCTTTAAGGCTTAAAAAAGTAAAAGCTGAATATCAAATTAAGGGGCCCTTTGGCATTACCATGCTCCTAATGCAGGAAAAATTACATAACGCAGGAAGTGCTAAAACGTCTGCAATATTTTGCCATTTGCACATGCTAAGTGCATGGTATTTCTTTATTTAATTAATTTTAAAGGGTATGTCAAGGATGGAGAATGGGCGTAGATGCACTAATCAGTGAAAATCCCCTTATTTCCCTGGAGAAAGCCCTGCAGATAACTTGGGACAGAATTTGGTCAATATTGATGAGAATGAATGAATATTTATTGTTGAGTGCTAAATAATGTATATTTTCTCATTAACTAGAAATATGAAAATATTTACTGCTAATCAGTCCTCCAAGATTATAAAAATGACTAATAAGTTTGAATTTGGACATGATAAAAGATATTAATTTGAATGGTTATGGTTAATATTGTGCTATATTGAAGAGTAGAACATTCGGATAATGTTGCCAGACAATTCATAAGTACATAAGTAATGCCACACTGGGAAAAGACCTAGGGTCCATCGAGCCCAGCATCCTGTCATCGACAGCGGCCAATCCAGGCCAAGGGCACCTGGCAAGCTTCCCAAACTTACAAACATTCTATACATGTTATTCCTGGAATTGTAGATTTTTCCCAAGTCCATTTAGTAGTGGTTTTCTCCGATTTGTTTTAAATTTACTACACTGTAATTTCACCGCATGCCCCCTAGTCCTAGTATTTTTGGAAAGCATGAACAGACGCTTCACATCCACCTGTTCCACTCCACTCATTATTTTATATACCTCTATCATGTCTCCCCTCAACCGTCTCTTCTCCAGGCTGAAAAGCCCTAGCCTCCTTATTCTTTCTTCATAGGGAAGTCATCCCATCCCCGCTATCATTTTAGTTGCCCTTTGCTGCACCTTTTCCAAGTATACTATATCTTTCTTGAGATGCGGCGACCAGAATTGAACACAATACTCAAGGTGCGGTCGCAACATGGAGCAATACAACAGCATTATAACATCCTCACACATGTTTTCCATAACTGTCCTAATAATACCCAACATTCTATTCGCTTTCCTAGCCGCAGCAGCACACTGAGCAGAAGGTTTCAGTGTATTATCGACGACGACACCCAGATCCCTTTCTTGGTCTGTAACTCCTAACATGGAACCTTGCATGACGTAGCTATAATTCGGGTTCTTTTTTCCCCACATGCATCACCTTGCACTTGCTCACATTAAACGTCATCTGCCATTTAGCCGCCCAGTCTCCCAGTCTCGTAAGGTCCTTCTGTCATTTTTCACAATCCTGTCGTGAATTAACAACTTTGAATAACTTTGTGTCATCAGCAAATTTAATTACCTCGCTAGTTACTCCCATCTCTAAATCATTTATAAATATATTAAAATGCAGCGGTCCTAGCACAGACCCCATGAGGAACCCCACTAACTACCCTTCTCCATTGTGAATTCTGCCCATTTAACCCCACTCTCTGTTTCCTATCCTTCAACCAGTTTTTAATCCACAATAGGACATTTCCTCCTATCCCATGACCCTCCAATTTCCTCTGTAGCCTTTCATGAGGTACCTTGTCAAACGCCTTTTGAAAATCCAGATACACAATATCAACCGGCTCCCCTTTGCCCACATGTTTGTTTACTCCTTTAAAGAATTGAAGTAAATTGGTCAGGCAAGATTTCCCCACACAAAAGCCGTGCTGACTCGGTCACAGTAATCCATGTCCTTGGATGTGCTCTGTAATTTTGTTTTTGATAATAGCCTCTACCATTTTCCCCGGCACCGACGTTAGACTCACCGGTCTATAATGTCTGATTGAGATATAAGAAATTCCTAAATGGTCCATTGTCCCATTGAATAAGACATATTTTTTGTCTATTACAAATCAAGGTCCAAAATGAATCAACAGGTTCCAGCTCTTTCTTCACTAGAGAATGGATTTGACAGGGCTCAAGTCTTGAAGAACCCAACTGGGGTACGTTATTGGCTACTTTTGTATTCCAGCAAAACTTGGATATGATTACAAAACTGAATTTCTGTAACATGCAAGTGTTATTTATGAGACTGAGAGTAATCAAATTACTCCAGAGAAATGTAAAGCATTCTTGAGAATGGATTAGGTGACTTGTGCTCTTGGTGTAGTATTTATGTTACATTTGCATTGTAAGATGAAATATTTGTCCCAGAACAGTTAAGGGCATTTCTTGATGCCAAAAAGATCACCATTTTGCTCAATAACTCCAGAGTAATTGAGATGTTGTTCTTGTAAGGATACCTCTGACTGACACATAAAGCCTCTGATTTATGTTTACTTTATATATTTCCTTTGTAGGTTTTCCTTTACTTTCTCCCTTTATCTTGAGGGAGTATTGGACTTCTAATTTTGATTCTTTTTTTTCTGTAATATTTACCTTTTTCCTGTTTAATATGCATTAGAAATCCTTACTTATATTTTTTATATAAGACATTGCATACCTTGTATAATATTTTTTGTAAATTGGAAATAAAAATAAATACAAATAACCCTTGCCTAACTGGCAACCAATGTTGCTGAGTTAATAAGGGTCCCTCTATCTATATTATGCCAACCAAAGATCATCCTAGTCAGTTTTTTCCATGTTATTGTTGGGATAAGATGGATGTAAATATATGCATTTTAGATTGCTCTCCATGTTCACCACTGGTTTAGTGAACTACTGCCCCCAGACTCCAAGTATACACCTAGAAACCTCTTTTCTCACAAATACCTTCTATTTAAAACAGAGTTCTAAGTGCTTGCCATAGAAGGAGGCATAAATTTGATAGAACATGGACATAGACAGTACCTTGCAGTTAACATATGCTAATACAACATGTGCTATCACACCCGGTACAAATACTTGTTCTAAGAACCAATGTGGGAGCAGACATAATGTACATGCCAGAATATAAATAGTAATTTTTTTAATGGCACAATTATCAAAGTGCCTTTTAGACATAAACATTTTCAATACTGATCCTTATTTCATTATAAAATAGACTGCAGAGAATTTGTCCTTTTTTCTGCACATGACATGTTATCTTTTAAAATTATACCTGTTTGTCTCCAGATGAAAGAATTAAGGTTGCCATGTTAGTTCACTTTCTAGACTCAAAAAACATAGAACATTATTGTGACATAACCCAAGGCTTTACACTTGTGGAATTTTGGCTCGATTTGGCTCCAGTCATGCAGGGACAAATGCTATAATAGTGTTGAACCCAAGCTTTTCTGCAGGTTCATAACTATTAGATACAACTCAACCAACGACCCCTGAGGCAGGCGCTGTGCACTGAAACACAGCTCATGTTGGGTCCACATTACAGGAGATTGATGCACTACTTGGATTTTTGCTGTTGAATTAAAGGATTTGTCTCAGTTTTGAAGGCTCTTAGTGCTTTTCATTGTTCTTTTTGGTTATGCCTTGTGCTTCAAACCCTCTCTGTGCTGCTTCGATAACCCAAGACTGAACCAGATAATATCTCCAGTGCTTAACTATTCTGTTTGCTAAAGAGTATAAACATCATTATTTTTAATCATCAAATGTTTATGCATGGAGGAGATTCTATATTTGGTGCCTAAAATATCAGCACTGAAATTGCTATAATTGGCACCTAGATTTAGGTGCCAGTTATAGAATATGCTTAGTTGATATTTCAGTGCTGATATCTGCGCACATCCATTTACGCCAATGAAAACCTGGTGTAAATCTCAGTGCATAGATTTAGGTGCACTGGGCCATATTCTTTAACTAGGCACCAAAATTTTGGAACACCCATGAAACGCCCATTTCCCCACCGATAACCACATCCCTTTTTGCCTCTACGCATTAGAAGTTTGGCACACATTGTTACAAAATATGCTTAGCAAGTTGTGAGCCTAAATTCTAATCAGTGCCAATTAGTGCTCGTTATTGCTTAAGTGCTGCTATCAGCGCTCATTAGCTTGTTAAGACAATTAAATTATGCACAGTGTTACAAAATCCACACCAATTTCGGTGCCTAAATCTAAGTGCACTATATAGAATTCAGGGTCTTACGACTAAAATCCTTCAGCAAATCTTGATTTGTGCTAGAAATTATAAAAGCTTACCTTGAGCTTAACAAGATATATATTTTGATTCAAATGAGAACATAAAATAATACTTACAATAGCAAATCATATCACATATACAACCATTCATTATCTTTGAAAGAGGAATGCCAAAGGAGTGCATTATATATGAAATAACATCAAATATCTATTCATCTAACTAGTTTTAGAAATCAAAGTGATGATGAGATGGAGAACACTGGTAAGCTATAGGTCAGCAAGATTTTATTCTTCATTCTTCAGTGTACATTCTATAAGAAGACATGTATGTCTAATGAAATATATCCTAGAAGTTTGGAGAGGTTAATAAAGAAAAGGAGAGGAGAAAAGGATGACTGATAGTTACATCAACTACCTAAAATGCACAAATAAAGCCTATATCTCTTAATTCTATAATCTTAAATGCCCATTTTTATAATTAACTCATAAAACTGAATGTGCAGGTTACAGAATACTGCTAGTTATGCACATAACTTAATTGCTTAATTAGGTGCTAATTGGCATAAACAATTATTGGCTACATTTGGAGTTAATTGGCACTTCTATGCAGTTATGTGCATAAATGCACTTAGTATTCTATACATTTTGTGCATAACACTTTAGCATTCAGCTACTTGGGGGGGGGGGGAGAGTGAGGATGGATCAGGGGTGTACGTAGCACTTATGCGCTAAGTGGCCAATATTCAGACTGTGGGAGGCAGCACGGCTAACTTTCATAGTCAGCAATGAGACCAGATATTCAATGTCGGGTCATTTGTGGTGACCAGAATTGAATATCCATTTTTTGGGGGCTGGTTTAAACTTAACCGACCAAGCCAATATTCAGCGCTGGCCGGTTAAGTTTAAACATGCCAAAGATAAGTCTGATATTTCAGCGGCCTGATTTGGCAACCAAACTTAGCTGGTGATGCACTGAATATTAGTAGATAGCCAGTTATATTGTCGATATAACCAGTTAGTCGCTAACCTTGGAATTCTATATAGCACTACTTAAGTTGCGTGTGCAAATTCAGTTGTAGTATGGATTTGTGTGTGCAACTTAATTAGTTAACAAAACAATCAGTGCCAATAATTGCCACTTAATGAGCAATTATTGACATTAATTGGCTTTAATTAGAATTTATGCGCAGAACTGTCTTAGCGTATTCTATAAATTCTAAGTCGCATAGTTGAAAAGGGGGAGTGGCCATGGGTGTGGAATGAGAGGGTCATGGGTGTTTCTCAGATCTATGCGTGTGATTATAGAATACCTGGTCCATGCCTAATTTAAGCTTCTGCATTTACACCAAGTTTTACTTGGCGTAACTGCCCGTGACTAAATTTAGTCATGCAGATGGATGCTCAGCTTATTCTATAATCTGCGCTGAGATCTAGGCTTTTTCTATAAAGGACCCTAAATTTAGGCGTACTTTATAGAATATGCCTAGGCATATTCTTTTTCGGTGTGGATTTTTCAGGTGCTATATATAGAATTTAGCCCTAAGCGCTGTGTTGGAATATGCAGCAGGAGATAATTGGCAATCTTCTGAAGTTAGGCACATAACTGCAGACTCCACATAACTGTATAATTGCCATTATAAAGTCATGTTTAGAAGAACACACTTTAGGTGCCTAACTTTAGGTGACCTTTAAAGAATTACTCCTACACTGTACACCAAGTCTTACTTTCTGGATAGTAAGTTGTAGAAGTAATGCCATGATATGAGGCTCAGTGTAAGTCAATTTAAAAATAACATTACCAAATATCTCTTCACAGAAAGGAGGGAGGATGTTGGGAACAGCATTCCAGTGGAGGTAGTGATGAAGGTAAACTAGTAATGAAATTCAAAAAAGTATTAGATAAGCATAGAGGATTTTTACTTGGAACAATGTAAAAGATCAACTGAGGTTTCTGGAACATTCAACTGGAAGTAGATTGGAAAGACTAGATGGGATTGTGTTGTTCTTGTTTGTCATTGTATTCTGTTTTTGTGATTCAGTACGGTTTAATTTAGTGAATAATAGGGATGTGAAGTCCACAATTTTTTATTTTGTTTAGTTTCCTTTGTCATTCACAGGAAATTTCATTTGGTTTCTTTTTGTTTTGGGTAACATTAGGAAACAGTGCACTCTTTACAGCAAACGTACACTCTTTAACAAAAAGTGCTTACTCTTTCTGAAGAGTTTGCACTGTTTCCTGGTAGTGTGTGGTATCCCAGTCTTTTTCTGTTATTTTGACTTGAAAAAACATTTGAAATGTCACTGACATTTCTCATGTAGTTTTAAATGAATGTGCACCCAGAGTAGCACTACAAATGAATGAACCCACATGCTTTTTCATTCCCTCATTTACACTGGAAACAAAGGTCAAAAATACCGTAACCCAAGACTTAAATGAACATTACCTTGTAAGTTAGTTGAAAATTCTCTTAAAGTGGACTGACACTGCAAAGTGGACCAGCTATAGAATGCTGAAAATATCCAGACAGTTGGCAATCCTAGCATCCTGAGCATATCTGACTGGGCCTCCCTAAACTTCTAGGCCCTAGTTTGCCTATACATTAATCTTACCCAGTTACCCTGTCTGAGTTTACTGGAAATAGTTAACTGTCTAGTACTTGCCAAAACATATTTGCATGAGTCTTTATTCCTTATACAATGTCAAAACAGCCCATCAACCGGCTTTAACTCCTTTTAGGATTTTCTTTTTAACTTATAACAATTGTTACCTCATAGTAATAGTACTAGTCTTGGCAGGTTCTCATTCAAAGAAACAAGCTTTGGAGTCTGTATTCCTGCAAGACTTCCTTTTAGCTTATGACTGCCAGTTCTAAGTAACAGTGTCTGTCCTTGGAAGGTTTGAACAGTTCTGTTGGTTTGTAGATTCCTAGCCAAACCAATAAGCACTAGAATCAGCCTTAGTGCATGACTTATTTTTAAATTCTAATTGCCAAAGCTCAGTAACAGTGCCTTGTTCCTTGCAGATTAAAACATAATGTTGGGAATGAATACAAGTGCAGATCAGATTTCTATGGTCTGTATCTTGAAAATGGCAAAAGACAGATTGGATCAAGTATATTCTATTTTATACCACATGCTATGAGGACGGGAGTTGTATATCTCAGTTGGGGAGGGGAAGACATCATAAAGTTGAATTTAGTGAATAAAATATTGTTAGTAAAATTATTGGATTGTTGGTTTAATCATGGGTTGATAATGAATGTGACTGTTGGGCAGACTGGATGGGCTGTGCAAGTCTTATTATGTTGTTATATTACTATAAGGGCAAGTTATCAAAGAAGTGTGGTAAAAGATGAGCTTTTACTGCACCTTGATTTACTATGACAGTCACCACCACTCAGAGAAGAAGCACCCTCCCAACACTCCTGTTCCTCAAATCTGAAAACAATTAGACCCCATATGATTAAATGAAGTTGAAGGAACACTATCAGAAGACCAAGAGGGGAATAATCGAACGGCACCAACAAAATACATGCCCAGCAATGTATTTTGACAGCGCCGCAAACAGCTGGCCAGACCCGTATTTTCAAAAAAGATGGCTGACCATCTTTTGTTTCGATAATACGGTTCCGGCCAGCCAAATGCCTTGGTTTTGGCTGGGGTTTGAGATGGCCGGCGTCATTTTTTAGCAATAATGGAAAGTTATGTCGGCCATCTCAAACCCCAGCCAAATTCAAGACATTTGGCTGTGGGAGGAGCCAGCATTTTTAGTGCACTGGCCCCCCTGACATGCCAGGACACCAACCGGGCTCCCTAGGGGTCACTGCAGTGGACTTCAGAAAAGCTCCCACGTGCATAGCTCCCTTATATTGGGAGCTGAACCCCCCAACCCCCCCCAAAACCCACTACCCACAAATGTACTGCACCCACTAAACCTGCTCCAGGGACCTGCATACAGCCTCTAGGACTTATTGCTGCTGTATAACTTTGGCACACCAGTTGACACCTGAAGACTAATCTCTCTGAAAAAGTCCTTTCTTGAAATAACCACGTTTACTCACAGTTAACTGCAGATCAGAGGTTGTGCCCCACTGGCAAAGAGTCCCCTGGTACTAAGATGAGTAGTAGGTCAGAGCTGGCACAATGGTGTACAATGCCCTCTTTCAGCACCATTTAAGGTAAGAACTACGTTCTCTAATGTGGGTAACACAGAAAAGGGAACTAAAACTGGCTTACAAAAATGGCCACTACCGCATGGACTACAACAGGAAACAAAACAGGGCACACTCTGACCCAGTTAGCAGGGGGAAAAGCACCATGGGAGTAGAGCCCACTACCCTGCACCCACTACAATGCATTGCTGATGTGACTCTGCAGTGCACCTAACAGAAACGGTGTCACACTCACCCAAGAGCCAAATCACAACCAGAGAAAGGCTGTCAGAGGATAGAACACATTCTGCTGTCATGGAGGTGGGTACGGCATTTGAGGCTGGCATACAGGCTGGCAAAAAAGGTTTTTATTTTTATTTTTTTAGTATGGGAGGAAGTTGGTGACCACTGGGGGAGTATGGGGAGGTCATCCCCCATTCTCTCCAGTGGTCATCTGGTGAGTTGGGGCACTTTTTTGAGGCTTGGTCGTGAAAATAAAAGGACCAAGTAAACCCGGCAAAATACTGCTTAACGCCGTTTTTTTTCCCATTATCGGTGAAAGCCGGCTATCTGGCAGCCACGCCCATAGCCGCCCATGTCCCGCCTTCGCTTCACTGCAGACACGCCCATTTGAACTTTCCCCGGCAAGGCAACGGGAAAGCGGTGATACTGTCAAAAAAAGCAGCTTTCGATTATACCGATTTCGCCGCTTTTCCAAGATTGCCGGCCATCTCCCGATTTGTGTTGGGAAATGGCCGGCGTTCACTTTTGATTATGAGCTGGCAAGACACCCAAAACTGTCTGCTCCCCTTAAACAGCAATGCTTGACAGACTGATGTAATCTCCTCTAGTCACAGAACCACACATATTGAAATCCTCAGCTTTATCAGAAGCTAAACTCTTCTGGAAATGTTCATCGTAATTGATCCATACCTACTCTCCAAACGTTTGATAAGCCCATAAAATCAAGTCCAAGTGTTTCAAAAGACCCGGATAAAGGGCTGGCTTAGCTTCAGTTAGTACACTAGCATAAATGTTGAAACCCCAAATCCAATTAAAAATAGATTTGGGGACTTTGGATTTTTTCTTCTTCTTATAATCCCTGCTATCCTACCCTTTTTTACAAATCTACCACATCAAGGTCTTTAATCAAAAGAGAAAAAAACATTTATATATTTACCCTGAAGAATCCTTCGCTTCACTTTTTGTGAAAACTGACCCGCTAATGAATTGCTTAAAGAGTGTGACCGCTCCTCAAAAGTCTGGCATCCTCAGGAGACCCCAATATCCCAGACTGCACTTGAGACCCCACACCACCAGCCTCATCCACCTTCACATCCATTCCATCAGAAGAGAAAGAGGAAGAAAAAGAAGAATCTGTAGAATCAGATTCCCAAACCTGCAGAGAAGTCAACCCTTTGTTTCTATGCAACTCTTTTTCTCTATCCATCTGCTTCACCACCTTCCACAAATTTTTTTAAACTTCCTATCCCTAAGACTCTTACATAACTGCCTCTCACTACCCTGCCTCCCCATTCCTACTAACCCAACCACTTTCACGAACTGCCAACCTCAACCCCTCCCCTCCACCCGCTTTTTAACAACCGGCTCGCAAGTTGGAAGAAAATTTAACAACCGGCTTTTGCGGGGCTGGTGGTTGGGAGGTGGGGATAGTGCTGGGCAGACTTATACGATCTGTGCCAGAGCCGGTGGTGGGAGGCGGGGCTGGTGGTTGGGAGGCGGGGATAGTGCTGGGCAGACTTATACGGTCTGTGCCAGAGCCGGTGGTGGGAGGCGGGGCTGGTGGTTGGGAGGCGGGGATAGTGCTGGGCAGACTTATACGGTCTGTGCCAGAGCCGGTGGTGGGAGGCGGGGCTGGTGGTTGGGAGGCGGGGATAGTGCTGGGCAGACTTATACGGTCTGTGCCCTGAAGAGGACAGGTACAAATAAGGTAGGGTATACACAAAAAGTAGCACATATGAGTTTATCTTGTTGGGCAGACTGGATAGACCGTGAGGGTCTTTTTCTGCCGTCATCTACTATGTTACTATGTTACCCATCATTAACTCAGTATCCTGAAAAACCACAGCCTGAAGAAGTTAGTTGGTCATCACAGAGGTATCTAGAGCAGCAGATCTGTCAGAGCTCTGAGACCCTGTGCCTCTTCCAACCCCAGCCTCAACCCTGTCCCTAACAGATTGCCCTGCCCCCTTAGAAGCACACATTCCCTTTTTTCTTTTATCACCTTTGGGAAAGGTCCCCTCCAATGTCACTCCACTATAACACTACTCTGGAGACTGCAAACTTAACAGGGTGACTCACCACCCATTTACCTAACTCCACCCAATAACCCTTTGCTTCCCCTGTGTCCCACAATGAACTCCTCTCTCTTAGGACCCATCTAACTCACTCAAACACCACTACAACCCTTAAAAGGCACAGAATTAAGCTCAACAACCAAAAATAAGCTTTCAAAGCAAAAAATTACCAGGCACTAGGACCTTGCAGTAAACAGTGAGGCAACACTTACAGCAATGTGGCTCTGATGCACAGTCACTGCTGAACGAACTGCTGCAGAAACCAAATAGTGCTTCCAGCACAGCACAGCACAGCACCCACCACATACCCAAAAGGAGTCCAGACCCCCTCCACTGACCACCATGGACTCTCAAAAGGAACCCAACTCTCCAGACCAGTAAGGCCTCCACAGACCCGCCTCAAAATTCTTCCTCCTGCTTAGGCTCCTGACAAAAACAAAATGCCCACCAAAAAAAAAAAGTCATCCCCTGAAGTCCCATGCAC
The DNA here is from genome assembly GCF_901765095.1 of Microcaecilia unicolor. Classification (NCBI taxonomy): domain Eukaryota; kingdom Metazoa; phylum Chordata; class Amphibia; order Gymnophiona; family Siphonopidae; genus Microcaecilia; species Microcaecilia unicolor. The sequence continues at coordinate 63,682,020 of NC_044037.1, read as the reverse complement.
CTTTCTTCTGATTTGTGCCAGCCACAGCTTGCTGGCACCAATCAGAAACAAATCTTTTTCTCTGGACAAGCCCATTCCTGCACCTAAATTCTATTATCCCCTCCCCTTTCCCCACTACAGTAATGTTTGATGGTATCTTCGACTCAGCCAAATTTTGGCTCATTCCCTCAAATGTGGGAATGAGCCACTACTGAGTGTTCTTTATTTTTGAATTTAGGGCATACCTCTTCTATGTGTAGCTAGATTTATATATAGCTTGTTCTGTTTTTCCAAATGGAAGTACATTGGCGCTCTAGAACATTTGCATTGCTGACTTTTCCTAGGTAGGGTTAGTTCAGTTTTAAGTGTGTATTTGCAAGTTGTCTGGTACTGGAGGGAGTTTATTATTATTTATTTTCAGTATTTATATATTGCCTAGTCCTAAGCAGTTTACAATTTCCTTACAGGTACTGGCACTGTCCCTAATAGGCTCACAATCTAAGTAGTATATTGTACATCGGGAGATAGAGGGCTTAGGGCCCTGTTTACTAAGCTGCGTTATAGGTGCATTAGCATTTTTAACGTGCATGTACACACGTTAACAGTGTACACACCTATAATATCCTTATAGGTGCCTACACAGTTAGCACACACGCTAATTGTAGGCACGTTAAAAACACGAGCACGCCTTAGCAAACAGGACCCTAAGTGACTTGACCAGAGCTGCAGAGAGAATTGAACCTGAATCCCCAGGATCTCAACCCACTGGTGATCATTATGCAGCAGCAGGAATCGAACCACCCACTGTACTAACCATTAGGCCACTTCTCACTGCTGCATCATTAGAGTTTGAACAGAATGATTTTGTAATTTCGTTTCAGCTTTATTCCTGGGATTTTTATTGGTTGATTTGAGAATGTCCCATATAAATCAATAATTATACTCTACAAGGGCAATTCTATAACTGGATGCCGATGCTGCATGCTGCGCGTCAATTCTATAATACAGTTTATGGTTTAATTAAAATCTGATATACCGCTTTTCCTGCTAACATAGCAGAGTGGTGAATAGGATAATAGCATCTGCACACCAAGATTCCATTACATAATACTAGCGTATGTCAGCATTGGCATGGCTAGATGTAGGCATAAAGAGTTAGATCAGTTCTAAGGCTGGTATGACTCACCTAAATGTGTCACTTTAACATGTAACTTACAGTACAACTGCACAGTTTGCACAGTGGGTTGCCATACACTAATTCATGCACTAATAACTTTTATCCCTGGAATGCCCTAAGTCCTCCTATATTTAAAAAGATGTTGGTCTTTTATCAATGAATACCAAATTTAGTCCTTTGCTACAGAGAAATTTGAAACAAAAATGCACTAATGCAATTAGCAGCAGATGCTGATCATAAAAGCACTTTTGAATAGTGACCTGTTAGCCACTTGAATAAAAACATTTTCTAAGTTTTCCATTATCATGAGAGATGTATTATTATACATCTTTATGTTTAGAATGAGTATAGGTGCTTTGTTTCAACAAATAAATCATGAATCCCCCGTGGGAGCTGTTCAGTGACATTAAACAGACATTTCTATCTTACAGGACACTATGAATGTCTGATAAGAGAACCATGACCTTTCCTTTTCCTCTCTTTTTTTTCACAACAAAGATGGTCTACTTCAAAATGTCATGGAAGGTGTCAGAATATAATCTTGAATCTGTCATATGAACTGATAGAAATATTACCAATGCAGCATCTTTATATTGTTCAAACAAACAAGAAAAGACAGAGTATATTTCTTTCTGCAATCGTTCTCAATAATGTCACAATTTATAGTAAATAGGAAAAGATGAAATTAACTGGGAAACATTTTGTTGATTTTCCTTACTTTCAGGGATTAGTTATTGCCGAAACTTGTTATAATGGTTTGTTCTGGATAGGCTGTTTGGGAGCAGTTCTTTAGCTGGGTGCCCCTTTTAGGTGCCCTGATGCACATGAGGAGAGTCTAATCTATAATAGCATCTGGGTGCCCAGATTTCAATATAGTATAACCCGGCATCGGCATGCATAGGATTTACACCCTACAGTTACACGTAAATGCATCAAAGACCCATGTAACTTACAGTATGCTGTAAGCTGAGCATGTAAGTAGCAGCTCCACCCATGTCCCTCTCATGCTGTACCCATGTGAACACCCCCCTTGCAGTTACATGCAATGCCAATTACATGTGCCCTTACAGAAGAGCACATACTCACTTTCCTGCACTTATGTACTTAAAAGTACACTTATCTTACATTGATGTAAGTGAGTGGTGCATAAATGCAACCACTCAATACAGAATTGCCCTTCTGATGTGAAGGATTTTTTTTTTTAATATTACCCTAAAGTATGGTCCTATAGAGCTTCATTTTCATTAAAAAATAAAATGCTATACTTTTGACACTTTTGAGATATGTGAATGTCTCTATCATATTTGCCCCCTCCAAAACCTTCTTAAGACTTTAAGAGCTATGCCAGTCATATAACCCCCGATTCTATAAAAGCTGCCAAAATTTTCATGTGCAAATTTATATGCACACAGAATTTAATAGAGTAATGAGCCAATTAGTGACAATAATTGGCTTAACAAGAAATTATTGGCACTAATTAGATTTAATTGGGACCTACCCATGTAAAGTTAGGCATGGGATTCACACCTAAAATTTATATGCAGTCCAATAGGTGTTTTGGGGCAGATCAGGGCATGGTTTTGAATTGTGCACATAATTGTAGAATAATAGTCCTCCACACATAAATTTAGGCATCATCATTTGCACCACATTTTTATTCGTGTAAATGGGCGTGCCTAAATTTATGTACAATGTCCCCACTTAAGCGTTAATTCAATAAACTATGTCAAATTTTAGGTGTGCTATTTTTTAGGTACCATATATAGAATTTAGCACATAATACCTAGATGTATAAATATGGCCATTGTTTTAGAATCGTCCCCATATGTAAACATCAGGTGTTACGGTGTGTGACTGTGATTTTTACAAAGCTGTTGATTAAATGCGGGGATCCACACAGTGTTGTATTTTTTAAGGTCAATTTATCCCTACCTAGGAAGAAATAAATCACCCAAGGCTGCAGCAGTTTGCTCTTTATTAAATACCTTATCAAGTATTTGTATTATTAGCAGATCAGTGATATCTCACTGGGGGTAGAGAACATTGCTACACAAGAATTGCTACACAAGAATTACTTCTATTTCTGAGACTCCAAAGAATATACAAGCAATCAAGTGTTTTTATTTACTATTCTCCAAATATATATATAAAAGATCCAAAAGCACTTATGAGAAAACAATAGGATTATTTTTCATTGGTTTCTCATGGGAGAGCAGCCCTGCTTGCACAAAGGTTCTGGCTGTGTCTGTCTCACTCTAAAGAAATAGGAAGTACACTCCTTTTTATATGCCCATTTAGGATACAGACAAAATGACAGTAACACACCTTATTGGATATAATATATTGTAGTCACCACCTTAGTGACCATATATGGTACCATTTACCGTATGTGCTTGGCTTTTTTTAACATTGATCAGAAAATTCTGCCATCTTCTTGCAAGACCACTCAGTTCTACATTTTTGACCATCTCTTCCTGGAAGTTACTGACTTTGCCCTGTTGGTAAACCGCACCATCCTGTTTATGAGGTTTTTGCACCCTAGCCCTTCCTTATTTTGCTGCATGGTGTGTCCCAATAGCTCAGGAGCTTTACTGGAACTTCCAGGGTTCAAGTTATAGTTAAAGGCCTGTAAGCTTTTCTGTCACTTTTAGATCCTGACACAAAGTCTCAGGCCTTGAACCAAAGCTCATAGCTGTACTAATAGACAGTGTCTAATTGGCAAAGGGGCACAGTTGCAGCATGGAGAGAGAGTGGTTTGGATGGTCTTGCAATATCAACATATATTCTACTACTACTGCAGCTACTTTTTTCTGTAATGCTACTAGACATACGCAGCGCTGTACACAAAACATGTACTCAACAGAAATTATAATCTAATCAAAGCAGACAGGACCCATAACGGATTAGGGCATTATTGATTATGACAAAGATTAAAACAGAAATGTTTACAGAACAGGTGAATAAGGGTTTTTTTTCACAAGGGGAATGTAACACCCTCACATATCACCCCTACCACTGCAATTTCCCCACCCCTAGCTGTCTGTCTGTCTGTCCAATTTAGATTGTAAGCTCTGTTGAGCAGGGACTGTCTTTTCATGTTCATTTGTACAGCGCTGCGTAAGTCTAGTAGTGCTATAGAAATGTTTAATAGTAGTAGTAGTATGTCAATATATTTAAAAAAATGCTCCGAGGCAGGCAAAAATGCAAAAATGTCTGGGAAGAGACTGGTGTAAAGGCCAAGGCCAGACTTCTCTCCCATTCACCCCAGCCCCACATATGCTGCTGATTGCACCCATGGCAGCTACTCATAGCATGACCACATCCAATCACATTCAAGAGCTGACTCTCTAGATGTGTCTGCACCAACCACATGTCAGTTTACCTCTCATACCCAAAACTAATGTTTGTCACCATATAATTTATAGATTTGTAAAAGAATAGTGTTTTGACTCATCTTCGAACAAAAGTCAAAATGTTATTCTTTTACAAATCCATGAATGATATTGTGACAAACATTTTATAACATTTTATTGTCTTTCATTGATAGAAATTGTTAGCACAGTGTAAAATGATTGAACATTGAAGAGCTCTAAATTTAGGGTTATTCACCCATGCTCGTTTCTTTTAACTTTCTGCACACAAATAAAATATTTATTTAAACTCAGGCATATGGGGGGGAGGGGAGATTCTATACATAGCACCTAAAAAATTGGTGCTGAAATCAATACCAAGTGTATTCTATAATAAGTGCCTAGATTTAAGCTCCAATTATAGAATATAGAATATCTCAGTGCCTAAAACTAGGCACATCCATTTACACCAATGAAAACATGGCATAAATTCCAGCATGTAGATTTACACGCACTGAACCATATTCTATAACTACATGCATTAATTTGGGAACATCCAAGAAATGCACATTTCCCCACCTATAACCATGCCCCTTTTTGTCTGCATGCGCTAGACGTTTGGCGCATTTCATTACATAAAACGCTTAGCGAGTTATGCGCTTAAATTCTAATCAGTACCAATTAGTGCTCATTATTGCTTATTAAGTGCTGTTATCAGTACTCATGAACTTGTTAAGCTTATTAAGTTTCACACATTATTATAGAATGCGCTTGGATTTCAGCACAGATTTCTAGGTGCTATTTAGAATCTGGGGGGATATGTTTAAAAACATTGTTTTGTTTATTCATGTAGTCTACCTCTCATGATATGACTGTACCCCATCACAGTGAGGATATCCTCAATGGGCACCACTACGTCCTACCATTTCCAAGATTCCATTTTCAATTGAACCTATGCCAAACTGCACCCAGGAACCACTCCCTAGATGTGTCCACAATCACTCATATAAAAATATCTCACTCTAAAATACAGTATGTTAATTTGTAACTTTACCTCAAAAAGTCATCCTCCAAATCTTACCACAAAAATATTTAATCTCTGGGCTTAGCTAATGGATGATTGCATGACCAAACATCCATCCAAGCACAAAAATGAAAGCCACACTTCTACAGTACTACTATTGGAAGGAAGCCAACAGTCAAAAGGACTAAGACAGAATGCAACTTGTACCTTTTTTTTCTGAATTTCATACCATGTACTACACAAAACATAGTCTGCTTTGACTCTCCCCATATCAACTCTTCAGGTGCTAATCTTCAACAGTTGCAAAATACACAAAAAACTACAAGAAGGTATTTCAAATATGTTTATGTTTAATAAACAATTTGATATGCTGCTTAACTTTTCCAGACCAAAGCAGTTTACAATACAAAATTCATTAAATCAAATAAGAAAAGGAACTCCACAAAAATGATAGGACAGACTTAATACACCCACCCTGTCCTAAAACAGCATAACCTGTGGTAAAATAACCTGTTTTAATGGTAACTCTGTTTGATAACTTCCCTCCTAAATACATATGATACATCACTATTTCCTGAGGTGTAGTTTGTGCAGAGCAGAGATGGAGTTTCAGTGTATGAGGAAAATATCTCTTCATTCCCTCTAGGGTTTTCTCAGTTACATGGATTCAGGCTTTGAATACCCTTCACATTTATATCCACCTGGAATAGAATTTGCACAAAGTCTTCAATTTTTTGTTTAAAAATAAGAGCTTGCTTCCAGCACACAGTTAATCTTATGATGCTTGTTAACTGCAAAATCCCTCATTTCGCAGTCATGCACTTCTGTCATGACCGACTTCTTCATCATTGGTTAAAAAAAGATCATTCTATGAAATATCCAATGCAAATACATTTATTTTGTTTATTTATTTATTGCATTTGTATCCCACATTTTCCCACCTCTTTGCGGGCTCAATGTGGCTTAGCATACATCATGAATAGTGGAAGTATAATAGAAAATAGACATTTAGTGTTACAGAAGGATCTTGGGCTACATGATAATTATCAAACATGATAGTAATATAACAAGTAAATGATGTAAGACAGTTCTGAATATATGTGGAAGAGTTGTGTGTATTCATATTGGTTGATCTTTGTGGTATGTCTTGTTAAAGAGATGGGTCTTCAGTAGTTTGCGAAAGTTTGTTAGCTCGTAAATCGTTTTTAAGTTGCGCGGCAATGCATTCCTTAACTGTGTGCTCAAGTAGGTAAAGTTTGATGCGTGCATTAGTTTGTATTTTAGACCTTTACAGTTAGGGAAGTGTAGGTTAAAGAATGTGCGGGATGATCTTTTGACATTCCTGGGTTGTAAGTCTATCAGGTCTGACATGTAGGCTTGTGCATCTTCGTGAATGATTTTGTGAATTAGGGTGCATATTTTGAACGTGATTTCAAAACTTGTTCAAAAGATATTTAGTACATTTACTTTTATTTGTATTTAATGATTTCTATATTTTTTTGTCTACAGCAACATAAGAACACAAGAATAGCCATACTGAGTCAGACCAATGGTCCATCTAGCCCAGTATCCTGCTTCCAACAGTGGCCAATCAATCAGAGTCACAGTAATCCAATTAGTAGCAACATTCTATGTATTTGAGGTATGGTACAAATAATGTTAACAGATCATTAACAGATCATTATATTAAAAATAACAACTGCAATTATGGAAATGATTGTCTTGTCTGGAAAGAAGGTGAGCCCTTAGGTCCCGCAAGGCCCCGAAGGACCTCAGAGGACAGCCGTGCAACCCAGATTCTTCACCCGCGGCGACCGCTGTTCACCGGGGGTTGAGCCCCCAGCTGCAGGCGGTCAACGGGACTTCTGGAACCGCGGGGTTGACGAACTGACCCAGAACCGGGAGCGGGGAGAGCAGGTGGAAATCAGAGTAGTCCAACAACAGGCCACAGGTCAGGACAGGCGGCTGTCAGAGTCATCCAAAAACAGGCAACAGGTCAGGGCAGGCAGCTCACAGCATCGTCCAAAAACAGGCAACAGGTCAGGGCAGGCAGCTAACACAGTTGTCCAGAAACAGTCCAAAGGTCAAACCAGGAGAGCAAGGGAACACACAGAAAACAAGAACACACAAAGACTGGCCTTGGGAAACAGAACCTGAAGCAACGTCCTGTTTCAGCCCCGCTCCTTAAATAGTCAGCATTCAACCGCCCAGCCTAGCCGACATGGCCGGCCAATCGGAATCCGGCTACTGAAGAAATCCGTCTGGTTGGTTCCGTCCGGCCTCCCAGGCGGGGCTACAGCACTGGCATCCCAATCTGGTTCCTCTGAGGCGGAGCTTTGGGTTCCCGCGCCTGAATGTGGCGAAGACACCGGCCATCGCGTCTCGGCGCCATCCTCCCCGCTGGTGCAAGCACGGACCCCATAGCCAGCGACCGAGAGCCCAGAAGCCACGATCGCCGGCCCAGGGGCTCGGCCCCGGACAGGGCGGCCATCACCGCGGCGAGCCCCGGCTCTCAGCCGCGACCTCAAGAAGGCCGGCCATCACCACAATGGACACCGGCTCGGCCCCAACTGCACCCAGAACAGGCACCCATCCGGGAAACCATCGGGTAAGCACTCTCTGGCTGCGGGTCCTTCTTCCCAGCCCTTGCTTCCCGCAGAGGAGCAGCCGGAGGGAGCGAGGGATGTGACAATGATTCCAAGGTGCCCAGAGCTACTTGGCATAACGTTTTGCAGTTACAAATTAACGTATGGTAACTGCAAAGCCTGTGCGGTAACTTGGGGGGCATGGACAGCTAAAATTAAAACTGTCTGATCTTCAAGGCCCTTAAATGAAATGGACCCGGGTACCTGAAGAATAGGACGTTCCTCTACACACCTGAAAGGACACTAAGGTCCTCTCAATGACTATCACTAACCACACCTTCTCCAGAAGACATTACACGATGTGATACCCACAAGCGAGCCTTCTCCGGTGTAGTCCCCACACTCTGGAATGCACTGCCTGAAAGGCTCCGCTTAACACAAGACTATCTGCTCTTCATGAAGCTTGGCTCCTCAACCAGGCCTTTAATGGAAGAAGTAACTAACTTGTTAGTCTCACTCACACACACATGGAGTGAGATGGGCTGCACATACTGCAGCAGGACATGTATATCCACTACTACTGTAGCTGAGATAATATTTAACCATCTCTCTGACCTCATGTGCACCTTTCTTTAAACTAGTCACTTTATTTTCTAATTCCTCTTACTCTCTTACCTTGCTATATGTTCCATCTTTGCTTATACCCTACACTGAGGGGCAAAATCGAACGTGAACGCCTATCTCCATGGGCATCTACTGTATGTCCGAAAACGGGTATGTGAAGAGGCGGGACAGACCGTATTTTCGAAAAAATGGACGTTTTTCAGCTGGGCATTTGTTTTTTTTAGCGATAATGGAAACTAAAAACACCCACCTCAAAAACGTCCTAATCTGAGCCATTTGGTCATGGGAGGGGCCACGATTCATAGTACACTCGCCCCCCTGACATGCCAGGACACCAACTGGGCACCCTAGAGGTCAGTGCGGTGGACTTCAGACAATGCTCCCACATGCATAGCTCCCGTACCATGGGTGCTGAGCACCCAACCCCCCTCCCCCAAAACCCACTACCCACAAATGTACAACACTATCATAGCTCTTAGGGGTGAAGGGGGCACCTACATGTGGATACAGTGGGTTTTGGAGGCCTCCCATTTACCAGCACAAGTGTTACAGGTGGGGGGGGGTCCACCTGGCTGAAGTGCACTGCGGTACCCACTAAAAGTGCTCCAGGGACCTGCATACACGCAGGCCTCTAGGACTTGTTGCTGCTATATAACATTGGCATACCAGTTGACACCTGAAGACTAATCTCTCCGAAAACGTCCTTTATTGGAATAAGCACGCTTACTCATAGTTAACTGCAGATCAGAGGTTGTACCCCACTGGCAACGAGTCTCCCTGGTACTGAGATGAGCAGTAGGTCCGAGCTGGCAGAATGTTGTACAATGCCCTCTTTCAGCCACATTCAAGGTAAGAACTAAGTTCTGTAACATGGCTAACAAGTGAAAGGGAACTAAAACTGGCTTACAAAAATGGCCACTACCTCATGGACTACCGGAAACAAAACAGGGCACACTCTGACCCAGTAAACAGGGGGGAAAGCACCACGGGAGTACAGCCTACCAACTACCAACATCGTGAGCATTTGCCAAAAGCTAGTGGAATCACGGAGCCCAATACCCTACACCTACCACAATGCATTGCTGATGTGACTCTGCAGTGCGCATAACAGAAAAGGTGTCACACTCACCCGAGAGCCACATCAGAACCAGGGAAAGGCTGTCACAGGATAGAACACATTCTGCTGTCATGGAGGTGGGTACGGCATTTGAGGCTGGCATACAGGCTGGGAAAAAAGTTTTTAAAATGGGGTCTTTTTGGTGGGAAGGGATTAGTGACCACTGGGGGAGTCTGGGGAGGTCATCCCTGATTCCCTCCAGTGGTCATCTGGTCAGTTGGGGCACTTTTTTGGGACCTGTTCATGAAAAAAAAGGGTCCAAAAAAGTAACCCAAAATTGAGGTAAAAATGCCTTTTTTTTTTCGATTATCAGCTAAAGACGTCCATTTCTCCTCGACTGATAACCAAGCCCCAGTTCCACCTTCACCACGCCTCCAACACTCCCCCGTCAACTTTACCCGTTTCCGCGACGGATTGCAGTTGGAAATGCCCAAAATCGACTTTCGATTATACCGATTTGGGCGCCCACAGGAGAAAGATGCCCATCTCCCGATTTGGGTCGCAATATAGGCATTTTTTCTCTTTTGATTATAAGCAGGACTGTCAATTAAAATATTCTATTATGTATTGTGTTAACATTGTAAGTAGTCAACTATGCCATACTTTGTATTGTTATTTGAATATTTTTACTGCCGTAAAATGTCTATTGCTCATGTTTGATTTATTCTTACTGTACACTGCCTTGAGTGAATTCCTAATAAATAACAATTAAATAAATAAATAAATAAGGTGTGCTAATGTATTTAATGCACAGTAAATGCTAAGATGCCTGTTATTTTCCTATAGGCATCTTATCATTTAACACGTGTTAATCATTAGCGTGCCTTAGTAAAATAAGATTATTCATTACTCAGTGCTATATTCTTATGCACTATCCAAATCATCTTCAGATTAATAAATGGAGAGAAACAAATGCAAATAATTCACAAGAGATTTTAAAAAACATGTCACGTATTCCCTTACATGCTTTAATTTAATTTTGTTTCAAATTCTTTTCAAAAAAGACTGTAATCTGTAATTTTGACACAAACCTCTAAAAATATTTCCAGTGGTGGGAGGGGTATGGGTAAGGGCACCAAAATTGGCAGCTCAGACCACTTTGTATCAGAAAAGGCAGACAGCACCTCTGCAACACACTACCTCCAAAGTTTTGCATGCTCCTCGTTGCTGAGTTTCCTGTACCATTGCTCCATCAGATGACTACACCATCTAATTACCTAAGCCAAAACCAGCTAGTTGTGGGAGTCTAAGGGCAGAGTTGAGGCAGAGTTGGTACTTATTTGCCAGAGTCTATACAGCGTACCTAGAGATCTGCGCCAAAATCCAAATGCATTCTATAACAATGCGTGTAACTTAATTGACCTAACAAGCCAATCAGTGTATTTAACAGCACTTAACAAGCAATAATGAGAACTAATTGGTAATAATTAGAATTTACCCGCACAACTCGCTAAGCGTATTCTGTTATGAACTGCTTTTAAATCCTAAAGTGCATATTTCAAAAGGGGTGTGATTGTGGTCAGGGAAATGAGCATTTCATGGGCATTCCAAAATTTATGTGCATTGTTATAGAATATAGCCTAGTGTGTGTAAATCTACGCACCAGGATTTATGCTACATTTTCATTGGTGTAAATGGACACGTATAATTTTTAAGCACTGGGATATCAACTAAGAGTATTCTAGGTACTACACCTAAATCTAGGTGTCATTTATAGAATACACTTAGGCAGAAATATTTACCGCATGGAATGTTTAGGCCCCATATATAGAATCTGGCCCTATAAGGTTAAGTGTCGATATTCAGCACTTAACTGCATAAGGAGATTGGACAAATCAGACCGCATGAAATACAGTTCTATCTTTGGTTTCTTCTGTCCAGGTAAGGGCTGAATAATCGACTTAACTAGATAAGTGGCTGCTGGCCACACATTCTAGGCATCAATTAGAATACGCTTAGAAGGCACTGATTTCAGCACTGATTTTGTAGGCACAATATAGAAACTCCTCCTAACTCTTGAGTTAATAACATTACTCATTAGTAACAGAAGTTATGAAGCAGACATATCTTTTCTGAATTTGATCTATACGTTAAGAAGACTGCAAGCAATATTGTTTCTCATTTCATAACTTTGGCAGATACTTTACCGTCATCATGATTGTACTACTACTATTGCTACTACTTATCATTTCTATAGCGCTACGAGATGTATGCAGCATTGTCCCCTTATTCTGTCAAAAGACACAGCTGCAAAGCCTTATTAGACAGAAACAAAGACAAGCATGTCATTGAAGCTGTCTATGTTTTCAATATCACAGGCAGTAAGCCTATAATGGGATTATTGTTTAGAAATTTTGAAAAAAAATGAAGTTTTCAAGACAGTGACTTGGAGGAAATTAATGAATTCACAGCTGTTCACCTTAGCAAAGAACACAATGGGAATACATTAAATTCAATAGCTAAACCTTGCATATGGTAGCAGAAATTGGGTTTTGATCTTTACAAGTGTTATGATGCTGTAAATAATCAATTAATTGTTGATTAAAATAAGCTTGTCCAAATTTAGTCCTCAAGGGCTGCAAAGAGGCCAGGTGCTCAGGATATCCTTACAATGGCAAAAATGAACACACACACACACACCTACTGATTTTTCTTTTGTTCAAAGCAGTGGCGTAGCCAGCTGGCAAATTATGGGTAAGCCTATGAGCAAAATGGAAGGGCATGAAATTTCCTCCTTGCCTCTCTCCCAGGTATCCCCCATGTCATCTTAAAATATGAATAACTTAGCTGGAGTGGGTGCTAGCACTGGTGATTCAATTGTTGCCACTGACTGATAAGTTTAGGCAGAAGTCAGTTTTGAATGCCTTTGGACCAGGTCGCTGATGGGGCTTGGGGATCCCTGCCAGGTGCAGCAAGGGTATGCTGCTGCTGGGTGGGCCCCTATCTGGAGCCACCCATATCTATGCCACTGCTTAAAAGTTGTCTTAGATTTTTGCTCACACCTTTTCAGTAGTAGCTTAAGGTGAATTACATTCAGGTATGCTACGTAGTTCCCTGTCCCTGGAGAGCTCAAGTTTGTACCTGAAGCAAGGGAGGGTTAAGTGACTTGCCGAAGATTGCAAGCAGCAGCAGTGGGATTTGAACTGGCCATCTCTGGAAGTCAAGACTGGTGCTCTAACCACTAGGCCAGTCCTCCACTCCAGTGGAGTTGTTGATGTTTTAATTAATGAATTTTTTGAAAGAAACATTTAAATGGAGGGGTCATTTACACTACCTTTTTGTTTTTATCCTATATGTAAAATAATTAAAAGTTCTTACTGTTTTCTGCCCAGATTATGGGCTAGATAGGTTCATGCCATCTCCTGTCACAAATTCTCCTAGCCACTGACCATGCACGTGTCAGTGTGAACCTTGCCGCATCAGCCTGGGTAGAAAGCAAGTGAGGCTGTGCTGAATTATTGAACGGAGGAGGAAGCAATACTTGGATGTCTTGGAGGAGCCTGGATATACTGGCTCCTGAAACAGGCATTGGATTGCCAGAACACTGTTCCATGTCAATTCTGATTGAGTCTGATTATATCTGTTCCATTTTGGACACAAAAAGTGGACTGTTTTTACATTGATCACTGGACTTTATCCTTTCAGCAGACAACCTTTGGTTCTTTCCTACTCCCTCATTTTTTTGGTTTCTTTCTCTTCAAAGGTAATTTACCTTTGTGTTTTTTTCTCTATACTTCTGACCCACCCATGCCCCTCCCAGGCCTACACCCCTTTGTAGTTGCACACTGTAGATTTTGCACTCACAATTTATAGAATCCTGACTAAGGGCAGTTACACATGTATCTGCTATTTACTGACAATAAACATCAATTACAGTCAATAATTGGCTGCAAACACCCATTTGTAGTTGTTATGTGCTTAACTGACACAATTCTATAGCTCGTGCATGCAATTTTGCGTGCTAATGCCCAAATTTTATATACGACACCTAGAGATATGAGCATTAAATTGGGCACACACCCAATTTAACGTGTGTAACTTAATTGAACAGTGAGCCAATCAGCACTGATAATTGGTGATAACCAATTATCGGAACTAATTGGCCCTAATTAGGATTTACGTGCATATTGTATTCTATAATGATGTGTGTGTAAATCCTAATGTGTATAACTATTTAGGGACATGGCTAGGGGCATTTTTGGGGTATACCGGGGGGGTGTTCCAAATTTTACATGCATACATATAGAAACACAGCTAACTGTAGGTGCCTACAGTTAGGCGGTTATGTGCTAAGCTTGATTCTATAAAGGACACATACCCCCTTATAGAATTTATAGAATCACGCTGTGTGTGTGAAATTTTCAGTGCCGATTTTTAGGCGTTACTTATAAATTTTGGCCCTAAGTGTATAATTGTGTATATAGAATTAGTGGATATCAGTATACCAAAGAGGTTTAAGTAAGGACAGCCTTTTTTACTGGCCTACATTAACCAGTATAGTTAAATAGATGGCTGCTGAATATCTGCTCTAACTCAGACCTGGTATGACCTAGATAGTACTGCGGCAGTCTGTAAGAAATTTCAATGTCATTATCTAGGTAGTACTGGTAAAAAATGACAGGCCATTTATTTATTCAGCTGCTGCTATTATATGGATAATTACTTTTGAGAATTGACCCATTAGTTTTAAAGCCAGGATGGCAGTTTATAAGAACAATAAATAAAATATAACTTTTCAGGTTATGTATATATATTCTTATTTTGCTGAAATCATCTTAAATAGCAGATAACAATTCAGACTTTCAACCATTTACCCTTGAGGGGTGAAAAAACAAAAACAGGTGAATTTCTATTGATTAATTTATAACCCACTCAGAAATTCATGTCATGTCAGATAAAAACAAACTTTCAACTTAGATTGTGAGCCCTCCTGGGACAGAGAAATATCCAGTGTACCTGAATGCAACTCACCATGAGCTACTACTGAAAAAGGTGTGAGCAAAATCCAAATAAATAAATAAATAAATAATAAAATCAGCAATAGCATAAAAAATATTCTTTTTTGTTATATATGGTGATTTAGGAATATAGAGTTCTAGCCTGGAACTGTACATCAAAGTTTTTTCATTAAAATTCCTTGTCATATTATTTGACTATATACTATGTGCTGTGAAGAAGTGAAAACAAAATTTAATGAAATATAAAGAGATTTTACCTCATTGCAATATATTATCTAATAAAAATATTGATAAAGATCATAGAGTGACCTTTAGTTGGCACAGATAAAGAGAGGACTAGAGATGATTAAAAAAAATAGGATTATTAAAATAAAAATATATTAATGAATACTGCACAAATTAAAATTGATAAGAAGCACATGATAAAAATGCACATCTAGTATAAAAAGAGTCGTTCATTGAGGAATGTATCGTATTAATGGTGTTTTTAGTTCTACTTAATTAGAAAAAATATTGTTTGAAGGAAATACAATATAATATTAGAATTATCATTAGAGACTGTTCAGGAGAGCTGTATTGTTTGGCTCTCACTTCATTAAGAAATTGTGGTTTCAGTACTTTGAAACTATGTCAGAAACTAAGCAGCACATCATGATTCATTATATTCTCATTTACATTCACTTGAGTTTAGGTGATCTCTAGACCTGTCCTTGAAGCAGGCGGTTTATCGATTTCTTAAGTGAGGTCTTTGCATGCTAGCAGATTTTCACTGAATCCCAGTAGGACCATCTTCAAACACTGCACCACATGTCTTCACTTCACCAAGCTTTCCTCTCCTACCTATAACCCTGCTGGTGTTTTCAGCCTTGGATTTTCTAAAATTTCAAGGACACAATAAAAATGTGATACAGCGTGTGTCTCCTTGCACAGAAGGAAGCTCTATTTGGCAAGTGTTAGCAACAAATTTGAGAGACTGAGATCATACTTCACATGCCCTGGCTTAGCTGTAAGGTTCATTTCTGTCATGGTATTCACAAAACTAACCCATTTGTAGACATTGCCCTTGAGAGCTTTGAGTATCTTAAATCAGACAGATTGTATATTCAGAATTTTCCTTTTTATAATTAGGGCTGCCCTTCAGGAGCAGCTCAAGGCCTTACTCCCCCCCTTCATATATTATCATCTCCCCTTCCCCCTCTCTACCTCCCCTACCCCATAGCAAGTATCTCCTCTTCCCCTCTCTACTCCCCATGTGGTCCCCATCTCCAATTCCCCTCTCTACCTCCCCTACCCCATGGCCAGCATCTCCCCTTCCCCTCTACAGTTAGTCAGCATCTCATCTTCCTTACCTCCCTGCTTTCAGGTTGCTGCCAATGCCCCCTTACTGCCTTCCACTCTGGCCATGCTGAAGTGTTGTCATGTCCCCTCCTTCTCTGACAAGGTCTGCCTCAGAGGGATAGTGCTTGAGTACAGGCATATGTCTATAGGGGCAAAGCAACACTCATACTTCTTTAAGCTTGAAGGAGGTAGGGGAGCAGGTAGGGAATGGCTACTGCAGGCCTGGCTGGAGAAGGTTCTTGCATACACTAGAATTAAATTCTGCTGACCACTGATAGGGTTTGCCTGTTTATAATACTTCTTTATGCATACTATTATTCATCATATACTCTGTATTTAATATCTTGGATACAGTGTTTCAATCAGGGTTGCATTTAACTTAGGGGTTGGTATTATATGTTAGTTGCTAACAGTGGAGTAGCCAGATCTGATAATTTTTTGGGGCCTGGACTTAACATGGCGGGGGGGGGGGGGCACTAGGCATTTAGGTGTGAGTAGTGCTTGGTATACTCCTAAATAATACCTTACATTGCACTTGATGATGGAATTCGAAGTAAATACCCTGCCCAACAGCTGTCCTGCAGCAACAGAAAACCCAAGCACACTT
This sequence comes from Microcaecilia unicolor, assembly GCF_901765095.1. NCBI lineage: Eukaryota > Metazoa > Chordata > Amphibia > Gymnophiona > Siphonopidae > Microcaecilia > Microcaecilia unicolor. The sequence goes on along the minus strand of NC_044037.1, from coordinate 63,665,261 downwards.
AAGGAAACATTGGAAACACTGACATTTTAAAATGTAGTCACATCATCCCAAAGCTTAAATTTTGGCATTATAGTAGACTTGAGTCTGATCAGCATCTCAACGCATATCACAGTATCGTGCAAAATAATTACTACAATGGTACATATCCTTCAACTTGCTTTATAGCAAATAAAAACTCCTTATTAATCTGAATTAATAAAACAGGTAAATACCTTTCAAGATTATTTATTTATTTGTTATATTTATATCCCACATTTTCACACCTAATTGTAGGCTCAATGTGTCTTACATAGTACCCGAGAGGCATTACAGACTCCGGTGTAAACAAATACAAAGTGATGTTGTGGTAAGGTAAAGTTCATGTGGCACAGCCACACTAGGGAATCGTACAACGGAAGAGTTGTGTTATGTCCATTACATTCTTTAGTTTTGTTGTGTTGCAGGGATCAGGCATTTATGTTGGATCAGTAGGATATGCCTTTTTAAACAGGTTAGTTTAAATATGTAGCCTAAGAAATCTAATATAAAAAAATACTGTCATCTAACATTGCACATTGGACTATCAAGCTGTTAACTTAAACATATTTTTTGCATCCACAGAAACCCCCATAGCTACTCTTCTATGAATGGATGCAAAGCAGAAAAAGGGCATTTCCCCAGGAATACACCATACAAAATTGATTTTGGTGTAATATCAGTGAAGCAACAATAAGACATGGGAGACACACTCCGCACAACACTGAAACTCAGACCAAAAAAAAACAGCAAAGTTTGACGGGAGAATCATTTGGCAACATTCACACTAGATACTTTCTATTGAGCAAGTTTACATTTAAACTCTGCATGGCGCTGCAGACAGACTATACTGTTACTGTGTGCATTTTGTGCCTTTGGCAGTGTGAGTAATACTTTGATCAGATATCAATTGACTCCTGATGCAGGCCTTTGGCCGAAACACAGTCCATGTCAAGTTATTTGCATGTCTCAATAAAGAATCTTTTGCCATCCATCATCTACTTCGCTGTGTTTTGTTTTTTTCTCTGAGTAATCTCAGTAAAAACATAAACCCTCTCCAGCCCCAACCATATTACGAAGTACCTGTAACACTAACCTGCTTATAATCGAACGAGAATAACGCCCAAGTTCCGACCTAAATCGGGAGATGGGCGTTCTTCTCACAAAAACAAATAAAGCGGCATAATCGAAAGCCGAACTTTGGACGCTTTCAACTGCACTCCGTCGCGGATGCGGACAAAGTTGACGGGGGAGTGTCGGAGGCGTGGTGAAGGCGGAACTGGGGCGTGGTTATCACCCGAACAGAGATGGGCGCCCTTCGCCGATAATGGATGCGTTTGTAGCTAGAATTTAGGGCACTTTTCCTGGACCCTGTTTTTTGACGAATAAGGCCCCAAAAAGTGCCCTAAATGACCAGATGACCCCCAGAGGGAGTCGGGGATGACCTCCCCTGACGCCCCCAGTGGTCACTAACCCCCTCCCACCACAACAAATGATGTTTCACAACTTTTTACTTTCACCCTCAAATGTCATACCCTCCTCCCAAGCAGCAGTATGCAGGTCCCTGGAACAGTTGTTAGGGGGTGCAGTGGACGTCAGGCAGGTGGACCCAGGCCCATCCCCCCCCTACCTGTTACAATTGTGCTGCTTAATGCTACTAGTCATCCAACCCCCCCCCAAACCCCCTGTACCCACATGTAGGTGCCCCCCTTCACCGCTTAGGGCTATAGTACTGGTGTAGACTTGTGGGCAGTGGGTTTTGAGGGGGATTTGGGGGGCTCAACACCCAAGGGAAGGGTGCTATGCACCTGGGAGCTCTTTTACCTTTTTTTTTGTTTTTGTAAAAGTGCCCCCTAGGGTGCCCGGTTGGTGTCCTGGCATGTGAGGGGGACCAGTGCACTATGAATCCTGGCCCCTCCCACGAACAAATGCCTTGCATTTATTCGTTTTTGAGCTGGGCGATTTCATTTTCCATTATCGGTGAAAAGCAAAAACGCCCAGCTCACACCTTGGCGAATAAAGCATGGGCGTCTATTTTTTTTAATAAATACGGTTCACTCCGCCCCTTCACGGACCCGTTCTCGGAGATTAACGCCCATGGAGATAGGCGTTTCTGGTCGATTATGCCCCTCTAAGCCTACAAAAAATCACTCAGGACCTACAGAGCTAATCTACTTTAACATAACACCACTAACTTACATAAGTAACATAACAAGGACCCTACCTAGTAAAATGCAACACAGTAAATATTGTAGTCAGACCTAGAACATCAATATACCTATTGGGAACTGAATAATTACAGATGCTTAAATAGAAACTCCATGCAAACAGAGTACCTGGCCTTGATTACTGAACACAAATAGACCCTTGCTAGGTACAGAATAACCTCCCTGTGTAAGTCGTACTAGTGGCTGCTGGTGCACAGCCCATTCACATTGAATAGGCTGTTTTGGTTTTGCCGCACGGCTTAGTAAACAGAAGGGTGAGTGAGCACAAAGTTAAAATATGAATACACAGACAAAAATTAAATTTAAAAGCTAAGAAGCCACACTCTTCAGGCAGTGCAACACTAGAAAAAAAAAGAAACAGAAACTGCACTCTGCAACATATAAAGAAAGCAGTATGAATGTACTGTAAATTTGACATTTTCCATTCACTGAATTAAGAATAAAATTCTTTCTATTTTTGTTATCTGGTTGTTTTGTTTTTTTCCAATTATGTTTATCCCAGTCTTCAATTTCTGCTTTCCTATGTCTTTTCATAACTTTCATTATAAGATCTCCAGTCCATCTGCCACTTTTTCACTCCCTTCCTGTCTTTTCTCTGCGTTTATATTTCCCAATTTAAATTTTACCCTCATTCTTCCTTTCTCTCACCTCTAGCCATTATTCTCCTCCTTTTCATGCTGCATTTATCTTATGACTTTCCTTATTTCTTTCTCCAGCACTCCCACTGGCCCATCTATCTCTCTCCCAGTCTCCTACCCCTCCCCATCTTTCACCCACTCCCTTGTCCCCTATTTCCATCCTCTGTACTTGCCCTCTCAGCCCTCACCTACCTTTCATTGCCTCTCTTCCCCTCACCAGCACCCGCTCCATCTCTGTCTCTCCTTCCTTCTCTTGCCTCCAGACCATTCTTCTGTTACCCTGTACCCCAGCTCCTACTGCATCTTTTTCACCATCTTTTAGCCACATTTATGCCATCCCATGATATAACTGAATTATTCTGTTCCACAGTATTTTCAAATGTAAGCCACATTGAACCCAAGTTTGCTTAGGATAATGTAAAAAAAAAAAATCCTTTATCTTCCACCTTTTAAGACACTGCCTATCTAGCTGGATGGTGATAACAAGGAAAGCAAGTTTAGTCTAGTGAAAAATAATTCAAAATAACCTGTTCCTTAGCTGGACTCTAGTATTGCCATATTGAAAATATGACCATATCATGCCTCTGTGGTTATGTGTCACTAATGAGTTAAATGATTAACTAGCTTTCTTAAAAGCATAATATAGATGCATGACTAGGAACAAAAACACATACTTATTTATTCAATAACACAATTCCTCATGTACAGCCACAAAACAGCCTTGTAGGGTGCATAGTGTTCACAATGTACTCCTTTTATTATCAACCAGATAGAGATAAATGTTTTCAGTTTTGGTACAGTATAAATTATCACAAGAACAAAATACAAGAAAACCAATGGACTCCATTAGGGACTTATAGCCCATTTAGTTATGTTTAAATAAAAGTGATCTGCAAGAAACAAAATATTTATTTTTATTTTGACTCATAAAACTACTTCTCCCTGAAACATGCTCAAAACAGAATAATCCATTTGTATATCTAAAATATAAACTTTTATAAAACAGATAAAATGAGGATGTGATTCCATATGCCCCAATGAAGGGAGAGCTTAATTTTACTTCTATTTAATTTCAATATATTTCATTTTTATAACACCAGTCTTCTCAATGCAGATTGCAACAACAGGATATCCTATCTGACATTTTGCCATCTATATTGTATAGATAGAACAGTTCAACTGTAGTGCTCACTAGAATTCTAACAATTAATACCACTAAGGCACTTTACTCTTGTCAACACAGTCTTTTAAATCAATCTAATAATCTTGACTTCAGATTTCCGGTGTGCTTATTTTGCTTCATAAACTACACCTCTCCGCTGTATCGTTATTCTAACAGCGGGAATCCTCATTAGTCTAGATTAATGATTTTTTTGCTTTTTCACTTTTTTAACTTAGCACTTATCTTTTCTTCCCGGCTTTCTCACTGGTTTGCTCTACAGTGCGCTTCTGTTTCGTAACATCTTCATCTGGAGCTATAACTTTTATATGCCAGCTCTTGTGCCAGTTATGTCTTTTCTCTACTACGGAGAAGCTAAGTAGAGAAAAGACATAACTGGCACAAGAGCTGGCATATAAAAGTTATAGCTCCAGATGAAGATGTTACGAAACAGAAGCGCACTGTAGAGCAAACCAGTGAGAAAGCCAGGAAGAAAAGATAAGTGCTAAGTTAAAAAAGTGAAAAAGCAAAAAATCATTAATCTAGACTAATGAGGATTCCCGCTGTTAGAATAATGACACAGCGGAGAGGTGTAGTTTATGAAGCAAAATAAGCACACCGGAAATCTGAAGTCAAGATTATTAGATAGATAGAACAGTGTAGAAAAATAAGCACAACAATACAGAGTTTATAACTGCTGTTTCTACTAGCTACAATTATTTTAAAGAGGTTTTAGTGATATTCAGTTTTCATTTCATGATATTTATATCTACATATGGGAAGCTTTCAAATAAATTAAAAAGCTGTCAAGTTTTTAAAAAATCTTTTGTTCTCCACCTTTTAAGGCACTGCCTATTCAACTGGAACAGTTTTTGACATTTTACAGATGGCCTACGCATAGGCAGTCCATTATTTCTAATAATCTTTTGCTATTGTTTTGGGTGAGCGAAAATGGTGGCAATCTCTGCCTGCTGGCTTCAGCCAATATAATGGGCTAGATAGGATCATGCCATCTTCTGTTCTCAATTAGCCTCCTTGTTCCTGTCTCTCTCCTTCCCCCATCCCACATTGCTCCTGGTCTCACCCCTGCCCCTTGCATTGCACCCGTCTCTCTCTCTCCTACAAAACCCTTCCAACCAGCACACAAGAGCTTTCTGTCCTTCCCTCCAGCAGCCATCAGTGCCAGCTGTGGTAATAATTACAAAGCACATCCACGGGGGATCGCGGCGCTCTGCACACAATGATTACTTCCTGTAGGCCAGCCCCACCTCCTCTGATACTACTTCCTCTTTCAGAGTAAGTGGGGCTAGCTGGACAGAAGCAGCCACAGTGTGGAGGGAGCCACAATCTCCCGCAGCTGTCAGCTTTGTAGTTATCATCGGGGGCCCTCTCACTGCGAGGTCTGGCTATGCCCCTGGTAACTACATCCCTGGTTGCTAACCCGAGGAATAGCTAACCTCCAGAGGTATAGCAGTTATGCCATTCAGAGCAGCAGCAGCCATAGCTTTACTTTGCCAACACAACTACAAAGAACAGAAGAATAGCCATACTGGGTCAGACCAATGGTTCATCTAGCCTAGTATCCTGCTTCCAACATTAGCCAATTCAGGTCACAACATAGTAAATGATGGCAGATAAAGACCTGTATGGTCCATCCAGTCTGCCCAACAAGATAAACTCATTTTACATGGTATGTGATACCTATATGTATACCCGAGTTTGATTTGTCCTTGCCATTCTCAGGGCCCAGATCGTAGAAGTCTGACCAGCACTCTTCTTGTACTAAAAGTTCTGAAGGTAATGTCGAAGCCCCTTAAAATTTACACTCAAACCCATCCATATCTATTCAGTCACAATCAGGGCGTAGACCGTAGAAGTCTGCTCAGCACCAGTTTTGCTTCCCAATTATCGGCGTTGCCACCCAATCTCCGTTAAGATTCTATGGACCCATTCCTTCTAAACAGGATTCCTTTCTGTTTATCCCACGAATATTTGAATTCTATTACCGGTTTCATCTCCATCACCTCCCGGGGGAGAGCATTCCATGTATCCACCACCCTCTCTGTGAAAAAATACTGCCGTTACTCCTGAGTCTGCCCCTCTTCAACCTCAATTCATGTCCTCTAATTCTACCACCTTTCCATCTCCGGAAAAGGTTTGTTTGTGGATTAATACCTATCAAATATTTGAACATCTGTATCATGTCACCCCTGTTTCTCCTTTCCACCAAGGTATACATATTCAGGTCAGCAAGTCTCTCCTCGTACGGTTTGCAACTTAAATCCCATACCATTTTTGTAGCAAGATTCATGGTACTGATCCCAGGGATAAGCAGCGGTTTTTACCATGTTTATCCCAATAGCAGATTATAAACTTTTCCTCCAGGAACTTGTTCAAACCTTTTTTTAAACCCAGATACCCTAACTAATGATACTGCATCCTTTGGCAATAAGTTCCAGAGCTTAATTATGAATTGAGTGAAAAAATATTTCCTCCTGTTTATTTAAACCATTTAACTTCCTTGAGTGTCCACTAGTCTTTGTACTTTTTGAAAGAGCAAAAAATTGATTATGCTTATCAGTTCAACACCCTTCACCCCTTCAGCTATCACTTTTCCAAGCTGAAGAACCCTAACCTCTGTAACCTTTCCTCATATGAGAGGAGTTCCATTCCCTTAATGATTTTGGTTGTCCTTCTTTGAACCTTTTCTAGCTATCCTCCCCCTTCAAAAGCTGCCACAGAGTTTTTGCACTTAACATGGCTTAACTTTTACTGTTAATATACGGTAGGTATAAAACCATAGTACTTTTCCAAAACAGGCCCTTCTATGTTTTAAGTTAGAAAAAAAAAGCAGCAAATAGCAACTAGGATAGATTTTATTTTTCTTATTATCTATAGAGTATCAGTAGGCAGAGATTGCCACCATTTTCAACTGAGGCAACCCTTCTCTAAGGAAAACAAATGTATTTCTTGGAGAGGAGGGGATCCTCCTCTACAATTTCAGAGTCTTTTGTTTTATACAGTATTACTTATTTTACTTTTACTTTCATTTAATTTAATTTAAAGTAAACACTTCACCAAAAAGCCTGAGGTGAGTAACAAAATAAAAAAGACAAATATTACAATAAGAACATTCAACTTAATACATAACAACAAAATACAATAATACTAGTTTAAAATAGGGCTGCATTTTGATTAAATTTTTTTAATTGCAATTAATCATGCAACTAAAACATTTTAATCATGATTAATCACAAAAATTAAAGTTATTTTATTAATTATTTATTTCTTTCCCACTGCAGCTCCTTGTAACTCTGGCCAAGTTACTTATGGCCTCTTTTATCAAGCTGCACTAGCAGTTCCAATGCAGCAATGGTGAAGGTGCCATTCAGAGTGAATGGGCTTTATCGGCATTACTGCACTGGGAGCTGCTAGCATGGCTTGATAAAACAGTCCCTTAGCTCTCTATTGCCTCAGGTACGAAATAAGAACCCATATATAATACATAAACCACTTTGATTGTAACCACAGAAAGACAGTATATCAAATCCCATCCCCTTCCCTTCCCTAAAAGACCGATAGTCTCTCTCCCTCCTACCCCAGATCCAACATCTCTCCCTTTCTCTTCCTTTCCTCCCTCTCCTATACCCCCAGATCCATTATCTCTTTATTTCCTGGGGTTCATTCTTTCTCTCTCTATTATCCCTTCCTCCCACTATTGTACAGCACCTCTTCCTCCTTCCCCTCCACCCCCATGAGCAGCAATACAAACCTGATGGTGAGCAGCAACAAGCTGGTGCTCACCACCTCGGCCATAGCTTCTGCTGGTGGCCCCTTCAGTTCTGCTCACAGGTCTGCAGCTCACTCCCCTTCCCTGGGGTTCTGCATATGCTCTCCTCTAAATCCTCCCCCACCAGTCTACCTTAATGGTGGCCTTCTGTTGGTCCCTAGCAGCAGCATTGCACATATGTTGCCTGTGTCCTGCTCCAAAGCTTTCCCTCTGGCTGGTCCTGCCTCTTCTGATGTCACTTCCTATTTCTGTATGGGTGGGATGATTCAGAGGAAAGCTTTGGACCAGGCCACAGGCAGTGTATGTACAATGCTGCCACTGCTGGGGACCAAAAGAAGACCACCATTAAGGTAGACTGGTGCGAGGGGGGGGGGTGATATTGAGTCGTGGATGGAGGAAAGATGCCAGATCATGCCAAGGGCAGGGGTTGGGAATGGAAGAGAGCAGAAGAGCTGTTTGGAAGAGAGAAGAGATGCTGCAAAGAAATTCATCTTTTAATCACAATTCATTTTAGTAATCACAATTAATAATTAATGCATTAATCACAGAGTTAACTGTGACTAACTTGCAGCCCTAATTTAAAATATATCTATATCTCTATGTATTCATATATTTTTCAGCAAATGATTCTCATTTAATTTCTCTCCCATCTCACAAATCAAATGTTATAACCTCTTAAACACCAAAATATCTTTGAAAGTGCCATGCTTTCAGATAAAGAAGACCAACAATGGATGTGTTTCAAATCAATTGGAATATCATGCCAAAGTTTTGGGCCCACATATCCAAAGGTACAAAAAAGGTAGAGGTCAGTTGGATTCCACTTGGAAACTGAAGCAAGAATTGTTGTGTTGAGCGTAATTGCTTGGAGGGTACATAAGGTATCAACAGCTATTTCAAATATGTTGGACCTTCCAACACTGAGGCACAGAAGTTTAAACTGCACTTGAAATTCAGTTGGCAATCAATGTAGATTTCTCAAAACTAGGGTAACATGGTCACCGGGCCTCTCATTTTTTAACAACCATACTGCCGTACTCTCCACAATGTCTCTACATCTTTGATTGGTGAAGGAAGAAGGAGAAAATAGAACACAAGCTCCTCACTTGCAGAAAAAAAAAAAAAATCTCTGTAAAAGTCCAACCAGCTGAGTGACAAGTAATGATTTGGGATTAGGAAGCTGATTTAGAATGATTAATTGTTGTATGCAATGAAATACTGGTCATCAGAGGCATGTGTTTAACAGCTTTGTTAATTTAGTTTGTTTATTGCAAGTCTTCAACTGCACTGAATATTAATGCTGTTTTCTGCCAGAATACCAGTGAACCCAATCCTCACAAGTGCAGCAAACAATTAGCAAGTTATGCAAAGGAGAAAGGACTTCACCTCTGATTTATTGTTAACATGCTTACACATTTCAGCAGCTGTTTCTTGTGGCTAAAGGCCTACTAAAATGCTTATATACAGAGCTTCAGCTATGAAGAATGCATTCCGGTTTTAATAATCACAGGTAAATTCCTGTGTAATTGTTTGTGTGACTTCAATTAATTGCTAAATGGTGGCAGTATATTGTGACAGGTTTTCTAATAGCAGACCTTGTACTGAATCTTAGTGAGAGGACTTCATTCATTAAACTGTTCTGGTGTATTTTTATGTAATTATGGGGCCCTTTTACAAAGGCGCAGAAGGGCCTAGGTGCATCCAGTGCACACCAAATCAGCGTTACCGCATGGGTACAATGTGCCCTTGGTGGTAATTCTGAATTTGGCGCATGCTAAAGACATGTGTGCTGCATACCTACAGCCTGGGTAGCACGTGAGACCTTCCCGCAAAGTCAATGGGTGGTGGTAAGATCACAGGCCGAAATGAACGTTCTGGTTTTTATTTTGCCGCATGTCCATTTTCTAGTCCCTTTACAAAAAAGGTCCTTTTTCCAGGATGTGGCAAAAACTGGCCCAGCAAGCGCCCAAAAGACGCGCTGGCACTGCTGTAGGCCACTTTTTGCTGTGGCTTAGTAAAATGAGAAATAGCCATTTGCTGTAAGAAGGAATACATAATACTGTATATACAGAGGGCAATTTTAAAAGGCAGTTCAGTAGGTAAAACAGTGTCTTATTCAAAAAGTTGCCCTACTAATATGAGTTTAAAGTTATATTCATAAAGACTATTTTCTCAGAGTTTGGGTTCAGGAGTGGTGAGCTGGAGGAAAACAAACTTTCTCTGAGCTCCAAAGCCACTCACTCTCCTCACAGAACCAATAAAAACTGTTACCAGTCACTTGAACGACTTACTCAGAGAGTGCAGCTGGTGGTAATATTAGTGCCAAGTAGAAGATAACTTCCGGCAGACTTTTTATAGTCACTAAATAATACTGGGTTATCAATCTTTTCTGGTTTCTGTTTTTTTCAACTGAAACAAATATTCGGAAACCCCAAATATCTACTCATGAATCAATTCACTCCTCATGCTAAAATATACAATAAATATTGTGATGAGTGCTCAGTTTTAGATGGATTACATTGTCTGGAGTCTTCTCATATATAATGCAACTATTCCACCATCGCCACACCAATGTCCACTCCTACCAAAACGTTTTATATGCTGTAATGTACCCACTCCAAAAATTACATTGTCCATAAACGTGAAAATATACAGTCCAATATATAGGCAGCCAAAATTATGAATGAATTCAGTTATCTTGGGATGGTACGTTCTTCCTGATGTGACAGTATACTCCCCTATAGTGTAGATGTTTTTCCAGTGTATCACCGTAACATGATAAGTTAGTGCCCATACTCCATAGTGAATAATGTCATTACAATATTTATTTTGTTTGTCTCAATTTCCTTTTTTAAAAGAAGCAAAACAGGTAGATGCTGTGAAGGCGTTACAAGATGGCCACCTGAGTACTGCTAGAGGAAACAAGTGGTAGCTGGAAACTTTTCTTCTTAACAACATGCTACATACCAAGAGAAAAGGGGCGATGAAAAGCGTGTTGCCGAAGGCTATGGCGTCGACCCCAGTGCAGCAGTCGCTCGATAGACTCTGGCAGAATATTCCACCGGTGACCGGCATGGCGAGCCCACTGTTGAGCCCCGACGGAGGAGAGTCGGCGTTCCTGGGCTGCGAAGTTTCTCTCACGCCGCCGGAGTTGGTTCCACCTCCTTGCCCTGCTTCAACTCGAGGGCCGGAAACCCCAATGGATGTGGAAGGCGCTGCTGGTGGGATTTCGGTCGGCAAGGCACCTTGAAGATCGGACGGGGAGGACTTAGGGTCTCAGGAAGAACTGGGAGAGATTACCCTGATGGCGGTCTGGAAGGCAGTACAGGCATTGACGTTAGCTGTTTCAAACTCAACAAAAGAGTTCGCTGTAATAGTGAGTAAAATTGAAAAATTTGATCAATCTTTGGAGAAAATTAAGAATGATGTGGATGCCCAAACACAAAAGACACATGAGGAAATGACTGGTTTAAAATCCTCAGTGATGGCTTTAATTAAGGACAAACAAATAATTCATAGGAAAATCGAGTCAATGGAGAATTATAATAGACGTTTGAATTTGAGACTTTGGAACTTTCCCATTTCTCCTTTATTGAAAGCAAATGAGCTATTTTCAATGTATTTGAAGGATATCCTGCAGTTGCCAGATTCAACTTTACCTCCTTATACAAAAATATATTATTTACCTCAAAAGAAAGTTTCATCTGTAGGTTCTGCAGGATTGTCACAAGGGGATGCTCAGAAACCTCAAAATTTAACTGCATTTCTTGAGGACTCAAATTTTGAGATTACAGACCGAGGAACATTGTTAGTTCAGTTTGTATTTGAGAAAGATTTGAATCATGTGTTTAAGTTATATTTTAAGAATTCTGTTAAACTGTTGTATGGACAAAAAATCTGGATGTACCCTGATGTTGCGAAGGCAACTCAGGAGAGAAGGAGACAATTCTTGGATTTAAGAAAGAATGTAAAAGCTTTGGGAGCATTGTTCTTGTTAGCTTATCCCTGTAAGTGCAGAGTTAACTTCCAGGGAAATAAGTATGCTTTTTCTTAACCATTACAGCTAAAAGTTTTTGTGGAAGCTAAGAGGATTCAGACCCCCACAGTGTAATAACATCAGACCAATTAAGACAGTTTGTGGAATAAAGGTTAGCCGATTTATTTAATTAATAGTTATGTTTAAAAAATGTCTCCTCATGTTTCTTAATGCCCCCACTCCCATATTTGAGGTCTAAGGAAGAATGAAAATTGTCATAATTTAGACAAGGAAGTGTATTGTAATTGATTCTTGAAATTATTGCCTTCTGTGTTTCCTATGCAAGTTGTTGTACTTGTGAAATTGAAAATCAATAAAGAATTTAAATATCAAAAGAAGCAAAACAGTGAAGTGGGCTGCAGATAGAATGACTAGGCGGAGTCAAAGAGTTGGAGGAAGCACATTTTATTCAGGGACCTGACACAGCCCATGTTTTGGCAAGTGCCTGTATTGGGGGTCTATATACATAAAAATATACTCATATGTTAAAAATAAAATAATAACAAGATAATAAAATGTAACACCAAGTAGTATCAAAAAAATAAAAAAATAACGAGAACAAAATATCAATACCAAAATTATACGGCACAGTAGTACAGTGCTTCCTGCATAATGTAGTCAGTGACAATATTAAAAGGTCCTAGAGGAAAGAAAACAGTAACATAAATAAGATATTACACATTCTTAATTGTCAAACATAGTAAACATCACTGTTAAAAACATTTGACAAATCTGATGAAGAATATATGGATTTGATGAAAACATATCTTTGGTGAAAACAGTATATCACAAGCAAAGAAACAGTGCTCATATAATGATAAAACAGCAAAATATAAAAAAAACACATATAAACTACATAAAACAATAAGAATATTATCATATTATATATGAACAAGGAAGAAAAAAATTAGAATATAATGTTACGTGAATATATAAAATAAAGTCACAGATGTTGTATATACACAAGTTATAAAACAGGGCTGCTCATCAAATTTGTTATTGCATGATATCATTAAAAGAACCAATAATGGAAGACAACCAAGAGTGCAAATTATTTGAAAGGCTATAGAAAAGAAAACTGTGGACACCTTAATGTCCCTATCTGAATCCATGGTACAACCAGAAGTGCTATGTACAGTTCTGGTTTCTCCATCCTGAGAAACAGTATAGTAGAACCATAATAGGTGCAGAGTAGAGCAACACAAATGATAAAAGGTTATGAAGAAAGAAAGTTTCTCAGCTTGTACAAAAGACAAGAGAGAGAGAGAGAGATGAGCTGAGAGGAGAGAGACCGAGAGGCGACCGAGAGAGAGAGCAGAGAGAGACGATTAAGAGGTTTATAACCAGATACTGCTTTGTGAAGAGAACCCTGGGGCACTGTCAGTCACTCAGACTTTATTCCTGAGGTAAGCCCTCTCTGAACTCCAGTGATCCTGCTGCATTATTGCTGATATCTGTTTAAATTTGAACTGAGCAGCGGTGATTGGACAACATCACTGGCAGCCACTTCAATAGTGAGACCATTGTTGGGATCACACTAATACTTGTCCTCCAGGGACCTGCTCTACCTCGGCTTGCCCATTCTCACAGTAAGCCCTCTCTGAGCTCCAATGATCTTGCTACCAATACTTCTGACATCTGTTTAAATTTGAACTGAGCAGGCGATGATTGAATAACATCAATGGCAGCTGCTTCAATAGAGAGACCACTGCAGGCATCACTCTGAAGGGGTGTGCCAAACGGTCACACCTCTCTCTGTGCATCTATTTGCATGGGTTGTTGAACATGGTCTCTGGCAAATTTCAACCTTATCTTAAGGCTCAAGTACTGTTAACCTTAAATAATGTTTCTAATGTCTAATCTAGCTAACTGTCTATACTGCTTCTAATTCCTTGGCTCTTTGGCTATCAAACTGTCTCTTTAGAAGACAATTATAACATACCATTATCATACCTTACAAAGCAATGGTTTATTTAAACTTAATGTTTTAAAGACAAGAAATGTAAATCAACAATCTAATATCAATGACTACCTTCATACACACTTTACTTATCCCACTCATGCATACCAATCCTCTCAACACAGACTTAAGATCTATGTCTAATTCATTAACATTCATAAAAGATTGGGATGTATTAAGTAAATCAATACTAGACTCTGTTGCCACCAGTGATAAATGAAATCTAAATAAAAAAAGAGCCAATCGCATCTGGTTCAATAAAGATATCCATATACATCAACGAAAATGTAGGCAGCTTGAACAGAAAAATGGAAAAAATCTAAAACTGAAGAAATAAATTACATTGGAAATCAGCTTAAAGACTCTATAAATATACATAAAAAAGATTAAATAAACTACTAAGGAAATCTAATATCAACTGATCCTTTCAATACCAAATGTAATTTCAATATAGTCAACACCCTTTTAGTAACCCAGGCTACCTCCAAACAAATCTGCTCCATCTGCTACACAATTAGCTACATTTTTTTGAGCAGGAAAATCATAACATTAGAGATAATGTCATAAATTTTAAAGGAGACCCTATGATATTCATGACTGAACTGACACACAACCTCAATAGTAGCAAAACTAATAGATACTGGTCATCATTTTTTTCCCCTTCATTCTCTGTGGTAAAATCTTTTCTATTGAAATATTCATCTTCTGTGTCCTGGATTCCTACCATAGGGTTCCATTTATAAAGGTGTGCAGAAAAGTGGCCTGTGCTGGTGTAGATGTGTGTATTGGATGTGTACAGGTCCATTTTCAGCGCAACCAGTTTTTTTTTATTTGGCTAAAATAGACATGAGGCAAAATGAAATTGGCCGCACGTTCATTTGGGCTTGAGACCTTACCACCACCCAATTCACTTAGCAGTAGGTCTCACGCGTTTACCAAGTGGGAAATCAATCAATGCACATAGAATGCTAATTACCCCTCATGTTAGCGCCGCACACCAAAAAATATATTTTCCGGCGTACATAATGGGCACGCGTAAAAAATGAAATTACCGCCAAGGCCACATGGTAGCCAGGCAGTACTTCTGAATTGGCACGCATTGGGTGTGCATAGGCATCTATGCGGCTGAGTAAAAGGGCTCCATAGTTGTCTATTAAAAGCTGCACCTTACCTGTTTATAGAATCCCTAAGATCACATATCTCTCTTCTGCTATACTTAGGCCATTTCCCTGCAGAAAAAGGGTCTATAATGCTAACCCCCATCCCTAAAACTCCCCTGGCAAAAATAAACGATGTAACAAATTACAGGCCAGTGACCTCTATCCTTTTACTAGTAAAGATGATTGAGGGCATAGTTGCTCACCAATTTATGGATTATCTATCCTCCTTTTCCCTTCATCACCATACACAAACTGGCTTCAGACCCAATTTCAGTACGGAAACAGTCCTAACCACATTAATTGCTATCTGTAGGAAAGAAGTTAGCCTAGGTGGGAAGATCATCCTTATGCAATTGATATGTCAAGTGCATTCGATGTGGTAGACCATAATTTGATACTTGCACTAATGGACAACTTAGATATAGGAGAGTATGTCATAAATTGGTTCCAAGGATTTTTAAAATCTAGATCCTAACAAGACAAATCTCCTAATTCCATCTCCCACCAATGAGCTCCCCCCTTTTATCCATTTTATTCAATAATATGATGCCCCCCTTAGGAAAGGTGCTCAATGCCCATAGTTATAATAATTTTATTTAAGCAGATGATGTAATTATCTACATCCCTTTCATAGATTCTATTGAAGAAGTGCTGTCTATCAAGAAATCTGGTCCAGACCTGATGGAGAATTGGGCCCCCACCTTTAAACTAAAATTGAATAGAGAGAAAACAAAATTTCTGTTATTATCTAATCCTCACCATGTCATAAACTGTCACAGCTTCACAACTGATAATGTAACTTATCCATTGGAGTCCCAACTAAAGATACCTGGTATAATAATTATTCCCTACATGTTATTCAACATCCAAGTCCAAGCAGTCATCACAAAAACCTTTAAAGCAATGTGGAAACTTCCCTAATGATATGTTTTGAACCTTAGTACAAACATTAGTATTATCATATTATCATACTTTGATTATTGTAATGCTATTTATGCTAGCTGTAAGGAATCTTCCTTTGAAAAACTGCAGACAGCTCAAAATACAGCAGCCAGATTAGTCTACAAGGCTACAAGATTTGAAATTACAGACTCTTTGCTTATAAAGTTACACTGTCTCCCAATCAAAGCCTGAATGACATTCAAACTATGTACATTTGCTTTCAAAACTCTATATGGTTTATCCCTTGATTATATGCAACCTTTAATTGATCTCCCCATTCACAATGCTCTCCCTGGTTCAAGAGATTATCTAACCCTCCACTATCCCAGTTGCAAAAATGTGACTCAATCTACATCAGAATTTTCTTACCTATGTATCAAAGGGTGGAATTCCCTCCCAAAATTCATCAGATGGGAACCTACATAGTTATTGGATATTCCGGAAACACCTTAAAGCCTCCCTGTTTAAGCAATTTCTCACAGATGATCGTAATTAATTTAAACCTCTAATTGAAGAACTATTCAATTTCTCCGTTCCATTCTAATTGTTATTATACATGGATGGCTATAAATTGGTACCTTTTGTGTTTAGCATTCATTTCCATATTACATCATTGTAATTACTCAGTCTTCATTTATTTTGTTATTACTACTTCATACATACTATCCCACATCACTTTTTGTACTGTTAACCACAATAAGTTGTTAGCCACATTGGACCTCATCTATTGGGATAATGTGGGATATAAATGAAATAAATAAATGTCTAATAAAGGGTGCTAATAAATGAGCTTAGTACATGTTAACGTGGGACTTTTCCACTTAAACCCATTTCTAACAATCCCAGGATATAAGGCATTTTCAATGATTTTTGTTTCAGGTTATGTGCTAATATGGACAAGCTATTTGGTTAACACTTCCCTGTCCATTTCCTACCTATGCCACACCCTCAGGAAACAAATCAGAAAAAATAATTAACATACACTTAGCATACACTAAACAATTACCTATTGCAAAACACTGCAACATTTCTTATGGTAAGTGTTTTCATGTGCATTACATGCGCATTAGGGCTTAACATCCTTTAGCTGACATACCCCGATGTATACTGTAGAAGATGGATAGGAAGTGTTTATTTCTTTCCAAATAGTACTAGGATTAGAGGAGACACCCCATGAAACTAACCTGCAAGAGATTTAAAAGACATTTAAGATTTTTTTTTTTTTTTTTGGTTAACACATAACCTGTGAAATTTGTTGATGGAAGATATGATTAAATTTATTATCACTGAGGGGCATTTTAGAGCACCTTGGCTGACAAGGCACAAAGAAACATATTTGTGGTTTGTCTTATAAAGGTAAAATATGTGCTTTGATAAAAAGGCCTCCCAAAATGTTCTTGCACAAAGTTACATATTCCCCATGGCAGAAGAGTCTTTGTACATGTATGGACAGGTACAGATAAGTTCATGTGGGCGCATTTAACCAAATGCACACATAAGTGCCAATCCCACCCCAGCTCCACCCAACCTCCAACCCTATGAATTCCTAGTCATATATCAAATAAAAGCAGGTGCTATGTTTTTTTGAGGGGACACATATTTTCATCCACCTATAGCAGCAGGTAATGTTATAACTGACTGCCTGAGCATGTGAAATGCTGTTCTACATGCACAAGTTGCTCATTGGACAAGTTTTTGGAGGACAGCTCCACCATGCCCTTAAGAAAAGGGAGTACAATTTTTCGAAGACTTTTCTGTGGGTAAATAGAGCCATCCTTCAATGTGACTAAAATAGATGTGCTATAAAAGAACTTTTAAGGGAGAAGTTATGAAATGTGGGCTACCATTAAGATGGGTTATTAGTAGCCCAAATTGATAAAATCCTTCCTTAGTCCCATTTAGAAGAAAAGGGGGAAGAAAAGGTCCACAGATTGCATTTCCAAGTCTACATCTGTTATTTTCCAATGAAAAAAAATCACTCATTCAAGCAGGGACAAATTTTCATGGATCCTTCTACTCATAACAAGTTTCAAAGTGAAAGTATGTACATACTTTCATTTGAAAATGGTGTAGAGTCCAAAGATAAAAACCAACCTGTTGATTTGTCTGAATGTAGAGTTTCAAAATTGCCCCTAGTTGTTTTTCTTCTCTTTTTATCATTCAAACTAGACTAGCATGTTTATTTTCTAGATATAATTAAATATGATGAAAATTTGTGCTGGTTTGCAACATATGATGAGACGCAGACTGGCAATTTCTTCATCCTCACAGATTAAAGTATACATGCCAGAAAAGCAAACAATTCTTCAGAAAAGACTCACTTTCAAACATATAAATGAGCTGAACTGACTTGCACAATTGCAAAAGTCACAGATGAATATTTCTGTGTCTGAACCATATCAAGTCTTATTATAGCAGGATAGTAAGCTCTGCATGAAACCTTCAAAGAGATGTGCTGACTCTTCCCCCCAGGTCTGCCTTTGGAAAAGGTGACTAAGGTGTATGAGATGTGAATGGTGATCTCCAGCCCTTTTTCCAAACACACAGGGGACAATTTTTTTTAGCTTATTTGGTTTCACTTCAAATATTGACCTTTGCACAAAAACTGAAAATGAATGTAGCATATTTAGTTTATATGCTAGGTAAGTTCTATTATGCTTGTTTTGAGATCATTTATGGTATTTTATTTTTATACAGGCGAGAAAGGGCAGAGTATCAAAGATCAACTATGTGCCTCCAAATACAACCATGCAATATTTCTTTGTACTCCGGTTCAACTTTCCTTGTTTTATATCACTTTTAAGGTTATTGTCTTATTTTGCAATTCAGTTCTACAGACTTGATGTTATAAAGAAATTACTGTTTTCAGTTTATAGTTTCTTTTCTGTACAGTGGAATTTTAATTTTTGTTTAAAAATACAAAAATACCCCCCCCCCCCCCCCCCGTTTACAAAGCTGCACTAGCAGCTGCTGCTTTGCAATGCCAACACAGCAACTAGCGGCATTACTGCACTGATAGACACTACTCTGGCTTTGTAAACCGGAGGGAAAGTCTCTATGCTAGCCAGCTTTGTATTACCTGATAATACTTATGTGCTGACACTATCCTTCTCATCCTGATATAACAGGTTGATTACATTTAAGCATTTATGGGGTGAATTCTATATATAGTGCCAAAAAAATTGGCACAGACAAAAACTGTGCTTAGTGCTATTCTATAAACCTTGCCTTAAGTTAGGCGTGGTTTATAGAATACACGTAGCACCCATTCCCTTGACTAAAATTTAGGTGCAACCAATTACACCACCTTAAACCTGGTGTAAATGCTTGTGCCTAACTTAGAGAGCGATTAGACATATTCTATAACAGTGTGCATAATTTTTAGGACCCATCTATGCCCCTCCCATGGCCATGCCCCCTTTTGAGATAATTGCTTGTTAGTGGCCAATTATCAGCGCCAATTGGCTTGTTAACCAATTAAGTTGCTCCATATACAGGCACTATGGAATCTGGGGGTATTTGCATGTTTAAATGATAGAATATTGCCATTTCTATATTTAAATGGCAGGCATGCGCTTAAACTGCTATTCTATAACTATGTATTGTAATGGCTCAGTGCATAATTGCAAGGAGAAGTTCATAGTGGATAGGGATGGGCGAGACATAGGCAGGGCAGATATTTCCACACTTAACATACAGAATACCTTCATTTATGCACATATATGTTGCACGTAGCCACTAACATTTATGATAGCCATAGACCTGGTGCAAATGTTAGTGCCCAAATGAAGCTAGCCTTTTATAAGGGCAATTATATGCATAAGTGATCTGTGAAGAAGTCTATAGGAAATCAGTGCTCACAGTTTCAGAGCTACCTTAAAAGGCAGGCCATCAAGCAGGAAAGAGATAACTCAGCAAGTGCAGAGCAGGGAGGGTGTGATCAAGGCAGGATAAAAACCCTCAGCAAAGATTAGCCAGGGAGACCCAGAGGAGAGAAGAAAAGTCCTCCATTCTATGCCTTCAGCAAAGAAAGTAAAATCCAAAGTTCTACTCAGGTAGGCTAAGTTTAACTTAGAACCCTGCTGAAATTGTAACTTTTAAACTGAGGGCCAAGCATGGCCAATTGTGCTGCTTTTGGAAAGACAGAACTGCAATACTGGGACTCCTGGTTCAAAACAAGCTGGTCATGCTGCCTTTAGACAGAGACAGACTGTACATGCTGTTGCCTTGACAGAACAGGTCACGGGAGAGAGCTTTATAGAGATCAAGACTGATATTTGTGTTTATTTTCTTTTAGCCTGTGAAGAGAACAGGTCACTCATTTCCGTATACATAAATAAAGTAATTTTTATTTTACATTTAAACCTCAGTGCGGTTGTGGGGTTTTTTCAAGGCTCCAGACCCACCCTCACTCGTGCCATTACATGCTGTTATAGAATAGGCTCATAGCCCATATAAAGTGGGCACCTAGATTGTAATGCCAAGTTATAGAATTGCCCCCTAAACCACAGGTTGTATTGTCAACAGCCAAATAATATGCCTTTATGACATACTTTAATTTAAATTTGAATATGATGTGTCCCTTAAAAGTTAGCATGGTGCAATATGGTTTACATGTCTTAACGGTAGCTTACATTGATATTTTATCACTAACTCATGCTATTTTAGCACAGGACACAGAGGGGTTACTTCTAATGAGAGCACCTCTACTTCAGAAAGCAGGTGAAAGTCTGGCTCTTCTCCCAAGCCTTTAATACATGTGGTGACTGACTATTCACTCACCCCACAACTGGACTAGCTGGTTGCTCACCTTGTAATTTAAACCAATTCCTCATATCTTGTTTAACTGTACATAGAATTTGCTTTGAGTTTAACCATTGATGTATTTATCCCAATTCACTTTGTCCTACCCATTTTTTTCAGCATCTATATGTCTGCACTTGGCCCTGGCTACATAGTAAGATGTTTATTGTATTGTAAGAATAGTAGTAGCATTATATTTGTATTATTTGAATGCTTTAATGCATTCCTATTAGGTGTTTCATTGGTATTATGCTGACAATTTATTATGTTATTTGAACGTTCTTCCATGCTGTCTATTGTGGTATCATTCGTACTATAATGACATTTATCATAGTTAAGTTATATGATTGCTGTACAGTGTTGTTAAATGTGTATATTTCTGATACTACTTCATGTTAGTCCTATTACTAGGTTTTAATTTGTCATCTCCAAGTTTACTTTATTGTTTGTATTTATGCTTATATTTGGTCATTTTACTATTGTTATTCTGTTAATAAAAAGTTTTATATTAAGCTGTTCCTGCTGTATACCATCATGGCTGAATCTCTTCATAAAAGTGGTTAATAAATCCCAATGAATAAATGTTATGCAATGAGACCTAGTTACTTAGTTACTAATAACTGGGGTTAACAGTAAAAGAACAGATCTTAAAAATAGCCCATGTTGATAGCTTCTCCCCTTAATATGAATACAATTTTCACAAAGAATTTTCACTGCATGTCAGGGCAATAGAGGGGAGTGTCAAAGGTGATGTGGTGTCAGCAATGTCTATCTCCGATTCCGGTTAGCACACCAATGTACATCCAATGCCAGATGAACATTGGGCCTTAGACTACTTTTTAAATCACAAATAGGTGCCACCACAGCATGTCCCTATGTCTGTTTGCATTGGTGTTGACTGCAAGAAAGTTAAGAATCTGTGATCTAGAGAGCGGCACAGGAATGGGAATTACAGGAATCCCATGGAACCCATGGGATTCCTGCAGGTATGAATGAAGTTGTCACGGGATTCTCATAGGGATGGAATAAGTTGTCATGGGATAGATGGAAGAAGTTGCCATAGGATTCTCACAGGAGTGGAGTCAAAATCTCTGGTGACAGCAGAATGAAGCTTGGAATGCAGAGAGGCAAATGGAACACCAGAATGAAGCTTGGACCTTATGGAGAGATGCAGTTGGAGTGCCAGAATGAGGCTTGGAACATTCACTGAGTGAAGGAGTAGCTGAGTGGTTAAAGTATTGGGCTTCCAGCGGTGTCCAGCTCAAATCCCACTGCTGTTCCTTGTGGTCCTTGACAACATCACTTAATCTTTCATTGACTTGATTACAAAATTAGATTCTGAACCTTCCAGGGACAAGGGAATACCCTGAATGTAACTCACCTTGATCTACTAAAAAAAATAAAAAAGCCCCAAACAACCCTATAAGCAAAATACACATTAAAAAAAAAAAAGCTTTTGTACTCCAGGGCAGAGCTTTTTACAGCTTAATAGTTAGCGCACCAGACTTGACATCCAGGGGTGCCTGGTTCAAATCCCACTGCAGCTCCTTGTGGTCTTGGGCATGTTATTTAACCCTTCATTGTCTCAGGTACACAATTATTTTGTAAGCTCAACAGGAGTTTAACTACTGCTGATAATGCTGTGATCAAAATAATCATTTTGCACCCCAGGACAATGCTAAACATTTAATACACACTATACACCAGTGATCTCTAATTGTTCTCATAGCTCACACTAACATTATCGGCTTTTGTCTCACCTAGAATGTAAACTGTACTGAACCCTGAAAAGGGGATATTAGTAGTATACAAGAATTGATTTGATGTACATTTTGTACCACCACCACAAACGGTGCTAGACATTTTCCCCTGCAGGTACTGAATGGACACCAAGGACGTGGTGGGGACTTTGCGGATGCTATGTACTTGTCTTATGGGGCAGGGTATGATTGTGTCGGCCATTTTCTGCTTCTTGGACACCCTTGAGAGCAGGGTTTATTTTTACATATGTTTTACATGACCACATTTTGAAACATTGCTGTTGATGTGCTATTTGTTTTTAAATGCATTTAGCATGACTTGGTCAGGGTGCGGAAATATGCTGATTTTACATTTGGCTTCTGCATTTAATCTGAATTTGTAAAGCATGTCATAGGCTCTAGACATTTTGCCTATAATGTCTATATGCTGATATCCATAAATTTTCTAAAATGGCACTGTACAAGCATTCCATCTTCATTTTTGAAATCTCTCAGCAGTCTTTGACTATATTATCACTTCTCCGTTTTTATGTCCATAAAACTGTTTGTCCCCAACTGCTCTCATCACAGTTTCTAGCAATGTGCACATGTATTACATTTTCAGTTTGGGCTCCCTCCCCCCTATTTTTGGTCATGTTTGACTCATTTAACACTTTAATTTTAATAAAATATTTAGACTGCTTTAGAACTTTTAAATGAATGCCAATTGATTTAATAAGGGGAAGATATTAAGCTGCAGTAAAATATGGCATTTTACTGCTGCTTACCTTATCATGGGAATTATTAACTTGCAGTAAAAAGTACAACAGGTTTGTGACTCCTGTGATAAAAGAATAATAAAAGTTATGATCAAGCTGTATTATCCTGCTCCCTTGGGAGGATTGGATCACTAATCTGCTGCCTGATGCTACCAGAGATCCTTTCTTAAAAGGGCCAGAGCTATATATATACATAATGGCCCCCTGAAGAGATCCCCCTACTCTGCCCACAGGCACCTTTCCAAGTCTGACTCCAACCAAGGTATCTCCACCCTTCTGAAACTCCTCCTAAGCCCCCCTATCACCCTGAAGAACCTTGTATCTCCACCCTTCTGAAACTCTTCATCACCCTGAAGACTCTTGTGTAGCCTACACACACACACACACTCCGTGATAGGCTACCCCAGGTCTGGTGATTGAGTGAAACAAAATAGGCGCAAGTCACTTCTACTTCTCGTGGCTCTGGATTCAAAATAGTACCCATGACTGCTAGTGGTAATCTTACAGTACTACTGCTAGAGATCAAACATAACAAGCCACTATTTATAGAGCTCCCACCCCTTTAAAAAGGCTCCTTTGGAGCAGTGGAGTGGAGGAGTGGCCTAGTGGTTAGGGTGGTGGACTTTGGTCTTGGGGAACTGAGGAACTGAGTTCAATTCCTGGTCCAGGCAGCTCCTTGTGACTTTGGGCAAGTCACTTAACCCTTCATTGCCTGCCACATTGAGCCTGCCATGAGTGGGAAAAAGTGTGGGGTACAAATAAAAAATATATATATATCAACAGCTTGGAGCTCTGAGGCAGGAAAAATAATCCCAGCTTTGAGCTAGCATTATTTTGCCATGAATAATGCCTGGTGATGTTCACCACACACTAAATTATTTATTTGTATAATCAATTGTTTTGCATTATTATACAGCCCATAGTGAATTACACTTACAACAAAAAACTGATTACAAAACATGAGGAGGGTACAGAAAATCAATAAATGATTACTATTAAAAACAAAAACTACATAACATTATAAACTAAAATAAACTAAGAACTACTAATCTCAAAACATATGTTTTCAAAGCTCTACAAAATGAATAGTAATACTTCATCAAACGTAATTCTAAAGAAAGATTATTCCATAAATGTACAGCCAGAAACAAGTGGGAAAATAAAGCCTTGAATCTAACAGACTTACGCCTATGTTTACTAACTCGCTGAAATGGTTAACACGTGTTGAAAGCTAATGCGCCCATAGACATGTATAGGCGCGTTAGCATTTAACGCTCCTTAAATTTACAGGCGTGTTACAAGGCTAACGCACTTTAGTAAACATATCCCTTAATGGATGGAAAATCCAGAAGTTGTTGATTGCAACACCTCGTAATCACAGTGGAATTTAGAATTATCAATAATTGAGACAATCCATCTGAACAGTTACCTTCTAAAATTAAAAAAAAACTAGGCATAATACCATAAATTGAATCCTAGCCTGTACTGGCAACCAATGCGGCTCCCCCAATAGAGGAGTCACATGGTCACTACAGGACATACAGAAGATAAGTCTGGCAGCTGAATTTTAAATCAGTTGAATTTTATGAATCAGCCTAGCAATTATACCCAGATAGAGCAAACTACAGTAATCCAGTAAAGCTAAAATAAAAAGTTAAACAATAATTCTAAAGTGATCTCTCAGAAAATAAGAATGTAGGAAACAAAGTTGCTTCATCTTAAAAAAGGAATGTGTTAAGAAGCAAATAGGAGTGGATTCAGTAAATGGCACTCATAATTCTATGCCCCCCAAAAATCACTGCTAAGCATGAATCTATAAAGGGCATGCATGCTTTATAGAATTGTATTTAGGTACAGATCTGTGCCTAACTGTTGAGTGCAGGACTTATACCTGTTAAAAGCAAATGTAACTGCTGGCACATAACTTAAGTGTGGATCAATTAAATTCTATAGTTCCGTGTGCAACTTTTCAGAACATGTCTGACATGCCCTTGGTCATGCCCCCTTTTCAGATACATGCTGTAAAAGTTGTGTGTGGATTTTTGTATAACAACAAACAGCAAGGTGTGCGCGCAACTGCTAATCAAAGCCAATGAACTGCAGTAATTGGTTGTTAGTGCCTAATTGTTGCTAGTTAAGGGCTCATTAATCAATTCAGTTGTAGGTGCATCTTAGGCGGTGCACAGAATTCAGCATGCAACTTTCAGCGCAATATATAGAATCTGGAGGATATTGTGCATTATTCCCTTAACATTGTTAGTAACTGCCTCACAACGTTTGTTAATTCCTAAGTTAGCATGCGTCAAATCAATTAATTTTTAAGGCACACTAATGAACCAAATGTGTGATAGCCAATACAGATGTCTAGCATTTTCTTCTCTTTTTCTATTGATCAGTGTCCCATTGCCGCCCCCCCCCCCCCCCACCACACACACCTTAGGTCCTCTGTTCTTTTTTCACTATGGTTCTTGACTAAGTTCACAAATTATGCCATTTGACCTAACTGTCTGTTCTAACCCTGAATTTTCTCTTTATTTTCAGTCTTACACAAATTCTGATTATTCATATTTCAATTTGCCATTAGGAAAATGAAAACTACATTAAAGAGTTTGATTCATTTAAAGAAGCCTTTGAAAATCATTATTCTTGTCAAATAATTTTGCAAAGTCTGTATAAAAAGAGAGAGAGAGGACCTAAAACTGTACGGGTGTGACCAAATATTAAGGAGCATGAGTATCTATTCAAATGTGAAGTTAAATGGGATATCAACCAAGTGTGACAGTGCCATAAATACAGTTTAAAGCCTTGCTTTTCTATCTTCTGCCTCAACTGTTAGGAAACATGACTCTGTTTTTTCACATGTTAAGAATACTGTCTGCTTTTTTCTTGATACACAGAAAAACACAAGCTTGTTACTTTCCTGTCATAGATGGTATAGTCAATGGTAAAGCTGGGGCTCCTAAAGAATCTAGTCAGTTTTAGACTGCCAAATGTAATCAGCCTCTCTGTGAAACCTCTTTCCAGACTAGTTTACACCGCTTACAGACCAGAATTAAGTTTTAGACAAAAATAGTTAAAACAATATGCAAACAACCAGCAAGCCATTTTGCTTGCATGGCTTTGAAATAATAGATCTTTTGTTCAAGTAGTTATTTATCTGCAAATGTAAGCAAATGTAGAGCAAACCAATACACGCACGGGCACACACACACACACACACAATCTTTCTCTCTCTCTTGCTCTTTTGACGGAATCATACTAATGTACTCCCTTAATTGCTCTCTGTATAGTTACTGGGGGGGGGGGGGGGGGGGGGAGGGGCTCCTGTGGAAGAGAAAGGTCTTTTTCTAGTGGAACTCTGTATCCAGACTCTCAGTGCAGATGGAAAAAGGACCTGTTAGTGAGGCAGCTACTGGAAAGAGCAAAGCAATTAAGAACATTAATCCTGCACACATTTTTGGCCATACATTTTAGAATTTTTGCACAAAACAGTATGAACCTGTTATCAAGCTGTGGAAGTTGTAGCTAGGATCTAAACTGGAAGAAACAGTTCCACTGGGAGCCTCCAACATGATCAAAACAACCAGGCATGACCACCACCCCACTTTTTAACAGTATGGAAATGTATGTCAAATCAGGCACCAAGCTGTCTGGGTCCCTCTTCTCCGTCCCTTGTCTAATTAGGGTGAGGAAGAGAAAGGCAAATCAATATATTCCCACACTGGTATAATACTTAAAACAGTTACTCCCACTTCTTCAGCACGTAACTTAGAAAATTCAACTATTAAACTGTCATCGTTTAATGATATATAAACAAGCTCCCATCAGGCAGTGCAGTTATGAAAATTTGCCCCAGCTTTCTCTCTCTGGCTGGACTAGTGAATATGCAGATCAGATCTACCCTGGAAACTCTTGCTTCAGCATTCACTTTGCTCTTTAGACATCTGACCTTAATTGAGGATTTTGACTTTAATGTCCAAAATAAAGCTGGCTGGCTCCTTTCTCTAACTCTTGAGCTCAGTCAACCATCATACTCTGGATAGTACCAAACTTAGGGGTCCTTTTACTAAGGTGTTCCGAAAAATGGTCTGTGGTAGTGTAAGCGCATGTTTTGGATGCACGCAGATCCATTTTTTAGTGCACCTGTAAAAATGCCTTTTTTTTTAATTTTGACCGAAAATGGACGTGCAGCAAAATGAAAATTGGCACACATCCATTTTGGGTCGGAGACATTACCACCAGCCATTGACTTAACCGGGCGGTAAGGGTCTATGCGCATCAAATGCCTTTTACCGCCCGGTAGCGCTGTGTGCCAGAAAATAAAAATTATTTTCTGACGTGCATAGGGGACTCATGCCAAAAATGAAATTACCGCCGGGCGGTAACTCTTAACTCAAAATTGCCGCATGTCCATTTTGGGTCTGAGAACTTACCGCCAGCCATTGACCTAGAGGTAAAATCTCACGCCATAACCGGGCAATAATGACCTACTTTTACCAAATGCCACTTGGCGTGCATAACTGACGTGCACCATAAAATAAAAATTATTTTCGGGCGTGCGTAGCGGATGCGTGCCAAAAATGAAATTATCGCAAAGGCCACGTGGGTACTCCATTTTGGTGTGCACTGGGAGCACATAGATGCTTACGTGGCTTGGTAAAAGGGCCCCTCTGTGCACTATTTATTTTTTAACAATATTTTTCAGGAAGAAGCAGGGAATGGGAAGGGAGGAGTTATGCAGCTAGCACATTTGCATTAGTGCAAGTTAACTGGCTAACACTTGCTTAATGTGGGAAGTGCTCCCACATTAATATTTTTGCAGGTCTCACACTCTAATGGAAAACTGAAGTGTGTCACCTGCAGAAAGGAAAAGAAAAAAAAAACTATTTTAGAGATATTTTAGAAGTGGGCTTAGCATGTAGGAAAGTCCTACATTAAAATGTGCTAAGGTTATTTCTTAGTGCGTCTTAGTAAAAGAGTCCCTCAGAGAGGCTTTGCAGCTTTTGATCTGCCATCTGGAAGAGAAACAATAACAATAACAAAAAAGTAACCGGTGAAAAGCTCTGATATTATAAAGGTGCTTTAATTCTGCATTACAATTAGGGAACTTTGGACAGCAAAAAAGGATAATAAAACTTTCACAGAAAAATACAAAGAAATAAGATGCAAGGTTTATCTTTGAATATTAAATTCCCTCCCTATCCAAAAAAAGCTCTCACAGGTAACATAGCAGGTGAATTTTGAATGAAAGGAAAATTCTATTCCCTGTGCAACAAATAGCCCTTGAATCCAGTTCAAAGAAGTGTACCTGTTTGGATGCTTGTATAAATTTAAGAAAATTAAATCAATTTGATGATAAACCAACTACACAGTCTGCTTTTGAAGCTGCTGGATTCATCAGTTTTGAGACTCTGCTTCTGAAACTGCTGGGTATGTCAATTCTGTGCTCACATGTGGTATGAACTATTCCCCCTTTCTACTGAATAGGACAGTGGTGTCAACCTCCAGTTCCTATATCTGCTGAGAATAAAGTTTGCTATATTTCATAAGGATTCTACAAGGTGTCTACAATAAGCACAAAAAAGATTATGAACTATAAATACTAATTTGACTTGTGTCCACAAATGGTTAGTCATAGTGCATACCGATTTAAGAAGTTTTCTTTCTCCCAGTAGGTAAGAAAGGGGGTTGGAAAAGAGAAACAGAAACTTTCAGTTACAAGATCAATTTATGGTCTGCTATGCCTCAGCACCACAGTGTCTAATTCAAGAGGACTTACATTGTTCCAAGTACCATAAGTAAACTTTATGCTGTTATACATACAAAGACAGCTATTCAAACACACCAGCTGCTATTGCACATCTGCTCAGCCAGTACGCTAATCCTCCAAATGGATGCACCCAGCAGCTTCAGGGCTAGAGTATAAAGCCAGTTTCTTTACAAAGTTGTTGATGTTTGGATTCTAGAATCCAGCCAGCACTTCATTCTCCCCTAGCTAAGTTCAGGGACTCAAAATTGCAAGGGGAAAATGACTTCTTCCTGAAAGAGGTATATTAACTTTGTCAACTCAGTAAGGTGCCCTTTTACTAAGCAGCGTAAGCGTCTACGCATACCCAACACACACCAAAATGGAGTTACCGCCCGGTTACTGCGTGGATCTTGCAGTAATTTCATTTTTGGCGCGCATCTCATACTCGCTACCAAAAAAAAGAATTTTATTTTCAGAGATGCGCCTAGGTTACCGCGTGAGACTTTACTGCTAGGTCGATGGCTGGAGGTAAGGTCACAGACCCAAAATGGATGCATGGCAATTTTGATTTTGCCACACATCCATTTTCAGCAAAAATTTAAAAGGCCTTTTTTTACAGGCGTGCTCGAAAAACCCGCACCTACACTACCACAAGCCATTTTTCAGTGCATCTTAGTAAAAGGACCCCTAAGTTAATTATGTAGGGACAACTTTGCATTAAACATTGCTATTTACAAACTCTTTCCTGGCTCTTTCTTCTTATTCTATTCCAATCACATAGAATAGAGCAAAAGGGAAAAGGGTGGAATGGAATGACTCCTATGATCTGATGTGCATTTATTCATGCACATTCATTTGGGTGCCTTAAAAATGTATTTGCAAAATCACTTGTATGCTCAAATGCAATCACTTTGTGTGCATTTAAAAAGTTTTAGGTGGGAAATTATGAACTTGGGCTACTGTTTAGAAAGTATTGCTTTATTACTGACATACTATTTTAGCACAAGCACCATTTTTTGCAATGAGACTTAAAGGTCCTTTTACTAAGCTGCAATAAGCATTAGCATGTGCTTAGCGCAGTTTAAACTGGCTTACCGTGGGACACACTCAGGTGTCCTGTGGTAATTTTTGGATCTGTGCATACAAACCATGCACTAAAAAAGTATTTCATTTTTTTTTTTAGAGCAGAGGGAGCATATCTGGAGCAGAGAGCGGGCATTTCTGATGTTAAGGGGTCCTTTTACTAAGGTGCACTGAAAAATGGCCTGCACTAGTGTAGGTGTGTGTTTTGGATGTGCACAGATTCATTTTTCAGTGCGCCTGTAAAAAATGTTTTTTTTTTGCTGAAAATGGACATGCGGCAAAATAAAAATTGGCATGTGGCCATTTTGGGACTGAGACATTACCACCACCCATTCACTTAGTGGTAAGGTCTCACGCATTAACCAGGCGGTAATCATCTATGCCGATTACTGCCTGGTTAGCTCCAAGCACCAGAAAATAAAACATATTTTCTGGCACACAAAGCAGATACATGTAAAAAATGAAATTACTGCCCAGGCCATGCGGTAGCCGGGCAGTAATTCCAAATCGACGTGTGTTGTGCATGCATAGGCGCCAACGTGGCTTAGTAAAAGGGTCCCAAACTGATTAGTGCAGCCCTTATTACCTACAAAATAGGTGTTGATAGGTGCTCACATGCTAATAGTTCTTAATGGCCACACGCTATTGCAAAATTAGCACCTGGCCATTACATAATATAACAACATGTTTATTTTTATAGCCCACAATACCTCGCGGTTTCAATGAGGGTTACAAACAATAAATTTGAACAATCTAGAAATACAAAGTTACATGGATACAAAAACTAGCAATCATTTCCTATTAAAATTCATAAAGAAGTGTGTCTTAAGTAAACATCTAAAATGTCTATAGCTTGATGCCTGTACTATTAAAGAAGAAATATCTTTACCCAGTTTAGCAGCCCAGTAAGATATTAATTTACAAATTTTTTCCTTCTTTTTACCTTTAAAGGCAAAAAAGAAAACAGATTAGATGATTGGGTTGATGATTGGGTTTTATGCATTAAAATGGACAAAACAAAACAATTAGATATGAAGGAGCTAAACCATGAGATATTTTGTATATCAAACAGGCTAATTTAAAAACAACACGAGCTGCCACTAGCAACCAATGAACTTTGGAATAATGCACTGTTAAATGATCAGAGCATTTTAAAGAATAAATCAGCTGCAGTGCAGCATTTTCAATAGTCTAATTTTCAAATTAATGTTTGAGAACCTCCTAAATAGACTAACAGGCTCATTTTGCGAAAGAGATGGATGTCCAAAAAGTGACATAAATCTGCACTTGGATGTCCATCTCTCAGAGACATTCAAATCGGTATAATCGAAACCCGATTTTGGACATCTCTAACTGAAGTCCGTCGCAAGAATGTCCAAATTTCAAGGGGGCGTATCGGAGGCATGGTGAAGACGGGACTTGGGCATTCCTAAGGCTTGGACAGCTTTGAGTCATAATCAAAAAAAGCAGATACGTCCGTGACTACAACTTGGACATTTTCACCCGCACCTGTTTTTATTATGAATAAGGCACAAAAAGGTGCCCGGAATGACCAGATGACCACTGGAGGGAATGAGGGATGACCCCCCTTATTCCCCCAGTGGTCACTAACCCCCTCCCACTCTCAAAAAACAGCCTCAGATGTCTATGACAGCGCATGCAGGTCCCTGGAGCAGTTTTAGTGGGTGCAGTGCAATTCAGACAGGTGGACCCAGGCCCATACCCCCCTACCTGTTACATTTGTGGAGGAAACAGCGAGCCCTTCAAAACTCACCAGAAACCCTCTGTACCCACATCTAGGTGCCCCCTTCACCCGTAAGGGCTCTGGTAGTGGTGTACAGTTGGAGGTAGTGGGTTTTTGGGGGCTCAGCACACAAGGTAAGGGAGCTATGTACCTTGGAGCATTTTATGAAGTCTATTGCAGTGCCCTCTAGGGTGCCCGGTTGCTGTTCTGGCATGTCAGGGGGACCAGTGCACTACAAATTCTGGATCCTCCCATGTCCAAATGGCTTGCATTTGGACATTTTTGACTTGAACGTCTTTGGTTTCGAACATCGCTGAAAGTCAAAGACGTCCAAGTCTAAGGACGTCCAAATCCAAGGACATTCTTGGTATTTTTGAAATGAAAGATGGGCACCCATCTTTTTTTGAAAATTACCTTTTCCCCGCCTCCAGATCTGGACCTTTTTCAAAGACGTCCAAATCCCAACGTAGACGTTTCTTTCGAAAATGCCCATTTATATTACAATAGTCCAAAGAATTAAGTAGCAGTGCTTGAACCAACAATCAAAATGGTTGAACTTCAAAATATTTACAAAGACAAAGCAATTTGTGCATAAGGAAGAAAGTTTTATGCACTACCTTATTGACATGAAGCTCCGTGATACCTGTTGAATCCAAATACATCTCCAAAATCCTTACAAAGGAGGAAAAATATAATTCTGGTGGTTAATACAGTAACAATATTGGAATCCGCAGGACCCCCCCCCCCCCCCCCCCCCGAGCCTATAATCAATAACAACTTTGCTTAAGATTTAACAAAGTTCCTGTAATTCCCACTGTATCTAATATTTGTAGGAGAACTTCAAAATCTACTAAATCAAAAGCACTGGTTACGTCAAATTGGAGAAGCAAAATTTTCTTTCCCTCATTTAACCATACTTGAACCATATCAAATAATGCACATGAGAAGAATGAAGGATATGGTGCTGTCCAAAAAAAAATGAACTGAGTAACAACAATTCCCTTCCATCAATTTAATAAATAGTGGTATTACGGCTATAGGCCTATAATTTGAAATCATCCCCATTGAGCGCTTGGTGCTTTTCAAAATGGGAGATATAATTACAGTATATCCTCTAACTCCGAGGGAAATTTGCCTATTGTTTATGTTCTATCCAATGAAAAAGGTGTTGTTTAAATTTTAATGCATAGATAAGAGTGTATATTGAATTTGCTGTCAATAAAAATCATTGAAACATAAATTTTAATGAACCTGATTGCATTGATTTTGGAGGACAGCTGTATAACCAGCAATGTGATCTTGCATACTTCTTATAAAGTACATCTAACATTGTTCCCTCTAAAGAAACAAAACTGAGACCAGACTCTATCAAATGGGATCCCGTCATGTCTGACAGGTATAAAATCTGCTACAACCATATCTAATGGTCATACTAAGGACTGTCTACAAGAGAATACTTGTTGACAAAAAATGTGCCAACTGTTCAACAGATGGCCTATCCTTCTGATAATGACCCCAGACAATTACTTGTGTTTGTAAGGTTATGTACCAAAGTAAATAAAGCTTTCACATTGGTAACACCTTCCCCAATTAACTTAATATAATAATCCTTTCTCTTATTTCTTAGTGCAAGTTTATAAACCCGCATTGCTGATCTCTATTCACCACGTGTCACTTCTGATCTATCTTTATTCCAGCGTCTCTCTACCTTTTCAGTTCTAGTAGTTCTCCATCAAACCACTTGTCTGAAGCGTGAAATCGCTTTGATCTATTACAGACTGACGCTATTTGATCCAGAATTTCAACACTTACCTTCTGTCCGGCTGTGGTAAAAATGGCCTTAGAATATGGGAAAGACTTGTGCAAGGGCATGCTAAAGTCCCTTTTTACTACAGCTTAGTAAAATGACCCTTTAGTTACTAACTGTGGTAGAATAACAGATCTTAATGACAGTTCACAATGATAATTTTCCCCTTAATATGCATAGAAAAAGTTATCAAAATGAATGTGTGAAATGAACTGGAAAACAATTGGGAGAAAGTTTGGAAAAATCGAAAAGCAAATACAAAAAATAAGGTGTGAAATGAGCTGAATAAAATTGTCTGGAAATCAGAAAAAAAAAGGTCTAACAATGACCCCAAAATTAACTGAATTTTAATTTTTCAGTACATATCTCTCGTATTGGAGAAACTTTATAATTGTCTGCTATAACATGAACTGACCTCTGTATGCAATTATTGTACTGGCTACATAAGTAATAAGACCCACCAAGTATTATATTTGACAATTTTAGAAAGATGCATTTTCCTTCTTAAATCTGCTGTGTAGAAATGCAATGAACAGCAGCAGGAACAAGTGAAAACTTAACAGGAATAAATAAACATGACACATGACACAGAGCCGGTGGTGGAAGGCGGGGCTGGTGGTTGGGAGGCGGGGATAGTGCTGGGCAGACTTATACGGTCTGTGCCAGAGCCAGTGGTGGGAGGCGGGACTGGTGGTTTGGAGGCGGGGATAGTGCTGGGCAGACTTATACGGTCTGTGCCAGAGCCGGTGGTGGGAGGCGGGGCTGGTGGTTGGGAGGCGGGGATAGTGCTGGGCAGACTTATATGGTCTGTGCCCTGAAGAGGACAGGTACAAATCAAGGTATACACAAAAAAGTCGCACATATGAGTTTATCTTGTTGGGCAGACTGGATGGACCGTGCAGATCTTTTTCTGCCGTCATCTACTATGTTACTATATGTTACTATGTTACTAAGTCTACTCGGTTATACACGTATGCTTTGCATTATGTAATGAATGCAACCCCAAACTGGTTAAAGTCAAGTACCCACATATTTTTGAATATTAACTTTCATGTTCATGTATGCAGAAATAAAGAGTTACCCCCTCATTCCATAATCTTGCATGCACATTTCCTCACTCATGCAAAACTGCATGGTTAGTTACAGAGGGGTCATTTTACTAAGCTGTGGGAAAAAGGGCCGTGCTGTAGCGGCGGGGGCCATTTTTACCACAGTAGGTAAAACCCACATAAAAATGGTCATAAGGTAAGGTTACTCTTACCACGTGGCCATGTGGGGGGGAGCACTAATCACCACCCATTGAGGTAGTAGTAAAGGCTCCTACAGTAACCCAGCAGTAACCGGGCAGTGTGCTGCGATGCCCGATTACCGACAGGTTAGCGCCAAGCTATAAAACTTTTTTTACGGCATGACAGAAATGATGTGTGCTCAAGGAGGAACTACTGCCATTGGCTGCATTGGACTAGCGGTAGTTCCGAGTTAGCATGCAGTAAGCCTACTTGGGGCTTAACGACCCTTTGTAAAGGGCCCCAGAATGCTAGAAGTTATGTATGTAACTTAACTGGAAAAGTAGGCACGAAGTGGTGACAACAGCCAATGATTGGTGCTAATTCAAGTTAATTGGTGCTAATTTGCAGTCATGCACATAACTGCACTTAGTTTATCTATGAACTTAACACTGAAAATCTATAGCACGTAACTTCCAGGGGATGTGCATATGGAAGAGGCCAAACACTTATACGCTAAGCTACTAGAATCATGTCAGTTATGTGCTCAACTCTAACTTTCAGGGGGGAAGTTATCAGTATGGGCTACCATTAAAATGGGTTATTTCACCACAACTCATGCTAATTTAGGGGCCCTTTTACTAAGCGGCACCAAAATGGAGTTACTGCCTGGCTATCGTGTGGTAATTTCATTTTTGGCATGTGTCCGATACGCGCATCTGAAAAATTATTTTTATTTTCGGACACACGTATCGGATGTGAGTCAAGTCCATAGGTCATTACTGCCCAGCTACCACGTGAGTCTTTACCACTAGGTCAATGGCTGGCGGTAAGGTCGCAGACCTAAAATGGATGTGTGGCAATTTTGATTTTGCTGCATGTCCATTTTCAACAAAAATTTTTTAAAAAGGGCCTTTCTTACAGGTGCACTGAAAAATGGATTGGCGCACGCCCAAAACCCACGCCTATACTACCGCAAGCCATTTTTCAGCGCACCTTAGTAAAAGGACCCCTTAATGCAGGTCCCATATTATGCAACAAACCTAGTTACTAATAATTCTGGTTAACAGTAAAATAACCTGACTTAACGGTAACTCACTATCCAGCTTATAATTGAAAAAGAAAAATGCCTATATTGCGACCCAAATCGGGAGATAGACGTTTATCTCACAAAAACGAATAAAGCGGTATAATCGAAAGCCGAATTTGGATGTTTTCAACTGCACTCCGTCACGGATGCGGACAAAGTTGATGGGGGCGTGTCGAAGGCGTGGTGAAGGCGGAACTGGGGCGTGGTTATCGGGCGATCAGAGATGGGCGCCTTTCGCTGATAATGAAAGAAAAATATGCGTTTTTAGCGAGAATTTAGGGCACTTTTCCTGGACCCTGTTTTTCCAAAAAGTGCCCTAAATGACCAGATGACCACTGGAGGGAATCGGGGATGACCTCCCCTGACTCCCCCAGTGGTCACAAACCCCCTCTCACCACAAAATATGGCGTTTCACAACTTTTTATTTTCACCCTCAAATGTCATACCCACCTCCCTGGCAGCAGTATGCAGGTCACTGGAGCAGTTATTAGGGGGTGCAGTGGACTTCAGGCAGGTGGACCCAGGCCCATCCCCCCCCACCTGTTACACTTGTGCTGGTAAATGGGAGCCCTCCAAACCGCCCCCCAAACCCACTCTACCCACATGTAGGTGCCCCCCTTCACCCCTTAGGGCTATAGTAATGGTGTAGACTTGTGGGCGGTGGGTTTTGAGGGGGATTTGGGGGGCTCAACACCCAAGGGAAGGGTGCTATGCACCTGGGAGCTCTTTTAACTTTTTTTTTGTTTTTGTAAAAGTGCCCCCTAGGGTGCCCGGTTGGTGTCCTGGCATGTGAGGGGGACCAGTGCACTACGACTCCTGGCCCCTCCCACGAACAAATGCCTTGGATTTATTCATTTTTGAGCTGGGCGCTTTCATTTTCCATTATCACTGAAAAACAAAAACGCCCAGCTCACAAATTGTCGAATAAAACATGGACGTCTATTTTTTTCCAAAATACGGTTCGGTCCGCCCCTTCACGGACCCGTTCTCGGAGATAAACGCCCATGGATATAGATGTTTTTGTTCAATTATGCCCCTCTATGACAACTTCCACCCTTAGTTATTTAAAGTTTATACTAGTCATGGATATGGTGTAAGCAGCCTCACCTAAAAGTTGGTGTGTAACTGTGAATTGTGTTAATATTCTATAACAGCAATTATGCATGTAATGCCGATATAGAATTTGCACTTATCCCAGGATTCTATATACAGTGGGGGAAATAAGTATTTGATCCCTTGCTGATTTTGTAAGTTTGCCCACTGACAAAGACATGAGCAGCCCATAATTGAAGGGTAGGTTATTGGTAACAGTGAGAGATAGCACATCACAAATTAAATCCGGAAAATCACATTGTGGAAAGTATATGAATTTATTTGCATTCTGCAGAGGGAAATAAGTATTTAATCCCTCTGGCAAACAAGACCTAATACTTGGTGGCAAAACCCTTGTTGGCAAGCACAGCGGTCAGACGTCTTCTGTAGTTGATGATGAGGTTTGCACACATGTCAGGAGGAATTTTGGTCCACTCCTCTTTGCAGATCATCTCTAAATCATTAAGAGTTCTGGGCTATCGCTTGGCAACTCGCAGCTTCAGCTCCCTCCATAAGTTTTCAATGGGATTAAGGTCTGGTGACTGGCTAGGCCACTCCATGACCCTAATGTGCTTCTTCCTGAGCCACTCCTTTGTTGCCTTGGCTGTATGTTTTGGGTCATTGTCGTGCTGGAAGATCCAGCCACGACCCATTTTTAAGGCCCTGGTGGAGGGAAGGAGGTTGTCACTCAGAATTGTACGGTACATGGCCCCATCCATTCTCCCATTGATGCGGTGAAGTAGTCCTGTGCCCTTAGCAGAGAAACACCCCCAAAACATAACATTTCCACCTCCATGCTTGACAGTGGGGACTGTGTTCTTTGGGTCATAGGCAGCATTTCTCTTCCTCCAAACACGGCGAGTTGAGTTCATGCCAAAGAGCTCAATTTTTGTCTCATCTGACCACAGCACCTTCTCCCAATCACTCTCGGCATCATCCAGATGTTCACTGGCAAACTTCAGACGGGCCGTCACATGTGCCTTCCGGAGCAGGGGGACCTTGCGGGCACTGCAGGATTTGCAATCCGTTATGTCGTATGTGTGTTACCAATGGTTTTCGTGGTGACAGTGGTCCCAGCTGCCTTGAGATCATTGACAAGTTCCCCCCTTGTAGTTGTAGGCTGATTTCTAACCTTCCTCATGATCAAGGATACCCCACGAGGTGAGATTTTGCGTGGAGCCCCAGATCTTTGTCGATTGACAGTCATTTTGTACTTCTTCCATTTTCTTACTATGGCACCAACAGTTGTCTCCTTCTCGCCCAGCGTCTTACTGATGGTTTTGTAGCCCATTCCAGCCTTGTGCAGGTGTATGATCTTGTCCCTGACATCCTTAGACAGCTCCTTGCTCTTGGCCAATTTGTAGAGGTTAGAGTCTGACTGATTCACTGAGTCTGTGGACAGGTGTCTTTCATACAGGTGACCATTGCCGACAGCTGTCTGTCATGCAGGTAACGAGTTGATTTGGAGCATCTACCTGGTCTGTAGGGGCCAGATCTCTTACTGGTTGGTGGGGATCAAATACTTATTTCCCTCTGCAGAATGCAAATAAATTCATATACTTTCCACAATGTGATTTTCCGGATTTAATTTGTGATGTGCTATCTCTCACTGTTACCAATAACCTACCCTTCAATTGTGGGCTGCTCATGTCTTTGTCAGTGGGCAAACTTACAAAATCAGCAAGGGATCAAATACTTATTTCCCCCACTGTATGGTGCCTCAATTAACATGTGGAAATGGAAGCATATTCCATAACAATCGTATAATTTAATTGGTTAACTAGCTAATCAGTGCTGTTAATTGGATGTTAACAAGTAATTATCAGCACTAATTGGCATTAATTGAGATTTCCGCACACAACTCACTAAGTGTATTCTATAATGTAGTGTGCCTAAATATTAAGTTGTATAGTTGAAAAGGGGGTGGGGCATGGGTGTTTCTAAAATCTATGCGCATTAGTATAGAACATACCCGATCTGCACCAAATTTTGGTGTTGGGATTTTACACCAAATAAAACGTGGCCTAAATTGATGCAATCAAATTTGATCACATAAAGAGCCACTTGGTGTATTCTATTTATTTATTTAGATTTTGCTCACACCTTTTTCAGTTGTAGCTCAAGAAGAGTTACATTCAAGTACAGTGGATATTTACAGTATATACCATAAGGAAATTTAAGTCTATTCTATAAAATTTAGGTGTACTTTACACAATACACTTAGGCATAATTTTTTCTGTGCAGTTTTTAGGTGCCATATATAGAATCTAGCCCTTAGCATCATCATAGTGCTTAACTTTAGATGAGCTGCAGAGAATTTAATTTTTTATGTTTATGTGTGACTCTTCATATTTCCATTATTAGGACATAACCAAAAGTAACCATCTGACTTTTTCACTCTCAGGAAGACTAAAAACTGATACTAATATGGCAATCTTGATTTTCTTTACGTCCTTGTAGGTCTTATTCCATGTCTTTTCCAGAGCCTTCTTCATTTTCTCACTGACTAAGAAATTCCTCAACCACTTCATTTCTATCATTCCTTCATTCCATTGGTTCATTAACATGCTGGATGAGTTCTGAACAGTGTTAGTATTTATTTTAATTACAGCTACTTCTAGCATCAGTGATTTCATGTTTCACAGTTCTCTCATCAGAACCTTCAAGGCTGACTTGAGTATTGTTAATATCTTGGAAACCTGGAATTGCAGCAGGTGGAGTGGAAATGTTTCATTTGATTTTGAAAAGGAGATTTAGTCTATTGATTTCATAGGGTCAGGCAGTATCTTGAGGCATCAACTCTCCATGTTCTATATCAAGTCACTGTGAACATGCTGAGATAGTTCACACTTATTCTTTCTTTCTTGGTCTTTATGGTGGATCACTTAAATTAAGTCATTCGTGTTCCCTGTTCATAGATGCCCCTACAGCATCATTCAGTGGTTTCTAATAATCCTTGATACTAATGCATTTGAGACGACATTATATGCA
Organism: Microcaecilia unicolor; assembly: GCF_901765095.1. Lineage (NCBI taxonomy): Eukaryota > Metazoa > Chordata > Amphibia > Gymnophiona > Siphonopidae > Microcaecilia > Microcaecilia unicolor. The sequence continues at coordinate 63,625,230 of NC_044037.1, read as the reverse complement.
AATATATCTCATGCATATTTATTATAGATATTCAGTTCAGTGGGCCTATAGGACTGGGTTAGACACTACTGTCTAGTATTTTAAACCAATACAAGATGTTACACAACATTGAAAATTTATTACAACTTGCAGTGCCATTCAACTGTCACTGACAAATATCTATTATATTTATAGCAACAACAGGGCAGATTGAATTTGATAAAATTGCATTAGCTAGACCCTGTTTCATCAGATCCTTTTCATTGTATCATTTTATTCTAGTCTCATCTCCTATGAATAAACATTGGAAAGAGAGGCAGTAGGTTTTTGTTTCTTGTAATTGAATTTGTTGTAAAGCAATGGTGTTTGGGAAAAGGCACACATCAGCACTGTTAACTAAAATATCTCATAGTACCATAGTAAATGACAGCAGATAAAGATCTGTGTGGTCCATTCACTCTACCTTTACTAAAGTTTAGTGAGCACTAACAGAGATTAGAGTGTGTTAAATGCTGTGCATCTTATTTTATACCCATGGACCACATGGCAGTTAACACACACTAATGTCCATTAGTGCATGCCGAGCTTTATTTATTTATTTATTTATGCTGCATTTGTATCCCACATTTTCCCACCTATTTGCAGGCTCAATGTGGCTTACATTATGGTTGCAATGGCATCCACTATTAACAGAGTAAGAGGTTCAGCATATTGTTACAATTAATGTGCAAGAATAACAGGTAAATAGGGTAAATAAATGATAATACATGACATATAAGTGAGTGCAGGATAAGATATAATGTTCAATAATGATAATATGATAAAATATCAAATTAGAAGGATCAATATTTAGTAAAAGGACCCTTTTTTTTTTTTTGTATTCTTTTTTTTTTATTCAATGCTCTTTCTAAATAGGGATCCTCTGTGGTTATCTCATGCATTTTTAAATTCTGTTTATGTTTTTTGTCCCTATCACCTCCACAAAGAGGGTAATCCAGGCATCACATTTCTGTCAAAAAGTATTTCCTGAGGTTATTCCTAATCTACTATTCTAACCATCAATTCATGTCCTCCAGTTCTTCTGCTTCCTGACTCAGAAAAAAAATGTGCTTGTATATTATTACCTTCCAAGTATTTAAACATCTGTATCACATGTTTCCTTGTTCATTTCATCTAGGGCTGGGGTTCTCAACTCTGTCTTTGGGATACACCCAACTAGTCAGGTTTTTCAACATACACACAGTGAATATGGCATGAGATAGATATTTGCATACAATTTATGGGGTACTGTGTTTGTGAGTTGCTGCTTTTTAACATCTTTATAAATGATCTGGAGATGGGGTAAACTTGTGAAGTTATTAAATTTGCTGACAACACAAAGTTGTTAAATTGCAAGAGGATTGTGAAAAATTACAAGAGGAACTTATGCGTCCTGGAGACTAGGCATCCAAATGGCAGATGACATTGAGATATGGCCTCCAAAAGTGAACACAATACTGCAAGTGTCACCTTACCAACAACCTGTACAGGGCAATTAACACCTTCTTTCTTCTGCTGGTTAAGTCTCTCTCTACACAACCTAGCATCCTTCTGCCTTTGGTCACTGCCTTCTTTTGCTACCTGTAGATCCTTAGATACTATCACCTCAAGATCCTGTTCTGGTCTGTGGATTTTAGCCTAACACTCCCTAACAGATACTTCTTCACATTAAAGTTTAACTCATATATTAGACCACCTTCTAATTTTTGTAGATCTTTTCTCATATTGTCACTCACAAATTTATTAAATAGAATCAGCTCCAGTATCGATCCCTGAAGCATTCTACTACTCACTTTTCTTTCCTCTGAGTGAATTCCATTTACCACCACCCTCTGTCATTTATCAACCAGTTTCTAATTTAGTTCACCATTTTGGGTCCTAACTTCAACTCATTCAGTTTATTCATGAGCCTCTTGTGAAGAATCATAACAAAGGCTTTGATGAAATTCAAGCAGACTACATCAAGCACGAGACCTTGATCCAATTCTCAGATCATCCAGATAAAGAAATCAATCAGTTATTTGGCATAATTTTCCTTTGGGAAACACCATGTTACCTCGAATCTTGCAATCCATTGGATTCTAGCAAGTTTACTATCCTTTCCTTCAGCAGAGCCTCCATTACTTTTTCCAAGCACCAAAATGAGGCTTGCCAGCTTATGATTTCTTACTAATTGTATTTCACCATTTTTATGAAGAGGCATTGATATAAAATAAATTTAGCAACAATTGTAATTTGCTATTCTCCAACTATCTTCCAAAGATAGGTACAGATTGCAATTTGTCTGTATTTATATGATATTCATCCAGTTGTGTTAGAGACAATATTAAACACTAATAGGTAATACAGATGTTAGTAGATATTGAACAGTGTAGAAATGTTAAATGCCAAAGACCCAACACGGGCTATTGTTCAGCCCAGAAACACGCCTGCCTCAGGGGTTAAAATAATATACTCTTTGATAAAAAATGAAATCCAACGCAATCCTTCTAAAAACACTTCAAGTTAGGCAGTTTCTACACCTTTGGTATAACCCACTGCCTAACTTGACGTGTGTAATATTTTGACCCCTGAGGCAGGTGCCCTTCTGTGCCGAAACATGGCCCATATCGGGTCTTTGGTGTTAAGGATTTCTACATTGTTTCAGTCTTGAGGGCTCCTTTGTGCTTTTTTTGCTGATTTGTGTACTTTTGAATCTTCTCTTCTGCTACTTCAGTAGACATCACTGGCAATGTTTATGTTGGATTTGTGATTGCAAAAGTGGCCATAGTGTTCTAGGAAGCTGAAGCAGTACATGCTACTTGTTGAGCTAATTATTTTATATCATTTACAATACCGCAATTTTAGTTAGATTAACATTTGCTACATTTTAATTTCTAAATCAAAACACTTGGTAGTTTCTGTTAAATTTAATTCAGTAATAATTCTAACAGAAAGCAATGGTCTTTCCCCATGAAATATTTAATGAAGTATGTGTTTATCACAATACATTTCCTTGTTAATTGGTTAGTTACTTGCTTAAGCAAGCAAATAACATGGGCAGGAGTGTGCCATTAGTCTAAAACTAAATGAAGTGAAAGTAAATGCACTATCAATTTCAAGCTAATAGCCTTTTTCTATGACTGGTGAAGGGGCAATCTGGAACCTATAATATGAAACAAGCTATGAAGCTAACATAATACCTGTAGTTCTACAAAACAGTTTTTAATGTTATGATTTTAGGGTCTTGATTTACCAGTGGGGTTTTTTTTTTCCTACATAAGCACTGTAGGTGCAATTCTATAATGTAGGCACTAATATTTACCTATGCCTGAAGCGCATAGATATTAGAATAATGGCATTTATGAAACATATGTGCACATATACTGTAAGCATGTAAATTCCAAAATTTCACCTAAGTGCAATTTTGCAAATAATCATTTAACTTGCAGAGCACATAACTGCAAAGGACATATAAATGTGTGGAGCATGAGTGGATCTCTTGCTTACATGCATTAATTATAGAATACTTTAATTTATGCATGTATCTCTGACATTTAGGCACTAACAAACCAGCTCTACAGCTGGCATTAGAACTCATATCTAAAGGCAAAGCACGCATATACCCAGTTAGACTAGTATTCTGTAAAGCAAAGTAGGTGCCTACATTTCTTTTTAGAATAGGCTCCTAACAGGTACTCTCTGAGTACTTAATTATATGCACCTTGTTATAGAATTGTCCTTTAAGGTAGTGTTTCCCAAGTTGGTCCTTGAGTACTCCCTTGCCAGTCAGGTTTTCAAGATATCCACCCTTCGCCTAGCCTCTCTCATACCCCCTCCCTAGCATTCACCCAGCCTTTCTCAAGCTCCCTCCAGTCTTCACCCAGTTTCTTTTGTGCCCCCTCCATAGCCTTCACCCAGTCTGTTTTTCTCATTTCCTTCCTCCTCTCCACTAGCCTTTACTCATTTCTCTATGTCTTATGGCATCCACCAGCTCTTGCCTTAGAAATTACTTCTCTCGGCTCAGTACAGCGATCAGGATCCCCATATGCTCGAGCCCCACAGTGCAGGAAGTTCAGGAAGTCTTGCAGTTCCAAGTCCCACGAGACTTGAAACCGCAACACTTCCAAAACTTCCTGTACCATAGGCTGAAGTATATGGAGAACCTGGTCACTATACTGAGCCAAGAGAAGCAGTTTGAGGTAGCTCTACTAGAGGAGAGAAAAAATATCTTTCTGGAGACATTCTGGGTGCCAGGGTGCAATTTCTAGGTGCCATGGCGACCTGACACCCAGGATTTGTCGAGCCCTGCATTAACTATTAGTGGAAAGAACTTTCAGAGTCCCCAATAGTTCATCCCCTGATGCAGACTTTTTGAAGGCGAAACATGGCCACGTCGGACACCTTAATTAAAAAATGCTTTTCTCTTCAATTTGTTGATCAGCTCTGCTTTGTTTATGGATTGAGTAAGTGCAGGTCTGCTGAAGTTAAGGCTGTGTTCCGGATGCAAAGTATAATAAAGCTGGTGACTTACTACTCAAGAACTGTGTTTCAAATTTGTGTTGGGGGTACAAGGAGCTTATAAGCAGCAAGGCCGATCTACTCTCTTTTCACTTAGTGCAATATATTCTAACTTTCCCATCTTATATCTTAGGCTTCTGGCATTTGCATACAGAAATTTCAAACAATGTTATTCCTATTTACAACTTGTTCAGCAGTTGACAGTGATAATTTGCAATCTTTAAAATCTGTCTGCACTGTATTTCTAATCTTCTCACTTTCAACAGTATCCTACCTACTGCATTTTGCAATATCTGGAACTTTTAGTTACATTATACTAGTAACTCCATGTATACTGCTGGATTCTGTATAGGTCTCCCAAAGTTAGTTGTGGATACCAGATCTGCAGAAAACAAATTAGCTAATTAGGTGCTAAGAATCAATAATTAGTGTCAACAAGCACTTAGGGCCCCTTTTACCAACCTGCGGCAAAAGGGGGCCAGCGCTGGCATCAACACATGTTTTACACATGTGCTGAGGCCCCTTTTTACCATGGTTGGTAAAAGGGAAGTCTCAATTTCTTAAAGAAAATAGCAAGCAGCAAATAAAACACTTGCCATTCAGCCATTTTGGGGGAGAACCCTTACTGCCACCGATTGAGATGGCGGTAAGAGCTCCTGTGTTAACCTGGAGGTAAACGGGCAGCATATGGCCTGCCCGATTACTGCCGGGTACACTCCAGCACTACCAAAATAAATAAATTTTTGTAGTGCCGGAAATGATGGCACGCTAGGAGTGGGAAGTAATGCTGGGCTGCTGTGGTAGCCCGGCGGCACTCCCTCTATAGTGAGCGTTAAGCTCGCATTTGGCTTACTGTCACTTAGTAAAAGGAGCCCTTAATTGGTAGTAATTAGGAGTTACATGTGGATGTGCCCTATGCCCTATTATGTAACGTATGCCTAAATTTCATAGAGTGAAATCTCAAAGGAGGTGTGGCCATGGGAGGGGCATGGGTGGTTCAGGGGCATTCCAAGAAGTTAGGCACAATGTTATAAAATGCTGTGATTTAGGCATCTAACTACTGTTAATTGGGCACCAGTATTTATTAGCAGCCTTTGGCAGATGTAAATGCTCACACCAAAAGTTAAACACGAACCCCCCGATATTTAGCTGGCAGCAGATAGCGCTTTTGCTGTCGGCCACTGGCATTACATCTGGATATGCAATGCCAGGCCACTTCTGGTGGCTAGCATTGGATATCCAGGTATATTTTAACTGCTAAAAGGTTGATTGGTTATGCCAATTTTCAGTGTTAAATAGTTAACATTTTAGTAGTCAAAGATAGGACCGATAGGACAACTATTTATGTGGTCCTACTTGACTGCTAAATTTATCTGGTTAAGCGCTGAATAACCAGATAACCAGATAAATCACGCGATATAGCCGGTTTTGTGCTAGGCGCTAACCAGTATTATTCAGAGGGAGATAACCTCTCCCGCACCGCACCGCACCTTCAGAGTACATTCTCATGGATCTTCCTCCACTCCCATCCCGCTCTCTGTTGGAGTTCCCCAGGGATCTGTCCTTGGACCCCTTCTTTTTTCAATCTACACCTCTTCCCTGGGCTCACTGATCTCCTCTCATGGTTTCCAATATCATCTTTATGCTGATGACACCCAGCTGTATCTCTCCACACCAGACATCACTGCGGAGACCCAGGCCAAAGTATCGGCCTGCTTATCCGACATTGCTGCCTGGATGTCCAACCGCCACCTGAAGCTGATCATGGCCAAGACTGAGCTTATCGTCTTTCCACCAAAACCCACTTCTCCTCTTCCTCCACTCTCTATCTCAGTTGATAACACCCTCATCCTCCCTGTCTCATCTGCCCGCAACCTTGGAGTCATCTTCGACTCCTCCCTCTCCTTCTCTGCGCACATCCAGCAGATAGCCAAGATCTGTTGCTTCTTTCTCTTTAACATCAGCAAAATTCACCCTTTCCTCTCTGAACACACCACCCAACTCTATCCACTCTCCTCATTACCTCTTCGCCTGACTACTGCAACCTACTCCGCATTGGCCTCCCACTTAACTATCTATCCCCCCTTCAATCCATTCAGAACATCTGCTGCTCGTCTTATATTCCGCCTCGACCGAAATGCTCATACACCCTCTCCTCAGGGTCACTTCATTGACTTCCGATCAGATTACCGTATACAGTTCAAGCTTCTCCTTCTTACCTACAAATGCACTCAGTCTGCAGCCCCTCATTACCTCTCTACCCTCATCTCCCCTTACATTCCCACCCGAAACCTCCACTCACAGGACAAATCCCTCCTCTCAGTACCCTTCTCCACCACCGCCAACTCCAGGCTCCGCCCTTTCTGCCTCGCCTCACCCTATGCTTGGAATAAACTTCCTGAGCCTTTACGCCAAGCCCCCTCCCTACCCATCTTCAAAATCCTTGCTCAAAGCCCACCTCTTCAATGTTGCCTTCGGCACCTAACCTTTTTACCTATTCAGGAAATCTAGACTGCCCTAATTTGACTGCCCCTATTTGACTGATTGTACATTTGTCCTTTAGATTGTAAGCTCCTTGAGCAGGGACTATTCTTCTATGTTAAACTGTACAGCGCTACATAACCCTAGTAGCGCTTTAGAAATGTTAAGTAGTAGTAGTATCTCCTGCTGAATATTAGTTGTAGGCTCTGATGTTTCAGACCAGTTAAATAATGCTGAATATCAGGGGGAAATGCAGGCAAGTTAGTATTTTGTAAAGGTTATGCAACACAGTACACTTTTTGCAAAATACTAATTCAGTGTGGATCATCTCGCACCTAACTTTGGGTGCTATTTATTGAATTCCTTCCATAGTGCATTTGGATTAAGACCAAACTCTGCACAACTACCCTCAAGGTGGACTCAACCAAACAAGGTTGGATCTGTCATATCATTTAAAAGAAACACATATTTTTCATCATCTTGGAGAGTTGTGCTTATTCAGTCACTCACTGCTCAAGTACTAGCGCCAATGATTTAAAAGACTCTACCCAGGAAATATCAATGAGCCCAATTTTTGGCAATGGTGGACAATCTACCTTACTTCCTGCACTCTGGTAAATATCTGTCATGTCTCTTTATTGCATATGCCGGGTCTTCCATCAGACTAGTCACAAGATAGTTCCAACAGGTGTTAGCTCTTATACATTGAAGAAAAGAGGAAGAGTTTCCAATGGGAACTGTGCAACAGGATGCTCTGAAATAATTTTCAGTGTCATTATCTGGATAATGCTGCTGAAAATCTGGGGATGTCTTTGGTCAGTGGTACTTATCCAAGTAGCAAACACCATCCACCCGGATAAGTAGTTTTGAGTATTGGTCAGCATGAGGATTATTCTCAAAATATTGTCTAAAGGATATGCAGTAAGCACAAATTCTATGATGGCAATTATGCGTCAATTTCATGCGCCAAAACTAGCACAGGCCACTTTTTACCACAGCTTAGTAAAAGAGCCCCTAAGTGAGAAAAAGAGAGCAATTAATTCTATAATTAGAAGGAAAGTGTTTTACAATATTGGTTATGAGACTACAACAAATGATTTGTGGTTTCTCCATACTCTCTGACCATATACAGCTGGAGTCTTTTCATGGTAGCCTCTGTCTGTTAGCTTTATTACCTGTGTATTCTGCTCAACTATCACAGTAAAGAGAAATTCCAACAGAAAAACAGTCCATCCAATTTAAGTTATCACAGACCATCCTTAGACCTAACTCTGACAATACCATAATTGAATGATGAAAAATTGTAGATTGCTCAAGATTTGATATGGGACCAGAACAAGGGTGGCACCAGATTCCTGATGGCCTCAGCAGCATCTGAGAACAACTCAAAATCCTACATACAAAATTCAGACTGCTAAAACATATGCATCTGTCACAAATTGCGGCATTTTCAATATGATGTCTAAGTCCCGACTTTGGACGTTTTCCAAAAATGTCCAAAATCTGAATAGGAAGAAGGCCATTTTCAAAAAAGAAAAACATCTATCTTTTTTTTTTTTTTTAAATACTGCTTTGAGCAAGGTTTTGTGATTTGTATGTTTTTATTTTTTGATACACTACCCCCTCCCCCCCCCTCCCCGCACAAAATCAAGCCATAGGATGTAGGAGCAGCAACTTTTTTTAGTAGACTGGTCCCCTTGACATCCCGGGACATCAACAGTGGCACCCTAGGGGCCTGCAGTGGACTCATAAAATGCTCCCAGGTACACATCTCACCATTGCTCCCTTACCTTGTCTTCTGAGTCCCTCAAAACTTACCCAAACCCCCCTACACCAATTGTACACCCTTACAGGTGAAGGGGGAACTTTTTGTGGGTACAGTGGGTTTCTGGTGAGTTTTGGAGGGCTCACAGTTTCCTCAACAAGTATAACAGGTAGGGGGAGGTAAAAGCATGGGTCCACTGCCTGCAGTTATTCTAATGGACCGAGTATAACATCTGAGGCTAGCATAGAGGCTGGCAAGTAATATTTTTCATCACATTTTGGGGGATGGGAGGGGGTTAGCGACCACAGGGGGAGTAGAGGGAGGTCATCCCTGATTCCGTCCAGTGGTCATCTGGTCTTTCAGGGTACCTTTTTGTGCCTTATTTATTATAAAAACAGGTCTAGCTCAAAACATCTTCGTTTTAGGCCTGGACAGTTTTGTTTTGTTCCATTATGGCTGAAAAACATCCAAGTGTTAGGAATGCCCAGATCCCGCCTTTAACATGCCCCTGACACACCCCCTTGTGATTTGAATGCACTTCTGACAGACTTCATAGGAAACGTCTAGAAATTGGTTTTGAAAATACCAATTTGGACGTTTTTGTGGAAAAAGATCCAAATGCAGATTTGTGCAACCTTTTGAGACGTTTTTTCTGTTTTTGAAAATGAGCCCAAAAGTCATCTTTTTGACAGGCAAGCTCTAGGCACAAACTCCTTCAGCTTAACCACTCAGTCATGGAAATAAAACATCATTTACATCAAATACACTGTATTATCCAAGAAACTAACCTCCCTGTTTATTAAGCCATGTTAGCGACTGCCGGTTGCTAATGCGGACACAGCCTATTCACTTGAATGAGTTGTGTCGGCATGCCGCACAGTTTAGTAAATGGAGGGGGTGGGGGGATTATCAACAGGGCCTTCTCCTTCATGATAGAAACATGGGATCAAGAAGACATCAGGCAAAAACTGCCCAGTATCTCAGCACAAGCACTGGAATTGATTGGACCCACAAATAGAAAATCATCTAGATATTGCATCATTTTCTACCCACCCTAACTTCAGCCATTGTATGAACGTACAAACAGTTCAAACCATGTGTAAGTTATGAAATGGTCCATTGGCAGAGGTCCAAATACTAATGGCCATTGATATGAAGACCTACTTACACAAACAGATGGAATGCTGACTCAATGTCTACCTTTGCCATCAGTGCCCCACAGATACAACACCATGTTAACTGAATCACTGAATTAAAAGACACATTTATAAAATCATGTGTCCACATAGAAGCATAAATTATCTGATACAGAATTCTGAATAACTTAAATATACACGTGTTGACATGATGATGCATATTACCCCAGTAGGCATATACAGAAGCAGAATTTGGATTGGGTTCACTAGTGTACTCATATAATATAAAATATTACAATTTATATGATTATGATAATAATCTCTACTGAAGTTTTATATCTGGGCAAATCCCCCCCCCCAAAAAAAAATAAATAAATAAATAAATAGAAGGCTGTGAGTGGCACTTCAGCAACTCTGAGGGTCCTGTTTACTAAGCAACGCTGTAGGTGTGTACACTTTTTAGGGAACGCTAATGCTAGAGACACCCATAGGAATATAATGGGTGTGTCTATCATTAGCATGTACTAATTTTTAGCGCACACTAAAAAGTTAGCGTGCCTACAGAGTGGCTTGGTAAGCAGGGCCCTGATACTAGATGCTATCAGTGGTTCTCAAATCTGTCCTGGGGGACCACTAGCCAGTCAGGTTTATAAAATATACATAATGAAGTACATGAGGCAAATTTGCATTCTATCAATTCTGTATTAGGCAAATCACTCTCGTGCCTATTGATTAGAGACATCCTGAAAATCTGACTGGCTGGTGGTCCCCCCAAGACACTTTGAGAACCAATATACTAGATCATAACTGACATGAATATAAAAATATAGAAATATAGAAAATGACAACCAATAAATAGCATATGGCCTATCCAACCTGCCCATCCATACCAACTACTAATGTCTCCTATCTTTTCTCTTCCTTCAAAGCAAGGACTGGACTTAATTATTGCTTTCATTCTTGTTGTAAAAATCCTATGTGTTTTTTTTTAGATTACATTTATGCCAAGAAAAAAGAACAGTTATACAGTTGAAACAATCTGTGTCCAAACTGTTATTATAATATAGGGCAATTATCAGACAGTATACTTCATGTTTATTATATTATCATGTCTTTAAACCATGGTAAACAGTAAATGAAGAAATAAATTAAAGAGCTTCAGAAGAACATTTAAAGTAAATCAGATCCTACATACTGTAAGATAGTTTTGTCATTTTCAGTTAAAATGCAATTGTAAGCTGAGCCAGTTAATCTCAAATTTATTATCTGAATGGAAGAGATTTTGCATACAATTATATCTATAGAGAATGAAATATTTTGATTCTTTTATTTCCTGATATTTTTTTCAAAAGTGTCACAAAATGTTAACAAGGCAGTCTTCTTATTACTGAGTTGCCACTTGATGACTAGAATGCTACTTTATCTAAGTTTTTATCAATGCCATTATCGCTATTCACAATACAACAATGAAATTTAAAGCAATTTCATCAGACACATTTCTACAGATGATTATGTTGTCACTAGAAGTATGTAAAACAAACTCCAAAAGATCACTACTGCATTCTGTCAAAAAAGGGGCCTTCATGAAGAAAGCTAAGGGTCAAATATTTTGTATTTTTGATTTGTTAATTTTTGCTTTTTACTTTTACAAAAGCTGAACGTATTCTGCTGTAACCCAGCTCATGCCTTGTGGAAGTCTTCTGGGAAACATATCTCTATAGAATACTTAAAATGTTTAAAAGTAGTCTCCTTTCCTCCTCCCCCTGTAAGTGCAATACAGATAACACACTTTTTGGGTGTATTGGGGTACCTGACAGTAAACATGCTTGAAATAATAAGTCCCAAACACAACTAACATTAGCGAGTGAAGAGTCAGAAGCAAATGTTTTCCACTTATCTTTAGATCCAAGCCCACTGTGCCCAATAATAGAAAGAAATAACTCCAAAACTAAGTATTATAAAATAGGGCAATTATTTTTATTTACAAGAGCAGCAAAGATGAACTGCAAAGAAGGTAAGAATGAAGACACTGGAAGTCTTGTTATGGAAACAGCTTAGAGTAACACACATAGATCCCGAAATGAAGTTTTACTCCAGTCAGGCTACTCTGTCCCACAGATCAATAACACCAAGGCACATAACACATATACAACCTGGTGTAGACCTCTAGATGACAGTGTGTTTTTCAAATGGTCAGTCTGGTCTGACACAGGCTTGCTCCTCTGTCAGGATATTGATACAGCAGAACCTGTCTTGGTAAGAGCCTTTATTTATAGAGAAATGTTGGACTGCAGCTGTACTGATGATGTACATTCTCTCCTTGTGGATGGCGTACACATAACATTGTTATCTCTATTGTTGTGATTTCAGGGGTCACATGATTGTCTCACTGGTACCACATTAGGGGGGGCACCTTGACAAAGGGCCAAGGTATCATAATTAATGTGAAGTTTTGCCAGCCACAAGTCTCTCCAGCTGCAAGGGTAATTCCAAGAGTCCTTGGCTGTTTTGGCCATAACATCAATTTAAAATAACAACCTTGTTATTCTAGTACAATGAGAATCTTGTCAGCAATCTTTGTCTATATGCAAGGTTGAGGCTTAAGAGATGGAAAGTCTGAGTCTGCATATGAAAGTCAGGTTACTGATGCTGGATAGTACCATGTATTATATTTCCATATATCTTTGATATATAGGAACACATATACAGTGCTTCATAGTGCTGGTTTTGATCCTATACCCCTCTTTCTACCAGATTCTATATATGGTGCTTTGAATTGCGCACACAAATTTGGGCACATGCTCAATTTGCGCATGTAACTTAATTGAATAATGAACCAATTAGTAATAACACTTGGCTTCCTAACAAGTAATTATTAGTGCTAATTGGATTCAGTTAGCAGCTATGCACATAAATTTAGGTGCTGAATTTTCACCTAAATTTTACGTGCAAGTCCAAAAAGGGAGCATGGAAATGGGAGAGTCATCAGTGGATCAGGGGCATTACTAGAATGTATGTGCATAATTATAGAATAAGGGAGATATGCACCTAATTTAGGTATGAGGATTTGCACCACATTTCAGTTGATGCAAATGGCCATGCCTAAATTTAGGCATGATTCCTGTTCATAATCACCATTCTATCAACAGCACAAACTTTAAGCGCCATCCATAGAATAGTGCTGAACATTATTTTTTGAGGGTGCCAATTACTTATATGCCATATATAGAATTTAGTCCTTTTTATGCTTTGCTCCTTCCATTTTCCACACCTAAAATCAGTGCCTGTCACTCCTGGTTGTGAGTCACACCTCATACATAATCACTACATACCACCAATGCCACTGCTGGGTTCTTGCATGCCCATGGACAATACAGAGCTGCTAACCACTAAATCCTGAAGATTGTTTTTTGCTGAAGTCTGTCCCCTAGGGAAGAAGGGACAATGACGATCTGAATGTTGCTGGATTGAGAACACCTGTACCTTAAATGAGGTACAAAAGGAGAGGGAAACCAAAGCACAAAATGAAAAACAACAGCAAGAAAAGCACCAGGGCCTCCAGGACTGAGATAGCAAACAGATCTTTATTCACAGACTTGACACAAGCCGTGTCTCAGCATCTGTGCCTGTGTCAGGGGTTGATAATGGTAAATCTCAAGAAAGATAAAAGCTATCTGAGATGGAGAAGATCTAAACAATTGATAAAATGATCAGTTCCAAGTTCATGAGAAGTTTGCCATAAACAAGCATTGGAGCCACCAAGCAGCCTCACTTAGAACTGATCGATTTTATTATTTATTTTATTTTATTATATTATGTATTAGGATTTATTTATCACCTTTTTGAAGGAATTCACTCAAGGCGGTGTACAGTAAGAATAAATCAAACATGAGCAATAGACAATTATAGCAGTAAAAATATTCAAATAGCAATACAAAATATGGCATTGTATACTACATACAATATCAATACAATAGGTAATAGAACATTTCATTCCACAGTGTAGGGTATAAGTAAAGATGGAATATATAGGTAAGAGGAGTTAGAAAATAAGGTGACTCAGGGGAATTTTTGAAAGAGAAGGGCGCCCATCTTCTGACACAAATCAAGAAATGGGCGTCCTTCTCTCAGGGTTGCCCAAATCGGCATAATCAAAAGCCAATTTGGGGCGCCCTCAACTGCTTTCTGTCGCAGTGATGACCAGAGTTCACGGTGGCATGTCGGCACTGTAGCAAAGGCGGGACTGGGGCATGATTAAGAGATGGGTGTCCTCGGCCGATAATGGAAAAAAGAAGGGCATCCATGACGAGCATTTGGCCAACTTTACTTGGTCCATTTTTTTTCACGACCAAGCCTCGATAAGGTGCCCCAACTGACCAGATGACCACTGGAGGGAATCAGGGATGACCTCCCCTTACTTCCACAGTGGTCACCAACTCCCTCCCATCCCCCCAAAAAATATTTTTAAACATTTTTTGCCAGCCTCAAATGTCATACCCAGCTCCATCATAGCAGTATGCAGGTCCCTGGAGCAGTTTTTAGTGGGTGCAGTGCACTTCAGGCAGGCGGACCCTGGCCCATCCCCCCTACCTGTTACACTTATGGTAGTAAATGTGAGCCCTTCAAAACCCACCACAAACCCACTGTACCCACATGTAGGTGCCCCCTTCACCCCATAGGGCTATGGTAGTGGTGTACAGTTGTGGGGAGTGGTTTTTTTTTTTGGGGGGGGGGTTGGGGGCTCAGCACTCAAGGTAAGGGAGCTATGCACCTGGGAACAATTTGTGAAGTCCACTGCAGTGCCCCCTAGGGTGCCCGGTTGGTGTCCTGGCATGTGAGAGGGACCAGTGCACTACGAATGCTGCCTCCTCCCATGACCAAATGACTTGGATTTGGTCATTTTTGAGATGGGCGTCCTTGGTTTCCATTATCGCCGAAAAATGGGGACGACCATCTCTAAGGTCGACCATCTCAACATTTTCGAACGGGGATGACCATCTCTAAGGTCGACCTAAATGTTGAGATTTGGGTGTCCCCGACCGTATTATCGAAATGAAAGATGGACGCCCATCTTGTTTTGATAATACGAGTTTCCCTGCCCCTTCGCCGGGATGTCCTTAGAGATGGGCGTCCCTGTTCAAAAATGCCCCTCCACTTTAAAGAAATGTGCACATGGGGTAAGAAAGAAGGTTAAATATTATCTTAGCTAGGGTAGGAATGGATAAACATGTCCTGCTGTAGTATGTGTAGCCCATGTCACTCCTTGTGTGTGTGATTGAGCATCCTATTCTTCAGGTACTCAGGGCCATTTTAAGGTCCTTGAAGAATAGACAGAGTTATAAATTTAGCCCTATTTTGTACTGGTAGCCAGTGATGTTTCTGCAAAAATGGTGTGATGTGGTCACGTCGCTAGAAACCTTCTATTAGTCTTGCTGCAGCATTCTGAATCAATTGGAGCTTGTGCAGGCCTTTTGTAGTCAGACCATTGAATCAAAAGACAGTACGAAAAGCTGTAGCAGTACTACACCGAGGCAAATCCCCTTTCTCAGTTTCTGTGAAGATCATCTAGTAGGGATACGAGGACCATTTCTGTTCCGTAACTGGGTCTGAATCCAGACTGACATGGATCTAGCCAGATTCTCTCTTCCAGCCAATCACTGAGTTGAACACAGGTTCTTTATTCTATAAGTTTCCCTAGAAATAGGATGTTGGATTTTGGTCGGTAACTTTAAAGTTTGTCCTGGTTAAGGTTTTTGCTCTTAACCAAAGGGTGAACCACTGCCCTTTTTAATGCTGTTCGTAGTTGTCCATTAGAAAGAGAGGAGTTTATAATTTTTGTGGCGCCTTCTATGAGACCCATACTTGCCTGCTGCACTATCATTGATGGGCAGAGATCGAGGGAGCAGGTATTCGGTCAAAGGTCTCTTAGGCTCCCCTCTGTCATTGGGTTAAATGTGTCCCATCTGTCTCTGTTAGGAGGGTGCGAGTTTGTATACTCCTGGTTAACTGATTGGAGACTGGGTGAGATTGTCTGTAAATCCTGGTGGAGACTTAATTTTGTTGGCAAAGTATGGAGCAAAATCACTGCAGTTCAGTTTAGACTTGGCAGGCTGGTTCTGTTGTGGGGATTGCAGTAGGCTGTTTATTATTCTAAACAACTGCTTTTAGTCATTGTTTGGACCTTTTCCATCTCAAATAGCTTTTTTTCTTTCTTGAGAATTACCATGTCAACTCCTGATGTAGGTGCAGATGCCAAAACATGACCCTTGTTGGATCCAAGACTAAACATCTGATTGCTATCCCAGTCCTGGAGCCCCTTGACACTTTTTTTGCTGTTGCCTTTAAGAAGGTAAACATGAACAGGCCAAGTCCTGCTGCCTACATTGCTTTCACTCCCGTATTACTTCCCCAATAAAAATCTGAAATGATCAAGTAGGACAATATTTTTGGATAATTCTTATGATCCTCCTATGCAAGGCATCATTACCTGCAAATAAAACTAATTTACTTTCATAAAATATCACTTCTTCATAAAATCATGCTTTATTTTTAATGAAACATTGCAAAAGCAGAACAGATGTAAGCTAAATTGAATAAAGAACATATCCTTAAAGATTTATATATTACATTAGGCTATGTTATAATGCAGTGTTCCCTTTGCATGTATAATTAAACTTAACAGATGGGAAGACTTTTTAAAAAAGAGATGTGTCCATCAATACAATCTGTGTGACCTAATGACTGAGGTTCACTACAGACACATCAAAAAAACTGAAATTAAACTTCAGTTCAATGTATTATTAAAATTGATATTCTCAACTCTGAAGATTTTTTTATTTAAAATAATGTAAATATTGAACTAATAACTCATGAAATATTGAAAATTCCAGCAGATGAACTGTGTTAATCTGATGGTGCGAAAACAAAAGAAACTACTCACCACCTTTTAGACTAACCAATTTATTGAAGCTTGGGCTTCTGAGGACAAACGTCCCCTCTATGAGACCTTTGACATATACTGTAAGTGATGAGGTGTGTAGATATACATGAAGATAGAGTGGATGTTGGTGGGGATGGGGAGAAGATACAGAGTACAGGAAAAGCACTGAGAAATGCAGAACTGGATATGAAAAGGGAATGATAGAAAAAAAACACAATTAAGATGTTAAGGATTCAGCTAGAGTTATACAGATTTCCATTGTCCTTTTTTATTGCTTCTGCTTTCTTGGAGCCCCTTCTACCAAGCTGTGGCAAAAGTGGGCCTGTTTTGGCATCAGTGTGTGTTTTTCATGCAGGCCAAGGCCCACTTTTACCACAGCGGGTAAAAGGAAGTCTCTCTTTCCTGCAGAAAATGGCCGCTCAGCAAGTAAAGCACTTGCCGAGGGGCTATTTTTTTGGGGGGGGAGCCCTTACTGCCACCCATTAAGGTGGCAGTAAGGGCTCCCATGCTAACCTGGTGGTAACCAGGCAGCACATGACACTGCCGAATTACCACCAGGTACACTGCGGTGCTACAAAAATAAACATTCTGCAGCGCCAGATAGCGTAAATTTAAGAGCATAACTTTTATAGAATAAAGCCCTAAACCCTTAATGTGTGATCACAGCACAGAAACACATTACTGCACAAATATGTTAAGGAGTTTTGTGATAGTTTTCCTGCTTCTGCATGTTGAACAGTGGGTTACTACATTTTTCAGGGTTTATTTTTCTCCTCAGCATGCATAGCATAAGCAGAGAGTGAGCATGGAAGTATTAGCCAGTTAGCATGCTACACTTACTGTGTGCTAACTGGTGAACACAGAGTTAATGTGAGACCACCTATTGCTTTATGGTGGTGCCAAATTAACTCTCAGAAAGCTTTGCATGCTAATGGGAACATTAACACATGATCTGCAACAAAAATACTAGGAATGCCCCAAAAGGTGCTACATAAAATATATGCTACCACACACTAAAGTCCTGTATTAAGTCAAGATAACTGCAAATTTGACAGCATTTTAGTAAAAGATCCCTTCAACTTACCAGTTGTGAAAGGCCATATTTTTTAAGGCATGCAGCAGTATATCTAAGTTGAAAGCAGGGCCCAACAACAATGTGTATACCATTAGGACTCATTTGCCATCTCTTCCTTTAAAGTAATACATGGCATATGCCATCTTCTACCAATGATATACGAGTATCCCTGCATAACATGAACAAGCCAGTCTAAGAAAAAAATAATAAATAGATATATATCTGATACCAGAAATGGCAACATCTAAAATTCAGTAGAAGAACATTTCAACCTTCCTGAGAACACACTCTGATCTACACTCCAGCCCCACATTGCTAAATTAGAGTTCATTAAAAATGCTTATTGCCATTATCCAAGGCCTGAATAGGCTTCATGGCTTACTAAAGGTGTGAATGGACAGCTATTCTCATATAATCCTGCCATGTTTCTCTCATCAATCACAGTTCTCATTTGACTTAATTATGCTGCTGTTACCACTCTGTTTCCATGCTCTGAACAACCATTATGGTGCTTGAATAGATTATGGTGGAAAATTGAGGTAGGGGTGGGAGAAATAAAGAGGTAGTGACTGATAATGAGAAAATGGAGGGATATGGTTGTAAGATCTTTTAAAAGGTTGGAGTTTTAAGAGGGGGTTTACAGCTACCATCAGTAGGGATGTACATTTATTTGCAAAGACATAAGGCATGTCAACAATA
Organism: Microcaecilia unicolor; assembly: GCF_901765095.1. Classification (NCBI taxonomy): domain Eukaryota; kingdom Metazoa; phylum Chordata; class Amphibia; order Gymnophiona; family Siphonopidae; genus Microcaecilia; species Microcaecilia unicolor. Next base: position 63,606,616 of record NC_044037.1, on the reverse strand, counting down.
TATCCTATGTTGTTTCATGTCAAAAAGGAGCAATAGATGCACCTGAAATTTAAGGCTTTTCTTGAGTCATCAGTTTTACTTAGTATATGTTATCCTTTCATGGTGTATACTATGCTGACAAGGCACATGCTAATTGATTAGTATGCACTATTTAAGCATGGTGTGCAATAATAATTATGATAATACCTGAAACGAATCACTTCTTAAAATGGAATACAATATAAGTTCCTGTATACAAAATATAAACCACTGACTGTAAACACAGAAAGACAGTATATCAAATCCCATATGAAAAAAATATAGGGCCCAATATTCAAAATGATTTAACAGGGCAAGAAAGGCTTCTGCCAGGTTAAATTGCATTGGCTGGCCCAACAGCTAATATTCAGCAGTACTAAGGGGTCCTTTTATTAAGGTGAGCTGAAAAATGGACTACGGTAGTGTTGGCGCATGTTAAGGATGCACGCAGATCCATTCTCAACACACCTGTAAAAAAGACCTTTTTAAAAAATTTTCCTGAAAATGGATGTGAGTCAAAATAAAAATTGGCTCGCGTCTATTTTGGGTCTGAGACCTTACCGCCAGCCATTGGCATAGCGGTAAGGTCTCTCACGTTAACCATGCGGTAATTGCCTACACATGTCAAGTCAGAGTTACCGCCCGATTTCATTGCATGCCAGAAAATAAAATATATTTTCTGGCACGCATAAAAAATGAAATTACTGCATGGGCCACGATGTAGCCAGGTGGTAACTTCGAATTGATGCACATTAGGTACGCATAGGCACCCTAATACAAAAAAGGATCTGCTGCTGGTAAATGACAGAAATTACCTCCTGCAGAGGTTATCTTCGTGTTAGCAGAAAAAAGGCCTCAACCGAAGATAACCTGCTAACACGAAGATAACCTCTGCCGGAGGTAATTTCTGTCATTTACCCAGCAGCAGATCCTTTTTTGTATTAGGGTGTTGATTGCCTGGTCTGCATTCGAATTGTAATTTGTATTTACGCATAGGCACCTACATGGCTTAGTATAAGGGCCCCTTAACTGGGTAGGTACCACCAAACAGTAGTACTGACTCAATCCAGTTAGTACTTGGGCAGTCAGGGTGGACAGATATTCAATGTCAGTGCCAGGATAGTTAGCCAGGAATGATGATCCACTTACAATGCTGCCCTAACTATGCCCAGTTAGCTATCTAGACATAGCTTTACAAATTGGAGCGCACTGAGGGGACCTTTTACTAAGCCATGGTAAAAAGTGGCCTGTGGTAGTGTAGGCGAGTGTATTAGGCATGCACCGAGCCAGTTTTTACCGCGTCTGCAAAAAAAAGGTTTTTTTTAAATATGACGGGAAAAGGGAATGGGGTAAAACTGAAACCAGCACGTGTCTAAAACTGGCCTGAGCCTTAACATCATCCATTGATCTAACAGTAAGAGCTCACACGCTACATATGCGGTGTACGGTCGGCGCGCACCAACTGCTGATTACTGCCGGAAACAGCGCATGTGGGAGGAAATAAATAAATAAATAAATAAATAAATAAATAATTTGTCCAGGCATTTTGGGCACACACCAAGTCAGAAATTACCACCAGGGGGCACTGGTCTGGCTGGCAGTAGTCTCATTTGGGCGCACGCTGCATGTGGCTTACTAAAAGGGCACCTGAGCACATTGGAATACATTTAAAGGATGCTGAAGCACTGACTCTTTTCAGCCCATTTGTTGCTGCTACTAGAGCTGGAGCTCTTCAATTTGACTGAATAATCCTGAATGGATGACTATAGGTGCCTCTTTCATGAAAGCTATGTTTTTTTAAAATTTATTTTCATAAAGTTAAATTCATATTTAATATCTTGTGCACCATTGGCATTTATGTCATTTTTCTGACCTGTGATGTTATCTTTATTGAATCTCTAGATTCAATTTTATCTGATAGAGCTCTAGTGTTAAAGATTTTACCGAGGCCTTTTCTCCATAATTTTTCATATATTTAATGATTAGTTCTGCAGCTTCAGTATCTATTGTGTTTTCTGAATGCTATATGGTGGTTAGCATAGTTTTTGCATTCAGTTCCTACTATATTTATTTGAATATTCAGAGCCAGTACTTGGATAGGTGCCAGTACCTGGTTCTGCATACTGCGATCAGCACTGTCAAAAACACTCAACACCACATGCTGCATATCATGAAAATGCTACAAAAAATAATTAATAATTTTCCAATGTACATCATTAACCATCAATAGATCTAGCATATGCTATACCCTATAAGAAAGGGTAAAATGAACATACTCAAATCCCATACTGAAATAGAATCCAAAAAATAAATAGCCAGTACATCCAGATGATTATCAAAATGGAACTAATAATATCCAGGAGCACTATTTGAGCCCTTCACTTTAAGTATTTATTTATTTTTTTATTTGCATTCTTTCATTTTTTATTCTTGTAATTTTTTTTGTCTCCATGTTTTATGGATACTGTGCGCATTTCCAAGGTATAGATTTATATGCAGATCCCATTTGCCCCTGTTTCATTAATGTATCTCTTTCAGTATTTTAAATTATTTATCTATTTTATATTACACTATTTAATATATTATGGATTAATATTTGATTTTACTTCATTTGCTTGTTTATACTTTTTATTACATTCATTCATTTTTTAATTCCATATTTTTATATGATCATATTATTTTGTAAATATTTCAGCTATTAGTGTTTTTGTATTCTATACACACAAGTTTATGTATATTTATGTTTTTAATATTTAGACCCCTGACACAGGCGGAACACGGACTGTTTTGGGTCTCTTCAATAAAACTTGAGTTGATGCCCCATTCCTAGAGGCTCTTTATGCTTTTGCTTTTTGCTCCTGTGTGAGTGTACTTTGGTTTCCCTCTCCTGCATTGAATGATAATATCCAATCACTACAAAATGGTCAAGATGTAAAAACAGCCTCAAAAAGGTGTGTTTTAAAGATGTTTTTGAAAATGGCTAAAGAGGTAGCAAGGTGCACCAACTTAAAGTCTGTTTCAGGCAAACCATATTGCAAGGCATAAAGAATGGAGAAAGAAGTTAGCAATAGAGGAGAAAGACATCAATAAGAGCAATTTGACAGAAGAACAGAGTTCAAGGGAAAGAGTGTAGGGAGGAAAAAGTAATGGAGAGCTGCAGAGGAAATGAATTTGTAGGTGAGCAATGGGAGTTTGAACTGTATACAGAAGTGGATGGATAGCAAAGGAAGTGATTTGAGTAGACGGATTACATAGCTAGAGCTATGTTGAATGAAGATTTCATTCCACAAAGATTTGTCGAGAAGCTGCATTTTGAATATTTGAAGATGTGTAGTTATTGGAAGCTAGAGCTATGTTGAATGAAGAATTCATTCAACAGATTTGTCGAGAAGCCACATTTTGAATATTTGAAGATATGTAGTTATTACAAGTGAACAAGCATACAGCACCAATTTTTTTTAAAGAGATTTCAAAAAACACTTTCATATCAAGAAATCAATAAACTTCAAACAACTCCAAATCAACAAAGTAAAACTTTCACAGCTCGGGGTCATGAGTTTTTACCATACATTGATCAGTAAAAATAAACCTACAATTGCATGGTAATTAAAAAGTTTTGTGTTTTATGAAATGAAAAGTTATTTTATTGACACTTTTTCTTCATCCCCCCCTACATTATTTCCCTGACACTCTATCCCTCCTGCTTTCCTCTGACTCTTTGATATTAAAACTACTTCCCTGGTTCTCTCATATGCCATACATCATTCCCACCACTCTCTCACAAAGTCCCTCTTTTCTCCTATTATCTCTCTACACTCCCAGAACCATTTTAGATATGTCGTGGAAATCAGAATATAGATGTTTCTGTACAAACCTGCAAAGCCTGCAACATATTTTACAATATTAGGGCTGTACATGCACATCCCTAGTAAAATTCACATATCTCCTCTCCCCCCCCCTCCCCAAAACATCTAAAAAGTGTCAAAAACATATAGGACATAAACATGGATCTCACAAAACGGTACAATGATAAACCAATCACTTTACGAAATGGTGTTGATGACATAGACAATATTCCACATAGTCAAAAATGTGGATGCCCTGACCATATATCTGTTGTAATCAGTATCTGTGAAATTCCTCTCAGCATGGAAGCTCACCATTTAGAGCCTGCATTGAAATATGTCTAGCGGGGTTCCTGCAGCAGTATGAAATGTGCTGCATTATCCCCCAAATTCAATAAATGGTGCTCAAAATAGTGCGAACCAATTTGGGCATGCACAATTTGAGTAATGAGACAATTAGTGCAATAATTGGGTGCTAACAATCAAAAATTGGTGCTAACTGGCAACAATTTCCATGTGCATCTTGCTAGGCACAATTCTGTAAAGATGTACATGTAAATTTTCTAGCGTACAATGATAAAGGGGACATTTACATGGGAAGGGCATGGGTTGGTCAGGGGCATTCACTTAAGATGAGCTTAATATGGGAGATCTGTGTGTGAGGTTTTACCAGGTTTCACTCGATGTAGACCCTCGTGGCCAAAATTGGGCATGGATCCCGGCGCTAAGCGATATTCTATAAACAGCATCCAACTTGGAGTGCCATTTTTAGAATAGCACTCAGTACTCATTTTTTTTCAGTGCCCAAATCTGGGTACCATTTACTGAAGCCAGTCCAATGGGTGTAGCAGCACCAAACATGCTGTGCTATCCATTTAGCACTGCACTGAACAGACAGTGCTATCCATATAGACTCCAGTTGCAGCTAAAAAAAAAGTAGAGAAACCCTCCTGCCAATAAGCAGAGCTGTCATGTGCCTTTGGGCCAAGTCACACCCCAGTTCCATTTTAGAAAAGATGAAGAAATCTCATTGATCCTTCCTGTTGAGGGTTAAAGACGAATGAGGGAAGCTCTCTTCCTAGAGTTGACTGTGGGCTCCATGGTTGGTGCCAATGTGAGCACTTCAGTTTCCTAGACCATAGGATGATTATCCAAGAGCTACTGAGCAGTGATGGTGTTCATCTATCAAAGAACGGATGAAGTGTCTTCCGTGACTGTAATGGAAGATTTTAAAGATTGTTTTTCAACTTTGCTCTAACCGACAGTCTGCTTTAAAGTTCCTGTTTTCTGACCAAAACTAATTTTTTCTTGCAAAACAAGATGAAGTCATGTCTCTGATTTATTTGGTGCAAAAGGGAAGTGGAGCATGTTTAAGGGTCAAGAGATAAGCCATCTGACCAGTGGCTTGTTTACTTGAAACCAAGAGCATGTGACTACATTTTCTTGCACATCTTTGAAATTTTCCATGGCTCTGAAAAAAACGAATAAAAAAGGGAGATTTGAACAGTGAAGCCAGACGCTCATCTATGGATAGACATATTGCATAGAAAGACCTTTTCCTGGTCACGAGACTCCAGCTTCGCTGAAAAAGGGGCTTCTCTCAGCTGATGTAAAAAGCCTGGATGTAGTAATTAATGACCGGTGATGTAATGATTGTTTCTTTTTAACTATAGATAGGTATTGCTTATGTATGTATATTATCTTTCTTTATTTTCCTGGTCAAGAGACTCCTTGCTTTGCTTGGATGTAGGGACCAGTGATGTAATGATTGTTTCTTTTCAACTATAGATAGGTATTATTGTTTCTTTTCAGTTCTCTTCAGTTATATAGCTTAATCATTGTGTATATAACTTAACCATTGTGTATCTCAGACAATAATGACTTTTACACTCTCCGTTTTGAAGTGAATCTATCTCTAATAAAAAGTCTCATTTACCCAATACGAATCCAAAAGCATTGGCAGTAATTTATTCTCTGAGCAGTCTGTAGTGATAAAGTAAGCAGGCTGTATTTTTAGAGCAATACAGTGACAGACTGGCCAATGTACTAAAGATGACTTTAAGCTAAATTCGCTGGGGATAGGTAAGAAAAGCCCCGAAGTCATTAATAACCCTCGGGAATGTAAGACATCAGGGGCCAGGTTCAATAAAAGGTGCCTAAAAAATCCAATTTCTGCCTAAGCATATTCTATAAGCAGCACCTGGCTTCCAATCAGATACCGCATTCAATTCAAGCTTCTCCTTCTTACCTACAAATGCACTCAGTCTGCTGCCCCTCACTACCTTTCTACCCTCATCTCCCCTTACATTCCCGCCCGTAACCTCCGTTCGCGGGACAGGTCCCTCCTCTCGGTGCCCTTCTCCACCACCGCCGGCTCCGGGCTCCGCTCATTCTGCCTCGCCTCACCCTATGCTTGGAACAACCTTCCTGAGCCCCTACGCCAAGCCCCCTCCCTGCCCATCTTCAAGTCTTTGCTTAAAACCCACCTCTTCAATGCTGCATTCGGCACCTAACCCTTGCCATTCGGTGAATCCAGACTGCCCCTATTTTGACTGCCCCTATCGGTCCGACCGTTCACATGTCTATTAGATTGTAAGCTCTTTGAGCAGGGACTGTCTCTCTTTGTGAAATTGTACAGCGCTGCGTAACCCTGGTAGCGCTTTAGAAATGTTAAGTAGTAGTAGTAGTAGGTGCGGTATATAGAATACGTTTAGTTGATATCCCAGCTCCTAAAACTACGCACCTCCATTTATACCAATGAAAATGTGGCATAAAAGCTCAGGACCATATTCTATAACTATGCACATAAATTTTGGAACACCCACGAAACGTCCATTTCCCTGCGCATAGCCATGCCCTGTTTGAACTGCACATATTAGAATTTAGGTGCAGTTCATTACAGAATATGTATAACAAGTTCTGTGCATAAATTCTAATTATTACTAATTAATGCTTATTACTGCTTGTTAAGTGCTGTTATCAATGCTGATTAGTTTGTTAAGCCAATTAAGTTACATGCACTGTTATAGAATACGCCTGGATTTTGGCACAGATCCCTAAGCACGTTATATAGAATCCAGGGGCAAATATATTTATAGAAATGGGGAAAAAAGAGTAATATCTGGAGAGCTTTGTATACCAATGCCTATAGTATGGAAATAAATTCCTAGCTCTACACGATGTAATGATAGAAGCTGACTTGGATTTAGTGGCCGTCACAGAGATGTGGTTCACAGAGAACCATGAACGGGATATAGTTATACCTGGCTATAATCTATTTGGGAACTAAAAGGTAGGGGAAAAGGGTGGAAAAGTGGCATTATATGTTAAGAATAATATTAAAGTAACATAATTGCAGGATATATGGGGTCAGGAAAAGCACTGTGGGTTAAACTAGAAAGAGGGAATGGAAAATATATTTACGTTGGTGTGATATACAGGCCTATTTCACAGTCAGAACAAATGGACAGAGATTTAATTAAGACATTCAGAAGATAGCTAGGAATGAGGCAATACTACTGATAGGTGATTTTAATTTGTTGGATGATGATGATTGGGGTGCCCCAGCTGTGGGGTTGTCTAGAAGCAAGGGAATCTTAGATTCTCTACAGGAAGAATTGTTCCAGAAGATGGTAATGGAACCTACATGGGATGGAGCTATTCTGGACCTGGTGCTTACAAACGAGGAGAGTGTTTCTGATGTTATGGTACAATCAGAGTGGTTTACATATATTTTTATTTCATCCTGCCTTGGCTTTTAAAAAAAAATATTGCTGCTGCTGCTTCTGCTCCTGTGCCAAACCAGCATCAACAGCAATAAAAAAAAAGTTTTTTTTTTTTTTTTAAGCCAAAGCAGGATGAAATAAAAATATTAAGATTGTGGGGCCTAATTACCTGTGGCTGCTGACTCTGCTCTGGAATAAACTGTTTGGAAGTAACCTCAAAGAGGTGGGGTCGACAGCCACAGGTAGGACAGAGACCCCGGGCCCGCCATGATCATCCATCCAGCAATAATAACATAACAATTTAGTCACAGTCACTTTGCTGCTGCTGCAGCTGCTACCGCCACCACCCATCCGCCACTACTAGTGCTGCTACTTCTTCTCTGGGTACAGCAGACTAGCAGCGGTGGTGGCCTGGTGAGGGTAGATTGGACATGCAGGAAGGCGAGGGATGCTGGTGACAGAGAAGATGCAGAACAGTGGCCCAGTGGGGGGGATAGAAGTTGTAGAGTGAACACAGGCTCTAGGAAAGCGAAGAACAGAGGTCATCTCCATCCTTCACCTTCCTGCAGCAGCCTATGCCTTCTCTGCAACCTGAACCTTCACCCCCATCGGGCCACTGCGCTTCAGAGAGAGGAGACGCAGAGGCCCGGCTGGGATGGAGGTTGCAGAGAAGACACGGGCTGCTGTAGGAAGATGAAGGTCGGAGTGAGAGGAGACGCAGTGGCCCAGCAGGGGTGGAGGTTGCAGGAAGGCGATCACAGGCTGCATGAGGTTTAAAAGACTTAGGACAACCCAGGAAGGCAGGGACCGATGGAGCAGAGCAAGCGGAACACCTCCCTTTAATCTGCACCCGGGACGGTCTGCCCTTACCGCACCACCCTTGTTATGCCACTGGCATAGGATGACGTCAAGAGGAAACAGGCTCAGGAGTAAACTAAGAACATACTCTTTCACAGAAAGAGTGGTGGACGCATGGAATGGCCTCCTGGTGGTGGTCATGGAGACAAAGACTGTGTCTGAATTTAAGAAAGCATGAGACAGACACATGAGATCTCTTAGGAAAAAGAAGAGTTAGTAGTTACTGAGGATGGGCAGACTGGATGGGCCATTTGGCACTTATCTGTCTTCATGTTTCTATGTTTCTAAGTCAGAATTGAGATGTCCAGGCCAGGACATATCCAGTTTCAGTTGTATTTTAGAACAGAATCTTTAGACTTTGAGGCTGTTTTAAAATATCGACAAAAGGATGTTTATTCTCTGAGTGTAGTCAGAATAAACATCAGTTTCAGAAAAATAAGCACGTAGAATGTAGATGTTTAGAAAGCCGGTACACAACTGGTTACATTTGCAACCTTAGAAATATAAGAGTCATGTTCCTGATGCTATCATACTGATCTGTCACCTTGGCATTTTGGTATTTGGGAGGGGGCAAAACCCACTGAGGGATTAAGGGGGCAATACTCCCAATCACTCCATTGAAATGCTGCTCAATAGCAGCTGATCACTAACCCCCAGTAACCAAAGTTGTGCATGCAAATTTAGATGCATGCCCAATTTGCAAGTGCAATTTAATTGAATAATGAGCCAATTAGTGCCAATAATTGGGTTCTAACAATTATTGTCATTAATTGGCAACAATTTGGATTTGCATGCACATCTTGCTAAGTGCTATTCTATAAAGATGTGCATGCATATCTTTTAGCATGCAGCTGGATAGGAGACATGACCGGGTCAGGAGCATTCCCTAAGGATGCACACAGTATTATACAATTTGGAGGTTCTGTGCCTAATTTGCATGCATGGATTTAGACCAGGTTTCAGTTGGTGTAAATCCTTGCTGTATTCTATGAACAGTATCCAACTCGAAGTGCCTTTTATAGAATAGCACTGAGCGTGCATTTTTGGCACTCAAATTTGGGCACTATTTCTTGAATCTAGTACTAAATCCTAACTGTGCTTGGGATCAGGTGTAACTCCCGACGTGAATCTTTAGGCCACAGACCTGTAGACTGCTTCAGAAATGGGGACTAAATGCCTATAATTTTCAAATCAAACACATCCAGGCCACACCCCTTACCATTTACAAACACTTGGGTCTAATATATTCATATTCCAGGCTTTGTAAAATGGGGACTTAGATGTTTATGCATGTATTAAACCCAAATAGGGCTTGTAAAATGAGGGTCTCCTTTCTTTTATACACTTGTTCTACTGCCCCTCTGTTGTAGCTCACAATCACTACACTTTCACCCTTCTCTCTCTATCACCCTCTGCACTTTCCTTGAACTATTTTACCTACCTTCACTCCTGTCCCTTTGTTTTGTAGGCAAGATAGGCGAAGCATCATCTGAGATGCCTCTGCACCTTCCAATCTACCCCACTACAGCATTAACAAACGCAAGCTTGAGTTTTAATGTCAGATCTTCCCCCTACCATGACCAGCAGAAAGGGTCAGATAATACAGCACATCAGTTTCCTCTGCTGTGAATCCAGTCTCATCATACGAGTCAGTCTTCATTTGAAAACAGCATACTGTCTTTTGAGATCTGAATGAGTAAATTGCCGTACAGATTTCTTGGACTGCACAAGTGATTTTAGATCAAGGCAGCATTTGGTAGACTGAAATGTTTACTAGTTGTAAGCTGAAGGTGGCGTGCATGTGAAATCACCTCTTGCAGCATGGGAGACACTATATTCCAGTCTGCTCCCATGCTACCAGCTGGAAGAGAGCTGCTCCCCTTGAAGAAGTGCCAGAATTTAAATAGTGCTATCAACTAATCATGTACAGATGCCATAGACATTTTCAGCTCTTTGTTAATGCCTAACTCTATTTTTTTTTCCTTCCAAGTGCTCAACTGCAGCCAGGAAGACAGATGTGTGGATTGATACTTTGTTTTCTAGTCTACCAATCCCTGGTCTCCCAAGGACTATCGGATAGGAAAGGTGACTCGTACATATTTCTCTTCCTCTGATTTTTTTTCTCTTTCTTCCTCTTCCCACTGTTTATGCCAAAGAAGATACTTCATCCAAAGCTACAGTCTCATCCAGTTTCATAAAGGATAATTAACTAATTTATAAAAGAACAAATGGCACACTGTTCTACATCGAATAAGGCAGAACCATTTGATAGTAACTCTAATTATCATTTAACTACTGATTGGTATCATTTAGTATAATTAATTTACAGTTAGACATAGCAGCCATTGAAGTATGCAGAAAGGGAGAAGGAAGAGGTCAACACATGTTCAAGTTAACACATGCTTTGAAAGAGCTTTTTCATATTGACTCAATACTAATGTCACAGCCAGGTATCAATAATTGCAAGTGAAAATAGTTATAGTACTGAACATGCATTTTTAACACTAATCTTTCCTGCTTCTGCTTAGATGCTTGGGGAGGGAGGGGGGAAGAGGAGGTTCATTGAGGGCTACCATTATGAAGTGTTATTTTATTGCTAATTCATGCTATTTTAGCACAGATCCCATTTTTAGTAATGACAACTAGATGCCTTTTTTTACCACAATGTGTTAATGTTGGGGTTCAACAAGCTATAATGCCACATTTTAAATTAATGCTGCATCAGGAGGTGGCATTCCCACAATTTTATTTATTTCAGGTCATACCTCATACGATCACTATACAACTTTGTATTTGTTATCCACCGACTGGGCAAACGCCTTTGATTGTACTATAAGTAAGCCACATTGAGCCTGCAAATAGGTGGGAAAATGTGGGGTACAAATACAACAAATAAATAATAAATAAAATACATTAGCACTTGGATTAACACATGGCACCTGCTCCGGGTTCATGTGGAAGTACTTACTGTCTCCTATTTATGAGGCTCTAAGGGCTCCCATGTTCACCGTGCATTAGTAAGTATAATGTGCTAGCTAACTAACGTTTCCATGCCTACTCTCCTCCCATGCCATGCATCCTGAATGAAAAATGTTGAAACATTCAGTAACATTCAGATTTCGGAGAGATACTGGTGCTAGAAATGGTATTCAAAGCTGACGAGTCAGAGAAACTGAATGAAATCTCTATAAACCTGGAAGATGTAAATGTGCAATTTGACAAATTGAAGAGTAGCAATTGCCTGGACCAGATGATATTCATCCCAGAGTACCGATAGAATTGAAAAATGAACTTGTGGAACTATTGTTAGTAATATGTCATTTATCTTTAAAATCAAGCATGGTTCTGGAAGATTGGAGGGTGGCCAATGTAATGCCAATTTTAAAAAAAGGTTCCAAAGGTGATCTGGGAAATTATAGACCGGTGAGCCTGACATTGGTGCTGGGCAAAATGGTATTATAAAGACTATTATAAAGAAGAAAATTACCAAGCATATACAAGAGCATGGATTAATAACACAAAGAGGGGCATAATCGAAAGGAGCGCCCAAGTTTTTCTGAGGACGTCTTCACAGGATGTCCTGGCGAAGAGGCAGGGAAACCCGTATTATAGAAACAAGATAGACGACCATCTTTCATTTCGATAATACAGTCGAGGATGCCCAAATATTGAAATTTAGGTCGACCTTAGAGATGGTCATCCCCGATAATGAAAACTGAGGACGCCCATTTCAGAATGACCAAATCCAGTCATTTGGTCGTGGGAGGAGCCAGCATTCGTAGTGCACTGGTCCCCCTGACATGCCAGGACACCAACCGGGCACCCTAGGGGGCACTGCAGTGGACTGCATAAATTGCTCCCAGGTGCATAGCTCCCTTACCTTGGGTGCTGAGCCCCCCAAACCACCCTCACTCCCCACAACTGTACAACACTACCACAGCCCTAAGGGGTGAAGCGGGGCACCTACATGTGGGTACCTTGGGTTTCTGGTGGGTTTTGGAGGGCTCACATTTATCACCACAAGTGTAACAGTTAGGGGGGGATGGGCCTGGGTCTGCCTGCCTGAAGTGCACTGCACCCACTAAAACTGCCCCAGGGACCTGCATACTGCTGTGATGGAGCTGGGTATGACATTTGAGGCTGACATAGAGGCTGGCAAAAATATTTAAAAAGTTTGTTTTTAGGGTGGGAGGTGGTTAGTGACCACTGGGGGAGTAAGGGGAGGTCATCCCCAATTCCCTCCAGTGGGCATCTGGTCAGTTCGGGCACCTTTTTGAGGCTTGGTTGTAAGAAAAAATGGACCAAGTAAAGTTGCCCAAGTTCTCATCAGGGACGCCCTTCTTTTTTCCATTTTCGGTCGAGGACTCCCATGTGTTAGGTCCGCCCCAGTCCCGCCTTCGCTATCTTGGTTGTCCCCGCGATGGAAAGCAGTTGAGGATGCCCAAAATCGGCTTTCTATTATGCCAATTTGGGCGACCCTGGGAGAAGGACGCCCATCTCCCGATTTGTGTCGAAAGATGGGTGCCCTTCTCTTTTGAAAATAAACCTGAATGCCAACATTGATTTAGTGAATGGAAATCTTGCCTCACCAATCTATTACATTTCTTTGAAGGGGTGAACTAACATTGTAATCAGTTGGGTTGGTTGTGAGCCATTGGGCCCTGGCCGAGGCCAGCAGGGTGCCGACCCAGGCCAAGGGGAAACCGACCCACCACCGCACACCCCAGCTACACAATACCCCCTAAGCTACCCCTCCCCACAGTCCCTCAGGAAGAAGGGAAATAGGCATACAGGCGGCCTCGCGGCCGAACCGGAACCCACGCAGACAGAGCCACTCGTGCGAGCCTCACGGCTGAACTGGAACCCAATCACACACAGGGAGGGTGAAAGAACCCAGAGGGCCCCAGAGGCCAGACACACGCTGAACACCAGCAATAGGGCAGCGGGGGAAACAAAGGACCAGAGCGGGCCACGCCCACGCAGGGGACTAGCGCAGGACAGGGGAACTAACACAGCAAACCCCCCACCAGGGTAGGAGCCCCAGGCAGAAGCCAGAGGAACCAAACACAAAAGGAAGGCAGAAAGCCCTTGCCTCAAACCCACTGTAGACAGAGGCACACAGAACACAAAGGGTTAAGCTTGTAGAGCCAGCAGAGAGAGAGTGCCATAATCAACAAACAATCAGAGAGAACGCTTCCCCTCCCGAGAGGGAGTGGGGCCCATCCAACAAACACACTGGCAGAGGCAGGAATACAATACACACAGTACACAAAGGGTTAAACTCACTGAGCCAGCAGGCCAGGACACTGGGAAGAGAAATCCTTAAAACAAACAAACAAAGGAGAAGGCTCTCACTCAGCCCAGAGCCCGGGAGGCTGAGCAATGCCCAGCCCCCACTAAACAACCAAGCAGCTGACCCTGATTACAGAGCTACGTACACACACACACACAGCAGCAGCTAACCCAGAGGGAAGGAAAAGAATACTCTAAATCAACACAGATCCCTGTCAGAACCTAGAGCACGTTCTGAGAGAAACCTATCAGGCTTTCCTGTTACCACCAAATAAGTAACGCAAAAGCAGAGAAACTCCTCAGCTGCAGGCTAAAGTACTATCCCCTGACGTCAGCACAACCCCTGGCAGCCAATCAGAAGAGACATCCCCCCTCCCCCTCAGCCAAACCGGCAGAATCATAACAAACATGTGGATAAAGGTGAGCCAGTCAATATTGTGTATCATGATTTTCAAAAGGAATTTGACAAAGTAACTCATGCAAGATTTCAAAGAAAACTGGAGAGTCATGGGATAGGAGGTAGTGTTCTATTGTGGATTAAAAACTGGTTAAAAGGTAGAAAACAGAGAGTAGGGTTAAATGGACATTATTCACAATGGAGAAGGGTAGATAGTGGGGTTTCCCAGCAGTCTGTGCTGGGACGCTGCTTTTGAACATATTTATAAATGATCTAGAGATGGGAGTAACTAGTGAGGTAATCAAATTTACTGAAGACACAAAGTTATTCAAATTTGTTAAATCGCAAGAGGATTGTAAAAAAATTACAAGAGGACCTTACAAGACTGGGAGACTGGGCATCCAAATGGCAGATGACGTTTAATGTGAGCAAGCGTAAAGTGATGCATATGGGAAAGACAAACCCGAACTATAGCTATGTAATTCAAGGTTCCGAATTAGGAGTCACTGACCAGAAAGGGATCTAGGTGTCGTTGTTGATGATACGTTGAAACCCTCTGCTCAGTGTGTGGCGGCAGCTAAGAAAACAAATAGAATGTTAGGTATTATTAGGAAAGGAATGGAAAACAAAAATGAGGACATTGTAATGCCTTTGTATCCCTCCATGGTGCGACTGAACCTTGAATGTTGTATGCAATCCTGGTCACCGCATCTCAAAAAAGATATAGTAAAATTAGAAAAGGTACAGAGAAGGGCGACAAAAATGATAACAAGGATGAGATGACTTCCCTATGAGGAAAGTCTAAAGTAGCTAGGGCACTTTAGCTTGGAGAAAAGACAGCTGAAGGGAGGTATGATAGAGGTCTATAAAATAATGAATGGATTGGAATGAGTAGACGTGAATCTCTTGTTCACTCTTTCCAAAAATACTAGGCCTAGGGGGCATGCAGTGAAGCTACAAAGTAGTACATTTAAAATGAATCGAAGAAAAGAAATAGGCCAATCCGATTAGGAGGGGCTGGACACAACTGGGCTGAAGGCCAACGAGGGGTAGGATTAGGGGAGGGGGGAGGGAGGGAAGTGTTGCAAGGAAGGAGAAAAGGTGGGAGATAGGAGGTAAGGAAAGGGTTAAGGGGAGGGAGAGGATGATAAAGTAGAGCTGCTGACATAAGGAGGGGTCATTGCGAGGGAGCAGCAGCAGGATTAACGGAGCTGAAGAGCAAGCTGAGTAATGTTTTGTAACATATTAAGTGGCATTTTGTGAAATAGAATGTTTAAAGTACCTGGCTGCGGCCTTAATAAATTTCAAATTCGTTCAAAGAAAGTGGCTTATGGGTCTTATTGGTTTGCAGAAGGAGAGTGGGCGCGCGAGTTGGTGCCGAATGCCCCAGTTGATATTTGCTCACTCATCTTGTAACTAAAATCTGAAATTCATTGCCAGAGAATGTAGTAAAAATAGTTACCCAAAAAGCTTCCTAAAAGAATAGTCCATAAGCCATTATTAAAATAGACTTGGGGAAAATCCACTGCTTATTTCTAGGATAAGCAGCATAAAATGTATTGTACTGTTTTGGGATCTTGCCAGGTACTTGTAATCTGGATTGGCCACTATTGGAAACAGGATGCTCGGCTTGATGGACCTTTAGTCTGTCCCAGTATGGCAAAACTTATATACTTTTGTAACAAACTACCACAAAGCCCCTTATGGGTGATTGTATGTAAGGCACCTAAAGCATCCATGCAGAAAACAGTGCCGACTAAGTGTATTCTATAAGTGGTACCTAGATTTAGGTGTGGTATATAGAATGTACTTAGTTGATATCCCAGCGCCTAAAACTGTAAGCATCCATTTACACCAATGAAAACATGGCGTAAATCCCTGTTCTGCCCTGAAATGCCCATGACCCTTCCATTTCCATGCCCTCTTTTATGGAATGCATATAAATTTTAGGTGCGGATACCATGCCTAACTTTATGTCCTAATTAAATCTAATTAGTACCAGCAATTGCTTGTTAAAAAGCCAATTACTGACACTAATTGGCTTGTTATTTAATTAAATTGTGCATGCAAAATCAGGAATGCACCTAAATTTGCGCTTGCAATTTTTGGCAACCTTTACAGAATCAGGAGGATAGTGTGCATTAATCCTAATGAGCTATGAGGTTAATGCCTCCATGCCCATTCTCCACTTATGACATGTTCCATTTTAAAAATAGTTAAACAAAAATAAGGGCCCTGTTTACTAAGCCACATTATAGGCGTGTTAGTGTCCTTGATATGCGTTAAACCATGTACACGCAATAACCATGTATGCGCCTACAATATCCCTATAGGCACCTACATGGTTAGTGCACATGCTAATTGTAGGGGCATTAAAAATGCTAATGCACCTTAGTAAACAGGACCCTAAGTTATGCGTGTGTTAGTATGTGCAAAGAGGCAAATTACCACAAAATGCTTTAACACAATTCATGGTAAACCTTTTCTCACGTGCTAAGCCTATGATAGGGCTAAGGACACTTTAGTGAAGGACCCCTGAAAATAAAATATGATAATTTAGGGGTCCTTTTACTATTGCACACCTAATACAGCTTAAAATGGTGTACCAATGGATGCTCTCAGGTGTCCTGCAGTAACTGCCAAATGTGTGTGCACTAACCACATTCTAAAAAATAATTTTGAAGGAGCATATTAGCATGGAGAGTGGGCATTCCTGCAAATCAGTTAGTACAGCTTCATTACCGCATGCTAACTGGTTAGCGATGGATAGTGCAGGAGTCCTTAACCCCTATAAAAGGGTGGTGTTAAGTGCACACACAGTAATTTCTTAAAATGGCCACATGCTGACAGCAAGAACAGAAGTAGCAAAACAGAAGCAGAACCTCTACATACAGAAAGACAGTCGAGAAAGGAGTAGAGGATGAAAGAAATGACGATCAACCGTAGGGATTAGGTCTTCTAATCTTTATTGAAGGCACC
The DNA here is from genome assembly GCF_901765095.1 of Microcaecilia unicolor. NCBI lineage: Eukaryota > Metazoa > Chordata > Amphibia > Gymnophiona > Siphonopidae > Microcaecilia > Microcaecilia unicolor. The sequence goes on along the minus strand of NC_044037.1, from coordinate 63,589,502 downwards.
AGTGCCTAAAAACCCGACACGGGCTGTGTTTCAGTCGGCACAGCCTCCTGCCTCAGGGGTGTAAAAAAGCTATGAGCCTGATGTGGTACGACAAAACATATATATGTATCTGGTGCACTAAAGCATAGGACTGAACCTACTGTAAGCTCAGTAAACAGGGTTCAAAAACCTCTAGAACTATGATGCCGTAATGAATACAGCAAAGAACATTAGCAAATGGTCATTAATACAAAAACTACAAAAGAAAGCCATTTTTATAGCTGTGGTAAAATGACCTTAGCATGTGGGAAAGACCTGCATAAGTGCACACCAAGGACATTTTCTACTGCAGCTTAGCAAAGTACCCTTTAGAGAATTAATATTACTGCTGCTTTGTATAATAAATGATGTGAGAAGAATCTGAGTGAATTTAAATTGAGTACATTTTACCCTGATTTGAACTTGAAGGAATGGTTTATTTGTTTAAGGTTTTACTAAGAGGAAATTAACAAATCTTTCCCATGAGGGTAATTGCAAGTCCTGACATATTTGCTAAAGCAACTGGAGCATGTCATATTGAAGGGGTTTTGTATCAGTGACAGCGATCAGTTTGTTAGTTTCTTCTCACTTTGTATTAGGTGGTTGACAGAAAACTAAGAGGTCCCTTTTACTAAGCAGCATAAGCATCTACATGCGCCCAACACTCACCAAAATGGAAGTTACCACATGGCTACTGTGTGGCCCTTGCAGTAATTTCATTTATGGCGCGCGTCTGCTACACGTGCCCGAACATTTATTTCTGGTGCACGTCAGCTATGCATGCGTGCCAAGTGGCATTTGGCACATGTAGGCCATTACTGCCTGGTTACCGTGTGAGACTTTACCACTAGGTTAATGGCTGGCGGTAAGGTCTAAGACCTAAAATGGATGCGTGGCAATTTTCATTTTGCCACGCGTCCATTTTCGGCAAAAATTTTTAAAAAGGCATTTATTTGCAGGTGCACTGAAAACGTATTCTGCGCACACCCAAAACGGCATTAACACTACTGCAGGCCATTTTTCAGGGCACCTTAGTAAATGGACCCCTAAAGCGAGAGAAGCAGGGGGATATGTGCCCATATATATAGCAAGACCCTACAGTAATTTACAAGTGAAAGACATTTTTGTATTATTTATTGACAATTTTCAACAAAATATATTAAGCTCAAAAGAACTGGTTAACATAGTTCTTAACATAAATACAAAAAATAATCAAAAAACAAACAAGTTTCAAGTTTTTATCAGTCCCTGATATATCGCTTTCAGGGCTTCTTTTACAAAGGCGTACTACCAATTCTCGGTGCGGCAAATGAGAGCAAGCCTATTCAATTCCTATGGGCTTCCTCTCATTTGCCGCACAGGAATTGACAGCACGGCTTTGCTAAAAGAAGCCCTCAGGGAGCCTTTACAAAGTAAAATCAAAAGAGATAGAAAGGAACTACATTTTAAGAAAACTAGAGGAAGGAAAACTAATATAGGGTAAAGCACCAAGTACTCATTCTGGACATCAAAAGGCACTCACGAGTACATCAAAGATTATATGCATCTTTGAAGAGAAAGGTCTTAAGCTCACTTTTGAATATAATATGCGATGCTTCTAACTGGAGTGTTGAGGACAATGCACTTCAAAGGGCCATGACACTAAAATACATGCAAGAACATGGTAATAGCAAATCTTTCTGAAAGAGGGTATGATTAATTGGTTAGAGTCAGCTGAGTGAAGGGTCCTGCAGGGAGTACAGGGACTTAATGGATGAGAAGATAGAGGGAGATGCCAGAATTGTGGATCTTGTTGACTAGTGTAAACAGCTTGTAAGTGATCCTATGAGAAACTGGTAGCCAGAGTACCATATGTAATAAAGGAGTGACATGGCCATATTTCCTTGTATGAGTTATTAGTTTGATAACAGAGTTTTGCACAACTTGTAAGCGTCGGATGTCCTTAGCCCTGGCTCCCTATAACAGAGCAGTAGTAATCAAGTCTTACAAGGAGTAAGTGAAAGTGCAACGGGCTTTTGTATCAAAAAAAGTAATGTACAAATGAGTTTGAAAAAAACATTCCTTGATGGTATTAAAGATGTGGGGCTGAAAGTTTATGTTAGTGTTTAAGTTAGTGATGTTATGCTGGAAGTTGAAACATGAGTTATGTACCTAGGGACTCAGAAGAGATCTTTTATAAATGGAGATACTACATGCTCTTCAGATCATGAGAATTTATCTGATAATGTGTCTGTACCTTAAAATTTACATCAGACAAACCACATGTCCTTTGAAGGTCTTTTTGAGTGAGCACAAAAGCTGTTTAAAGTGCTGCAGAAGGGAAGCCCCAATTGTTGAGCATTGCCTACAGAAAGGACACAGCTTCTCATCATTATGGGTATGTGCTTTAGAGCAGGTGAAGAGTAAACAAGTTAATCAACAAAAATTGTTGGTATGGAGAGAAGCATTCTGGATTTTCACATTGCAAACAGAATAACTGAAAGTTGAATGCTAGAATTGATTGGAGATGGATGTTTTAAGTTTAAGAGTAACATCGGAAACCGGAAATGGCATCAGTCTGGGGCAGTCATAAGGAAGCCGTCCCAACCAGTTATGTGGAGGAGTGGCCTAGCGGTTAGGGTGGTGGACTTTGGTCCTGAGGAACTGAGTTCAATTCCCACTTCACGCACAGGCAGCTCCTTTTGACTCTGGGCAAGTCACTTAACCCTCCATTGCTCCAGGTACAAATAAGTACCTATATACAATATGTAAGCCACATTGAGCCTGCCATGAGTGGGAAAGTGTGGGGTGCAATTGTAACAAAAATAAATAAAATAAAAATTTGGGATCTGGTGACTGTGCAATATATCACAAAGCAACACAGAGAGGGTCCAAAGTACAGAACAAGTCTGAATATCAAAGAAAAGCACCAGGAACCTTCAAAATCGGGACACAATTTCTTTATTCACACACTTTGAACATCAATTCATGAAGCTAGGTTTGAAGGGACGGAGCTGGTTCCAGTCCTATCAGACTACTCAGCGTACTTTTGTACAAGAAGTGAGACATTCACTTTGTCACCTACTATAGAAGAGTCTTAGCTTCCTCTCAGAAATCACCACTCCATTGGACTGACCCCTGATGCAGGCGCTGTGCATTGAAAGGAAGGAATTGATGTTCAAGATGTATGAATAAAGAAATGTGTCCCGATTTTGAAGGCTCCTGGTACTTTTCTTTGATATTCAGACACTGCAGGCAGTAACTCAAATTGACATGCATTGCATGTGCATAGGAGCCTACGTGGCTTAGTAAAAGGGCTCCTAAGTTGTAAAGTTGAAGCTAATCTGATATGTTAGACAGCGGTTGAAGGTTACTATCTCATCCTTGTTATCTCAGTACAGGCTCACAAGGACCTGTATGCTAGATGTTTACATATTAGTCCACAGATAAAGGGGGCCTCCAATTAAAAAAATAATAAAATTACAAAAAAAATCCCATTAAAAATACAAGACTGAAAAACTGAAAACAGACATTCAGCTAGCACATATGCTGGTTATGGCACCATGCCTGGAAATGTTTTGGGGCACCAAAGTGTGATATTCAGCATTTAACCAGCTATTGGTTTCCACATAAAGATAGAACCTGACTTTTCTGCTGTCCTATTTATGTGGTTAACTTTGCCTGTTAAGTGCTGAATATCGGCACCTGATTGGCCAAGTGCCAAGTCTGCTCCCAGAACACCCTCAAAATAGTCAATTTTTCATTTGTCACTAGCCAGTTATTTCAGTGGCACTAACCAATTAAATGCTACTGAAAATTAATGGTTGGCCCCACACAGGTGATGTAACTGGCCAGAAGTCTTTCTGGCCAGTTATGTCACTTTTATCTTTATCATTGTATACTGTGTGGACACTATTTATCCATCTACTGTTGTACACATTATTTTGTAATTATGTATTCTTTCATTTATTTTAAATGTCTCATTCTGTTGAGGTTTTAAGTTCTTATGAATATGTTCTTTTTTTTAGACTCCTGATGTAGCCATCATAGCCGAAACACGGTTCTGTATCGAGTCCTTTTTTATGGAATAAATGTGTTTTTAAAATCTTCATCGTCCACATGTTCCTTTCTGGAAGTGTCCTGTTGACTACACTACTCCACCCTTGCAGCATCTACCTCCGTAGTGTTCCACTTTCCTCCACTTTTGTGGTTATCTTCTGCGGTAATGTGGGCACATGAAAATGCCATGCGCTGAGGCCACTTGTTACTGCCGCCAGAAGTTCCATTATTTTAAATGGAAGTCGTAAATGGTCATGAGCTTATAAAAATATTGGCATGCAGTAATTTGCTGCCTGAGCTCTTACCACCACCTATTTAGGAGGTGGTAAGGGTTCACACACTAAGCTGGCGGTAATAGGACAGCATGTGGCTATGTTCGATTACCACAGGGCTCACCTAAAACGCGCCCCCGTGAAATAAAATATAAAAATACTTTCTGGCACAGAAAATGCCATGTAACAAATAAAAAACTACCATGGGGTACCTGGGCACATCCCACAGAAGTGCCGTTTTTGCCATGCACTACCTGCACAGTAACCCTAACGCGGCTTAGTAAAAGGCCCCTTAAGGAGCCTATGTTAATAACTTCCACCCTCTAAATAATTGTGTAAGGTAAATAATTGAAATAAATTGAGGGCAAATCCTTTCTAAAATGGAAGAACTTTGGGTATGTAAGAAAATATGCTGTTCTGTATATAAACTTTGAGAGAGCATGTTTTAGAAGTAAAGAATCAGGTGAAGACTTTAGAACTGCTGTTAGCAGGTTGACTATGGAAGACAGATGGCAGTGGTCCTGTAAAGCTGTCAGCTTTATTTAAGAAAGTTGCGTTCCCTTCGTTCTTTTTCAATTAGGATGTATTTTTCTTCAGAACCCTGCACAATATCGATAGCACAGGTGGAGTGGAGACCAGAGTGGCATGGCATACAAATGTTCAATTAAATTAAATTAAATTATTCTGATATCCTTTTTTCTAGGTTTAGCTAAGAAGCTGTTAAAGAAGCTACAGCTTACACAAAATGCAATGGCCCATCTGCTGACAGGCTGGGTTAGAGGGATCATGTTTCCCCACTGCTGACATAATTACACTGGATTTCAGATGATGCCAGGGTCTATCTTAAGGCTCTTAGTTTATCATAAAGAAATTTATATATCTATGGCCCACAGTACCTGAAGAAGTATGCACTGTGTTTGAAAATGCTTTAAGCTTTTTAAGCTACTTTGGCAGACAAATAACATGCAAATACTTTAAATAGGAAAACACTAACTATCATTGCTTAAGTGAATTCAGTTTTACTTTTTAGAATCATAAAACTATTAAACATCATACTTTTTCTTCAGGCAAAGTTAATCCCCCCAATATTCTGCGCTATTTAATCGGCCATAATGACTGTTGGCCAGTTAAATAGCGCTTTACTGGTTTCTTCCGATATTCAACAGGGGATAACCAGCTAACCCTCCTGAATATCCCTGGTTAGCAAATAGGAAAAATAATGCCAGCTCACACTGTTCCAGAGGTGGCATTGTCAGCAAGTGTGAAGTCATAATACAGGAAGAGGTAGGAAGAGGGCCACGTGCTCCCAAAGGAACTGAATAATGCAGCTTGCAATTCTGACCACAAGTTGTGTTACTCATTTGCCATGGGAAACACACATCTGCAGTATTCAGCAGCACAGGTATCTAACACCTTTGGTAAACTAAGCTGCAGTAAAATGCCACATTTACTGCAGCTTAGTAACTTCTTCCCCACATGCCCCCAGATTCTATATATGGTGCCAGAATTTTGGCACCAACATTTTGGTACAGATCCAAAATGTGTGTACAAATTGATTAATGAGCCGTTAACTATCAATTAATTGACCTTAACAATCAATTATTGAAGCTATTCTATAACACTGGGCACCTAAATCTCATTGTGAGTAACTCAAAAGGGGCATGGCCAAGGGAGGGGCATCAGCAAATCAGAAGTATGCCGAGAAGTCGCATGCAATGTTATAGAACAACGCCATTTATGCACCAATATGCCATGAGTTGGGCACCAGCATTTCAACCAGGTTTCAGCAGGTGTAAATACCGGCACTCAACTTTAAGCCAGGAATCAGTTCTACGTGCTATGCTACAAAGTGGCGCCATCCAGGAGCACTCTTTAAAATAGTCTTAGAACCAATGTGTTCTGGTGCAAATTTTTGAGCACCATTTATAGAATTCTACCTAATCCCTAAATTCTATAATAGCACTAAAAATTGCACACATAAATTGTGTATGCCTAATTTGCAAGCACATTTAATTGAATAACAATTCAATTAGTGCCAATAATTGGGTCCTATCAATTAGTGGTGATAACCCTTTAGTGTCCAATGTTCGCGTAATAAGCCATATGGGAACAGATTGATGGAACATTGGACACTAAAGGGTTTTTTTAATTAAAATTTACACTACCGGATCTGCATATGGATACAAAAAAGAAGGTGTGGCCATGGGAGGGTCATGGTTGGATCAGGGTCATTCACACAATTTATGTTATAGAATAAAGGGGATCTGCATCTAATTTAGGTGTATAAAATTTATACCAGGTTTCATTGGTATAAATGGTCACACCTAAAAGTAGTCATAGTTCCAAGCACTAAGTACTATTCAATAAAAAAGCACCTAACTTTGAGAGCAGTTTTATAGAACATCGCTAAGCACTATTATTTCAGTGTCAATAGGGTGGTCATTTATTGAATTTAGTATTTAATGTGTAAATTATGTCCAATTAAACCACTGCTTGCATAGAATCTACCCAAACCAGAATGGGGCAGAGAAGCAAGTTTTCCTCAGGTACAGTTAGAGTTTAGACATACAGTGCTGAAATTATGTCCTATCCTGTTAAAATTAGCTGGATATGCCTGGCTGAAAAGGAACACTTATCCTACTAATATCTACTATAGCTTTATCCAGAAATCTTTATCTAGGTATATGTTGTGGAAAACTTGTCTGATAAATTCCACTCATATTTGTATAAAGTTTTCTGGACTTTATCAGAGTAAGTTTTATAGCAGATTTAAGGGGGGAATTATCAAAGTGTGGTAAAGAGAAGCTTTTACACACCTTGATTTATCACAAGATTCACCATCCTGTAGTATCGCAGCACCACAGATTGTGGACTCTCATGGTAAATGAATAACACTGGTGTTATTAAGGTATGTAATTGATGTGGAGAAACAGGAACCACAGAGGAAGCAGCCACTATCCTCCCATTCCATTTTCCACATAGATACAAGCAACACAAAGAAATTTCACAGGTGAAAACCAGAGACTCATCGAACGCATCCTTCCTTAAGATTCAATATATTTATTTATTTACAGTTTATGCTTTATATACCGCTAACACCAAATTTGTTCGAAGCGGGTTCACAATAAGATTAGGATCTCTACATCATAGCAAGAAATTATAAGGAACTATAAAGCAACGTAACCAGAAGTGATTAGGAAGTCCTTACAAAGAACTGTTTTAAACATCTTTCTAAAATATATGTACTCTGAATTCATCTGAAAACAAGTAGAATTAAAAGCCAAATTTTAGGTGCTTGATAAGCAAAAAGCATATCACAAATCCTCAACCTCTTCACACCTTTAGCAGAAGGAGGTACAAAAGAGGAACAATTTAATGTTTTTCTGCTTCTAGAGAAGCTTTGAAATTCAAAATGGAAATATTCAGACAGTCCCCATGAAGAACATAGAACAGTAAGCAAAACAATTTGAATTGAATCCTTGCCTCTCTTTGAAGCCAAGGAAGATCCACAAGAAATTGAGAAATCCTATCATATTTATTTAAAGAGTATATTAATTTAACTGCAGTATTCTGAATTATTTGTAGACATAAAAAGATTATACCTAGATGTTCCAAGGAAAATCAGATTACAGTAGTCCAATTTTGACAGAAGTAAAGCTTGAACAAGTAACTTAACTAATCATTAGCCTGCACTACAAATATTAGCACACCTTTGTAAAAGGACCCTCTAAACTGTTCTAGTTCAAAAAATGTCCTAATTTTTCTTAGATTCCTCATAAGAAAAAAGATTTCCTAACCAAAGAGTTAAGCAAATGATTCCCAATTTCTTAATACAAGGGGAAAGAGAATATTTAACTTGTCCAACAATGATGTTATCAATTAGTGGATGGATCAGGATTATTACCCAGAATCAAAAAATTTATTTTCTCAGAGTTTAATTTAAGCTTATAGTTCAATGTCCAGGAACAGCTCTGAATATTTATTTATTACAGGGACTGTCTCTCTGTGTCAGGTGTTCAGCGCTGCGTGCGTCTGGTAGCGCTATACAAATGTTAATAATAATAATAATAATTACACGTGCATAAAACATCACAATACGTACACTATAGGGCAATTTACAGTTTAAAAATAAAGAAAAATGAGAAAATAAATACAATATTGGTATAAAGGAAGACAGATGAGAAAAGAGGGGTGAAGGACAGAGATAAAACTGCAGAAGGGAAAGGGAGACAAGGGCAGTAAGATCAAAAAGGGGGCGAGAGAAGGGAGATGGAGAGAGGTGGAGAAACCAGGAACCTAGTTGAATGCTAACTCAAAGAGCTGGGTTTTTAATGCCTTTTTGAACTGGGGTAAGTTAGTTTCTGCCTGATGGAGAGGATTAGATAATTCCAGTGAGCTGGGCCTAAAAAAGTGCCCCAAGAAAGCTCTAGGTATATTTGGGATTAGGACAGCATGGATAAAAGTGCTTGTTGGGAAAAATACAGGGGCTGTACAGGTACATAAGGCAAAAAAAAGTCAGCTATTTAGTTTGGGGCCCAGACAATGTTTTAAAATTATGATCATCTGAAAAGAGAAATCATCTCTTAAATATATAGGTAAATTATCTCAGTGATAACATAAATGACTAAAATGGAAAACTAATGTGTATTTAGACTCTACCCATGTATTATATATGAATTTGGCAATTATTGGCATACTGATTATAAGCAACAACTAAAAGATTGCTCCATCTGTGCACAGAGTTTAAATTTGTTTATAATTTGAACATTCCAAATGAGCTGAAATTTTCATGCTATTAAAGTAGGAGGCCATAGTACAGGCTTAAAGAGTGTCAGCGTCTCAGGAAATCCAGAAATGCTTTGAAGTGTCAGTAAAAAATAATCTTCTTGATGGCAAGGGTGGAGCCTGATGATGAATGGAAAATCAACAAGACAGCCTGTCATGGAGTATTTTGCAGCTTTCCTAATTTCAGTGCTCCCTCATGCAGAATAAACCATATGTATAGAGTGATGCACTGCCCATGGTGGAGAATATGATTAAAACAGCATGGCTTTCAGCTCAGCTCCAGTATAATGTTGAGTTAAGATTCCTAGAAGAAAAGGTTACTCTATCTAAGTTAACAGTTCAAATTTGCATTTTTTCAGTGCGTAGTGTAATGAACTCTGATGTGATATTTAAATAGTGGTGGTGGTGTGTTTCCTAGAATAAGAATCTTAGGGGTCATTTTACAAAGGCATGCTGAAAAATGGCTTGCGGTAGTGTAGGCACAGGTTTTGGGTGTGCACCAATCCTTTTTTTAGCACACCTGTAAAAAAGGCCTCTTTTTTTTGCCGAAAATGGACGTGCGGCAAAATCAAAATTGTTTCCCTCAGTGTGGCTAAATGTATGCATTCTCCCCCAAGTTCAATAAAAGTCACTAAAAATTACATGCATAATTTAATTGAACAATGAGTTAATTAGCTCCAATAATTGGCTTGTTAACCAATTATTGGCATTAATTAGATTTAATTGAAATATATATGCGTAAATTAAGGCATGGGATCTGCACCTAAATTTTACACATGAATTCAAAAAAGGGGCTGCGGAAGTGGGAGGATCATCGGCAGAATGGGGATATTCCTAACATTTATGTGTGTTGTTATGAATTGAGGGGGATGTGCACCTAATTTAGGGGTCCTTTTACAAAGGTGCGTTAGGCTGTACATGTGTGCAGCATGCACCAAAATGAGACTACTACCAGGCTACCACATCATTCTGGTGGTAATTTGAGATTTGCAGCATGCCCATAATGCCTGGATGATTTATGTATTTATTTCCTCCCATGCACGGCGTTTCCGGCGGTAATCAGCAGTTGGCGTGCACTAATCAGTCACCGCATGTGTAGTGCATGAGCCCTTACTGCTAGATCAGTGGGTGGCGTTAAGGGTTCTAGATGGTTTTAGGCGTGCGCTGGTTTCAGTTTTACCACATACCCTTTTCCCGTCCCATTAAATAAAAGCCCTTTTTTTTTTGCGGACACGGTAAAAACTGGCCCAGCACATGCACCTACATTATTGCAGGACACTTTTTACCGCGACTTACTAAAAGGATCCCTTAGGCATGCACATTTGCACTGCATTTCAGTTGGTACAAATAGCCACACCTAAAGTTAGCTGCAATTCCTTGGAGTAAGCACAATTTTATAAACCATGCCTAACTTTAAATACAGTGCTTTTTTCAGTGCCAATTTTTTGGCACCATATATAGAATTCACCCCTATCTGTAGGCTACACTAACAAGAGGAGTTTAATTTGGTCTGATTTAGAAATCTTTCAGAGCTAGGCAGCTAAGTTAGCATTTAAAAATTTCATAGGTCTGAGTAACCAACTTTATGCTTCTGGTTCACTGGGCTCCTAAATGTAGGACCTTAAAAGTGGGTAACAATCAGAGTGAATTTAGTGTGGGTCAAAACGTTAGGTGCCTAGCTCCGATTTTCAGCACTAGGGAGTGTCTTAGGAGCCCATTATGTAATGGAGCCTAGAAGACAAAATTCCATCATAGAATACTGGTATAACTTGGTATGAGCGCACTTACAGAAATGATCTACTACTCCATCTGCCTAACAGTAAAAACATAACCTATAAATCCATCTACATGGCTGGATTTAGCTACCTGGGCTCCAAATGGTGGAACTCGATTACCAAGATGATAAGAAGCATAATAGAGTACCTTCAATTCAGGAAAGGCCTGAAAACCTACCTCTTCAAGAAATATTATGGTTAACAACTCATCACACACAATGTACTTTATCCAACACTGAATGTAAGGTAAAAAAAGAAAACACAAGATTGTAATGTAATGCTAAATACAAAAGAATGTAACATCTACTAACTGGAAAATGTAAGCCATATTGAACTGAAATCTGTTTTTAGATAGGTGTGGGATATAAGAATGAATAAATAAATAAAATAAATAAAACTTTACAAAATATAAGCAAACTATCCAGTTATTGGTGGAAGACTGTAACCATGAATGCTCATAATTTAGCCAATAAAATGTCTTATCTGGAACCCCTGGTGGACTTGAACTTGGATATTAACTATAATAGACACATGGTTCAGTGAGTCTTTCAGTGGCTATGCCACTTATCTAGAACACCTTGCCAGAGATTTTGCGAGCAGAACTCAATTACTTCAACAATCTAAAGAGTGGTGAAAAGCTATGCTTCAAATGTTTAGAGTAAAGTCAATAAAATTCCTGATTTGGAAGCCCTAATGGTAGATATGGACCTGGACATTGTGATTCAAGGAGAAATAATTCAATAACTATTTCATTGTCTGCGCTGTTTATCTGGAACCCCCTGGCAGAGGTTCTGAGAACACAGTTATCTCTGTTTTCATTAGCAGTTGAAGGCTCCACTGCTTAGATATGCCTTTGAACTGTGAGATTTTGAACTGAGACTTTTTATACCTTCCTGTTTATGGGATACAAATGGGGATATGAAATAGGGGGGTGGATTTGTTTTTTCCTACTGCAATTAGAATGTTTGTATCTTTCATTGTTTTATTTTTGTTAAATGAATGAGTAAATTTTATTATTCACTGCTGCAGTCAGCCTAGCTGGAAGAGTGGTCTATAAATCAAAATAAATTTGATGTAGATCTAGGAGGGCATGATATGATGGTATGAGGAGCTAGACTTATGAGCGATGTCAAATTATTTTTTTTTCCCGCAAAAGGGAGGTGGATACCTGAAATGCTCTTCCAGAGAAGGTAGTGGAGACAACAATAAATAGTGAAGAAATTAAAAAAGAATTATATATAATCAGTGGATCATTATCTAGAAATATATGGCTACTAAGTAGTGAGGGTTTCAGCTCAAACTAAGTGAATTGGCTTTTTGTATTTATAAGAGCACATGGGACAATATGCATGAAAAGGCAGTCACAAACCATTAAAAAAAAATGAGGGTAACCTGCACAGAGCACAGTTACAACCCTAAATGAAGGCATGGAGGTAACTAGCACAGAGTGGCAGTTGCAATTCTGACCGTCAGATGATTAAAACCAGGCACCCCAAAAACAATCTAATATAAGACATAATAGTCGTAACAGGGCAGAACAATGGTCCATCTAGCCCAGTATCCTCCTTCCAGCAGTGCCAATCCAGATCACAAGTACCCGGCAGAATCCCAGTAGTAGCAACATTTCATGCTACCAATCCCAGGGCAAGCAGTGACTTCCCCCAAGCTTATCTTAATAGCAGACCATGGACTTTTCCTTCAGAACTTGTCCAAACCTTTTTAAACCCAGATATGCTAACCACTGTTACTACATCCTCTGGTAACAAATTCCAAAGCTTATCTATTCATTGAGTGAAAAAAATATTTCCTCCCATTCAGTTTAAAGGTATTACCATTTAACTTCATTGAGTGTCCCCTAGTTTAGTACTTTTTGAAAGAATAAACAATCAATTTACATTTACCCATTCAACACCCACTCAGGATTGATGTGTTTAGCTGTGAGCCCTTGGACCTATGCCAAGACCTAAGTCAGACTGAGCCCACACTAGCAAAGAGACTAAAAGGCTATGAGGTCCAGCATGCCCAGGGAGACCAGACAGTACAATCAGGAAGAAAAGGTAGAACACTCATAAGGCCGCAAGCCAAACTGGAACCCACACATAACAGAGTCCAAGCGAACGGGCTGCAAGGCCAAACTGGAACCCAAACAAACAGGAAGAAAGGAGAAAGGAATAGAACAGGCAGTGTACGCAGAGCAGCGCACCGCCACAAACAAAGGTCAAAAGAACAGTACACACAGGCACAAACAGTAACTGAAGGGTTAAGGACAAACCAACACAATAGACAGCTCACACTGTGCTAGAAAGCACAGACAAATGGAAGAGCAGCTCACACAGATTCAAACAGCAGATTCAGCAAGTAAAGGGTTAAAGACAAACCCACACAGGAGATAGCTCACACTGTGCCTGAAAGCACAAACACAAGACCAGAAGGCAAGCTCACAGCTGAGGGAATTAACACTAGAGCATCCTATACAAGCAGGGTAGGCTTAAATATGGTCCGCATCTGACATCATCTGCCTCAGATGCCAGCCCAATCCCTGACATAGCCAATCAGAGCCGAGTCACTGTCGCTGTCCCAGTAAGATCATGACAAGGATTTTATAAACCTCATCATATCCCCCATAAGCCATCTCTTTCCAGCTGAAAAAACCCTAACCTCTTAAGCCTTCCCTCATATGAGAGGAGTTCTATCCCCTTAATAATTTGTTTGCCCTTCTTTGAACCTTTTAAAGTAAGGCACCATTTATAGAATAACGCTTAGCACCAGGAACTGCAACTACTACTACTTATCATTTCTATAGCGCTACAAGGCATACGCAGCACTGTACACCATACATGAAGAGACAGTCCCTGCTCAAAGAGCTTACAATCTCTAGGGAATTATGTGCCAAAAACACCCATATACTGTACCACAATAATACTAATTATTAAACAGAATAGTATTTACAGTATTCTGTAAATATATGCAGGTACTTTTAAAACTTGGCTCCCAGTCAGTCCTAGCTCTCTAGTCCAGTATCTTCCTGTTGGCCATGGTGAACAGTGATGTTCAGCAGCACTGTAACAGAAATCCTGTGGTTACTGGCAACCACAAGATGATTTGGCTATCACATTTTGATAAGTTGCCAAATGGCCACCAGGTTTACTGCAGAGTCACAAAACCATGTTTGGAATAGGCATTATCTATATTAGATGAATCTAATAGTTGGAGAAGTGATCTGATAACCAAGAAGCCAGGGTTCAAATTCTACTGCCGCTCCATTACCTCCTGTACAAACTTTTAGGCAAGACCATTTACTCCAACAAAATCTTAGTGTAGTTTCCCATGCCTACATTAGGCATGAAATCATTATTATTCTATAACAATGCAAATAAATTGGGGAAACACCCCTGATCTGCCCATGACCCTCACGTAGCTGTGCCCTCTTTTTTGGACCCACATGTAAAATTTGCATGCGGATCCCACGCCTCAATTATGCACATAAATTTTAAGTTTAATCCAATTATACCAATAATTGTTTGTTAGTAGCCAATTATCAGCACTAATTTGTTCTTTATTCAATTAAATTGCACATGCCCAAATTTGTATGCATGATATTTAGCAAATTTTATAGAATTTGGGGGAATACTCAAGATGAGGTCAAACCATGGAGTGATACAGAGGCATTATAGTATTCTTTGTCTTATTTTCTATTCCTTTCCTAATACTTCCTAGCATGCTGTCTGAAGCCAGCCCTCTAAATCCATGACCTAAATCATAGGTAAACACATAGCTATTTAATAATAAGATATTCGTTCAAACAATGAAACTAATTTGGATGAAGCAGTCATGTTTAAAATTTATTGCAAGACCAAAGGGTAAAGTTATCTATGTGGGCTACCATTAAGATATTTTGCCATTAACTCATGTTATTTTAGCAGAGGCCCCATTTTATGTAATGAGACCTGGTTACTTATATTTAGGGTTAACAATAAAAATAACCTATCTTGATGGCTTGAGATATTTTGAGGGCAATTCTATAACTGAGAACCTCCATTTAGGCACCCCAAGGCAGTGTAGTGGAAGCCTATTCTATAATGGAACCTGAGCATTTAAGTTCTATTAAAGAATACTAATATAACTCAGTACTGGTGCACCTAGCATTTAGTTAGGGTAACAACCTATGTATCTGACAGTATCCTGTAAGTTAGGCACGTAGCTGGAAGCCCTACACATATCCTGCCAATGGTCTGCCTCTGTTTACACCCCTTACCATTGCATTTATTTGTTATGTATGTTAGATGCTTTGTTACAGAATAGCAATTGGGCAGAATATTGATAATTAAGGCAGATGTCTTCAATGTGGGCTACCATTATACAGGTTATTATACCACTAACACATGATATTTAGACCTAGCTACTAATCGCCCTGGTTAACAGTAATTTAATCCATCTTAAACAGTAGTCTATATTGTTTTTTTTCCAATTGCATGCATACATCAGTGTCAGTTTCTATACATTTATGTATAATGCACAAGTAATTATCAGCACCCTGTTTATGAATTGCTCTTTTCATGTCCCCTTTGTCTTCTCCAAAATGATTTGGCAGGTCCCATTTCTAGAATTCTGTACTCCTCTACTATCACTGTGGATTCCTCAAACTCTATGGAAATCCTATCTGGCAATCTCCCCAAAAGGCTTCTCCAAAATATAGCCAAGTGGGAAATTAAAATATGTTTTTCAAGTGATACTGAACGAAAGAGTGAAGCTGCTTGTTATCAGCTGCTCTCTCCTTGTCATTCTAGAAATGTATTGCTGTTTCCTTTTGTTCCCTAAAATCACTCAAAATATGATAGCCAAAACACCAACCAACATTGCACAACGGGTTTTGTAATTGCTCAAAAGGAGAGCACACTTTAATTAGATTACCTCACTAAAATTGTTTTCTAATGACTATTGAAGGCAGAGAAGAGAAATGCTACAGCTGTAATTATAGTGTTTGACAGACTAACAAATTAACTACTAGATTCCTTCACATTTATCAGGCATTTTCCTTTCTCCGTCGTCATACTGATGCAAGATTTAAAATGCACAGCACAGATTCATGTATGTGTAGCATGACAATTGATTTGCACAAGGTGATTTATTTTCTTGGATGATGTCAGTATGATCTTCACTCACAGGCATTTATTGATCTCTGAAACAAATATCACCCTTTACTGGTTTCATTAGGCAAGCTCTTTTGTTAATTACCGTTCGCTCAAACCTTTTGGTGTTTCATTAAGGTGAACAAATTGGATGAATTAAACAAACAATCCATGTTGGCTTGCTGCCGTGGCTACCTCAGGCCCAGTCTTTAATTCCCAGAATGCCAATAATGAATGGCTTTATTTTGTCTCTTTATTTCAATGTTTCTGACATACAGTCACAACAAAGTGCTGCAGTGCACCATTCAAGAGACAATATCAGCAGTCAGGATGGTAGCTCATAAGGATAATGTATCTTCCTTGCATATCCTCTGATCTGCAAAATATGTGCACCCTGAGGAAAGGAACTTAGTGTAAAGAAAAGCATATCATACTAAGGGGTCCTTTTACTAAGGTGCACTAATGGATTTAAGCACATGCTAAATGCATAGTGCATAGTGTGTATTAAATGCTAAGAAGCCCAAAGATATACATTTGACTGTGCAGCATTTAGTGCATAGGCGGTCGGTGGCCCAACTGTTTGGGGAGGCTAAAGGGGGCGGGGTTAGGGTGGGCCAGGGGTGGAGCTTAAATGCATAATTGTCTGTTAACACAGAAAAAAAAATAAAAGTCAAAATTAATACCTTTTATTAAATTTAGATATTAGATATGTATCATATGTCAAAGAATAAAGTGGTTGCTCAAAGCATATACAAACCACAATCGCTCAACTACAAAACACTATGCACAACTTTGTGCAAAACCACACTCAGAACCTTACTGTACCATAAATATTACACTGGGCAGAGCCTAATACACAAATATACCATCCATACGGAAAATGCAAACGGTCAACAATATGAAACAAGGGATCATAATATCACAATTCTCATGTGGAGCCACAAAACACCCTAATTCATGTTCAATGTAGGATAAAATGCCATAAATAAGTAAATAAATAAATAAATAAATATAAACTTTTAATGTTAAGCACCTAATTCTCAAAGTGGACATATTCCAAACACTATAATGAAAATAAAATGATCTTTTCTACCTTTGTTGTCTGGTGACTTTGTTTTTCTGATCACGGTGCCGCCCTTTCAGGTGCTTAGCAATAAGGGTCCAGTGTTTTGTGCCATATTTGTTAACCAATTCAATGGCCCTCCGATCTTTCTCTTTGGTCCAATGTCCATCAGGGTGCAAAACCCTCAGCCATGGTGCTGGCATTGCTGATCACTACGGTTAGGGAACAGGCTGGCTATCAGCTTCCACTCATTTTATCCAAACTGTTTCACCAGTGTTTTCAAACGTTCATCCTCTGCCGGGGTCCACTTTACTTTTACTCTGTTTTCTCACTGATCTGTAACATCCGAGTCTGTGTCCTGGTAATGAAGCTCTTCAGGATCTTCACTTCGGGAGCGCCGAGCCATCCTCCCTCTGTTTCCCTGCTAAGAAAGGCACTTGCCGCGCTGGAGTGAACGAAGAGGTTTTCTGCTTACAAAGCAGAGCGCCCCTGCGCGAATTTGAGGGAACACCAGGATTTTTGTCTCCTCTTCCCCTGCTCTTTCTTTTGCGCGGTTGCAAATTAACAAGACTTTTTTTTTCCTATCTCGCTCCAACTTCTCCCGGCTTGCACGTCGCACATAATATGGAAACGAAGTAAAGACATGTTAATTGGTCTGGAACTATGGTGTTTAAACCTTTTTAAGTTGCAGCAACGGCTCACCTCCGCTCCAGCCTTTCCCTGCCTTCTCGCTTCTCGCTTAGAGGAAGGCGGGACACTGAGCAAGAAGGGAAAGGCTGGAGCGGAGGTGAGCCGGCCCATCGTTGCAATTTAAAAAGGTTTAAATGCCGGACGGCCATGGCAGGTATGGAAAGGTCGGGGAGATGAGGGCGGGCTCAGTGGGGGGTGGGCGGCGGCGGAAAAGGCGAGGAAAGGTCACAGCTTGGCTGGGGAGGCTTAGCCTACCAAGCCTCTTATATGGGGTGCCTATGATTTAGCGCATGTTAATCATTAGCGCACACTAAACCTATTAGTGCACCTTAGTAAAAGGACCTCTAAATGCATATACACTGGACTTCTTAATACTATGAGTGCTTCTTTAACTTGAGCCCTTGTCCAGTGGGCCAAAGATCCTGTTAAAAAAAGCAAAATTTACTGTTATGAAGAACACTGAAGAGCACTTTTTACCACGTGAGACTTTACTGCTAGGTCAGTGGCTGGCAGTAGGGTCTCAGACCCAAAATAGATGCGCGCCAATTTGATTTTGCCACACGTCCATTTTTGGCAAAAATTTTTAAAAAGGCATTTTTTGCAGGTATGCTGAAAAATGGATCTGTGTGCTCCGTAGGCCATTTTCAGCGCACCTTAGTAAAAGGACCCCTGAGTTTCTTAAATGTGTGTTGAGCAGTAGTTTTTGCTTAAAAATATTAGATTTCAGAACTACAAGAATACATCCAAATATGAATGGATAAGTAATGTTGAATTTCCATGGGTAATGCATTGAGGGGTCCTTTTACTAAACCGCATAAGGGCCTACGTGCGCCCAGTGCATGCCAAATCTGAGTTACCGCCTGGCTATCGCGTATGCCGGGCAGTAATTTCATTTTTGGCATGCGTCTCGTACATGCACCAGAAAATAGCTTTTATTTTATTGTGCGCAGTGCTACCGGGGGGTGAAAGTCATTTGACGCATGTAGATCCTTACCGCCCAGTTAACGTGTGAGGCCTTACCGCTAATGCAATAGCTGGTGGTAAGGTCTCAGACCCAAAATGGATGTGTGTCAATTTTCATTTTGCCGCATCTCCATTTTAGGTTAAAATTTTTTAAAAAGGCATTTTTATAGATGCTCTGAAAATGGATCTGTGTGTGTCCAAAACACGTGCATACACTACCACAGGCCATTTTCCGGCACACTTTAGTAAAGGACCCCTTAGGATGCCTGTTAGCAATTGTCAGAATATACATGCTCACACCAGTGTTCCTGTGCCCTCTGCTTATCTTGTGATTGAAAGGGCTGGCACTCCTATAACACCATGGGTTATCAGGGTATACATGCACACACCAGCACATATGCATTTGGCAATGTAGGACTGTTTCTCTTCTAGCACTGATGCTCAGATTGCCATAGTAGCACAAATTGGTGGGGTATACATGTGTGCTAGTGCACATGCAAACCCTGATGCACAGTTGCAACTCTTTCAGTGTATACTGTAATACTACCATAGACACACAGAACAACACTGAGGAGAATTGGGTACAATAGGAATGAGGTGAGTGGTAACAGCAGATAGCATATCTAGGTTTAAAAAGGTTTGAACAAGTTCCTGGAGGAAACATTCATATTCTGTTATTGAGATAGACATGGGGGAAGCCATTGCTTGCCCTGGGATTGGCAGCATGGAATGTTGCTACTAGTTAGGTGTTATGATTGTGGTCAGAACCCCTCTCAAACTTACCTTTTTCCTGGGGTTCAGCTTCTTAGCTGGCTTCTCTTTCTTTTGTCTGTCCTTTCTGAGCTAGCTCTCTCTCTCTATGCTGGCAGCTTCCAGCAGCATGACTCTTTGTTTCACTTTACTACAGCTGTGTGTGTGGACTGAGTTAGCTCTACCTCTCTTTGGGCGTACTGGCTTCAAGTGCTTCACGGTGCTGCATTGGTGTGGGTTGGGCCTCTCTGGGTTTCAATGTGCTATCTGCCTGGGTCTAGGGAGTGTAACATCATCAGGGAGGGCCTTGATAAGGAAGTGGTGTTCTTCCCTTCAGGGCCTTTGCAACATTTGCTTTTGCTACTTGCTTTAGGTCCAGGTTAGTGTTAGTGCAGTGTGCACTTGTGACTGTGTGTTTAGCTTTCCTGCTTTTCCCTTGTGGTTCCCCCGCTTTTCCCTCTTGGTGCTTTGGAAGCATTGCTGTGTGTAGGGCTTTGGAAGCTCTGTTGCTGATAGAAGTACTTCAGGGTTTTGCGTTGCTAGGAACACTGCAGATTTGGCTGTTAGAAGTACTTCTGCTGTTTGTGCTGTTGGGAGCATGGCAGTCTTTTCTGTTTGTGTTTGGTGCTTTGGAAGCACTTTTGGCTTACGTGTTTAGCTTCCCTGTTTTTTCCCTAGTGGCTCCCCTGTCTTCCCTTTTAGTGCTAGGAGCTCTTCTGGTTGTTTGGTGCGTGGGAGCACCCTAGTTAGTTTAGAGTTGTAGAGCTTCTGTAGCTTGGTGCTCAGAGCACCTGTGTTAGGTCTGCTGAAGTTTGGTGGTTAGGAAGCACCTTTATTAGCTTATGTGTTTAGCTTCCCTGTTCTTCCTTGTGGCTCCCCTGCATTTCCTTTTGGTGCTGTGAGAAGCACTCCTGTTAGGTCAGTGCCTTGGGGCACTCCTGTTAGTATAGGGCTTAGGTAGTTCTTTTGTTAGTTTACTGTGAGGAACACTTCTGTTGGTTTAGGGCTTGGGAGCACTTAGGTCAGTTTAGGATTTAGGAGTACTTCTGTTTCCAGTCCTGGTCTCTGTGTCATCCAGTGTCATCCAGTAAGTCCTGCTGGCCACTCGAACCCAGGGGCTCAACCCTTGGGGGGCAGTGGCTAAGTGCAGATGAAGCTGTATGGACCAGTCCAGGGTGCTCCAGTCCAGTGTGTTCCAGTCCGATGTGTTCCAGTCCAGTGTTCCAGTCCTGTGTCCTCCAGTCCTGGGGATTCCAGTCCAGTGTTCCAGTCCTGTGTCCTCCAATCCAGGGGATTCCAGTCCGTGTGTTCCAGCTCACTGGGCGGTGCCTGCTGTCCCTGCCAGTGCCGGTGTGCTTGCCCAGCGTTGGTTGGTGGGTTTTGCCTGCTGCTGTCGCTCCTCGTCAGCAGCCCAAGGGCTCACATTTGCTCCAGAGCCCGGCCCCGCGGGCTCTGAACCTGAGAACCTGACATTAGGTTTCTGCCAGGTACTTGTGATCTGGATTGGCCACTGTTGGAAGCAGATAGACCACTGGTTTGACCCAGTATGGCTATTCTTATGTTCTTATGGGCTCATACAAGTAGATGGACTAGAAGGATGCTCTGACATTGATCTCAAACCAGTTGGAATGCTGACTTATGGTCCAGACTTGAGAGTATTCTGATTTTTCCACACTGTGTGAACGGTAAGCTAGCACCAAGCTTAAGGTCCAGAACCCTCACAGATTGGAGGAGATGGTGTTGGAATGCAGGAGAAAGTAAGGGGTATCAAATATGAAGGGACAGTAGGGCAGAGTGGTGCAGAAACCACAGAAGCCAGAGTGGGTAGAATGCCCTAATAGATCCAGGTAGAAGGAGGCAAAGAGGAATTTGAATAGGTGAGAAAAGGAGGGATAAGGGTCTTGGAAGAGACCAGAGCCTGTAGGGGAAGGGGGGGGGGGGGGGTTAAGAAGACCTAGGATGAACCTGCTGGGATTATAATTGGTTGAAAGAAGACTTATGAAGACTGGCAAATTTCTACAAGTGGCAGTTAATTTGACTGAAATACTGCTTTCAGGTCTATTCTGCTGTTCAGCTACAATACAAAATGGCCATGTATAAATTCATAATTACATCAAAATAAGGACAACATGAGATAATACAAACTATAGGCACTTTATTCTTGGTGGCATACAGTATTGTCTAGTAACAAGCAAATGCAACTAGTTACTGTACTAAAGTTTTATCACTTTTACTTGTAAAGAAGTACTAGAAACATTGTTACTTTACCAAAGAAATAACTTCACCAATTTTTACTACTTTTATTTATTCATTACATTTGTACCCCGTGCTTTCCCGCTCATCGCAGGCTCAATGCGGCTTACATAGTAACAAGAGAATACAATCTGTAGTATCAAAATCAACAAGGATGTATGTGATAGGACAATGAACAAGGAGCAAATGGGATAAAAGAGGTATGAGTGAAAGGATAGGGATAAGTAATGAGGTAGAGCGATAAAGGAGAAGTTGAGGAAGAGCATGGAGTGTAAGAAGGTTGGTAGGAGATAATATCTGAGTCATTGTTATTAATGATTAGATGAACCGATAAGTAGATGGGTTACTTATGTTTGCTTATGATAGGTCAAGTCATTCAGGTAAACCTGTTTGAATAGATGGGTTTTCAATAGTTTCCTAAAGGGAAGATATTCACTAATTGACCGAATGTATCTGGGTAAACATTTACCTAGTTACTTCTGATGCTTGCAGTTAAAAGTAAAAAGTTAAGTGGAAGAGAGACCTAAATCATAATTTCTCAGCAACCAAATGAAACAGCAAAACCTGTAACAGGATTGTACTATTGCAAGCCTCATAACACAAACAGTGGATCATCTCATCTTAAATTTTGCTACTCAGGGAATATATCCTATAAGAACAGTGGAGTTGCCTATCCAGCTTATTTTCGAAAGAGAAAAACGCCTATAGTGCGACCTAAATCGGGAGATAGACGTTTGTCTCGCAAAGGCGCCCAAATCAGTATAATCAAAAGCCGATTTTGGGCGTTTCCAACTGCACTCCGTCGCGGAAACGAATAAAGTTGATGGGGGCGTGTCGGAGGCATGGTGGAGGCGGAACTGGGGCGTGGTTATCAGCCGAGGAGAGATGGGCGTCTTTAGCTGATAATCGAAAAAAAAGGGGTTTACCGCTATTTTGGGTCACTTTTTGGACCCTTTTTTTTCGCGAACAAGTCCCAAAAAGGTGCTCCAACTGCCCAGATGACCACTGGAGGGAATCAGGGATGACCTCCCCGGACTCCCCCAGTGGTCACTAACCCCCTCCCACCAAAAAAACCCACTTTAAACACGTTTTTTCCAGCCTGTATGCCAGCCTCAAATGCCGTACCCACCTCCATGACAGCAGAATGTGTTCGATCCTCTCACAGCCTTTCCCTGGGTCAGATGTTGGCTCTCGGGTGCAGTACAGGGTCACATCAGCATTGCATTGTGGGGGTGTAGGGTATTGGGCTCCGTGATTTCATTAGCTTGTGTTACAGTCTCACGATGTTGGTAGTTGGTAGGCTCTTCCCCCATGGTGCTTTTCCCCCCTGCCTACTGGATAAGAGTGTGCCCTGTTGTGTTTCCTGTTGTAGTCCATGCGGTAATGGCCATTTTTGTAAGCCAGTTTTAGTTCCCTTTCCTGTGTTACCACGTTAGACAACTTAGTTCTTCCCTTGAGTGTGGCTGAAAGAGGGCATTGTACAGCATTCTGCCAGCTCTGACCTACTGCTCATCTCAGTACCAGTGAGACTCGTTGCCAGTGGGGCACAACCTCTGATCTGCAGTTAACTGTGAGTAAAGGCGGTTATTCCAATAAAGGACGTTTTCGGAGAGATTAGTCCTCAGGTGTCAACTGGTATGCCAATGTTATATAGCAGCAACCAGTCCTAGAGGCCTGCGTGTATGCAGGTCCCTGGAGCACTTTTAGTGGGTACCACAGTGCACTTCAGCCAGGTGGCCCCAGGCCCATCCCCCCCCACCTGTAACACTTGTGCTGGTAAATGGGAGGCCTCCAAACCCACTGTACCCCATGTAGGTGCCCCCTACACCCCTAAGAGCTATGGTAGTGTTGTACATTTGTGGGTAGTGGGTTTTGGGGGAGGGGGGTTGGGAGCTCAGCACCCGTGGTAAGGGAGCTATGCATGTGGGAGCTTTTTCTGAAGTCCACCGCACTGACCTAGGGTGCCCAGTTGGTGTCCTGGCATATCAGGGGGGCCAGTGTACTACGAATCCTGGCCCCTCCCACGACCAAATGGCTCGGATATGGACGTTTTTGAGCTGGGCATTTGTTTTTTTTAGCGATAATGGAAACTAAAAACGCCCAGCTCAAAAACGTCCATTTTTTCGAAAATTCGGTTCGGCCCGCCCCTTCATGGACCCGTTCTCGGAGATAAACGCCCATGGAGATAGGCATTTCCGTTCGATTATGCCCCTCCACGTTTGTTGAACTGGCTACTGGTCTCCAGCCAAACAGAACAGTGATGAGTTGGATCACTTTGAAGTGGAGATGAAGCCGAAGCTGGTTGCAATTCTTGGTGAACAGACATATGTCTCTACCTCAACAAACTGATGAGCATCCCATGGAACATTTTGGTAACTGTCCACAGGACTGATAGACTTTATAGGAGAAGTCTTCTTGTTTGGCCTTCAGACTGAAGAGTTTCTACACATGTGACATTCTTGCATTCCATCAGTTCTTGAAGATATTCAAACTGAGTTTGCCATCAGATGGAAAATTATTAGAACAACAACGGACAATGATTTCTACTTTGTAGAAACCTTCTCTGACAACATGACAGTGATAACGAAGATGAAGATTCAAGTGATGAAGTAGACAGCACTACTTCTAATGCAGATAATGTTGATGATAAAGCATTCTTTGCTGTGAGAAATTCCCTTAATCAATAACTGCAGACCCTGTCAAAAGGCATCAATAATATTGCAGCCTGACCTAATTTGAAGGAGCTTTTTATTAGACTAAACATTCCACTTCCTGCTTGTGCAGTTGCTGAACACCTTTTTAGCTATGCTAGCTAATGATTCACAAGAGCACTCACATGAGTAACAGTCATTTTCAAAATTTAGTTTTTCTAAAAGTGAAGTGGATTGAATTGTAGAGCAATGAAATTGTTGGGATAAAAATGTTAACAATAGCTGCATTCATTGTAATTATGGCACTTTTACTTTCAACTCAAAAAGAATTATATTAGGCAATAAACTTTTTTATTTTCACTTAAGTAAATTATTTAGAGGTCCTTTTACCAAGCTGCAGTAAAAAGGGCCCTACGCTAATGGCGGGGACCAATTTTGCCTCAAACCAGGGTCCTTTTTACCGCAGCAGGTAAAAAGCCCCTAAAAAAGACATGTCACATGGTAAGATTATTCTTACCGTATAGCCATGCTGGGGATAGCACATACCATCACCCATTGAGGTGGTGGTAAAGGCTTCCAAAGTAACCCGGCGGTAACCGGACAGTACACACCACTACCCGATTACTGTCAAGTTAGCACCACACTAGAAATTATGGAAATATTTTCCATAGCGCTAGAAATGGCATGCACTTGAGGTGGAACTACCAAGGCGGCTGCATTGGGTCAGCGGGTAGCTCTGGGTTGCCACATGGCAAGCCTGTTGCTGCACAGTAGCCCTTTAGTAAAAGGGCCCCTTAAAGAAGCATTTTTGATATGATGTCTAAATCTGATTTTGGATCTTTTATGATAAATGTTCAAAAATGAAGTAGTGAACATGGCCATTTTCAAACCAGAAAAATGTCCAGCTTTTTGTTTT
The DNA here is from genome assembly GCF_901765095.1 of Microcaecilia unicolor. Lineage (NCBI taxonomy): Eukaryota > Metazoa > Chordata > Amphibia > Gymnophiona > Siphonopidae > Microcaecilia > Microcaecilia unicolor. Next base: position 63,564,199 of record NC_044037.1, on the reverse strand, counting down.
GAAAACAGTTATTTGCTAGATATTTATGTGCTAAGTGCATCTATCTTTTAGGACCATTTTCAAAAAATGTCCAAGATAAAAACATACAAAAACAAGCCATTGGGATGTATGGGGGGCAGCATTCTTAGTAGACTGGCCACATAGACATCGCAGCAGAGCAGTGGGGTAATCTAGGGGGCAGTGCAGTGGACTTCATATAAAAATTCCCAGATATACACCTCATGTTACCCCCTTATATTGTATGAGGAGACCTCCAACGTACATAAGTATTGCCACACTGGGACAGACCAAAGGTCCATCAAGCCCAATATCCTGTTTCCATCAGTGGCCAATCCAGGTCACAAATACCTGGCAAGATCCCAGAAAACCTAAATACATTTTATGATGCTTATCCCAGAAATAAGCAGTGGATTTTCCTAAGTCAATTTAATATTGGTTTATGGACTTTTCCTTTAGGAAGCCGTCCAGACCCTTTTTAAACCCCGCTCAGCTAACCACCTTTACCACATTCTCTGGAAACAAATTCCAGAGTTTAATTACACGTTGCATGAAGAAATATTTTCTCCAATTCGTATTAAATGTACTACTTTGTAGCTTCATCGCATGCCCCCTATTCCTAGTATTTTTTTTGACAGAGTAAACAGATTCACGTCTACCCGTTCCACTCCACTCATTATTTTATAGACTTCTATCATATTTCCCCTCAGCCATCTCTTCTCCAAGCTGAAGAGCCCTAGATATTTCAGTCTTTCCTCATAGGGATCTATGGGGACATCTCAGCGTCATTGTTGACGATATGTTGAAGTGCTCTGCTCAGAGTGCTGCGGCGGCTAACAAAGCATATAGAATGTTAGATATTATTAGGAAAGGCATGGAAAACAAAAGTGAGGACATTATAATGCCTTTGTATCAGTCCATGGTGCGACCGCACCTCGAATATTTTGTTCAATTCTGGTCGCCGCACCTCAAAAAAGATATAGTGGAATTAGAAAAGGTGCAGAGAAGGACGACAAAGATGATACAAGGGATGGGACAACTTCCCTATGAGGAAAGGCTGAAGAGGCTGGGGCTCTTCAGTTTGGAAAAGAGGCGGCTGAGGGAAGATATGATAGAGGTTTATAAGATAATGAGTGGAATGGAACGGGTCGATGTGGAGCGTCTGTTTAAGCTTTCCAAAAATAGTATGACAAGGGGGCATGCAATGAAGATGCATTGTGGTAAATTTGAAATGAATCAGAGGAAATATTTCTTCACTCAACGCGTAGTTGCACTCTCGAATTCGTTGCTGGAAAAAGTGGTTAAGGCGGTTAATTTAGCAGACTTCAAAAAAGGGTTGGACGGCTTCCTGGAGGAAAAAGCCATAGAATGTTATTGAATGGACGTGGGAATAATCCACTATCTCTGGGATGGGTGGGACAAATTGCTTGTTCTTTTGGCCGCTGTCGGTGACAGGGTGCTGGGCTCGATGGACCCTTGGTCTGTCCCAGCATGGTGATGCTTATGTACTATGTACACAGCTCCCTTACCTTGTGTGCTGAGCCCCCCAAACCCAATACCATATAGCCCCCAAAACCCACTACCCACCACTGTACACCACTACCATAGCCATTACAGGTGAAGGGGGGCACCTAGATGTAGGTACAATGGGTTTGTGGTGGGTTTTGAAGGGCTCACATTTATCACCACAAGTGTAACAGGTAGGGGGGATGGGCCTGGGTCCGCCTGCCTGAAGTGCACTACACCCACTAAAACGGCTCCAGGGACCTGGATACTGCTGTCATGTAGCTGGGTATGATATCCGATGCTGGCATAGAGGCTGGCAAAAAAATATTTTAAATTTTTTTGAGGGTGGGAGGGGGTTAGTGACCACTGGTGGAGTAAGGGGAGGTCATCCGGTCAGTTCGGGCACCTTTTCGTGGCTTGGTTGTAAGAAATAAAGTACCAAGTAAAGTCGTCCAAGTGCTCATCAGGGACGCCCGTTTTTTCGATTATGGGTCGAGGACGCCCATGTGTTAGGCACGCCCAAGTCCCGCCTTCGCTACACCTCTGACAAGCCCCCAGGAACTTTGATCATCCCCGTGATGGAAAGCAGTTGGGGACACCCAAAATCAGCTTTAGATTATGCTGATTTGGGTGACCCTGGGAGAAGGATGCCCATCTCCCGTTTTGTATCGAAAGATAGGCGTCCTTCTTTTCGAAAATAAGCCTGTTAGGGTCCCTTTTACTAAGCCACGTAAGCGTCTTTACGTGTCCAACGCACACCAAAATGGAGTTACTGCCTGGCTACCTCATGGCTCTTGCGGTAATTTCATTTTTGGCGTGCATCTGATACCTGCATCCAAAAAATCATTTTTATTTTCGTACGCGTGTATCAGATGCATGCCTAGTGGCAATTTGATGCGCGTAGGTGATTACTGCCCGGTTACCGCATGAGACCTTTACCACTAGGTCAATGGCTGACAGTAAAATCGCAGACCCAAAATGGACGTGTGGCAATTTTGATTTTGCCCCATGTCCATTTTCAGCAAAAATATAAAAAAGGCTTTTTACAGTCACATTAAAAAATGGGATTGGCGCGCACCCAAAACTCATGCCTACACCACCGCAAGCCATTTTCAGCGCACCTTAGTAAAAGGATCCCTTAGTTACTTTATTTTTGAATATTAATGACCAAAATATTTTGCTAATGTAAAGAAACAGTAGTACAGACATGATTATTTTCAGGAAATTGCCATATATGAGAACTTTTAATTTGCTTTCTGCTGCAATATTTTTCTGAGTTGTGTGCCTCTCTGGGAAGTTAATAATTTATCTTCTGCTATTTGGACCCTCCCTAGATATCAGCTAATGAAGAGACACAGTCTCTGTCAAGCATATTCCTTGATTAACATTAATATTTGATATTTTATCGTACAGAAAGAATGCTATAAGATGCGAGACACAAAGAAAAAGAAATACACTTCCTAATCCCTGTTGAATTGTAAAGTCCAGTTCTGAAAGAAAAACAGAATATGATAGCAGATAATGATGGAAAGGCTAATCTCATCTCTTCTGTTCCTGTTATATACCCCAGACTCTACTTGAACCAAGCTTTACCTTACTTCTCAACACTTAAGGATATTCTATGCTTATTCCAACCTTAGATTCTGATACTGTTTTTCCATTCATCACTTCAAATTCTTTTTAAATTAATAGATTGACTCATAGATACCAACTGATAATGTGCAATAACATAATTGTTGTAGTGGCTTGCATATAGTGATTTGTAGAATTTATAATTTGCATTCCTCCCTCCTTATCCTATTTCTTTTTTATAGTATACACTCTTCTCTGTTATAAATGCCACAATTAGGTATAGATATATATCTATAGCAGAATCCTACCAAATAATAACAACAGGAAATATTTCTGCATCTTTCTGCCACATTTTCTTGGTCTGAGCCTGAATATTTTGGTACTCAAGGATATTCTCCATCTCCACACGATTCACAGAGTAATCGCTAGGGACTTACACCTTTCCAAAAATATAAGGATTAGGGGGAAGACAATGAAGCTATAAAGTAGTAAATTTAAAACAAAGCAGAGAAAATGTTTTTTTCACTCAACATGTAATTCAACTCTGGAATTTGTTGCCATAGAATGTGAGAAAAGCAGTTAGCTTAGCGGGATGTAAAAAAAGGTTGGGCTAGCTTCCTAAAAGAAAAGTCTATAAGCCATTATTAAGATGGACTTGGGAAAAATCCTCAGCTTATTTCTAGGATAAGCAGCATAAAATGAATTGTACTGTTTGGGGATCTTGCCAGGTACTTGCAACTTGGATTGGCCATTGTTGGAAATAGGATGCTGGGCTTGATTGACCTTCGGTCAGTTTCAGTATGGCAACACCTACAGCGTACCTCTATAATCAATGCTGTTATGATGTTTCTCTTTTAACACTATGTCCAATATCCTTACATTCGCTTTTATTGAATCAAATGGTGTTGTTTCAGATGATTGTAACCTCTTCACTTTCCATAATTCTCTTAGGGCCATGAACCCAGTGCTTTTCCAGTACAGTAATGTTTACAAAGTTACCAATGAATGAGATGTGCCTCTTTGTTCTGCCTTTCTGTAAAGAAATGTTCTCACATCAGAACTTTACAGCCAACTATGAGTAACTGTTTCCAGCTCTCTCTTACATTACCTACAGATGCCTGTTGCACCAGTTTTTTTTTCTATGTTTCCCTGTCCTGAGCTGCATCTATCTCTTACCCTTAGGTCAGTTTACCTCTCTTTAGCCATTCATTTGTCTGGGCTTGATCAACATACTGTTCCTGGAGTAACATTTTATATGCCTCACTGTATATGTGCATTTGACACTTGTGTTTAATCTGATTCTTTAAGGAGCTTGTTTCTCTAGCTTTGACTAGTCTGTTGGTTCCATTCCCGTGCATACAAGTAGAGTCTATCACTCATTCCTTCTCCTTGTCGGAATCACTGTTCACCATTTAATGACAGAACTGAATTCTGAAGGCTTACTTTCACAATCATAAGGAAATTCATCCACTGATCAATATTGACATCATTTTCATATGGAGATGTTGCATGAAGTTCACCATTAACATGGATTCTCATAATATCAATACGCAAGTCAATATTTAGCCAGTGGTGGGCAGCGTTATTTTAAACACTGACTTCTGCGGGATAAGCCTAAATCTAGATATTTATTTATGTATTTATTTATTGGGATTTATTAACTGCCTTTATGAAGAGATTCACCCAAGGTGGTGTACAGCAGATACAGTTTAACATCAAACTTATAATTTTGTTAACAGCATAATAATAGTAAAATGACAAAGTATAAATATAAACACAATAAATGAGTTAAACATGAAAACAGCAAATTGAAACTTAATAATAAGACTACCATGAAACAGGATCAAAAATATACATATTTAAGAGCACTGAAATTCATATAACAGAGGTATAATACAATGTCAGCATAATTCTAATTAAATATTTAATAAGCACAAATTGAACATTCAAATAACATAGCTATGATACTAATGCTTTTCTACAATATAGTTTACCATATAGCTAAGGGGCCAAGTGCAGATATATAGATGGGACAAGATGCATCATACAGAGTCAGTTGGGATAAATAGATGGGGTGGGGGGGACTAAACTAAACACAACTTCTTTGTACAGTTAATCAAGAGATAAGGAAGTGATCTAAGTTACAATTGGTGTTGTAAGCTAGACCAGGTATAGAATGGGTGTATAGTCAGTCACCGTACCTCTGTATTAAAGGCCTTGAGGGAAGAGCAGGCTTTCATTTGCTGCCTAAAGTAGAGGTAGTCTTGAGTTATATGTAGCCCCTCTGGGAATAACTCCAGAGCGTAGGGGCTACTCCTGAGATGGCTCACCGGTGGGTATCACACTGTGCAATTTCTTTTGATGTTGGCGACAGACAGTGATGATCCGTGAAAGGACCTTAGCAGTCTCAAAGGTGTGTAAGAGGCTTACCTGTTCTTTAAATATTCTGGCCCATTTTGTCTGAGGGCCTTGAAAATCAAAACGGTGTTTTTAAATTCAGCCCTGTATTTCATCAGTATAGTTTTTGCAGGAAAGGTGTGATGTGGTCATGCACGTTTAGCCTTCTATCAGTCATTCTGCAGCATTCTAAATTAATTAGAGCTGATGCAAACTCCTTTCGGTTTGACCAGTATACAGGGAATTACGGTAGTCTAGTCATAATGACATGGAGCATTGTGGTCAGACTCATCTTTTCAGTATATGGAGAGAGATTTTGTAGATTCTGTAATTAATAGAAACAATTTTTAAAGGTTGCTTGATTTTTTGCGGGATCAGAGTGAGTGATGATTCCTAGTAGTATCCCAAGATTTCTGACCTGTTATTTTAGGGGGAGTTCATGCTTTCCAAAAAGTATTTTGAAGTCAGGTATTTATTCACTTGTGTTAGCTACCCCACAGAATCTCTGTTTGCTTGGGTTCAGTCAGAGTTTGTTGTTGTTTGCCCATTCCTGAGTTGCAGTTAAGCAGGCAGTCAGTTTACTCAGTTGTGAGAAGTTCTGGTTCAGTGGGTATGAGTAGTTGCACATTATCAGCATAGATATAACATTTTATGTCCATCAACCGAAGCAGCTCTGTCAGAGGCAGACTAAATATCAAACATCTCTTGTTTGTACATAAGATACTAAGCATCGCCATGCTGGGACAGAACCAAGGTCCATCGAGCCCAGCACCCCTGTCACCGACAACAGCCAAAAGAACAAGCAATTTGTCCCACCCATCCTAGAAATACTGTATTCTCTCATCCATTCAATAACATTCTATGGCTTTTTCCTCCAGGAAGCTGTCCAACCTTTTTTGAGTCTGCTAAGTTAACCCCCTTAACCACCTTTTACAGCAGCGAATTCCAGAGTTTAACAGACCGTTGAGTGAAGAAAAATTTCCTCTGATTCGTTTTTTAATTTTACCACACTGCAGCTTTCATCGCATGCCCCCTTGGCCTAGTATTTTGGAAAGCGTAAACAGACACTCCACATCGACCCATTCCATTCCACTCATTATCATATCTCCCCTCAGCTGTCCTTTTATCCACAGCTGAAGAGCCCCAGCCTCTTCAGCCTTCCTGATAGGGAAGCCATCCCATCCCCTGTATCATCTTTGTTGCCCTTCTCTGCACCTTTCCAATTCCACTATCAGCTTATATCGAAAGAGAAAACACCTATATTTCGACCCAAATGGGAGAATGGGCGTTTTTCTCGCAAAGGCGCCCAAATCGGTATAATCGAAAGCCGATTTTGGGCGTTTCCAACTGCACTCCGTCGTGGGAAACGAATAAAGTTGACGGGGGCGTGTCGAAGGAGTGGTGGAGGCGGGACTGGGGCGTGGTTATTCAGCCGAGGAGAGATGGGCGTCTTTAGCTGATAATCGAAAAAAAGGCGTTTTTACTGCGATTTGGGGGGTCACTTTTTTGGACCCTTTTTTTCACGAACCAGTTCCAAAAAAGTACCCCAACGCCCAGATGACCACGGGAGGGAATCGAGGATGACCTCCCGGACTCCCCCAGTGGTCCCTAAACCCCCTCCCACCAAAAAAAAAAAACCCACTTAAAAACTTTTTTCCAGCCTCTAGGCCAGCCCAATGCCGTACCCACCTCCATGACAGCAGAATATGTTGCGATCCTGTCACAGCCTTCCCTGGGTCAGATGTGGCCTCTTGGGTGCACTACAGGGTCACATCAGCATTGCATTTTGGTTGGGTGGGCAGGCCTTATGGGGCTCCGTGATTTCATTAGCTTGTGTTACAGTCGCACGGATGTTGGGATTGGTACGGCTCTTCTCCCATGGGGCTTTTCCCCCTGCCTACTGGGTCAAGAGTGTGTGCAGTTTGTTTTCCGTAGTCCATGAGGTAGTGGTCCCATTTTTGTAAGCAGTTTTTAGATCCCTTCCATGTGGTAGCCACGTTAGAGACTTAGTTCTTACCTTGAATGTGGCTGAAAGAAGGCAATGGTACAACATCTGCCCAGCTACTGATCTACTGCTAATCTCAAGTACCAAGGAGACTAGTTGCCCAGTGGGGCACAACCTCTGATCCTTCAGTTAACTGTGAGTAAGCGTGTGCTTATTCCAATAAAGGACGTTTTCGGAGAGATTAGTCCTTCAGGTGTAAACTGGTGTGCCAATATTATACAGCAGTAACAAGTCCTAGAGGCCTGCGTGTATGCAGGTCCCTGGAGCACTTTTAGTGGGTACCGCAGTGCACTTCAGTCAGGTGGACCCAGGCCACCCCCCCTACCTGTAACACTTGTGCTGGTAAATGGGAGGCCTCCAAAACCCACTGTACCCACATGGTGGTGCCCCCTTCACCCTAGAGCTATGGTAGTGTTGTACATTTGTGGGTAGTGGGGTTGGGGGAGGGGGGTGGGAGCTCAGCAACCGTGGTAAGGGAGCTATGCATGTGGGAGCTTTTTGAAGTCCACCGCACTGAACCTAGGGTGCCCAGTTGATGTCCTGCATATTGGGAGGGGCCAGTGTACTACGAATCCTGGCCCCTCCCACGACCAATGGCTCGGATTAGGACATTTTTGAGCTGGGCATTTTAGTTTCCATTATCGCTAAAAAAAAACAAACACCCAGCTCAAAAACGTCCATTTTTTCAAAAATACGGTTCGGCCCACCCCTTCACGGACCCGTTCTCGGAGATAAACGCCCATGGAGATAGGCGTTTCTGTTCGATTATGCCCCTCCACGTCTTTTTTGAGATGCGGTTACCAAAATTGAACACAATACTCGAGGTGTGGTCGCAACATGGAGCGATACAACAGCAGAATAATATCCTTATTTTTGTTTTCCATCCCTTTCCTAATGATACCCAACATTCTATTTACTTTCCTATCCGCAGCAGCACATTGAGCAGAAGTTTTCAACGTATCATCAACGACAACACCTAGATTCCTTTCTCGGTCCGTGACTCCCTACGCTGAACCTTGAATGATGTAGTTATAGTTTGGGTTCCTCTTTCCCACATGCATCACTTTGCACTTGTTCACATTAAACGTCATCTGCCATTTAGATGCCAAGTCTCCCAGTCTCATATGGTCCTCTTGTAGTTTTTCAAAATCTTCCCGCAATTTGACTACTTTGAATAACTTGTGTCATTGGCAAATTTGATTACCTCACTAGTTACCCCCATCTCTAGGTCATTTATGAATATTTTAAAACCATTCCTTATTGATATCTGGGAAAAAGGGCAACCGTAAAGTACAAAGGTGTTTATAAATTCAACAAAATGTTCCACCATTTGATCTGAATGCACAATGACTTGGCCCTTAGAGTATGCTAATCTACTGCTCTTCCATTGATTCTGGTTGTTTTTATTTGACTAGTCCAGCAGCTTGTTTGTTGTATTTACATGCTCATGTAAATGTTTTTAGAAACATAGTAACATGATGGCAGATAGGGGCCAAATGGCCCCATCTAGTCTACCCTTCCTCTGTAACCACTAAACTCCTCCTTTTCCTAAGAGATCCCACATGCCTGTCCCATGATTTCTTAATTCTGACACAGTCCTCGTCGCCACGACCTTCACCAGGAGGCTATTCCACGCAACCACCACCTTTTCCATAAAAGAGTATTTCCTTAATTCCTCCTAAGCCTATTTCCTCTTAACTTCATCCTATGCCCTCTCATTCCAGAGTTTTCCTTCATTTGAAAAGGCTCACCTCCTGTACCTTAACGCCACTGAGATATTTGAATGTCTCTATCATAGTCCCTCTTCTTCGTCTGTTTTCCAGCATAAACATGTTGAGGTTCATGAGCCTGTCCCTATAAGTTTTATTATAGAGACCACTTGCAAATTTTGTAGCAGCCCTCTGGACCATCTCTATCCTGTGTATATCTTGCTGTAGGTGCAGTCCTCCAGAATTGGGGCCTTTCCAGGGACTTACACAAGGGCACTATCACCTCTTTTCTCTTTTTTCCCTGCTGGTCATCTCTTTCCTTATGTACCCAAGCATCCTTCTGGCTTTGTCCGTCTCCTTTTCTTCCTGTTTGGCCACCATAAGGTAATAAGCCACTCTAGACATATACAGAGTATTGAGGTCACCTTTTAGTTTGAGTAACTCTCATATAACAGATTCATTCCCAGTGTTTTATGCAATTGGTCCAGCTGATTAATTTTTCCTATAGATTTTTTATTATGACCAGGGCTTTTTTGAGGGGGTACTTGGCACTGTGTATCGGCACCTTTTCCATTGTCTGCTAAAATTGACCCATGGTCCCCAAGATCTAATGAAAGAGCTCAGGCTCTACACACCAATTCTGCCTTGTCATAGATTCTGTGGACTGGTTGCAGGAGGTCTGGCTATTGTGGGGGTGGGTCCCTCAGTGATCACCCCACCACTGAAGGGTGGCCTGGCATTTGGAGTACCGGCACCTTTTTTGCTAGAAAAAACACACTGATTATGACTAACTTCTGGTTACAAATTAGGAAGTATTATGGGCCTTTAGGACTGCTTTGGCTGCATCCCAAATACAAGAGGAGCTTTTGTTATAACTGAACCTGACATAATCCTCCCAAATTGATCTAAGCTTAGCAATAAAATCAAGATTGGTTAATAAACTTTTGTTCATGGACCATCTGTGTGCAGGTTGTTCATGTATTATACTCTAATTCCAGGATACAGAGAGAATGATTTGAAGTCAGGATATTATCAATATGAACCTTATGGACATCATCAATAAGATAATTAGGTAACAACCAGTAGTCTATTATAAAGTGAGGTCCCATGAGGGACCATGATAAATGTGTTATCTTCTTTGTACAATACAATGTTCATATATGCATTACTCCTAGTTCTGAAAGTTGTGTGCATAGCATGGTAAGTAGTCTTATTAAAAATCTTAGACTCTGAAACATCTAACAGTAACAAAGTACATCTGAAATTCCCTCCCAATAAAGTTGCTCGAGTGTGCAATTTCTCAATAAGGAAAAAAGATGGGAAAAAAAAGAAAAAACAAGAATTTCCTTTGAAGGAACATCACATTTAAAAAGGTTGTCACACAGGGCTCTGTTTACTAAGCTGTGCTGTAGGCATGCAAACTTTTAGCGCACGCTAAAAATTAGCACGCACTAACGATAGAGACACCAATTATATTTTCTATGGGTGTCTCTAGTGTTAGCACACCTAATTTTTAGCGAGCGCTAAAAGTTTGCGCGCCTACAGTACGGCTTAGTAAACAGGGCCCACAATCATTAAAAATACTAGTTACATATAATATTTATTATCAGTGTCAAGAAGGCCTTCATAAAAATGAAGGTATACCTCTTACAAAAGAAAATAGTGCTACCCTTCTTTTTACTTCCTATGAGAAAGAAGGAGAAAAAAAAAAACTTTATCCACCCGGCTCTTTGTAAGAATACTACCATGGGTTTGAACTTCTTAGTATGGTCTAAGATCCTCCATCTCTTGATAGGGTTATGTAACCCATGCCCATTCCAAGATACTAAAATAGAAACCATATAGACTGAATTGCATACTCACTTAGAAAGTCATCTACATAACCATCGTAAACCTTCAAAAGATTCTGCATCTCAAATACCAAGAAAAAAAGTCTCATCAAATAACAGACCGTCTCCCTTCTACCCTTAAAAACCCTCTGAACTCCATCAAAACAAGACAAGGGCTAAATAAACTTGCCCTATGAGCATACTTATATAAGCACATATGAGAAAGAATTGGTGGGAATACCTTCCTCCTAACCTTTCTCCCCCCCCCCCCAAAAAAAAAAAAAAAAAATCAGCTTTTGGAAAGGAGAAACAGTTACTTAAACAGCTCAAGATACTGCCAATGACCACAAAGCTAGTTCATGTCAGTTTAGATACTTTCATTTCTGGTTCAGAATTCTGTGTGGTGAAATCTGCTCTGTGCTTTTGCTCTTTGGAGGACTTTTAGGGTACTCAGTTTATATAGTAGCAAAGTACTATAGTAGATGAGGGAGGGAGGATAAAGGCCTCCTCATTCCACCCAGTCTGCTCAACAGGATAAACTCATAGCGTATTATACAATGTGATATAACATATGCATACTTCAAATTGATCTCTCCTTGCCATTTTCATGACATAGAGGTCTGCCCAGCACTGGTCTTACTCCTCAAGTACTGAGGTTGCCATCAAGCCCACTCAAGTTTATCTAGACCTAATCATAATCAGGGAACAGACCGTAGAATTCTACCCCATTACTGGAGTTGCTGTCTAAGCACCTCTAAATTTTGTTTAAATTCCATTCTTTTTCCATATAGAATCTTTTGAATTTATTCCACACATTTTAAAATTCCATCACCATTTTCGTCTCCATTACCTCCCATGGGAAGGTATTCCAGGTATTCACTACCCTCTCTGTGAAGAAGTACTTCCTGATGTTATTCTTAAGTCGACCACCCTGCAACTTGAATTAATGTCCTTTGATTCTACTACTTTCCCATCTCTGTGAAAGATTTGCTTTTATATTAAAACCTTTTAAATATTTAAATGACTGCAACATATCTCCCCTATCCCTCCTTTCCTCTACGGTATACAGTACATATCAGGTTATCAAGTCTCTTCTCATGTCTTGTGGTGCAAAACCCCAACCAATTTTGTTGTTTTTTCTCTGAACCACTTCAAGTCTTTTTATATCATTAGGGACCCTTTACTAAGCGGTGGTAAAGTTACGTGCAGGTAGCGTGTGCCAAATTGACCCTACAGCACCGGGGTAGCACGGGCACCTGGAGGTAGTTCCAAAGTTGGCACACGCAGTTTCCTGCAGTAGAACATAGTTTTTGATTTTCTACTATAGGGGCAACAGCATGACCACTTTGCTGTTGCACTGCCTGATTACCTGTGACCATAGATGAATCATATTTTATTAAACATGACAAAACTTCAGTTACATAAGCACAGTTAAGTATTGATTCTATTTTTGCACATTATTTTTAGCCAGAAGCTGTGGCCATGCTCCATACAAAGGGAGTGTATATAAACATTCATGTGAAATATGCCTCTGTCTTTGGATAAAGGAAGTGATGGTCAATCTAATGTTGAGATTGCTGGACTTAGAGATGGCCAGCCTCGGTTTTCACCTATAATGGAAAACGAGGCCGGCCATCTCAAAACCGGCCAAATCCAAGGCATTTGTCATGGGAGGAGCCAGCATTTGTAGTGCACTGGTCCCCCTCACATGCCAGGACACCAACTGGGCACCTTAGGGGGCACTGTAGTGGACTTCATTAATTGCTCCCAGGTACATAGCTCCCTTTCCTTGGGTGACAGCCCCCAAATCCCCCCCAAAACCAACTCTCCACAACTGTACAACAGTACCATAGACCTAAGGGGTGAAGAGGGGCACCTACATGTGGGTACAGTAGGTTTCAGGTGGGTTTGGAGGTTCACATTTACCACCACAAGTGTACAGGTAGGGGGGATGGGCCTGGGTCCGCCTACCTGAAGTGCACTGCACCCACTAAAACTGCTGCAGGGACCTGCATACTGCTGTCATGGAGTTGAGTATGGCATTTCAGGCTGGCATATAAGTTGGCAAAAAAAAAATTAGGGTGAGAGGGGTTGGTGACCACTGGAGGAGTACGGGAGGTCATCCCCTATTCCCTACGGTGGTCATCTGGTCAGTTCGGACACCTTTTTGGTCCTGAAATAAATGGACCAAGTAAAGTCGGCCAAATGCTCGTCAGGGCCGCCCTTCTTTTTTGCATTATCGGTCGAGGGCGCTCATGTGTTAACCACGCCCCTGTCCCACCTTCGCTACGCCTCTGACACGCCCCCTTAAACTTTAGCCGCTCCTGCGATGGACTGCAGTTGAGGGCGGCCAAAATCGGCTTTCGATTATGCCGATTTGGCCGCACCTGAGAGAAGGACACCCATCTCCCGATTTGTGTCGGAAGATGGGTGTCCCTTCTCCTTCGAAATAAGCAGGATATATAGAATCTGGCTTTAAAAGGGCAATTCTATAATCTAGGCAGCCATATTTAAGCACCCTTTGTACAGGTAAATGTCTAGAGTACTAGCACTAAGCTTGTAAGTGTATGCTTACCCATGAAAGTGCTGGCAGATCAGGCTAGTGGTTAGTGCAGCAGACTTTGATCCTGGGGGGACTGGGTTCAATTCTCACTGTAGCTCCTTGTGACTCTGGACAAGTCACTTAACCCTGTATTGCTCCAGGTACAAAATAAGTACCTGTATATAATATGTAAATTGCTTTGATTTTTTTTTATTTTATAACCATTTAATTTTTACAAGCGATAAAACAATTTGCAAGAAATACAGAGAAAGTAATATATAATTGCTTTGATTGTAACCACAGACAGGTAGTATATCAATTCCCATCCCCTTTCCCTAGTCTGCAAATATCCACTTAAACTTACATGGTGTATATGTGCAAGGGAATATACACAGAGGTAGAGCATATGCAGAACATAGATGGGGCTCCAGTTAAATGCATAACTTACAGAATAATATAAGTTGCATGCTCCCCTTGCCACATTTAGACACCCACTTCTATGACAGTGTAACTAGGGACATGCAAATATTAGGCATCGTGATACTGGGTTACTCTAGCATTCTATAATGGAACCTGGTGACTAGGTGCTGTTATACAACAGGCTGCTATCTGCATGGCCTCAGGGTAGCTAAATGGGAATGTACAGTTGTAGAATTACCCCATTAATAATGAAAATGAAAGGATTATAACTGCAAAAACTCAGCATTACCAGCTGGGATGTTCTCAGCAGTTTCATATTCAATTAAGGCTGCAACATTTGGTTATAGCATATTAAGCACATTGCATATATTATGATGCAGTTAGCTAACTGCTGCAAACCAGAAAAAAAGAAGCACCTTTAATGAGGGACCCAACACGGGTCATGTTTCAGCATAGCGCCTGCATCAAGGGTCAGCTTTTATAATACACCTTGAGTGAAAAGCTGTCAAATGCCTTGAATAAGGCAATTGCAATATAAGCAAGTATGGTTTATATGAGGAAAAGGACTAATTAATTGGATTAAAAATTGTAATCAGGACTCTTCCCACAGTCAATCTATAAAAGAACAGCAGAAAATGGGGTGAGCATGTAATAGGTATGGTAGGAAAATTTGCTTTAGCAATTTAAGGGGGGAAGTTATGAATGTGGGCTACTATTAAGATGGGTTATTTTACTGTTAACACAAGTTTTTAGCAACTAGGTATTTTTCTATGAAAAAGGGACGTGCTAAAATATCATGAGTTAGTAATATCATTGTGCCTTCTAAGCTGAGTGAGAGTCCTCCAACTGCATTGCTGCCAGAGGGTGGTGATGCTTGAATATTGTGTTTTCAATCATTAGGGACAGGCAAGTTCTCTGGAGTCCTGCGGAGCTTGCCTGTCCCTCACTTTTGAAAATGTGATAGTGAACAGCACCACCCACTGGCAGACTGTATGTGGAGGACTCCTGCTCAGCATAGAGGAAACAGGGAGTAGCACAATAACCCATCTTAACGGTAGCCTACATTGACAACTTCTCCCCCTAGGTGGGTTACATATCAAAAACTATCCTTGCAAAGAGATTTTAGACAAAAAAACCCCAACAAAGCAGCATTTTATTTAAAGACAATCATCTTTTCTCTTTCTTATTTGGAAAGCAGGTAGACCAGGCTGAACCTCTAGGGCTCACACTGAATATGATATCAAAGTATACTTTCTCTAAAAGTGTTAAAACTATCTGCAGAGGATTGCACAAGTGCATACTTTTCCCTGAAGCTGGAGTTTTTTCTATTGAAACGACAGCAGCTGTTGAGCTCTAGTTCAGTTACTATTTTCTCTAGTTTTCACAGTTTTCTGTCTCTTTTATACTTTAACTCATTTTCTTTGGTATAAGAATGTTTTCATAATATTAAGAGGCTTTACTCTAGCACCTTTTATTGATGCTATACCTGACCTGCACATTAGGAGAATTATTTTATAATACACACTAAATAGTGTTATTTTAAAAAAGGTTCATTCAGTGATCCTTTTACAAAGAGCAGAAAAAAGTGGCCATAGCATGCCCTTATTTATATATGTATTTATTTATTTTTCAAACTTTTATACTGCTTATACCTAAGCGGTTTATAAAACACAAACACAGCCATAAACAAAATATTAAAAAAAAACAAAAACATACTACGGCCATTTCTTCCCATAACCAGAAAATAGCCAATTTTCCATTTCTGGCATTAATGGTTATGCACTAATGTCTGTGGACTAAAACGCTACTCTTCTGGTTACACTAAAGCAATTTGTACTGTTTCTTCTACTTTTAGGCCATTCTCCCAATTTCATTTACGTGTCTGACAGTTCAATTGTTGGCGTCTTTGTGAGTTTTTGAGATTTTGCAAGACTGAATCTCTCTGTCAATTGATTGATACATTAGAAGTTTGAGACTGCTACTAGACTCCTGATGCAGGCAGTTTCGCTGAAACACGAGCCGTATTGGGTTGTATCAATAAAGTATTGGTGTGACGCCTCCCTCTTGAAGTCTCGTTGTGCTCTTTTTGGCTGCTTGCTTTTGCTTGTGTGCTTTTAGGACTCCCTCCCCTACATATCCTATCCAACTATGCACTAATGTTGCCATTAACACATGACTATTAAAAAAGTATGGTGCGTAAGCCTTTACCGCCACCTATTTTGTAGGTGATAAGGGCTCACATGCTAATCATGCGCTAATCAGCTTTCTGCTGTGATAAGTGATTAGCATAGATAACACCCATTCTTCACTCTCACATACGCCCCCTCCATGAAAAAAATAAAGACCGGCCAATATTCAAAATGCGTTAACCAGCTGGCAACAGCTGCCGACCTGTCAACTCGCTTGCATGCGGCTATCCGGCATTTTCTGCTGCTGGAAATGACTGGTTAGGGCTCAAGGGGAAGCCGACTATGTTAGGCATTTTAGGGCAGAGTCTGGGTAGCTCCCAATATTCAGAGCTAACCAGCCATGTTTAGCACATAAATAGGACCACATAAATAGCTGTTCTATTTTTATGTGTTAGGCCATGGCCAGTTAAGTCTGTATATTGACTTAACTTGGCCTGTTCTAGCTGATTAAAAAAAATTCAATGCTGAAGCCTGCACAGGGCCCCGACATTGAATTTCCAGTTTTAGCACTGCTAGCAGACAAAAAAGCTCTGTCCACCACCGGCTGAATATCAGGGGGAGAATATTTTTTAGCATGTGGTGTGCGTGCAGAGTGCAAAATTACCACGTGAAATCTCAGCGCATTTCACGGTAAGTACTTTCAAGTTGCGGTACACGTCCAAATACCAATTTTGCAAATGCAGAATAGGGGCATCCAACACTGTGGTTTGTCCAAATAGCAAGGGGGTATGTTATGGGCATGTTTTTGGCAGGACTAGGGCGGGCCTGAAATCTGATATCCAACAGCGATTACTGCAGAGGAACAAACGTTCATGTCTAAAAAAAACTATTTAGACCTGTTTCAGGAACGTCCAGGTTATAGAAAGTTTCTGACACCTCCTTAATCTCCCAGTGGTGGCCCCCCCCCCCCCCCCTTTTTTTCTGAAAATGAAACCAGAAAGAGATACCAGGCATTATGTCAGCTTCAGGTATTATGGGCATTCTTAACAAAGAGGAAGCAGGTTTGAAATAGCCTACTGATTAGTGCAATGGATTGTAAAATAAGGGACCAAGCTGAAATCCAATTTCATCTCTATCTTTTTAAAGTATTATTATTATTGTGAATCCTCCCAAAACTGAAAAAAATATCTACTGTACCTGAATATACACCACTTCAGTAGCCTTCAGACTTGTAGGTATAAGTACATAAGTACATAAGTAATGCCACACTGGGAAAAAAACCAAGGGTCCATCGAGCCCAGCATCCTGTCCACGACAGCGGCCAATCCAGGCCAAGGGCACCTGGCAAGCTTCGTATCAAGTCACATCAAATTCGACCACGTCTAAAGCATGGACACCAGAATGTGGAGTTCCACAGGGATCACCTCTCTCACCAACCATCATCAACCTAATGATGATCCCGCTGGCAAAATTCCTATCAAACCATAACCTCAACCCATATATATACACTGATGATGTGACAATATACATCCCCTTCAAACAAGACATTAACGAAATCCTCAACAAAATCAATCAAAGTCTACACATCATGAACACATGGGCAGATGCATTCCATCTGAAACTAAACGCAGAAAAAACTCAATGCCTAATACTCACCTCCCAATACAACACAAAAGAATTCACAGCTATAAACACACCAAACCTGAACCTTCAAATCTCAGAAACGCTAAAGATCCTTGGAGTCACTATCGACCGCCACCTAACGCTCGACACTCATGCTAACAACACAACTAAAAAAATGTTCTACAGCATGTGGAAACTTAAAAGGATAAGACCATACTTCCCAAGATCCGTCTTTCGAAGCCTAGTACAATCCCTCGTTCTCAGCCATCTGGATTACTGCAACTCACTATACGCAGGTTGCAAAGAACAAACACTGAGAAAACTTCAAACAGCCCAGAATACGGCAGCCAGACTCATCTTTGGAAAGCCAAAATATGAGAGTGCAAAACCATTACGAGAGAAACTACACTGGCTTCCACTAAAGGAACGCATCACTTTTTAAAGTATGCACATTAGTCCACAAAATCATTCACGGCGAAGCCCCAGCCTACATGTCTGAGTTAATAGACCTACCACCCAGAAACGCCAAAAGATCATCCCGACCTTCTTAAACCTCCACTTCCCCAACTGCAAAGGCGTTAAATACAAAACGCTACATGCATCAACCTTTTCTCACATGAGCACGCAATATTGGAATACACTGCCACGCAACTAAGAACAATCAACGAGCAAGCTTCCTTCCGCAGATCATTGAAGACCCATCTTTTCGAAAAGATTTACAGAAAGAACCAAAACACATAAAGTCCACACCTACTATCACGAATGCATCACACATTCACCTCGGAACTCTCATTCCCGTAATAAGTACATAAGTACATAAGTAAT
Source organism: Microcaecilia unicolor (assembly GCF_901765095.1). Lineage (NCBI taxonomy): Eukaryota > Metazoa > Chordata > Amphibia > Gymnophiona > Siphonopidae > Microcaecilia > Microcaecilia unicolor. Next base: position 63,545,645 of record NC_044037.1, on the reverse strand, counting down.
GCCATACTGGGAAAAGACCAAGGGTCCATCGAGCCCAGCATCCCATCCCGACAGCGGCCACATCCAGGCCAAGGGCACCTGGCAAGCTTCCCAAACGTACAAACATTCTATACATGTTATTCCTGGAATTTGGGATTTTTCCAAGTCCGTTTAGTAGCGGTTTATGGACTTGTCCTTTAGGAAACCGTCCAACCCCTTTTTAAACTCTGCTAAGCTAACCGCCTTCACCACTTTCTTCGGCAACAAATTCCAGAGTTTAATTACACGTTGGGTGAAGAAAAATTTTCTATGATCACATCATTCATACCTTCAATCACAGAAAGATATATATTATATGTCTTTATGCCTCCTTATCGCCCTCTAAGCTCCCATTGTTTCCTTCCAATGTTTCAATGTTTGTGCTCCATTGTTACACTCTCAACGACACTTCAATTGTTTCGCATAATTATGCAAAATGTAATCCATAACCAATCTGTAACAAATTGTATTTCCAACATTTAACTCATATTGTAAGCCACACTGAACCCGCAAAAGGGTGGGAAAATGTGGGATACAAATGCAATAAATAAATAAATAAAATAAATAAACGTACAAACATTCTATAGATGTTATTCCCGGAATTGTGGATTTTTCCCAAGTCCATTTAGTAGCGGTTTATGGACTTGTCCTTTAGGAAACTGTCTAACCCCCTTTTAAACTCTGCCAAGCTAACCGCCTTCACCACGTTCTCTGGCAACTAATTCCAGAGTTTAGTTATGTGTTGGGTGAATAAACATTTTCTTGTATATTTAGGCACAGTAGGTATTTTTCTGTTCCTGGAGGGCTCACAATTACAAAAACGAAGAGTTAAAGTGTAATTTAAACCTGGGTCTCTTGGTTTGCAGTCCACTGCACTAACCACTAGGCTGCCCCTCTGCTCTGTATGGATGCCTGTGTGGCCATTTTCTAAGAATGCTGCTATACAGATGAACATATCCCTTGTTTTCCCCCATTCAAAACTTGAACATTTCAGTTTGTAAAGTGGATATTCATGCCGGATGTTTCCAGTGCATGGACGCCCATCTCATATATTTTCGAATAGGCTGTATCCTGTTTGAAAGTACATGTGAGATGGACATTTGTTTGGAACGTTCTGACTTGGTCGTTCCTCTCCTTTCAAAAATGCCCCTCCATAGGGTTACCATACGTCCGGATTTACCCGGACATGTCCTCTTTTTGAGGACATGTCCGGGCGTCTGGATGGATTTGGCCAGCCTGCCCGTTTGTCTGGATTTCTGGACAAACGGGCTAGCTGGTGGGGGCGGGAGCGGAGGCGGGCACGGGACTCCCCTTCTCCTCCCCTTACGCTACTATCCCTGGTGGTCTAGAGGTACCTCTTCGCTCTTCGGGGCAGGAAAGAAAGAGCCCCCTCTTTCTTGCCCGGAGCGCTGCTGCTAGCTGCCCTGCTGCATCCTCTGTGAGTCCGGCTCTTGGCGTTTCAAAATGGCCGCCAAGAGTTGACGCAGCCTCGCGAGACTTCAACTCTCGGTGGCCATTTTGAAACGCCGAGAGCGGACTCACACAGGATGCAGCAGGGCAGCTAGCAGCAGCGCTCCGGGCAGGAAAGAGGGGGCTCTTTCTTTCCTGTCCCGAAGAGCGAAGAGGTACCTCTAGACCACCAGGGATAGTAGCGTAAGGGGAGGGGATGTGACAGGGGGGAGGGAAGGTGATGGGGGGAAGAGGGGGTGACCGGGGGTGGGGCGATAGCGTGAAAGGGTTGGGGCGATGGCATGAAATGGGCAGGGTGAGGGCGTGAAAGGGGCGGGGTGAGGGCGTGAAATGGGGTTGGGCAAGTGTCCTCTTTTTATGAGGACAAAAAATGGTAACCCTATCCCTCCATGTCAATACATTCATTTAATCTAGTTTAAAGACAGTTTTTGCAAAACTAGTACTAATGCAAAATATCATTAGCATAAGATAAACTCTCATGTTTGTGGCTGACAATACACAACCAAGGGATCTCATATAAATATTAAACAAAGAAAGAGAAAGAGGAGATCCCTGCAGGACCCTGGAAGCAGAGTGCCAGAAAAAAAAATAGCCAAAGAAGTGGGTTCATTTTTAATCACCCTGTAATTTCTACTGCACAAAAAGCCATTGAATCATTCCAAAACTGCATCAGAAATATCTATTTCACTTGATTTATACAATAATAGTGAATGGTCTACTGTGTCAAATGCCAGAGAAATATCAAACTGCAGCAATTTGAGCCTTACTCAAATATTGTTTAATTTTAATCACTAAGGAGGAGATTCTATATATGATGCCTAAAACATTTGCACCATAATCAGATTTAGGCACTGATTATAGAATATGCTTAGTTGATATTTCAGTGTCAATATCTGCATGCATCCAATTATGCCAGTGAAAACCTAGTGTAAATCTCAGCACGTAGATTTCAGTGCACTGGGTCGTATTCTATAACTAAGCGCCTAAAATTTGGAATGGCCATTAAAAGCCAATTTCCCCACCTATAACCATGCCCCTATTTGCCTTCACACATTAGAAGTTCGGCGTACATTGTTACAGAATACACTTAGCAAGTTGTATGCCTAAAGTATAACCTGTGCCAATTAGTGATCATTATTGCTTGTTAAGTGCTGTTATCAGCACTCAGTTTGTCCCATAACTACCCCATAACTACCGTGGACTCTTTTGGATTCGTAATAAGTAAATGAAACCTTTAACATTTCTAGAGCGCTACTAGGGTTACGCAACGCAGTACAATTTAACAAAGAGAGACAGTCCCTGCTCAAAGAGCTTACAATCTAATAGACATATACCATGATTAACTCTATACATAATCATTACATCACTGGTCTCTACATCTCTTTGGACCAGGAACAGATCTCTGCGCAGTCCGTACGTTACTCACAGATGAACTCCCAATTTCACTGAAAGAAACTCCCCTTTTATAAGGCTTAGAACTCATGTTCAGAGCTAAGGAAAATTACAAGAATGTACATGAGGATGCAGTCACACATACTTCCGGCCCAAGTAAACAAACCACTGACCTAGTTGTAAAGTCTCATGCGGTAACCGGGCGGTAATGACCTACGTGCGCCAAATGCCACTTGGCACACGGCCGATAAGCATGGCTGAAAATAAAAATTATTTTTAGCCGCATTTATCGGACATGCGCCAAAATGGAGTTACCACAAGTAGCCGTGCAATAACTCCATTTTGGCGCATGTTGGGCATGTGTAGATGCTTACGTGGCTTGGTAAAAGTGTTAGCCATTTTTTGCAAGCTATTGGAAACATGTTAGCTGGTTAACATTTCCACACCCATTCTTCACCCATGACCCTACTCCTCCAAAAATATTTTTAAAAAATAGCTAATATCCATGTTAGCATGCACTAATAGACAAAATACTGTACAATGTTTTAACTCATTTTCTAGTGGCCTGTTTTTCACATGCTATGTACACATTGGGATAGATTCTATATATGGTATCTGAAGATTCCGGCAAAAAAAAATATACCTAGGCGTATTCTCTATAGTACGCCTAAAGTTTATAGAATAGGCTTAAAGTTCTATACAATATATAGAATTACACTAAGCACCTCTCCACCTGACCAAATATAGTCATGAAAAAGATGACACTTTGGATGTAAAAATGAAGAATCAACTTTATTAGCCAAACGGTAGCAGGAAGAAAGGGACTCAACACAGCTGTGTTTCGGCAGTACTGGCCTGCATCAGGGGTCTTCTCTGCCGTATGTTGATTATTAATTCTATCCAAATGTGAAAACAATACGTGTGTCAATGAATTGAAGCTATAGCGCTCAATTATACTCGAAACGGAGTCGAGCAGAGCAAATCGGAGCAGCGTCTCTGATCTATGCAATCAAACCGAGTATAATTGAGCGCTATAGCTTCAATTCATTGACACACATATTGTTTTCACATTTGGATAGATTTAATAACATACAGCAGAGAAGACTCCTGACACAGGCCAGTACGGCCGAAACACAGCTGTGTCGAGTCCCTTTCTCCCTCCAACCGTTTGGTTAATAAAGTTGATTCTTCATTTTTACATCCAAAGTGTCGTCTTTTTTATGTAATTTTTGATCTGAATGGATTTATTTTTTAAATACATATTTTATGATTAATTTTTACATTTTTAATACATATTTTTTATTTTTATATTTTGTTTTTTGTTTTTGTTAGTCATCTTCGCTGTTTTGTTTCTTGTTGATATCCTTGCAGAGACTAGTTTCTTCTGTTTTTTGTACTACAAATATAGTCATGGCCATTTACGTCATATTTTACTTGGTGTAAATACTGGTGCCTAAATTAGACACAGAGCGGGTGTATTGTATAACAGCATGCACAGATTTTAGAAACACCCATGCCCCACTAGTGGCCACACCCCCCTTTCAACTATGCATCTTAGAATTTATGCACAACACATTACAGAATACACTTAACGAGTTGTGCACGTAAATCTTAATGCCAATTAGTGCTGATAATTTCTTCTTAACATCCAATTAACAACTCTGATTAGCTAATTAAACAATTAAAGGGCCCTTTTACTAAGGCGCGTAGGCATGTCAAATTAGAACTAATGCCTGGGTACAGCGTGCCCCAGGTGGTAATTCTAATTCTTACGTGTGTCCAATATGCGCAACAGAAAATATTTTTTATTTTCTACCGCATGGCGCTAACTGGGCAGTAATCGGCAGTATACACGCACTGATTATTACCACCCAGTTAATGTGTAAGAACTTACCACTAAGTCAATGGGTGGTGGTAAGGTGTCAGGCCCAAAATGGATGTGCACCATGTCCAGTTTCAGCCCCCAAAATGGACCTGCGTGTGTTCAGTACATGCACCTACATCAGCACAGGCCATTTTTCGGTGCGCCTTAGTAAAGGGTCATAAGGTATGCACATTGTTATAGAATATGCTTCAATTTCCGTTCAGAAATTAAGGTGTGATATAACACCCTTTAGTAAAAGAGACTCTGTGTATGGTAATTGATATTTAAGAAGTTCTGGTTATTTTACCACTGTAAAAAAAAATTATAAATTAAGCTTATTTTTAAAATATGTTAGGTACTGTTTTATAAAATTCCTTCAAAGTTCTAAGCACTAGATTCTGTTAATGGCACCTAAAGATAGGTGCTGAAATTATGTGTGTCGAGGTGAATTCTGTAAAGACAGTTTCTGCGTGGAACTGTCTTTATAAAATTCTAGCTTAAGGCATTTTTGTGTCTGACTTTAGGTATGAGTATTTATGCCTGTCAGGCACAGAAATGGAAGATTCTATAACTCTGCGCCTAAATCCTGGAAATGCCCTTGACCCACTCATACCCTTCCCTTGTCCATGGCCCTTTGGAATTGTGCTTGAGATGAATTGGCCACACAGGTTATAGAATAGATGCATATTGAAGATCCACATGTTGCCAGTAATTGATGTCAATTAGCACTTGGTATGGTAAATTATTATCACCAATTTAGCCAGTTACTTTAGGGACAGATAGCTGATCCATGTTGAAAATTGGGGGATAAAGTGTTCATGACAGTTACACTGAAAGAAGAGGGTTTCTCATGCAGTTTATAAAGCTGCACCATCTTGACTGAAACTTGTGTTAGAGTGTCAAAAACTTGAATGTTAAAATCAGTACTCCACAACTGGTTTATCACTACAGTATTATCCATATTGTTTTTCATTTCTCTAGCATGACAATAAGCAAAATTGAGGTTTTACAGGAGACAGCATGAACCTGGTATTATCTGAACTCTGTTGATAATCCTTCATTAAAATGCATCTTGTGCTTTATTTATCCACTGTCCTTCCTCTCTTCAGCTTTTCTTCCTAATTACACTTGAGAGAAAGAAGACAAAGGAAAACCTGCAGACATTGATTAAATAGTGATAAAGCAACAAAAAAATAAAGCCAATGATCATCACATTAAAAAAAAACCCAAAACGTTTATAATAAAGAGTGATTGATGGAAACTGAATTACTGCAATATCCATATAGTGATAAAAAACAAACAGTGACATTGTGAGCTTATCCACACTGCTAATCTTTCAACAGTTGTGTTGACAGACATCCTTAGATTTTGGAAGGCTCTGCTGTCTCTGTAGCCATTAAATACTTGCTCTCCATGCTGAAAATCTGATTGTATATAGTGACATGGTAACATGGGAATCTGGAGGAAGAATTTTGGCATTCTGTGATTTCCATAGTTTAATCTTTAGATAATTGTGTTGTTTCCCTTGTTGTGGGCTTGTGCTGTAATGGTTATACTTGGGTGGAAGTATTTGTGCTTTTATGTTTACTTGTTTGTAATTACTTTGCATTAGTTGATATGTATTTTGGAATGAAAATGTTCAAAATTAATAATAATAATAATAATAATAATAATAATAATAATAATAATAATATTGCATAGCAACAGACAGAATAAAAAGACCAGCTGGGTCCTCTAGTCTTGGAATGCAAAGTACACAAAGGTGCTCATACTACTGTGTATTTGGTGCTGGCCATTTGGATTTGGTTTACTTCCACCTTTGCATTCTTTGGCTTTTTTTGTGGAAGACGTGGACCCCCTTCTTCTGTGTCTTCTAGTCTTGCCCTACCAGTGGTAAGTCATACTACAAATAGCTGCTCTTTATAGAACATGCAGGATACCTCCTCTATGCCTTAGAGCTTTGTTGTTTTGTTTTATTTATGGGGAGAGATGTGCAGTATCAGGGGAGTGTTCATCCTCTGGAATAGCATGTAAGTTTATGTTTTACTCAATTACGCACTGTTTTTTTTTTTTTTTTTTTTTTTACATAACCAACCATGGGATCTATGAACTAATGCATGTAATGATTGCATGGGAAACAATATGAAGTCAACAGAGCACTAACTGCCAATGTATCAATGTTAACGTGTACTTGTTAAACCAATGTGTGCCTACCTTAATGCAATATGGTGCCTATGTTAATGGTTTGGTGCACATATATTCAAATTAACTCATGATCCTCTCTCATGGGTTTGACAAAGTACCTCATGAAAGACTCCAGAGGAACTTGGAGAGTCATGGGATAGGAGGTAGTGTTCTATTTGTGGATTAAAAAGCTGGTTAAAGATAGAAACAGAGAGTAGGGTTATATGGTCAGTATTCTTAATGGAGAAGGGTAGTTAGTGGGTTTCCCAGGGGTCTGTGCTAGAACCAATGCTTTTAAACATATTTATAAATGACCTAGAGATGGGAGTAACTAGTGAGGTAATTAATTGCATGTGACACAAAGTTATTCAAAGTCGTTAAATCACGGGAGGATTGTGAAAAATTACAAGAGGACCTTACGAGACTGGGAGACTGGGCATCTGATGGCAGATGACGTTTAAAGTGAGCAAGTGCAAAGTGATGCATGCTGGGGAAAGAGGAACCTGAATATAGCTACATCATGCAAAGTTCCACGTTAGAAGTCACGGACCAAGAAAGGGATCATGGTGTCATCATTGAGATACGTTGAAACATTCTGCTCAGTGTGCTGCTGCGGTGGCTAAGAAAGCAAATAGAATGTTAGGTATTATTAGGAAAGAAATGGAAAACAAAAATGAGGATGTTATAATGCCTTTGTATTGCTCCATGGTGCGACTGCACCTCAAATATTGTGTTCAATTCTGGTCACCGCATCTCAAAATGTGCAGAAGGGCTACGGAAATGATAAAAGGGGTGGGATGACTTCCCTATGAGGAAAGGCTAAAGCGGCTAGGTCTCTTCAGCTTGGAGAAAAGGCGGGCTGAGGGAGATCTGATAGAGGTCTATAAAATAATGAGTGGAGTTGAAGGTCACCTTTTTCAGCACACCTGCAAAAAAAGGCCTTTTTTCTGGCTGAAAATGGACATGCAGCAAAAATTAAAACCAGCACATGCCATTTTCAGCATGAGACCTTACTGCCCTCCGTTAACTAGCAGTAAGGCTCATATGTTAACTGGTCGGTAATCATCATTGTGTGTACACTGCTGATTATCGCCAGGTAAGTGCCAGTGGTAGAAAATTCCTACCTACTGTTTTGGATGCACATCAAACATGGAATTAGCACTGGGGCACATGGTAGCGGGTGGTAATTCCAATTTGATGTGCATTGTATGTGCGTAGGTGCCTCGCACCTTAGTAAAAGGGCCCCTCTAGCGTGGCCTGTAAAATTGCTTCATTTCCATTTTTTCTATCAATGGCCAGGTGCTAATTTCTAAGTTAGCATGTGGCTATTAGCATGTGAGCCTTTTACCGGCCTTGTTCGTAGGTGGAACGGGCTCACACACTAACCATGCTAGAATGGTTTGGAATGCAGCAACGTAACTGCGCTGATTAGCACTGGGCACACTTACTCTCTGTCCCCAAACAATACCCCTAGGAAATGTGCACCATTTTGTGGGCAGGAAAAGCATGGTAGCGCTTACCTGCACTTAGTAAAAGGACCCTATATATTATATACCTTGGTTTGTTGTTTGATAATTAAACAATGATTTGTTCATTTGTCTATCATAGATCTTACTTTGTTGGTTTCTAAGAGAATTATTTTAGTATACCAATTTTTTTTTTTTTAAGTTTTTAAAATAAGATGGTCTTTTACTATGGTCAATTAGCATGGTGCTAAACACTGAGATGCCCATGGGAATATAATGGGCATCTCAGGGTTTAGTACCAACTGATTTTTAGTGTGAGCTAAAAACACTAGTGCATCTTCGTAAATGACCCCCCTAATGCCTAAGCTGTTTTATCGAGGTTTATCAGTTAAAACCTAAATCAGAAGTTCATCTACAAGTAAATACCCAGCAGAATGAATTGGACTCTGACCAAGAACATGCACACTCTTTCACTTTAAAGATGGGGGCAAGTTTGTGAATAAAGGTATTTGTAGATCTTACAGCAGAATTTTTCTTCTCAGAAGGCATGTGGTTCTCAATTGCAAACAATAATATGAATGGCAATTGTTGTCATTGTTATCATATTATAAATGCAGTATTATATGTTAATGAGCCATTTTTTCTAATTAAAATTTTGAATATGACACATTTTAAGATTATTTTCTCATCAGGCAGGGTGCATGAAAAAGTTATGTCAATATCACTTTCTACAGGATAGGTGTATAATTTTGAGCCAGACATATATTTTTTAACTTCATAGCTTGCAAAAATATTCTGCACCTACTCTCTCCCGATATCTGGACATTAAGCAGAACTGAGGCTTCATAAATGAAGACAAGCCATTATGACAACGGTAAATGTAAAGTAGAGATATTAACTACTAACCCTTATTAGTTCTGGTCAGCAGTATTTGCTGAGTACATGGCAACCAGTCCAGGCAAATGACTGTATAAATATTTAAGGAGAGCCGTCTGGTGATTAGGAGTCAGTAGTCTAAGATACACTGTAGTAGTTGATTGAAAAGTGTTTCAACCATTCACTCAGATTACAGGACTAGGCAGAATTCCCATAGAGCAGGAACTGTATCTTTGAAAATGCAAACATTCTTTACATAGATTTTACTTGTGCCACATGTTTGACCTTGAGCCAAAATAGATATTTAATAACTGTGCAGTCATAATAATGTAGGCCATTTTAAAGAGAATTTTCTTCATTTTTTTGACAAATTTATGGGAATTTTGTAGAACTTTTACATTTGTCACAATTTTATAATTAACTGTGAAAGCAACATACAATTTTTCCTGTATGTTGCTGTTCTCTTGGTACAATAAATAGATCAATTGGCTAGGTTTCAGTTGAAATACTATTAAAACCATCAAAAGTGACATTAAATATTAAACAGAGCCTTTCTGGTTTCATGCAATTATATTTTTTTTTTTTACAAAATACTGTAAATGAAATTGAAATATTAATTTGATAATCAAGAAAAGGTGGATGGCATTTGAGAACGGGAAAACTCAAACTGAACAGTTAGGGAGGTTTACGTTAGGTCTGTGTTGTGTGTTATTTGACCCTTAACGCATGCTATTTGACCCTAATGCTGCTTGACTTAAAATACCGCGGCCAAATTTAAGTCTCAGTGGGTTAGGAAGTAATGAGAAGCAAACTATGCAATGCTATAAATATGCAAAAAGATCTGCTCACCTTTTATCGAATAGCAACTAGAGCCAATTTCTATGCCAAACTTTGGACATGAGGATTTACACCAACTGAAACCTGATAAATCATGGCTCGTACATTAGGCGCAGATCCCTGGTATTCAGTAATACTGTGTGCATCTTTAGTGAATGGCCTGCCATGGCAATGCCCTTTTTTGATTTGTGCGCTTAAACAATCTGCGTGTGGATCTTTATAGAACACTGCCTAGCAACATGTTTGCACAAATCCTAATTGGAGTCAATTAACTGCAACAATTGGTTGTTGCTAGTTAACGGCTCATTACTCAATTAAGTTGTCTGTGCAACTTGGATGCACACTCAAATTCGTACATGCAATTATAGGTACCATAAGTCAGATTCTATATAAGGCACCTAAAAAATCTGCACGGTAAACATTTCCACCTAAGCGTATTCTATAAATGGCAACTAGATATAAGCACCATATATAGAATGTCCTTAGTTGATATCCCAGCGCCTCCATTTACACCAATGAAAATGTTATATAAATCTCTGTGAGTAGATTTATATGCATTGGGCCATATTGTATAACTACGCACACAAATTTTGGAATGCCCACAAAATGTTCATTTCCTCGCCCATAGCCATGCCCCTTTTGAGCTGAGTGCATTAGAATTTAGGCACAGTTCATTACAGAATATGCTTAGTGAGTTGTGTGTGCAAATTCTAATTATTACCAATTCGTGCTTATTACTGCTTGTTAAGTGCTGTTATGGAACTATGATTAGCTTGTTAAGCCAATTAAGTTACACGCATTGTTATAGAATATGTCTGGATTTCAGTGCAGATCTCTAGGTGTACTATATAGAATCCAGGGGTATGTGTCATTGAATACTGACTCGGACCTACAAAATACAGCATAGTGTGAAAATGCTCATTTGCACATGTATGTGTCCATATATGTACGTTAATGACTAAAATACATCATTTAAACACATTCTTCCCACCTAAATCTAGGAGGCTCCTCATAGAATATTCCATAATGCAGAAAGGTTGAGGATTGGATAGGGAATGGGTTGAGACTGTGATTTGTGGATAATGTGGAGGTTATCACTTTGCAATAGCTGTCAATGCCACAGTTAACAATATGTATAGAGGTCTAGTTAATTGCATCTTGCAATCTGATATTTACTTAATGTACATTAAAAACATTTTTCTCCCCTTTAACTGAATGGCAAATACTACGAGCATCCCAATAGATAACAAAGAGGTTTTTCAGTTAATCTGCTTTATTTTTTTTGAAATTACTGTACTATAACTACAAAAACAGTGCAGGTTAATAGACCCCAGTGCATAGTGAAAAATATATTTAAAAAATTGGACCAAGAGCTTATGATAATTTTTGGCTTTTGATGACAATAGTGGGAGAGACCTGCCATGAACTGAAAGGAAAAGGGTTGCCTATTTTTATTAGAGTTAATCCAAATATGGATACTTGTTGAAGGTATTTTTTATACATGGCATTTTAACTGCTTGTTAGGTATATTGTTAAGACTCTCAAATGTTTTATACTGTGAAATTATGAGGATTGGCACTGTGCAAGTACAAAGTCATAAAACTCATTCTGCTCACATAATCAATCAAGCATACAATTCATTGGATCAAGCATGCATTCATGCTAATATTGCACAGTGCTGAAGAGGACACATTTTTCCCCAACCGTGTACTATTTTAATCAACTGGAGTTGCCTTCTGCTTTTAGAAATTGCCATAGCATGATTTATAGAAAACAGCAGAGCTATTAGAGCTTTGTTCACATTATATAATGCTTATCACAGGGCACCTCAAGTCCATTCCTCAACATCTGTAAACCAATTGATTTTCAGGATTTCCACAATTAATATGCATACAGTTTAATTGCATGCCTTGCTTCTATTCTGTCAGACTTGTGAGTTCTTGTACCAAGTAGAGCGCTCCTGAGCCTGGTACTCAGACCAGGTTCTGCTTGGCAGCTGGACAACCCCAGGTTTCACCTGCGCTGACCGCCGTTCCCAGAACTTGAGCCCCTAGGTACGGGCAGTCTGCAGGACTTGAGGGACGGAGATGGAAGCAGGGTGATGCATGTATCGGTCAAGCAGGCAGCAGGTCAAGAGAGTAATCCAGGTGCAGCAGTCAGTAGGCAGGTGGCAGGCAAGAGAGTAATCCAGGTACAGATGAAAGTCAGTAGGCAGGCGGCAGGCAAGAGAGTAATCCAGGTACAGGTGAAAGTCAGTAGGCAGACAAGAGAGTAATCCAGATAAAGGGGAAAGTCAGTAAGCAGGCAGCATGCAAGAGAGTATCCAGGTACAGGCAAAGTCAGCAACGAGGAACCATTAGATAAGAATCAGACTACAGAGTTAGAAACACCTACCAAAGTAGAAGCCGAAGCATGGAGTCCAGGGAGAGCTCAGCTGATAAAGTGCTGGCATCTGACATCAGCAGGGAGAAGGGGCACAGCCATAGGACAAGAGCAGGGGAAGGAGGAACCGGAAGACCAATGGAAGAGAAGCAAGGGAAGCCAGGCAGAGGAAGAGCAGACCCAGGTGGGTGGAAGCAAAGCAATCAAGGAGTCTGGAAGCCAGGCAGAGAGAGCGAGCAGAAACAGGTGCATGGAAGCAAAGTAATTAAGGAGCCTGCAGCCACCACTCTCTGAACAAACCCAGAGAGGACTCAGGCAGTGCCAGTCAAGTGTGCATTTCAACAGGACCCCGCGCAGCCCGTGGACACCGCTTGCATTGAGGTAGGGGACATGACATATTCTGTGCATTTACACTTTGTAGGTCCTGGATGATATTCAACCAGGACACATATAAAACACTTATGTGGTCCTAGCTATATTTCTGCCAGGACCTATATAAGGAAAGCAGGTGCCCTTACCACCTCTGAGTCCTCTCCTCCCTCCCCCAATACGGATCCCCCTTCCTTCCACCCCGATGGCAGAAAGCCCCTGTTTGAGTCTTTCACCCTCACCCTCTCCCCCTTAGGCCTTCCAGAGCCTACTTTGTACATACCCACTCACTCTGGCCCATCATGACTCTAGTCTCAAAATGGCTTGTGACCTTAGCAGCAGCCTCCCGGTACTAGCAAGTACAATGAGACTGCAGCTAGGGGTCATAGAGGCCATTTTGAGGTTGAAATTATGACAGGTAGGAGTTAGTGGACATCACTGCTGCCCATAGGACCCATGAACTTCCAGGGATATCAAGATTAGGTCCAGGAAGACCTACAGGGGTGGGGGAGCTTGATCGGGGCTTCCTGCTGTTGGGTATGGGAAGGAGAGGTACCATAAACCCTGATGTCGCTATTCAGAAGTTAACCAGGCACTGGTCAATATTTAGACTGGTTTCCAGTTAGCTCCACAGCTAAAGCTAGGACAGCCTTATTTCGGTCCTAACTTTAGCCACTTACGTAAACTCGTAGTGATCTTAAATCACTGCTAACTGGTAAAGTACCAATTCCACCAGACTCTGCCCAAGCTCTATCCATTTACATCCCGAACCCTAAATGCACAATGTACTGGCAGTTAGACCCAATATTCAGCAGCATTGTTTAATATCACTGAATATCAGCAGTTCGAATGGCACAATGACTTAACTCTACAGGAGGCTCTCCTGCCTGGTTAAATCGATGGGCTAGATGGCAATTCTCTAGATGCTGTGTGCTTAACACCAATTCTATAATGGCATCTTAGTACCAAGATTCTGTTATAGAATACGAGCACAAGTTAACACTGGCACACCTAAAGTTAGGCACCAACAGTTACGCCAAGTCAATGGCAGTCAAACTTGTGGCACCATAGTATGCTCCGAAATACACAGAGGAGGAGAATCTATATATGGCACCTAAAAAATCGGCGCTGAAATCAGTGCTAAGCGTATTTTATAATTAGCACTTAGATTTAGGCGTTGATTATAGAATGCACTTAGTTGATATTTCAGCGCCTAAATCTGAGCGCATCCATTTACACAAACTAAAACATGGCATAAATCCCGGAGCGTAGATTTAAGCACACTAGGCCATATTCTGTAAATAGGTGTCTAAATTTCAGAAAGCTCACAAAATGCCCATTTTTCCTGCCTATAACCACACCCCTTTTTGCCTGCACATGTTAGAAGTTTGGCGCACATCATTAAAGAATACGCTTAGTGAGTTGTGCGCCTAAATTCTAATCAGTACCAATTAGTGCTCATTATTGCTTGTTAGAGCTGATATCAGGGCTCATTAGCTTGATAAGCCAATTATGTTATGCTTAGTGTATAGAATCTGTGCCGATTTTGGCACCTAAATCTAAACACACTATATAGAATCCAAGAGATATATAATATTCTATAAATTACACACTAACCCCCGATTCTATATATTGTGCCTAGTGTTCAGCTCCAAAATCCAAGCCTATTTTATAACAACACACACATAACTTAATTGGCCTAACAAGCTAATTAGCATTGATAGCAGCACTTAAGCAATAATAAGCACTAATTGGCAATAATTAGAATTTACACTTATAACTCACTAAGTATATTCTGGAATGCAGAGTGCCTAAATTCTAATGTGCACAGCCAAAAAGGGGCATGGTTATTGGCGGGGGAAATGGACATTTTCGTGGGTGTTTCAAAATCTATGCAGACTGTTATAGAATATGGCCCTCTGTACCTAAATCTGCATGTCAGTATTTACACCACATTTTCCTTAAATGGATGAGTATAGTTCTAGGCGCTGGGATATCAATTAAACATATTCTATATACTGTGCTTAAATCAAGACACTGCTTATAGAATATGCTTAGGTGGAAATTTGTTCCACGTGGATTTTTCAGGCACCATATATAGAATCTGGCCTTTAAATTGGAGCCATCCTATGACCCAACCACATATGCATCCCCTTAAAGGTACTTGCTAAGAGGATTCTTTACTAAGGCGCGCTCACATTTTTGGCAGATCAATGCATTCCTATTGGCATCTCTAATGTTTAGCGCGCCCACAATTTTAGCGCATGCTAAAATGTGAGTGCGCCTTAGTAAAGATGCCCCAAGTGATTTTGGTGCATGCCATCCTCGATCCACTTTAATCCGGTTTTCGCCCTCTACACCAACAGAAACGGCACTCACTAAGTCTGTAATGATCTGTTCTTTGCCAAATCCAAAGGTCACTACTCCATCCTCATCCTCCTCGACCTATCCACTGCTTTTTACACTGTCAGTCATAATTTACTTCTTGCTACACTATCCTCATTTGGGTTCCAGGGCTCTGTCCTCTCCTGGTTCTCCTCCTATCTCTCCCACCGTACCTTCAGAATACATTCTCATGGATCTTCTTCCACACCCATCCCGCTCTCTGTTGGAGTTCCTCAGGGATCTTTTCCCTTCTTTTTTCAATCTACACCTCTTCCCTGGGCTCACTGATCTCATCTCATGGTTTCCAATATCATCTTTATGCCAATGACACCCAGCTTTATCTCTCCACACCAGATATCACTGCAGAAACCCAGGCCAAAGTATCGGCCTGCTTATCCGACATTGCCGCCTGGATGTCCAACCGCCACCTGAAACTGAACATGGCCAAGACCGAGCTCATTGTTTTTCCACCCAAACCCACCTCTCCTCTCTCTCCACTCTCTATTTCAGTCGACAACACCCTCATCCTCCCCGTCTCATCTGCCCGCAACCTCGGAGTCATCTTCGACTCCTCCCTCTCCTTCTCTGCCCATATCAGGCAGACAGCCAAGACTGTCGCTTCTTTCTCTATAACATCAGCAAAATTGCCCCTTCCTCTCCGAGCACACCACCCGAACTCTCATCCACGCTCTTATCACCTCTTGCCTTGACTACTGCAAGCTACTCCTCACTGGCCTCCCACTTAACCATCTATCCCCCCTTCAATCCGTTCAGAACTCTGCTGCGCAACTTATCTTCCGCCTAGACCGATATGCTCATATCACCCTCTCCTCAAGTCATTTCACTGGCTTCCATTCAGGTACCACATTCAGTTCAAGCTTCTCCTACTAACTTACAAATGCACTCAATCTGCAGCCCCTCACTACCTCTCTACCCTCATCTCCTCTTACACTCCTACCCGTAACCTCCGCTCACAGGACAAATCCCTTCTCTCAGTACCCTTCTCCACCACCGCCAACTCCAGGCTACGCCCTTTCTGCCTCGCCTCACCCTATGCTTGGAATAAACTCCCTGAGCCCATACACCAATCCCCCTCCCTGCCCATCTTCAAATCCTTGCTCAAAGCCCACCTCTTCAATGTCGCCTTCGGCACCTAACCATTGTACCTCTATCCAGGAAATCTAGACTGCCCCAATTTGATTGACTGCACTTTTGTCCTTTAGATTGTAATCTCCTTGAGCAAGGACTGTCCTTCTTTGTTAAATTGTACAGTGCTGTGTAACCCTGGTAGCGCTTTAGAAATGTTAAATAGTAGTAGTAGTAGTATGTATAGAATAGCGCCTAGCACTTGCCAAGTAGTGGTGCTAATCAACATAAGTACTATTATTCTGTAATTTGTGTGCACAATTGGAGCTTATCTTTAAGCTCCTTTTCACAGAACTGCCCTTATTTAGTCTTTCTTAACATGTGAGAAGCATGTGTGTAAGGGGACTAATAAGTCTCTGAAAGCATAATAGATAATTCTTCAATTGCAATCATGTCCAATGATTGGATCTAAATCAAAAAGTTACACTACATTTAATTAAAAGCCTTTTAAACAAATTGTTAACACTTCATCTCTCCTGGAGGGGTAATTTAGAATCCATTAAAATGATGATAGTCCCCAAGATCAACTATATGTTACATATGGTACCCATTTTCTTCCTTAATTGGGTTTATAAATCATTAGAGATAGAACTTTCTTGTTTTCCATGGAGAAATATAATCCCTTGAATAGCTCAGAAAACAAAATTAAATTTGATGGAAAAAAACATGGTTATGTGAATTTCCCAGATTTAGACAATATTTATAAGCATTTTTATGTCTACTGCAGTTTTTTTGGCTTAAAGAGGCTCAAAAAATATAGCTTCTAGATGATATAGTTTAGAACAAGCAGTAATTAACCTTTTCCTTTTTAACCATCCTTCCCTTCCATGACTGCGTCTTCACTTTCCTTAATCATAGAATTCTGAAGACATTGTGCAAATACTAAATCATGTCGTGAAACAAATGGAAATCTCCTAGCCAGAATCTCAGCAAATAGTGTGGCATAATCAAATTCTCAACATTCAAAACAAACTATGAATTGACTCATATGGCAGAAAAAAGAGTTGTATTGGTCAAATATTAAAGAATGGGCGACTAAAAAAATTAGAATCTTAAAAAAATGATTTTAGACTAAAGCCTAAGCATCATTATCAGTTGCTCCAACTAAGGTACTGAATACACTACTTATCAATCTGTAGTTTCTTGAGCAAGAGTCTGATTTAGAAAACAAAAAGCAGGACCCTCACAGGACCTGTCACTAAAAATACATATATTGAAGATGAAAAAGTATATGAAAAAGAAGCAGCAATAGGACACAGATTAGAGGGATAGGTCTAATCATCCCTCCCTTTCCACTGCTATTGCTCAGTCATCATAACAAACAGAATATTATGGACACCAACCAAAATATGGAAGTTATCCAGAGAGAAGTCAAGCAGGTGCAGGTCATATGATACCTCAGAAGGATACTATCGTACATGCTGTACTACTGAAAAAAAACTTACAATTGTTTTACTTCCCTATTGAGAAGAATTTTCAAAATTCTACAATTCATGAAAATCTTACATATGGGATTAATATTTGGAGGTCATTAGCCTTAGGCTAGAAAATAAAGAGTATGCAAAACTACTAGATATATTGTTAGCCACACTGGAAAGAAACTAGCCAAGTAAACATGGAGAAAAGACTAAGTCAAGTCTGAGTAACATATACACACATATATCTATATCTATATATCTATATCTATATAGAATTGGCAGTCATAAAACAGGAGAATGTTGAGGCTTTTTGTAAAATCTGGTCTCCTGTTAAAATATTTAGACTACTCATTGGACAAA
Organism: Microcaecilia unicolor; assembly: GCF_901765095.1. Lineage (NCBI taxonomy): Eukaryota > Metazoa > Chordata > Amphibia > Gymnophiona > Siphonopidae > Microcaecilia > Microcaecilia unicolor. The sequence goes on along the minus strand of NC_044037.1, from coordinate 63,527,478 downwards.
ATATTTAAAACTGCATTAATTCCTAGTTGGTACACAGTTTGTAGTGGAGGAGTAGCCTAGTGGTTAGTGCAGCAGACTCTGATCCTGGGGAACTGGGTTCAATTCCCACTGCAGCTCCTTGTGACTCTGGGCAAGTCACTTAACCATCCATTGTCCCAGGTACAAATAAGTACCTGTATATAATATGTAAACTGCTTTGAATGTAGTTGGAAAAGCCACAGAAAGGCAGTATATAAGTCCCATTCCCTTTCCCTTTCCCTTGTAGTTTAGATAATTCAGGGCCCCTGTTTACTAAGGTATGGTAGTGCTTTTAGTGTGTGTTAAAAATTAGCATGCACTCTGTAGACGCCCACAGGAATATTGGCATTTACATGATTAGCACTCGCTAATGCTTACACTCTAAAAATGCTAAAGCTTAATAAACAGGGCCCTCAATATTTAATTTATTGTTGGCTTGATATTATTTGAATAAAGAACTCAAACTTAAAAATGCAGTCATTCTATTCTATTCGGGGTATTTATATCCTGCTAAAATCAATAAGGAGTCTAAGTGGATTACATAAGTATAAAAGATAAATTGAAAAGTTAGAAAAGCTTAGAAAATGTAGTCTTTCTAGTATTTATCAAAAAAATAATTTTTCAGTCCCTTGCGGAATTGTAAATAACTAGAAATCACATGAACTTTACAGGTATTGAATTCCACAACTTTTATCCTGAAAAGAAAGAGAATCATCATGGATTCTTTTATAATGAATTTTCCTAACAGAACCCCAACAACAAAGAAAACAAAAGCTCCTTCGCAATTCTGGATAAGTTATGAACTGTGGAAGAGGAGAGGAACAGTTTCCCTGCAATATGTTAAACACAACACAGGCAATCTTAAAAAATATCGGAGGAGAAACTGGTAACCAATGTAACTCTTAAAGCAGCGGTGTCACATGGTCATAATGTGACTAACCATATATCAGTTTAACTGCAGTATTTTGCAATAATTGCAACTTATTAATTAGTCGTGAATTTATTCCACCATATCCTATGTAATAAAACGCACCTCCAACATTCTGAAGCTGATTGCATGGCTGAGGCATTCTTGCTCTCTGTATCCATCTCCTGAATTGACATCACGTACTTCCAGGTTCGCCACAAGCAGAAGTGACCAACCACACGAGGTTTCTCGGCTTCAAAATGTTGGAGGTGCATTCTATTAAATAGGATTGGTCAGTTCCTTGAAGCACAGCCAGAGCTCAATGTCCTGCACAGTAACACTCAGACACCAGAGGGGGGGGGGGGGGCTGACACCAGAGAGAGGGAGGGAGGGGGGCCTGACACCACAGAGGGGGGGGGGGTATCTCTGTCACACACACACTCTCTCTCTCTCTCTCTCTCTCTCTCTCTCAGTCAATGTGTTTTTCTCTCTCACTGTCACACACTGTCTCTCACACACTCTATGTCTCACACTGTATCACATTCACTCTTTCTGTGTCACACAGTCACTCACACACTCTCTTGGTCTCATACACTCAGTCTCACAGAGAGTCTGTGTCTCACACACACTCTCTCTTTCGCACATACTGTATCTGTGTGAAACACACTCTCTGTCTCGCTCACACTGTGTCTCATATACGCACTTGCACACACTCTCATTCTCACACACACACTCTCTCTCTCTCACACACACACTCACACATTCACTCTCTCTCTCACACACAGTCACTCTCACATACACTCTCTCAAACATACACACTCTGAGCAAAACCTTGCTAGCGCCCGTTTCATTTGTGTCAGAAACAGGTCTTTTTTACTAGTATATATATAAAGCACTATAATAATCTCACTGTGGTAATATTATAGCCTGAACCAGTATATACAAAAAATGTTCTGTAAAGAAAGCAGATCTTTTTGCTCTTAATTGATGTAGTTTAAAAATAACTTCTTGCTCAGAAGATGCATCGTCAGTTGAGTGTCCAGAATAATTCCCAAAACCTTAAAAGAATTTTTAGCTGCTCTCCAGAAGCTATAGTTACACTACTAGGAGCTAAAGAACATCACTACAGAAATATAGCAACTTAGTCTTAGCTGAATTAAGTTTCAAAAGATGAGCATTAGCCCAGGAGTGAATCAAAGCAATACACTAAGAAATATAATTTTGTAACATTGAAAAATCTGCTATTGCTGGGGTCAATACAAATATTTCATCTGCATATGAACAACCACAATGACCAGATACATCAAAAAACAAAATCTAAACGACTCATAAACACATTGAAAAGAATAGGAAACTATGGTGGACTCCATAGAACACCGAAATAAGGCCTCCAAGTAAATGAAAAGGTGTTATTCTTCTTAACACAGTATGATCTATTTCACAGAAAACATTCTATCCATTTATAAACAGCTCCAGATAACCTGTATTCACTCAGGGGCCCTTTTACAAAGGCGTGGAAGGGATATCGCGAGGGTAGCATGTGCCCAATCAGCACTACTAACGGGGTAGTGTGTGCGCCCTGTGGTAATTCTGATTTTGGAATGCGCTGAATCCCACGGTAGAAAATAATTTTCTACTGCCCATGTTGGAGCATGCTGCATGGGTAGCACGTGAGCACTTATTGCTAGGTCAATGGGTGGCAGTAAGGGCTCAGGCCATAAATAGGTGAGTGCTAGTTTTAATGTCAGTGCAGGCCCATTTAAAAATTGCTTTTTTCCCAGCTGCGGTAAAAAATGGCCCAGTGTGTGCCTAAAAGATGCGCCAACAAACACAGGAGTGACCTAGTGGTTAGGGTGGTGGACTTTGGTCCTGAGGAACTGAGTTAGATTCCCACTTCAGGCACAGGCAGCTCCTTGTGACTCTGGGCAAGTCACTTAACTCTCCATTGCCCCATGTAAGTTGCATTGAGCCTGCCACGAGTGGGAAAGCGCGGGGTACAAATGTAACAAAAAAATAAAATAAAATGTTACCATGGCTTTGTAAAAGGACTCCTTAATTTATGCATCAGGATACTATGATCCACTGTGTCAAATACTCCTGAAATGTCAAACTGGAGCAAGACACAGTGAATTCCCTGACTGAGAAATTCTCAAACTTTAGAAACCAAGAATACCAATAATGATTCTGTACTGTGCATGGTCCTAAAGCCAAATTGAAAATTATGGACAATGAAAAGACTTCAAATATGATGTGATTTGCAGTTAAACTAATGATTTCATAAGTTGTTCCATTCAATCAGGTAAGGAACCACTCTCCTAGGAAACAACATATTTAATAATGCCCCGAAATTTACACTTTTTAACTAATACAAAAAAAAAAAATCAATGGGTGCTACTTAGAGATGTGTGATAAGAAAGGTTATAATGAATTCCAATAAACAATGGCAATATTTGCCTTAATTAAAATAAAATTTCTCAGTTAAAAAAAGTATTTCACAGGCAACCAGAAGGAGATATTTTTTTCATATCTGCTTACATTCAGCTGCTATATCTTTATCTATCTAGGGCTTTGCACTGAAATGTGCAGTAAAAAGTGTACTTTCAGTGAAAAACAGCACTATAACAGGGTGCCTTGGTAGGAACCTATCCCTAAAAGGAACATATGCATATAGGATTCCTTTCAAGCTATTGATTATTATCTTCTGGCCCCCAATCCTTTCTAGCTAATCTCTTTATCCCTTACACTTCTCAGAGAACGTTCAGGTCACCAAACCAGAATTTACTGGTTATATCCTTTCATCAGCAGGTCTGCTTTTTCTGTTGTAGTGCCAACCCTCTGGAATCACCTTCCATCTTCCATCTGAACTGAACTTGATTACAATAAATGCAAATCCTTATTAAAACTCTTTCTCAGGTGTTCCCATCAGGTTAATCAAATACTTTAGGTTTAGTCATTTCTGATCTACTTATAGCTGTGTTGGATTTGCAAATGAGTCCAGTACCTTTTCTTACCCTCTACTAATCTTTTCCATGATGCAGTTGAATCCACAACACGGGCATTCGGCATTCACTCAGTCACCCCCTTCTATCCAAACACCACACCAGAAGCCAATTTCTTTAACAAATGTGGATTTATTTAGGCCGCAGCCAGGTCCGCAAAATGTATTTATTGTAAACCTTCACATAAACAATCATTGGTAAACATCCTTGATAAACATCTCCCTCCGAGTACACAGCCCTTCTTGCTTATATTACTACAGGCTGTGCCGTCCAAGCACCCTGTTCCTCCTCAGTGCTGTCTGCTATAGCACGCTGTCCAATCAAATGCATCCCGTACAAGGATGCATTTACCACTTTAACCAAAGCTATTGGCCCCCTGGCCGTCCAAGCCAGGAGACTAGCCGTATCCATCTTGTTCTGTAATCCTGCCCGCATGCAGGCATAACATTTTGCTGAGTATTGTAACTTGCAACAGGTCATTACATATACATAGTAACTCAGTTTGCCATATTATCCGCTGAGGTGCTGTGTACTCGTCGCTAATGTTACCTAAGTTCCATAGCTTATGCCTTGCTGCGACAACGACCCTTTCCCTGTACCTCATGGGCGGGAGGGCGGGTCAACACTGCTCCCTCTGCTTGCTGCAATCCAAATGGCGCTGTGTTTCCTTCACAGCCCTTCTTCACCCCTCCTCCCTACCCGCCCCTTTTCCCATCACCCTTCAATCTCTTAATCTCCCTATCCCCTCCCACTCATCCTCCCTCTCCTCCCCACCCCAGATTCTTCCTGAGCCTTCAGCCCGGTTGTAATCGGCTCCCCTTTAAGGGTGAGCCTTTCCATCAACACGGGCATTCGGCATTCACTCAGTCACCCCCCTTCTATCCAAACACCACACCAGAAGCCAATTTCTTTAACAAATGTGGATTTATTTAGGCCGCAGCCAGGTCCGCAAATGTATTTATTGTAAACCTTCACATAAACAATCATTGGTAAACATCCTTGATAAACATCTCCCTCCGAGTACACAGCCCTTCTTGCTTATATTACTACAGGCTGTGCCGTCCAAGCACCCTGTTCCTCCTCAGTGCTGTCTGCTATAGCACGCTGTCCAATCAAATGCATCCCGTACAAGGATGCATTTACCACTTTAACCAAAGCTATTGGCCCCCTGGCCGTCCAAGCCAGGAGACTAGCCGTATCCATCTTGTTCTGTAATCCTGCCCGCATGCAGGCATAACATTTTGCTGAGTATTGTAACTTGCAACAGGTCATTAACATATACATAGTAACTCAGTTTGCCATATTATCCGCTGAGGTGCTGTGTACTCGTCGCTAATGTTACCTAAGTTCCATAGCTTATGCCACAGCCCACAGCAACGACTCCTCGTTCGCCGCGGGCTCCCCCCAAACCCTGGCTGCGACCTACCACCAGCGTAATGGCTTCAATAAAATTCTGTAAATCAAAGTTATAGCACGCTGTGCAATCAAATGCAATGAAATGCAAATCAAATGCTATTCTGTAAATCAAAGTTATAGCACGTGGTGCAATCAAATGCAATGAAATGCAAATCAATGCAAATCAAATGCTATTCTGTAAATCAAAGTTATAGCACGCTGTGCAATCAAATGCAATGAAATGCCTCCAAACTCGTCCCTTCTTGCTTAATATTACTACAGGCTGTGCCGTCCAAGCACCCTGTTCCTCCTCAGTGCTGTCTGCTATAGCACGCTGTGCAATCAAATGCTATAGCACGCTGTGCAATCAAACGCAATGAAATGCAAATCAAATGCTATAGCACGCTGTGCAATCAAATGCAATGAAATGCATCCCGTACAAGGATGCATTTACCACCTTAACCAAAGCCCCCTGGCCGTCCAAGCCAGGAGACTAGCAATCAAATGCAATGAAATGCATCCCGTACAAGGATGCATTTACCACTTAACCACGCTGTGCAATCAAATGCAATGAAATGCATCCCGTACAAGGATGCATTTACCACTTTAACCAAAGCCCCCTGGCCGTCCAAGCCAGGAGACTAGCAATCAAATGCAATGAAATGCATCCCGTACAAGGATGCATTTACCACTTTAACCAAAGCCCCCTGGCCGTCCAAGCCAGGAGACTAGCCGTGTCCATCTTGGTCTGTAATCCTGCCCGCATGCAGGCATAACATTTCGCTCAGTATTGAACTTTCAACAGGTCAGTATTGAACTTTCAACAGGTCATGCCAGTTTTAATAAATAGGCATAACATTTCGCTCAGTATTGTAACTTTCAACAGGTCATGTCAGTTCTAATAAATAATTCTGTATTGTTTTCACTAATAGCACACTGCTCATCCCCGCTAAATCATTGCCCCCTAAATGCAGGATGAGAAACTGTGGCTAAATCATTGCCCCCTAAATGCCGGAGGAGAAACTGTGGCGCACTGGAAGTCATCAATTCCCACTGTATGGTTGGCAACAATTGAGCCCACAGCATCCCTCTCTTACCCAACCATCGTACAGCCCAAAAATAGAGAGACCACAGATCCATATCTGGTACTGTTCCATATCTGGTACTGTTCCACCACGTCACCTGCAAGTCACATGCAATTACCATACTATCAATTAGGGCAACAACAGGAAGCCAACCCATGCAATTAACATATTATCAATTAGGGCAACAACAGGAAAGCCAACCCCAGTAAACCCCACTGCAAAGGACCCCTAACAGGGCTACTAACGTGGAGGCCGAATGTATCTTTTGTACGCATTCGATCCCCACCGGCCTAACCGTTTAATTTGTTCACATGGAACTCCATGCAGCAGCCGAAGTGGGGACGCATTAGCATGGAGCAGCAGCCAGACACCCCCCATTGGTCTAATCTGCAGGTACTGTTGCAGATTGTATAAAGGACATGTAGTTTCCGGTAAGTGTGGTCTAATCCACATGTGTGAACCTCTGGCCAACTGGTCAGTTTTTGAGCTCCGTATGAGTAAATCAATCCCCGTCTGTGTAATAGTCACATCCCGCATTAACAAATCCTTGTCAGCCCCCGCAGACTTAGACTGGGCCACCAACTCACTCACCCTAAGGGCCCCATGAAAAGCCAATGCGAAGGCACAGCGGAATAGCCGTACCTCAAATGGCAAATCACACACCTCATCCATAACTGCCAACCAGGCACCCAGATCACCATGTAAAATAGGCTGACGCTTATCCATTGAGGAACCCACTACCCTGTGCCACCCTTTCATCATCCTTGACACTACAAAAGCCTTGGTGGGATTCATCATCCTTGACACTACAAAAGCCAAATATGTAAAGCCACCAATATGGGGAATAACTCCAAAAGGTTATATCCCGTACAATCCCTGCCACAACACTGCTCCCTCTGCTTGCTACAATCCAAATGGCGCTGTGTTTCCCTTCACAGCCCTTCTTCACCCCTCCTCCCTACCCGCCCCTTTTCCCATCACCCTTCAATCTCTTAATCTCCCTATCCCCTCCCACTCATCCCTCCCTCTCCTCCCCACCCCAGATTCTTCCTGAGCCTTCAGCCCGGTTGTAATCGGCTCCCCTTTAAGGGTGAGCCTTTCCATTTCCTCTTGTTCTTTCCTTTGCTGTTTTGTTTTGGCAAATCATTTGTTTTATGTCTCTGTTGCACAGTGCCCTGGCAAACATTTATTGTAGTATGATTTCTGCTTTATTAAGTAAAATTCAACCTTGAACCTTGAAACTAGGCACCTATGTTCCTTTATAGAATATTAGCATAATTGGTATATATGTACCAAAATGTTTTGTCAGCCATAGAGCTTGTGTAAATCTTCAAGCCTATGGGGCTCATTTTCAAAATAGAAAAACACCTAAAAAGTGGCATACAGCAGCATTTGGATGTTTTTCCTACAAAAGCATCCAAATTGGTATTTTGAAACCTATTTTTTAGATATTTGTCTATGTTGTTCATCTGTAGTGCATCCAAATCTCAAGGGGGATGTTGGGGGTATTAAGGGTGGGATTTGGGCATTCCCAAAAGTTGGACCTTTTTTTAGACATAATAGAAAAAAACAAAACCATCCAGGACTAAGTTGTTTAGATCTAGATCTGTTTTTATGACAAGTAAAGCACAAAATGGTGCCCTAAATGACCAGATGACCACTGGAGGGAATCAGCGATGTCATCCCCTTACACCCCCAGTGGTCACTGACCCCCTCATCCCATGAAAAATGTGATTAAATGTGATTACTTAGCAGCCTGTATGCCAGCCTCAGATGTTATACTCAGGTCCATTAGAGCAGAATGCAGGTCCCTGGAGTAGTCTAGTAGTGAATGCAGAGCACTGCAGACAGTTTGACCCATCCTTCTACCTCTCCCTACCTGTTACAATTGTGGAGGAAACTGTGAGCCCTCCAAAACTCACCAGAAACCCACTGTACCCACATATAGATGGCCCCTTCACCCATAAGGGCTACTGTAGTGGTGTACAGTTGGGGGCAGTGGGTTTATGAGTATTACAGGGCTTATCATAGAAGATAAGGGAGCAATGGTGAAATTTGTACCTGGAAGCATTTAACTGAAGTCCACTGCAGTCCACTGAAGTCCACTAGGGTGCCCCATTGTTCTCCTGGGATGTCTGTGTGGCCAGTCTGGCTCCTCCTACATCCCAGTGGATTGATTTTGTGTGTTTTCACTTGGACAGTTTTGTTTTTTAAAACTGAACCAAAAAGATAAATGTACAGACTACAAAAACAGCTAGCAAATATCCATTTTCGAAGGAAAAAATACACATTTTTCTGTTTTGAAAATGGCTATATTCCCCACTTGAATTTTGGATATTTTTAGCAAAACTCTAAAGTTGGACTTAGACATCATATCAAAAATACCCCTCTATATGTCATTGATATATGCATAATTTATAGTAAGTTTGACCCCCAGTTATGCTTCACCTAATTTTTTGCATGTGTGCACTCCCCCATGCAAAGACACACTAATTAATCTGGTTAATCTGGTATTTACAGAACAGAGTTTATGTAGAATTTGGGTATTTATGCATGTATGTGTGCACCTATGTATGTAAATGCCATTGTTCTAAACCTGAATGCACATAGGTCTAGATTCAGTAACTGGTACCTAAAAAATCGGCACCAAAAAGCCCTGCTAAAGCATTATTCTTAAACTGCACCTAAAGTTTGGCGTGGTTTATAGAATAACACTTAAGCATTATGGTCATGTGTAAATTTAAATGCCACCATAGGCACCAACAAAAATGTAGTGCAAATACCTATGCCTGCATTTGCATGCGGAGCACCTTTATTCTGTAATTACAAGTGTAACTCAAAGCCATGCCCCCATCCCACCCCAAAACACCTATAACTGTCCCATTCCCATACCCCCTTTTTCAGGTCACGTGCAAAGGTTAGGCATGTAACACCCAATTAAATCTAATTAGTGCCAATAATTGTTTGTTATAATTGGCTCATTATCCTATTAAATTGGACATGCAAATCAGGACTGCGCCTAAATTTGCCACACAGTTTTCTGTGACCTTTATAGAATCAGGGAGATAAAGGCCAACTCTATACAGGACACCTAAATTTAGGCACCCCCAGAGCAGCTTAGCGAGTGCCTATTCTATAATGGCATCTGGGCACCCCAATTCCATTATAGAATGTTAGTGTAAACCCACATTGGTCAGTGTAAATATAGGCATAACTATTTACACCAGATGTAGGGCTTGTGTAAATGGATTCACCTAAGAGTATTCCCTACATTGTGCTGCAAGTTGCAAATATACCAATTTCCCTCCCATGCAGTGCCCACATGAAGAATACCCTTTGCAGTTACATGCTATAGAACTTACGTGCTATCTTATAGAATAACAGATAATGAACGTATATGAGCAAATGCTACTTCTCTGTGCGCTTTATGCACAGGAAGGGCTAGAATCTATTTATGGCACCCGAAAATTCCACGTAGAATTTTAAACACGCCTAAGTGTATTCTGTAAAATATATCTAAATTTTATAGAATATGCCTAAAGCTCTGTGCGGTTTATAGAATATGCCCTGAATCCATCTATATGACTAAATGTAGTCGCGGCCAGTTACACCAAGTAAAACGTGGTGTAAATGTGGACACCTAAATTATAAGCAGATCGGGCATATTCTATAACAATGTGCATAGATTTTACATGCCCATGACATGTCCTCTTTTCAACCATGCAACTTAGAGTTAAGGCAGATCATGTTATAGAATATGCTTAGACAGTTGTGCGTCAAAATTCTAATTATTGCTAATTAAAGTGTCAATAATTGCTTGTTACTTGACAATTATCAGCGCTTATTGTCTTGTTTACTAAGTTGCACATGCAAATACAGAATACAACTGTATTTACATATGCAAATTTAGTCACACTATATAGAATCTGGGGGATAATGTGCAACTGCCCACACCTAGTTGTAGAATTGCACCCTAAATGCCAGGAAACATACAGAAATACCACATTTCGGGTGTTCTGGCTTATTTTTCATACATCATTCATTTTGTAGTCACTTTGTAAAAATATGCTTCACAGTAGTAAACTTTCATGCAAAGTCCAGATGAGAATTTTATATAACTTTTTTCAGTAATGAGCTACATCAATGAAAATGCATGCAAAGCAGCTCATTAATGAGTGGTTTTGCAAAAATGTACATGTAAAAAGACTTTGTAGGCCTGTTTTCAAAGATATTTAACTACAGATCAAGAAATATAGCTATTTTTCTGAATGCTCGAAAAGCCTCTGGATGCAATGGTGGCTTAAAATTAAAGGAATGAGTGGCCTGCCACAGGGCCTTTCATCCCTCATTTCTAGTGGGCAATATATATTCTCATTACTTGGCAATCAGGACCCTTGCATCAATACAGTGAAACTACCACTAGAGGTCAGATGGCACCATTTTGAATGCAGAAACCAGTGGAGGTCAATCCTGCCCATCATTTCCCAACTTCCTGGGTTCTATCTGGGTCCTGGGATAAGGAGGGAGGTGTTGGGAAGTTGAGAGGTAGGTCTGGCCCTCATTTTAACTCCATTACTGAGCTGGAGGTAAACACTAGAGCACTAGAGCTTTGAGGTATTCCTGTGGGAGGAGGACCTGTGGGGACCTTTACTTAATTCATGTATGACCTGTATCAAGATTAAGGGGGCTGGTTGAGTTGGCACTTTACATACCAGAGTTCAGAAGACTCCCTTAGTGGTCCAAATGTCCTCTGGTTTCAGTCTGTTAGGCCTTTGAATTTTACCACTGCCTCACAAAGGAGGGAAGATATTTTAAAAATTTCTCATTAGTTACCAAAGCGGGAACTTGCGATGTTCCCTGCTGTGACAACATGTAAGAAATTTTGAACAAAGTTTAACTAAGGTGTGTAAATGAGTCATAGCTTCTCATAAAATAAGTTTGATATTAACCCATAAATATTTGCATGAGTTATTACAGTAGCCCATTAATTCTATAAACTTGTGAACACAATTTTATTTTTAAGGCCAAATTCTATAAATTACACCTTAAACATTGGCGCTATAAACTACGCCTAAAGTTACACATGGTTTATAGAATATGTGCACGTGCCATTCTTGCAACTAAAATGTAGGTGCACACATTTAGCTCACCTAAAACCAGGCCTAAATACCTGCGCCTATCTTAGAAGAAGATCAGGTGTATTCTATAACAGTGTGCATAGTTTTTTTTTTTTTAATGCCCAAAACACACCCATTCCATGCCCATAACCATGCCTCCTTTTTGACTGCAAGCATGACAATTTACGTGCACCGTTTTATAGAATACGCTTAGAAAGTTGTGCATATAAATTCTAATTAAAACCCATTAGTGCTGCTAATTGGTTGTTAAGTACCAATTGGTTTGTTAATCAATTAAGTTGTGTGCACAATTTGGCTGTGTGGCAAGATTAGCATGTACAACTTAAGGTGTCATATAGAATTAGGGGGTTAGTGCGCAAAGTGGAGTGGAGGAGTGGCCTAGTGGTTAGGGTTGTGGACTTTGGTCCTGGAGAACTGAGGAACTGAGTTCGATTCCCACTTCAGGCACAGGCAGCTCCTTGTGACTCTGGGCAAGTCACTTAACCCTCCATTGCCCCATGTAAGCCACATTGAGCCTGCCATGAGTGGGAAAGCGCGGGGTACAAATGTAACAAAAAAAAAAGTTGTGCATGCTAGTTACAGAATAGTGTCAGTTACATGTATAATTTCAATAATCAGCTAATTGTTGTTAACCAATTATTGTCTATAATTAGTATTAATTGGTACTAATTAGCAGTTACAAATTGCTCTTGCAAGGGGTATAGGTGAATCAGGTGCGTGTCTAGCACTTATATGCACTGGCTATATAATACTATCAATTCAAATATATAGAGAGAACTCAATTAGTAGTAAGCAAACCCTAAAAAGGGGGAAGTAGATTATACAAAGGAGGAAAAAGCCTCAAGAAGCTCACTTCCATACATAAAAGTATTATAGGAGCTAGGACTGCTTCATCATAGGCAAAAAGCCCCTCCTTTATGGTAAACAGCCTGCTTTTAACTAGACTTCATAAACGTAAATGTTCACTTAGCTTAGGCTGTGAAATCACTCTTCATCACTCAGATTATTCAATGACCAAGGTCAATGTTGGCCATCATTTTGCCAGTCAGTATCAGTTATAGCCCATTCAAACTGCTGATGGTAGCTTTTCCTCCTTTGTATAATCTACTTCCCCCTTTTGGGGGTTTGCTTACTACTAATTGAGTTCTCCCTCTACATTTATATTGGTATTGTCCTAAGTGGGAATCTCATCCTCTAATTGAGTGTTCAGTTCATCTATATAATAGTATCAACATTGGCCATTGTTCATACCTAAATTTAGAGCATAACTATGAATGCTAGTATTCTATGACAGCAGTTTCATGCATAACTACTATTATAGAATTCACACTTAGGGGTAAATTCTATATATGGCACCAAAGAAAAACTGGTGCTGAAAAAAGCGTTATTCTATGAACCACACTTAAAGTTAGGAGTGGTTTATAGAATAATATTTATGCCTGGGATTCCAAGTAATTTTAGGCATGGCATTTGGGACAACTGAAATGTGGTGCAAATGTACATGCCTAAATTAAGTGCATATATCTCTCATTCTTTAAGAACATGCTTAAATGTTAGGAAAGGCCCTGTTCCATTCATGACCCACCCATTTTTGTGCACCCTTTTTGAATTTGCATGTAAACTTCAGGTGCATATTCTGCACCTATATATGTGCACATATATTTCAAATTAAATCAGTGACAATAATTGGGTGTTAAGCCAATTATCAGTGCTAATTAGCTTATTATTCAATTATATGACACACACAAATTGAGCACATGTCCAAATTTGCATGCACAATTTTTAGCAACTTTTATAGAATTTGAGGGTTAGTGCGCAACATCCCAGTGCCTAACTTTAGGTAACAGTTTAAGAATTAACCCCTAGGGTCTTAATGGTAAAATCAAGCTTTCAAGAGCAACAGTCTTTTTAGCCCTTTTCTCCAAAGTTTCCTACAAGGATGTATGGTATATCTGGAGAATTTCTTTAGAATCTCCGGACCCTGCTTTGGGCTAGAATACTGATACAATTTCTTGTAAGCACAATTTTCAAAATGGTTTCTGCTTTTCTATTTGTATGCCGGGCAGTTTCATGAAACAGGGCCCTGATTACCTACATTAGAATCACATATCTAATAGAAAATACTAGATAATATTTGGTATATAAATAGTGCATACAAAGGGCAACTTGACATAAAAAATTTATAGTATGTCAAAAAAATCTGAAAATGGTCTGACTTTTAACACATGCGAAGAGCCATTAGAGCTTTAGAAAAAAAATTCTGCTATTTTAGAAAAGGGATAGAAAATGCAGAACACTGCCTGCAGTGGCTAACAAGTTTCTGTCCCTTGAGTCTGCTACACATATTACATTCTCTGCTTCCATCGCTGAACACAGCTTTTCTTTTAAAAAAGGAGAACAAAAATATCATAATAAAATGCAAAGTTATTCTACAGCAACAGACTGTCTTCTAGTTACAAGAATAACCCTTCCAATGTCAAACTGTTTAGAGCATCAATTCCAGAAAACCAGAACTTTTTTCATTATAGTTCTCATTTCAGTCCTTTAGTTCAGTTTGTAGGAGATTTGGTTACAAATATTAAATCCTTACTAATTTTAAAAATTCCATAATGAAATTGCTAACTGGGAGCACCAGATTCTCATTCAGTATGCTTGATTCACTTTGCAAACAATGAAGGTAGTGCATGCAAAAATATATCTCATGCAAGTACACTGTGAAAATCCTAAAAATTCAACTGAATTATGGCCCTTGAGGACCTGTTTATAAATATGTTAAGGATAAGCCTGAAGGCCTGAAGCCTAACCAGAGGGAAATCCTATTCCCTTCCTTTGATTTTTGTGGATTTAGTTTATATATATATATATATATATATATATATATATATATGTCCTTAGACACTAAATTGGCAGGAAGGTGAAGACAAAATTACCTCAGTAGAGTACTTCACTGGATGCCCCTCCCACTCTCCTGCTTGTTATTAAGGTTGCTTTGTCAGTGGTTTGTTGGATACAGAGGGTTGTCACAGTTTTAGGGAATTTTAGGCAGGAATATATGTCTTTAAACCCCCTTCAGGTCTTGATATATGTCATCAATGAGTTGGCAATGGAAGACTCTGGATTCTCTGAACAATACTAACAGGGACTAAAGGTAGTTCATGTGTCTAGCTCTCACTGCAGGTCCATCGATTTATCAATCTTGTATCACTGCAGGTATTTGCATGGGCAGAAGTGCTCTAGGTAAATTCTTACCTCTTTCTGACTAACCACTCTGTCTATTAAGCCGCACCAATACAGGTGAATGGGCGGTACCAGCATTGGCGCACAGCAGCAGTTGTGCAGCTTAATGAACAGGGGAGTAAGCAAATGGCAGCTAACAGAGTGGGTGAGTATGGCAGTAGACATTTATAGTGGAAAGTTGTCAATAAATGGTTGTCTAAGTCTATTTAGCATCATATTATACAATTTTGGGGTTTGTACTGGAGAGGTAAGAAGACAGAATTTATTAGTGGTATGCAGGGCAAAAATTTTAATTATGGCTAGTTTCCCGAGTCATTTGCGTGATTTTTCATGTTCATTCATTTTTTTTGTTCTGAAGGCAATATCTTCTTTAATAATGTGAACATTTCAGAAAGACTGCATACTTCTAACAACCAGGGAAAAAAATCCCACATTTTGGGCTTGAAATTACAAGAAATGGCATAGGAGGTATTGACTTTTCTCTTGTTTCAAATGAATGTACAGCTCTAGAATTTATTTGAATTGAACCTCATAACCTTATATGTAATGGTTTGATGTGATTGTTTATAAAGCTGTGGATCTTTTTTTCAATATATATATATATATGCATTTTTTTTAAATATTTGAGTAATAGAAAGGGGAAAGATGTGAATGCCCACATGATACAATTACACTGGAAAATAAATGTGTACTGTTATGTTTGATACATGTTGTGCATGTTATTTGTTATTTTGTCACCTGTGTGTTAAGCCAATGCAACCCTTGACAAAAACTGGCAAATGGACACCTATGTTCTTATAGTTAAATAATATTTTTTTAAACACATAAATAACAATACAGAGCTATTGAGAAAGTTTACACCTTATGAAAGCATAGTACCGCGAGCTGCCATGGGAGTTCATGGCAACCATTTGCAAAGGCCAGCTGCAAGGCTCAGGAGTGAAAGGACTCTCTTGCTCTCATTGACCCCCCAGGACCACCTGTGTAGTAAATGGAGTACCCAGGATCTGCACTTCATGATAATGTTCAGGGCAGATGCCTATAGCGGGGGGGGGGGGGCACCTGTGCTAGTTCTCGAGGCATGGAACATGGGCCCCAGTGCTGCCCACAGTAAAGTGCTGCTCACATAAAAAAAAAATGGCAGAGCTACAACAATGGATCAGCACTCTCCTGACTCCCAGCATTTCTCCTCCCTCCACACCTCTCAATTCTCTCCCCCTAGCACCTCCCAATTCTCCCCTATGACCCCTGGTCAGTAACCTCCCCCTGGCCAATGCTTTCCCACACAAACGGCCTGAACAGAATCCCCTACTGGCACAGCCTAATCAAAATCCCCAAATGGCTCTCCAAAAACAAAGCCTGAATGTCTTCTTACTCCCAATATGTCAGGCTATCAGAAAATTGGTTCCGTGGAGGGGCAAGCCATAGTCTGGCATCTCTAAGACCAAAGCATTCACATAGAGAAGGTGGAAGTTGTGCACAGTCACAGGTTGAAAGGCTTGGAGAAAGCAACAAAGCATAGCAGGAAGGTACACCTAGCAGATAAAACATTGACTAGTACTTTTGTTATCTCACCACAATGTAGAAAGTATTCATCTAGCTGACCCTAGATATAATAGCATTGTCCAAAGTGGACATGATCTGGTGCTTAACCACAGGAGAGTGACCAGACTGGAGGGCTCCTCTTGAACTCTAGAAGTCTGTTTAGCATTGATTTTTTTTTTTTTTCTTTTATGGCCCTCAATTCCACAGCTATCAAGGAAGCTGGCATAGTACATATCAATTTTCACATCTTTTGTTTGTATTACACTATGATTTTGGTAAAAGTTGGCCCATAAAGAACTGCAAAATGTTTACGTCAAGAGGACAATCTTTTCTGGTGTCTTACCTCAGGTTCAAAGAATCTGTCAAAAAATGGTACACGCTGTGTAGATAAATGATTAGCAATAAATGTATATAAACAATTTTACAAAGATGTACCGTATTTTTCGGATTATAAGACACACTGGACCATAAGACGCACCTAGGTTTTAGAGGAGGAAAATAGGGAAAAAAATTCAGACTATAAGACGCACTTTTTCCTCCTCTAAAACCTAGGTGCTCCGGTGCATCTTGTCTGAATCCCTCCCTCCGAGTTCGGGATCTCTCTCCCTCCCTCCTGCTCCGCCGAGTTCCGAGATCCCCTGCCCTCCCTCCCTCTAAGGTCTAAAAGTAATTTTACCTAGTCGGGGCTACAGTGAAAAGAATGCAGGCTCAGCACATCACTCTTCCCTTCTGTCTCTCTCAGCTCTCTGGTCCCGCCCTCTGAGGTCTAAAAGTAATTTTACCTAGTCGGGACTGCAGCGAAAAGAATGCAGGCTCAGCACATCACTCTTCCCTTCTGTCTCTCTCAGCTTTCTGGTCCCGCCCTCTGAGGTCTAAAAGTAATTTTACCTAGTCGAGGCTGCAGCGAAAAGCATGCAGGCTCAGGACGTCACTCTTCCCTTCTGTCTCTCTCAGCTCTGGTCCCGCCTTCATTTCCTATTTGAGGGCGGGACCAGAGAGCTGAGAGAGAGATAGAAGGAAAGAGTGACGTGCTGAGCCTGCATGCTTTTCACTGCAACCCCGACTAGGTAAAATTACTTTTAGACCTCAGAGGGAGGGAGGGCAGGGGATCTCGGAACTCGGCGGGAGGGTGATCCCGGAACTCGGCAGGAGGGAGGGCGGGCGATCCTGAACTCGGAGGGAGGGCGGCCTGCTAAATTTCTCTACCTTCGGACTATAAGAGGCACCTTCCTTTTCCTCCCAAATTTGGGGGGGGGGGGGGGGAGTGCGTCTTATAGTCCGAAAAATATTAAATGATATAGTCCCTAGTTTTCACAGAAAACAACTGCAATGATTTTATGAACCTTAATCACAAAAGAGTACATACTCCACACTTAGGATACCACAAAACTATCAATATTATCTCACATAACCTATCAACTATGCATACATAAATTACTTTGAGCTTCTCAGTGTTTTATCTTATCAAGTATGATATATTTCACACATCCCTGTTCATGATTTGGGAACATCCTTAGAGTGTAACATCAGGCAGCAAACATGGAGGGGCCCAAAGACCACCTCAACAGTTCTTAGCTCATGAGTGGCGCATTAATTAACACAAAGCTATCGTGTTTTTTTTTGTTTTTTTTACAGAAGAGAAATCAAATCTCTGATGCTAAGCTGTGGCTTGTCCTGCCCCCTCAAGCACAACACTTACAAAGGCAGGTAGAAAGTAACTGGACAAGAAAAATTATATTCTAGGTCTAGATTAAAATGAATTTCTGTCCAATACAAGGCATCACAGTTCAGTGATTTCTAATGAAGAGTGACGTGACATGTGAACAAGGACAGCTCCATGAGGAAGCTTGCAAACAGCAAACACAACAAATTTGTTCAGTTCACCAGTACTAGGGATTTCAAGACTTAGCACTGATAGAAATATAGATCAAATTTTATCTTTCCTAAGGTCAATATTCTGCTGAGTAGTGAACGTATAATCTGTAATGCCTAATTTAGATAGCTTCAACTTAATGCTTATCCAGAAATGCTCTCTGTGTCATATACAGGTATAACTAAAAAGCCAAAGTTAGACATATCAAATTATATATTTTCAGGCTTATTTTCGACACAAATTGGGAGACTGGCGTCCTTCTCCCAGGGTGGCCCAAATCGGCACAATCGAAAGCCAATTTTGGGAATCCTCAACTGCTTTCCATCGCGGGGACGACCAAAGTTTACGGGGGCAGGTCGGAAAGTTAGCGAAGGCGGGACTGGGGCGTGCCTAACACATGGGCGTCCCTCTACCGATAATGGAAAAAAGAAGGGTGTCCCTGACAAGCACTTGGGCAACTTTACTTGGTCCATTTTTTTTTACGACCAAGCCTCAAAAAGGTGCCCGAACTGACCAGATGACCACCGGAGGGAATTGAGGATGACCTCCCCTTACTCTGTCAGTGGTCACCAACCCCCTCCCACCCTAAAATAAAAATTTTAAATATTTTTGTGCCAGCCTCTTTGCCAGCCTCAAATGTCATACCCAGCTCCATCACAGCAGTATGCAGGTCCCTGGAGCAGGTTTAGTGGGTGCAGTGCACTTCAGGCAGGCAGACCCAGGCCCATCCCCCTCCCTACCTGTTACACTTGTGGTGGTAAATGTGAGCCCTTCAAAACTCACCAAAAACCCACTGTACCCACATGTAGGTGCCCCTTTTACATGACCATTATGCACACAAATATTTAGGGCTATGGTAGTGGTGTACAGCTGTGGGGAGTGGTTTTTTTTTTGGGGGGGGGGTTGGGGGCTCAACACACAAGGTAAGGGAGCTATGCACCTGGGAGCAATTTGTGAAGTCCACTGCACTGCCCCTTAGGGTGCCCGGTTGGTCTCCTGGCATGTCAGGGGGACCAGTGCACTACTAATGCTGGCTCCTCCCATGACCAAATGACTTAGATTTGGTGGTTTCTGAGATAGGCGTCTTTGGTTTCTATTATGGCCGAAAATCGGAGTTGACCATCTCTAAGGTCGACCTAAATTTCCAGATTTGGGCGTCCTCGACCATATTATCAAAACAAAAGATGGATGCCCATCTTGTTTCGATAATACGGGTTTCCCCGCCTCTTTGCCGGGACTTCCTGCGAGGACGTCCTCAGGAAAACTTGGGCGCCCCTTTTGATTATACCCCTCCACGTATGTAGGTCACTTAGATGCATAACTTAAATGTTTAGCAGCTAATGTTTATCACTTAAATACATAAGCTATATGGTTAAATGACCCCGTTTTTGGATGGACAACTTTGGTTATATACTCCCTAATTCTATATATAGCACTCAAAATTGCATATGCAAAGTTGGGTGCATGCTCAAATTGGGCGTACAACTTAATTGCTTAAGAAGCCAATTAGCGCTGAAAATTTGGAACTATCATTGATGCTAATTGGCAATAATTGGAATTTATTTGGGCATCTTTATAATCATTACTATTCTATAAAAATGTGTTTGTAAATTTTTTACATGTGGATACCAAAAAGGGGTGTGGCCACGGGAAGAGCATGGTCAGGTCATGGTATTTCTAGGATTTACACACAGAGGGGCATATTTGAAAGGGATGCCCAAGTTTCATTGAGGACATCCTTGCAAAACTTAGGGCCTCTTTTATAAAGTTGTGTTGCTGATTCTCAGTGCAGCAAAGCCCTATGGGCTTCCTCTCATTTGCCACGCAGGAATTGCTAGTGCGGCTTTGTAAAAGAAGCCCTGAATGAGCCATTAATAATTATTAATTGGTGTTAATTGGCACTCATTTGGGTTTACGTGCAGATCTGCCTGAGCCTTATTCTATAAAATGTGCACCTAAATTTTATAACACACAACTCAAAATGAGGCGCGTCCATGGGGACATGTGTGGGTCAGTGTCATTCCCAGAATGCTGGCACAATGTTATAAAATAGGGCCATTTATGTGTCCAACTGCCATTTGCAACAGGTTTCAGCAGACATAAGTACTCACACCCAAAGTTAGGCACGAGATCTGCGCTAACCTATATTTATGCAAAGGCCGTTTTGTACAGAATGCCCTTTGCAGAATACTAGTTTAGTGTGGATCTTCCCAGCATCTTACTTTAGGCACCATTTACTGAATTCCCCCCCCCCCCCCCCCCCCACACACACACACAAAAAAAAATGACTAGAGGGTATTGAACGAGAGGGATTGATGCAAGAAGGTAGATGGGTGAACTTTGGTGGCATGGGTTTTGTGCGTAGATTTGAAAGAGACTGGTCCAGTAACAGGTAGGGAACAGAAGTGAGAGTGGATCCTCCTTCTCCTTAACCTCATGCACAGCAGCTGAAAACAGAACAGGGCACCAGGCAATGTGAGACCAGAGCGGGACAAATGTTTTAGCTGGCGGGGGTTGGGGACCCCTGCCAGCCAAGGTACCTTCACAGCGGTGGGGGGGAGCGGCAGCGGGGGGACTAAAGTGGCAGCAAGAGGGTGGCGGCGGGGAGACAGTAGCAGCCATGGGGGCAGAAGTGGCGGTGGGAGGGCAGCAGTGGAGAGGCGGGCCAAAATGTACCCCCCACCTTGGGCTCTGGCCCCCCCTCCTGTCAAGGTCTGGCTACGTCCCCGCTATGTTGAAAAAATCCCCCCCCCCCTCCAATTCCAGCTATTTAGAAGGGGTCTAGTTATCAGTGTAGGTTGCTATTTAAATGTGTTATTTTACCACCAACGTGCTATTTTAGCTCAGCTCCCATTTTATGCATTGAGAACTAGGGTCCTTCTACTAAAGGAAGCCAAACATTTACCCCTGGATTCTATACACGGCACATGCAAATAAATTGGACAATGAGCTCTGAGGTGTCTTAAATGCAAAGACTTAGTGCAGTTTAGTAGAAGGAACCCTAGTTACTAATTGCTAGATTTAACAGTAGAATAACACATCTTAATGGTAGCTCATGTTGATAACCCATCCTCCCCACCACCACCGATATAGAAATTTGGATGTAGGTACTTGCTACAGAATTTGGTCTCAGAATTTGTCCCCTAATTTAGCAGAGCAGACTGAAGACGGAGGATATATGAACACGTATTCAATTAAATATGCAATAGATTATTTGAAGTAAGATGCTTCAGCAAGAGAAACTAACCTTAATTTTCTTCATCCAGAAAAAAAAAAAAACTACAAGCCCTTAAACCTTTAATCATGTTCTTTGGTCGAGAATTCTATAGTTTGATCAGTAGTATGGTCAAAAATAGTGTGGCTTCGGAATGTGAAATGCATTTTAAGGTCAAGGATATGCTTCTAGTTCACAAAAGAAGCATAGCAAAATACATTAGAAAACTGCCTTTCAATTTCTATGGTTTGATCTATTCCTTTCTGTTGCCAAGGACACGGGAATGAAGCAACAGTTACTAGATCTTTCAGTGGCCACCTCCAGGCACTGAAACCTTTCCTTTGGGAGCAATTCGTTTGAAAGAGTCAGTGATGTACACATGGATACGTTCATCTCAAAGAGAAAACATTTCTAATTCTGTTTTTTTTTCCCCCCTAACTCTGTTATCAGTGGACAGGAAGGCAGATTTCATTAGAAACGTAGGATAAACTTTGGTACTGTAGAGAATTGATTATGACACTCTGTTTAAAACTATCTGTCATGTCTTGAGAGTTGGTAGACCTGTTCAGTAAGGAAACACATTGATTCATAAACACTGATATAAAACATCCTGAAGAGAAAATTAGACCTCTGCTGTCATATCCAGCAGCTACAGGTATTCTCAATCATAAAATCAATCTTTTCAATCAGTCATATGAAACAATCTAAATAATAATAATGTACAGTTTACATGAGAGAAATGTAAGAGACTTTACTTTTTGATTGAAGACCTTGACATGAAATTATCCTGGGGGAAAAAAACAATATTAGACCTAATTTGTAACAGTAATAAATCTAAGAACACAGGAGGCAATTTTCAAATACCATTTAGCCTGATAAGTGGCTATTTATTTGGATAAATAGATAAAAAGTGTCCACCCAGTACTTAAATAAAAAGTATGTGCATGGATCAAAAAGGTGCATACTTTTTCCTGTGGAAAAAGAAGGGTAGGTTCAGAAGCAAGGGGGCTCTTTTACAAAGCTCTGAGTACCTCTCCACTCTCATCTCTCCCTACATTCCTCCCTGGGAACTCCATTCACTGAGTAAATCTCTCTTATCTGCACCCTTCTCCTCCACTGCTAACTCCAGACTCCGTTCCTTTTATCTTGCTGCACCATATGCCTGGAATAGACTTCCTGAGCAGGTACATCAAGCTCCATCTCTGTATCCCTTAGATCACTATCCAGAGCCTCCTGTTCATTTGCCATGTTATATTTTCTCAATTTCTTCCACTCAGACATTGATTTTTTTCATGCTCATCTTCCCCCAATACATTTTTTGCCTCTCAAACTTTATCCCTCTTTCTCATCCTCCAGTCTTCCAGTGCCCTCTTTTTACTGCTTCTATCTAGCTATGCATCTCTTTCCCCACCCATTTCTAACATCTCCCCTCTCTCCTCTTTCCTTTCCATTGATGCCAAGCATCTCTCCTTTCTTCCCTTCCTTCTTGCCCAGCATCTCTTCCTAGTTTTCTCTTCCCCCTTCCTTCTTGCCCAGCATCTCTTCCTGGTTTTCTCTTCCACCTTCCTTCCTAACCAGCATCTCCCTGATTTCTCTTTCCACCTTTCCTCCTCTCCAGCACCACCCCCTGATCTTTCCTCCCACCTTCACTCCTCTGTGCCCAGCATGTCACCCTAATCATCCATTTTCTACCCTCCTCCATGCCCAGCATGAACCCCCCCATTTCCTTTCTCACATTTCTCTATGCCCAGTATGTCCCACAATCTCCCCTTCCACCATGTCCCTGATCTTCCTTTCCACTGTCCATGCCCAGAATGTTCCCCAATCTCTCCTCCCCCATTCCTCTGTGCACAGAATGCCCTCAAATTCCCCTTCCACAATATCCAGCATGCTCCTCCAATCTCCATTTCCTTCTTCCTTTTTCCAAATCTTTCCTCCCACCTTCCTCTGTATCCAGAATGTCTCACTCTGATCTCCCATTTCCACTTTCCTCCTTGCCCAGTATGTTCCGTTAATCTCCCTTTCCACCTTTCTCCGTGCACAGCATGTCCCTTGATCTCGCTTCTACTGTCTCGTTATTAAAGCCTGAGGCGTTCTCCCTCCGACGCCGGCGAATCGGCGATGCACATAGCCAGCCTTAATCTGCCTGTGTCGGAGTGTCTCCCTCAGATGTGTCCCGCCTCCTCTAATTCAACTTCCTTTCTTACGCAGAGGTGGGACGCGTCTGAGGGAGATGCTCTGACGCAGGCAGATTAAGGCTGGCTATGTGCATTGCAGATTCGCCAGCATCGGAGGGAGAACGCCTCAGGCCAAGACGGAGTGACTACACGGATGGATGGGTGAGAGTGGGGGGTGGGGGTGCAAGACTCACGCGGGAGGGGAGAGGGAGGAGGCAGAGACCGCCGGTCACTGCAGCATTTTGGTGCTTAGGCGCCATCTCTTTTAAAGAGCAGCCAATGGAAGTCCACGATTGGGCTGGGGAGGCTTAGCCTCCCCAAGCCTCTTATACAGGCACCTATGAGGGGAGATATGATTCAGGTATATAAAATCCTGAGTGGTGTAGAACGAGTAGAAGTGAATCAATTTTTTACTCGTTCCAAAAATACAAAGACTATGGGACACTCAATGAAGTTACATAGAAATACTTTTAAAACAAATAGGAGAAAATATTTTTTCACTCAACAAATAGTTAAGCTGTGAACTCTTTGCTGGAGGATGTAGTAACAGCAGTTATCATATCTGGGTTTTAAAAAGGTTTGGACATGTTCCTGAAGGAAAAGTCCATAGTCTGCAAATGAGACAGACATGGAGAAACTACTGCTTGCCCTGGGATTGGTGGCATGGAATGTTGCCAATTTTTGGGTTTCTGCAAGGTACTTGTGACTTGGCTTGGCCACTGCTGGAAACAGGATACTGGGCTAGGTGGAACATTGGTCTAACCCAGTATGGCTATTCTTAGGCTCTTATGTTATTTTCATTCACAACATGACCACAAATGGTGCAAGGCCTCTAGGTGTGCTTTTCCTAGTAGAGGGCAAACTACATTCATGAACTGGAAGAAAATCTATTGTTGGATTTTCTTCCAGTTCATGAATGTAGGTTGCCCTCTACTAGCAAAAGCACACTTAAAGGCCTTGCACCATTTGTATGGAATTCTTTCTCTCAAGAGCCACGGGTAATACAAAATCACTCTTTGTTTAGGAAAAAAACGTAAAGCATGGTTCTTCCTTTATAGTGTAGTCAGTACATTTTTATCTGAGCCTTCATTTTGGTCTCATTATGTAAGGGGGAGGAGCTGTGTTAGAATTCTGTTGTTAGGTAATGGTGATAGTCAATGTATTATAATTTTGATTGTGCTTTTTATTCCTCTTGATTATAACCTGCCTTGAATTTCAGAAGAAAAATGTGGGAAATATATGGTGGTGGTAGAAGTTTAATACAGGATGAAAAACCTTAGGCTCATGGTACAGCAGTTTCAGGTTATCCTTCATGTCCTATTTCAATATCCTAATTCCAATTTCAAGCCCCCACTTCCATTCTGATCCCTTTTCGTTAGCTCCCGGCTCCCTTAGTCCCTTTTTAAAACTAACCCCACTCATAATTCCTTTCAATATCCTTCATCTCCTCCAATCCCTTTTACAAGCCCCCCTACCCTGAACCCTTATTAATACCCCACACCCATCCATATTTTACCCAGTAGCTACATTGTCTCCTTATTGTGTAACGGTTATCAGGAACAATACCTGGTGGATCCTGGACTCCAAAGGGAAGCCTAAACCATTTAGCAATTCTGTCCCCTTACTTCTGCTAGGGGTAAAGCTTTCAAATAAAGGCACATTGGCACACATTAACCTGTTATTGCAGGTTAGCAAAAAGGCTTACAAGGGAGTGGAAGAGAAGCCTAGTGGCCTGAGAAACTGGGGACATACTGTATGTTTGATTCCCACTGTATCTCTTTGTAACTAAAAAAAAATAAATAAAGAACAACAGTTGATCATTGCTGGAGTCAGGTGGTGGTTTTACCTGGTAATGTTCTCTTAGTTATTTTAATTTTTGTTGATTGTTCTTTAATTTCTCTATTTTTTTGTAATAGGACTGAGCACTGACTATGCTTATGCTTGTTTATGTGCAATGATTGAGATAAGGGTACCTAGATGTGAATTAACTATTACTTTTATTTCTGAACACATTCGCTATATAAAAAAAAATATGTCATAAGGGGATGTAGTAAGAAGCAACTATTGTGTGAATGATAAAGATACAAAACAAGTGAAAAATTATATTTAAAAATGTCCGGAGGTGAGATGTGAAATCAGAAGCATTGAATCAAGCGTGTAAAGTAGAGAAATAGAAACACAGTGCCAATTGGGTGACACCTGAAAGCAAGGGGAAGCAGAACTCAATATAATAAATGTGTGAATATATAAAAATGAAAGCAGGTAAGTAGACAGGGAAACGAATTACAGTAGGAGAGGATGGCATGTTTTGTGAACCTATGGAAAAAAACTATAAGGATGGTGACCGTGGACATATTTCAACTAGAGACAGTTATCACTGAAACGCTGAATGGTCAGTTTGCAAAGCTCTTAGAATAAAGGCAACAGTACACAAGAAAGGAACAGCATTAAAAACAAATCTAAGAAGCATAAAAAGTGCAAAATAATTATTAAGACAAACAGTAACTCACCAATTGGAGACAGACTGAACAGCATATATGAAGAGCAAAGGCACAGTTTAACAAAAAAACACCACACATATGCATGTTGCACAAATAGTCCCAGGAGATCCAAAGTAGAATAGCGGTGTATATAAGAAAAAAATAAAATTGTGTCTTGATAGCCGTGGAAAAAAGATATGAAAGCCAATTGTGGCATAGAACTGTATCTGGCTGTATCTGCAAAACTATTCTAAAAGCTGCATAATGAAAAGCAATTCTGTTTCAAAAAGTGACAATAGAGAAGAGAGTGTATCCATCTAAATGGTACAAAGTAAATGGAGTGACAAATAATATATCCAGAGAATAATCTAAGTGTGATAAAGGATATATTGTTGCAGGACAGGAGACTGTGAACTGAAGCATTTTACAAAAGTCATGATTCAAAAATCAGCACCAAAAAATACTACTACTACTACTACTACTACTACTTATCACTTCTACAGCACTACAAGGCATATGCAGTGCTGTACTTAATGTTATTTTATAAACGATGCATAAAGTTAGACATCATTTATAGAATAGAACTTAGCATTGGGAACCGCAACTAAATTAGGCATGGATCTCCTTTACTCTACAAGAACAAATGCAAATTAAAGGAATGCCCCTGATCCACCCATGACATTGGTCCCTTTTTGGACCCACACATAAAATGTATGCTCAGTTCCCAAACTTCAATTTGCATGTGTACATTTCAATTAAATCCAATTAGCACCAATACTTGTTTGTTAAAATCTCAATTATTGGTGTTAATTGACTCATTATTCAATTAAATTGCACATGCAAATTGGGTGCATGCACAAATTTCCACACACAATTTTTACAGACTTTTATAGAATTTGAGGGTTAATATTTATATGTATTTTCCAGGCTTTTCTATGTTGACAATGATTAGGTCAGTGGTTCCCAAACCTGGAGTTACCCCAGCCAGTCAGGTTTTTGAGATATCCACAATGAATATTCTTGAGAGATATTTGCATTCACTGCCTCCACTGCATGTAAACCTCTCTCATGAATATTCTTTGTGGATATCTCAAAAACCTGACTGCAGTGGCGTGGCCACAGGTGGGCCTGCCACCCACTTAGAGCTCAGGCCCACCCAACAGTAGCACACGTTTAGCGGTAGCTGGTAGGGATCTCAAGCTCCGCCAGCTGAAGACTTCCCCCCGATGGTAATGAAAATGCTACTCTCCACGATACTGGCACCTGTGCATGCTCAGTTTTCAGCGCATGCCTGCTGCAGACTGCCAAGGTGGAAATAAGCATTTTCCTGCCAGCTGAGATATATTTTTGGTGGTGGTTGGGGGGTGGGGAGAGAACACTTGGTGCCCACCCACTTCTTGCCTAGGTCCACCCAAAATCTGTTGTCTGGCTATGCCCCTGCCTGACTGGCTGGGGTGCCTTCAGGATCAGGTTTGGGACCCACTAGATTAGGTACTATGAGTTTAACTGGCAATGTCTTTATGTGGATCACAAACAAATGACAGAATGAATACCCTCCCCCCAGAATGCTACTGACTCCTTATTCCAACAGGAAAAGGACAAATAAAACTCCAAAATCCATCTTGATAAATTTGTCTCAAAATCTTGCTATTCAGCCCGAGGTAATGAGTAGATCTGAAACAACAGTGTCTCCCTCTCTGGCAAAACTAAATGTTTAACATACCATAATTATAGTTTAACCGCTGCATGCATTCAATCTTTTTGGCTTTGGCAATCAAGTTCTAGTGTAACATGCACCTTGTGATATTTACAAAGCAGACAAGGCTTCCAGGAATGCTGACAGAGTTTGGCACTGCACCTGCCAAAAGTTTCTGGAAACCATATGCCCACACCTGTGACCATGCAAAGGATGTGTAAGTAAGAATCAGCAAACAGAGGAAGTAAACATTCACACTGCAGTAGAAACAAGTAGGTGAAAAAGTCCTGCTCTGTCCACAGTAAGATGTGAAATTATAGAGGTCATTTTAGAACAGCTGTGCAGTACCTACCTGTCTAAATAGTAGCACAGGCATGTGTAAAATATTTATTTTTTCATTATTGTCAGTTCTGAAAGAAGATTAAAGTGTGACTTTTCACAGCGCTTACTGCAGTTTAGTAAAAGGACCCCTATAAGAATATAAGATTAGCCATACTGGGTCAGACCAATGGTTCATCTAGCCCAGTATTTTGCTTCCAGCAGTGGCCAATCGAAGTCACAAGTACCGGGCAGAAACTCAAATAGCAGCACCATTTCATGCTACCAATCCTGGGGTAAGCAGTGGCTTCCTCCATGTCCATCTCAATAACAGACTGTGGACTTTTCTTCCAGGAACTTGTCCAAATCATTTTAAAACCAAAATATGCTAAGCTCCATTACCACATCCTCCGGCAACAAGTTCCAGAAGGTATTGCCCTCTGGGAACAGGGCAATACCTACTGTACCTGAACTTAACTTGCTTTGAACTACCACTGGAAAGGAGTGAGTTAATTAATAATAATCATTATTGAAATATAAATTGGCAGCATTAATGGAAAGCACTAGGTCCACTGGAACACCTTTTGTACACATTTGCTTCAGAACATGACAAAGAGTGAATCATGAAGCTTTTCTTTAGAAATATTGCTAGACCTTTTGGGATTATGAAGTTCATGTATATCCAGATGTTTACTACAGTGATCAAAATAACAGGAAATAGAAGGAATACTTTCTAATATGAAGATCAGATCATACTAACCTCCTGTTTAGAAAGCCGCACTAGCGCTGCTGGTACAGTAATGTCGGCATAGCCCATGCCGACATAGCCCATTCACTTTGAATGGGCTATGCCGGCATTGCTGAGTGGCTTCGTAAACAGGGGGGGTAAGTTTGGAACTTTTTTTTTTAAGATACACTTCTAAATATACAATTGTTTATCATGAGAACAAATATACTTTTGGGTATCCTACACAGTTCTGGATTTTATTACTAAAATGTCTGGGTCTAACAGAGGTCCCCTTTCAGGAAACATTCCTTCTTTCTTACTGAATGAAGTTTAAGATGGTCGGCAGAAGTCAACGAAATTTGAAGTCAATGAAATTTACATGCCTTCATGTTTTTCCTTGTGTGAATTTATGAAATGATGAATTTTGTTGTTTCTATAAAGTTCAATAAACTAAAAAAAAAAAACACAAGCTGAAAAATTGAATCTTCCAATTTGGACATTCCATTTTGGACTTAGATGCCTTAATATAAGATAATATTTCAGTTGTTCAAATCTGTCTTGTGCAAAATCACGCAAAATATACATGACTAATTTGCTTGAAAATTGATATGATGTGCAATACACTAGCATACATATTGCAAGACCAATTGAAATTCTAGGGGTTGGTATTCAAAGTGATTTAACCATCCAGAAAGAGCTCCTGGCCAATTAAATCACTTGTTCGGGGCTAACCAGTCATTCTCAGAAGCATGTCTAGCTAGAACTGCACTCAAAACCAGCTATACTGGGGGCATTCCAGAAGCGAAGTCAATACTTGGCTGGTTAAGTGCTAATATTCAGAATTAAAACAGCCAAGGTCACAGCATAAATATGACCTTCCATTACAAGTTCTAGGCACTATTCTATAAATAATGGGCCTTATTCTATAAAGCTTATGCTCCTAAATTTACACTCCTAAAATTTATGCTCCTAAATTTATTAGCATAATGTATGATCTTAAATTTTTGCTCCTAAATTATGAGCATACTCTATGCTCCAAAGTAGGAGCATAAATTTATGAGTATAACCTTTGTAGCACCTATCTCCAGATTCCATATGTGGCGTCCAGATTTGGGTGACCAAATTTGAACATGCTTCCAAGGTGCATATGCAACTTAAATGGCTAATGAGCTGTTAACCATCAGTAATTGTACACTTATAACCAATTATTGACATTAATTGGCACTGAGCGCTAATTCCCATGAAAGGGCATAATCGAACGGGGCACCCAAGTTTTCCTGAGGCTGTCCACACAGGATGGGGGCGTCCATCTTTCGTTTCGATAATACGGTCGGGGACGCCCAAATCTCAACATTTAGGTCGACCTTACAGATGGTCGTCCTTAGAGATGGTTGTTTCCGGTTTTTGGCGATAATGGAAACCGAGGACGCCCATCTCAGAAACAACCAAATGTAAGCCCTTTGGTCATGGGAGGAGCCAGCATTCGTAGTGCACTGGTCTCCCTCAAATGCCAGGACACCAACCGGGCACCCTAGGGGGCACTGCAGTAGACTTCAGAAATTGCTCCCAGGTATATAGCTCCCTTACCTTGTGTGCTGAGCCCCACAACCCCTCCCCCCACCAAAACACTCCCCACAACTGTACACCACTCTTCGAAAATATGCCTGCTAGTGTGCTACCCAAAAAGGGTGCGGACATGGGAGATCAGTAGCATTCCAAAAAGTTCTATACAGTGTTAAATTTGGGCACCAGAATTTATGCCAGGTTTCAGCAGGTCCAGAGCCCAGAGTTGAGCACAGGAATCAGTGGGTAAAAAGGGAAGTATCTCTTTCCTGCAGGAAATGGCTGTGCAGCAATTAAAGCACTTGCCGTGTGGCCATTTTGGGGGGAGCCTTTGCGCAGGCCCCCTTTTGCCACAGCTTGGTAAAAGGGGCCCTTTCCTTCCTGAAGGAGATGGCCATGCGGGAAAGTAGAGAACTTGCTGTGTGGCCATTTCAGGGGGAAACCCTTACCGCTACCCATTGAGGTGGCGGTAAGGGCTCCTGCGCTAACTCGGTGGTAACTGGGCAGTGCACGGCACTGCCCAATTACCTCCGGGTACACTCCAGCATTTTATCAATAGGTAGTAACAAAAACATGTCATCAGCATAGGAAAAAAATTGCACCAAAATCATAACTGAATGAGGTCATATAGATATTAAAAAGTGTCAGTGAAATACGGGATCCTTGGGGAACTCCACAAGGTAAATACCAGTACAAAGAAAAAGTGTTCTTCATTTTAAGTTGATAATGCCTATGGGGCTTATGTTGGAAGGAGAAAAATGGTCAAAATGTGTCATATAAAGTACCATTTAGACGGATTTCTTCTTTAAACATCCAAATCTGTATTTTGAAAACCTGATTTGCAGACATTTATCTATGCATTTCGTCTGCAGTACATCCAAATCACAAGGGGGCATGTTGGGGGCATTTCAAAGGCAGGCTTAGGGTGTGCCTTACACTTGGATTTTCACAGCCATAATGGAACAAAACAAATATGTCTATGGCAAAAACTTCAATGTTTGGTCTAGACCTGTTTTCAGAACGAATAAGACACAAAAAGGTACCCTACATGACCAGATGGCCACTGCAGGGAATCAGGGATGACCCTCCTTTACTCCCTTATTAGTCACTGATCCCTTCCACCCCCAAAAATGTGAAAGAAATAGTGCTCACCAGCCTCTATGACATCCTCAGATGTTATAGCTAGGTTCGTTAGAACAGCATGCAGGTCCCCAAAGTAATGTAGTGCACTATAGACAGGTGGACCCAGGCCTATAACTCCCCTGCCTGTTACATTTGTGGTGGAAACTGTGAGCTTTCCAAAAGACACAAGAAACCCAATGTACCCACATATAGGTTCCCCTTCACCAAAAAGAGCTATTGTAGTGGTGTACAGTTGGAAGTAGTAGGTTTGGGGGGGGGGTGTTGAAGGGCTCAGCAAACAAGATAAAGGAATAATGGTGAAATGTGTACCTCGGAGCATTTATATGAAGTCCATAGAAGTGACCCCTAGGGTGCCCCATTGCTCTCCTGGGATGTCTGGAGACCAGTCTGCAAAAAAATGCTGGCCCCCTCCTACAACCCAATGGCTTGATTTTCTATGTTTTGCACTTGTACATTTTTTCCACAAAATGGCTTGAAAAGATAAATGCACAGATCACAAAATCTTGTTACAAATGGTATTTTCAAAAAACAAAGATAGGCATTTTGCTTTTTCAAAAATTGTTACATTTGCTATTCGGATTTGGGACATTTAGTGCAAAAGGTCCATAATCTGACCTATCGAAAATGCCCATCCATGGGTCATAAACTCCTTAACCCTTTAGTGTCCAATGTTCCCATAATAAGCCACATAGGAACAGATTGATGGAGACATTGGACACTAAAGAGTTTTAACCCAAGATAGCACATTACCTGCAAGACCCAAAAAGGCTCTATTTATATAACAAAATGTCATCATCTACTGTGTCGAAGGCTGCAATAAAATCAAACTACAGTAATAATGCGGTCTTTTCATATGGAAACAGTGATTTGGCTTTGCTTTTGTTGTAATAGCTAACAATACTGCCTCTGTTGAATTGAACGAATGAAATCCAAACCGTAGAGGATGTAATTAATCAAAATTGGTTTTAAAAAAAATCTGATAATAGTTCTGTTACAAAGGGTTCCAGTAACTTTGCTAGTAAAGGAATACCTGCCACAGGTGGATAATTTGCTGGATGACCAGAGTCTAACTTCACATTTGTAAAAAGAGGAGTCAGAAAGATATCACCTAACATAGATAGAAAGATTCCATTTTGTAAATAATGATTTAGGAAAGAAGTGAGCCAATCCACTAACCGAGATGGCATATTTACCATTAAATATGAAAGAGAGCTGTCCATCAAGCATCTGGACTTTGATAACTTCTTCAACAAAGTTTTGGTTTTACAAACTGAAAGCCCTGTTTACAAAGGCACTCTAGCATTTTTAGCGCGTGTTAAACATTAGTGTGATTTAACCATGTAGAAGCCCATAGAAATATTATGGGCATCTACATGGTTAGCGTGCACTAATTTTTAACACGCACAAAAAACGCTAGAGCACCTTTGTAAACAGGGCCCTGAAAGTTCAGGAAAAGTTGACCAGAGTGTGTCTGCAGGACAGCTGTCACAATCCTGATAAGATGAAAAGTAATAACTTTTCTGAGTCCGGTGGGAAGGACTCTCATATTTCCTATTTTATCTGAACAATAAAGTGCTAAATTATTGGCAGTAGGAC
Organism: Microcaecilia unicolor; assembly: GCF_901765095.1. NCBI lineage: Eukaryota > Metazoa > Chordata > Amphibia > Gymnophiona > Siphonopidae > Microcaecilia > Microcaecilia unicolor. Next base: position 63,494,367 of record NC_044037.1, on the reverse strand, counting down.
AGGATTGTACAATATATTTGTTAATGGTGGTCAATTTATGAAACAGGTCAAAACGTTATTTCTGGTCCAAAAGATTATCTTTGATTTGAGCAGCATAATAAGCACATTTCAGCAGACTGTAAAGCAGATTTATATTGATTAAAAGACTTTTTTCCATTTTTGTCTAGCAGTTATATCTTTAGGTTTTTTTCCATTGATGTTCTAATTTATAACATACTATTTTTGTTTTAAATCAGAAACTTCTCTACTGCACCATGGAACCTGATGTTTAACTGGATTTAATTTAGGGGTCCTTTTACTAAGTCGTGGTAAAAAAAATGGCCTGTGGTAGTGTAGGTGCATGTATTGGGCCCACAGCGGGCCAGTTTTTACCGCATCTACAAAAAAATATTGTTTTTCTTTTTTCTTTTTTAATGGGCAACAGAGTTTTGAACCGACTGGAGAGGGGAGAGGTGACTAAGTGGGAGGCCAGCAAGAAGCAGATTGCAGTAGTCTAAACGAGAGGTGACAAGGGTGTGGATGAGGGTTTTGGTAGAGTGCTCAGAAAGAAAGGGGCGGATTTTACGGATGTTGTAAAGAAAGAAACGACAGGTCTTGGCAATCTGCTGGATATGAGCAGAGAAGGAGAGAGAAGAGTCAAAGATGACCCTAAGGTTTCGAGCTGAGGAGACAGGGAGAATGAGAGAGCCATCAACAGAAATAGAAAACGGGGGGAGCGGGGAGGTGGGTTTGGGGGGGAAAATGAGAAGCTCGGTTTTGGTCATATTTAATTTCAGGTGGCGTTGAGACATCCAGACAGCAATGTCAGACAAGCACGCTGAAACTTTGGTTTGGATGCAAGGTGAGATATCAGGGGTAGAAAGGTAGATTTGGGAGTCATCAGCATAGAGATGGTAGGAAAAGCCATGGGATGAGATTAATGAACCAAGGGAAGAAGTGTAGATAGAAAAGAGGAGGGGACCAAGAACAGAACCCTGAGGTATGCCGACAGGCAGAGGGATAGAAGTAGAAGAGGATCCACCAGAGTGAACACTAAAGGTGCAGAGGGAGAGGTAGGAAGAGAACTAGGAAAGGACAGAGCCCTGGAATCCAAGTGAGGACAGGGTATCGAGAAGTATGCTGTGATCGACAATGTCAAAAGCAGCGGAAAGATCAAGAAGAATGAGGATGGAATATTGACCTCTGGATTTAGCCAGTAATAGGTCATTGGAGACTTTAGTAAGCGCAGTATTGGTTGAGTGGAGAGGGCGAAAACCAGATTGTAGTGGGTCAAGAATAGCATGTGAGGAGAGAAAATCAAGGCAGCGGCGGTGAACAGCACGCTCAAGTAATTTGGAGAGAAAAGGAAGGAGGGAGATGGGTCGGTAATTAGAGGGACAAGTAGGGTCGAGTGAAGGCTTCTTAAGGAGAGGTGTGACCACAGCATGTTTAAAGGCAGCAGGGACAGTAGCAGTGGAACGTGAGAGGTTGAGAATGTGACAGATAAAAGGAATAAGAGCAGGAGAGATGGGATTAAGTAGGTGGGTGGGAATGGGATCAGAGGTCGCCAGGGTCGCTTTACTCATACTACCCCTCTCCTCAAGACCCTTCACTGGCTCCCTATCCGTTTTCGCATCCTGTTCAAACTTCTTCTACTAACCTATAAATGTACTCACTCTGCTGCTCCCCAGTATCTCTCCACACTCGTCCTTCACTACACCCCTTCCCGTGCACTCCGCTCCATGGATAAATCCTTATCTGTTCCCTTCTCCACTACTGCCAACTCCAGACTTCGCGCCTTCTGTCTCGCTGCACCCTACGCCTGGAATAAACTTCCTGAGCCCCTACGTCTTGCCCCATCCTTGGCCACCTTTAAATCTAGACTGAAAGCCCACCTCTTTAACATTGCTTTTGACTCTTAACCACTTGCAACCACTCGCCTCCACCTACCCTCCTCTCTTCCTTCCCGTTCACATTAATTGATTTGATTTGCTTACTTTATTTATTTTTTGTCTATTAGATTGTAAGCTCTTTGAGCAGGGACTGTCTTTCTTCTATGTTTGTGCAGCGCTGCGTACGCCTTGTAGCGCTATAGAAATGCTAAATAGTAATAGTAGTAGTAGTAGTAGTTCTTTTTTAATGGGACGGGAAAAGAGCCTGCGGTAAAAATGAAACCAGTGCAAACCCAAAATCGTCCTGAGCCATTAATGCCACCCATTGATCTAGCGGTAAAGGCTCATACGCTTACAAGCGTAGTGACCAGTTGGTGCACACCAAGTGCTGCCCGTAGGAGGAAATAAATAAATTCATCCAGGCATTATGGACATGTGCCAAATCTGAAATTACCGCTAGTAGGGTGCGCTGGCCTGGTGGTAGTCACATTTTGGAGCATGCTGCACATGTGTAGAGCCTACCGCAACTTAGTAAAAGGACCCCTTAGTAATTGAAGGTGAATTGCATTGGCAGTGGAAGAAAGAATACTATGCCAAGTATTCAAATGATCACAAATGGTGGCCAGATCTAGATAGGCATAAAGGTTAAAGGGGGGTGAAGGGCAGTGCATTCTTTCTAGCAAAAATGGTGCCGGTACTGAAATGCCAGACCACCCTTCAGGGGTGGGGTGATCACTGAGGAACCCACCCCACAATAGCCAGGCCCCCTGCAACCAGTCACAGAATCTATGACAAGGCAGAATTAGTGTGTAGAGCCTGAGCTCTTTCATTAAAACTTGTGGACCATGGGTCAATTTTAGCAGGCAACGAAAAGGTGCCGGCACTCCAAGTACCCCCTCAAAAAAAGCCCTGGTGAAGGGTCATGGATTTGATATAACGCCTTTCTGTGGTACAACCAAAGCAGTTTATATATATTATTATATGCAGATACTTTATCTGTCCCTAGTGGGCTTACAACCTAAGGGTTTCTTTTACAAAGCCACGCTAGCGTTTCAATTCCTATGGGCTTCCTCTCATTTGCCGTGCAGGAATTGCTAGCATGGCTTTGTAATAGAAGCCCTAAGTTTTGTAACTGTTGTAATAATCTAGATGGGATAGAAATACTGCCTGTATTTTCTATCTCTTGTTTGATGAGCAAATCTCAGATATGACCTGGAATCATGGTTCAGTCCTCAGCTGATTATGCTCACAAGCCTGTTTGTACCGCTATTGGAAGTTCTGACAGTCTCACTGCTCATTCTTTGCAAATGAATCCCATTAATAATAATAATAAAAAAACTTTTAATGACAGGGTAATACATATGCGTGCATTTGTCATTACACAAAATTTGGTATTTTCATAGCAGCACCTTTAACAGTGCTACTAAACTGCAATTGAAAATACAGTAGAAAAGGACTTACAATAGGCAGTTAGACATCTTAAGACATGCATCTTGCTGTCGGGTAGAAGGCTGGAGATTTCAATGTATTTCCTCAAATAATCCCATAGTCCCACACACATCTTGTAGCTTGCTATGAATACACACCGTGCTAGTGACAGTTGTATTCAACAACAGCAGCCAGAGGCAGGCAATGACTATTACATGCAGAACTACCCACTATATCTGTTAGCAGCTCGCCTTGCTAGATAGAAGCCACTTTTTAAATCCACCTCAGGTAAGTCTAGCAAAATAAGTCATGTAACTCCTCTGAGCATCCAACTCAGTTCAGTTTCTGCCACCCTGAATTTAGCACTTTGGTGAATTTACTATTTTAAAGGTGAGCCATTTGCTCAAAGCCTGAGGGCAATTTAGTTTCAGTCTTTGGCACAAAAGAAAAACAAAAAGTGTCTGCTGAGCATAAACCTGTCCACATAGATGCCTCTGGGAGCAGCTTTAAATAAGACAAGTCTAACCTTTTATATGTGGGTAACTAGTTTTTATATCTATATTTATTTATTTTTTTTCTTTTAAAGAAATACAATGGGAATAGACATAGAAAAGCAATACTAATTTATTTCAGTTTGATTTCTCTAGACAGAATCATAAGATCATAGAAAATATGGGTTAGCACCTAACATCACCTCTCCTCCCTTTTATTGGCTTTTTATGTTTCTCCTACACATTTGTCCCTGATGCCATATTTCAGTATTAACTTTATATATATTTTTTCAAGTTTAGAAGGAGTAGCCTAATGTTTAGAACAGTAGACTAAGAACCAAAGAAGTGAGGGTCCAAATCTCGCTGCCACTCCTTGTGATCTTGAGCAAGTCACTTGGGGGGGGGGGGGGGGTTCTTTTATTAAGCCATGGTAGCGTTTTTAGCTCACAGTAGAAATCAGCTTGAGGTCAACACCAAGATGCCCATTATGTTCCTATGGGCATCTTGGTGTTTACCACCAACTAATTTCTACCGTGAGTTAAAAACGCTACCGCAGCTTAGTAAAAGACCCCCATAACCCTGCATCACCTAAGGTACAAACTGAAAAAGGCTTCCCACAGGATGAGATAAAGCTTCTTACAGCAATTTACCTATTTGCAGATGCTAATTGTGCACTATTTAAAAAATATTTTCGGAGAGGGGGCTTGGCATGGGCAGAGAATAGGGATGGATGTGTTATTCAAGTAGCACACTCACATTGGCGTGCACTAACTGAATAACTAGGGCTATCATGGGTGCACGTACCGTCTCCTATTTAAGGTGTCAAGCCCTCCTGCGTTACTTATTTTCAGTTGCTGCATGCTAATGCCAACACTGGCGCTTGACTTGCAAATAAAAAAATGGATAATGTCCTATTTTATGGATGCACTAGAAATGGGCTCAGCATGCAGCAAAGTTCATTATTAGGATGTACTAAGTCCATTACGTAGTACATCTTAGTAAAATGGCCCCTTTGTTAGCACTCTGGGGACAGAAAAAAGCCTAGGGCCCTGTTTACTAAGCCATGCTGTAGGCGTGCTAGCATTTTTAGTGCACACTAATGATAGATACACCCATAGGAATATATGGGTGTCTCGTTAGCTCATGCTAAATTTTAGCATGCACTAAAACTCTAGAGCGTCTTAGTAAACAGGGCCCCTAGAGTACTTGAAGGCAACTTGTCTTGTACTACCGAGAAAGGTATAAGCTAAATCCAAATAATTTGTGACACTGATCATTTCCTATTCCATTCAATAATCTACATCCCTAAACCAATTGATCATCATATCTAAATTGGACTATATAAAACATTGTTTTAATTTCTGATATTCTTCTTTTTCTCTCTTACTTTTCCACATTATTTTTAATTCTACTGTATCTATAATCTACACTGCCACATTCCTCAAAAGTCAACCCAAAATAGTTTACATTATTCATTATAGATATATCACAGTACATCAAAATTCCTGACACTGGCCATCTTCACCCTCACTCTCATTAGGAAGAGAGATAGGTTGCATCATATGAGTAAAAACAAAACAAAACAAAAATCATATTCCAATAATATAAAAAATACATCATACATAGTTTAATATACAGTAAAACAAATGCAAACTCAAACATCAGAAAATGTCACCCTCTCAAAACTGGCCCTGACTCTACTAGTTACCCTGAAGGAGCTCAGTTGATTAAAAGTGACCCACCCAGGAACAGTCTACCACTAAATGGGTCCCTCTTCTTCATAGCAGCAAAGGCAATCTCACAGGAAGGGCTGGAGACTCAGCTGTGCCTGGGAGCATCAGTAACTACAGCAAAGACTGGCCTATAGGCATGATCTGGTAGATGGAGAGGGCTCAATGGATGGAACTTTGAGTAGGCTGCTTCCTGAAGATGACTTCTCTAAAAGCAAGCTGTTCTTCAAAGTAGTTGCAGGTGACGTCACAGAAGATGGAAGAGCATGAGTGGTACCAAAGGGCCAACATATCAACAGTGGCAACCAGGGCCTGAATCCAGCTTTTGGACACCATTTGAAATGTGAAAGGGCTCTTCATTTGCAGTAATAGTTAATGATCTGATCTTGTATTTTTTTTTCCAATTCCAAACCACATTTTGTCATCTACTTTATATTAATTGATAGTGTAATATGGTAATACAAATATACTCCTTTGTGAATCACAAAGTCAACAAAAGAAGATTTGCTTATTTTTGAGTTATTTTCAATCTTCTGCTACAATTACTTCCTACTAAGCAAGTGAAGATTAGATTTAGGTGTGAAAGGGGCCGATATTCAAAGTGATTTAAGAAGCCAGGAGAGGCTTAAACCACCTGTATGATAATGTTAGCCCTTTTACAATTAAAGTTAAGAAATATTTTAAGATGTAGCCTTTGGGGGCTCCTAAAGGCCACTTGTCAAATAATTACATCATAATCACAAAATCTTGCATCTTAAACATCAGTTGATCCAATTTAGGTGTCATCACTATTCAAATAGTTTGTTGGCTTTAAATACCTTTTAAGCTTTGCTTTAAGAAATTAATATAGGAACCTATATTCTACAAATGTATATATTTTTTTTCTGTTTCTTAACAGTGCCACAGCTGTGTGATACTCAACATTTAAAACAAAAAGAAAGCCTCACAGGAAAATTACAAATAAAAGAAATCTAAGATGCTGATTTTCAAACTCATAAACATACTTGTTGTTGATAAATTTCCAGATTTTTACTATATACTCTGTGCAACCAGTAGGTAAGGCATATTAGGGCCCTGTTTACTAAGCCACGCTGTAGGCGAACTAACATTTTAGTGCACACTAATACTAGAGACACCCACATATTCCTATGGGTGTCTCAAGCGTTAGTGCGCGATAATTTTTAGCGTGGCTTAGTATGCTTCAAATCAATGCTATCAATGCACTTGTTTTCTTATCAGGAGTCCCAATTATTATCATAGGTCTGTATCACCCAGAAAAAAGAACGGGAGAAAAAGGTAAAAATCCCATTCCAAAAAAATAAGTGAGAAAAAAAAAACAAAAAAGCGCAAAATACCCATACAGTTGCAAGTATTCCATACTGTTTGATAATCAGCATTTTTTGTATAAGTTACTGTGTTGAAACTGACCCTTTTACACTGATATACAGTTCTCAGTTCCCCAGTCTACTGAATTCATAGCTCTGAAAATATAAGCTCATTACCCATAGTGTTACTATTGAGATGAAATTATTTACATGGACACAGTTGAGTTAGGAGTCAACATTCAAAATGATTTAACCAGGCAGGAGATGCTCCTGCTTAGTTAAATCATGTTGGCCACCCCAACCACTAATATGCCTAACCGGATAGTGACTTTGAATATTAGCAATAACCTTGCAGGGCCATCCAATTACTGTCATAGGGGTCTGGGGGTGAAGCATGGTAGACCTGGATGTTATCCAGGCAACAAAGATATTCAAAGTCAGTTCCCAAATTGCTAACCAGGCATGTTGGACCACATATAAAGATCAGTTCTATAACTACTTGCCCCCAGTTACATGACCCTTTGTGCATTTAAATGTAGTGAAAAAGGTCAAATTTACACATGTAAGTGCTGTAAGTGCTATTCTACAAGGTTGTATGTAAGTGGCGCGGTACATGAGGGGATGTATGTGGGAGGAGAATGGGCAGGACGTGGGTGTGTCTCCCACTTATGAATGTAATGTAGGCCCCTTTTACAAAACTGCAGTAAAAGGAGCCTTGCAGTAGTGTCGGTGCGTGAGGCCCCTTTTACCGAAGTGAGGTTTTTCTTTTTTCTTTTTTTTTAAAGGAAATGGCTATGCGGTAAGTACAAACTTGCTGCATGGCCATTTCCTGGGGAAGCCTTTATTGCCTCTTATTTAGAAGACAGTAAGGGCTCTCATGGTAACCCAGCAGTAACCAGACAGTGGGTGGCACTGCCCAATTACTGCCAGGTAAGCCCTAAGCAGTAAAAATAAAATTCCAGTTGCACCAGAAATGACGTGTGCTGGGGGTGGCACTACCACTAGCTCCCGCAGTGGGCCAGCGGTAGTGCTGGATTGGCACACACCAATGCCATGGTAGGTCTACTGCAGTGTTGTAAACAGCCCCTTAGAGAGAATTGTAAGTTACATATGACCTTGTCACATTTATATGCCCCTGTGCTGCACCTGAGTAGAGAATTGTTCCCTATTAAAATGCTGTCCTAACTACACCCAGTTAGCTGTATGGATAAAGCATTGAATATTGACTGTACCTGGATAATTTCCGGGTGCTGCCAAACTCCAAGATATTCAGTGCAGCTACCTGGATAGGTATCTGCACTGAATATCAGAGTCTATTTCAGCCGTCAGTGGTTACAAAAATGGTGATTGCAGCAGCTTAATTTTGTTTGTTTGGATGGACTCCCAGTAAACTGACATAGAGTTGACAACCCTGATTAGATGTTAAATAGCTGCTTATGAGGTTCAGGGTCTCATTCCAAACAGCAACTTTCCTGTTCATCACCCTGCAGCTGCTAGCCTCATTCGCATTATAATGAACTGGATGATCTTTTCCCATGGGAAGAATTCCTTCCATGGACAATTAGCCTGGGTTAAAGGGCAGATAATGAAAATACCTCTAGACTAGACTGTTGCCTCTGTCTAGACTTCATGAAATGTTGTTTGTTTAAGAAGACTGTAACTATATCATGCTATTTGCATGTCCTTTGCCATGGTACAGTGCAGCAGTTAGGCATGCCAGTGCCACGTGCAAAGAGTCAATTCTGTTTCAGCATCTGTGCACCAGGATGCAATTATAGAATACTAATGTAAGCCATATATTTAGGCGTGACCATTTACACTAGGTCAATAGCAGTTATAATGGGTGCATTTAAATGTGTCATGCAGGGCCGCCAAGAGACTGAGCCGGGCCCGGGGCAAGGCCGCCCCAAGGGCCCCCGCCGCAGCCCTCCCAATCCCTACCACTGTCGCCTCCTTCTTCTGCTCCCAGGCCGCTGGCGCTGCAGTCCTTGATCTCACCTGCCTGCCCTCGGTTCCGTCAATAGCCCCCTCTCTGTCCGCCACCGTGACCGGGCCCCCTGCATTCAAATCGGCAGTGCCTCAGTCACCTCCGTGTGAAAGCGGCAGATTGCCTCCCTTCGGGCCTTCCCTCACTGTGCTCCGCCCTCGATGAGGGAAGGCCCGAAGGGAGGCGATCTGTCGCTTTCACATGGAGGTGACTGAGGCGCTGCTGATTTGAATACAGGTGGCCCGGTCACAGTGGTGGACAGAGGGGGGCTATCGATGGAGCCGAGGACAGGCAGGTGAGACCAATGACTGCAGAGCCGGCGGCCTGGGAGCAGGAGAAGGAGAGAGACCCCAGCGCCGGGCCCGGCGAATTTTGTCCCCCCCTTCCCCCCCCCCCCCTCTCGGCAGCCCTGGTGTCATGCAATGCAAGTAAGTTACAGTATTCTATAAATAATGTGCATAAGTTGAAGATAAACCCATACCCTCCCATTCTGCACCCACATGCATGCTCTCTTGCTGTTAATGTGCATTTAGTGCATGGCAAAAGGCTTACCGCGAGCTAATTTACCTGTTTGTAAGTGCTAATCGTGATTTTTTTTCAGGAGGGTGTATGGCATTGGCAGGGAATGGGCATGACAGCGTTATTCAGCTAGCACATTCTGATTAGCATGCTAATGCAGACACTGTTCCCTCTAAGCTAAGCAGGAGTCCGACTGCTTTGCTATCTGTGTGGGGGGCTTGGGGGGGTGCATCAATATTGTATTTTCAATCACTAGGGACAGGCAGGTTCCGTGGAGTCCTTCAGAGCTTGCCTGTCCCTCAGTATTGAAAATGTGATAATGAAACAGCACCCTCTACTGGTAGGACTGTAGGTGGAGGACTGCCGCTCAGCTTAGAGAGAACAGTGAATGCAGACAAAGCAGGAGCACTTACCTTTTTACTAAGCAGTGGTAAGACCACCATGGGCTTACTGCACACCATTCTGGAGCTACCACCAGCCCAATGTGGGCACTGGTGGTAGTTCCACCCCCAGTGTGTGGCATTTTCAGTGCTAGTGGAAATATTTAAAATATTTCCACAGGGGGTTACATGGTGGTAATTGGGCAGCACTGCGTGCTACCAGATTACCACTGGATTAGCATGAGAGCTCTTACTGCCAACTCAGCGGATGGCGGTAAGTGCTTCCCCCACACAGCCACTTGGTAAGACTCATCTTACCACATGGCCATGTCTTTATTTGGTCTTTTTACCTGCTACAATAAAATGGGCCTCAGCACGTGTCAAAAACAGCCTCTGACTAAGCTGCAGTGAAAAGGGTCCTGCGCTAACAGCAAAGGGCCTCTTAGTGCCTCCTAAATAGGAGGCAGTAAGTGCTTCTGCATTAATTTTTTGTAAGTCATGAACGCTAATGGAAAGAAATGTGTGGAACTTTATAATATTGCTATCTTAAATATGGACTTAGCAGCCAGGAAAGTCCTGAGTTAAAATGTGCTAAGCTCATATTTTAGCACATTTTAGTGAAAGGGCTCCTAAGATACTTACACGCTACCTCACAGAATGTCATGTATTGCAATTACATGTATAACTGCAGGCACCCAGTTACAGAATTGCCCTGTTAATGTTCAGTTCCTTAAGACAGCTGTACTATGTGGCAGCATAAGAATACAACCCAGCTCTAAATTTGCTTAGATACTATTTAGTAGAAAATTTCCAACCACAGAGATTCATTTTATTTCTCTGCAGGTATTGTTTTGTATGACTCTTTTAAAGAGAAGAACCATGACAAATGTCACTAGTGAGCAATCAAATTTTCTGTGTGAGAGTGAAATCCATTAAAACCAAGTGTGCTGGTACACTTGTACTATCTACACAAAGTGTTAAACCTTGCTTAGCATTTGAGATTAATTAAACAATATTCCTTTTGAGGCCTGTAGCTAACAATGGATAATAGTTTGCTACAGAAGTGAGAGGCCCCAAGCTAAAGGTGATGGTATCTGAGAAAGCAAGAGATAATTACACTACAATGAAACTCTTTGCATGCGATATTAATGTTTTTAGAAATTGACTTTTAAAGAAAAATGAGTAAAGAGCCATAACATTAAGGGCCCTGTTTACTAAGGTTGTGATAAGGCTAGTAACCGTGGACCCAAAGAGAAGCAGCTAATCCCGGAACTACAATCCCCAGAATCCCTTGCCAGAAGGAAAGAGAAGGGTAATCCTCAAAGGGCGGAAGGGATTTCTAACACCAGCAGGGGGAGAAATAGTTCAGTGCAAGGTGGGCCAGTTACTCCCTTCCCCACTAGAGGGAGAAGAAGAGAAGAAACCCAGTTCCCTTAGCTGGGAAAGCAGTATATAATTCCTCCCAGCTGTGAGAAGAAAGGGATGGATTTTCTGAAAGCTCCCAGCTGCCGGAAGGGAGGGGAGACTTAGAGAAGGAATCCATGGAGTATGTGGAGAAGGGAAAGGACCTACCTCTAGAACTTCCCTGTTTAGAAGAGCAAGATACCATGGATTGGGAGCATAAAAACACAGTCCTTTCCAGCACATAAAGGCAGTGTGGGAAGCCACAGACCTTGAGGGGCTGTGACGTGGAAGGTGAACTGCCAGCCTGCTCACTGCAGGGCACCAGCAGTGCAAAGAAGAGGAAAAGTGAATTAATTATTGTTTTCCTTTAAAGAGATTTTCTATGGGAGTTTGTTTGAACTGTTTGTGATATAGAGAAAAGGGGGCTGAACTGTTAATGAGCCCTTCTTAGGGGGGGGAAGGTCCCTCTTGGAAAAAAGAGGGCAACCCCCACCTGGCCTTTGTGGGCGGAGGAGCAATGGAACTGAATTTTGCCTATGCTTTTTGAACGGAGCCTGAACTTCTTTGGGAACTGAATATTGACGGGGCTTTTTGAGCTGGTCCTGAACTTTTTGGAACTGAACTTTGATTGTGTTTGCGGAACTGAGCTTGAATTAAAACTTTTTGCCCTAAGTCCTAATTAAAGTGTTGAACCTCGCCGGAACCCTGTGCGTGGAACAGGACTTCCGGTTACAACCCCGGAGCGGGAGTGTAGGACCCCTTTACAATGTGCACTAGTGTTTTTAACGTGCTAAATGTTAGAAACATCTATATATTCCTAAGAGTGTCTCTAGCATTTAGCATGTGCTAATTTTAGTGCGGCTTAGTAAACAGGGACCTAACATTCAAAAGAAAAAAAAAAACTTTCTCTCAAATAGCATTTTGCAAAAGCTTTTCTGTTCTCAAGCAGTGCATTCTGGAACCTGCTTTTTTCTTCTATCACCATTACACCAGCACTTTATGGGGCAACTTTCAAAAAGGATTCTGTGCAGCTAAATGTTCCTCCTCCCTTTGAAAAAGGCTTAATTGAAAATTCCCCCTACCTATGGGAAAACGTATAAGCCCTATCCACTGCACATACATTTTAAAATTTTATTTTTATTGAATTTTTAATTATAATCACATCCAAACCATGTTAGAAACCAAAAGCAAAAAGAATTTTATGGGTAATTCAATGTTCCCCATTCATCAAGTAATATACAGTTGCCCTCATCAAAGTAAAATCCAAAAAAGAAAAAAACACTGAAGAAAATATGTCATAATAAGACACGGTCCCACTTCTAATACCCAAGCTCATCCTTATAGTGTTTTATCCTCTGGGACCTCAATTCGGACATTTATTTCTTCCTTAGCTTGAACAAAATCAGATAGCTGTTGAAGATGGAAAAACAAATTTATTTATTTATTTGGTTCACTTGTATCCCACATTTTCCCAGCTTCTGCAGGCTCAATGTGGCTAACAACGTTACAAAATCAGACCCCTAGGTTTGAAAGCCAGGAACTCCAAGAGCCACTTCTGAGAGTTCTTAGCCAAATCAGGAAACATACAGGTTGTTCTCTGTGTGATAATATCCAGAGAAGATTCTAGAAAATCATTAGGTTCATTGCAGCTCCTTGACCCTGTGCAGCTTTCTCATCCAAACTTCTTCCTACTGAGAAACATTGGGCTTTAACTATCAGTGGTAATGACTCCACCAGCATTTTCAATATTGCTATATATATATATATATATCATTAGATTTTTATTGAGATTTGAAAAAGCAGCAAACCATTCAGAATCAATGGTGAACAACATTAAACCTATAGTTAACCTAAATAAACCCCCGATAACTACCTGAGATCCCCAAACCCCCTCACCCACCCCCAAATATCCCATTCCGTAGAGCCACAGATTATAACTCCTCTCTTCAGTTACCCCCTTAGACCCAAAACCCTTCCTCCCCCATATCTACTGAGTCTTTACCCAATAACCGATCAAGATGTACCCATTCCTCAGCTGTGTGGTCAAATCGCCCCAAGCGGCATTCAGTCAATTTCTCTAATTCTCCCAGCAAATCGAATTTTGATGGCCAGTTTACAAGTGTCAGTCCATTAGTCTGCTTTCAGTGGGCAGCAAAAACAGGTGTTGCCATTTCGAGCCCCTACGATTACCCCAGCCAAGTAGGCACCACTTGGGATCACACAGGAACAGAATTTCCAGGTTTGCAGACAAGCTTTGTGTGACTCACAGTTTCTTTCCAAGTGTAACAGGTAGGGGGAATTATGGACCTGGGTCCACCTGTCTGCAGTGCACTGCACCCACCACTAGACTACTCTAGGGACCTACATGCTGCTCTAATGGACCCGAGTATAATATCTGAGACTGGCAAATAATGTGGGGGGTGGGAGGGTGTTAGTGACCACTGGGGGAGTAAAGAAAGGTCATCCCTCATTCCCTCCAGTGGTCATCTGGTCACTTAGGGCACCTTTTTGTGCCTTATTTGTTATAAAAACAGGTGTAGCTCAAAATGTCTTACTTTTAGTCCTGGATGATTTTGTTTTGTTTCCATTATGGCTGAAAAATGTCCAAATGTTAGGAATACCCATTTCCCGCCTTTAACTTGCCCCTGACACACACCCATGTGATTTGAACACACTTCTGGCGGATTTAATAGGAAAACATCTAAAAATTAGATTTATATCACATTTTGGATATTTTTTCTCTTTTGAAAATGAGCTCCATAGTTTTCTAGAAATTTATAGAAATTTGTTACAACACTTGTGTCAATACAACATTACTACTTAATGAGTGCTGTTCAGTTTAAATATATTATGACATCATTTAGCTCTGTTTTTGCATATTGCTTCTAGGAAAAGTTGATTAATAGCTAGTTTTACGTGTCATAGAAATATATTAATCATGCTGGTACTTTCTGTTATATTTGTAGTTCTGTTTCAAGGCACAGAGAAAAACCATGTCTCCATTGATGAACAAGGCCTATGAACTGTATTTTGGATGAAAAGTTGGTAATCAAGGCAAAAGCTGAGTTTACCATATTTGTTGTGCATCACTCATCATAATAATTAACTGCACATATTGCACTGTAAATACGATGAGCTCAGCTTTTGTCTTGATTGCTAACTTTACATCCAAAATAGGCAGCCTTCCTCAGTGAAATCTTGGTTCTTTTTTGCACCTTCAAACGGAATTCACCACAAATGTAGTATAAAATGTCAGTATGATTTATACATTTCTGTAGAAACAACAAGAAGGGGGGGGGGGAACCTTCGCACAAAGTCAAAGCAGCACACAAACAGCAAAGGTGACAACAAAGGTCCCAAATCAATGGTGTGGTACAGAGTTTTACTGATAAAGAATAAATGACTCAACATGAGCCATGTTTCGGCCTTAAGGCCTGCCTCAGGAGTCACAATGTCGGCTAAACAGCAAGGTTTCCAAAGCGCCCGTGAGCTTTACGACTCCTGAAATAGTCTTTACAGCCGAAACACAGCTCATGTTGCGTCATTTATACCTTATCAATAAAACTCTGTACCACACCATTGATTTGGGACCTTTGTTGTCACCTTTGCTGTTTGTGTGCTGCTAATACAATTCTGTGGCATTTTCAGATTCTATAAATGGTGCCTAAAAAATCAGCGCAAAAAACCCCCACTTAAGCAGTATTCTATTAAATATGCCTGATTGGCACGGTTTATAGAATAATGCGTAAGCAGAGATGCTGCATGTAAATTTAGGCATCGCCATTAGCACAAATAAAAATATGGTGCAAAGCCCGTGCATAAATTTACATGCGAAGCACCAATATTCTATAATAACGTGTGTAACTCAAAACCACACCCCTGATCCACCCTGAAATGCCCATGACCCTCCCATTTTCATACCCCTTTTTTCAGGCTATCCTGCTTATTTTCGAAGGAGAAGGCCGGCCATCTTCCGACACAAATCGGGAGATGGCTGGCCATCTTCTAAACCCGACCAAATCGGTATAATTGAAAGCCGATTTTGGCGAGCTTCAACTGCTTTCCGTCGCAGGGCCGGCCAAAGTTAAAGGGGGCATTTTGGCAGGGTACGGAAGGCGGGACGGGGGCGTGGTTACGAGATGGCCGGCTTCGGCTGATAATGGAAAAAGAAGGCCGGCTCTGACGAGCACTTGGCCAGCTTCACCTGGTCCATTTATTTTTAGGACCAAGTCTCAAAAAATTGCCCCAACTGACCAGATGACCACCGGAGGGAATCGGGGATGACCTCCCCTCACTTCCCCAGTTGTCACCAACCTCCTCCCATCAAAAAAAAAAAATTTACATTTTTGTGCCAGTTTCTATGCCAGCCTCAAATGTCATACCCAGCTCCATCACAGCACTATGCAGGTCCCTGGAGCAGTTTTTAGTGGCTACTGCAGTGGACTTCAGGCAGGCGGACCCAGGCACATCCCCCCCCCCTACCTGTTACACTTGTGGTGATAAATGTAAGCCCTCCAAAACCCACTCGAAACCCACTGTACCCACATGTAGGTGCCCCCCTTCACCCATAAGGGCTATCCTTCACCCATAAGTGCTATGGTAGTGTTGTACAGTTGTGGGTAGTGGGTTTGGGGGGGCTCAGCACACAAGGTAAGGGAGCTATGCACCTGGGAGCAATTTGTGAAGTCCACTGCAGTGCCCCCTAAGGTGCCCAGCTGGTGTCCTGTCATGTGAGGGAGACCACTGCACTGTAAATGCTGGCCCTTCCCACAACCAAATGGCTTGGATTTGACCGGGTTTGAGATGGCTGCCATTAGTTTCCATTATTGGCGGGAAACCAATGGCGGCGATCTCTAACGCCGGCCCAAATGTTGAGATTTG
Source organism: Microcaecilia unicolor (assembly GCF_901765095.1). Taxonomy (NCBI): domain Eukaryota; kingdom Metazoa; phylum Chordata; class Amphibia; order Gymnophiona; family Siphonopidae; genus Microcaecilia; species Microcaecilia unicolor. The sequence goes on along the minus strand of NC_044037.1, from coordinate 63,478,351 downwards.
GCCGTTCCCGACCGTATTATCGAAACGAAAAATGGCTGGCCATCTTGTTTCGATAATACGGTCGGGTATGCCGCTTTCCGGGGCCGGCCTTGGAGATTGCCGCCCATATAGATGGCCGGCCCCATTCGATTATGCTCCTCTGTGTGTAAATTTTAGGTGTGGATCCCACACCTAAATTTTAGTGCCAGTAATTGCTTGTTGAAAAGCCAATTATTAGCACTAATTGACTCATTAGTCTATTAAATTGCATGTGCAAATTGGGGGGGCCTAAATTTGCATGTACAATTTTTGGCGACTTTTATAGAATCAAAGGAATATGTTTAAACAGATCAATGTTCATTTTACTAGTGATGTGTTGACGCATATGTCATACCAAATTTCTAGAAAACCAATGTTATAGAAACCTTTTAATGTCATTTCTATGATCAGCATCCAAAATTCTAAAAGAAACCCCAATCTCATGTTGTTCAGTGTGAGGGGGTTAATGTAGCTATGTTTTAAAAAAGGTTTGGATAAATTCCTAGAGATTAAGGTAGACCTAAGGAAAGATACATTTATTCCTTGAGGTGAGTAGCAAGGAATCTTACTGCTTTTTGGGATTCTGCCAGGTTCTTTTGACCTAGATTGGCCATTGTTAGAAACAGGATACTGAACTTGACGGACCTTTAGTCTGACCCAGTATAGCAACTGGTTTTTCCTTATATTCTTAAAAAGAAAGAGTATTTTTTTTTCTGAAGAACTGAACCATCAGTAATAATAAAACAATGTTGTATTTACTTAGGTCTACATATGTGAATGTGTCACATTAAAGCATGTGACATATCGAAGCCTATTTCTCATCAGATGTTAGAGCATCATTTCACTGGCTCTGTCTCACAGTCCTCTCTAACAACCTGTCAATCTACCCTGTTATCAGATTTCTTTACCGTTTCCATTTACTACCTTTTGCTGTCACTGCTAAACTGTGAACTGACACCAAAATGGTAGCTTTTTATTGCTAAAATTTATCATAACATTATTGCATTATGGCTGCATTCAGCGAACGATGCTGTTGGCAGTATGTTTGTTTTAGCACAGTGAAAAAAAGATAGCAATAGTAGAAAAAGAAAGTTAAACTTGAAAATGGCTTCTTAAGTTTTGGAAGACAACACAAAATAAAGAAATGCCAACTCTATATTACATTAAATAAGGATATATATGACTAAGGGTTTATCTGATTGGATAAGACATGTTTCCAAGTGTTCCATGAAAACTTTTTGGAGTTCCAAAAAGCATTTGCATCGAAGACTGTTTTCTAGACATATTTTAGTAACACTGCAGTTGTACAGTGAAAAGAGTGCTTGGAGATTTCACAGCAGTCATGTTTAAAAATAAATGTTTGACACATTTTAGAAAATCATAGATCCCCATGGACATGTTTATTTGTTCAAGCTTTGACAATAATAGGCAAAAGCTATTGTGAAGTAGAAAACTGAAAGGAGATCAGATTTAACAACCAACAGGGCACATTGCATTCCAAAGAGTATGGCAAAAATGTTCAGGACACATGGTTATATGCATTGATTTTGTAGCTGCTAGAAGAGTTCAGATGAAATATTAAATAATGGCTCTGTCAACAGTATGGATATAACAGATTCCCTGCCATTTGTTCATAAGAATGCCAATCCAGTTTGATAACTGCTGAGATTTTACCCAGTACAGTTATGGTTATGGTGGGGTGAATGAGACCTGCAGCTATACCACCTTGGGGTAAAATGGACAATATTCTATGACCTTGTGACACCGCATAGCTGTAAGAATCTCTACAGGGTTCAGGGAACCCTGCTGTGGTTGGATCATTCCCAACAAGCCAAGTAACCAAGTGTGGTTGTGGAGAGGATAGGGAATATAAGTGCATAAGCATATAAGCATAAGCATCCTCATACTGGGATAGACCAAAAGTCCATCAAGCCAAGTATTCTATTTCCAAAGGGCCTAGCAAGATCCCAAAAGAGTAAAACAAAAGTTATAATACTTATCCTAGAAATAAGCAGTGGATTTTCCCCAAGTCCAACTTAATAATGGTTTATGAACCTTTAATTTAGGAACTTGTCCAAACCTTTTTAAAACCCTGCTATACTAACCACTTTTACCACATTCTCTGACAATTAATTTCAGAGCTTAATTAAGGAATACCTTCTATAAATGGCAACCAAATTTGGGCACCAAAAAAATGAGCACTAAGCACTATTATATAAATGACACTCAAAGTTGGGTACTGTTTATAGAATAGTGCTTAGCACCAGCATCCACATCCAATTTTAGGTGCAAGCATTTATACCAACTGAGACCTGGTATAAATCCTTGTCCCTAAATTAGATGCAGATCTGCCTTATTCTATAACAGTGTAAGTAAATTCTTGGAATGCCCCTGATCCGCTCTGCCCTTGCCATGGTCACGCCCCCTTTTTGGATTTGCAAGTATCTTTATAGAATACTGACCACATAGATGCATGTGTAAATTCAAACTAATGCCAATTAGCACCAATAATTGATTGTTAGAGCCCAATTATTGGCACTAACTGGATCACTGTATAATTAAATTGGGTGAACAAATTGGGTGCACACCCAAATTTGCATTTGAGTGCCATATATAGAATTTGGGGGTAAGTGAAGAAATATGGAGGAACATTTTTAATATAAGGTATAAATCAGATTTTTGATATTTTGCAGAAAATGTCCACAAATCCGGTAGCAAACATGGTCATTTTCGAACCAGAAAAAACATCCAACTTTTTATTTTGAAAATAGCCATTTGCTAGACATTTTTGTGCTCACTGCATCTATATTTTTGGACCATTTTCAGAAAAAAAAGTCAAAGGGAAAAATGTACAAAAACAAACCATTGAGATGTATGGGGGGGGGGGGGGCATTTAGACTGGTTGAAGAGCTAAGCTTTCACCTGCTTCCTGAAATAAAGTGTTGTGTTAAGCGAAGCCTTTCAGAGAGTGCATTCCAGACTGTGGGGGCTACTTTAGAAAAGGCTCGCTTACAGGTATCACTTTGTGTGATGTCCTTTGGAGAGGGTGTGGTTACTAGGAGGACCCCAGAAAAATTGAAAGGAATAAGTATAAGATAATGATTTTGTCATATAACACTAGTGGAATCATGCCTGTTTCCTCAACAATGAAACAGGCCCTAGATAGGCTATCCTGTAAGCTTTTTTTTCTCTCTCCCATGCCCTCCCCTCCATGTCCGGCGATTCTTCCCTCCCCTCCCCTCCATGTCCAGTGATTTCCCTGCCCTCCCATCCATGTCCCGCAATTTTCTCCTCTATTGTCCTCCCATCCCATCCATGTCCATCAATTCTCCTTTGCCCTGCCCTCCCCTCCCCTTTCCTTCCTTCCTCCCTCCCTCCCCTTGATGTCCCGTGATTCTCTCCTCCCCTCGATTTGTACCTGAACATTCTCTGGCTGGCTGGCGCTGGCTTCCATTCCATTCGTAACATCCCTCCTGACATCAGCTCGCCTCCAGCGTTCCCTTCCCTCTCATTGTTATGCCCTCTGATGTCATTACATTTTGACGTGAGGGCAGGGCAATGAGTGGGAATGGATGTTACGAACCCAGGCATCCAGACATAGAACACTGGAGGTGCAAATTATTATATAGGATGTGGTAGCTGTGTAAGTCCAATTTTAAAGGTAATAAATCAACACATAGAAAATAAACATGCTCACCTTTAAATGTGGTATATATCATTCAATGTAAAAAGTGTAAAGAAGGGTGTTATATTGGAGAAACAAGCCAGATGCTAAAGATGGTATTTAATTTACATAGACATCCTATAAAAAATGCCAGTGCCAATCAGGATGTCACCTCTGTGGGGCAGCACTTTACAAAACCAGAAAACGGTATCAATGATTTTAAGGTAAGAATACTATAATGAAACTTTAAGACAGTCCAGGAATGTAAGGCCTTTGAAGTCAAAATGATTAAATATTTTGACACCCACCAGACAAGGACTTAAAGATATGGGTTTTCTAGCCCATTATATACCATAAAATGTTTACTGCATTATCACCCTCTTATCTACCATGTATCACTCCATGCATCTCTCTTATCCATTCAGCTCCTCCTGTTTCTCACCTTACCCACCCCACCCTCCTCCTGTGAAACTGTCACTGGAATGCTTTGGTGTTTCACTTATATATACTGTTATTTATCAACATTTGCTTATTTCTGATCTGACGAAGGGTTACCTTTGAAAGCTAATAAAAAGATGTATTAAATTAGTCCAATAAAAAAGGTATTATCTTATTTTCTTTTCCATGTTTTGTTTTATTTCCATTTATTACCTGTTCCTATTAACTTGCTCAGCAGTTGACAGTGATAATTTGCAATCTTTCAAGTCTGTCTGCTCTTTATTTAAAGGCACCTGGTCTACTATGGCCTTTATTGTAACTTCAATATATGGATACTCTAATTTCTCTGCTTTGGTGATATTCTTTCTAAGATATCTTGTTCTGAACCATGCAATTTTGAGTGACTGTCAGTCTTTCCCCAGGTTCTAGCTTTAAAGCTGCTCTATTTCCTTTTTAAATGTTGATGCTAGCAGCCTATTCAAACTATTTTGTGATAATGTTCATGTTAGTCCTGTGGTCCTAGTATTCAGGGCAAGTTTTACACTACCATTAAAAAATTGTTTGCATAGTATACAAAATAACACTTTCATGTGCAAATAAAGCTTTTACCAAGTTGCATAGTGAAAGTATTTTAGATTGTGTTTTATTGTCTAGTTTCCTTAGTTGAAAGAAAAAGACCTCTACATTTTATTTTAGTTTTATTAAAGTTTTTAGTCATGTGTGGTGTGTCATATGCACAAAGAACACTTGCAGGCTTTAAGATATCACAATGATCAATTTCTCCGCACTATTTAAAAACTGTACATATTTTAAGTCAACTGCTATAACTGGGCATCTCACCTTATGTACAAAGAGGGCACTTGGCAAAAGCTTATTCCATAGAGCAGGGGTTCTCAATCCAGTCCTCAAGACACACCTAGCCAGTCAGGTTTTCAGGATATCCACAATGAATATGCATGAGATAGATTTACATGTCCTGCCTCCACTGTATGCAAATTTATCTCATGCATATTTATTGTGGGTATCCTGAAAATCTGACTGGCTATGTCCCCAGGACTGGGTTGAGAACTCCTGCTGTAAAGGAATGTAGGCACCTACTTTTTTTTTTGTTTGTTTTTAAATACAATACTAGTTTAACAGCAACAATTCATAGTTATAAATTAGGTGTGAGCACGACACCAGCCATAGAAGTAGTGTGTATGTGTCTAAGTTCCAATGACACATGCCTAAGCTACAGTCTTCTGTAAGTTACATGCATGTGAGTCCTCTATCATATCTGCCCTCTCCTGCCTTTCTTCCAAAGTATACTTATTGAGATCGTTAAGTCTGTTCCCGTACACTTTATGACGAAGAGCACTGTCCATTTTAGTAGCCGCCCTCTGGACCAACTCCATCTTGTCTATATCCTTTTGAAGGTGTGGAGTCTAGAATTGTATACAATTCACCAGTCTTAAACAGGAGTATCATCACTTCCTTTTTCCTGGTGGCCATTCCTCTCTCTATGTACCCAAGCACCTGTCTAGCTTTTGCCATAATTTTTTATACCTGTTTGGCAACTTTAAGATCATTACATACAAGTCCTACACCTCTTCCATGCACAAAAGTTCTTCACCCTCTAAACTGTACTGTTCATTTGGGTTTTTGCAGCCAAATGCATGATCCTGCATTTTTTACCATTAAATCTGCCATTCCAGACCATTCCTCTAGCTTTGCTACATCTTTCCTCACGTTATTCACACCACTATTACAGATTTTGGTATCATCCACAAAGAGTTAAACCTTCCCAGACCTTCAACAATTGCTTACAAAAATGTTAAAAAGAACTGGCCCAAGAACAAAACCTTATGGCATACCACTGGTAACATCCTTTTCCTTGGAATGAGTAAGGGCTGACGCGCTAACCACGTGCGATGATGTAGCTACGCTAACCAATTAACACAGAACATGCCTATCCTCCACCCTCAGACATATCCCAGTGCTAAAAAATAAATTATATTTTTTAGCACATGAGAAGCATGCACAGATCCCAAAACTACCCCAGGATGCCTGAGTGTGACCCCCGATATTGCTTTTTAACCTGCAGTAAACACATGTTAATGCTTACCATGTCTTAATAAAAGGAGCCCCTATGTTTCTTTTCTTAAAGCCAGTAATGCTTTCCTCCTATCTTGAGTACTTTCAATCACATCAGGGTATCCAGATTTTTTGGCCTTAAAATAAAGATTGAGAATTCTGGAAGTACATTCTGCAGACAGCATTTAAATCTTGCTCAAAATCTAAGGAAGCCAACAAAGTGTCTCTCTTTGTTACTTCTGAAAAGGATTCTTCCAAAGTGCTGACAAATTATGCTTTTCACAGTATGGATATTCACATTCACATTCATTATACATTTATTATTTACTTCTTATTTGTACTATATTGTATCATGTTCAGCAACATCTATATGTATTATATATTTGGCATAACATTGACATTCGCACACCATCATTCATTTTCCCATCCTTCACCTAACTTCAACAAATAACACTACCAGTCTTTCTTGGCATAAATTTGGCCGCAGCTTTATTAAAATTATATAATTCTGTGCTATTACTTTAACTTTAACACAATACATTAACTTCTTCCAGTAAAATGTTGGCATCCCCAGAGCAGATTTGAACAATTCGGAGCCATTTGGTAACAAAACTAGCTCCATACCTTACCCCAATTACCCCCCTTCAGTCCATGTGACTTCTTTCAGTAAAATGTTGGCATACTCAGAGCAGTTTTGAACAATTTGGAGCCATTCGGTAACCAAATTAGCTCCGTACCTTATCCCCAATTACCCCCCTTCAGTCCATATGACTCACGGTACCGTCAAGCCACAGTTCACTCGTGGCAGTTCCGCCCATGAGTTACTCTTTAATCAAAAATCTTTTAACCAAACATTAACTTCACTGCATCTGAAGCCTCTTTCTCTCCTCAAATCCCGCTGACTACAAGCTGCGACTGACCCCCTCCCCCCCCAAACCCCAGATAAGAAAATTCAACCTCAACCCACTACCATTCCTAACACCAGACAAAACATAATAAACCAAGACAACAGGCGTATAAGACCAATAGGGTGGGTAGGGATGGGCAAAATTTCCTAACCACCCCAGCCACCCACACCCACTCCTGCCCACCCAAAGATTAACAAAACAAAAAAAACCACCAAAACCTTTCAGCTTTCCCCAAGCCATCGCCATGGCAACCACCAATCAACACCATTCATAATCCTCCAATCCGCTTCTTTCTAGTTGCTATCCTACTATAATGTACCATTAACCCTTTCAACCCTTCCTTCCCATTCCTCCTTTCTTATCCACCCCTCCTTCCCCACCTTTTCCTTACCTATTATCCATCCATTCCTTCCTCTGACTCAATGTTATACACCCTCACAGTCAAAACTGTGGGGTTCCCTTATTATTATTTTTATTGTCCTTTTGATTATTATATATTTACATTAGTTTTGACATGTTTTATAGACTCTTGAGGCAGGGGCTTAGGCACCAAAACATAGCAGCTGTGTCGAGTCATTTGGTGTTTATCAATAAAGACTTATTATCACATATACATCTCCCTTGGTTTTTGGAAAGAGCCAACCTACCCTACTCCTTCCTCTGCACAACAAATTATTTTAATCAATTCTTCTTTCCTGAATTTGACCCCCTGGTAGCACTCCTGGATCATTCTTAGTGGAAAATGGAAAGGCTCACCCTTAAAGGGGAGCCGATTACAACTGGGCTGAAGGCTCAGGAAGAATCTGGGGTGGGGGGGAGAGGGAGGGAGGAGTGGGAGTGGATAGGAAGGATAAGAGATTGAAGGGTGATGGGTAAAGGGGCAGGTAGGGATGAGGGGTGAAGAAGGGCTGTGAAGGGAAACACAGCGCCATTTGGATTTCAGCAAGCAGAGGGAGCAGTGTTGAGGGGGCCAATAGCTTTGGTTGAAGTGGTAAATGCATCCTTGTACGGGATGCATTTGATTGGACAGCGTGCTATAGCAGACAGCACTGAGGAGGAACAGGGTGCTTGGACGGCACAGCCTGTAGTAATATAAGCAAGAAGGGCTGTGTACTCGGAGGGAGATGTTTATCAATGATGTTTACCAATGATTGTTTATGTGAAGGTTTACGGTAAATAAATTTTTGCGGACCTGGCTGCGGCCTAAATAAATCCGCATTCGTTAAAGAAATTGGCTTCTGGTGTGGTGTTTGGATAGAAGGGGGTGACTGAGTGAATGCCGAATGCCCGTGTTGTTGAAATAACATAAATCTTATTTAAAGGGGGGATGGTTTCAATGGAAAACTTCAAAATAGTACACAACCGAGAATGTGTAATTCCCTCCCCCTTGTTTAATCACATTCTTGGGAACACCTCCTTAAAGTACTATGGAACCACTGAGCTTACTTTTTGCCAGTCAGAGGAGGGTCTTCTCTTAGACATTTTGCCAACCTGAATATTGGTACTAAATGGTGTAATCATAAGTGGAGGAGCAGAAGTTCTGAACTAATTCCTCCCCCCCCCCCCCCCCCGCCCTTTGCAAAACCGAGCTAGCGGCTGCCGGTGTGATAACACCGACAAAGCGCATTCAAAGAATGGGCTGTGTCAGCATTGCCACATGGCTTTGTAAAAAAAAAAAAGGGGTGTGTGTGCTGAAGATTTTAGGTTCTATACTTAAATGCTTTCTTCTATTTTGTTTCTATGGCAATCCACATTTGCAATCAAGACTCTTATACAGAGAAGTTCTATATCCTATTACCCATCATTTATGACTGAACCTTTGTGACCCAAATTGAAATAAATTTAAAATAGGTTTAAATTAGATTTTATGATTACCGGAATTCTTTAGATGATTTGTCTTCTACACTGCAGTAGAGAGATAAGCTAAATCTGAAGATGTTTGTTTACATTACAGTACATTACAATTAGCTCTTATAAACTGCACATACCCAAAATTTAGTTCAGTGTGGTTTCAAACAAGGGAACAAACCTAAAGCATACATATGATACAAATTTCTAAAACAACCAAGCTATTAACAGCTTTTAAAAGATCAAGCAATTCAAATTACATATATTTTATAGCTTACAAAGGATATAAACCCCTAAAACTTACACAAGATCGAAGCCATACAGTTACCACAGCTCATCATAATACAAACTTCTGGAATAGCCAAAATTTTAACCATTTTTAGTACATAAGTATTGCCATAGTGGGACAGACCAAAGGTCCAAAAAGCACAGCATCCTGTTTCCAACAGTGGCCAATTCAGTTCACAAATTCCTGGCAAGATCCAAAAAAAGTACAAAACATTTTATGCTACTTATCCCAGAAATAAGCAGTAGGGTTTCCCCTAGTCCATTTTAATAATGGTCTATGGACTTTTCCTTTAGGAAACTGTCCAAACCTTGTTTAAACCCCGCAAAACTAACCGCCTTTACCACATTCTCTGGCAACAAATTCCAGAGTTTAATTAAACTCATAATGTGTGTTGTTTGGTAACATGTTTCACCATTTTGCTGCTAGATAAGGAGCTATTAAAGAGAATTATGTCTTGTAAATTGTACATTGAGGTGAAGGAAACTGAAACATCAAATAATGTCTATAGTTGCTAATACAATTCTTATTAAATATTGGCCCTGTTTACTATGCTGCGCTGTAGGCATGCAAACATTTTAGCACGAGCTAAACATTAGTGCATGCTTATGCTAGAGACAGCCATAGGAATATAATGGGTGTTTCTATAGTTAGTGAGTGTTAAAAAGTTAGCACATCTACAGCACAGCTTAGTAAACAGGGCTCTATAGAAATTAAATGTACTATATACTGCTGTACATGGCCATGTATAATTAAAAAGACCAAACATAACTGCCCAGATTTAAGAGTGAAGGCAAGCAGACAGCACTGCAAATTAAAGCCATGCACAAAAGATGCACTTAACTTTGCACATAAAAATCCACAGAAATTGGGGGGGGGGGGGGGGTATGGGGGGGGGGAGTGAGAGGGAAAAGGGAAATATGGATAGAGAAAGTCAAAATCATAAAAACACTAATGAAACAGATAAAAAAAAAAGTACAGGTGAAGGGAATTAGATCTTGCTCTTTACTTTCCCTCATATTCTATATATGGTGCTTTAAGTTGTGAATGCTAATTTGGCCACATGGTCAAATTGTGGGCACTACTTAATTAACAAGCCAATCAGTGTCGATAATTGGTTCTTAACCAATTAGCAGCACTAACTGGATTTAATTAGAATTTACTGCACAACTTTCTAGGCATATTGTACAGCACGGTGCATGTAAATTCTAGTGCACGCAGTCAAAAAGGGGGCATGGCCATGAACGTGGAATGGGCAGGTTGTGAGCATTTCAAAAAACTATGCACACTATTATGGAATACACCCGATCTGCGCCTAACTTAGGTGCAGATATTCAGACCTGGTTTTAGGTGGCCTAGATAGGTGCACCTTCATTTTAGGCACAATAAATAATGGTGCATAAATATATTCTATAAACTATACCTAATGTTTGGCATAGTTTATAGAATCACATTAACTACATGGTTTTTCAGCACCAATTTTTAAGGTGCCGTTTATAGAATTTGGCTCTTTCTGGGTACTCATGAACAATTATGCAGGTAAAATAACGTATGATTTCTGCAATTGCTTTTGCCTTAGTTTTATCCAGAATATAAAACCGGCTCCAAAATGTTTGTAAATAGGTTCAGATGATTAGATATTGCTCTTGTGATTTCTAAAGTAATGTGCCTAATTTGGGTTCTGCTTTATTTTATATCTATGATATGATAGAGAACTATAGTAAAGACATTTAAATATCTCCATGACATCAATGCACAGGAGACAAGTTTATTTCTAATGAAAGGAAAGCTCTGGAATGAGGGGACATAGGCTAAATGTGAACAGACTCCAGGGTAACCTAAGGAAAAACATCTTCACAGAAAAGGTGGGATAGCCGCAGTGGAGGTGGTGCAGATGAAGAGGGAGTGGCCTAGTGGTTAAGGTGGTGGACTTTGGTCCTGAGGAACTGAGTTCGATTCCCACCTCAAGCACAGGCAGCTCCTTGTGACTCTGGGCAAGTCACTTAACCCTCCATTGCCCCATGTAAGCCACATTGAGCTTGCCATGAGTGGGAAAGTGCAGGGTATAAATGTAACAACAACAAAAAAAGCTTTGGATAAGTATAAAGGATTTCTAAGGGAGAGGAAAAGATAGTAAATTGTACAGATTAGCAGTCTGGAAGTTGTATGGTCTTTATCTGCCTTCATTTTCTTTTAAATTTGACTCCAGAATAGGCCCCATTCTATGCCTTACTTTTATCTCATTAAATATAAACTAGAAATATATTTTTTGTATAAAATAAAATATGTATTGTACAGATTAGCAGTCTGGAAGTTGTATGGTCTTTATCTGCCTTCATTTTCTTTTAAATTTGACTCCAGAATAGGCCCCATTCTATGCCTTACTTTTATCTCATTAAATATAAACTAGAAATATATTTTTTTGTATAAAATAAAATATGTATTTTATGGAATGCCACCAGAGGTCACCCTTTGCAGAATTTAAAGTCCATTCTGGCTGTTCTGCTGTGTTATAAACTGCAGAACACTCTAATCACAGATGTTCACATATTGCAGTGACAGATTTAGAAATATCAGGATGCATCCATCACAGAAAATAAATTAATTGCCATAAATAAAATCAAGGTCATGTTAGTGATTAAAAGCAACATGAAAATAAAGTATCTGGTTTCAAACTGAACTTCAACATACAATTTGCCTTGATGGCAAGGGGAAAGGAATTGTTTAGGATAAAAGAAAATTGAATAAGAGTGCATCTCTGTAATGCTTTGACTTAAAGTACTGGCAATTTATTTTAAGGATTCATTACTTGGTACAAGTGCTCCATCTTTCACAACATCAATAACAACCAGAGAATAATCATGGACTGCTAATATAATACAGCTTTATCAATGTACCAGAGTGGGTGGCATCCCACCAAAATTCTTGAGGCATCACAACAAAGTTAGTTCAGCCAATTAATGAGCCATTCAACATATTATTAACAGAATATCCACATAACCTCAACCTGCCAGTGTTGCCTCAGTACTGCAAGTCAGCCAGGTACTCACCATTTTACCAGCAAGAGTCTCTCCCCCAGGCATGATGGTTCACACCATCCCCATGCAACACTGCCCTCCTGAGACACTCTCAACTGCCAGCCTGGCAGTAGCACTACTGTCAGGCCTTAAAACAACTAATTCATCTTATAGAATGCAAATTGGATCAGGTAACCCAACTGTGACTGACTCAACAATAACACAAAAATATATACAATAAAACAACTGAGGGACCAGTAAGAGGATGCACTTGAGTGCACAGAAGAACAAAGAAGTTAAACACACCATCTTCTTCCCTCTTTACCCTCCCCTACCCCAAGGATCCAAAGAGGTGCCACCCAATCTGCATCTGCCACACAATTGCTTTTTTCAAAATCAAAACTTGAACCTCAACACCTCTGCACAACTGTCTATCCCACCTACATAGTAAATGGTGGCAGATAAAGACCTGAACAGTCCATCCGGTTTGCCCAACAGTTACTTACAATATCAATTCATGATTAAATCAACAATGAATGTGATATTATATACTTGATCATGGTCTTTCTTTGGTGTTTCTGGAAGTCCACATGGCTCTGTCCTTATGTTCCGACTACTGGAGTTGCCATTAAAGCCCACTCCAGCCTATCCAAATATGTCTTGTGATTTGTGAGATGCACACTGTAAAAGTCTGCCCGGCACTGTCCTCATGTTCCAAATTACTGGAGTTTCCATCAAAGCCCTCTCTAGCCCATCTTAAACCAGATTGCAGTACGTGGGACCCGGACCGTACAAGTCTGCTCAGTACCAGCCTTAATTTTGACAAAGTTGCTATCTAAGCAACACTTGACTTACAAACACATATGCAACCATTTAAATTTTGTTTTTTATTACCATTCATTTTCTAATTAGAGATCCTCTGTGTTCATCCCATGCCTTTTAGAATTCCACCACCATTTTCTCCATCACCTCCCTCAGGAGGGCATTCTAGGCATCAACTACCCTCTCTATGAAAAAGAATATCCTGAAATTACTCCTAAATCTACCAGCCCACAACTTCTTGGCTATCCTGCATCTCTCTTTCTCGTTCTATCTCTGCATTCCTTCCTTACCATGCTCACCAAGCACAAGGAAAAAGTATATCCTCACCTGACCAAGACAATGTTTCTACAGAGAAAAATTTAGCAGCCTGGAGTATACAACTTCTGTTGGATTTGAAGCATGACATCAGGCTGAATATCTCAACCTAGTAAAAAGTACCTTGAAATCTTTACTGTTCAATGGATACACTGTAACGTGGCATAGTATGTCATATAAAGACATCAACTCCAGCAGCTTGGTTTCCTCTAACCCCATGTTGTGGCATTATAGCAGAGAAAAGAAATGCCCTTATTGATTCACCGCTGCCACCTCTTCAACACCCAGTATTTCTTTTTTTCTGTGAAGTTATATCAAGGCTATATAACCCTGCTAAAAAATAAATTCATTGCGACATATCCAACATTCTCTTCAGCTGGATGAAGAAAAGTACACAAAATACACAAGCAATTTGTTTTATATGAATCCACAGAAAATCGGTTAAGTAATGCATTCATATATTTCTATACATATTGCCAGGCTATACCTTTCCTACATATTGATGAAATATTTTGATCTTTTAAGTCTGGTGTTTGCCATGTGGGGTAGGTGGTGGGGATTTTTTTTTTTTTTTTTAATATTATAACCTAATACAAAATAGAACTGCACAAAGAAAGAACAGATCACATACTTCACTCCTCACTAATAAATCATGAAAGCTATGAAGGTAGGATTGTTTGGGGGCAGGATTTCTGGGAAGATACACAAACAAGCTCTCATGGCAAGGATTTTTATTGTATTCCAGTGTGAATAGTGAATTGGCAACCATTTCAACTAGCTGTTGAAAAGCCAGCGACTAATGAAATGAATCATTCATAGACATTTATGGTGAATTTTGCTTTATAAATTAAAATAAGTGAAGTAGATAAAATATATATATATATACCACTGGGTGAGCCTCAGCTGTTTTATCCAGATGCCACACATTTCTCTTTATGGTGGTTTTATATGTCAGAGATTTCTGAGATGATTTTTCTTTTCTTTTTAATAGAAAAGCATTCATACATTGCTTGCCTATACTACAGTATGTATTAGAGATGTGTGAACCTCTTCCAATACGGCACAAAAGAGAGGCACAGTGAAGTAATACTTAGAGATCCAAGCAAAAAAGTAAATAAATATATTAATAAAAAAAACTTCACTAAGGTGTCCTTTTATTAAGCCATGTAAGCATCTAAGTGTGCCCAACATGTGCCAAAATGGAGTTATTGCATGGCTACTGCTAGGCCCTTGCGGTAATTTCATTTTTGGCGCTCGTCCGCTACACACGCCCCCCAATTTTTTTTACTTTCTGGTGCATGTCAGCTATGCGTGCCAAGTGACATTTGGTGTGTGTAGGTCATTGCCGCCTGGTTACCATGTGAGACTTTACCACTAGGTCAATGGCTGGTGGTAAGGTCTCAGACCCAAAACGGACGCCTGGCAATTTTCATTTTGCCGCATGTCCATTTTTGGCAAAAATCTAAAAAAAAGTCCTTTTTTACAGGTGCGCTGAAAAATGGATTGGTGAGTACCTAAAACCCGTGCTACACTACCGGAAGCCATTTTTCAGCACACCTTAGTAAGAGGACCCCTAATATAGCATACAAGTCATTTATCATATATTCAAAAAATATATTTAAAAAATGGAATGATAAAAAGACTCTGACAAATATAACTGCATACTATCCCCTGGTTTCTGTATAGTGCACCTAGAGATCAGTGCCAAAATTGTCACAGATTCTGTAACAATGTGCACAACGTAATAAGCTTAACAAGCTAATGAGTACTGATAAAAGCACTTAAACAAGCAATAATGAGCATTGATTGGCACTGATTAGAATTTAGGCACACAACTCGCTACGTGTATTCTATAATGATGTGTGCCAAACTTCTAATGCACGCAGGCAAAAAGTGGCATGTGTAGGGAAATGGGCATTTTGTGGGTGTTCCAAAATTTGGGCACCTAGTTACAGAATATGGCCCAGTGTTCTAAATCTAGGCGCTGAGATTTACGCCCTGTTTTTGTTGGTGTAAATGGATGTGCATAGATTTAGTCGCTGAAATATCAACTGAGTATATTCTATAGTCGGCACTTAGATTTAGATGCCGATTATAGAGTACACTTAGCCGGCACTGATTTCAGCGCCAATATTTTAGGCACCATATATAGAATCTAGCCCTATGTGCTAGCCTCTTTCTATCACAGAAAGAGCCAAGCATTGAGAGGGAGATTCTATATATGGCACCTACAAAAATCAGTGCAGAAATCAATGCCGACTAAGCGTATTCTATAAGCAGTGCTTAGATTTAGGCGTGGTATATCGAATATATTTCGTTGATATACCAGTGCCTAAAACTACACACCTCCATTTATACCAACATAAATGTGGCGTAAATCCCAACGAGTAGATTTAGGCACACTGGGTCATATTCTATAATTATGTGCATAAGTTTTGGAATGTTCATGAAATGCTCATTTCCCCACCCATAACCACGCCCTTTTTGCCCGTGCACTTTAGAATTTAGGCACACTGCATTACAGAATGCGCTTAGTGAGTTGTGCATGTAAATTCTAATTATTGCCAATTACTGCTCATTATTTGTTAAGAGCTGTTATCAACGCTGATTAGCTTAAGCCAATTAAGATACGCATTTTATTATAGAATGCACTTCGATTTTGGTGCAAATCTCTAGGTATGCTATATAGAATCTGGGGGTTAGGGAGTAATTCATGTTGTTGTAAGCCATTCTGAATTTACCTCAGATGGTATAAAAATTGATGAAGATGACCAATATCTGGATATTTTATGATGCTGCAGTCAGTGTTTAAAAACATGCTAACCACGGTAGCTAAATATTGACACGTTATATTCTAAAATGTTAATGCTGTTGAGAAATTGTGAATGAAATGAATCTGTCATAGTATAAATGATACTGTACATTGTGATCATTGTGATATAAGGCAGGGCAGAGTATAAGAATTGAACAGAAAATTAAGAAGCATCAACACTGCAAACAGAAGGCAAGGATCATCAACACTGTAAACAGAAAACCAACACAGTGCTCCTGCCACCAGCTGGGCCACACAAGCTGCCTGCCCTGGAGATTGAGTGACAATGAAATAAGGCAGCAGTTTATCCCACACACTCATTTTAATAATTAAAAAAATAACATTAGATGGTTTTTAATGTGCTTTAATCAACTTTTGATGCATATTAAGGAGGAAAGTTATGAAGGTGCAGTAAAAGATTCAGCAACCTGCAGTATCTCAGTTCTACAGGTTGCTGAATCCCCCCATTTTAAAGGAATAATAACAATGCTTGCAAGCCACCTTGCAAGTAGTGTTATTACAGTGGCCTGGAAGTATTGAGCTGCAAAACCACATCCTGATGCTCTGGAGCCAACATTCAGTCACCCTCTCTGGATCAAGCCCTCCCAGGTCATATCCCACCCGCCCCCAACCCCACAAAGTCTAAACCCCCTCACTCCTCCTCCTCCCACCCCCACTTCTAAGGTAGCCCTCATCCCCTCGAAGGGCTACTTTTCTTTTACACTGCTGAACTGTGTATGTATGCGTGTGTGTGTGTGTGTGGGGGGGGGGGGGGGGGTCTTTGGCGATGCTCACTCACTTCTTCCCAGTCTGATGAGGGTCACAAAATGGCACTCCAAATAGTAGTTTTGCCCCTTTAAAGAATTGTCTTCTAAATGACTCTATACTCTTTATATTAAAAAAAAAAAAAGCAGGGCAAGTGTGGGCAAAATAAATAAATAATCCAGATAGTGGTAATATTTAGACAGAATCAACATAATTTTAATGTTGAATTTAGGCCTGCCAAGTGGGAATACATTGACCACACTATCTTTTTATTCAGCACCACTGCCCCTACAGATAGTGATGTTGAAAATGCAGCAGTCAGCATATAATTTAAACTGGTCAAAGTACCAACTGAAACTTGAAATTATCACTTTTCCCAGAAGTATCAGACATAGCTCAGCTTAATAGAAAAATACTTTTACAAAGTAATGAGGGGCACTTTAGATATGACATCTAAATCTGAATTCTGATGTTTTTAAAAAACGTCCAAATTCTGAACAAGAAAGAAGGTCATTTTTGAAAAAGAAAAACGTCTCTCTTTTTTTCCCAAAAATACTATGGATGTTTTGTATTTTGGACGTTTTATTTTTTTTGGTCCATTTTGGGGAAAAATTCAAGAAAATCAAGCCATTGGGACGTAGAAGGAGCCAGAATTTTTAGTAGACTGGTCCCCCTGAAATCTCAGCACAGCAATATGGCACCCTAGGGGGCACTGCAGTGGACTTCATAAAATGCTCCCAGGTACACCTTTGACCATTGCTCCCTTACTTTGTCTGCTGAGCACCCCAACTGTACACCACAACCATAGCTTGTGCCTATTTATGGCCTGAGCCCTTCTTACCACCCATTGACCTAGCGGTAAAGGCTCACACACTACCCATGTGTTAACCATGCAGCATGTGCCAATGTGAGTGTGCTGCCGGTTACCACCAGGAACCCCCCTCACGGTAATTATTTTCTACCATGGGATTTGGCATGTGACAAAATTTGAATTACCGCTGGGTGCACATGCTACCATGGCGGTAGTATTGATTGGGCACATGCTAGCCACGTGTTAGCCCTCTTCTGCCTTTGTAAAAGGGCCCCGCTCTTTCCTAAAGAGTGTGCCCTCTCTGTGAAAAGTGTACACTCTTTGAAAAGAATGCACACTCTTAATGACATAGCTCCGTTAATGAAAAAATGCCTGAAAACCCCCTAACAAATGAACATTCCCATACAAAACATGAGAAATGACACAAAATGAAAATTTTCTGGCAGCACACCCTATAATCTGTGACTTAAATTACAAAGTCCTTCATGGCTTTCAGGGTGACATATTATGAAGCTGTAATACATCAGAGAATTCAATGGATCTACTTCAGTTTTAAGATATATTTCTACTGTGTTACTTATTATCAAAATGACTTACTGCATGAAAAATACATTAAAGGTGATTTTGTGATTACTCATAGAGAGTAATATCTATACAGCAATTTAGGCTGGGTCCTCTGGATGTCCTAGAGCCTAATCTTAAGTGCTTTGATATCACACTGGAATGTGTCCAGAGCTGTGTCCATAGGTATTCTTTCCCACAGCCATGATGCTGTTACCCACCAAATCATAGCATATATAGACAAGCATGCTAGCAGTTGCAGTGGTTGATCTATAGACTAGACCCACAGAGTGTTTCCATGTTTCACCCCATCCCGTACAGTGTAAAGTCAAGTGGATGGGTGCTAGTGTGCCTCAATCACTGGTAAGTTGATTGTTCAGTAGCGTTGCTCTGCATACCAACTGTCAGTTGGCAGGCCAGCAACTAGAGATCTTCAGAGACAGGGCACATGGCACACAACCTCATGACCTCTAGGTCAGAGTTTTGTGGCCTCCATTAGAATGTAAATTTGATGATGCTAACCTCTGCGTTGTGAAGTGAACATTCATAATATATGCGCTGGTCTGCACTGCATGAAGCATGTGTGGCTACCCAAAATAGGGATGTCCATATGGCCCCTTAGGTCGCTCAGTGCATGTATGCAATACATTGCAGGTCATTGGCTAAAGACCAGGGAAGCAGTCCAATGGCCATGCGGGCAGGTAGAACAGAATGGCACCACAGGATAAATGTCAAAATTGATAGCAACCTACAACCATGTGCCTCATCACATTATGTGGGGCATGCATCTAAAGTCACACACTTTATAGTTACCGAATGAAGTTCAAAATACTAGTGCTAGCACACAAAAATTTATATTTGTCAGATTTGCTAATTTTGTATGCTCCAGGTGGGTTCTTCAGTCTCAGGAACAGAATTGTTTGGTAATTCCGCCATTGATTCAAGCAAGACTAGATTCTACAAGAGATTCAACATTTTTCTTTCTGGTTCCTGCTCTCTGGACCGAATTGATAAAGGGGATGGGACTCCTGTCATATGAGGAAAGGCTAAAGAGGTTAGGTCTCTTCAGCTTGGAAAAGACATGGATGAGGAGAGATATGATTGAGGTCTACAAAATCCTGAGTGGTGTAAAACAAGTAGAAGTAAATTTTTTACTCATTCCAAAAGTACAAAGACTAGGAGAAACTCAAGGAAGTTACAAGGAAATACCTTTAAAACAAATAGGAGGAAATATTTTTTCACTCAATGAATAGTTAAGCTCTGGTACTCTTTGCAGGAGGATGTGTTAACAGTGGTTAGCATATCTGGGTTTAAAAAAGGTTTGGACACATTCCTGGAGGAAATGTCCAAAGTTTGCTATTGACACAGACATGGGAAGCAACTGTAGCCCTGGGATTTGTAGTATGGAGTGTTGCTATGATTGGGGTTTCTGCCAGGTACTTGTAACCTGGCTTGGCCACTGTTTGGAAAACAGGATACTAGATGGACCATTGGTCTGACCCAGTATGGATACTCTTATGTTCTTATGTTATGTTCTTATAGAATTCTCTCCCACAACAACTCTCATCAGAGACCCAGTTGGAACACTTTAAAAAGGGTTTTAAAACTTATGAGCCCTTTAACTAAAGGACATTAATCCCTTAGGCGGGCCTTTTACAAAGCTGCGCTAGCGTTTTTAGCTCACGGTAAAAATCAGCTGGTGGTAAAAATGTCTTATGCCACATGGCCTGTACACCCCATTCCTTCAAGTCATTCATGACTCCTACCCCCACCACCAGAACCCAGCACAACCCATCACTAGAAACCTGAACAACCCACCATAAGCAGCATTGTGAAACTCAGTACCAACACTTTGGCAGATCACACATTCATACACTTAGCCACAAACCGAAAGACACATACTGATACATAAAGACATACCCCCATGATATTCAAAGGGATTTAAGCGGGCAGGAGAGTCTCCTGTCTGCTTAAATCGCTTCAGGCTTCCTAATCCCCTGATATTCAGCGGCACTAAACTGGGCAGTGCTGATCAATATCAGCTCTCACTGGTCCCTGAAAAAATGGGCAAGTCAGGGGCAGTACAAGGGGTGGCAGTAGGGAGAAGCAGGGGGTTATACAGGTGTCAGCAATATTCAGTGCTAGAACCTGCATTAGTAAGCAGGTGAATTTAGGACAGCTCATCGAATATCAGCCGGGACCTGCATAACTAGATCCGGATCCCCCTGCTGGCTCCCAAAAAGGGACCCCCCCTCCTTTCTAACCCCTCTCCCCAGCCAGCAAGACTCAAATCCCTTCTCTTCCTCCACACAATGCCCCCACAACCCCCAGGACCAGATAGGTCCCTTTGGGCCAACCTGATAGCCCTGGTGGTCCTGGAGGGGGGTGAATATTGGTTGGAACCCATAAACTCCAATGGTCAGCCCCATAAGATTTTAGCCTCTGATATTTTGTGTTGGTATTTACAGTGCCTGGCCACATCTGAACACTAAGAGCTAATCTAGTTGGCAACGGTCAGCTTTAAAAAAAGCCACTGCATGTTAACCTTCTAGGGACTAAAAGACAGCAGAGAATACCTAAACAGATCTGCTGTGGGGCAGGCTAAGCACACAAATGGATATTGATGGATACTAAAAGAGCACAGGTGGAGCAAGAAGTTTGAGGAATGCTATGGATAGGCGGTTTCGCAGAGGTGCTTGAAAGGTAAACAAGAGGGATGAAACACAGTTGGAAGAGTAAAAGCTTGGCAAAGATTTATCTATATAGTCAGAGATGACAGTAAGGACTCCTACTCAGCTCTCCTGCAGTCATCACAAATGCAAACAGTCAGGTGAGGTCAGCATTTGTTCATCTTTTATAGCAGCTGTAAAAGTCAGCATTTAAGTGTCCTGTCCTACAATTTGGCATCTTTTGTGTAATAGGTTACGCACATCTAGAGCTCTGCAGCACCCATGCCTCACCCCCTACAAGTCTTGTAAATGCACGACAATGTCTGAACATAGCAGGACCATCAACAAGTATATTTCTTTTATAAAATCACATTTTGAGTGTGGATGCTATTTCAACCTCACAATGCTGGCAATTCCACGTCTAAAAAACGAATAGGCCTTTCAAAAGAAGCACCAAAATGTTATATTAAGCAAATAGAATTTTATTATATTAAACCCCAATTTGAGAAATAATTCAAAATAAGTAGTTGACAAGGAAATTAATTACTTTCTCTCTCTTTCCATTTTTGAGTCTAATCTTAGGAAGCCTAAATATGGAAGCAAGAGTTCTTAATGACCTGCAGATCTACAGTAGAAGAACATCTTTAGATCTAATATGTTTTAGATATCATCAAAATGCAATTGTATCAAGAGCTACAGAAGAGGGGAAAAACATAATTGGTGCACACAACTTAAATGTTTTTGCTCATTATAAACATTAGCAAAAGATATACAAAATATGCATGTGAAAAGCCACTAAAATTACAATTTAATGCACAGTAATTAATTGCAGAAATTTTCTTAGCAAGTACAGCTTGAATGTGCATACCTGCAAAATCTGTTCCCTGGAGATAGCAATTCACTGGTTACACATATGAGTCACCTGATAATGGCATGCTGAATGAATGGATTTTTTCATTGCTTTCTGGAAAAGGTAAACACCTTTCACTTTCCATGCAAAGAAGTTCCTGTGCTGCCATAGACCTACAGTTCTTTTCAGGTCTATATAAAGGTTTACCTGGTGGGAGAAAAATTCCCTAGAGGTAGAAGGAGTGTTTATTTAACTGGTGAACTGCTGTCTTCAAAAATCACCTCTTGTCCCTTTCTTGCATGAAATGAGCATACGTGAGGAGTCTCAGCGTGGGCAGCTGGAGGCATGCCTCAGACTTCCTTTACTGCAGCACAGGGAGAAGGAGAGCAGCATGGGCAGCGCACATTTCTTTGGCTGGCGAAGCATCAGCATCCCTGCCAGCAAAGGTAATATTTTCAACATGGGGGAGGGAGGAAATGTGTTGCCCTCAGTTTACCCCTGGGCTGCCCAAAAAACAGAGGGCTGGCTACAACATCATATAGTTTTGGCGAGAAGCTATGACTAGAAAATGGAATTATATATTGTTGACTTATTGACCCTTTTTAGAGACTATTTTTTGATAACAGCTAAAGGTAGTGCTTTTTATATGTTATATTCTCTTTCTCTCTGTTTGCTCTGTATAATTGTCAGATTCAGGTTATTTGTCCAAATGGAGTGGAGGAGTAGCCTAGTGGTTAGTGCAGCTCCTTGTGACCCTGGGCAAATCACTCAACCCTCCATTGCCCCAGGTACACACCCCAATTTCCCTCTTCCTTCCTAAGTTCCCTAATATATCTACCTTACATGAACCTATTCTACTACAATAACACCTGTATTTGTTCATTCCGGAACTGGCGAACACCACTACGGTACTATGTAAGCCACATTGAGCCTGCAAATAGGTGGGAAAATGTGGGATACAAATGTAACAAATAAATAAATACCTGTATATACAATGTAAGCCACTTTGAATATAGTTGCACAAACCACAGAAATGTGGTATATCAAGTCCCATTTCCTTCCCCCCTAAATAGTATTGTGTATAATATATATGACAGCAGCTTAGTTTCTTGTGATCAAAGCTATTCCCAGAAAAAATAAATATTATTCTTCATTCTGCTCAAAGTGTATCTTGTTTTATTTTACAGTATACTGGCTTGGCCAGTAGCCTGCCCAGTGAAAGCAAAAAATATATATAGCAATAGACACGTGTCAAGGGTAATTCTATAACTGGGCACCCGCCAGCGGCGTACCAAGGGCGGGGCGGTGGGGGCGGTCCGCCCCAGGTGCACGCAACTGAGGGGGTGCCGCGCGCCTGTTGGCTCCGCTGGTTCCCTGCTCCCTCTGCCCCAGAACAGGTTACTTCCTGTTCTGGGGCAGAGGGAGCAGGGAGCCAGCGGAGCCGAGAGCCGCGCGGCTGCTCCCCGCAGCTAAAGATGCACCCGGGGGGAGGGGGTTGATGCACCAGGGGGGGGGGGGAGGGTCATGCTGCACATGGGGGGGGGGTGCACATCGGTGATCTGCCCCGGGTGGCAGCCAACCTAGGATCGTCACTGGCACCCGCATTTATTCCCCCCTCATGTGTGTAAGTTTAGAGAATACTAGCACTTTGCAAGAAAATATACTCATACATACATAAGTGCTAGCAACCTGACTAAACTTTATTCCATAAGAGCATCTATAAGTAGCATAGCATGTCACTGCAAGGGGAGCTCATATGGGTGGACCATGGGAGGGGTATAGGTGTGTCGCCTACCTATGCACACAACTTACAGAATACTGTAAGGTACATGCCCTTGCTGAATTTACACAACCACAGTTACACCAGGACCATGGCTTGTGTAGCTGTGGGCACATGAATGTTAGGCTTGCTGATATAGTGTTATACTAGCATTCTACAACAAAATATGGGCACCCAGATGGTGTTATAGAATAGGATTTCTCTGTGTGGCATTGGGCAACCAGTTATAGAATTGCCCCATAGGGGGGAATTCTATCAGTAACTGAGTCCATTTAGATGCCCCAAAGCCCCTTGGTAGGATCCTATTTTTAATAGCAACTAGGCATCCAGATTCCATTAAAGCAAACCAACAGAACATGATATCAGCCCGGCCAATATTCAAAGTGATTTAAGCAGATAGGAGAGGCTCCTGCCCACTTAAATAATCTGTTGCTGCCTAACCCTCAATATTCAGTGGCACTAAAGTAGCCAGTGTCACTGATTGGCCCCAGAAAAAGTGGGCAGGTCAGGGGTGGTACAGGGGCAACATTAGGGAGCAGCTTGAGGTTATATGGGTGCCAGCAATATTCAATGCCAGCACCCACATAGCTAAGTGGGTTAATTTAGAACAGCATAACTAAAATTTAGCTGGAAAGTACCCCCGATCCCCTTCCCAGCCCAAAGAATAACCCCCCGTCTAACCCCCCAGCCCATCACACTCAAAGCCCTCCAACCTCCCTCCTGGAAGAAGCCCCCCCCCCAAGATCTAGGTAGCCCCCCCCCCCCCAAGTCGTATCTGTATCGCTGGTGGTCACAGTGGGGGCATTGGGGGCATGAGCAAAGCCCCTCACTCCTGCCCCTTATGGCTGCCAGCAGCAAATGCTGTACTGAAAGACCATTGGTCCACCCCTACTTTTTTCTACTTAAGTTGACATTTTTCATAGAGGAACGATTTTCTCCTCTTTTTGGTGCATTCAAATAGCTTATCCAGATAACATAGGACAGAAAGGACCTGAGATAAATCAGAATTCTATTTGAAGACATCCAGATAGGTTAACTGAACAGCAGACAGAATACAGCCACTATTCAGATATGTTTCGGTGCTGGCCACCTTATCCAGATGTTCATTGTTGTACACTATCCAGATAGTGCAACTAAATATTTGGATTTTTTTTTTTACTCCTACAGCCAACATTTAAAAAATGATGTGGATCATGGTGGCTCAATATTGACCCAAAAATGTATATCTGCATAAGTGGTGTTCAACTCCATTGTTACTTCTAGTTATAATTTGTATGCATTGGGATTCTGGATATAATGAGTATGCAGAATAATTTCTTTCCTTATTTTTATTACCATCTTTTTAATTTTTACTTCAACTTCTTTTAACGAAAATGAATATAAAATATATGCCTAATCTAAATTTTATTAGATATACTTTCAAGCTTTTATTAAATCATATTTTATAAATGTCCAAGATTAATATTTAATTCTTGTCTGATATGCATATCTTAGAAATTGTTTTACAGGCATGTGGTTGTTTAGTTTCATGTTGAAAACTTTTGACTAATGTGATGTTGTATCATTCAATAAATGTTGGCAACTTCTTTCATGTGTGCCCTGTTGAGAATAAATAATGTCAAAGTTTACACTTTATAGGCTCATATGTGCATTAGAATCAATGAACAACAAAATGGAAAAGAACCCGATACAATGGCATATGAGGATGGGAAACAAATGTGAATAGAAGAATGAGCAAAAGTTAGACAAAGTAGAGTGGACAGTAGATAATAATTAGAGGACTTCTATTTGCATCCTAAGAGGTTATTATGCAAAGGGATTTAGTCCACTATTCTGTAACGGTGCATGTAAGTGACAGTGCATGGGCGGGAAATGGGGAGGGCTTGTAACCTACAGAATACTTCCAAATGATAACACAAATACATTTCAGAGTGGAGACACACTATACGTATAATCTGAATTCTCACTATCTCTAAAATATCAGTAATAAATTGTTTTCATACATAATATAATATTGATAGATCCATCAGAGTATCAGCATTCAGCCCTCTTCATTGATCCACCTTTTAATCAAAATATTTCTCAAAACTGAAACAGCACTAAAGTATTTATCTTTAATTTTTCTGTAACTTTTCTTTTTTTTTTCTTTTTATTCTTTTCTATATTTATATATTAAAAATTCATGGCAGGAGACCAGAATACTGTCAGTTACATGTGTTTCTGCTGCATTTACATGACCATAGTTATATCAGGTCTACTGCTCATGTAACTGTGGGCATGTATATGTAGGTACACCGATACCAGGTTATACTAGTATTCTATAATAGAATGTAGAGGCATCTGTGAACTTCATACATTCTTTACAAAGGCAACACATAAGAAGTTGCAATAAATGTGGCCTCCTTAGGGACTACAGGCCTCAAATCAGAGGCCTCTGACTGGGAGACCTCAAATCCCTGATGGACCAGTGGCCTTAAATATTCTATCTGGCCAGATATTTATCCCAGTAGTAAAAATGGCTTTAGTGTATGGGAAAGACCCATGTAAGGTAAAAGAGCCCTTAACTAAACATTTCACCCATTGAGAACTACCCAATAAAACATCAATTCATGAATAACTATTGTGAACTTGTGAGAAATAAGAAAATGTAGTAGTTATAGAATTTTAACACTCCCCATATATCAACTGACTTATAATCTCTAATCAAATGTTGAAAATAGATTTACAGCTCTTAGGACACACCATTCCTATAGAGCTGAGGTATACTTTCAGGTATAAACTCAAGTTCAAATCTCTCCCCTGGAAAGCTCCCCTGGACTAGAAATTGGCACATCTCCCTCCAAAAGAACATTTGATTGTCATTAGGGCCATAACTGTTGACAAAGAAAGAGCTTTCTTCCCTGCACCAAAGTATCATATTTTCCCATTCCTTAAAAGACTTTGTAGCACTGGACTTCCTCTACCAAAAAGGGACAAATATGTTTAATAAAAATTGTCACTCCCCATTCTTTTCCCCTTATGTATTAGTATTGAAAAGTCTATGAGGGTATAATCTGTGGTACAGCAAACCCTCTTCCTTCTTAGTTAAATGAGTTCATTGTAAAAAAGCAATTTCCCATTTTAGTATTGAAAATTCTCTACAAAGAAGGCTTCTTTGGGGTGAGAAGAGTTCAAACCTTATGAATTAAGGTTCAGCGCTATAAGTCTAATATCACTCCCAAGCTAGTGATCTGTTCCTTTATAAGAGCAGTAGCATTACAAAATTGAACAGCAGCTAGGTTTTAAACTTTTTATATATGCAGATGGCATTACAATATTATTGACTATACCTCTACAAAAAGAAAACCTTAACTTTAATACAGAATTGCCTAAATGGACCAGAACAGTGGGCCAGTAACCATAAATTACAATTAAATAAGGCTACAAAAGCTTTCTTTGCCTAGAAACCCCACTGTCCATTACACACAAACTGACTGGAAATTTAACTTCCCCATTACAATTTTTAATGAAATTCTTGGGCATTCTGCTGGATTCACACTTAGCAATGGAAGATAATGTTAATATGTTCAGAAAGAAAGCTTTTTATAAATTACTTCATCAAATCTGGACATATTTCTTATTTGATGAATTCAAAGTGATTGTACAGACATATTCTGACACAGTTGGATTACTGCAATATCTTATTTTTCAACTGTTCTATGAGATTAAAAAAAACACAGTTACAAATGTTGCAAAATACTTTTACATGATTAATCTGTCGAGCCAGTAAATATGATCAAGTGATACCTTGTCTAATTAGACTATGTTGGCTGCCAGTAGAAGCTGACTGTATATTTAACTTGGCTACATTTGTATTTAGAATAATTTATCTGTTAACTCCAGCGTATTTGATCCACCTGCTAGTTTTTTTTCTTCTATTAATAAGCCCCTACAAAATCAAGAACATATGGTGGTCTACTTTCCCCCTTTGAAAGATATCAAATAATTATATATAGATAGATATCTATCTATCTATCTATCTATCTATCTATCTATCTATCTATCTATCTATCTATCTATATATATATATATATATATATACACACACACACACACACACACACACACACACACACAGTGCAATCCACTTAAGTGCAAGGGTCTGGGACCAAAGAAATGCATGCAGTTAACCGGAGCATGTACTTAACCGTTGTGACCCAAAGAAGCTTGACATCTGATAAACATATGTACAGTACTGTTTATTATTATACGTACAGTATACAGTCTCCATTAACTGACGTTAGGCTTACTTGAAGTAATCAGTTATAGTCCTCTGTACACTATTGGGTCTGTGAGTTCCATAGACTATGTCTGCCAGACGGTAAAAACTGTCATGGCACTGACATCCAGTGGCCTCCGGATAGGCCCGCACAGTGTTGAGATTCTCTAGCGCTCTTGCAAAAGTGACAGGAGGAGGTTGTTGAATTTCGTCAGCATGTGCCTCGCTGCTCATTTCATCATCTGTCTTCAGCTGTTTGTAGATCGTAATCAACAGCTAAGTAGCGATGGAACTCCTCTTCAGTAACACTGGCTGGGATGCCAATAACCTGTTCATCTGACGCATTTGCAACAGCTGCATCTGTTTCATCCCTCTCCACATCCTTAACAAAGCTTGCTCGCTTGTAGCAGTTCACAGTGGTTGCCTGTGTAACATGATTTTCTTTTTGCATATGTAGGGAATCCAAAAATGATATATTACGAGCCAGTTCAACAGCATGCTTATCCTTGCCAGTCTGGTCATCCACAATGCTCATTAGACGACGTAGCACAAGAGCCTGACCATGTTGTTTGAAATTGGCTATTATGCCCTGATCCATAGGCTGGATCACAGAGGTAGTGTTTGCTGGCAGGAAGACCACCTTGATGTTAGACAGCCTGACATCATCCCTGTGTGCAGCACAATTATCACAAAGCAACAAAATCTGATGCTTTTGTGCCCGCATTCTAGTGTCTAACTTCTTTAGCCACTGCTTCCAAATTTCCCCAGTCATCCATGAATTTGCATTAGCTTCATATGACACAGGAAGTCGCCTAACTTTCTTGAAGCAATGGGGCTGTTTGCTCTTTCCAATGACGAGGGGTTCCAACTTCTCACTCCCATCCATATTGCAGCAAAGGAGGATTGTCAGTCGGTCCTTCAATGTTTTATCTCCAGTAGTTTTGGCATGTTTGAATGCAAGTGTTCCATCAGGAATCGCTCACCAGTAGAGACCGTTTTCGTCAGCATTGAAAATGTCACGAGGTGCAAACTCATTCATGATGGTAGGAAGAATTGAAACAACCCAATTTTCAGCACCAAAGTCATCAGTGTCTTGTTTCTCACCATGCTGTTTCTTGAATTTTATGTTGTTCCTCTCCTTCCATCTTTCCAACCATCCAACAGTGGCTTTGAATTCAGTTAGTCCAAGACTTTCAGCTAGCTGGTTAGCTTTCTTCATAAGCAGTGGACCACTGACAGGAAACTGTCTGCTCCTGACTCAAGAAAACCACCGAAGAAGAGCATCTTCTACCTCCTCAGCTTTTTCCTGCCTGTTTTTGTTTCCGTTGTGGATTTGTATTGTTTTGCCAGTCTTCCAGAAGCTGGTCTTTCTGCTTCAAGACATGTGAAATTTGACTGGGATTGACACCATATTCTTTAGCAATAGATGCTTGACTTTGTTTTCTAATTTTTTTAAAGAACTTCTATTCATTCAGCCAGTGTTAAAGTCTTACAGTTCCACCACGACGACCCCAATGTACACTCTAACAACATTCTTTCGCTTATTCTGCTTGTGGCAGCTAAAGGGGTGGTAAATTTGAAATCTCGTTGGTTGTCACGCGCCAATCGTCTTCCATATTCCATGCACATGCTTATGCGGAGTCTTCCCTGCATAGGAGCGGTCTTAAATCATGCATGTAAGCGAATCTTGCACTTATCAGTGGTGCGCTAAACCGAAGTTTGTCCCCATAGAAATTGTTGGCACCAAAAATGGGACCGAAGTACGGCATGCAGTTAAACAGAGCATGTGCTTATCCGACGTGCACTTAAATGGAGTGCACTGTATATATACAGTGCACTCCATTTAAGTGCACAGACTTATATTTGGAAAAACATGATTCGAAAGTGCCAAACCCCTCCGAGAAAAACTACACTGCTTACCAATCAAAGAACATATTGCTTTCAAAATCAGCACCCTGGTCCATAAAATTATCTACGGTGAAACCCCGGGCTACATGACAGACCTCATAGACCTACCAACAAGAAACACAATCGGATCATCACGAACATACCTAAATCTCCACTACCCAAGCTGCAAAGGACTCAAATACAAATCAACTTATGCATCCAGTTTCTCCTACATAAGCACACAACTGTGGAACGCACTACCAAAAGAGGTGAAAACAATATACGACTACCTAAACATCTGGAAATCACTAAAAACCAACCTGTTCAAAATGACATACCCCATTGACCTAACTTAAGTGCCTAAACCCTGTAACACAATGAAACCAAAGCTTGTAATAGACTATGCATAACTCTTCCTCTCTATGATTCCCCAATGTGACTCTAACACATGAACCTTATCCGACCACATCAACTCCATGTATTTGTTTCTCTACCGGAGATTGCAAGCGCCTCTATAGAACAATGTAAGCCACATTGAGCCTGCAACTAGGTGGGAAAATGTGGGATACAAATGTAAAAAATAAATAATAATAATAGTATATATTTCTTATCGAGCAACTTTAATTTGAAATCTGTTCCCTTGGATGTTAGATTGGAAATGGACTATATAGCATTTTAAAGGAAGCTGAAAACCTCTCTCTTTCAGACAGCTTTTAATTGGAGTGATTATTTTTTTTGCTGTATAATGCAATATAATGAGTGTAACACCTGGTACTGTTCTAGTCTCTTTACTTTGGTAATATGCATTGAACCAATTAGATGGGAAATTGCAGTATATAAAAAATGTTATGTTAGAGCATTATGGGCATGGCAATGCAAACAAAGACCTTTTACTTTGAATGGGCTTTGTCGGCATTGCCATGTGGGATTCGCTAGCATGGTTTGTCGGATACATCTCTACCACCAATTACTCATGCATTTTATTTACAAACTGACACAAGGGTATCAGAAAAATTCCCTCAAGATGGTGGAGAGATGAATTTAACTACCTTCTTGGAGCATCCTTAGAGGTTATTACGAAGACAGCAACGTTATTAGTCACTTTTGCTTTGGAGATTGATAAGGATGCAGTTTTGAGGCTTTCATTAAGACATTTGGATTCAAAATAAGAATTTATCCGGATTTATCAATAGAGACTCAAAAGCGGCTTAAAGCCTTTTTGGCTCTGCACACAAGAACTTTGGCAATAGGAGCTAGTTTCCTATTGAAATTTCCTTGTGTTTATAGAATTGTATTTCAATCTAAACAGTTTCAATTCTTTGACCCCAAACAATTGGAGGAATTTTTAGTAAGTAGGGAAGAAGTAAATGTAGTGATATAATCCTAAATGTATACTGTTTAACCAGAATTGGTGGAAACACCCAGGACTGGTGCATCATTAATGCAATTTCTGTTACTTAATTATTTCTTTTTAGATTATTTGAATAATCTTTCATCTTGGATCAATTTCTTTAACTTGTGGTCGATAAATGTTTAAAACCTATAGTTAGAATTTATTACCTGCTGTATAATTTCCAAATTGTGTATTATCACTCATAAATGTGAAATGATGTTTGTTAAAAGCTTAATAAAGAAATTAAAAAAAAAGAAGTTCACTGCAGTGCCCCCTAGGGTGCCCAGTTGGTGTCCTGGCATGTCAGGGGGACCAGTACACTATGAATTCTGGCTCCTTCCACGACCAAAGGGTTTGCATTTGGCCGTTTCTGAGATGGGATTACTTGATTTCCATTATCGCCGAAAATCAGAAACAACCAAATCTAGGGACAACCATCTCTAAGGACAACCTACATTTCAAGATTTGGGCATCCCTGACCACATTATTGAAAAGAAAGATGGACGTCCATCTTGTTTCGATAATACGGGTTTCCCCGCCCCTCCATTGGGACGTTTTGTGAGGACGTACTCAGCAAAACTTTGGCGTCCCTTTCGATTATGCCCCTCCATACCAACATGGATTTAGTGAAGGGAAATATTGCCTCACTAATCTATTACATTTCTTCAAAGGGGTGAACAAACATGTGGATAAAGGTGAGCTATTTGATATTGTGTATCTGGATTTTCAGAAAGCGTTTCGCAAAGTACCTCATGAAAGACTCCAGAGGAAATTGGAGAGTCATGGGCTAGGAGCTAGTGTCCTATTGTGGATTAAAAACTGGTTAAAAGATATTTATAAATGACCTAGAGATGGGGGTAACTAGTGAGGTAATTAAATTTGCTGACGACACAAAGTTATTCAAGGTAGTTAAATCGCGGGAGGATTGTGAAAAATTACAAGAGGACCTTACGAGACTGGGAGACTGGGCGTCTAAATGGCAGTTGAAGTTTAATGTGAGCAAGTGCAAAGTGATGCATGTGGGAAAGAGGAACCCGAATTATAGCTATGTCATGCAAGGTTCCACATTAGGAGTCACGGACCAAGAAAGGGATCTAGGTGTTGTCTTTGATGATACGTTGAAACCTTCTGCTCAGTGTGCTGTGGTGGCTAAGAAAGTAAATAGAATGTTAGGTATTATTAGGAAAGAATGGAAAACAAAAATGAGGACATTATAATGCCTTTGTATCGCTCTATGATGCGACTGCACCTCGAATATTGTGTTCAATTTTGGTTGCCGCATCTCAAAAAAGATATAGTGGAATTAGAAAAGGTGCAGAGAAGGGCGACAAAAATGATAAAGGGGATGGGATGACTTCCCTATGAGGAAAGGCTAAAGCGGCTGGGGCTCTTCAGCTTGGAGAAAAGATGGCTGAGGGGAGATATGATAGAGGTCTATAAAATAATGAGTGGAGTGGAATAGGTAGATGTGAAGCGTCTGTTTACGCTTTCCAAAAATACTAGGACTAGGGGGCATGCAATGAAGCTACAAAGTAGTAAATTTAAAACGAATCAGAGAAAATGTTTCTTCACTTAACGTATAATTAAACTCTGGAATTCATAGCCAGAGAATGTGGTAAAGGAGGTTAACTTAGCAGGGTTTAAAAAGGTTTGGGCAGTTTCCTAAAGGAAAAGTCCATTGACCATTACTAAATTGGACTTGTAGAAAATATTTCTGGTGTAAGTAGCATAAAATGTTTTGTACATTTTGGGGATCTTGCCAGGTATTTTATGACCTGGATTGGCCACTGTTGGAAATAGGATGCTGGGCTTGATGGACTTTATGTACATATTCATTCTAATCATTTTTTAAAATATTAATTCTAATTGCGGCCCACCTTGAGTTGATTAGATCTATTGTAAGAGCAGGTATTTGTCAGCATGAAGGATACAATGATTAATAAAAAAAAAAAAACATCCTTAATTCATTTGGATTTAAATTCTAAAATCACAATTAAGTTGTGGACCCCAATTATTAAATGATAAATGGAATTGTAATTGCCATTTTCTTGTTCTCATTTATCACCTGGTTCTGAATTAATCATCACATAGCAGAAAGAAAATATTTTAAATTGCTGCTGGGTGGATGCCTGAGGAGAGCTTAACTGAGTCAGAAAAAGGATGTAACTGGCCACAGTAAGAGTATATCATTAGAGCCCATCCAAGAACAACTATCTTTGGTTCAAATGAAGGACAAACTGGCAATTAGGGGCATCTTCAATTTCCTCATCCATGTGTCCACAAGCTCTAACAGTGCCTTGCTCCTGTTTCTGATGGAAAGAGCTCAGAAAAGCTGGACCAATATTATAAAGAGCATTATTACCAAAATGTCTCTTTTTGAAATAATATAGACATTCACACACTTTTCCAGTGAATTCCTTGGCCAAAAAGCTTGTCTATCAGGAAATTATATATTTTTTTCTGCCACAAATTATCCTGTTCTTTAAGTTTCAAAAGGAAATCTTTCTTTTTCACGCAGTTACCATATTATTGTTCACATATAATTGTTCTGCAGTGTGAATGTAATGTGGTTTATATTATATGCAGAAGCTATGTAGTGGTCCTAAGCAGAAAGAAATTCATTGTAAGGCACCTTGCATTAAGAGTCAATGAAAAATATATGAATAAGTAAAATACAAATAATATTGATAAAGATGCTAAATATATTTAAACAGGTTACTCTGCAATAGATTAACAAGGTCATTTTCTGAAGGACTTGACTAAGATTTATTTTGTAGAACCATAAAAAATAACAACGTTACATAGTTATTTTGTTCTGCAGTATATCTTACCAATTTTCAGTTAAAACCTATAAAGCAGCAATGTTAGCTAAATTAGGGTTCCCTTTACTACGTTATATTGGTGCTAGCGCATGCCTAACTCAACTTAAAATGGTGTACTGTGGGACATGCTCAGGCACCCTGTGTTAACTGCCAAATGGGTGCACGTCAGCATTGCTGTGTTAAACAGTTAGTACATCTATATTCGTGTGCACTAACTGGTTAATGCAGGAATACCAGGTGAGTCCTTATTCCCTACAAAATGCACAGCAGTAAGTGCTCATGTGGTAATTTTAAAAATGGCTGTGCGCTAATGACAATATTAGTGCATGACTATTAGTATATAAAATAGAAAATTAGCTATTTCCCCCAGATTCTATATATCACACCTAGCATTCTGTGCCTAAATCCAAGCATATTTTATAACAACAAGCGTAACTTTATTTGGTTTCACAAGCCAATCAGCATTTTTAACAGCACTTAATCAATAATTGTATTGTATTGTAACATTTATAACCCGCACTTTCCCACTTGTCAGTAGGCTCAATGCGGCTTACATAATATAGCAAATTTACAATATAAAACAAAATAAGTAAAATATCTAAACATAGTATATAAAGAGGTGGACAATAAAAAGGATAAGGGAGGAAGGTGGTAAAAGGTAGGGAACAGGGAGAGGGTGCAAGTTGGGGTAATGCGTTGTGAGTAAGGAAGAATGTATAATAATGGTTCAAAGAGGGATGAATTCAAAAGGATAAAAAACATATTTTAAGTTCTGTCAAGTAGTCAGATCCAGGTATCACA
This sequence comes from Microcaecilia unicolor, assembly GCF_901765095.1. NCBI lineage: Eukaryota > Metazoa > Chordata > Amphibia > Gymnophiona > Siphonopidae > Microcaecilia > Microcaecilia unicolor. Next base: position 63,443,553 of record NC_044037.1, on the reverse strand, counting down.
GATGAATATCTAATATTGTATTGTATTAGTACTAATTGGCAATAATTAGCATTTATGTGCATAATTCTGTAACACAGAGTGCCTACATTCTAATGTGCAAAACCAATTGGCCTGGAAATGGCCATTTTATGAGTGTTCCAAAATGTATGTGTATTGTTAAAAAATATGCCCCTCTGCACCTATATCTACATGCCCATATTTATGCCATATTTCCCTTGGTGTAAATGGATGCGCATAGTTCTAGGCACTGGACTAAATCTAGGTGCCACTTATAAAATATGCTTAGATGGAAATGTATTTGGTGTGGCCTTAGCACTCAGGAAAGACCTGCATAAGGGCGTACTAAGGCTACTTTTTGCGGTAGCTTAGTAAAAAGACCCCTTATTTATTTAAAATATTAACGTGTTTGCATTTTGGTATTAATGTTAGGTCTACTTGTTCTCACACTGAAATATAATTTAGCCTGGGATGATAAAACAAAAAGGTGAGACAGGAGCCCTCAAAAGATTTAGGGCCCCTTTTACCAAGCTGCAGCAAAATGGGGCTGGTGCTGGTGTTGGCAAGTGTTTTACATGCGTGCCAAGGCCCCCTTTTTACCGTAGCTGGTAAAAGGAAAGTCTCGTCTTCCTACATGAAATCGCTGGGTGGTAAGTAAAGCACTTGCTGCGTGGCCATTTCAGGGGAAGCCCTTACTGCCGCTGGTTGAAGTGGCAGTAAGGGCTCCTGTGCTAACAGGGTGGTAACCAGGCAGCCCACAGCACTGCCCGATTACCGCCGGGTACACTCCGGCGCTAAAAAAATATATTACGTTTGTAGCACTGGAAATGATGGTGTGCTAGGGGTGGGAAATATTGCCGGGCTGCTGCAGTAGCCCAGTGGTACTTCCTGTAGAGTGAGCAGTAAGACCGCGTTGGGCTTACCACCACTTAGTAAAAGGATCCCTTAAACATTTATATTATCATAAAAATAAAATGCAATTAAAAAGAAAAAAATATTTTATATGGATTTTTTTTTACCATCTCTTAGTAAAAGGGCTCCTTGGCCTCTTTATTACATCTGTATAACCCTGTCAAGAAATTTTAGGTCATCTAATGTTTCTTTTTGGCTCTCCTGAAAAAACTTCCAGGCTCACCTAACCATTATCAGAAAATCAGCATTTCTGTGGCAGGCTCCAGTTTTGTGGAACTGGCTCCCTTTGGACCTGGATGTGGAGGATTCTTATCAACAGTTTAAGGTTAAATTTAAAATTTAGGGGTCCTTTTACAAAGCCACACTAGTGTTTTTAGTGTGTGCTAAAAATAAGCATGTGCAAAACATTAGAGAAGCCCATATATTTCTATGGGCATCTCAAGTAGCATGCACTAATCATTAGCACATACTAAAACCACAGGTGTGCTTTTGTTAAAGACCCCCTTATTTTTTTTTAAAGGCATTTGGTCCTGGTAGCTGAGATAGACGTGGCATTGGGGAGACTGCAGGAGCGAGAATGAAAGTATGTCTGCTCTATGGAGTATTTGTGGGTTTGGTCTTTGCAAATTTTCTTTTCTATCATGATTGGAGTTCTTTTGTTTTAGTTTTTTTTTTTTTTTATTTGCTTTGTAATCCACTCGATTGTTCAAGAAGGGTGGTCTATCAAGAATATTAAACTATTAAGGGGCACCTAGTTTAAAACCCATTTTCAGATATGTATTTTAAGTCAATTGTATAAAGACAACTAGACATCTATTTATGTTTAAAACACAACGGAGCAAGAATAATAAATGGCACCTACATTGCAGGCATGAATATTTACATCTGCACTGAAGAAGGTGTAAATGTCCATGCCTACAGCTTTTAAGTATGAACATAGATCAGCATATTTCATAATGTACATGTGTGCATCTGTGCTCCACCCACGTTTCTCCTTGTACATGCTTACCAGCAAAGTATGCATCATCATGTCAAAGTGCATACTTTTATACCAGTCAGAATATTGGGGCCCTTTTACTAAACAGCACTAAAAAGTCACCTGTGCTATCTCTAGTGCAGGTCCTTACCGCACGCTCAGGCTACTTTTAGTGCTGCCAGGAAATGGCTGATTCTTCTATTTTGCCAATAATGGTCATGCACTAATTTTACCACTAGCATGTGGCCATTAGCACCTATTTTATAGGTGGTAAGGCCTGATGCGCTAACCACATGCTAATCAATTAGCGCACGGCAATACCTACTCTGTAACCCAGCACAAAAAAAAAATAAAAAATATTTTTTAGCATGTGGGTAGTGCATGAAAATGCAAAAACTACTGTGGGATGCCTGAGCATGTCCCGTAGTAGTGTTTTTTTTAACTTGCAGTAAGCATCCGTTAGTGCTTACCACAGCTTAGTAAAAGGGCCCCTTTATAAGGCCATTTACGTGTGAAAATGATTTTAGAACATTACTCCCTCACATCATTATTAGTAACTGTAATTCAAAGGCTTAACATGGAAAGTGTAGTAAATAACCCCCCCCCCCTCCCCAAATTTACTACGTTACATTAATGGCTGCTGCGCAGCAATGCCAACACAACCCATTCAAAGTGAATGGGCTATGTCGGCATTAGCGTATAGCAGATGCTGGCACAGTATAGTAAATGGGGTGGGGGAGTGCTTTAGGGGATCTTTTACAAAGGCGCACTATCATTTTTAGCATATGTTAAAGCTTAGCACATGCTGAAAACACTAGTGTACCTCTGTAAAAGGACCCCTTAGTGTGTGTCAGCATGGGGGAACATGATAGTGCCTTTAAGTAAAGCTCTCTTTTAATATTTGTAGAATGTACGGACATGCAATTATCTAATCTGTGATGAGCAGTGTCATAAACTTTATGGTTAGTGAAATCGACAGACCTAAGGGAATATTTGAAAATTTGATAAGATACTTGTCCATCATTCTGAAAATGATGCACTGGAAATATTGGGAAAGAAAAAGCAACCTAGAACACGAGTTGCTAAATTTTCAGAATATTAAAATAGGCATTCACACTCCTTCCTTCATGACTATCACAAATAAAATCAATTGAGACATGGTGCTGGCAAAAAAACAAACAAACAAACAAGAAACAAACAAAGAAACACAAAAACCCAGCCACAGCTTTTATGACCACAAACGATGGAAAGTTCCCCCAAAAATTCCATATCCCACTTGCAGGCTTATTTTCGAAAGAGAAGGGCACCCATCTTCCGACACAAATCGGGAGATGGGCGTCCTTCTCTCAGGGTCGCCCAAATTGGCATAATCGAAAGCCAATTTTGGGCATCCTCAACTGCTTTCCATCGCAGGGACAACCAAAGTTCATGGGGGCATATCGGCACCGTAGCGAAAGCGGGACTGAGGCGTGATTAAGAGATGGGCGTCCTCGGCTGATAATGGACAAAAAGAAGGGCGCCCCTGATGAGCACTTGGCTGACTTTACTTGGTCCATTTTTTCTTACGACCAGATGACCACCGGAGGGAATCGGGGATGACCTCCCCTTACTCCCCCAGTGGTCACCAACCCCCACCCACCCTAAAAAAAAATTTTTTAATATTTTTTGCCAGCCTCAATGCGAGCCTCAAATGTCAAACCCAGCTCCATGACAGCAGTATGCAGGTCCTTGGAGCAGTTTTAGTGGGTGCAGTGCACTTCAGGCACGTGAACCCAGGCCCATCCCCCCTACCTGTTACACTTGTGGTGGTAAATGAGAGCCCTCCAAAACCCACCAGAAACCCACTGTACCCACATGTAGAGGCCTCCCTTCACCCCTTAGGGCTATGGTAGTGGTGTACAGTTGTGGGGAGTGGGTTTTAGAGGGCTCAGCACCCAAGGTAAGGGAGCTATGCACCTGGGAGCAATTTCCGAAGTCCACTGCAGTGCCCCCTAGGGTACCCGGTTGGTGTCCTGGCATGTCAGGGGGACTAGTGCACTACGAATTCTGGCTCCTCCCACAACCAAAGGGCTTGGATTTGGTCGTTTTTGAGATGGGCATCCTCAGTTTCCATTATAGCTGAAAACCGGGGACGACCATTTCTAAGGTCAACCATCTCAACATTTAGGTCAAACATCTCTAAGGTTGACCTAAATGTTGAGATTTGGGAGTCCCCAACTGTATTATCGAAACGAAAGATGGACGCCCATCTTGTTTTGATAATATGGGTTTCCCTGCCCCTTCGCGAGGCCATCCTGTGAGGACGCCTTCATGAAAACTTGGGCGTCCCGTTCGATTATGCCCCTCTTGGCCTTTTAAACTTCCAACCTGGCTGCCACATCATTTTCAGTTTGTTTCCCAGCACCTACCTTCCATCACTGTATTTGGCCACTTGGTTAGTCAGTTGTAGTCTAAACATAAAGAAGTACTCAAAGTATCCTATGGATAGGTTTCCCAAATACACATAGCCAACAGTAATGCAAGGCTATGCTATTCCCTTTCCGCCCCTAGATACCCACAACCATGGTACACATGGGCTAAACCCCTATGCTAATTAAATTCAGTTTAAAAAAAACCTCTATTTCAACAGAAAAAGCCAATTTAGGTAGTTGGTTGATCTCAAGATACTACCTACAGCTTTGACACCCACCCAGAAAGGTCCCCTAAAGCTCCCACCCATAAAACTGAGAGGTTGGGTCAACTTCCATCCCTCAGCCTGAACCCAGCATTCTTTCTGGAAAGCCAGCTCCACCATCTATTCAGATCCTGTGTCCCTTACTGATTGATTCCAGAGATTCATTTCAGACCAATCATATGCAGACCCTTACCTCACTTAAGACACTTTCCTCCAGACCCTATTAGCATTGTTATCATGGGTAGGAGAGAGGTCAACCCTGTTAAGGCACCCTGAGGCTTGTCAGAGATGCTAAATTCCAATCTAATTAATATGAGAAGGTGTCAGCGTGTACTAAATTGTAAAGCAGAGGATAATAAATAACTACAGTGCATGCTAGAATAGAACTAGAGTGCTTCTGGGCCATATTATGCTGTTTAATCAGATTGTTGGGTCTGGTAATTGGTACATCAATCTTGTCACCTGTTGAAAACCAGGTAAAATGTATATACCTAGTCAATTGCTATTACTCAGCTGTAGACAGACTTTCAGGAATTATTTTCTAATTTAAAGAAATGAATAGGATGATTTTAGCTGATTTTCTTCATATAGGATTTCTACACATTTCCAGTTAGATTGGACGGTAATATTCTTAAACTGGATGTCAAATGGATTTGGCACTGAAATAATCAACCATGTGCATTTCCTATTGAAAAGCCAGCTGCCTGCTCTGCAAAGAGGTCTGGAACTTGGCAATCTTATTGCAGTCAGCTGTGCAGACCATAGATCACCAGTTAAACCCCAGATTGTCACACGATAGAACACTTGGGATAAATTACTGAATTACTTGCTTATTAGAGCAAGAATGATCAAAAACCATAGGGGTTAATTAAAGTGCATTGGATGGGCAGGGGAAGGTGATAGACATGTTCTGGAAAGTTGTTGTGTTTTTTTTAAATGTAACGAATGATTACATATATCAACTCACTATTCAGTAAGGGTATTTCACTACTGTTCAGCACTATAATCTGGACAGCTCCTGTAACACAACGAAGGCCAGATACCCATATCAAAACTAACAACACTTTTAAACATTATGGGGCCCTTTAACTAAACAGCACTATTTTTAGCATGACAGTAAAATGGCTGCAATTTCTGTTTTCCCCTTAATGACCACACGTTGATTTCCTAATTAGCATGTGGTCTTTAGCACGTGAGTCCTTACCACTACCTATTTAACAGGTGGAGAGGGTTCCTGTGCTAACCCCATGCTAATCGGGTAACATGCATTAATTTACCCATGCTACCCAATTAGTGCAGTGCATGCCTACTCTCTGCCTCCAAACATGCCCCTGTGCTGAAAATTATTTTATATATTTTTAATGCATTGGAGTACTCCAATCCCAGAACTACCGCAAGGTGCCTGAGCATGTCCCACAGTAGTGCCTTTTTAGGATGTGATAAGCATGCAATAGTGCATACCATCACTTTGCAAAAGGGCCCCTATATTTTACTGTGAAATTTAAGTAAAGTTATAAATTTTAGGGGACTTTTATACGTTACTCAAAGCTTGGGAAATGATCATTTAATAAAACTATAAATATATATTGAGGTGTAATTTTAAAACAGAACAACTACAATGCATCCAAAATCATGCCTGTTTTATAAAGACCCATTTACCAGTTCATTTGCCAATTAGAAGCCGAGGGGCCCTTTTACTAAAATGGGCTAAAATTTCTAGTTAATGTATTTTAATGTGGTATTTTACCATAATGGCAAATATTTTTGTAGCACTTTTTGAGGGCTTTGCTACTTTTTTTGGCAGATCATATGCTAATCTCATTAGCAAGCATTACCTACCAAATGTTAATGTAGGAGCATGTATTATTATTATTACATTTGTACCCTGCGCTTTCCCACACATGGCAGGCTCAATGCAGCTTACATAGTAACAATATAAAAAATTACAAATTTGTAAGAAGAATATATAATTTGTAATGAACAGAAAATAAATGGGGTTAAGGGATAAGTTAATGAAACATAAGAGGAATTGGGTGCAGAAGGAATTGAGTGTTGGGAGGTAGGTGTAGGAAGATAGAAAGGAATTGATATGGGGTAGCAAAAAGGATAATGGGAGCATGGTCCATGTAAAAACAAATATCAATAAGAATCATGTGGGCAAGTTAGGTAGAATCATTAGGGTAGGCTATCTTAAAGGGATATGTCTTCAGTTCTTTCCTGAAGGGCAAAAGGCTGTTAATGGTACGGATAGGTCTTGGTAATTGCCTGCTATTAGCCAGTTAAGCATGTGTTAATCTTGCATTAGCCAGTTAGTGTGTGATAATTATAATGTGCTTGCCAGCTAATGATTCCATGCCTACTCTCCACCCATGCCAAACCCTTAGATAGAGATATTCTTGAAAAAAATCAATAGCACATTGTTTAGTTGCATAAACAGGGATAGTACTGCAAAACGCTTTAATGTGTTTGCGCAGAGGACTGTTTTCATGCATTAACACATGCTAAGTGCTTAACACACTTCAGTAACAGGGCCCGTCAAGTTTGTTAAAAAGTGTACAATCATACATGGAAGAAGTCATATCAATGTGGACTCACAGCATATCTGAACCAGAAAGTATAATCATTGGTCCAATGAAACAGTAAATTGTATATAACACAGTATCAGCAAAAGGGGAGAAAAAACAAACCCACACAAATTATGTTCAATTCTATTGAATGGTGGAATTTATATAGCAACTAATATAGTACTAAACCTTTTTAAAACCACTCCAGTCAATATTCAAAGTGATATAAGAGGGCTAGAGAGACTCCGTCCTGCATAAATTGCATAGAGCCTCCTAACTGCTGATAGTCAGAGGCACTTAACCAGGCAATGCAGTTGAAACTCAACAAAATGGCCCTATTTGAGCCGGGCTGCACAGGGGTGGAGTTAGGAAGGAGCTGGCAGTTATGTGGGTGCTGGAAATATTCAGCACTGGCACAGGCATAATTTACCAGGTGAATTTAGGACTACTTTTAAGCCATAGCTTTTATGACAACAAAGGAAAAATCCCCAATATTTAGGTTTTCCACTTAGCTTAGTTATATGAGTGATAGCATAGAATATCAGTCGGCACCTACATAACTTTGAAGTCCCAGCCTAAATATGCTGATTTCCCCTCCCATCACCCTGGAACATCCCAAACCCCTCTGAGTCTGATCCCCTCTCTCCTTCCCATCCTTGGAAGATTAATACTCCCTCAGATTCTATTCCTTCTTCACACCACCCCACAAGAAAAAGATCACCCCAACATTCAGATCTCTCCTTCCTCTCACCTCCATGGAAGAAGATGAAGACCCCCTCAGGATGTCACCTCCTGGAGCATTAAGACCCCCTCAAAAATTAGGAGCATAATCTATGCTCCAAAATAGATTATGTTCCTAATGTAGGAGCATAAATTATGCTAATAAATTAGGAGCATAAATTTAGGATAATACATTTTAGGACTGTAAATTTAGGAGCAGAAATTTTAGGATTATAACCTTTATAGAATAAGGGCCTATGGGCCTGATTCTATATATGATGCCTAAAATTAATGCACATCAGGCAATTACGCCTAAGTGCATTCTAACTACTGCATATAAATCTAGGTGGGGTATTTAGAATATGCTTAGGTGTAGTTTATGTGTGTAAATCTACGCATGTCCATTTATTTCAATGAAAAACTGTTGTAAATCCCTACACATAGATTTATGTGCACTGGCCCATATTTTATAACAAAGTGTGTAGATTTTGGAATGCCCATGAAACACCCATTTCCATGCCCCTTTTGCCTGTGTGCATTAGAATTTAGGCATAGTACATTACAGAACATGCTTAGCAATGTACGTGCGTAAATTCTCATTCTATTGCTTGATAAGAGCTGTTTACACTTAACAGCTTATTAAAACAATTAATCCAAGCAAGTAGTTATAGAATATGCCTAGATTTACGTGCAGAACCATGCATAATTCTAGGCATGCTATATAGAATCCGGGGGCATGGGATAGATTTTGTATATGGCTGCATGCGTATAGAGCCAACCACACCTTTGTAAAAGGGCCCCTTTGTTTGTAGAGTCCTGATGCAGGCCATACTGCCAAAACACTATTCGTGTTGAGTCTGTGTTACCCAACAATAAAGTTTTTGCACCACACCACTTGTTTTGGGACTTTTTTTGTGACCTTTGCTGTTTGTGAAGGTTTCATCCTACATAAGTACATAAGTATTGCCATACTGGGACAGACCAAAGGTCCATCAAGCCCAGCATCATGTTCCCAACAGTGGCCAATCCAGATCACAAATACCTGGCAAGATCCAACAAAAGTACAAAATATTTTGTACTGCTTATCCCAGAAATAAGCAGTGGATTTTCCCCAAGTCCAATTTAATAATGGTCTATGGACTTTTACTTTTGGAAACCATCCAAACCTTTTTTTTTAAACTCTGCTAAGCTAACCACCTTTAACACATTCTCTGGAAACTAATTCCAGAGTTTAATTACACGTTGAGTGAAGAAAACATTTCTCCAATTTGTTTTAAATTTACTACTTTGTAGCTTTATCGCATGCCCCCCTAGTCCCAGTATTTTTGGACAGCGTAAACAGACGCTTTGTGTCCACCCGTTCAACTCCACTCATTATTTTATAAACGTATATCATATCTCACCCTCAGGCGCCTTTTCTCCAAGCTAAAGAGCCCTAGCCGCTTTAGCCTTTCCTCATATGGAAGTCGTCTGATCCCCTTTATCATTTTCATAGCTCTTCTCTGCACCTTTTCTAATTCCACTATATCTTTTTTGAGATATGGCAACCAGAATTGAACACAATATTCGAGGTGCGGTTGCACCATGGAGCAATACAAAGGCATTATAACATCCTCATTTTTGTTTTCCATTCCTTTCCTAATAATACCTAACATTCTATTTGCTTTCTTAGCCGCAGCAGCACACTGAGCGGAAGGTTTCAATGTATCATCAATGACGACACCTACTACTACTACTTTTTAACATTTCTAAATCGCTACCAGGGTTGCGCAGTGCAGACACCTAGATCCCTTTCTTGGTCAGTGACTCCTAACATGGAACCTTGCATGACGTAGCTATAATTCGGGTTCCTCTTTCCCACTTGCATCACTTTGCAATTGCTCACACTAAACGTCATCTGCCATTTAGACGCCCAGTCTCCCAGTCTCCTACGGTCCTTTTGTCATTTTTCACAATCCTCCCGCGATTTAACGACTTTGAATAACTTTGTGTCTTGAGCAAATTTAATTACCTCACTAGTTACTCCCATCTCTAGGTCATTTATAAATATGTTAAAAAGCATCTGTGACTCAATTTTGAAACAAGCCAAATAGTTGCACTTGGGGGCAATATAGCCCATATATTTTATAGACTACAGGGGTAGTTCTATACAGCTTATGCTCTAAGTACACATTAGAAATAGCATATACACATTTTTATTGAACGTTATTATTTGGTGCTATTTTATAATGAAGGGTAATGTACGTACATAGGTCATGATGTTGAAATGCCTGGCATAAAATAAAAGACATATTCTGTGCAAGGAACAGACATGTATAGTATGGGAAATGTACATAGGTTATAATGTCAGTACATGCCTATATCACAATAAAGATTATGCACTTTTATATCTGCTATCAATGCTGCATAAGCTTCAAACAGCTTGTATTTTGGGACCTAGAACGTTGATTATTGATTGGTACTCTGAGTAGAAGACCAGGGCTTCAAAAAAATACAGCAAACTGCTAAGAGTACACTAGAGGGGAGATTTATATATGGTGCCAAAATTCCACACAGTAAAAGAATATGCCTAGGCGTACTCTAGAAATGGTAGGCATGTATATAGAATATGCCTACACATTCCTGTGATTAAATAAATGCGACATGTTTCACACACTATATAGAATAAGTGAACAAACTCAGCGTATTGTATAGAATACGCCGGAAACTGCATGTTGTTCAGCGTGGATCTGATGTCTTTGTATAAGACGCCATGACACCACCACATCAGCCACAGGGACATCTGGCAACCATGGCTCCATGGAGCAGGATGCCTAACTTCACTTCCATAGATAACAAACTCATGGCCCGTCTCTTCTTAAGAAAAGAAAGATAGGACTTCTTCCTCCCAGGCCACTGAAAGGCCTATCTGCACTATAGAAAGGCCTGGGAGAAAATGACAGTAGCCTATAATTTCCAGGTTGAAGTCATCGGGGATGTAAGTATACCAACTACTGTATCCAACTTATATATATGATTGCCATGGTTTACTTCATCCTCAGTCTAAGGATGCCTATCGGGCATGATGTATTAATCTCTGCAAAATATCCCTGCAACACCTAAAATAAGAAGTGTACTCACAAAATGCTTCCATCTGATGAATGAACAAGGTTGCAGCCAGGGGGTTAGCTAAATGAAGAATGGTTTGGTCTGGGGGAGGGGCACAGGTGCCCAGCCACCTGCAATGGGATTTGAGCTCTCAACCCCAAAACCAGAAGGCTACTGTTCTAACCACTCTTCCAGCTGCTTCTTTGTACAGCTCAGCCTCTGACAAATGAACAAGGTTGTGGCCTGAGGAAAGGGTTAGCTAAATAAATGCTGGTTTGGCCTGTGGGTGGCACAGGTGCCCAGCCACTGTGATGGGATTATGAACTCCCAACCCCAGAAGCAGAAGGCTACTATTCTAACTACTCTGCCACCTGCTTCTTTGCACAGCACGTCCTCTGATGAATGAACAAGATTGCGGCAGAGGGAGTGTGGTTAACTAAATAAATTTAGCGTGCATGATAGTTCACACGTGTGGTGGCTCCTCTATCAGGAATGCGTGAATTTACACTTAGTGCTCACTATTTTCAAATATTGTACACTATTAATGGCAAATGACAGAAAAAAATGTAGTATTTGGTCATTTCCATTTGATAATGATGTGTGATGACATAGGATATGTCGTTTACATTTCCTGTGATATTACAAATGATAGCCCTGCATTTTATGCCTCTAGCCTGCATTACATGCCTCAACAAATAGCATGAGGCATGTAACATTATTGTAAAAGGAGAAGAAGGACCCACAAACATATAAGCTAAGATGAAAGAAACACAAGGATGGGGGAACACCAATCGGATTCCAACACAAGGGCATTGTTTATTGAAAATGTACATTATTGTAGATTTTTCAATAAATGATTGCCCTTGTGTTGGAATCTGATTGGTCTTCTTCTATCTTTGTGTTTATTTTCTCTTAGCATGTAACATGAGTCCATGTGACATGTCTCTGCCCAATGAAGCAAATGCAGAACAGATGCTTGTACACCACTGACTTTATCACACAGGCTTTATACTTACCATACCTTGGGGGGCCCTTTACAAATTAGCATTAAAAAGTGACCTTAATGCAGTTTTATGCAGGTGTTTCCCATGCATTAAGGCCATATTTAGTGCAGCAGTAATATGGTTAATTTCAAATATTTGTATTAATGGCCATGTGCTAATGTTGCCATTGGCGCATTAGTGCATGACACTTATCACCACCTATTTTGTAGGTGGTAAGGGCTCACACACTAATCATGTGTCAATCAGTTAGCGCAAGACAATGTAGCTGTGCTGATTACCGCAGAAACACCTGCTCTCCACCCCCAGACATGTACCCTTTGATGTAAAAATAAAAATATTTTTTACCACATAGTGTGCATGCATTAACCCAGAACTTACTGCAGGATGCCTGAGCGTATCCCACAATAAGTCCTTTCAAGCTGCAGTAAGCATGTGCTAGCGTTTACTGCAACTTGGTAAATGGACATTTAAGATGTATAAAGTGCAAACACTTACCACTTACCACATTTAATAAACATACACTTATATTTTCATGAATAACATGCTATGCTAAAAACTGTGGCACTTCTGCTTTTCAACCTGGTTTGTGATGGTCAATAAACCATATGAGAATTTGAAACCTAATTTAAACTTTAAAACAACAAATCATTTAGGTGCCCTTTTACTAAGACAGGTAGGCGCCTATATGCGTACAACACACGTTAAATCAGAACCACCACCTGGCTACCGAGTGCCCCGGGCAGTAATTCTAATTTTGACGTGCATCCAAAACGTGCGGTAGAAAATAATTTCTATTTTCTACAAAGTGGCGCTAACCGGGCAGTAATCGGCAGTGTACACGTGCTGATGATTGCCACACGGTTAACGCATGAGACCTTACCGCTAAGTCAATGGATGGCAATAAGGTCTCAGGCCCAAAATGGACACGCACTGATTTTTATTTTGCGCTGAAAAATGGACTTCTGCTTGTCCAATACACGTGCCTGCACCAACTCAGGGCATTTTTCGGTGTACCTTAGTAAAAGGGCCCTTTAAGTGTATGGAACCAGTTTTTATGCTATATTATCTTTGGAGAAAATATTCACTTTAATGAAAAAAAAGCCTATTTCATAATTTTTCTTTTCGCATACCCTAGAATTATAATCTTCCAGTGTCTTTCTGTTCCTTGAAAGGTGCAATCAGAGAGATATTTAAGGAGCATAGGTTGTTCAGAGGATAGAAAGAGTAAGAAATAAACCAGCAATCATCAAGTAATGTGTAAACAAATAATTATTAAAGCTATTTTTTCTCCAGCATACCTATAATCTTTGAAAAGTATTATAATTGTATGGATAAACTGGACAGTATAAATTGATTTCTAATGGTTCTTGTGTGTTGGCATGCTGATTTTTCAAGAGTACAATTGTAAGATCAAACTAATGTGAGGTATATAAGATTTTAAACTATGTGATTTTTATTTTCAATTGATGGTTGATTTTGAGAAATTCTTCAAATTACTCCAAATTAAATGTTGTTTTTTTTATTGGTTGTTTTTTTCTTACAGAGCAACAAATAATGACTGGACAGTGATCAGTGATTAGGGATACATCTAAATGGGCCCCTTCAGGTCCTCTAGATTAAGAGGTGCCCACTTATAAAGATTTGATACTAAAGGACTTGAAAATATGGTGAACAAGAAAGCCAGTAGTCACTTCAACTGTACTAAATCCAAAAAGGGACATTGGACACCCTTTGCACAAATGTTGATATAGTGGTTAGAAAAACAGACAAAGGTGGGGCTATTGTCCTATTGAATGGACAAGATTATGATCAGGAGATGCTGTGTCAACTTTTTAATGAAGAAGACTATAAAACACTAGAATAAGATCTGACAGAGTACTCATTAGGAGGGAGACTCGAAGGGGCCCAGAAGAGGGCTATCTTACTAACCATGAAGTTGATTTTTTTGAATGTAGAACATTCTATTATTCTGGTTATATATTTTTTCCCTAAAATTCATAAGACTTTGGTACTGATCTACCAGGGACACAAATAGACAATAGTAAAGGGACTCTTTTAGAACTCTTAGGGCCCTGTTTACTAAGCCGCGTTATAGGCACATTAGCCTCTTTAACACAAGTTAACCATGTATGTGCCTACAATATCCCTAGGCACCTACACAGCAAGTGTATGCACTAATTCTAGGCACATTAAAAATGCTAATGCGCCTTAGTAAACAGGGCCCTAATTGATCTATGTAGATTGGGGGGGGGGGGGGGGGTTAGACTTACGGTGCAGAATAGGCTTTCTTACATTTGGGACTCTGTGATTTTCACGAAAAAACTACTTGGAGTCACAGTGGAAATGAGTGAATTGTATTTAGTAACTTTGGAAATACGGAGGTCCTTTTACTAAGGTACGCCGAAAAATGGCCTGCACTGGTGTAGACACATGTATTGGACGCGCACAGGTCCATTTTTCAGTGCACCTGCAAAAAAGGCCTTTTTTGCCGAAAATGAATGTGCGGCAAAATTAAAATCAGCACGTGTCCATTTTGGGCCCGAGATCTTACTGCTACCCATTGACTTAGCTGTAAGGTCTCACGCGTTAACCAGGTGGTAATTGTCAGTGCGTGTACACTGCCGATTACTGCCCATGCGTATCCGACGTACATAAAAAATGGAATTACCACCCGTGGCACGCGGTATCCAGGCGATAGTTCTAAATTGACATGCATTGGATGCACGTAGGTGCCTTATTAAAAGGGCCCCTAAAAATATAATTATTATTCCAAGGGCTGTTGGTGGGAACTATATAATTATTATTCCAAGGGCTGTTGGTGGGAACTATTTATATAAATTTAGTCTTCTCTCTGTTCAACTTAATTCTATGTAATGAAATCCAACTTCTATCAAGCCAAAATAATGTTGTATTCCAATTAGTGTGAAAGACCAGTCCTTGCAAACAGAGGATAATGGGAATGTATAATAACTATGCATGCTTGCCTTGGATGAATGATGTTGGTAATTGTCTGATGTTTGAATCTGTTGATATGATTTGTGAATGTTTACAATTGCAATTACAATTTATTAATTTGTATTCCACCTATTTGCTAGGCAGTTTCCACAAAAACATACATAATCATCATAAAACTGATAGAACAGACACCAGAATATACAAATAAATGACCCAGTGCTGCTTCATGCCCACCCATTCCTGGATATTCAATTAATTTTACATGTCTAAACTAGCAATCATAATATCCTACTTTAGAAAGATTCCCTAGATTTGATTGTTGAACTAATTGAACATTCTGATCACACAAATTGATCATATCAGGAACTTGTTCACCAAAATCTTCACCAATCATCATCATCACTTCTGTTTTCTGGAAATTCATAACTAATTTGTTCTTTTTTAACCAATCTGAAATGGCCTAGAGAATGGATTGCAAATGACCAATTGCACTCTCAATCTGCGTATCAGAAAGGAAAAAAAAAACTGGATGTCATCCATATATACTCTATAATGTACGTCCAATGACTTCAAGAGATGACACAAAGGTATGACATAAATATTACATAAGACCAATGACAGTGAGGAGCCTTGCAGAACTTCTTTGGTAAGATTTCTCAATTCTGACACCTGATCACCAGTCCACACTGCCTGTTTTCTATGCTCCAGAAAACATGAGAACCAATTAAAAATGACTCCAAATATCCCACTAGTCTTAAGTCTATTATCAAAATGTTGTGATTAACCATATCAAATGCAGCCGATAAGTCTAACATAACCAAAAAATAAGTGAACCACCTAGAACTGTGGATGTATGGTGTATAAATAGTTTTAAATTAAAATTACATTAAATATAACACCTGTCTTGGACTAAGTGTGATTTTTTTTAAATGTGCATAATCACAAAAGAGCACAGCTACCAATAAGTGGTTGAAAGATGAAGGCGATGCTGCACTCAACAGTACAGAAGGTGAATTTTTACTGTGTTTAATAATTCCACAAAGTCATATTCAATGACATTGTGCTGATGATAATTGCTATTGTAGATGTGAATAATCTGGTCAAATACCACCGCAAGCATTCTGAGTCATAATTACATAGTAGATGATAACAGAAAAGACCAGATTGCCCTTACAGACTGCCTAGTTGTTTTGGTTCAGAACAGCAGCCTCATCATTGAGGGTATTTTTGAGGTCAGTAATGCAGTTTCCTTGTTGGGGGGAGGAGATCAGATGATGATGTGTGTGTGGGGGGGGGGGGGGGGGGTTAAGGGGGATCTGATGCTATGAGGGATTGGAGGAAATGATTTAATGGAGATGATCAGGTGGGGGCTGAGCCTATAGTCTCACATAGGCTAGGTTTATAGCTTTTTAAAATCACTTCTCCCTCTGGGAGACATACAAATGCAGTCCTACACCTAATTTACAAGAGGCTGTGCTTTTAGCAGAGCCTCTTGTGAAATACTATTGGAATCCTCCACATCATGACTTGAACACGTGAATTTTCCTCTCTGCATCATATCTAAAATCTTCCTCATAGTGTATAATGAGGTTGGGACGTAGAATGTGGGTTGGAATAGGCAATGACTACACTTTCCATTTAATACATTGCAGCACAGCATGTTTTAACTGTTAGTGTAGCATATTACATAGAATATTTAATACCACCTCAATTGGTGGAGTTAAATGCATCTGTTAGTTTCAAATTTTGACTGTCTTTGATATGCCACCTTAGGGATGAACCATCAAGACATGCAACCTTAGGGATAAACCATCAAGGCAACCATACTCTCACCATGTCAGCCAGTAAACCAGTTAAGGGGCAGGGTTTACCAATCGAATGTCATCAAGTTTTGAACGAAACGTTAAACTACTGTTGAGATGTCTCCAGATGTAAAAAGAGAAGACTGTTATCTGCAGTGCAGTTAACATTCTTTTTCTTTTAGGAATATCTTTATTGATTGCATCATTATATCAAAGCAACATGTTACACAATGCCAGGGTAAAGATAATGACATTATCCTATATAATAATTTGCACCATGAACGTTCCATGAAGCTGCCTGGGCCCGTGCCTCCATTCTGATTGGCTGTGCCTGGGACTGAAGCCTCGGATGACGTCATCCAGAGAGCCCAAGCAACAGCAGCGCAAGTCGACCTGCAGTCCGCCCCATCAAAACAAATACCACAGAAACCGCCAAGTCGCCCACCCACTGCCAGTCAAAACTGGCACCCACACCAGCCGGAAAGAAAAACAAAGGACTGACAGTCCAACAGAAACCACGCCCATCAAATTGAAAGCCAGACCGCCCGCCCAGCAGTGCGAGTCCACCTGCAGCCCGCCCCACCAAACCACATCATTATGAAACCGCCAGCCAGCCCGCCTGCTGCCAGTCAAAAATGGCACCCACAGAAAAATGAATCACAACTGCACACCAGGTAAAAGGAAACACAATCTTCACCCTCACTCACACTTCAACAAACCCATCACCCCAACCCCCCCCCCCTGTCATTCTGACAGTGAAAAAAAGGAAAACCTTGTCAGGAGGGGGGGGGGGAGACAACCCTGGAACTGGGAGGGGGGACCTGGAACTGGGAGGGAGGGGGACGAGGACCCTGGAACAGGGAAGAAGGGAGGGAGAGAGAGGGGGGCCCTGGGACTCATTCTCACACACACACACTCTCTCTCTCACAGACACACTCGCACCCAGTCTCTCTCTCTCTCTCACACACACACTCGCACATTCACTCTCCCTCACACAGTGACTATCACACACACACTCTCTCAAACAAACACATTCCGAGGAAAACCTTGCTAGCGCCCGTTTCATTTGTGTCTGAAATGGGCCTTTTTTACTAGTCATCTATAACAAGCTCAAATATTATATGCATGATATAAGTATATGAACTAAACACAAAACATTGCTCAACTCCAGTAGAATATTTTAACCAAACTGAGATACATCCACATAAACTCTGCTATAGACCTAGTGTAAGTGGGCGTGCCTCTATTTAGGAATGCCAATGGAGGTTTATATTAGTATTCTATAAAATAATCTTGGTGCCCTTATGCCATTATAGAATAGGCGTTCCTTGTGCTGCATTGGAGTGTCTGCATCTAAGTGCCCAGGTATAGAATTGTCCCCTTTCCACTTTGATCGTGTTACATGCAGATAGCATGCGAGCACTCAAATTATCTGCTGATGAATTTTACTTGGTGAAGACATAACTATACATAAATCATAGCACTGCTGCTATGGTACATGCCCATGACATCCCTTCCCTTATCTAATCCCCTCACATCCAAATCTCCCAACATCCGATCACCACTGATACTTCCAAAGTTGATCTTGCTCTCGACACCCCTCCCCAATGTCCAATCCCTCAACTCACACCTCATCTCTGATTCCCTAGGCTCAAAACTCCACACCCTGAAAGTACAAACTCCACCCCCTGTAGGTCCAAACCCTGCCCCTCCATAGTGGCACTATCTTAACCCCACCTCTCCAGGACCTACCTGTGGGTCTTCATCAGTAGTTCAGTGGTCCCAGGTGGGAGCAGTCCTCATCTGCTCCTATCTAGACCTTGGCCAGGATATATAATGGTCACTATGACTTGTAGTGATAGTCTCATGAGCATCCTTCCATATAAAATCTCCTTATATGGAAGGATGTCCCCCTAGTGCTCATATTGTGAAACTATCACTAGTGGTCATGGCAGCCATTTTGTATTAAGACTCCTGAGTAGGTCCAGAGGGAGTCAAGGAATGGTGGTGGGATGGTGCAACTCTGCAAAGGTGAGGGTTGGATCTTCAGGGAGCAGGGTTTGGACCTTTTGAGGGGTGGGAATGTGAGCCAGGAGGATCGGAGATGGGGGTGTGAGCTGCACCACCACTGAGAGCAGCCACACTACTGGACTGCCAATAGTGTGGCTGCATTCACTGCCTTCTCTTAAGGTGGCGGTATATGCAGTCACTCTATTGGCAGTCATATTTATTTTATTTCTTTATGTATTTAAAAATGTATTTTCTGCTCAATCTACAATTCTTGGCAGATCAAAATTAAAACATATATATATTTATACATTATTTATTTAAACATTTTAACCAGCTTATTATCTAGATGGGATTCAAGAAGCACAACTGTTAAAACAATAAAAAAAACCCTCTTTCAATTAACCCACACCCTGCTCAACTCAGCCACAGCACTACTTCCTTCATCCTCATAAGACCTGATGAAAAAAGGAGTGTCTCTGTTTCTTAAAATGATAAAATTCTGACAGATGACATCCATTCTGGCAACTGGTTCCATAAATGAGGTCCAATGGCAGAGAACACAGCCTCTCTGGTAACTGCATAATACACTTGAGAATAATGTATCACTGATTACAAGCTACGGTGCTCAGAACGTAATGATCTGGCAGGGCAGTAACTTTCAATAGTCTGCTTCAAATAAAAGTCACTACAAAAACCGCCTGGAACTCCTACTGTTGTTTGCGGTCTCAGAGTCAGAGTTTACTTGAAATTGCAGTGTTCAGACAAGAAAGACTAGAGAAATACAGAGAGACAATATTCATGGTGGCAGCTCCTAAATTATGGAACTCATTACCACAACAAGTGAGACAAGTCCATCCTGTGCTCTCCTTTAGGAAACAATTAAAAGCCTTCTTTTTTTTCAGCAGGCTTTTGGATGATTTAAATCTTATCTCGTTGTATGGTTGTTCTTATTTGTTGATATGTCTGCATTCTTGTCTCCTAATTTTTTTATGAATATTTATATGTAAGCCAGCCAGAATTGTAAATAGCAGTGGCATATACATGATTTAAATAAATATATAATCAACAATTTAAAACAAATGCAGAAAAGTACTGGCAGACAATGCAATGATAAAACACACGATTAAAACATTTTAAAACAAGAGTGTACAACTAAATCTTCTATGGCCTATACAACTAACAGCAAAATAGCCAAATACTCATTATAAATCATCATTTTGCTATGGCCATCTCAGGAAAAGCCTATTTTTCATTTTTTTAATATGTGTGTTTTGAATTGCTTAGGGAAAGAGGCCAGCTGCTCTAACTTACACAACTCCATAGCAAGTTTATTCCATATTTGTGGGCCTACTACTTGAAAAGTATTGTTGCAAAGCTCAGGTAAACTTACCGTATGTAAAAGGAGTACATTTAGTAGGCTCTTCTCCATTCGCTGTCCTCAGAGGATGATAAATGTTTAAGGCTGCTGCTATAATACTAGGCATCTCATTATTCAGAAATTTGTGGATCACTGACAATATCTTTAATTGTACTACCAACCTATCATACTCCCACCCCTACCTGTGTGTGAGGGAGTGGGTGATACAACGCTGAGTAACCATATGATCAGTTCCTCCCTAAGACTGAGAGTGAGCCACCTTAGGGTAGGTGGAGATATGCCTGATGATTGAGAGGGGTGGAGTTCAGTTAGGGAGATAGTTAAATGCCCTGAGGTAGAACAAATCAGGAAGACCCCAAGGCAAGAGGTCTCCAAGGGAGTGGAATTTGAGGCTTCAGTACTTGAGAGAACTGCCAGGGAAGAAAAGTAGCCAGAGCCCCAGTTTTCCTGGGGTAGCCTCTAGGAGTTGATTATACATGAAGAAAAGACTGCCAAGGTAGGAGAGGACCTTATAGAATATTCCTGAAGGATATGAATTGGGTGTGTGTCCAGAAGGATCCTGAGATGGCATTAGTTGTTGCAGTGTCTGTGCTTGGCTAGGAGCCAGCCCCATGAAGAGTATTGATTGAGACTATATTAAGAGGGAGAGAGAGACTTTATTAGTGCTGGATTAAAGCATGTGAAGTAAAAGGTGTGCACATACTGAATTGTAGCAGTGAAGTATTTCCTTTTGCTTCAAACCCTGTATGTATGACTGTGTTTGTGATAACTCCAGGTCATACCCTTCTGGCAGAGGTTTTGTACCATGCTGCTGGTTTTAATGTATGCTAGACACAGCTTAGTAAAAGAGTCCCAAAATGTTTACAAACAGGTTTATGCAAAACGATAATTACACCACAGTGAAATACAGCTATTTTTTTCCTTGCTGGGACAGTAATATATTTTTATATGGAAATTTTATATCATTCTCATTTGCATGGGTAGCAAACTTTCACATGAAAAGACTGAAAATCTATAGGAAATACCTGAGTTAGCACACTGAAACCCCTGTTTTCTAACTTCTACCTCCAAGTGACCTGGTGTTTACTGTGCTCGAGAGAACACTGAAATGGCAATTAGCACACCATAATTAGAAAAGTTTAGCCTGACGGTAGTGAGATAAATTAATGAAACTAATGTAAATTTTAATTCTGACCTAGAGATATAGCAAAAACTTACATTCACACTACTCAGATAAAGTTGTTTCTCTTTTCTAAATGGAACACGATCAGTAAAAGTTCTAATTAGTTCTAATTCACCTTGGAAATTTCCATGCTTTGCAATCCAGGAATGTAACACCTTTGAAGTCAAAATGATTGCGGGCCCTGTTTACTAAGCCACGTCCAACTGTTTGGTCACCCAGTCAAAGAAATCAACCAGATTCATCTGACACGACCTGCCTCTAGTGAAGCCATGCTGCCTGGGGTCCTGAATTCCATTGAATTTGAGAAACCTCACAATTCTCCGCTTTAGAAGCGTTAAGGGTTACCTTTGAAAGCTAATCAAAAAATGTATTGTTAGTCCAATAAAAAAAAGTATCATTTTCTTTTCTTTTCTATGTTTTGTTTTATTTATATTTATTACCTTTAAAAGTGGACTAACACCGCTACCACATCACTCTACTCATGCTTTGCAATAAAACCGGTAATAGGTAAGATCTAAAAGAACTCAATACATTCATTAAAGATAGTACAGTAGGCCACTAATTGGATCTTGGTGACCGTATACTGATTTATTCAGGTCCACAATCATGTATAGAATGTTGAGGGACCTGGATGTGAGCAGATATACCTGTTTTTCCCTGCAAAAACAACCTAATGTACAGGGAGAAGTGGATAAATTCTAGCATATAACAAGTTCAAAACTGTAGTTTGATGCTTCTAAGATATACCTGTATGACTTTTGATCAAAATAGCTATGCTGATTTAACCCCTCTTTTCCAGTATCTGATGTTCTATCCCTTTCTGTATACAGTTCAAGCTTCTCATAGGGGCTCTTGTACTAAGCTGGCCTAAAAAATGGGCCTAGCACACCTTTACTACCACTTATCATTTCTATAGCGCTACTAGACATACGCAGAGCTGTACACTTGAACATGAAGAGACAGTCCCTGCTCGACAGAGCTTACAATCTAATTAGGACAGACAAACAGGACAAACAAGAGCTAAGGGAATATTAAAGTGAGTATGATAAAATAAGGGTTCTGAACAAACGAATAAGGGTTAGTTGTTAAAAGCAGCATAAAAAAGGTGAGCTGTTAGCCTAGATTTGAAGACGGCCAGAGTTGGAGCTTGACGTACCGGCTCAGGAAGTCTATTCCAGGCATATGGTGCAGCAAGATAAAAGGAATGGAGTCTGGAGTTAGCGGTGGAGGAGAAGGGTGCAGATAAGAGAGATTTACCCAGTGAATGGAGTTCCTGGGCAGGAATGTAGGGAGAGATTAGAGTGGAGAGGTACTGAGGAGCTGCAGAGTGAATGCACTTATAGGTCAACTTGGAGTTTGAACTGTATGCGGAAACGGATAGGAAGCCAGTGAAGTGACATGAGGTGAGGGCTAATTGCATAACGACACTGGCAGAATATTAGCTGTGCAGCAGAATTTTGAACAGATTGAGGAGAGAGATGGCTAAGTGGGAGACCTGTGAGAAGCAAATTGCAATAGTCTAAGCGAGAGGTGATAAGAGTGTGGATGAGGGTTCTGGTAGTGTGCTCAGAAAGGAAAGGGCAAATTTTGGTGATATTATAGAGAAAGAAACAACAGATTTTAGCAGTCTGCTGAATATGTGCAGAGAAGGAGAGGGAGGAGTCGAAGATGACCCCAAGGTTACAAGCTGATGAGACAAGAAGGATGAGAGTGTTATCCACAGAAATAGAGAATGGGGGAAGAGGAGAGGTTGGTTTAGGGTGAAAGATAAGAAGCTCAGTCTTGGTCATGTTTAGTTTCAGATGGTGCTGAGACATCCAGGCAGCAATGTCAGACAGGCAGGCAGGCTGATACTTTGGCCTGGATTTCGGCTGAGATTTCTGGTGTGGAGAGGTAGATATCTGGTGTGCTAAGTCCATTTCTAAATCAGACATCAAAAAGGGCTTTTTCCTATTTGTCAACTACATGGCCAATGCTAACGTTAGCTTTAGTGAGTGGTTAGTTAAAAAAAAATTAACACAGGAGCACTTACTGCCCTTTATTTAGGCAGTGCTAATGGTTCCCACATTAGGGACGTACTAATCAGCTCATTTTCTGCTCCATGCCCCCTGAAAAAAAAATCATATGCTCACCCATGCAAAAAAGTAATCTAAAAATTATCCCTATCTTAGTGTGGGTGAAAGTATGCATGCTATTTCTCGGTAAGCATACTTCCACATGTGAATCAACAGTGTGGCTTAGAGTTAGAGTAAAAAGGCAAAATGGGGGCAATTCTATATCATTGTGTCTAAATGTAGGATGACAAAGAAGCAAGCTTAGGAGGAGATTTAGTGCTGACTAAGCATATTCTATAATCAGCACCTAGATTTAGGTATACTTGATATTTCAGTGTCGATATCTGTGTGCATCCATTTACATCAACAAAACCCTAGTGTAGATCTCACCACATAGATTTAGGCGCAGTGGGCCATATTCTATAACTAGGAGTGTAAATTTCAGAATGCCCATTTCCCCACTCATAATCACACCCCTTTTTGGTTCTGTGTGTTAGAAGTTCAGCACACATCATTACACAATACGCTTAGCAAATTGTGTGCCTAAATTCTAATCAGTGCCAATTAGTGCTCATTATTGTTTGTTAAGTGCTGTTATCAGTGCTCATTAGCTTGTCAAGCCAATTAAGGTACGTTATGTGCGGTGATTTTGACACCAAAATCTAAGTGCACTATATAGAATCCAGGGATTAGCAGTAAATTCTATATATGGTGCTAAAAAAGCCCTATTCTATAAGCCACATTTAAAGTTAGTTGCGGTTTGGTTGAAACCATGCGGAGCAAGATGGCAGCGGTACCAACTGTTCGTGCTTGTGACTAGCTCAACGCTGCTGGGGATAAACCCCTCTTTGTTTTCTTCGCTTTAAAATTTTTTTTTCTTACTTCCAATATGCCTCACACAAAGAGGAAAGGGACTGTTAGGACGGTGACCCGGCCATCGCTAACCTCAACGCCCAACCAGCAGACGATCGAGCAGTTCCTGACGCGGCATTCCACTGCTCAAGGGTTTGGAGTTCCCGCTGATGTACCTTCTTTCTGGGGGTCAGCAGCTCTGCTGGCTTCTCTCTGTTTGTGTTAGTCTTGTCTCTGTCCTGGTGTGCTGGCTGCTTCCAGCATGAACCTGATTGCTTCACTAGACCTCACCTGTGTGGGCTATGCCTCTCTAGGGAGCCAGCATCTAAGATGGCTGCCACCGGCTCTATGCCAGCTTCCAAGATGGCTCCTGCTTGTCTTTCCTGTGGGCTCACTTCCTATGTGTGTCAAGCCTCTCTTTGGGGTCAAGGTACTTCCAGCTTCTGTCCTGCTGCTGGTGACCTCATCAGTGAGAGCCTTCATAAGGAAGTGCTGTGCTGGCATTCTGGGCCTTTGCATAAGTGTTATGCTCTTAGGCCAGGTCAGGTTAGTAAGTGTGTGCTGCACTACTGCTTAGCCTCTCTCTGGGTTCCAGCCCAGTTTCTTTCTGTGTCTGTGTCTCTGTTGTCCTTCGTGGGGGTCTTCCCTGCCTCTGTCTGTCTGTGGACTGCGGGTCCTTCCTGGCTTACCCTGTGTTTGGGGTGAAGCCTCTGCTCCTGGCTTACCCTGTGTTTGGGGTGAAGTCTCTGCTCCAGGCTTACCCTGTGTTGGGGTGAAGCCTCTGTTCCTGGCTTATCCTGGGTTGGGGTGAAACCTTTGTCCGGGTTTGTTCTCTATCTGTATGCGAAGCCTCAGCCTTTGTGGGTTCCCCAGTCAGTGTGTGGAACGGCTGTGGCTTCAGTCCCTTGGCCTGTTCTTCCTGGTTACTCTGTTTGCTGTGCTGCCTGCCCAAGACCCTTGGCCTGTTATTCCTGGTTTGCTCTCTTTACCCTGAATCCTGCCTTGCCTTGTCTGTGTGCCTACCCTGCTTGTATATCCTGAGTGTATATCCTGAATCCTGTCTCTGTCTAGCTAGTGTGTATTTCC
Organism: Microcaecilia unicolor; assembly: GCF_901765095.1. Classification (NCBI taxonomy): domain Eukaryota; kingdom Metazoa; phylum Chordata; class Amphibia; order Gymnophiona; family Siphonopidae; genus Microcaecilia; species Microcaecilia unicolor. The sequence continues at coordinate 63,418,299 of NC_044037.1, read as the reverse complement.
AGGGCGGGGTCCCTGTTTCCTGCTGCTTCCTAGCTAGTGGGTTTACCTGCTGGGTATTCCCTGATCCCCAGTCTGCCTTGCTTGCATGTTGCCCTAGTCTTTGCTCCTGCTAGCTTTCTGTATGCCTTGTGTTCCTTGGTCTGTCTTCTGGGTCTTGCTAGTGGCTGTGCAGCAGCACACTGTCTGAGTCTAGTTCCGTGTCCTGTCGCCCTCGTGTATCCCAGACCCAGGGTGGATCCTCTGGATCTTCAGTTCCTGCCTTATCCTGCATGTCCTGCCAGCCGCCTGCACTTCGGAGCTCAACTCCGGAGGAACGGTGGCTAAGTGCAGGTGAAGCTGTTCCTGTTTCGTCTGTTCTAGTTGCCTGCCTTGTACTACTCCAGTCCAGAGTTCCAGTACTGCTCTTCGGGGTATCCAGTTCAAAGGTGGTCTTGCCTGCCGCTCCTCTGCAGTGGCCCAAGGGCTCACGAACTCCAGTCCTGCCTCGAGGATCTGACAGGATGCCAAGGCCCTTGAGAACGCAACAGCCAATAACTTCTACGGCCTTGAATGCGAAGGTAACGCTGGAGACAATATGGGAGGTGCTCCAGCGCTTGGAAAATGCGGTCAGGACCTCAACAGGCAAGATTGATACTCTTTTTGAAAATGTATAAACTTTGAATAATGCATTTACCACAATGAGAGATGAGGTTAACGAGAAAATAAATCTTCTGGATGTTGATTCCACCAAAATGAAAGAAACAACTGTGAAATTAATGCAGGACAATACACTAATACATAACAGACTTGAGTACTTTTGAAAATTACAATCGGAGATTAAATCTTCGATTGTTAAATTTTCCTAAGATAGCAGTGTATTCTCCAATGGATATATTTAAACGGTATTTTGTGGAAAACCTAAAACTTACTATAGATAAAATACCACCTTTGAATAAAATTTATTATTTGCCATCAAAAAAGCTTAATGAAGCTCAACAGATTCCGCAAAGTGATTTAAATGTTTCAGAATTGTTGGAAACCTCTTTGACCTCTACAACTGATAGACAAACACTGTTGGTCTCATTTGTATTTCAACAGGACTTGGAGCTGGTGAGGAAACTGGCTCTAAGAAACCTCCATAATCCTTTTTATGGAGGGAAAATCTGGGTTTTCCCAGACGTTACTAAAATGACACAAATGAGAAGGAAAGAATTTTTATCTTTATGACCTGCTGTTTTGGCGTTAGGTGCTACTTTCAATTTAAACTATCCGTATAAATGCATTATAAAATATATGGATGTTAAAAATGTTTTTCTTTTACAGGATTACTTAAAACAATTTATAGATCAGAAAAAAATATCATGAAAACTGTTGGGAAACAACCACATTAATCCTTGGGATAAGAATGTAGAAATACAGTGGAAATCCGTTAATGCCTTTCTTTATAGTTTCTTTAATTCTCTTCTCCTGAGTGTTTTGGCTTACTCCCCTGAAAAGTGGTCTAAGACAAGATGAAAAGATTAGATTTATTTGTTGTATATATTCTCACAATATTGTTAAATCTGTTTTCCCTACTCAAGTGAAAGTTTGTAAATTGTTTAAAATGATAAATAAAAATGAAAAAAAAAAAGTTAGTTGCGGTTTATAGAATAGCACTTATGTCTGGGAATTGTGCCTAACTTGAGGCATGGCCATTTGCACCAACTGTCGACTTAGGGGGCCTTTTACTAAGGTGCGCTGAAAAAGGGCTGCGTTGTGTAGGCGCGTGTTTTGGGCGCGCCCAGATCCATTTTTCAGCATGACTGTAAAAAAGGCCTTTTTAACATTTTTTCCAAAAATGGACGTGTGGCAAAATAAAAATTGGCACGTGTCCATTTTGCGTCTAAGAACTTACCTCCATCAATTGACTTAATGGTAAGGTCTTATGCGGTAACTGTGCGGTAATAATCTATGCATGTAAAATGACGATTACCGCCCTGTTTCCGTCGAGAGCAGGAAAATAACATTTATTTTCCAGCACACATAGCAGACATGTAAAAAACGAAATTACCACCCGGGCCACGCGGTAGCTGGGTGGTAACTCCAAACTAACATGCGTAGGATGCACATACACGCCTATGTGACTTAGTAAAAGGGCCCCTTAATGAGTTTAATCTTTTCTACATTAAATTGATTTGTATTACCCTATTTTTCACTTGTACTTTTCCTTACAATATTGTGTTTACTCTTATTTATTTGTGCAACGTGGCATCTTCAATCTCTAACACTTTGATTACCAGATTTAATGTCACAGCTGTGGACTGATATGACTTGCATTAGTCTGAGAAACAAAACATTTAGCAACCTCTAGTGTTCTCGTAGGAAAATTTACTTTTGCTTATATTGGGCTAGATTCTATATATGGTGCCCAAAAATTTGGTGCTGAAAGAAGTGCTATTCTATGAGCCACGCTTAAAGTTAAGCATGGTTTATAGAATAGGGCTTATGCCTGGGAATCGTGCATAACTTTAAGCGTGACCATTTGCAATAATTGAAATGCACATTTCCCCTTTATTCTATAACTGTCCTGCTTATTTTCGAAAGAGAAGGGCGGCCACCTTCCGACACAATTGCCGGCCATATCGGCATAATCAAAAGCCAATTTTGGCCAGCTTCAACTGCTTTCCGTCGAGGGGATGGTGAAAGTTCAAGGGTGTTTGTCAGCACGGTAGCGAAGGCGGGATGGGGGCATGGTTAAGAGATAGCCGCTTTCTGCCAATAATGGAAAAAAGAAGGGCGTCCCTGACGAGCATTTGGCCGATTTTACTTGGTCCATTTTTTTTAACGACCAAGCATCAAACAGGTGCCCGAACTGACCAGATGACCACTGGAGGGAATCGGGGATGACCTCCCCTAATTTCTCCAGTGGTCACTAACCACCTCCCACCCCGAAAAAAACAACTTCAAAAACTTTTGTCTTTTTTTTTTTTTTAGAATATGTCTTTTGCTATGCCTCCATCCCTGCGATGGCAGTTGAAGATGTCCTTCCCTGCAATGGCAGTTGAGGATATCCAAAATGTTTCTGTGAGAAGGACAGCCATGCCTTTGCTATGCCTCTGACACTCTTTTTATTTATTTGGATTTTGGATCACAAGTAGCAGCAGTGGGATTTCAACCGGCCACCTCTGGATTGCATGACCAGTGCTCTAACCACTAGGCCATTCTGCCAGTCCTCCACTCCCTTGAAATTTGGCCATTCCTGTGGGGGGGCAGTATGCAGGTCCCTGGGGGGGAGGTATGTATGTGTCAGCGGAGGCATAACAAAGCCTTCTTTCAAGCATTTTGGACGTCTTCAACTGCCCCCCTCCCCCACAGGGATGGCCAAATTTCAAGGGAGTGGAGTAGAGTGGAGGAATGGCAGAGTGGCCTAGTGGTTAGAGCACTGGTCTTGCAATCTAGACGTGTCCAGTTGAAATCCCACTGCTGCTACTTGTGATCCAAAATCCAAATAAATAAATAAAAAGGGTGTCAGAGGCATAGCAAAGGTATGGCTGTCCTCACATAAATATTTTGGACGTCCTCAACTGCCATCGCTTTCCCTCCTTAAGTAAGAAAATCGTGTGCAAATGAACTAATAGCAAGCAGCTCATTTGCATGCAATTTCCTTCATGCATGCCCATTCCTTTCCAGATCAGTAAGGGAAGGGCTTTTTACATTCAGTTAGTGGGACCAGTGCACTACAAATGTTGGCTCCTCCCACAACCAAATGCCTTGGATTTGGTCGGTTTTGAGATGGCCGGCCTCGGTTTCCATTATCGGCAAAAACCGATGCTGGCTATCTCAAACCCGGCGATCTCAACATTTATGTCGAGATTTGGCCGGCCCCAACCATATGATAGAAAAAAAGATGGCTGGCCATCTTTTTCGAAAATACTGTTGGCTCCGCCCATTTGCGGAGCCGGCCCTAGAGGTGGCTGGCGCCGTTCGATTATGCCCCTCTATGAATATTAAATTTTAGGAACACCCCCATTCTGTCCATGGCTCTCCCATTTCCATGCCCCCCCCCCTCCTTTTGAACTCACTGATAAAATTTAAGCACAGATCCCGTGTCTAAATTTATGCATGTATATTTCAATTAATTGTAATCATGTCAATAATCACTTAACAAGCCAATTATTGGTGCTAATTAGCTCATTATTCAATTAAATGAATGCACAAATTTGGCATGAACCAAAATTTGTGTGCACAATTGTTAGCAACTTTTATAGAATGAGGGGGTCAGTTCCAATTCTATAACAGCATTACAGCATACTAACCCGCTATAGAATAGTAGCACAGTACCGCTTTGGTGTGTCAAGACTTAGCAGTAACAGCTAAAGCTAGGTCATTGGCAGGCACAGGCTGATGCGCCTAAGCGTACTAGGACTAGGGGCGATGCAAAGAAATTACTAAGCAGTAAATTTAAAATGAATCGGAGAAAATATTTCTTCAATCAGAGTAATTAAACTCTGGAATTCGCTGCCAGAGAATGAGGTAAATACAGTTAGCTTAGCAGGGTTTTAAAAAAGTTTGGGTATTTTCCTAAAAGAAAAGTCCATAAGCTTGGGGAAATCCACTGCGTATTTCTAGGATAACTAATCAAAAAAAGTACTATATGGCAGTGTTCCACCTCTGTACTATGTAACATACACAACCTCTAGTTGGTGGAGACACCAACAGCATACAGTGCTGCTGCTTATTAAGGGGACGTCTCATCCAGTCACTAAGGCAATTTCAATCACATCAGTGATGAGTCTAAAGACGCGACAATTTTATAATCATTGACAGCCCCCAACCTCCTAAAGTGCAACAAAAAACAGTCACTCAAAAATATATATTTATCCAGTGCTCTATACTACGTCTTGAATAACTGTGTTAGTCTCTTTTTTATAATTTTTCGTTATTTGCTTCTATCGCTCAATATGTTAACTGCAGCACTCTTGCTTCAACTTTTGCCAATAGCAGGAACACATCAAACCGCCACAGATTTCACAGTGTCAGGCTCATCTCTCTCAATGCTGTGCCATATGACTGTTGAAAGAAGAGACACAGTGAGCCACAGGCAGAGTCTTTCTCTGCAATTCATCCCAGGTATACACTGCATTCCGTCTATTCATGTAACAGAATCAGGAACAAAATTGAGGCACTTAACTGCAATTAATCCCCGGTATACACTAGATCCCGACAGGAGCCTGTTTCGCACTGACAGCTTTGTCAAGGGAAATTCTTCGTGTACCTTAGAGTAACAGCAAACAGACTCCCAAGGTCCAGCTGTTACATGAATAGATGGAATGCAGTGTATACCTGGGATGAATTGCAGAGAAGGACTCTGCCTGTGGCTCACTGTGTCTCTTCTTTCAACAGTCTGTCATATGGCACAGCATTGAGAGAGATGTGCCTGACACTGTGAAATCTGTGGCGGTTTGATGTGTTCCTGCTATTGGCAAAAGTTGAAGCAAGAGTGCTGCAGTTAACATATTGAGCGATAGAAGCAAATAACGAAAAATTATAAAAAGAGACTAACACAGTTATTCAAGATGTAGTATAGAGCACTGGATAAATATATATTTTTGAGTGACTGTTTTTTGTTGCACTTTAGGAGGTTGGGGGCTGTCAATGATTATAAAATTGTCATGTCTTTAGCAGGGGCGTAGCCACGGGTGGGCCTGGGTGGGCCTGGGCCCACCCAATTTGGGGTCAGGCCTGCCCAGCAGCACAGCGATTCCGGAGGCTCCGGTCCCCATCATCATCCATTCCCCCGTGGCGTGCCGCAACTTTCACCCCCATCTTCCCTCACCCTCGCAGGCCTGCCCAGCAGCAATTTCGATCGCAGGCAGCTCCTTCGGCTCGCACACGCTGCCTGCCGGCTGCCGCTCAAATCTCCTTGCAGCTACTAGCAGCGCTAACCCGGAAGCCTGTCCTCTGAGCTTCTGGGTTAGCGCTGCTAGTAGCTGCAAGAAGATTTGAGCGGCAGCCGGCAGGCAGCATGTGCGAGCCGAAGGAGCTGCCTGTGATCGGAATCGCTGCTGGGCGGGCCTGCAAGGGTGAGGGAAGATGGGGGTGAAAGTTGCGGCACGCAACGGGGCAAGGGATGATGGGGAAAAGATGTTGGAATGGGGGAGGGAAGACGGGGACAGCAGCTGCACGGGGTGGGGGGAGGGAAGAAGATGGAAGGAAAGATGCTGCACAGGGAGGAGGGAAGATGGAATGATGAGGCATGGTGGGTGGGGGAGAAGCTGCATGGGGAAGAAGGGAGAGATCCACTAAAGGGGTGGAGGGGTCAGGAAGGGAGAAGTCTTGGCTGCATATGAGGTGGAGGAGAGGGAGACATGCTGCATAGAGAGGGGATAGGTGGCGAGAGGGGGAGATATGTTAAACATAGGGGTGGAGAGGAGGGCAAAATGGTGGGCATAGGGGTGGAGGGAAGGGAGAAATGTTAGACATGCTGGTAGAGGGGAGGAAGGTAGATATGCTGTATGGGAAGGGGAGAGAGACGTTGGACAGTGGGAATGAGAGGGGGAGATAGACATGGGGGTGGATGAGAGGTACACAGTAGGTGGTGAGGGGGGAAATCCTGGGTCATGGGGGAAAGGGCTACTACTATTACTATTTAACAGGAATGAAGAGAGAAGGGGCAGGAAAATATAAGGCTACCATGGTGGGGTGGGGAGGGGATCAGATGCTGGTTAGAAGGGTGGAGGGAGAAGATGATGGGAATGGTGGAACCCTGTGGGAGAGGGCAAGAGGGGGAGGAGGGGGTGGCAAGGAAATGAATGAGAGATAGTGATTACAGAGGGTAGAAATATGGTAATTGGGAGTAGATTAAAGATAAAAGAGAAAGTAGGGATGGGGAGGAGTAAGATGGGGAATGGGAGAGCTAGTGGGTGAAAGAAGAAGATGGAAATTTGATAGGTAGTTGAAAAGTAAAAAGGAGACAAAGAAGGGTGAGAGAGAGGCAGAAAAGAGCTACAAAGGAATGACCAACATGTCAGAGGCAGGAATATTGAGGGAACAGACAGGAGAGAGGAGAAAAGACAAATGGACTACAGCCGCTTGAAGAAGAATTAGCAGACGGCAGAGAGGAAAGCAGAAAAGAGAAATTGGAACCAGCAAGATGGAAAAATAAAATGTCCAGACAACAAAGGTAGAAACAAAGCATTTTATTTCAAATGTTTTAAATGGAATATGTTAGCTTTTGGAAATGTGCATAGGAAATGTCTTTGTATTGTGTTCTGTAGAAAAGGAAATGCATGTTTTGTGTCTCCAGTGTAGCAGTAATGCTATGTTTAACTTCTTGGGGTTCCTTTTCAATTTTTGTCTAAATATTTTTATTTCTAATTTGTGATCCCTTGTTCTGTGTTTGGTGAGGTTCTGTTGGTGTGATAGTAATGGCAGGTGGAAAATTGGAAGGGAGGCAAAGAGGAGAGGGAATCGGGGAGGGGAGCCCTCCTTTATTTTCTGACCTGGGCCAAGTAGGTCTTACAACAGTCCTAACCCTTGCTGTATAGCTGGTGAGGATTCCCAGGCATCCCCAGCTAAGGACCTCCTCCAAAGGCGGCCAGAACTCCCTTCTACCAAGCTCTGGCAACAGCATCCTTGAGCCATCGACAGCTAAGCATGTGTGGGGTGCTGGCATCAGTGGCTTAGGGTCATTGCTGCTGCCTGCCAAGCTTGGTAAAAGAGAGTTCTGGCCACCTTCAGAGAAAGTCTTCAGCTGACTGAGCTTGAGGATCCTCATTAGCTAAAGTATTTATATTTTGAGGTGGAGGTAGGGCGGAGCAGAGAAAATTTTGTGCCCACCCACTTTGGGCTCAGGCCCACCCAAAACTGGCTGTCTGGCTACGCCACTGGTCTTTAGGCTCATCACTGATGTGATTGAAATTGCCTTAGTGACTGGATGAGACGTCCCCTTAATAAGCAGCGGCACTGTATGCTGTTGGTGTCTCCACCAACTAGAGGTTGTGTATATTTCTAGGATAAGCAGCATAAAATCTACTTTACTATTCTGGGATTTTGCGAGGTACTTGTGACCTGGATTGGCCACTTCTGGAAATAGGATACTGGGTCTGATGGACTTCAGTCAGTCCCAGTATGGCAATGCTTATGTTCTTATGTACCTTGCAATGTGACTCTGATACTATTCTATAAGGTGCGCACACTGCTAATTGGAACACCCATGACACACTCATGCTTTACCCACTAGTACAGCCCATTTGCTACTTTTTGCCTTGTGACTAGTGCATCAGTTTTATAGAACAGCACCCAACACTTACATATGTAAATGCCAATTTGTGAAATCTGTAGGTTTTTAATATTTTCACATAATTTTCACATAAGCTGATGGGATTTGAATGGTTGTATTACAAATTGTTTGCTCTGACTGAATTCATTAAAACCTTTTTTTTTCTGGTGACTTTAGTCACCTTTTCCCAGAGATGGCCACATATGTGCACCTAATCTATAAATTTTAGAGTGTGCAATTGGCACCTAAATAATTGCCTTTTATTTATTTATTTATGGCATTTATATCCCACATTGTGATTTTAAAATTCTATTATCACATGCACTTTTCAATTGCTTTGAAGAAAATACAAAATACCCCCAGTTTCCATTGGCCCCAAATGTTTAAAAGCAAACCCTAGGAAGAGTTTGGCTTTGCAAAACGTTTGTAGGTCCATTGGAAAATAGTACTTGTGAATTTGCAAATCTTTTGCAGTACCTATGAGCAAGAGTGAAATAATTCTCATATGCTCTAGTATGTTATATTTGTGGTACCACATCTTATACTCTGCTTGAATAAACACTCAGAAATCAAGTACCAACAGCTATGTTTTCATCAGATCAATAAAGACTGTGCTATCAATTATAGTAGGAAAATTATTGAGACAGCGGCATTTTAATGGTGCAAGAGTAGAAAATTATTTTCCCAAATTACAGAAATAAAGAGGGCAGGCATCAATCTTTCTGTCAGTGCCCACTATATAGCTTACCCAGCTGAAACTAAAGTGAGTATGGTCTTTTTGGACAGTTCTTACATAAAATCTTTAACAAGGCAAGTAAAACAAGGGCAGAAAAAAAAATTCATAAATATATCACAAGAACAACTTCAAGAAATCTAGAATGTTAAATTCAAACCTTGATACATCTCAGCTATAGAGGAACTTCACCATGAAATATTGCTAAAAATGAGTTGATCTAATTCATTTCAATAATTTTTGAACCTCTGCTGAACCAGGAAGCAGGTCCCAGATGAAATGCAGGTATGTTCTTTTGGTTGCTTTAGGGCTAAGAAAGATCACAAGGGTAGGGTTAAATGGTCAGTATTCTCAATGGAGAAGGATAGTTAGTGGGGTTCTCCAGGGGTCTGTGCTGGGACAGCTGCTTTTTAACATATTTATAAATGACCTAGAGATGGGAGTAATTGGTGAAGTAACTAAATTTGCTGATGACACAAAGTTATTCAAAGTTGTTAAATTGCAAGAGGATTGTAAAAATTACAAGAGGACCATACAAGACAGGGAGACAGGGCATCTAAATGGCAGATGACGTTTAATGTGAGCAAGTGCAAAGTGATGCACGTGGGAAAGAGGAACCCGAATTATAATGTGAGCAAGTGCAAAGTGATGCACGTAACGCAAGGTTCCAAGTTAGGAGTCACCGACCAAGAAAGGGATCTAGGTGTCGTATTTGATGATACATTGAAACCTTCTGCTCAGTGTGCTGCGGTGGCTAAGAAAGCACATAGAATGTTAAGTATTATTAGGAAAGGAATGGAAAACAAAAATGAGCATATTATAATGTCTTTGTATCACTCCATGGTGCGACTGCATCTTGAATAGTGTGTTCAATTCTGGTCACCGGTGCAACTGCACCTCGAATAGTGTGTTCAATTCTGGTTGCCACATCTCAAAAAAGATATAATGGAATTAGAAAAAGATGCAGAGAAGGGTGATGAAAATGATAAAGGGTATGGGACGACTTCCCTATGAGAAAAGGCTAAATCAGCTATGGCTCTTCAGCTTGGAGGAAAGACGGTTGAGGGGAGATATGATAGAGGTCTATAAAATAATGAGTGGAGTGGATGCATCTGTTTACTCTTTCCAAAAATCCTAGGACTAGGGGGCATGCGATGAAGCTACAAAGTAGTAAATTTAAAACTAATCATAGAAAATGTTTCTTCACTCAACGTGTAATTAAAGTCTGGAATTCATAGCCAGATAATGTGGTAAAGGAGGTTAACTTAGCAGGGTTTAGGCAGCTTCGTAAAGGAAAAGACCATAGACCATTATTAAATTGAATTTGGGGAAAATCGACTGCTTATTTCTAGGATAAGCAGCATACAATGATTTGTACTTTTTTGTGATCTTGCTTGGTATTGTGACCTGGATTGGCCACTGTTGGAAACAGGATGCTGGGGTTGATGGACCTTTGATCTGTACCAAAATCACTGTGCTGCATGCATTGGGGCATGGTTTGTTCTCTCTCTCTCATAACCCCTCCCTATAAGCATCAAAGCCCATCTCCTTACCTCCTATAACTCCTAACATCCCTTTAAGCATCAGAAAACATCCCCTCATTACCTCCATAGCCCTTGGCAACATCCTTATAGGCATCAGGAACAAATCCCTCATCCCCCTATTACCCCTAGATATATCCCTATTAGCATCAGAAACCATCCTCTTGTTACCCCCATAGCCCTTAGCAACATCCCTATACGCTTTAAAAATTTTCCCTCTAAAGCAATTTCTCACTAACACATTTACTGGAGCACCTTCTTCCAATGCTGGTTGGTGCACAGCATATCTTGAAAGACCCTTACATTTGGCCACAAATTTAAGGAGGAGTAAAAGCATCCAAAAACACTCTTACTCCTTGTTTGCATTGATCATTTGGATCTTTTTTCACTTTCACCCCTGTCATTTTGTGCTTGCTTCTCTTGTGGAAGTTGTGGACCCCCTTTTCATTTTTTTTTGCCCACAAAATTAAGGATCCTTATTCCTGAAATAAGGCTTAAGCAACATCCACTTGTCTATTTCAGAGACAAGGGCAACAGTAGGGTGGTCTACATCTGTATATCATCCTGGGTGGCCTGCCAGAAAGGTAAACAAGTCCACACTTCTAATATTCATAGCAACCCCTCCCCCTAAATACTTACTTCATCATTTTCTAATTGTCTTGCCACTGATGTGTAATACATCTTGGCTATTTCAATAGTTATTGCATTGGGGATCAGCAATATTTCTCTCCTATCATCTAATTACTCCTGTGGGGAAGACAGTAGCTTCGTCTTAAGGAAGTTCAAAACCCACAAGTTTCACATTTGGAAACTATTTTCAAGATATTCTAGTTTGATGTAAAAAGTTAGTCCATCCTACAAAAAAATACACCACAGAGGCTTCCAGTGATTCAGCTGTTTACAATTAACAAAAGTGAACCTTTTAAATTATTTTATGCCACCTTTCACAAAATATAAAAGTAACTAATGGCAAGACAAATTAAAATCATTGTATTAAAATTTAGTTAATAAATGTAAGTTTAAAACAATTTACAAGTACCTAACTGTACTGTTCAGAATACACCAAGCACCTGTACGCACAGCTAAATTTAGTTGTGGGCAGTTATGCCAAGTAAAACTTGGTGTAAATGCTGATGCTTAAATTAGGTGCAAACCGGGTGTAAGAAGGAATGGATCCTCAGAAGCTTAGCGGAGATTGGGTGGCAGAGCCAGTGGTGGGAGGCGGGGCTAGTGCTGGGTAGACTTCTATGGTCTGTGCATTGAAAATGGCAGATACAAATCAAAGTCAGCACATATGAGTTTATCTTGTTGGGCAGACTGGATAGACTGTACAGGGCTTTCTCTGCTGTCATCTACTATGTTAATATCCAGCTCATTTTCGAAAGTGATTGCCAGCCATCTTCCGACATAAATTGGGAGATGGCCGGCGATCTCTTGAACCCGGCCAAATCGGTATAATCGAAAGCCGATTTTGGCCGGGTTCAACTGCTTTCCTTCGCAGAGCTGGCGAAATATCAAGGGGCGTGTCAGTAGGGTAGTGGGGGTGGGATGGGGGCGTGCTCACGAGATGGCCAGCTTCGCCCAATAATGAAAAAAAAAAGCCAGGCTTCTAGAGCATTTTGCCGGCTGTACTTGGTCCCTTTTTTTTTCCACAACCAAGCTTCAAAAAGGAGTCCCAAATGACCAAATGACCACTGGAGGGAATTGGGGATGACCTCCCCTTACTCCCCCAGTGGTCACCAACCCCCTCCCACCCCACAAAAAAATAAAAAACATTTTTTTGCCAGCCTCTATGCCAGCCTGAAATGTCATATCCAGCTCCATGAGAGCAGTATGCAGGTCCCTGGAGCAGTTTTTAGTGGGTGCAGTGCACTTCAGACAGGTGGACCCAGCCCCACCTCCCCCCCCCCCCACCTGTTACACTTGTGGTGGTAAATGGGAGCCCAAAGCCCACTGTACCCACATGTAGGTGCCCCCCTTCACCCCTAAGGGCTATGATAATGGTGCAGAGTTGTGGGGAATGGGTTTTGAGGGGGATTTGGGGGGCTCAGCACCCAAGGTAAGGGAGCTATGCAGTTGGGAGCAATTTGTGAAGTCCACTGCAGTGCCCCCTAGGGTGCCCGGTTGGTGTCCTGGCATGTCAGGGGGACCAGTGCACTACAAATGCTGGCTCCTCTCATGACCAAATGCCTTGGATTTGGCCGGGTTTGAGATCACCAGCATTATTTTCCATTATGGCCGAAAACCAATGCCGGCCATCTCAAACCCGGCAAACTCTGATATTTGGCCGGGCCCAACCGTATTAGCGAAAAAAAAGATGGCCGGCCATCTGTTTCGGAAATACGGTTGGCTCCGCCCACTTATGGCCGGCCAGCTATTTGGCCGGCGCCTTTCGATTATGCCCCTCTATGTTACTATGTGTATTCTATAACAAGGTGTATAGATTTTAGTAATGTCAACAACCCACCCATTCCATGCTCCTTTTCAACTATGCAACTAAGAATTTACACACATCATGTTACAGAATATGCTTAGACATTTGTGCACGTAAATTCTAATTAATACAAATTAGTGTCAATAATTGCTTGTTAATTGGCAATTAGCAGCGCTGATTAAAGTTGTGTACGCAAATCCAGAATATGACCAGATTTGCGTGCACAACTTAAATTGTGCTACATAGAATCTGGGGGGAGGGTGTAATATGGTGCCTGTGTGGTATGGGTCTGCCCTATGCAGTAAATATAGAGCAGATGCTTGGCACAGTCCCTGCATGTACCACTTGGTCTTTGCACTTAACCTTTGCAGGTAAGGTGTGATAAATGCAAAGAAACTTACTGTACATTAATAAAAAGGCCCCTCTATTCCATTGACTATCTAGACATAGAAACATATCAGATTTTTTTGCTTAAATTCTTTAACTTCCCTCCCTGTTGAGAGTTCTGACAATTGTTTTGTGAATATACTGCACAAACTGGCATGCAGGACCTCAATTTATCTCAAAGATACATAGGACCCATCACATTGAAAATGTTATAAATCATAGTCAATGCTTTAAATGTAATCCTCTTCTCTACCTCCAGGCAATGCAAATCTGCTAAGGCAGGAGACATATGATCTCTTAATCCAAGCTGCAGTATGTAATCGGGCTGATGCATTCTGGATATTCTGTAATCTTTCCACTACCTGTTTAGGTAGATTCAGATATGAATAAGTATAGAAATACAGCCTAGCAGTTATGGGTACATGAATAATAGCCACAGAAAATCCTCCTTTGAGAATAACAACTGAATTGATTAAAATTGTTTCAAATGAAAATGACAATTTCTCACCACAATAGAAATATGTGCCTCCATAGATATAAAATTATATGGTCACACTTCCATGCATAGCACTGGATCTTTCAACTCTAGTGAATGACCCTTTACTATTGTTTGAGGCATATGAAAAGTAGAGATGGTTTTGAATTTATAAAGCTTCAGCCTTGCTTTGATTCAGCAGTAAAAATTTCAAACACATCCAGTTTGCAATCAGAGCAAAACACTTTTGCAAATTCAAAATCTTCTCCTTGTCATTAGTGCCCAGTAGTAAATACAGCTGAATGTCATCAGGAAAGAAAAAGATACATCAAATGATAAGATAAGCCAATGGCCTGAGATAAATATTGATTAAAAGGGGAGAATGTATGAAGGACATTTCTGTAACAAGGCACTCCTTTGAGCATGTATGTGCATAAAAAATTAGCATTTCTACACATGACCGCCCTACAACTATTCTATAGGCATGCAAGGGGATATACATGTGGGTGGAGCATGGGAGAGATGGGTGGAGCTCCTAGTTATGCATGTTACCTTATAGACATTAGTTACAAGTGCCTTTGCTACATTTAGGCACTCACAGTTATGCTATTTCTATGGTTGAAGAAGTTTCAGGTGCCTAAATTTAAGGCACATCCCCCCTCCCCCCTCCCCCCCCCCCCCCCCCCCGATATTCAGCTTTTGGCAGAAAGCACTTTGACTGCCTGCCACCGGCGTTAAACATTAATATTCAATGATGGGCATTTCTGGTAATCACATTGAATATCTGGGGGGGGTTTTTCCACCACTGAACACTTAGGGGCCCTTTTACCATTCTGCGGTAAAAAAGGCCCTGTGGTAGTGGCAGTGGCCATTTTTGCTGCGTGCTAAGGCCCCTTTTACCACAGCAGGTAAAAAGGCTTCAAAAATACATGGCCATGTGGTAACATTGCTCTTACCACGTGGCCATGAGAGGGAAACACCACCACCCATTGAGGTAGCGGTAAGGGTTTGTACCTGTACAGGTTCCAGTGTTAATCCGGTGGTAACCAAGTAGTATGCTGCCTAATAACTGCCAGGTAACTGTCATGTAAAAAAAATCAAGCCCTATTTTTTCCAGTGTGAAAATGGCATGTACTGGGGCTGGAACTACCGCCGGCGTCCACGCTGGGTCAGTGGTAGCTCCAAATTGGCACACGGTAAACCTACAGTGGGCTTACTACTGCTTTGTAAAAGGGCCATTTAGCCTGTTAAGCCAATATTCAGTGGCTGACCAGTTAAGTTATAGTGGTTAAAGATAGGGCTGCTATTTATGAGGTCTGATTTAACCGTTAATCTTATTCAGCCTGGCGCTGAATGTCTGTGCCTAGCCATGATGTAGCTGGTTTAGTGGTATATGCTAACTGCAGTGGCTGTTTCTGACTGGTTAAATAGCGCTGAATATAGAGGATTGATACTGGGTTAAGCTAGTATTATATAACAAATTCTGGGCTTCTAGATACTATTATAGAATAGACCGTTCCCATACAGAATCAGGTGCCTAACAGTGCTGGAAAACTTCTGATCTGTCCCTGCATCTTCCATGGCCATGCCTCCTTCGGATTACATATTATGAGATTTAGGCACCCTGTTTTATAGAATAGTTTACAGACAGATGTGTGCACAGATCCTAATCTGTGCCTATTAGCGTCAATAATTGGTTGTTGGCATCCAATTATTGATGGTTAACAGCTCATTAGCCAATTAAGTTGTGCGCACATCTCAGGAACGTGCCCAAATTTGAGCACTTAAATCTGGATCACAAATTTAGAATCTGGGGGTTAGTGAGGATCCACTTACTGCCTCCTCAAATAGATGTTTTTAGTATGTCCGTGCTAATTGCAAAGAGTCAACGTGTACTAAAGAACATTTCAGAGTAGTAACTTCAGTGGACATGTTGGGTGCACTAACAGATACCTCACAGCCTTTGCACTTATTCGGGGTAATCCTCTGTAGATTGCCTAAAAGTTAAGCATCTGGATGATGGTTGCTAGGAGCAAATTATATAATGGCTGTTGTGTGTGCAACTATGGCTACAGAATACCAGCAGTAGTCCATAGTTATGCACCTAACCTTAGGTGCGAGCGCTTATGCCGGCTCAATGGCTGACATAAATGCTAATATTTTGTAACCTGTGCACATAACTGACTAACAAGCTCCCAGCCTGTGATGCCCCTCCAGGTCCACCCCCCTTTGAAGTTGCATGCTCTTTAATTTGAGCACACAATTTATGGAATACTGACAAGTGCAAAACTGATAATAGGTGCCAATTAAAACCAACTACAGCCTGTTATTTCTCATTAACACCAATTGTAGCCTCATTATTATACTAAGTTATGCAAGCAACTAGGCTTATTCTATGATTTGCATGTGCAATTTTGCACTCTAATAGGAAATGTGGGCACACAACTTTCTACAAGTAGGGGGATTGAGCATTAATTTTGCTGTTAAAGTACGATAGATGCAAAAATGTACTGTACTGTAGTAAAAGAACTCCTAAATAATGCATTTGCCACTGGCATATGTAAGGCGAGGCAGTGAGGGCAGTCCACCCTGGATGCTGTCAGCAAGAGGGTGCACAGAGCAGGCGTGTGGCTATCAGCTCTGCCGGTCCCCTGCCCCAGAACAGGAAGTTGACATCAGAGAGGGCAGGGGAGCAGCAGAGCCAACAGCCGTGCCTGCTCTACACAACCCCTTGCTTGGAGGAGGGGAATGTGCTCTGCCCCAGGTGCCATATAAGGTGCACCACTGCCATCTGCCAAAAACAAACAGTACATCAGAATAATACATTTAATTTAATTCCCATCCTCTCAAGCCTTCAGAATAATATTTCATAACCTAATTGCTCAATGCAATGCTTAAATCTAAAACAATCAGCACTAATGACTGGCCCTGTCATTGAATGGCTGTGTTTTTTTGTAGATGCCCTGCTTTTCAGTGACACTTTCAACCCCTATTGACTTATGCAAATGAGTTTCCACAATGTCTCCTCATATATTCACACATCCCTTGGTGTCCCCACAGGCCACTTCTGTCATCACTGCATTCATTCCCAATCCTAAAAAAAATATAGCATGGGTCATCAATTGTAGCAACTAATAATGTTTCTGTACTCTGTTAGAATTTGAACTCACCTTATCACTTACCAATTAATTCTTGTCACAAAAATCATGTAACTGCCGCCTTAGCAATACTTTTTTTCAGTCACCTTCTCTTTAAAGGCAAAGAGGCCCTTTTACTAAGTTGTGCACCAACACAGCAAAAATGGCCTAAAGTGGGACATGCTAATTATTTTTATGTATTTTTGAAGAGGTGTGTCAGGGCAGAGTGTGGGCATCCCTGCACTAACTAGTTAGTACATCTATATTACCACATACTAACAGGTTAGCACAAGGTATTGTGTGAGCTCTTACCGCCTACAAAATAGGTGGCAGTTAAGTGCTCATGCGGTAATTTTTGAAAAAGGCCATGCACTAATGTCAACATTTGTGCATGACAATTAATGGGAAAATCAGATTTTTTTTACAACCATGGTAAAAATGACCTTAGTGCAAGGGAAAGACCCGCGAAAGGGAGCTATAAGGTCAACTTTTAACACACCTTAGGAAAAAGACCCCCCAAGTTTGAATTTTAACATCAGCTGAGCCACTGATTTAAAAAAAAAAAAATGATCTAAAACATTTAGGTGCCCTTTTACTAAGGCGTGACTAAACGTGGCCTGTGCTGGTGTAGGAACGTATTTTGGACGCACGCTGGTCCATTTCCTCAGAGCGCCTGGAAAAAAGGCATTTTTTTTTGTGTGCCAGAAAATAGATGTGCGGCAAAATGAAAACCAGCATGTGTCCATTTTTGGCCTGAGACCTTACTGCCACCCATTGACTTAGCAGTAAGTCTCACGTGCTAACCAGGTGGTAAACGGTCAACGTGTGTCAACTGACAATTTCCGCTGGGCAAGCGCCACACAGTAGAAAATAGAAAATATTTTCTACTGTGTGTTTTGGGCATGCACCAAATATGGAATTACTGAACGGGGAACGCGGTAGCCGGGCAGTAGTGCCGATTTGATGCACGTTGGATGTGTGTATGCACCTACTGTATGCACCTTTGTAAAAGGGACCCTTACTTAAATGATTAGGAATGCAAAGACATTTTGTCCATAATGTTTCATTGTTTATTTCCTTTCCTTTTTCATTTTTTAGGACTTTTTGTTTATTTAAAATAAAAATAAAACCAACAATGAAAGTTAAAAATTAAGGGGCCCTTTTACCAAAGGATGTTAAATCCTAATGAGTGCTTAACATGTGAGAAAATGCTTACTATATATTTATGTGGATTGTTTTTTGAGACTTCATGTCTTACAGACTACAGATTTTATGCTTCTTTTATAAAGTAGCACTACCAATTAGTGGTGCGCTAAGGGCCCCCTTTACCATACTGCAATAAAAAGGGGGCCCATACTTGCATTGGGATTCTACTTCTAGGAGGCAGGCACCATTTTGGCAGTGGATAGTAGGTCCCAGGGAGGGAATGGCTATGAAGGGCCAGCACTTGGCTGTTGAGGGGTGGGATTAGGGCTGAAATTCAAATCTGGAGGGATGCTTTTGCCTCCTAAACAATACTCACTTGCCCTGTCCTTTATCCTCACCTATTTTTTCCCTTACCCTTAATTGTTCTGTTTGTTTGCTTGTCTTATTTAGATTGTAAGCTCTTTGAGCAGGGACTGTCTTTTTGTGTCTGGTGTACAGCGCTGCGTATGCCTTGTAGCGCTATAGAAATGATAAATAGTAGTAGTAGTAGGATGATCAGGGCTGGAATTGAAATCAGGAGGGGGGGGGGTCGGGACTGGAATTAGGAGGGGAATCAAGGCTGGAATTGGAATCAGTGGGACAACTGGGAACAGCTCATGTAGGGTGAGGGGGTGAATCAAAGGAAGGGGTGCAGATGGGGAGGTAGGTGCACCACAGCAGCGGCTTTTTAATTGTTTATATATTTATTGAGTGTCCCATATGCAGTGCCTGACAGTGCAGGTCTTCCCAACCTATCAGACATTGCCTGTAACATGGTGTCTGTGTGGTAAATCTCTGCTTGTATGGTAAATGCAGGGCAGATGATGACCATGCCCCCCTGCATTTACTGCACAGCCTTTGCATTTACTGCATGGCAATTTTGGCATTAACCATGTGGTAAGTGCAACCTTTACCACTGCACTGTTATAAACCAAAAATTCTCCCTCAGCCACAAAAGCAATTCCAGGTCCAAATAAACTGTTAGCTGACACTTATGCCTGAGATGCAAATGCCGATATTTAGATTTTCTTTTAACATATATTTTTTGGAGGTTCCATGCGAATCTTTTCATTAGCACCTGGGATTTGCAAAAAGAAAACAAAAAAAAAAAAAACAATGTGGGAACACTTACCGCCTCCGTAGTGCTCCCATATTAACTCAAAATTACACATTTAGGGCTGGATTCTGTATAAGGCATGGTGAGTAACGTGCATTAAACTGTGTGTGCGGCCCATTTATGTGTGTTACTCAATTGAGTAATGAGGCAATCATTGATGATAATTGGCTGATAACAACCAACATCGCTAAATTACAAGGAGTGGAGGAGTGGCCTAGTGGTTCGAGCACCAGTCTTGCAATCCAGAGGTGGCCAGTTCAAATTGCACTGCTGCTCCTTTTGATCTTGGGCAAGTCACTTAACCCTTCATTGTCTCAGGTACAAACTTAGATTGTGAGAGAAATATCCAGAGTACCTGAATGTAACTCACCTTGAGCTACTACTGAAAAAGGTGTGAGCAAAATCTAAATAAATAAATAAATAAATGTGTAGCTGAAAAGGGGGCATGGCCATGGGAGGAGTGTGTGTGTGTGACAGGGCATTACTTGGGTTTACATACGTTGATATAGAATTCAGGGGGACAAGATGGCGATTAGGGAGGTCATGTGTATCTGAGCTCCTGATTCCCAATGGACACTATTGAGGAAGCAGTACTCATACCCCAGAATTATCATGGGGAACAGGAAAGGGAAAACCAGGGTACTGCCCTCCTCCAATCCTGCAACCCTGAAAGTTCCGCTCTTCGACAGTCGATGTTGGAGAAATTTGGCATTCAGAAACTGGAAACACCGATGCCCGTGTTGGTTAGATCCAATGAATCTTAGCCAGATCGAAGCATAGAGGCAACTTCGTTGAGTCCGCCCTTGCATATAGTCCCCCTGTGACCCGGAAGCAGTTTGATGTTGGCAGAGACGCAGCAGGAGACATCGTCCAAAGAGTCGAGTCTTCAGGCATCTGGAGGAGGCCCTGCCGCTACTTCAACCCCAGAAATGTCACCTTTGAAAAATGTGAGGGTGAATAACCCCATTTCTCCCTTTAATCTGGGAGCTGCTTCTCATGGAACCGGAGGCCACAGAAAACCAGCAGTAGTAACGAGGAGATCCTGTGGGACGCTATACAGGGATTGAACACTACCCTTATTCAGGTAACAAATTCAAAAATATCCTTGTAGATGTTTTGTATCTATAAATAAGATAAACTATATATTTCTTGACCCAAAGAAAATGCAAGAATATATATTATCTAAGGAAAAGGGTGATGCTCCTACCTGAATTCTCACATAGGATAATACGCTTGTAATGCTAACTAGCGAGCAGAATGTGCTCCCCTCTCAGATTGATTATTTGTTTTGAATTTCATATTAATTTCCTGTATCTTGTCTCAAAATTGTGGTCAATGTTAGAAGTTAAAATTGCCTAACCTTTTTAAGGGATAATGTTTCATTTTACTTTATATTTCTGATTTCTGGGCATTTGTATAAATATGAATGTAATATTGAAAATGCATAAAAAAAAATTCAGGGGCATGCGCCAACACTTAGGTGCAGGTACTTATACCAGGTTTTTAATGGTGTAAATGGTCACACCTATACGTAGGTTCATTCTCCAATTCTATGCCCTATTCTATACACTGCGCCTAACTGTAGATGTGTTATATAGAATAGCGCTAGATGTGTTAATCGGATACATCTAGGTTTCAGACGTCATTTACAGAAACTGGCCCTTGGTGCATTCTAATGAGAACGCACTAACTGGTTAACATTTCTATGCCAATTCACCACCCATGACACACCCCCTCCAAAAAATATTTTTGTGGTCATCGTGTGGAAAAGGGGATATTACAACAAAATACTTTAATATGTTTTACGGTAAGCATTTTCTTACATGTTAAGCACACATTAGGAGTAACACTCTTTGGTAAAAGGGTCCTGAAGTTTTTACTTTCATTATTGATTTTATTTTTATTTTAAATCAACAAAAAGTGCTAAAACAATAAATTAAAAAGGAAATAAACAATGAAACAATATGGAAAAATGTCTGTGCATTTTTAATCATCATAGGACTGGCTGAGCTTGACTGTATCTATAGTCTGCTTAAATTATACAAGGATTATTACAAGATTTGATTTAGTTGATTAGCAAAACCCCTGTGGATTTCTCAACAGTGCAATGGTAGGATATGAGATTAAGATAGCAATTCTGATCATCAAAATGTATTTACTGTTATAATATTGGATTACTAATGTGGTTAGCCACCATTTTGGAATTAGAAAGAAAAGCTTTAAAATGTTGCAAAAATAATTATGTTTTATTACTTGTAATTAGGCCTTGTAGTTCTTAGGCTTAATTTTGTTTTCAGCAAAATAAGCAAATTAGAAATCAGCTTTTCCCTTATGGGTAGGCATCCCTAATGTGGTCAATGTACATCATTGTATTCTTTTTTCTCTTCGCCTTTCATGTCATCATCTATAACAGGTGAGGAGTGAAAGCAAATGAAACAGCCAAAAAAAAACCTACTAATGTCCTTTCCTGAAAACATAATTACTTGCATAAACAGTGCAATCCGCTTAAGTGCAAGGGTCTGGGACCATGCAGTTAACCAGAGCGTGCACTTAACCGTTGTGACCCAAAGAAGCTTGACGTCTGATAAACATATGTACAGTACTGTTTATTATACGTACAGTATACAGTCTCCGTTAACTGATGTTATACAGTCTCCGTTAACTGACGTTAGGCTTACTTGAAGTAATCAGTCATAGTCCTCTGTACACTCTTGTGTCTGTGAGTTCCATAGGCTATGTCTGCCAGACGGTAAAAACTGTCATAGCACTGACATCCAGTGGCCTCCAGATAGGCTTGCACGGTGTTGAGACTCTCCAGCGCTCTTACAAAAGTGACAGGAGGTTGTTGAATTTCATCAGCATGTGCCTCGATGCTCATTTCATCATCTGTTTCATCATCAGCCGTTGCCTGCGTGTAGGTGCATATCTGAACATCAGTGCTGTTGTCAGCTGTTTGTAGATTGTAATCAACAGCTACGTAGTGATGAAACTCCTCTTCAGTAACACTGGCTGGGATGTCAATAGCCTGTTCATCTGACGCATTTGAACAGCTGTGTCTGTTTCATCCCTCTCCACATCCTTAACAAAGCTTGCCCGCTTCTAGCAGTTCACAATGGATGCCTGTGTAACATGATTCCAGGCTTCTTTCTGCATATGTAGGGAATCCAACAGTGATAGATTACGAGCCAGTTTAACAGCACGTTTATCCTTGCTAGTCTGGTCATCCTTAATGCTGATCAGACAACGTAGCACAAGAGCCCGATAATGTTGTTTGAAATTGGCTATTATGCCCTGAGCCATAGGTTGAATCAGAGAGGTAGTGCTTGGTGGCAGGAAGACCACCTTGACCTTAGACAGCCTGACATCATCACTGCATGCAGCACAATTATCACAAAGCAACAAAATTTGACACTTTTGTACCCACATTCTAGTGTCTAACTTCTTTAGTCACTGCTTCCCAATTTCCCCAGTCATCCATGAATTTGCGTTAGCCTCCTATGACACAGGAAGTCAATTAACATTCTTGAAGCAACGGGGCTGTTTGCTGTTTCCAGTGATGAGTGGTTCCAACTTCTCACTCCCATCCATATTGCAGCAAAGGAGGATCGTCAGTCAGTCCTTCAACGTTTTACCTCCTGTAGTTTCGGCCTATTTGAATGTAAGTGTTCCATCTGGAATCGCTCGCCAGTAGAGACCATTTTCATCAGCATTGAAAATGTCACGAGGTGCAAACTCGTTCAAGATGGTAGGAAGCACTGAAACAACCCAATTTTCAGCACCAAAGTCATCAGCGTCTTGTTTTCCACCATGCTGTTTCTTGAATTTTATGTTGTTCCTCTCCTTCCATCTTTCCAACCATCCAACAGTGGCTTTGAATTCAGTTAGTTCAAGACTTTCAGCTAGCTGATTAGCTTTCTCCATAAGCAGTGGACCACTGATAGGAAACTGTCTGCTTCTGACTTGAGAAAACAACTGAAGAAGAGCATCTTCTACCTCCTCAGCTTTTCCCGCCCGTTTTCGTTTCCGGTGTGGATTTGTTTTGCCAGTCTTCCATAAGCTGGTCTTTCTGCTTCAAGATACGTGAAATTTGACTGGAATTGACACCATATTCTTTAGCAATAGATGCTTGACTTTGTTTTCTAATTTTTTAAGAACTTCTATTTGTTCAGCCAGTGTTAAAGTCTTACAATGACGACTCCCGTGTACACTCTAACAGCATTCTTTCACTTCTTCTGCCTGTGGCAGTTAACCAATGAGATTTCAAATTTACCACCCCTTTGTCATGTGCCAATCGACTTCCATATTCCACGTGTGGGCTTATGCGGAGTCTTTCCTGCAGAGGAGCGGTCTTCAACCATGTATATAAGTGAATCTTGCACTTAAGTTTGTCCCCATAGAAATTGATGGCGCCAAAAACGGGACCGAAGTACGGCATGCAGTTAAACAGAGCGTGCGCTTATCCGACGTGCACTTAAATGGAGTGCACTCTATATGTTCTGAGATTTTCTCTCTTGAGAGAGCACATTCACATAAAATTGTGCATTCTGGAAGTATGCATTTATGAAGATGCTTTGCTGTAATGATTAACCTTCTTTCTTTTTATACTAGCATCTTTGAAAGCTCTCCTCCTTGTGACAGATAATTTAATATGCAGGGAAAGTTTGAGGCACGTGTGTCAGACTGAAAGCAAATCTATCTATAAAAAATGTCTGTTTATCAGATCTCTTGCCAGCCCTCTTGCTCTGACCTTAATGCAGCAGTGGTACCATTTTAATTTTTTAAGTAATTCATTTGATAGATGGAAAAAATAATTAAATATAGCAGTTTGTGATTAGAGTGTAAACCTTTGCCTGTTTCTTGAGTAATCAAACTGAGTTTCTTCATTTTTCTTATATAATGATAGATCACTGTTTTGGCAATGGGATTATTAACATTTGCTGAGCTGTGGAACAGTACAAGGGTTGTGGTATTTGGTAAGAGGGGTAGGTATGATAGCATGGGAGAGGAGGTAATGGTGAGGAAACAGGTCAACAAAGGTTTAAGGTGGTGAGGGGTTAATAGGACAAGGACAGTTGCTAAGGGGAATCGTGTGCAGGGATTGATTTGGTTTTTGTATGGGCTAAGGGCATAGAAAAATTAGATGGAAGGGTGTGTATTTTTGGAGAATTTTATTTTGTGGAGGTTGGGTAAAAGGTATATGGGTTATAAAGTTGTGTTTTGGTTGGAAAAAGGTGGGGGGCAAGTGGGCTTGCCATTTTAAAATTGTTTTTTGCCCACGTGGTCCCTCCCTTTATTCTTTTATTTTGGAGATTGCTGGTGGTGACTATTGGGGAACAGTTGGTATGTGGATTTAAGTAGCTTGTAATTGATTGATGATGGGGGTTTGGGAGGGGGGGTCGCAGCTACGGAAGAAGGGAGGGTTTTTCCAGGTGGCCAGCATCTATAGGTTGTTAAAGATTTTAAGCAAATTTATTGCTGTAGTATTTTTGTGTGTATTACCGCCACAGGTTGAAACGAGGCCTGGTGACACTGCAGGTTTCGAGGGAGGAATTGCTTCAGTTTGAACATTAATTCATGTAGGGGCCCTTTTACAAAGAGGTGGTAGGGCTGCAATCGAGTTTGCATGTGGCGAATTATCCCTATGGTAGTGGCAGCAGGATCACCCAGCGGCCCAGTGGTAGTTCCAGATCTAATGCTAGTGGGCGGGTAGTGGGCGTGCCTGGCGGCGCTGTCACCATCTAAATAGGAGGTGGTATGAACTCTAGCAGTAAATGGCCACGCAGCAAGTACTACATGGCCATTTACTGCTTCCTTAAAAAATAAAATAAAAACCTTTTTACCTGCAGTGGTAAAAGGTGGCCTTGGCACACAGCAATCCCATGTGCCAATGTCACTACCATGACATAGTAAAAGGGCCCCTTAACCCTCCATTGCCTTAGGTACAAAAACTTAGATTGTGAGCCCACTAGGGACAGAGAAATTACCTTCATATTGGACTGGAATCTATATACAGCACAGAAAATAAAACCTGCACTTAGTACTAGTCTATAACCATGCTTAACGTTAGGTTTGGCTTATGGAAAACAAGCAGCACTGGGACCCACATCCATTTACACCAACTAAGACCTTTGTGAATGCCTGCTCCTAACTAGGCACAGATCGGGCGTATTCTATAAAAGTGTGTGGTTTCTAGGAACGTCCATGGCCACACCCCCTTTTCAGATCCATGCATTAGAAGTTACATACACCATTTTACAGAATATGCACACAAAGTTCTAATTAGTGTGAATTAGTGCCGATAATTGCTCTTTATTGGCCAAATATCAACACTGATTAGCTTGTTAAACAATTAAGTTGCGTGAGCAATTTGACCACACTGCCAAATTTGCATGTTGTGAAAATGATGAGGCTTGTGTGATAATGAAGCTCCCACCTCAGGATCCCAGGTCCCTCTTTCACTCAGGGTGAGCTGGTTCTCAGTATGCAGATTTTATGCAAATTAATCTACTACCCTTTTCTGCTCAGGGTGACCTGCTTCTCACAAGGCAAACATAGTCAGCATAGTCAGGTCATTTACAAACACATCTTTATTTCCCTCTCTGGGGCACACTTCTTTTAGCTTAAAACACTTTCACAAGCTTTAACAGTTCTTCCAGCTTAACCATTTCTTCCTACTCAGTGCAATCTGCCATTTTAAACATTTCTTCTTGCACAGTTCATTATCCATAGATTTCTTCCCCCTGAGCCCTCTCACACAGCCATTTGGGCTCAGTCTTAACTCAGTCCTTGGACTCTTCTCACTGAGCTGTCTCCCACAGGCCTTTGGGCTCAGTACTAACTCAGTCCCCGGACACACAGTACCTCTTCACTGTTTTAGACACACAGTCTTTTCAGCTGGGACACACAGTACCTCTTTGAACACATAGTTCTTATACCTGGCTACTCCAGGGCCTTCTTACCCCATCCAGCTTCCTTCTGGGGACACACCGTTCTACTACCAGGCCAAAGGACACAGCCAGTACTTCTCATGGGGATTCCCTGGCTTCAGCTACCAGCCCCTTTTTCAGCTGCCAGCTCTCCTTTCCCCCTTCTCCCTCAGGCGGGGTACTAAGTGGTTAAGGGCTAAACAGGACTCAGCCCTCCTCCTTTCCCCCTTCTCCCTCAGGCGGGGTACTAAGTGGTTAAGGGCTAAACAGGACTCAGCCCTCCTCCTTTCCCCCTCTCCCTCAGGCGGGGTACTAAGTGGTTAATGGCCAAACAGGACCCAGCCCATAACCTGCTGCACCTGTTTCCATCTCCAGGACTCTCCCCGGTCCTAGCGACCTCCAGCTATACCTCCCCTTTCTGGCTCCCTTCAGCAACTCACCCAGCCCTTCTCCCTGGACATTTTAGGGCAACACCGCCCTCTAGGGGCCTAACCAGGGTAAGACAGCCTCTTCCTTATTACATAGTCCAACTTTATTCGCCATATATAGAATCTGGGGGATTATGTTTACAACACTTTGTATGTCTAGTGCTACAGAAATGATTAGTAGCTTAATAAAAAGGGCCCCTAAGTGACTTACTCAAGATAACAAGAAGCTTCAGAGGAATTTGAACTGGGATCCCCAGCTACTATTAGGCTCCTCCTCCACTGATTGTGATCACAAAGGGGTAAATTCTATAAATGGCATTGTTACAGTTAGAGGATAGTTTACAAAGAAATTTTTTTAAAAACATAGGGGGTCTTTTACAAAGACGTAGTAGTATTTTTAGCGTTTGCTAATGATTAATGTGTGCTAAATGCTAGAGACGCCCATAGGAATATATGTGCATCTCTAGCTTTTAGTGCACGCTTATTTTTAGTGTGCACTAAAAACGCTAGCACAACTTTGTAAAAAGGGTCCATAATAAGAATTATAATCTTTCATTGTTTTATATTTCTTCAATAACTCTGTGGCAAGTAATATCAAATAATTTAAAAAAAATATAAGAAATGGCAGTGCACGTGTCTTCCCTGGATGGCATTTAGGGGCCCTTTTACTAAGCCACGTTGGCACCTATGTGTGCCCAATGTGCGCCAAATTGGAGTTACCACCAGGTTACTGCGTGGCCCGCGAGGTAATTTCAATTTTGGTGTACGTTCACTATGCGTACCCAAAAAATAGTATTTTCTTTTCTGTCGCGTGTCATTTGACACGCATAGACCATTACCACCCGGTTACCGCGTAAGATCTTACCACTAGGTCAATGGCTTGCAGTAAGGTCTCAGATTCAAAATGGACGCACAGCAATTTTCATTTTGCTGCATGTCCATTTTCGTCAAAAATATTAAAAAAGGCATTTTTTGTAGATGCGCCCAAAACACACGTCTACACTACTACAGGCCATTTTTCAGTGCACCTTAATAAAAGGACCCATTATTTATTTTTTTGTTTGTTTGTGTTTGAAGCACTATGCTACACAATTGTACACATATGCGCCACTATCTCTTGGCTCAACTTTACTTTTATTACTTAAGGCTTGAGCCCACAGAAAGTAAAATGAAAGGCGGCAATTCTACAAGTCAGTATCTCATTTTTGGTGTCAGAAAGGGGTGTGATTAGTGCTAATTCTATAACGACTTAAGGACTCACCTAAACCATTGTAGAATATTAGCACAAAGCTGCATTAGCATGCCAACGTTCAGGCATGCCTACTTATGAAAGGTCAATGTCTAATATAAGTGAGAACATAAATGTGATGGTATTACATAACTAGTGTATGTCGCTGGTGACTTGCCCATGATACACCCATGCTCAGCCCTTATATATGACCCCGACATTTGTGCTCTAAACGATTCATTTGTGTTGTAAATGATTTAGAATAGCACATACCACTTACACACATAACTGTCAATTACTGGTGTCAATCATGCTCATATGTGTTTTATTCATTTTATTGTTTGTTGTAAGCCACATTGAACTTGAGTCTATTTCAGGCTAATGTGAGGTATAAGAGGCCCTTTTACTAAACTGCGGTAGGTTCTACGCGGGTGCTACCCGCCAGGCCAGAGTGCCCCCTTGGCAGGCAATTTCAGATCCGGTGCGCGCCCATAACACCTGGATGAATTTTTTATTTCCTCCCACGCAAGCCGTTTCCAGCAGTAATCGGCAATTGGCGTGCACTGACCGGTCACCACACATGTAGCGTGTGAGCCTTTACTGCTAGATCAATGGGTGACATTAAGGGCTCAGGCTGGTTTTAGATGCACGCTGGTTTCAGTTTTACCACATGCACTTTACCCATCAAATTAAAAAAAAAAACACCTTTTTTGAAGATGCGGTAACAACTGGCCCGGCACATGCCTCATGCACACGTCTACACTGCCGCAGTCCTCTTTTTACCATGGCTTAGTAAAAGGGCCGTTAAATGTAATGAATAAATAAATAAATACTATTTCATAAACTAAGCACAATATTGAGACTACATTCAGTAAATTATACCCAAATTTGGATGCCCCCCAAAATTAGTGCCAAGTTGGGCATCATGTATAAAATAGCGTGTAGTGCCAGGATCCACACCCAACCTTTGGGTGTGAGGGTTTACATCACCTGAAACCTGGTGTTTATGATGTGATTAAAGCGAAACTGCTTTGTTTAAATTTTTCTTTTAATTATTTACTGATATCTAGTGGCACACATGGACCACCATAATGTGGACTAGTATGCTGATATATTATGTTTTTTTAGTATTGGATTATTTGTTTCCATTTATTTTTTGATTAATGTCAAATAAAACATTTTTAATAATAAAAAAAAGATTTACACACCCATCTTTATTGAATAGCGCTTAAGTAAGACGTGTGCGTAAATCCAAATTGTTGCCAATTAATGCCAATAATTGATTGTTCGCACCAATTATTGGCACTAACTGGCTCATTACTCAATTAAATTGTATGCGCAGATTAGGCACATGCCCAAATTTGTGTGCGCAGTTTTGAGAGCTATTTATAGAATTTGGGGGGAATTTAGGCACCAACTTATAGAATTGTATTTCGCTTATATAAATGTATGACAGGGAAAAAAAAGCTGATTTCCAGTGCCAAACTGTCCAAATGCTAATTACATTGGCATCTCTATACATCCTGTTACAGCACAGATGTGCTAATGCTTGCTTTCACTGAATGTTTATGACCTGCATAGGCCCCATAACACTAACAATCTGCTCTGGCAGTTTGTTTTGGTTTTGTCTGTTGGGAAAAATGTGTTTCATTAATTCAGTAGCTTATTTCAAACTACAGTTTCCAATTCTGAAGGCCATTTTGATTTTCTCTTTGGAGATAACCACTTAGCTCTCCCTAATTTTCCTTTAATCTTTTGCTGATAAAAACGGTTCTAATATAAGAAGGTATATACTCTAACTGGTAATGTAATGTCTACTTTGTAGTATTTTAATAATTTACACACAGATGTGACCATATATGTAATAGCTTTCCTTGAATTGAACCCAGTACCTCATAGGCTAAGATGTAGAAAGTTGCAGCAGAGCAACAGAAGCTATTTAAGCTGCACCCTGAGCTGCTAGAATGTGACCATGAGGGCAGACAAAAAAACCCACCCCTGGAGAAGCACCCTGGGCCACCAAAGGTGTGAATTATCAATGGCAGTATATCAGGAAGTTCAGCAGACACACCCTTGCTGGTTCATCAGTTTTTTTGTTTTTTTGGGGGGGGGGGGGGCTAACCTGCATCTACTGCTATACTAGCTCTTTTTTTTTTTTTTTTTAGCTTCAGTGCAAGTTCTTCCCTACTTGCTTCATGCTTGATTCCTGCTCTACCCTTGGTTCATATTTCTCATCATATTCCTAGATCATGGTTCTCATTCTACCTGTGATTCCTTCCACACTCATTTTCTGCTCCAGTCTGGCTCCTGCCTGGTTTCTGCCTTGCTCTACTCAACCTTGTGCTTAGCCTATCCATCCACGCTTTTGCTCAGGGGAGGTCCTGACAGTATGGGCTAGATTCTATATATTGCGCCGTAAAAATCAGCATGGAATAAATTTCCGCCTCAGTGTATTCTGTAAGCAGCACCTATATATAGGCGTAGACGTAGTATATAGAACATGCTTAGATGATATCACAGTGCTTAAAGTTATGCAATTTACACCAAGGAAAATGTGACAAATACCGGTGCATAGATTTAGCTGCAGAGGGGCATATTCTATAAATGTGTAAAAATGTTGGAATGCCCATGAAATGCCCATTCCCCTACCCAAATCCACACCCCGTTTTGACTCCACGCATTGGGATTTAGGCGCTGTGCATTACAGAATACGCTTAGCAAATTATGCACGTAAATTCTAATTATTGCCAATTAGTGCTCATTATTGCTTGTTAAGTGCTGTTAAAAATGCTGATTGGCTTTTTAAGTAAATTAAGTTATGCACATTTTTATAGAATACGCTTGGATTTCAGCATGGAATGCTAGGCACAATAAAAGAAATCTGGCGGTATGTGCTTAAATGATCTATCATAAAATTGCACCTAATGGAAAAGAATAAGAAAGCAAAAGTAACCCCTTTGAAAAACTAAATGAGGAAAAACAAGAAGTGACAACAAAGGGATATTTATTAAAAATGTCACAAACACTGAGGGCATGACCAAGATGGCGCCGACACGCTGAGAGGAGTGAGGCTGTTTAGGAGGGCTTGCTGAAGATTTCTGAATTGAATTGATTACCAGTGCAGCTATGCCTCATACTAAAAGAAAGGGGATTGTAAGGTCCTTACCGCTTCCAGCCTTTGCATTTTCCCTGAAGCAGCAAACCCTCAACAGCTTCAAAACTCCGGTGCCCACGGACTTTAACTGGGGGAAGTTCCGTTGTGTGTGCCGAGGGAAGAACCTCAGCACCCCTGGTTCATGAAACAACATTATCACCCCCGGAAGCCGAGATACCACCATGTCTTGCCGAATTGTGGGTGGAGATGACGGGTCCCAAAAATGTGGAAGGCGCTGGAATTGGGCCCTGTGGTAGCGGTTCCTCATCAGGGCATCCAGCAGTGGAAGCGGAGATCTTGGATAAGAAGGGTGTATTGAACTCTCCCGTGGTGCTAACCCTTGACGCCCTCTGGCAGGCAATTGAGAAACTGAACTTTTTTGTTACAAAATCAACCCAGGAAACAACAACACTAGTTTCAACAGTGGAGCAGCTTTCCAAATCGATGGATAAATTAAAGCAGAACTTCATTGATCAGGTACTAAAATATCAAGCTGATGTTGTGACTATTAAGGACAATGTTTCAGCAGTTATGAAAGATAATTCATTTATATGTCAAAAAATAGAACAAATTGAAAATTATAACAGACGTCTAAATATGAGGATATTGAACTTCCCAAGGCCTGTTGGAATTCTTCCTTTAGAACTATTTAAAAAATACCTTATTGAAAATTTGAAAATTTCAGCTCAAAATATTCCTCCTATAAATAAGATATTTTTTCTTCCGGAAAAGAAGAGACAAGTAGGTTCTTATGAAGAAATGGATCAGGTCCAGGAAGAAGAGAAATTGGATTATTTAAGAAATATTTCCTTGATTTTGGAGGACTCATTATCAGAAGTAACAAAAAGGGCCACATTATTGGTATCATTTGTATTTGAACAAGACTTTAATGCCATTTTGAAGTTATACTTTAAAAATGTTAACCAAAAATTTTGTGGTCAAAAATTAAGGATATTCCCAGATGTCACTAGATCTACTCAAGACAAATGGAAACGTTTCTTAGATATGAGAGATGAAACAAAATTGTTGAGGGCTACTTTCCTTTATAGCTTACCCTTGTAAATGCATAGTTAAATATTTGGGAATCAAATATGGGTTTTTTTTTTGTACCAGATCATCTTAGGGCTTTCATAGACCTAAAGAGGGTATCAGGGGAATTAACAACTGTTAAATAGGCTGTATGATTTAACGTAGGGTGGGCTGGGCCTTTCCTTGTTTATTGTATTCCACTTTGATTTCCTTAAATGTTATGGTCACTCCCCAAGTTCATGGTCTAAGGAAGGGTTAAATATGAAACAAAAATGAAGTCAAAAAAGTTTTTTCCTTTTTTTTCTTTGTATATGAAGACATATTGAATTTGTATTATTTTCCTGTGTTGCATGTAACAAGTTATTATTTATGTAATATAAGTAAAGCAATAAAAATAAAATAAAAAAACAAAAAATAAAATAAAAATGTCACAAAGATCAACTAAAAAAAAAAAACATACAGTTCATAGGAATCAATAAAATTATATCAAGACTCAACATAGTCCTGCATTTTGGAACACAGTGCTCTTGCCTCAGGAGTCCCAACTTCAGCTGGACTTGTAAATCCTTCATTTCTTATTGGTCTCGTTATTATTCTTAATGCTTAGATCAGACAACCTTGTTTTTTTACTGATTTAAGCCAGAATTATGTGGTCTTTTAGTTTTTTGTTGCTAAAATGAATTGTTCAGGTTGTTAATCAGCTGGTTTCATTTTGCTGTCACAGCCCAATAGAGTGGGGGGGGGGGGGCTGTTTGATGGTGCTGTGTTTATTTATATCTTTAAACAGTACAAGAGATTTAGAAGTCCAGTTGAAATTGAGACTCCTGAGGCCGAAATGCAGGACTGTGTCACGTCTTGATGTCATTTTTATCGATCCCTATGGACTATGGGGTCCCTTTACAAAGGGCACATGTTGTGTATGTGCACTGGGCCATTTCTTTATCGCATCTGAAAAAAGAGGGTCTTTATTATGGCTCGGGAAATGGACGTGCGGCAAAATTAAAACTAGTGCGCACTTATTTACGGCCTGAGCCCTTAATGTCACCCATTGACTTAGTGGTAAGGGCTCACATGCTACCCGCATGGTAACTGTGCAGCACGCGCCAAATGCCGATTACCACCAGAAATGCTCCCTGTGATAGAAAATAGAAAATGATTTTCTACCATGGGATTTGGTGCATGCCAAACTCGGAATTATCACCAGGCGCATCCACCAGCCCAGCGGTAGTGCCGATGTGGTGCACGCAACCTGCGCGTTAGCCCTCTCGCACCTTTGTAGAAGGGCCCTTTTAGTTGATCTTTGTGACGTTTTTTGGTTGGCACTTCTTTGGTCATTCCACTTTTTGTTTTGTTTTTCCTCATCTAATGGAAAAGTACACACCATGACTATTATCCAATGTTGCTCATCCATTTTGGCACAAATAATACTGCTAAGTACCCCTCAGAATGTATCAAAAGTGACTCAATGGCTGTGGGAAAGAGGGTGATGCAGACAGATACACAGGTGGTGCTCTCGTCGATCCTCCCCGTTGAGGGTAAAGGCCAAGGCAGAGAAGCTCGCATCCTGGAGATGAATATGTGGCTATGCAGATAGAGTCTTCAAGAGCTTTTTGGCTTCCTGGACCATGGGGTGCTTTTTCAAAGGCTGCTGAGTACGACTTATTTACTAAGCTGCATTTTCTATTGTTGGAAGTTAGCATTCTAGTTAATATGGCACTGCTGCAGTTAATGTATATACATTTCTTCATTAACAATGAATGTGGAACAGGGTGGAGAGTAGGTAGAGACTGGTTGGAGAATGGACGGGGACTGGGAACTACATGGGCGGGGACTGGGAACTATAGTTAACTCAGAGATAATTTCAGTTACCTACATCATGTTATCTGCAATACAGCTAAGACATGGAAAATATATTTCCTCTGTGTTAATTGTATGAGAAGATACTGGGAATGCCCTAAACAGTTAGAAGCTTTATAGTTACTGCATAGTAATTTTGGCAATTATCATTCAGTAACTGCACTTTAGTAAACAGGGCACTCAGAACCCCTTTTACTAAGCCGTGTAGGCATCTATGCGCACCCAACGTGTGCCAAAATGAACTTACTGCCCAACTACAGCGTGGCTCTTGCGGTAATTTCATTTTTGGCACACGTCCATTTTTGGGAAAAAGAGAGGCCTCTTTTACAGGCACTCTGAAAAATACTTCTGTACGCACCCAAAACCCGTGCCTACACTACCGCAGGCCACTTTTTACCACAGCTTAGTAAAAGGACCCCTCAGTGTGAGAATATAATAATACAACAGCTCAAGGATGTATTTCTAGAATTTGAGTTATCTACAGCGTGATTTTTTTTTTACAGGCCAGTGTGCAGTCTATACAAGGATATCACCATGATTTTTTGAGAGTATTGCCAGTTGGGAAAATTGGTGTTGGTTTACACAACTTATTACATTAAAGGCTGGTTTTCACATAAGGGCTGGTTTAGAAGGTATATCACTTAGAAAGCTGAGTGAACATACCAGCCCGTTAGCACTTACACAGTGTTTTAATTACACATAAAATGAGTAACCTGATGAAAGAAGTGCTACACCACTAGGCAGCAGTGTAACTGAGTGCCGAAAATAGTGGGAATATCTGAGGGTACTCAAAACAAAAAAAAACATATATATACATATTATGGCAATACTTTGGAATATATTAGTATGAACTTCCATTAGGTGTTTGGTCTTAAAACATCTTAAAGTCTGGTGCTCCCTCATCCATAGCTTTGTTGAATTTAACCATTTATTTAAAAAAATAGTGGCAACTGAATTGACATTTCTGATGTATAAGTAAGTTATCTTTGTCTTTCTCAAAATGAAAGGATATATTCTCACTCTGGCAACTTGTTTTATAGGACACATAACAGTTAAAAGTGTTCTCCCAACAAACACTTTTTCAACTTGACAAAAGGGAACAAGGCTTTAGATCCCAACTGTATTATCAAACCCTTTTGATAAAGGCAGTGTTATTGTCTTTCTGACAAGAGAGATGTATATTGTAGAGACTAAACAAGTCTCAGATTCCCTCAGCTATAGATTGTGACCATGTCATTTTACAGAGGAGTGTTTCATCATTGAAGGTATGAGGCAAGTGTGACTTTGACTGGAAAAGAAAGTGAACTTCTTGATGCACTTTTTTTTCCCTAAAAATTTGTATCATCTATACATGTCTTCCTATATCTGGGAAGTGATCTGTTTTTGAGCTGTTTTCTATTTCGTAGACAAGTTGTTAAAAATCTTTTGTCTTGTCTCTTTGGTCATAAGTTAAAGTCCCTCATGTGTTGAAAATCCTTCATACAGTGACTATGCTTTCTGATAATGCATTACTGTTACCATGGATATGGAATTCCTGTGTAACAGGCTGCTTCTGATAGGATTCTTATATAATCTGATATCTGTCATTACTCTGCAGAACAATTTTTTGTATTTGAGTGGTCTGTGCATGTTGCTTTTTCAGAACATGCACATATATGTGCCCTGCATATATATTTTTGTGTTCAATTTGACCCTCTCCATAGATATTATGGGAATAGTTAAATCCCAATAACCTGCCACATTTTTTAAAATAATTGTTCAGCTTTATTTGCTTGCTTCTTTGTTTCACTATACAGTAGATATAATCAACTTTTTCATATATAAATCACTATATCTAGGCTGATAAAGAAACACATTTAAAAAATCCAATGACTAGTTCATTTTTTACTAAAGTGAGGTATGTTTTTGCATTTATCACACCTTAACTGCAGAGGATAAGGTTTATCTGTGTGGTAAATAAAGGGGACATGAAGCATCTGCCCTGCATTCATGCACAGGGCAGAATCTTAAAGGGCAATTCTATAACAAGCCACTTACATTTACACAACAAATGAGTGCCTCAATGTTCAGAATTCTGATTTTTAGGCACCTACAAATAGGCAATCAAATGATATAGGACATATTTGTAAAGGGGCGATTACATGCGTGGGCCATAGGCGGGGCAGACATTTAGACAGGCAACTTACAGACTACTGTGAGTTGCTCATGTGCCTGCTATATTTAGGCAGAAGCGGAACCAGGTTGATGGAGCGGGGGGAGCGAGAGCGGACTTCCGTCGGCGCCAGCGCACATTTTCAGTGCAACACGACTAGAAAAATTAGGCGACATCACCAGCAGAACTCCATTTGGGGGAGCGGCCGCTCCCCTGGTGCCCCACCTAGCTATGCCACTGAATTTAGGCATTCCTGTTTAAGACAGATCCATTGCCAGGGCACCAAAATGCACATTAGTATTCTATTTGCACACTTGGGACCCAAGAGTCCATACAGAACAGGCTTTCAACTTGCGTTATCGAGGTGCCTAAATGGAGGTGCTGTGTTGTGGAATTGCCCCCTTACTGCACAGGCACTGAGTTACGTGCATTGGTGAATATTGTGAGATTACCTACACTATTTGACAAAGAATGCAACACAGTGCTAGGTCAATGCTTTAAAAAAATGCTCCGGTTGCACATCTTTCTGATTTTTCTTCCCAAATCTGATCTCCCTCAGCTCACTCCCCTTAATCAGACCCCCCATATTTCAACCTTCTAATCAGACTCACTAATCCAATACCCCCAAAGAGATGATGCCCTTGATCCAATTACTTCTCAAAGCCCCCCCCCCCTTCAAAGTGGCCCTCTAAAAGCATACTCACATTTCCCCCCACCTCAACCATGCCGGGGCTTACACATGCATCTCCCTGGTAGTGTAGTGGTCTGAGCTGTGATCAGTCCCCCTTTGTTCCCATCTTGATGCTGGCTTGGGTTCCAAATAGTGTAAATGACTCCTAGCAGTTTAACTAAAGCTGTGCTATTGGTAATCATCACAGTTACCATGTGATACTAATCTACATTAGTTGTCACAGCTAGCCACACCTACACTTCACCCCTATCATGCCCTCGACCCATCCCTTCTTGTATTGAGTAGGTCGTGTGTGTGTGTGTGTGTGTGCGTGCGTGCAAGGATCCAAAAATGTTATAGAACTCTCTTAAAATGTTGCAAAGAGCTCTAAAACTATATAACAACCATTCTAATTTTCTTTTGTAGCATATTAATTATAATACATTTTTAATGTTGCCGATCACATTTTACTCACACAAAGAAACAAATATGAATCTGTTCAAAAAGCAAGTAGGTCTTGGATCAAAAAACATAAGATATCAAAATATTGCAAGTCTCTTTCATTTTCATCTACTACCTACCATGAATGTATATAAAAGAAATCAATAGGTATAGACAGAGCTGTTGGATAGGAATAATAGATTGAAAGAGGATAAAAGACCTCCAGTCTACAGTCTCTGTGTTATAAAACAACCTCAATTGCAAAGTACTTCTTGATTAGTACAAGGAAAAGAAAATAAGCTGTTAGAAACAACTATTAAAAGGAGTACTGATGTGTTTCGTAGGAAGCATGGATCAGCTCTAAATATCTTGTTGAAATAAAATGTATAAATTCTTATAGCAGTTTGTGGGCCTGGAGGTACAATTCTACATAACTATCCACTTTCATACATCTACCTGTCCATTTCTTACAAAATCTGTTTTGCACAGTCTGTTCAACTGGATCATATCATTACAAACACAAAATGTACTATTCCTTAGAATGATTAAATAGCAGTTTATCTGTGAGATTAAAGAACTGTCAGATTTAAGTACATTTATATGTCTTTTCTCTCACTAGCTGGTTGCAGGTCATCCATTACGCCAATAGGATACATAATAAGTCCATTAGTAACTTGAGCACACAGTAACCTTGACCTTCAGTGCTATGTAAAGCTTTCTAAAAGTAAAGCAATCAAAAGCCCCCACAAGCAAAGTCTTATCTTGAGTGTCTACTAAGTGATTCAGGAAACAAAAGGAAAATAGCAGCACAAGTTAAGCCTGTCAAATGTAACTAGATTTGAACACAGGCATCATTTTTTGGAAGGTCCCAAATGATACTTTAGGACCTGAACATATTTTCTGCACTGATGTTCTGAATTACCTGTGGCTGAATCCAGGCCTCCAAGCTCGATTCTTTTGAAGGTGTTTGGGGTCTGCCCACTTCTTTTATAAGCTATTGAAAGAAGAATAAACATTGTTGTCAACATTATGCTTATCCAACACAATAAAACAGAACATTCAAAATTTTACATGGCTGAATACACATTGAGGCGTGCCTAAGAAGCAGCCCACTTGCTGATAAGGAGCAACAATTGAACAGCGTTTTGCAGGATCTTTTCCACTGAGTCACCTCCTGTCAGTTAAACAAATGACCATGTTTATGCTTCCTGAGCTGGGAGGGTTCCACATTTGCAGTAGCAATTTAGCCTAAGTTTTCGGAAGAGGATCTCAGATCCCAAAATTAAGGTAACATCTTTCTTAGATGAGCTGGGTGGGGAGGTATAATGTACTATAGGGATGAACTTTCATTCAAAATAAATATTGTTGGTCAATAAGAGAGCACATAGAGCATTTCTTAAAGAGTGCTCTATTTTCACATAGCACATGCACATGCTTTTTCCTGAAAAATTCATATGCACACACATGCATAATGTGTCCATATATGATTGTTTGAGCATGTACATCTATAGGGAAAGAGTGCATATAATGGTGCCCATTTTCA
Source organism: Microcaecilia unicolor (assembly GCF_901765095.1). NCBI lineage: Eukaryota > Metazoa > Chordata > Amphibia > Gymnophiona > Siphonopidae > Microcaecilia > Microcaecilia unicolor. Next base: position 63,379,623 of record NC_044037.1, on the reverse strand, counting down.
AATATGATGGAGAACCCAAAATGCTTTAAAAAAAAGTCCATTTGCTAAAAACATCCAAATCCTGATTTTGGGAAGTCATTATTTAGATGTTTCAGACTGCAGTTCATCCAAATAGCAAGGAAGCATGTTGTGGGCGGGACTAGGGAGGGCCCAAAAGTAAGATGTCCTGAAGTGATGTTTGAATGGTAAGAAACACCCATGTCTAAAAAGAAGGACCTTTTTATCTAGACCTGTTTCAGTCAAGTCCAAGATACAAAAAGGTGCTCTGTAAGACACCACTAGAGATTTGGCAACCATTTCTAACAAGAACTTTGAGGGCCAGGAGCAAGTAGGATTTCCTCTTGTCCTGACTACCACTAGAATGCCAGGCCTCTTCAGGCAGGCCTAAGTGGGGGGGGGGGGGGGGGGGGTGCTATGATTTGGGGGGAGGACCCAGAGGGGTATTAAGCTTTGCTAGAGGAATGGAGAGCCGGGGGGGGGGGTCAGATTTTGCTGGATGGGAAGGTCTGGGAGTGGGATTCGGGCTTTGCTAGAGGAGCAGGAAGAAGTGGATATGACTATACTCGAGATGGAAGGCAGGGTGGAACAGATTATTCTCTGGTGGTAGGAGGGAGGGGCTATGTTTGGGGGGCAGAAGGGAAGGGAATCAGACTTTGCTTGATGTGGGATGGAGGACAATGCAGCTTCAGGCCACAATTCGGTAGTTATGTGGGTGCTGACCAATATTCAGTGCCAGCACCTGTAGAGCTAATCAGGCAAAGTTAGGACTGTTTTTTATGCAGTCCTACACACTTGATTAGATATGTGAGTGCTGGTACTAAATATTGCCTACACTCGCATAACTCCTTGCTCCTTTATGGCTCTACCTCCCATTTCACCCCTTACCTGCCCACTTTCAAAATGGCTGGTGACCGCTGATATTAAGCAGCACTGTCCAGTTATGTGCAGCTGAATACTGGTGGCTAGACAGAAAAAAGTGATTTAAATGGACAGAAGTTCTCTTGCCCATTTAAGAGGTCCTTTTATCAAGCTGCAGGAAAAAGGGCCCTGCGCTAGAGGCGGGGGCCGTTTTTCCCGTACACCAGGGCCCTGTTTAATGCAGCGGGTAAAAAGACCCCAGGCACATGACCATGCGGTAAGAGAGCTCTTACCACATGGCCGTGCGATGGGGAGCCCTTACCCATACCCATTGAGGTGGCAATAAGGGCTCCTGCACTAACCCAGTAGTAACCTGCCTGATTACTGCCAGGTTACCGTTGTGCAAGCCATTTCCGTGGGTTTTCTTTTCCCCCCAGAAATGGCACGCACTCGGGGCGGGACTACTGCCAGCGGCTACGTTGGGCCGGTGGTAGTCCCGGAAGAGCAAGCCCGCATTGGGCTTACCATCGCTCTGTAAAAGGACCTCTAAATTGCTTAGAATATAGACCCAAATGTTTTTAACGTGCATAATCACAAACTCATGTAAGTCTATTGGGCCATCTAGGAGTGAAAATCTCAATTTAGTAACTTATTGCACTTCCTTTATCTTTCTGTTGTCTTAATCAAATACTACTCCTCAATCTACATTTTTTGAGCCTCTGTCTTTTTTTTTTATAGCATTGTCCAGAAAGATTTACACATCTGGTCCAATTCTACAAAGGATTTCCATAGAAAAAGGAAGAATATCCTGGAGGGATCAGCTCCATAATTATTATATATTCTTAAGTTTATAGCAATAATTCTGTGCAAAAAATCAACCCTCTCACTGAATATCATAATTTCTTTAAAAATGTAAGCATTCCATACATTCTCTGGATAGTTTCTGAGTGAACATTTAGTCTTGTTTGTTAGCCACTCGGGAAGAGAGGTGGATTAGTGCTGCAATGAACTTTCAGCGCTGAAAATAAAGCACTAGTGAAAGTGACCCACATTCAACAGTATTTCTAATCTGATGGCTTAATGGAGTCCTTAAAGAATTACTTCTGCTGGCTCATCACAGCTCCAAATGGAATCCTTTCACCATTCTAAGCCACCTCTCAAAGATGCAAATGTGCATAATTGCTTAACTTTGCTCATAAATGTATAAGATTTTATGAGCAGAAGCAAAGGTACTATCTCAACCTCCAGAGAGTCATTTTTAGGTCTTTTGTGAGCAGTTTGTGCTGACACACTGCAGTTTATCTTTAGGTAAATAATGAATGTCAGCCCTTCACAAAAACTTTTCAATAACTTCTTGCTTAATACTGTTACATGTGTTTGGACTTTCAAATAATGTGTGATTTGTCTCCTAGAAAGTCTTTTAGTAAGTGTACTAAAGCTCTTGTTTCAGTTCAAGTGCCATAAATTGACTAAATACTCAGGGCCCTGCTTATTAAGGTGCGCTAGTGTTTTTAGCGCATGCACACTGTGTAGGCGCCCATAGGAATATTGTGGGCACCTACACAGTTAGCCCGCACTAAAAGCACTAACGTACCTCTAGTGCGGCTTAGTTAACAGGGCCCTTAGTTCATAGTTTAAATAAAGCTGCCAGATAGAAGGGCAGAGGGAATAAAGTATCTAGCTGTAGTGTTTCATATCTCAGTCACATTTGATAAAGCAGTCCTTGGAGTATTGCATTACAACCTTAACAGTTTATTAAGATCAGCTTTATCAGTGAATGCATGCTTTTATCATATTTCACGGTACAAATAATATTAAAGTCACAGTCCCCCTGATATTCAAAGTAATTTAAGTAGTGCATGGTGAAAATCCAGCATTAGCTTCCTAATGTGGGAGTGGGCAGGAAAATGGGTGTGGCATGGGAAGGCGGAGGAATGTCGGTTGTGACAGCCAGTGCATGAATTGGTACCACTCCTCGCTAGCTTTCACAACTGTCAACAGGCCAGCCAAACTTACCGTCACCTCAAGAGGAGTTGTTAGGTACAGCTGTGCTACAGGCAAGTGTAGGACCTGTCAAGTGAGGTACAGCCATCAGTCTGACTTCTGATCCTTCCTCCTCCCCCCCCCCATGTTAAATATCCTTTCAGATCAGTGAAGTACCTTTTCTGATCCCCCCCCCCCCCCCCCCCCCCATGTCAGTATAATTTATCCCTGGTACTTTTTAAGTAGTAGCCATCCAACTGAATGCTGCCCTCATTATTTCTAGAGGGAATAACCCCACAGCATCTCAGTCAGATGGTGATAGTAAAGGCAGATGAAAGAGGAGATAGAATAAAGAAATGAACCTTTGATTTATAAAAAGGCATGTCGATATTCCTGGAATGACTGAGAACCAAAATGGGGAAGGCAGAAAATCTACATTATCTGCAATCTGTCTTAGAAACATAGAAAATGACGGCAGATAAAGACCATGAGGGCAAGTCTATAAAGGGCACATACTTTCCTTTGTAGAATATTAGCACAGCAGAGCAAATACATGCTTATATATTAGGAAAGACAACTTACATTGTCTATAGAGATGGTGTAAGCATAAATTGCTAAAAATGGGTTTAAATTATTGTATTCTATAATTTGTATGCATGTAACCATGCGAGCAAACACAGCCGCAGAAAAGTTGGAAAGTGAAGCAAAAATCAATGTATCTATGTATGGGGGATGGATGACCTGTTGCCTTCACCAAGTTAGCACAAATAAAAACAAAAGTCAGTTTCTATAAATATATAAAGTTCTCGCTCTTGTTGCCTTCTCTGACAAGGCCATGGCACGCATCACTCTCTGAACTAGAGTCCCAGACTGTATCTCAGTATTCTGTAAATTTAGGCACAGGCCTAATTAGCCCTTAGTTCCAACAATACAGTTCAGAAGGGTCCAGAATAACTAGGCCCAACTGAGCTGAGCTTCTGCAGCAGCTTGCGGGTTTGTGCTGGAGGCAGAGAAGAAGGCTTCTCCTCTGTCCCCTGGGCCTCCCTGACTAATCTATGCTGAGAGTGTTTTCCCTGCCTTGACCACACCTTCCCTGCTCTGCTCTTCCTGAGTCATCTCTTTCTTGTTCTGTGATCAACCTTTTAAGGTGGCTTTGTTGGAGAGGTGTTAAGGGGGAATGGTAATTTCCACAGACTTCCTCACAGTGTGTAACTCCATCCATGTGTACAGCCACCTTCAAAATGTGCCATCATATTTAGGTGTTATTTTATAGAATAGTGCATAGACAGAATATTGGCATTGGCACTCCTACAAGCATATATGTTGGTATTCTGTGTTATTTGTGCATAAATGTTGCCCCCTTGCTACAAAATTACCCCATGTTGGGGCAAGTCTATACTTTAGTGCCAAGATGTAGATGCAACAATAGGCCATGTTTAGTGCGCATCCCATAATGACTTCAGGGCATGCCTAAGCCATTATAGAATATGAGTGCAAAGCCACACTAGTGTGCTGAAATATACCATATAGAATTTAATTCTATCTGAGTATAAGCTGAGTTAACAGTTTTCCCCTGAAAAAAAGTGGAAAACTTGAGTATAAGCTGGAGGGCACAGTGTTGGGAAACTTCAGCAGCTGATGGGCTTTATTAATCACCTGAAAATGGCAGATACAAATCAAAGTCATGTATACACATAAAGTACTAGAAAGGATTTAAGGATTAACAATGTTTTCTCCTTTTGCATAGGAAATGCCATTAAAGAACCGGGTGAATATTATACGGCTGTGGTCCTGAAGCAGCAAAATGTGAAACGGGACCGTTGACCACAGTTAAACCACGGTCAGAAAGGAGAAAGCCTGTAATTCGCCAAAGTTAAGTTGAACTGTTATATACAGCATATTTGGCACAGTGGCTTTTTATGAACATTTAGAAAAACTATTTTCAAAAACATTTTTTTCATAATAATAAGAGGAGTTGGCTTGATTGAAACGCCCATGATGATGAAGTATAGCCTTTGTCCCATATATAAAAAATTGTTGGGAGGGGCTTTTTCTTGAGGCGATTTTCCTCCTCATATTAGATAAACTTTGACTTTTTGGAGAGCTGAGTTCTATATTTATAAGATTTATTGCAAAGATTTGGAACCAGTACCCCTGTGTTTATATGTTTAGTTTGTACACATAAAGTAGCACATATGAGTTATCTTGTTGGGCAGACTAGATGGACCGTACAGATCTTTCTCTGCAGTCATCTACTATGTTACTATCCTGCTTATTTTCGAAGGAGAAGGGACACAAATCGGGAGATGGCCGGCCTTCTCCTAATGCCAGCCAAATCAGTATAATCGAAAGCCTGGCCAAAATCGGCAGAATACCGAAGGCGGGATGGGGGCGTGGTTAAGAGATGGCTGCCCTCGGAAAAAAGAAGGCCGGCCCTGATGAGCATTTGACCGACTTTACTTGGTCCCTATTTGTTTATGACCAAGCCTCGCAAATGTGCCCGAACTGACCAGATGACCACCGGAGGGAATCAGGGATGACCTCCCCTTACTCCCCCAGTGGTCACCAACCCCCTCCCACCCAAAAAAAAAAAATTAAAACGCATTTTTTTGCCAGCCTCTATGCCAGCCTTAAATGTCATACCCAGCTCCATCACAGCACTATGCAGGTCCCTGGAGCAGTTTTTAGTGGGTACTGCAGTGCACTTCAGGTAGGCAGACCCAGGCCCATCCTCTCTTTACCTGTTACACTTGGGGTGGTAAATGGGAGCCACCCAAAACCCACTGTACCCACATCTAGGTGCCCCCCGTTACCCTTTAAGGGCTATGGTAGTGGTGTACAGTTGTGAGGAGTGGGTTCAGGGGGGGTTGGGGGGTTTGGGGGAGCTCAGCAACCAAGGTAAGGGAGCTATGCACTTGGGATCAATTTGTGAAATCCACTGCAGTGCCCCCTAGGGTGCCCGGTTGGTGTCCTGGCATGTGAGAGGGACCAGTGCACGACAAATGCTGGCTCCTCCCACGACCAAATGGCTTGGATTTGGCCGGGTTTGAGATGACCGCCATTAGTTTCCATTATCGGCGAAAACCAATAGCGGCAAACTCTAAGGGCGGCCCAAATGTTGAGAATTGGCCGTCTCCCACTGTATTATCAAAACAAAAGATGGCCAGCCATCTTGTTTCGATAATACAGTCGGGTACGCTCAGGGGTGTGCTGGTAAATTTTTAACAACATGCTCTCTCTCCGGACATAGCCAGCCCTGAAATTTGGGGGGAGGGGGGAATACATGCCTCTCTCTCCCCTCCCTTGTGCGGGCACGCTAGGCATACCTTTGCGGAGCCCCACCAGCCAATAAATGGACTGCTACCATTCTCTGCTGCTTGTTTCTGGCTCTGAGCAGCATGATGGAACCTTCTTGCGCTTGCATGAAAAGTCCCAGCCTGATGCTCAGAGTCAGAAACAAGGAGCATGGAGCAGCAGCAGCAGTCTATTTACTTGGCTGGTGGGGCCAGCATCACTGCCAGCAAAGTAAAAGAGAATTCAGGAGGGGGCCCAAGCCTACATTTTGGGAGTCAGTTGTTAGAATTGCCATGGGGAGGCCTACTTTAACAACCAGTTCCCAAAATTCTTAAAAACTTAACAAACGGCTCTCGCGAGCCCGTGAGAGCCCGCTCCAGCACACCACTGGGTAAGCTGCTTGACGGGGCCGTCATTAGAGATGGTCGCCCCCATTTGATTATGCCCCTCTATGTAACTATGTATGTTGGCAGAAACGTTTCTAAAATACAGGAATTGTACATGTCCTAAACAAAATTCACATGCTCCAAATTTTGTATTGATGGAATTGAAGAGAAGAAATTGAGATTTGTGGAGTAGATTGAATAACAATAATTTTACGTGTTGGGACATGATGGACTGTTTTTTTATTTTGTTTTGTTTGGTATTTTGTAGAAGATTTAGCAAAAGAAGCAGATTGTAAGAACTGGACATTTATATATTTTTTTTTTATAGTTTTGACCAAGCATCCTTTTGAGATATTGAAATACTGAAGAAATATTTCCCATGGAGTTTTTTCTTTTTTTCTTCATCCTCACTTTTTGAATATTATTTTAAGGATTTAGCACATGTGTGAAGGAAATCATAACTCTGGGGTTAAAAGACTATTTCAGGAGCGTGCAACTATGAGAAAGATCAGCAAATATAAGTATTTTCCTTTTAAAAATACCAGCATATTAATAGAGTATGATAATATAGACTCATGGTACAATGATTCTCATCAAGATACCATAATATCCCAGAAGACGATTGTAGGGATGTACTGAGCACCTTAAATCACAATTTTTCACAACTTAATTTTATTTAGATATTATGATTTATTTGTAGGTTTTAGAATTGAATATCACTAGTCAACAGGCTTATAATGTTAATGGGAAATTGACTAATTCTAATTTTGAATCAGCCCAGATGTCATGTTTTCAAGGCAGAAACTAGGTTCGTGAGCGCTTGGGCCACTGCTGTGGAGCAGCAGTGGCAGGCAAAACCACCCCACACCAGAGACAAGGCAGAACTCTGACAGGAATAGCTAGACTTCACCTGCACTTGACCGCCGTTCCTCAGGAGTTGAGCCCCTGGGTGCAGGCGGCCGGCAGGACTTACCGGACAGGGCATGAACTGGATACCAACTAGGCCAGGGGTAGGCAACTCCAGTCCTCCGGTCCAATGAATATGCAGGAGATAGATTTGCAAGCACTGCCTCCATGGTATGCAAATCTATCTCCTGCATATTCATTGTGGATATCCTGAAAACCTGACCTGCCTATGGCTCTTGAAGACCGGAGTTGCCTACCCCTGAACTAGGCTGAACAGGGACTGAGGGTCAGAGGGGAAAGGAATATACATGGGCAGCAAGGCAGGAACTGGGCTAGAACTCACAGACAAACAATACTACACAAAGCAGGAGATGGACAAGCTAAAGGACAGGAACTGAAAGCTGACAAGCAGCCATTGAAACAGGGTACAAACACTGACAGAAAAGAGACAGGACTGAAAGCTGTAGAGCAGCCACTAAGCAAGAGACACAGACAAACAGAAACTAGACCAAGAATACAAACCAGAAATAAGCAATAAACCTAAGCTAAACTACACACAGACTAACTAGAATCAGACAAGGAACTATACAAAAACCAGACTAGGCATAAGTGCAACAAAGCACCAACAAACCAGGGACCTTAGACGATGCAAAGGCAAACACAGAAGTTTCCAGGTGATTAATAAAGCCCATCAGCTGCTGAAGTTCAGCTACAGGAATCACAAGACAGCTACGGATGCTGTTCAGGCACAAACAAGAGAAGCAAGTCTGGCAGCCCGGAAGATCCGAACCAGACTGGGCTGAAGTCTGGAACGGGTGACAGTCCATAGCAGCCATCGGTTCTGGCCACTAGAGGGCGAGGTGAGCACAGACAAGGAAACATTCATACACGTGACACCAGAGATCAATACAAACTTAATCTCTGTATGAGAAAAGCACTGGACCAGTTGGCACCCCAAAAAACAGGTGGTGTGAAGGAGTCACAGAGCAGCTCTACCAAGTTCTGTAGAGCAGCCCTATCTTCTTCAGGTATTCTACTTGAACTGAATAGCGGTATAGCTGCATCTCGTTTCCAGGAAGGGATGATGACAAATTTGACCGACATGGAACAACAGTAGGGTTTTGTACAATCTCAGAAACAAATGTGGCAGCTCTTCTAGTATGGACTGCAGGATAACTTGGTTAACGACCCAGATAATGGCAAGAAAAGATAAGAAGGATATTTCTGCAGGTGATCAAACGTATATAGATCACAATTCAATGATTTCCTGGGGGCTGAGGCTGATGGTAACAACAAAAAAAGATGATGACAGAGAATACTATAGAGGCAGAAGCAACTGAGCATAGAACATGCTATATCATCTTTATCCATTAACATCTACTTTACTGGGATTGCCATTGCATTATTCAGTGAGAATCAGGCATATGAAATACATTTTTTAAAGTTTATATTACTTATCAGATTTCTTCCTGTAGTGGAAACATCAAAGTCAGTAAACATCTGAAGCCAAGAACTGGAAGTAATATGCAGGTATTTTGAGGGATTGCTATCTCTGGGGAAAATTCATAGTACATTTGATATTTATTTAGTAGTTCTTGCAGCATAGGGACAGCTTGCTGTCCATTTATTTCTGAATCAACAAGTAAAACCTCTTTGCAAATGTCTGTTTAGTGTTCTTTTTGATAAAAATGTTATGAATATATATACTTTAAAGTAGCTGTCATCTGTCCAATAAACCTATTTAAGGCATTGTCAGGCATCAAGTAGTGAATTATATGTAAAATATCTAAAAAACAGAGGCTGGAAATCTTAATTGGAGTTTAATTTATTAGACTAAATCTTGATGTTTTGATATAATGTCATACTTAAAAATTTGCTGGGAATTTATATTAACCTCAGCTTCCTTTGCAGCTCAATTCTTCCTCATTCAGAGGCCTTTATGTCTCTGTACTGATAATCTTAAAATTTCTTAGGTTCTTAGGGGGTAGTTTACTAAAGCTTAGCTTGAGTTATTTGCAGCAGGGCCCATAGGAATAAAATGGCCTCTGCCGCAGATAACTTGAGCTAAGCTTTAGTAAACAGGGGGGTTAGTGAGTAAGGAAAATATGTGGCTCACTTGAAAAACTAAAAATGCAAATGCATTCAGAAAAAAATTGCAAATACAGAAAATGGCTCTTCTGTTTAACTGGTGCACATGTCAAAAGCCATTAAATAGATAAATAAATAAATGGCCCAATGTTACTATCACACTGCTTCAAACTGCTCATTAAAAGAAATCCCTTTCCAGATGTCACTTTCTTTTGAAATTACCAAGGAACAGTAATGGGAATGGTCATCACATTACTCTAGGTCATGTAAACATATTGCCAATCCGAACCTTCAAACCACATTTTGTTAAAGAAAGCATATCAAGATTATATCTTCTAAAACTCTTTTCAGTCATGCTTCATGACTATTATTGAATATACTGTGATTAAAGCACTAAAAGGGAGTTTTTAAAGGTCCTAGAGATCCCCTAATGTATGGGCTGTTGAGGATAATTTCAATCAATGTACTTTTTACCTCCCCACTTTTTCACTATATACAACCATAAATTCAGTTTTTTATGCTTTCTTTGTCTTTCAAGGACGATGGCAGTAGCATTTTTTATTATTTTTTTCTGCCTATCTGATACATAAAGTTGAGCACATCTCTTAAGTGATATTCCTGGACTGTTTCGCAGACCATCTATACCAAACATAAGTATGCAGCTCAATGCTGTTGTCATGCCATCAGCATTTAAAAAAAAAATAATGATATACTATCATTTTCTGGTAATCCTTCCATAGCTAATAGGGTATATACCAACAAAATGGGTAGTGGTAAGGGCTTACCCACTAATCAGTTTTAATAGCCACATGCTAAAGGCAAAATTACTGCATGGCCATTAATACAAAGAATAGGAAACTCTATCATTTTACCCCACTGGCAGTCAGAAATGGTCTTAGCAGACAAGAAAGACCCAAGTAAGGGCACACTAAGGCCACTTTTTACTGCTGTTTGGTAAAAGGGCCCCTGCATTTGGTAGTTCTTTATGTATATAATATACACTGATCTAGATAATTGATATTCATTTGACCTTAAGTATGGAATGTACAAATATATAGATCCTGAGTGGTTAGTTTTGACCACAGAAACTTTTTTTCATATCTGGTTTGTAAGAACTTGAAAGGATAGTTATTAAGGGGGAGATCAAGGTGTATTAGTTTACGGTAAATCTTGTTATTAGTAACTAGATGTCCTTGCATAAATTGGGACCTGTACTGAAATAGCATGAGAGTGGTAAAATAACATTGCTTAATGGTAGCCCATGTTGATAACTACACTCCTAAGATACAGTAGACATTTTAAATTTTACAGCAGCATCATTTACCCCATGAATTATTAATCTGAGGTGCTCCTAATTCGGCAGTTTGAACTATAGTTCTAATACAATACCGTAGACTAATGCTAGGGTTTATGGCTTTGCTATTTTGAACCCAGGTGACTAGGGATTACTCCTGATTCCCCCCACCCCCCTCATAAGCCACAAGGAAAATCTACAGTATGTACTAAGGGAGATTAGGGATTGTTCATAAGTACATAAGTATTGCCATACTGGGACAGGCCAAAGGTCCATCAAGCCCAGCATCCTGTTTCCACAGTGGTCAATCCAGGTCACAAATACCTGGCACGATCCCCCCCCCCCCCCCAAAAAAAAAAAAAATACAAAACATTTTATGCTGCTTATCCCAGAAATATTTTCCTCAAATCCAATTTGTTGTTGTTGTTCATGTTGGGGGAGGCTTGCTAAGGGGGTTATTGTTAGTTGGGTGAGGAGTTCTTATTCAGAGGGATTAATGGAAGAGTGTTTGTGTTGAGGGATTCTTTTTGTGATCAGGATGGGGTTGTTGTTTGGAGGGATAGTGGGATCAGTGGGTATTTGAGAATGAGGGCAGGGGAATCAGGGAATAAGTGGGGTTGTTTCCTCAAACACTGACCCATTTTCCTTTAAAATGGCTCCTGGGAACATCAGGCCACACATTCTGGGAGGAAAGATAATTCTAGCTCAAAAGCTGGCATTATCTTTCCATGAAAAACACAGGCTAAGGCACATTTTAGAAACAACATAGAAATCATAATTGAGAAGTCAAGATCAGGATGTGTCGATTTCTGCTAGTATTTTGCAAGGGATCTGCCTATGTAGAGCTTTTTCAAAATGAATGTTTATGTGCTGGCTTATACGGCACCAGTACCTTTTTGCAATCGTCTAAAACGTCAATTAGCTTAACGCAACATATTTTTTTTCAGAGCATACATTTAAAGGTCTGCCATTTTAGAAACATACATGTCTATGTTTTCCCAATCTGTCACAGAGCCCAATATCATTTGCCAATATTGCTTTTCTTTTTTTCTTTTTTTTTTTGGGGGGGGGGGGGTATAAAAAACATAGGGGAATTAAGAGGATGACCTCCCCCAATACTTCCAGTACAGTCCTGCACAATGTGAATACCTTTATGTAACCTAGACATCCGGGGAAGTAGATGTGCATTCCAACATTAATCTCAGGGGACCTATTTGTGAATTCTCCTTTTAAAATGGGGAATGCAGAAGTATATTTTAGCCTCATCATAGTCCCACCTAAAGCACACCAAGACCATGCCCCCTTGCATATGTGCATATTTGCAATTTGGATGTGTGCATCTTAGCTTTCTAAAGTCAGGATTTAGACGTGTATACAATATACACATCTAAATGCGGATTTATGCACATCCAAATTGGAAATAGAGCTTTCTAAAATAACGTTTTGGAAAATAATGAGTTGCTTTATATCTCATTCTTTCCTAACTGGAATTGAACTAAAAATAATGGGGCCCTTTTACCAAACTGCGGGAAAAAGAGCCCTGTGCTAGAGGCAAGGGCCGTTTTTCCCATGCGCCAGGGCCCTTTCTACCACAGCAGGTAAAAAATCCCCCCAGCACACATGGCCATGTGGTAAGATAACTCTTTCTATATGATCATGCACCAGGGAGCCCTTACCATCACTCATTCAGGTGGCGATAAGGGCTCCCACGCTAACCAAGCAGTAACTAGACAGCACACAGTGATGCCCGATTACCGCCGGTTATCTCCACACAAGCCATTTCTGGGAGTTTTCTTTTTCCCATGGAAATGGTATGTGATCGGGCTGGGACTACCGCCAGCAGCCGCGCTGGGTTGGCAATAGTCCCTAAGAGTGAGTGGTAAGCCCGCATTTGGCTTACCACCACTCTGTAAAAGGACCCCAAAGGCAAATAACAAACAAATTTTGTCATTTAATACACACCCTTTGGTAACAATATATTATTCTCATAATGCGCATTAGTAACTACCCCCATCAGTAGACCAGATCACCACAGGACATGTGCCCCGATACACACTTCCACAGAATCATGGGCCTATGTTAGGTTTTGTACTCAAACAGTTCCTCTACTCTAGGTGCATCTGGAACTGTCTGGAAACCAATGCTGGAATTCATTTTTTAAATTTTCCCCTTATAATCTTAGGGGTCCTTTTACCAGGCTGTTGGAGAAAGGGCCCTGAACTAGCGGCGGGGGCTGTTTTTTCCGTAGCTGGTAAAAGCCCCCCTCAAAAAATGGTCACATGGTGAGATAACTCTTACCACGTGGTCATGTGGCGGGGAGCCCTTACTGTCACCCACCGAGGTGGCGATAAGGCTCTCGTGCTAACCCGGTGGTAACCGGGCAGTGTGCAGCGATGCCCAATTATTGCTGGGTTATCGCCGTGCAAGTCATTTCTGGGGGTTTTCTTTTTCCCCGGAAATGACATGTGCTTAGGGAAGGACTACCGCAGGTGGTCATATTGGGCTGATGGTAGTCCCTGCGTTGGGCTTACTGCCGCTCTGTAAAAGGGCCCCTTAGCTTTTTAAATCTGGTTATATCTCACTTCAGAGAATAATTATGCAATGATTTAATCTACAGTGGTGGAAATAAGTATTTGATCCCTTGCTGATTTTGTAAGTTTGCCCACTGACAAAGACATGAGCAGCCCATAATTGAAGGGTAGGTTATTGGTAACAGTGAGAGATAGCACATCACAAATTAAATCCGGAAAATCACATTGTGGAAAGTATATGAATTTATTTGCATTCTGCAGAGGGAAATAAGTATTTAATCCCTCTGGCAAACAAGACCTAATACTTGGTGGCAAAACCCTTGTTGGCAAGCACAGCGGTCAGACGTCTTCTGTAGTTGATGATGAGGTTTGCACACATGTCAGGAGGAATTTTGGTCCACTCCTCTTTGCAGATCATCTCTAAATCATTAAGAGTTCTGGGCTGTCGCTTGGCAACTCGCAGCTTCAGCTCCCTCCATAAGTTTTCAATGGGATTAAGGTCTGGTGACTGGCTAGGCCACTCCATGACCCTAATGTGCTTCTTCCTGAGCCACTCCTTTGTTGCCTTGGCTGTATGTTTTGGGTCATTGTCGTGCTGGAAGACCCAGTCACGACCCATTTTTAAGGCCCTGGCGGAGGGAAGGAGGTTGTCACTCAGAATTGTACGGTACATGGCCCCATCCATTCTCACATTGATGCGGTGAAGTAGTCCTGTGCCCTTAGCAGAGAAACACCCCCAAAACATAACATTTCCACCTCCATGCTTGACAGTGGGGACGGTGTTCTTTGGGTCATAGGCAGCATTTCTCTTCCTCCAAACACGGCGAGTTGAGTTCATGCCAAAGAGCTCAATTTTTGTCTCATCTGACCACAGCACCTTCTCCCAATCACTCTCGGCATCATCCAGGTGTTCACTGGCAAACTTCAGACGGGCCGTCACATGTGCCTTCCGGAGCAGGGGGACCTTGCGGGCACTGCAGGATTGCAATCCGTTATGTCGTAATGTGTTACCAATGGTTTTCGTGGTGACAGTGGTCCCAGCTGCCTTGAGATCATTGACAAGTTCCCCCCTTGTAGTTGTAGGCTGATTTCTAACCTTCCTCATGATCAAGGATACCCCACGAGGTGAGATTTTGCGTGGAGCCCCAGATCTTTGTCGATTGACAGTCATTTTGTACTTCTTCCATTTTCTTACTATGGCACCAACAGTTGTCTCCTTCTCGCCCAGCGTCTTACTGATGGTTTTGTAGCCCATTCCAGCCTTGTGCAGGTGTATGATCTTGTCCCTGACATCCTTAGACAGCTCCTTGCTCTTGGCCATTTTGTAGAGGTTAGAGTCTGACTGATTCACTGAGTCTGTGGACAGGTGTCTTTCATACAGGTGACCATTGCCGACAGCTGTCTGTCATGCAGGTAACAAGTTGATTTGGAGCATCTACCTGGTCTGTAGGGGCCAGATCTCTTACTGGTTGGTGGGGGATCAAATACTTATTTCCCTCTGCAGAATGCAAATAAATTCATATACTTTCCACAATGTGATTTTCCGGATTTAATTTGTGATGTGCTATCTCTCACTGTTACCAATAACCTACCCTTCAATTATGGGCTGCTCATGTCTTTGTCAGTGGGCAAACTTACAAAATCAGCAAGGGATCAAATACTTATTTCCACCACTGTATATGGTTTGCTTGAAGATTTTTTAAAATGATTATTATTAATATGTTTATTTATTTATTAGTATTGAGGAAAGGTGGCTCTCTAATTTCTTCCTGCCCCATCAGGCTTTCAGCTCAGACAGAACCAGCCTCTTTTGGACTATAACACCATAAATATGGAAACACAGGGCTAAATAATAAAGGATGTGTACTCCTAACTTAGGAGTATGTTTTATAAAGGGCATTAGGAATTGCAGCTAACACAGATTTTAGTACATGTTAACTACAGATATATTCTTTTATGCAAGTCATGGTGCTAATGTAGTCAGTAGTGTGCGCTAACTGCAGGGTTTTAACATGGGAGACTTAGCTACTCCTATGTAGGAGGCGCTAAGTGATCCAGTGTTAACAGAGCTGTTTTCCTATTAGCATGCATTAATGAGGACATGCTAACAAGATTATGTTTCCACACCCATGCCCCACCCACATCACACCTCACCGAAAATTCCCGTAACGTGTACAAACAGGTATATTACCATAGAACACCTGAAGGCGCACATACAGTAAACCTGTTAGCACATGTTAAAGGCTTAATGCCCTTTAGTAAACACACCCCTTTGAAAGTTATGGGGGCCGTTTAGCCTTAACGTGTGGTTAGAGTGTGAAGCCTTCCAAAACCCACCCAAAACCTACTGCCCCAACTGTACATCACTACAATAGCCCTTATGGGTGAGGGAGTCACCTATATGTGAGCACAGTAGGTTTCTGGTGAGTGTAGGAGGGCTCATACTTTCCACCACAAGTGTAAGAAGTAGAGTGGGATATGGGTCTGAGTCCTACTATCTATAATGCACTGCATCCACCACTACACTACTCCAAGGATCTGCTTGCTACTCTAATAGGACTGACCATCAGTGGTGTAGCCACAGGTGGGCTTGGGTGGGCCAGGGCCCACCCATTTATGGCTTAGGCCCAACCAACAGTAGCACATGTTTAGTGGTAACTGATGGGAATCCTAAGCTCCGCCAGCTGAAGATTTCCCCCTGATGGTAACGAAAATGTTACTCTCCACAACACCGGCACCTTCACATGCTCAGTTTTCAGTGCATGCCTGCTGGCAAGGTGGAAAGAAGCATTTTCCCACCAGCTGAGATAAATTTTTTTTTGAAGGGGTGGGGGGAGAACACTTGCTGCCCACCCAATTATTTCCTAGGCCCACCCAAAATCTGTTGTCTGGCTACGCCCCTGCTGACCATAACATCTTAAGCTGTCATAGAGGCTGGTATGTACTGTTTGTATTCACATCTTTGGGGGGTGGGAATGGGTCAGTGACCACTGGGGGAGTAAGGGGGAGTCAATCCCTAATTATTTTTATTTTATTTTTGTTACATTTGTACCCCGCGCTTTCCCACTCATGGCAGGCTCAATGCGGCAGGCAATGGAGGGTTAAGTGACTTGCCTAGAGTCACAAGGAGCTGCCTGTGCCGGGAATCAAACTCACTTCCTCAGTTCCCCAAGACCAAAGTCCACCACCCTAACCACTAGGCCACTCCTCCTCCCTTTTAGATGTGTAATTCCCTCTAGTAGTCATCTGGGGGCCCTTTTACAAAGCGGTGGTAAGCCCAATACTGGCTTATCGCTTGCTAAATGTGTAGTACCACTGGGTTACTGCAGCAGCCTGGCAGTCATCCCCACCCCCAGTGTGCACCATTTCTGGTGTTACAAAAATATTTTTATTTTTGTAGCGCCAGTGTGTACCTGGCAATAATTGGGCAGTGCCACGTGTTGCCAGGTTATCGCTGGGGTAGCGTGGGAGCCCTTACCGCCACCTCAGTGGGTGGCGGTAAGAGCTCCCACCTGAAACAGGCACACACATGTCCATTTCTTTTTTAAAAAAACCCTGCCTTTTATCAACTGCGGTAAAGGGGGCTTCACACACGTCAAAAGCATGCGCCAACGCCAGCGCAGGCCCACTTTTGCCTCAGCTTCGTAAAAGGACCCCCCCTGACTATTTAGGACACCTTTTTGTGCCTTATTTGTTCTAAAACTAGGTCTACACCAAAGCATTGAAGTTGTAGCCCACCCTAATCCCAACATGCCCCCTTGTGATTTGGAAACACTGTAGATGACTTGCACAGATAAATGTCTGCAAAATAGGTTTCAAAAATACCAATTTGAATGTTTTGAGAAGAAATTTGTCCAAATGCTGAGTTATGACACTTTTTGAACATTTTTCTCTTTCAAAAATGAGCCCTATAGTAAAGCAAAACAAATAAATATCCATCCTAAATTACCTTTGTTTGAACTCTAAACTACGACTTGATAACTAAAGCCCTTTTCAGGAAAGGCTTGTTTAAATAAAAATGATTTTAAACTCTTCCAAAAAACTGTTTGAGATGTAATTGTCCCCAGTTGTTGAAGTAATGAATTTTATACCTCTGAACCTACTACTGTAAGAATTCTTGCATGAGACTGCATATTGCACCTGTCATATTTAAGGCACATCAAATATTCCTTTATCTATTGCAAATGACAAAGTGGTCTATAAATGCTTAGTGAAAAGGCAATACATAAAGATGCTTCATTACATAAGGCCTTGTAAATCAACAATATTTTAAATTAGATGTGTCAAATAATGAGAAGCCAAAGTAGACTCTTTAATACCGGTGCATTCTTGAATTCAGAATACTGTAAGTAACATATGCCCTTGCTGAATTTGGGCAGCCATAATCATGCCAGGTCTATGGTTGGTATACCTGCAGATGCCTTTTAAATGTTATGTGTGATGATGCTAAGCTATACTGGTATTCTATATTGGGAATTTAGGTGCCAAGATGCCATTATAAAATATGATCTCACTATGCAGAATCAGGGAACCTAATAGGAGGTACCCATTTACAGAACTGTTCCCTATTTATTTAAAATGAAAATAGCAAATAATTCTGAAACTCTATAAACCTGTCTCAGTGCTCTTAGGGCCCCTTTTACTAAGCCATGGTAAAAAGTGGCCTGCGGTAGTGTAGGTGTGTGTATTGGGCGCACACCCGGCCAGTTTTTACCGCATCTATAAAAAAATGGCTTTTTTTTTAATGGGACGGGAAAAGGGTCTGCACTAAAAATGAAACCAGTGCATACCCAAAACTGGCCTGAGCCCTTAACGCCACCCATTGATCTAGCGGTAAAGGTTCACATGCTACACGTGCGGTGACCGGTCAGCGCGCGCTAAGTACCAATTACCGCCAGAACCAGTAAGAGGAAATAAATAATTCATCCACAGGTTATGGGTGCGTGCCAAATCTGAAATTACCACCAGGAGCGTGCGCTGGCATGTCGGTGTGCTGCACATACGTAGAGCCTACTGCAGCTTAGTAAAAGGACCCCCAAATTTTATATAAGTACGTTGAATCTGATCATTGACCGTTCAGTATAAAAAAATGAGATATACCAGTTCTTTAGGCTAGATCTTTAGATTTAAATATCTTTTAATGTCACATTTTCTTTGCTTTTTTTCTCCAACTAAGCTACTAGTGAAGCAAAATGTGTGCATTTACTAAGAGGAATAAAACTAGAAGTGAAGGTGAGTAATTTTGTTGCGGATGGATAACTAGAGTAGAAAGCTTGAGAGCGTTTCCAGAGGTTCTGTGCTGGCTTTTAAACTAATCTTCATGTAAGAGTTTTAAGGACTCTACCCCCTTTAAGAAGCTGCACTCTTTTGCAAGTGGATTCCAGTATATTATAGATCAAGCTTTAGAACACCACGTTTGAACAGAGGCTCCTTAAATCTCGGCTAAACCAGGCAGGAAGATTACATGTTATTATGATGTAGCGCAGCAGGATTTTTTTCTCAGCAAACATAATGATGTGGAGAAGGATAAAACTATCATTCTGTGCAAGGAGGTCATCCAAGAAGAACAATGCCTTTCACATAGCTCTAGTAAATCTTTTCATAGAGAATGTTCATGTGGCAAATTCTCTCTTAATGTTTCCATAAAGAGACCTGCTCAAGTGCAGAAAGTCAATCTGTATTTCAAGAAAGGGTGATCAAACATTCCATCAGGAAGGTAGAACCATTAGGGGGAAAATTATACCAAACATTACTGAAAATGTATCTATTTGATGGGCAATTTTAGTTTAATTGTGTCCTACTGGCTTCATTTTAGAAGGTAGAAACTTCTCAAGACTCCCAAATGGCAATCTCCATAGTGTCTGGTAAGTAAAAAATTAAAATACCTATTAATTTTATGAGTGCACTTACAGTTTTAATTGTGTTTCAGAAATACAAAAAGTGAGCAAAGCACTTATGAAAACAAGAAAAACTACCTTAGCATTAGAATTTTAGAACTACCAATTAAATAAAATGCTGCTTCTTGAACTTAGATTTACTATTAATTCATATAAGATTAGGTAGTGGGTGTTTAGAGTAAAATAAAATACTTTGCAGGTTCATTCAAGATAAAATACAAAAACAATGTTTTTGCTTTAATAATTGAGTAAATTTGAACTTTTCTGAATATCAGCACTTTTATAAGAATATGTAACACATTTTAGAACATTATGTTCTGGTATCTCACATAAAATTGCATACAGTAGCTTGTAAATATGTCCTTGACCCCCCCCCCCCCCCAAAAAAAAAAAAAAAAAAATCTGAGTGTTAGTGAGATAACAAAAAAAACTATTACTTTAATTTTAAGTCTCTAGTTCCAGGTAGAGCCACTCTCTAAAAATGCCTGGTGATGAGCAAAGCTAGCTGGTACTTAAGTAATTAACTAATTTAGAGGGTCTTTTATTTTATTTTTGTTACATTTGTACCCACGCTTTCCCACTCATGGCAGGCTCAATGTGGCTTACACGGGGCAATGGAGGGTTAAGTGACTTGTCCAGAGTCACAAGGAGCTGCCTGTGCCTGAGGTGGGAATTGAACTCAGTTCCTCAGTTCCCCAGGTCCAAAGTCCACCACCCTAACCACTAGGCATTTTTAGCACATGCTAAATGATACAGATGCCCACAGGAATAAGTGGGTGTCTCTAATGTCTAGTGCACACTAGAAATGCTAGCACGCCTTTGTAAAAGGCCCACTCAATACAGTGCATGCATTGTTTCTGTCAACATAAAAATAAAGCCTACATATTAAAACTGTAGATAGGAAAAGACGCACTTAGCGGCTGAGAGGGGGTGTGTCCAAGATGGCGGCATGCTGAATGCTAGCGTCGGAGCTCTTTGTTAGTCTGTTGAATTTAACGCGTTTTC
Organism: Microcaecilia unicolor; assembly: GCF_901765095.1. NCBI lineage: Eukaryota > Metazoa > Chordata > Amphibia > Gymnophiona > Siphonopidae > Microcaecilia > Microcaecilia unicolor. Next base: position 63,359,381 of record NC_044037.1, on the reverse strand, counting down.
CTTAAACAAGATGCCTCATACCAAACGAAAGGGGAAAGTAGCAGCCTCGGCTACTAGGACGTCCTCTCCGGTTCAGCAGACTATCGAGAGATATGCCACGAAGCAACCTACCTTGGAATCTGGTAGGGGCCCTGCTGTCTCAATGGGTGAAGACTCCCTAGGCGACTTGGGGCTCGAGGTAACACTCTCCCCTCCAGATCTTCAACCACCGCCGATTCCCAAAGAACGCCCTTCCTGGCGTGCCCAATGCGACCCGGAAGAGGTCGATGTGGTTTCGATTCGAGGAGCAGGAGCGGTGATTTTCGAGGGAAGCCTGATGCCAGCGGCTGTACATCATACCCCGACACGGGGGGAAAAACCGGCGGCAACCCTGGAGAGCATTTGGATGGCTCTCCAGAGAGTGGAGTTAACGGTCGCCAATTCAGCAAAGGAGATTAAAGATTTAGTGAGTACTGTGGCAACATTATCCCAGACCTTTACCACAACACAGCAAGAAACAAAGGAACAATTGGATGGTCTTAAGCTAGATGTTAACAACTTGAAAGAAGTCTCTGTATCACTTGTTAAAGATAATATGGCTACACAACGTAGATTCGAGTTAATAGAAAATTTTAATCGGAGACTTAATTTGAGACTCTTGAATTTCCCGAAAGAAACGGCCATTAACCCTTTGGATGCCTTTAAATTATATTTGCAGGAGGTACTAAACTTTTCCCCAGAATCTATGCCACCTCTGAATAAAGTATATTATATTCCCTCAAAAAAAGTACCTGTAACAACTTTACAAGCTACTCCAAGGGAAAATCAGGAAGAATCTTTGAACATTACTGATATATTAGAGACAACTCTAAGTTTAAACTCTGAGAGATCAACTCTAATTGTCTCTTTTGTTTTTCAGCAAGACTTAGATGCAGTATTACGACTATACTTCAAAAAAATGCAGACATTATTTAGGGGTAAAAGAATTTGGATATACCCTGATATAACAAAGCAAACTCAAGAGAGGAGGAAGTTGTTTTTAATATTGAGATCAGAAGTTGTATCTATAGGGGCTTCCTTCTATCTTAATTACCCCTGCAGATGTGTTGTAAAATATCTGGGACTAAAATACATTTTTCATCAACCAGAACAGCTAAAAGTATTTGTTGATACGAAGAAATTGACTAACCATTAACCCTTTGAAGATAATTAAGTGTATCAAGATAGGTTTGCATGCTAAGCATATTTCCTCTGTTAAAAATTCTTAAATACTCAAGTCTTCTTATTTTGGTAGACCTCCCCCTTCTTTGTTGTGGTCTAAAGAAGACTAAATTGTTTTCCTTTTGAATAATTTTGCCTGATATGGGAAGGAATATTGTTTCTCATATAATATTGTTTTTCTCTGTATTGCCTGTTCAAATGTAACAATTTGTTTAATTTGATTAAAATATAAATAAATAAATAAATAAATAAATAAAAACTGTAGATAGATGGTGAGTCTGTAAATTGACATCTCTTTTTGGTGCCCTGATGCAGCAAGGGGAGTGTTAATTCTATACTAGCATCAAGGCACCCAGATGCCATGGCACCCTGACATAATAGCCCATAACAAAATAGCCCCTGTAAGAAAATAGCCCTTCACAAAAATTAGTAGAACTATTTGGCTCATTTTCGAAAGAGACGAATGCCCATCTTTCAACATAAATCGGAAGATGGGCGTCCTTCTCACAAGGTTGTCCAAATAGGTATAATCGAAAGCCAATATTGGACGTCCCCAATTGCTTTCCATCGCTGGAACGGCCAAAGTTCAAGGGAGCATATCGGAGGCATAATGAAGGCGGGAGTTGGGCGTGCCTAACACTAGGACATCCTTGACCCATAATCGAAAGAAACAAGGACGCCCCTGACAAACACTTGGACGACTTTACCTGGTCGTGTTTTTCTTACGACCAAGGCACAAAAAGGAGCCCGGAATGAGCAGATGACCACCGGAGAGAATTGGGGATGACCTCCCCTTACTCCCCCCAGTGGTCACTAACCCCCTCCCACTCTCAAAAACCATCTTTCAAAATATTGATTGCTAGCCTCAGATGTTATACTCAGGTCCGTGACAGCAGTATGCATGTCCCTGGAGCAGTTTTAGAGGGTGCAGTGCACTTCAGGCAGGCGGACCCAGGCCCATCCCCCCTACCTGTTACGTTTGTGGAAAAAACAGCGAGCCCTCCCAAACCCACCAGAAACCCACTGTACCCACATCTAGGTGTCCCCCTTCACCCATAAGGACTATGGTAGTGGTGTACAGTTGGGGGTAGTGGGTTTGGGGGGCTCAGCACACAAGGTAAGGGAGCTATGTTCCTGGGAGCAATTTATGAAGTCCACTACATTGCCCCCTAGGGTGCCAGGTTGGTGTCCTGGCATATCAGGGGAACCAGTGCACTACAAATGCTGGCTCCTCCCACGACCAAATGGCTGACCAAATGTGGGATATAAATGCTACAAACAAACAAATAAATAAATAAATATCCTATTTTTCCCCCCTGGAAGTTTTTTTATAATGTGTCATTATTGCAGAAAAATGTCCAAATTGTAAGCCCACCCTAGTCCCTCCCAAAACATACCTCCAACATGCCCCCTTGAGATTTAGACAAACTTCATATAAAAATGTCTTAAAATGTTTCAAAAATAGTAATTTGAACATTTTCACAGAAAAATGTCTATCTGCCGCTTTGCGCCATTTTTTGGACATTTTTCTGGTACAAACAAATGTTGAATAAAGTTATTTCCTCAGGGCAACACATTGACTATGAATCTGAGTAGTTTTATCTCTAGCAAATTCTTTTAACATCTATGGAAAGCAACAAAACACTAAAGGTCTGATTTATCAAGGCTTCCCCCCCCCCCCCCCCCCCCCCCCATTTATGTCTATGGGTAAAAGCATACTAAATCAGTCACAGATTGCATATGAAACTTGCAGAGACAGGTTTGTCACAACACAAGAAATCATCTTTTAGGCAAGAAGAATTTAAGGGTATATTTTTGACACATTATCTATATTTTACAAACATAGTATTTACTTCTGAAGCATACAGACAACCACACAAAATTGATTCCAAGTCTTACATACTACATAGAAGTTTCCAATGACTGTTAATATAGACAAAACAACCCCCAAACAACAATAATAACCTTATTATGATTGTATTAGTTGAGGTACAGAGATTAATTCATAAAGTTAACATTAGAAACCAGGAACCATATATTAAACAATGGTCTCAGCCTTTCTGCTAAAACATTTACTTTTAGTATAAGGATATGTATTGTGCTATTTTTCATTTTTTGCTACTCTCTCATCATGTTTTGTTTATTTTATATTTATAAACCCTGAAATACTGGTATGTAAATTGCTTTATTATTTCTTGATGATGTGAAGGTATAAGAAATGTAAGAATAAATACATAAATAAATAGTGATGAATATTGGGCTCACCAGGGCTCATCTGGTTATCAGATCCTGCTAACTGTATATATAAGTGAAACACAAAATCATACCAATAAAAACCCAGATCTTTATTAAGTCCTGTCTGGTGGGTGTCAAAATATTTAACCATTTTGACGTCAAAGGTCTTACATTCCAGGATTATCTTAAAGATTCCTTTTAGTATTCTTACCATATAATCATTGATGCAGTTTTCTGGTTTTGTAAAGTGCGGTCCCACAGAGGTGACATCCTGGTTGGCTTTGGCATCTTTCATATGACGTCTGTGTAGATTAATCTTGTCTTTAGCATCTGGTTTGCTTCTCCAACATAGCACCCTTCTTCACACTTTTTACATTGATTGATATATTTCACATTTGAAGATGAGCATGTGAAGGATTCCTTTATGTTGAATATTTTTCCTTTGTGAAGGACTGTGGGATCCTGTGAAATGTGTTGGCACAGTTTGCAGCTAGATATATTGCAAGGATGATTTTATAGTAAGAATACTAAAAGGAAACTTTAAGACAATCCAGGAATGTAAGACCTTTGAAGTCAAAATGATTAAATATTTTGACACCCTAAGATCTGGGTTTTCTAGTCTATTATAAACCATAAAACTCTACTTCTTTGTCACTCTCTTATCTTCAATCCATCTCTCCCTGTCTCTCATCCACCCAGCTCCCCCTGTTTCTCACCTTACCCACCCCACCCTCTTCCTGTGAGACTGTCATTGGAATGCTTTTGTTTTTCACTTATATATATATTGATATTTATCAACATTTGTTTATTTCTGATCTGAAGAAGAAGGGCTACCTTTGAAAGCTAATCAAAAAATTATTCAAAATATAATAAATTAATCACATATATAGGGAAACGTCCTCAACCAGATTCTTCAAAATATAATACATTAATCCAGTGGTTCCCAAACCTGTTCCTGGAGGCACCCCAGCCAGTCAGGTTTTCAGGATACCCACAATGAATATTCATGGAACAGATCTGCTTGCAGATTTATGCCACTTTTGGGGCATTTTTCTCTTTTGAAAGTAAGCTCCTAGGTGGCGGTAATGTCTCAGGTCGAAAATGGACGTGTGCTGTTTTCAATTTTAGCGCACGTCCATTTTCAGTCACTTAAAAAAGGCCTTTTTTCTTAGATGGGTTAAAAAATGACCCAGCACATGCCCAAAAGACGCTACCTCATGCCACTTTTTACCAGAAGTGAGACATGAGTGTATGGCTCATGTGAAAAGAGTCACTGCTTATAGTTCCTTTGCAGTTTAATTTAGTCTGATGCATAGGTGCAGGGATTATTATTTCATCATACGAGCTACCCCTGCTGATAAGATTGTCCCTCTACTAATCTAATTGGATTAAACAAGCAATTATTGACATTAATTGGGAGTTTCACGCAATTCTATTCTATAACAATGTGCATGCGGATAATTTCAAAAAGCCATGTTTAGCGGCAGTTTCCATGAGTTACATGCATCTACTATAATAAAAAGCACCTCCAATGTGATGATGTCGAGGGCGGAACAGTGAGAGGGAAGGGCACGTCACATGCATGAGGGTGTTGTCGTCCCTCCCTTCCTCCCTCCCTTCCTGTTCCAGGACCCTTCCCTCCGATTTTTAAGTCATCTTCACTTACCAAGTCAGGCCGGCAGCAGCGGTAAAACGCGTACAGGCTCTGCCCTTCTCTCTCTCTCAGCTGTGGTCCCACCCTCATTTCCTGTTTCCGCAAGGGTGGGACCACGGCTGAGAAAGAGAGAGAAGGGCCGAGCCTGCACGCATTTTACCACTGCTGCCCTCCGCCGTAAACTTCACTTGGTAAGTGAAGATGGCTTTTAAAAATCGGAGGGAGGGGGCCTGGAACTGGAAGGGAGGGAGGGAGGAAGGGAGGGATGACGCCCCTGGAACTGGCAGGGAGGGGGGACACTGGAACTGGGAGGGAGGGGGACCCTGAAACTCGGAGGGAAGGAAGGGGACCCTGAAACTCGGAGGGAGGGAGGGGACCATGAAACTCGGAGGGAGGGAGGGGACCATGAAACTCGGAGGGAGGGAGGGGGACCCTGAAACTCGGAGGGAAGGAAGGGGACCCTGAAACTCGGAGGGAGGGAGGGGACCATGAAACTCGGAGGGAGGGAGGGGACCATGAAACTCGGAGGGAAGTAGGGAGGGGGGACCGTGAAACTCGGACGGAGGGAGGGGAGAGGCGGCACCGTGAAACTCGGAGGGAGGGAGGGAGACGACCCTGGAACTCGGAGGGAGGGGATGACCCTGGAAGTCAGAGGGAGGGGATGACCCTGGAACTCGGAGGGATGGCGGGGGGACGACCCTGGAACTCGGAGGAACGGAGGGGGGACAATGACTCTGGAACATGGAGGGAGGGGGGACACAAGAACTGGGAGGGAGGGAGGGAGGGAGGGGGGCCCCTGGCACACACTCTCAATCTCACACACACACTCTCTCACAGACACACTCGCACCCAGTCTCACTCTCTCTCTCTCTGTCACACACACACACTTGCACATTCACTCTCTCTCTCTCTCACACAGTCACTCTCACACACACTCTCTCAAACATACACACTCCAAGGAAAACCTTGCTAGCACCCATTTCATTTCTTTGAGTAACGTGCCTTTTTTACTAGTTTTTATAGAATATGCCTGATCCACGCTGAATTTAGGGGCCTTTTACAAAGCAGCAGTAAAGCAACTGCAGCTTTGCTGCACGCCAAATTGGGACTACTGCCGGGCTACTGCAGGAGCACGGCAGTAGTTCTTACCCCCAGTGCATGCCATTTCTGGCATGACAAAAATATATTTTATTTTTGTAGCACTAGGGCTTACCCATCTTGTGGTGCTGCCCAGTTACCTCTGGTTTAGAGCAGAAGCCCTCACCATCACCGAAACAGGTGGCAGTAAGGGCTCCCCCCCAGAAATGGCCGCATGCCAATCCCTGTTATTAGCACAGGACTATTTCTTTTGGGCCAAAAACAACCTTTTACCCGCTGTGGTAAAAGGGTCAATCGGCACACAGCAAATCCAAGTGAGGATGTCACCGCAGGCCCCCTTTTACCTCAGCTTAGTACAAGGGGCCAATAGGCACCAGCATTTATATCTGGTTTCAGCTGGTGTAAATGTAGGCACCTTATGTTAGGTGCAGATTAGACACTTAGGGGTCCTTATACTAAGGTGCACCGAAAAATGGGCTGCGCTAGTGTAGGTGTGTGTTTTAGGCGCACACAGATCCATTTTTAATGCACCTATAAAAAGGCCCTTTATAATTTTTACTGAAAATGAACATGCGACAAAATAAAAATTGGCACACATCCATTTTGGATCCGAGCCCTTACCGCCAGCCACTGACTTAGCGGTAAGGTCTCACGTGTTAACCGTACAGTAAACATCTACACGCATAGAATGACGATTACCAGAAAATAAAAATTATTTTCTGGCATGCGTAGCGGACGCACATCAAAAAATGAAATTACCACAAGGGCCACGCGGTAGCCAGGAATTAACTCCAAACTGAAGCACGTTGGGCGCGCATAGACGCCTACGTGGCTTAGTAAAAGGGCCCCTTAGGTCCTATTCTATAAAGTGCAGATATCCTTTATAGAATAGCGCTTAATGTATAATTTTTTGCATGCCAATATTTTGGCGCAATTTGCTGAATCTAGTCCAATATGACCAAAAGTTCATTTTCCTATGAGAACGCTGATAGCTGCTAAATGTTTTGTTTCACAGACTAATATAAATCATATCAGTCCACAGCTGTGCCATTAAAGCTGGTAATCAAAGTGTTAGAGATTGAAGGTGCCGCATTGTACAAATAAATAAGAATAAACACCATATTGTAAGGGAAAAGTAGAAGTGAAAAGTAGAGGAAAAGATTAAACTCATTAATAAAACAGATCAAGTCAACAGTTCTGAAATTTAATGAGGAGGACTATATTTCTGTTGAAATGTAGAACTCTCTGAAAAAAAAGCTGTTTTAATGAGTTTTTAATTAGAAATGTAAATTACAGTAATGGTTATCAAGTTTGAATGCTTGCTTATAAATATTCTTTTATCCATGACATCTGAGATATTCAAATAAACTGCAGGAAAGAACTGATTTTAAAAACTTGCAGAAACTTCTATCTTAATTTTTTACTTACCTTGAACTAAATACCTTTGCACTAAAACAAAAGAATGCAGAAAAAAAATGTAGCAAATGTACTTGCAATCATAAGGGGTCTTTTACTAAGGCGCACTGGAATTTTTAACACGTGCTAAAAATAGGCACGCACTAAATGCTAAAAACACAAATGTTTTCCTATGGGTGTCTTTAATGTTCAGCACACACCTTATTTTTAGCATGAGCGAAAAACACCTGCACACTGAAGTAAAAGACCCCCTTAAACTCTGAACTGTGTTAAGATGTGTTCTTTAAATTAAATTAAGTGCCCTTTTATTAAAGCTTAGTACGCTAAGGGCCCTGTTTACTAAGATGCACTAGAGTTTTTAGAGCACACTCATTTTTAGTGACACCTATATATTCATATGGGTGTCTCTAGTGTTAACGCACACTCATTTTTATTATGTGCTAAAAATTTTAGCACGCCTACAGCATGGCTTATTAAATAGAGCCCTAATTCTATTAATGTGCGCTAGGGGGGAATTCTATATATGGCGCCTAAAATATTTGCATGGAAAACATTTCTGACTTAGCATATTCTATAAGCGGCACCTAGATTTAGGCACGGTATATAGAATACACTTAGAATGTTCCTCCTTTTACACCATCAAAAACATGGCATAAATCCTGACACGTAGATTTAGGCACAGAGGGCCATATTCTATAACTCATGTGCGTAAAATTTTGAACACCCACAAAACACCCATTTCCCCATCCATAACCATGCCCCTTTTTGTCTGCGCTCGTTAGAAGTTAGGCGCAATGTGTGATAGAATATGCTTTGCAACTTATGCACGCAAATTCTAATTATTGCAATTAGTGTTCACTATTGCTTATGAAGTGCTATCAATGCTAATTAGCTTCTTCAGCCAATTAAGTTGCGCATGTTGTTATTGAATCCACCTGCATTTTGGTATAGATTTCTGCTCGAGCAATATAGAACCTGGGGGTAAGTGCTAAGAAGCCCATAGTCATAAAATAGAAGTGGTAGTAGGCTTCTTAGTATGTAGTGCAATTTACCATTTACAGTAAACCTTTTGTACTCATTTTACAACAAATCCCTATGGGCCCTGTTTACTAAGCCATGCTGTAAGTGTGCTAGCGTTCTTAGCACTTGCTAAAAATTACTGTGCACCAAAAATGCTAGCACACCTTCGTAAACATAAGTTTTTAGTACATATAAGCACCAAACTAAAGGTTTTGCAACTGACACTAATTAAATAAAATAAAGATAAGGCATAACTGGGGGTGAAATTCCCACATTTTTTGGGGAGGGCAACTGTGCTACTAACATAGGGTAAAGTTCACTATTGTGTTAATGGTGAGGGCAATAACATAGAACGTAAGGACCCTTTTATTAAGTTGTACTAAGAAATGGGCTTAGAGTCTTATTCTATACAGGTTATGCTCCTAAATTTATGTTCCTAAAATATATGGACATAATTTATGCTCATAAATTTATGCTCCTAAATTAGGAGCATACTCTGTGCTCCAAAATAGATTGTATACCCTGGAGGAAAGGAGGAACAGGGTTGATATGATACAGACGTTCAAATACTTGAAAGGTATTAATCCGCAAAAAAATCTTTTCCGGAGATGGGAAGGCGGTAGAACGAGAGGACATGAAATGAGATTGAAGGGGGGCAGACTCAAAAAAGATGTCAGAAGTATTTTTTCATGGAGAGGGTGGTGGATGCTTGGAATGCCCTCCCGCGGGAGGTGGTGGATATGAAAACGGTAACGGAATTCAAACATGCGTGGGATATGCATAAAGGAATCCTATGCAGTAGGAATGGATCCTCAGAAGCTTAGCCAAAATTGGGTGGTGGAGCAGGTGGGGGAAGAGAGGTTGGTGGTTGGGAGGCGAGGATAGTGGAGGGCAGACTTATACGGTCTGTGCCAGAGCCGGTGATGGGAGGCGGGAAATACTGCTGGGCAGACTTGTACGGTCTGTGCCCTGAAAAAGGCAGGTACAAATCAAGGTAAGGTATACACATATGAGTTTATCTTGTTGGGCATACTGGATGGACCATGCAGGTCTTTTTCTGCCGTCATCTACTATGTTACTATGCTCATAATTTAGGTCGAAAATTATGTCCATAAATTAGGAACATAACCTTTATAGAATAAGGCCCTTAGCATGCTCTTATGTGAGAACTCTTATTACATGGCCACGTGGCAGGGAGCCTTTACCACCACCCACTGAGGTAAAGGCTCTCACTCTAACCTGGTGGTAACTGGGCAGTGCGTGGTGATGCCCAATTATCACCAGGTTATCGCCGTGCAAGCCATTTCCTGGGGTTTTCTTTTTCCCAAAGAAATGGCGCACACTTGGGACAGGACTACCGCCTCCAGCCACATTTTGGCGGCAGTAGTCCCGGAAGAGCGAGCGGTAAGCCCCTAAATTTGTTGAAGAAACAAATATATTTGAAGTTGTTAAATCTCAATAGGATTGTGAGAAATTCCAAGAGGACCTTATGAAACTGGGAAACTGGGCATCCAAATGGCAGATGAAATTTTAATGTAAGCAAGTGCAAAGAGGCATCCAAACTAGAACTACATGATATGATATGATTTAAGGTTCCACATTAGGAGTCACCACCCAGGAAGAGGATTTAGGTGTCATTGTTGAAGTTACACTGAAATCCTCTGCTCATTGTGTGGCAGCAGCTAAGAAAGCAAATAAATGTTAGGAATTATTAGGAAAGGAATGAAAAACAACATTCTAATCTGATCTAATATAGCATTTGTATCCTGCCAACTCCCCTTAAAGTTTTGAAGAGGATCAAAGCAAGATTGCCAAAGTAGTCCCCTGGGAGTTACAAAAGATTTTGGGGCCCTTTTATCAAGCTGTGGTAAGCACTAATGTGTGCTTACCACAGGGCACGCAGAGGCATCCCATGCTACTTGTAACATGTGCACATGCTACCAGAACACTGTTGCGTGTTAACCGATTAGTGCATACTTAGTACATGAGCCTTTACTGCCTACGAAATGGGTGGCAGTAAGGGCCCACACACTAATGTTGTCATTAACGTGTGGTCATTAATGCAGAAAATAGAAAAAAATCAGTCATTTTCCAGCCATGGTAAAAAGTGGCCTTAGTGGGCGGGAATGACCCACGTAAGGGCATGCTATGGCCACTTTTTGCCGCAGCTTTGTGAAAGGGCCCGTTAGGCAAAAATTAAATATAAAATGAATCTAAATATTTTTTAAACAAGAAGGCCTTGAGGGAGCAGCAACATAAAGAATAAGACTTTACAGATATTAATTCAACTAGTAATTAATTCCAAAATTCAACTGCTTGGAAATTAATAGAACTCTCAAGAGATCACTTATAATCAATTTAGCAGAAGGAAACTAAAGTAGAAAAGTTTCCTTAGTTCTAACAGGTCTAATTAACCTTGGAAAGGAGAAAATCTCTTGCAAGTATTCTGGACCAGTACCTTCAAATATCTTGAAAACAATATAACCCGATTAAATAAAATTCTAGCCTGAACTGGCAACCAATGTAATTTAACCAGTAACGGTGTGACACCATCAATTTTTTTTGTACCAAAGATAAGCTTAATAGAGATGTTTTGCAAGGTTTCAAGTTTAGTCCTTAATCTAACATATGCCAGAATATAAACAATTACAGGTGTGAAATAATGAAGACATTGAGAATACTATAGTGTCTTTGTGTCACTCTATGGTGTGATCACATCTCCAATATTGTCTGCAGTTCTGGATACTGCATCTCAAAAAAGATACAGTAGAATTAGAACAGGTACAGAGAGGATGGCCAAAATGATAAAGGGAATACAAAGAGATGCATTTCTCATCTACTGTCAAAAACATAAAGGGTCTTTTTTATCATGCCACTGCGGTAATGCTAACAAAGCCCATTCACTTTGAATGGGCTTTGTTGGCATTACCGTGCAGCTTGATAAAAGAGGCCCACAGATAGGATATGTCAGTTCCCAAAACTTACATATTCCAATCTATAAATGTAAATTTTGTTTAAAACCTTTGTTTTCTGTTGATTTCATTGTTCTAATCATAATAGTCCCCGTCCCTGGTTCTTCTTTCACCTATCCCCTTTGTCCAGGGTCCCCTGCCCATTTGCCATTTCTTTTTCACATCTTCCTTTACACTTATCTCCAAATAATCTTTCATGCTCAGCTTCTTACATTTATTTTCTTCCTCTTGACCCACTCATATTTCATCCCTCCATTTCACCATACAGTCTTCTAATTTCTTCTTTTTACTGCTTCTATCTATAGTATTTATTTTCCCCCACCTATGTCCAACATCTTTCCTCTCTCTTCCCTTCCATTTCATTCATATCAGACACTCCCCTCTCTTTGCTTCCCCTCCCATCCACTTTCTTCTTTCACGTTTCCCTTATCCCAACCTTTCTCTGATCTCCCCTTTCACCTTCCTCATATCTAACATGTCCCCAATCACTCTGTCTACCTCCGCCATGTCCAGCATTTCTCCCAATCACCCCTTTTTACCTTCCCTATATCCAGCATATCTCCCAATCACCCATTCCACCTTTCCTATGTCCAGCTTCTGCTCTGAGCTCCCCTTATATGTTCCCTATGCCCATCATTTGCCCTGATCTTTCTTTCTATTCACCTTTCCAGCATCTGCCATGATCTCTTCTTCTATTCCCTTGTCCAGCATCTTGCCTCTCAACCTTGTCCATAGTAGTGTGGGGGCCTTTGAACCTGTGTCTACACACTATATCTTTTTGGTCCTGCCCCCTCTGAGAGATGTCTTATGTCAGATGGGTGGGACCGCAGAAACTGAGCTGCTATTTTTGTTCTGTGGCTTCTCTCTCCCACTCGGAAGTGAAGGTGAGTTTTGCTTTCCAGTCCTAGTGAAGGAGGTGTCCGTACCATCAAACAGCCCCCAGCTTTTTGCCAGGCTCACTCAATGGTAGCTACCGTCCTGCTATCACTATTATTTGGAAAGTGCCAGCATTGAGCTCATCACAGAAATATTCAGCCAATGTAACATAGTAACATAGTAGATGACGGCAGAAAAAGACCTGCACAGTCCATCCAGTCTGCCCAACAAGATAAACTCATATGTGTATACCATACCTTGATTTGTACCTGCCTTTTTCAGGGCACAGACCGTACAAGTCTGCCCAGCAGTATTTCCCGCCTCCAAACCACCAGTCCCGCCTCCCATCTCCGGCTCTGGCACAGACCGTGTAAGTCTGCCCTCCGCTATCCTCGCCTCCCAACTACCAACATCTCTTCCCCCACCTGCTCCGCTTTTAAATGCTTTTAAATTCTGTGTATATTGCTGAATAAAGCATGCAAATAAAATGTAGGGTCATGCATTTGGGCTGCAAAAACCCCAGTTAAGGGGAGAAGAACTTTTATGCATGAGAAAGGAGAGGGTCTTGGGTTTGATCATATGTGATGATCTTAAAGTAGCCAAACAGGTACAAAAGTTGACAGTGAAAGCTAGAAGGATGCTTTGGTGCCTAGGAAGAGGAATGGCCAGTAGCAAAAAGGAGGTTATGATGTCTCTGTATAAGAATCTGGTGAGAACTTATTTAGAACTTTGTATACAATTGTAGAGACTGCACCTTCAAAAATTTATAAACAGGATGGAATCTCTCCAGCTACTAAAATGTTCCATGGTCTTTGTCATAACATGTATGGAGACAGACTTCAAGATCTCAAAGTATACTTTGGAAGAAAGGCAGGAGAGGGGATATACGATAGAGATATTTATATACCTATGTGGCATAAATGCACAGGAGACGTGTCTCTTTCAATTGAAAGGAAGCTCTGGAATGATGGGGCATAAGATGAAGGTGAAAGGGGACAGACTCAGGAGTTACCTAAGGCAGTGGTTCCCAAATCTGGTCCTGGAAGCACCCAAGCCAGTCAGGTTTTCAGGATATCCACAAGGGATATTCAAGAGAGAGCTTTATATGCAGTCATGATGAATAATTTCTAGGGTGTTTATATTATGTTTTTGGATTTTTAATAAATATCTCTGAATTGGATCATCAGTGGTCACTCTTGCTTTTGTTTTTGTTTTTGTGGGGGGGGGGGGGGTGTTGATGTTTGCAAAATGGATCTCTTCTGCTTTTGTTCCTCTCTAATAAAGTATGTACCCATAGTAGAAAGAATAAATAATCCATACTCAGTAGGAATGCATGTTCATTAGCGCATTCTAAAAGCTTTTGTATATGTTAAACTGTTTTAACACACACTTAACAAATTAAGGGGCTCATTTACGAAGCAGTGCTAAAAAGTGGCCTATGCTATTTTTAGCACGTAGGTTTCTCAAGTGCTGAGGCCACTTTCAGCATGGCAGTAAAATGGCCACAATTTCTATTTTTCCATTCATAGCCATGCACTAATTTCCCAATTAGCATGTGGCCATTAGTGCATTAGCCCTTCTGCCATCTATATACTAGGTGGTAAGGGCTCCTGCAATGACCCTGCACTAATCAGGCAGTGCACAGCAATTTTGCCGTGCTACCTGATTGGTACAGAGCACATCTACTCTCCACCTGCAAACATGCCCCCATATTTTATAATTTTTAGCACAGGATTGGTACACACCAATCCCGGAATCACTGCGGGACGCCCGAGCGTGTCCTGTGGTAGTGCCTTTTTAACACTAGGTAAGCAGGCATTAGTGCTTACTGCCACTTTGAAAATGGCCTCTAAGATACACTACTGATTAATGCACATTAAAAAGCTATCAATATCAACAGTACCAATAAAATTCATCAAAGGAGAAGGCAATATATATATGAACAAAACACCTAGCTCCTATAACAATCCTTCATTCATTTACCAAAAATACAATTTGGATCTATCAGATGCGCATGACTCCACCACATTGGCTCAGTAACTTAAACTAAATACAATTTAGGGGTGTGAGAGGTCTCATTTACTGTAGTGTGCAATATCTTATCAGGGCCGCCGAGAGATTGGGTCGGTCCCGGGGCAAGGCCGCCCCCGGGGCGCCGCCCCCACCGTCCTCCCCCCCCTCCAAGGTCGTAGTCGTTGTCTCCCTCCTTCCACCACCGGGCCGGGCCCTCATGGATTCAAATCTTAGTGCCTCACCTCGACCTCGCTCCGTGTGAAAGAAGCGCAGCAGCAGCAGTCTGCATATCGCCTCCCTTCGGGCCTTCCCTCCCTGTGTCTCGCCCTCATCTGATGTAACTTGCATGAGGGCGGGACACAGGGAGGGAAGGCCCGAAGGGAGGCGATCTGCAGACTGCCGCTGCTGCGCTTCTTTCACACGGAGCGAGGTCGAGGTGAGGAGCTAATTCAGGGGGACCCGGCCCTGTGGTGGACGGAGGGGGGCGGCTGGAGGGGAATGCGCCACCGTGCCCCCCTTGGAGGCCTGGGCCTGGGGAATTTTGTCCCCCCTGCCCCCCCCCTCAGCAGCCCTGTGTCTTATGAAAGACTTAATGATGTGAACTAAAGAAGAAGCTTTTTAAATCTACGTATTATGTTTTGAAATATAGAAAAACCTTGGATAAAAGGCAATAAAAAAGAAGAAAAAATTATATAGTAAATGATATTGGATTAATGACGAATACATGCCCTAAATTGTATTTATCTTAAGTTACTGAGCCAGTGTGGTGGAGTCATGCGCATCTTATAGATCCAATACTTGGATCTATATTTCTACTAAAAAATTGTATTTTTGGTAAATGAATGAATGATTGTTATGGGAGCTGGGTGTTTGTTCATGATAAAGCTATAGCACACATTACATTTTTTTTCATTGAGATGAATGTGTGAAATAGATCAAAGTAGAGAAAAAAAGCCAAATGCATTGAAAACAAGCTGAGACTTTTTGGCTTGTTAATATCCCTAATACAAAGGATCAAACCATTTGTAAACATTTTGATAATTGCCAGTTTCTAAAATTTAAAAGATCAATACATTAATAACATTACTAACTTAGGGGTCCTTTTACTAAGGTGTGCTAACAGATTTAGGGCCTCGTTTATCAAGCTGTGCTAGTAACTCTCGGTGCGGAAATACCAACAAAGCCCATTCACTTTGAATGGGCTCCATCAGCACTGCTGCGTGGGAACCGCTATCGCAGCTTGATAAACCTTAGCATGTACTTATAAAGGAACAGAATGGGCGTCTTATCATTTAGTGCACATTTAGAGCCCCCTTTTACTAAACCGCGTAGGCGCTTACGTGTGCCTAACACACGCCAAAATGGAATTACCGCCCAACTATCGCGTGGCTCTTGCGGTAATTTCATTTTTGGTGCGCGTCCGCGACGAGTGTCTGAAACATACATTTTTATTTTCAGACATGTGTAGCGGACGCGTGCCAAGTGGCATCTGATGTGCATAGGTCTTTACCGCCCTAATTCTTTACCGCTAGGTCTATGGCTGGCGGTAAGGTCAGAGACCCAAAATGGACATGCCACAATTTTGATTTTTCCGCACTTCCATTTTTACAGGCACGCTGAAAAATGATTCTGCCCAAAACCCGCGCCTACACTACCGCATGCCACTTTTCAGCGCGCCTTTGTAAAAGGACCCCTAAATCCATTAGCGTACCTTAGTAAAAGGACCTTTTAGCAAAAAATATAAGCATAAAACAGACAATTCTATATCTTGGCCACATTTAAGCTTGTACTGTATCTTTTATTTTTAAGTGGAGCTCCCAAGTTCCCACAGGGAAATGAGCAAGTACTTCATATGAATAAAAACTTAAGCAGGCATATTGTATGCTAAAGAAAAAGAGATAAAAGGATGAAAACTGAAATTCATATTGTTTTATTTGTTGCTTTGTGCAGTATTTTAATAGATTCTGAGTGAAGCACTTAAGATTTCAACATTTGAATTTTAAAACAGCATTAAACAGAGGAAACCAGTTTATATAGGAGAGAGAAAAATAATTTACATGCCGTATTCAGTTATTTCAAATAGCACTTTGGAGACTTTTGACTTTGCTGAGGGCTGCAATTGTACTTATGTCAGTTAACAACAATAGCAGCTGTTATCTTATAATAAAAGGATGACTTTCATTCATCTCTTTTTTTTTTAGTATCATTGCATTGAAATATCAGGTAGAAGAGAAAACACTTTTGTAGGCCTTAACATAACAGAAAATACAGAATCTAAAGGGTGGAAAGGGAATTCTACTGGCTTATGCCCATATAACATACCTTATTGACATTTTTCAGTGCTAGATGCCTTACTTTCTAGGTAAGAAATTAAAGGGGTTCTTTTACTAAGCTACAATAGCATTTTTAGTGTGCAGTAGAAATCAAATAGCAGTGAACTCCAAGACACCCATTATATTCCTATGTATGTCTCGGTGTTTACCGCCAGCTGATTTCTACTGCAAGCTAAAAATGCTACTGCGGCTTAGTAAAAGACCCCTTTTGGAATCTTTTTAATAAGCTGTGGTAAACACTAGGGCATGATTACCACAGCTTAAAAGGGCTTACTGTAGGATGCGCTCAGGTGTCCTGAGGTAAGTTCTCAATAGGCACATGCTACCCTGCATGCTAAAAAAAAATCTTTTACATTTTTTGAATGGATGGGGCATGTCTGGGGGCTGGAGAGTGCATGTTCCAGCAGTACTAATCAGTATATCCACATTACTGCACATTAACTGATTAGTGCACAATTAGCATGTGAGTTCTTACCTTCTACAAAATAAGTGTCGGTAAGTGATTCCGCAGTATTTTTTTTTTAAATGGCCATGTGCTAGTGGTGAAATTTGCACAGGACCATCAATGTAAAAAAAGAAAATTGCTGCATGAGAAAAACCCACGTAAGGGTGCGCTTAGGCCACTTTATACTGCAGCTTAGTAAAAGGACCCCTAAAGAAATATATTCTATTGTAAGTTTATTCTTCTATCCTAGTGTTCTTGGACATGCATATATAGGGGTCCATTTACTAAGGTGTGCTGAAAAATGGCTTGTGGTAATATAGGCGTGGGTTTTGGGTGCGCCGATCCATTTTTCAGCACGCCTGTAAAAAGGGCCTTTTCTCATTTTTGCCAAAAATGGACATAAGGCAAAATCAAAATTACCGCGTGTTTATTTTGGGTTTGCGACCTTACCGCCAGCCATTGACTTAGTGGTACAGTCTCACGCAGTAACCAGGTGGTAATGACCTATGCATATCAAATGCCACTTGGCATGCGTCCGAAAATAAAAATTATTTTTTCAACCATGCGTATCGTACGCGAGCCAAAAATAAAATTACTCCAAGACCCATGCATTAACTGGGCAGTAACTCCATTTCAAATGCGTAGACGCTTATGCAACTTAGTAAAAAGGGCCCCATAATGATGGAGGGTACTTTGCAATGAATGTCCAACATTTCTGAGATTATTTGTTGCATTTGTATCCCACCTTTTCCCACCTCTTTGCAGGCTCAAAGTGGCTTACAATACATAATGAGTAGTGGAAGAATATTAGACAATAAACATTTACTATTACAGGAGGATCTTGGTCAGCATGATGATAATAAAACAAAATAATAGTATACAAGCAGATATTACAAAACAGTTCTGAATATAGATGGGTGAGTTGTGCATATTCACATTGGTTGATCTTTGTGGTACGCTTTATTCTTCTCCTTTTCTTGACCCTAAAGTCATGGGTTCATACAGGAAGGATTCAACAACTCCATTAGACACATGTAAATTACAGCAAGTAATAACACTAGCTGGCAGTTACTTCTACTCGTGTTCTTAGTCTTTCACAAAGCAGTAAACCCTTTGGCTTCTTGAGTAAGCACCCAAACAACTCTGGGGTGCTGGCTCAGTCCAGTAGACAGTGATTGCCTCGTAGCAAACAGGTTCATTTATGTGAACCTGAGTTTAATGCTAGGCAAAATAGTAGAAACTATCCTACATAATAAAACTGATGAGCATATAGGTAGTCATTGTGTAATGGGACAAGTCTCAACATGGAAAGTCTTGCTTCACCAATATGCTACCATTTCTTAACAAAATGAATAAATATATACATAAAGGTGAACCAGTTAACATAAAGAACCTGGACTTTAAGAAGTGTTTTTGACAAAGTCCATCATGAGATACGCCTAAGGAAATTAAGGAGCTTTATTCAAAGGATTTATGCTTCTAGCTTTGAGAGTTGTGCTCCTATCTTAGCTGCTTGAATAATGAAATAGGGTTCTTAGCCAGGACCCCTTAGATCATCAGGGATTGAGAGATGTAGACCCAGGTGCCTATGAGAGACATGGGTTGTCTTCAAGAGGGGTGGGGTGGGATCACTGTTTAGTTTTCTCATGTTCAAGTCTCTTTAAGATAGTACCTGAGAGTCCTAATTTTTACTCAAAATTTCATTACACTCCTAAATATAAGAGCATAAAATGTGAGTTGTAACAGGGGTGGATTTAGGGAAGAGTGAAATTTAGGAGTTTAGAACAGATTTTCAGCAGTATGTTCAAAAATTTGACTCATAAATCCAGGCATGGTAATCCTAACACCATCCAGTAAATTATTCAAAGTTGTTGAATCACAAGATGATTGTGAGAAATTGCAAAAGGACTTTGACAAATGGCAGATGAAATTTAGGGTGGTAGTTATTAATGTGCATTAAGGGAATAATGCACAGTGTTTTTCCATTAACACACATTTAACAGCAAAAGTGTGCATTACTTTACTGTAATGCAAGAGAGTATAAGTCAACAGGGGCTAGATAATGAGATGCAAAACATGCAAATGCATACAAAGCACATAATATGCAAATTGAATAATGCAACTTAAGTTAAGCTTCACATGCTATGTTATTCATGGAAAAATAATACCATCTCAAAGTTGGCATATTTTTTCCTGCCTGGGAAAATCAGACCGCATTGCTCCCAGGCACCATTTTTGAAAAGGCTGGAGAAGTACTACTACTACTACTACTACTATTTAGCATTTCTATAGCGCTACAAGGCATACGCAGCGCTGCACAAAAATAGAAGAAAGACAGTCCCTGCTCAAAGAGCTTACAATCTAAGACCATCTAACTCTCCTGCCTCCCCCATAGGTATCTTTGATCCCTTGTAATAGTCTCACAGTACTACTGCTAAAGGTCAAGCTACCACATAAGGGCACTGTAAGACTATCACTAGGAGTCACTGGTGTCATTTTGAACCCAGTGTTGGCAGGGGCAGGAAGAACTGTATATTATTCCTGCCCTAGACCCCAGGAATTGGTAGAGATAGGCCTGAGGGGGGCAGAGAGGGGTCTTCAAGGAGGTCTTTATGGCGGGGGAAGGAAGGGTAAGCACTGCTTAGTTTTGTTCAGGTCTGGTCCCTTAAAGAAAAACTTCCTGGGAGAACTGGGCCACTTATTAGTATCCTCTTACTGTCAGGGAGCTGAATAATGCAGTTTGCAAGGTTAATCTCTTTTTGCTTTATTCATTTACCACAGGAGTCCCTAACCTGCAGTACTGTTAATGAAGGATAGTGACTCTCATGGTAAATTAAGCTGTAGTAAAATGTCATATCTTACCATAGCCTTTTATATTTTCCCCTTACTGTAGACACGTGCAAAGTGGCATGTATAGGGAAGAATAACCCAAACTACAGTTATGTGATGGTAAAATCAGTGCTTTTTTTGTGCCGGTACGCAACGGTACGGCGTACCGGCACCTTTTTTTTTTGCTCCCCCCGCCCCGTGAGTCCATGTCCCGCACGCAGTGCCAGCCCCCATTTCCGGCCGCTGCTGCTTCTCCTGTTGAGCAGCAGCGGCCGCTACACAAAGAAAAAGATTTTAAAAAAAATTCAAACCTGGCTGAAACGCGGCACCCTGGCACTGTAGACAGCCATTAGGCATTGGCTGTTGCCCCGCAGCCGCTCCTCCTCTTGCCTCTACGTCACTGCGCTCCTCCGGGGTCTTCCTCCAGGGGCAGTGACGTAAGGCAAGAGGAGGAGCGGTTGCGGGGCAACAGCCAATGCCTAATGGCTGTCTACAGTGCCGGGGTGCCGCGTTTCAGCCAGGTTTCAATTTTTTTTTAATCTTCTTTTTCTTTGTGTAGCGGCCGCTGCTGCTCAACAACAGGAGAAGCAGCAGCGGCCGGAAATAGGGGCTGGTGCCGCGTGCGTTGCGTCTTCGCGCCGTTCGCGCCAAACTTGGCAGGGAGAGGGAATCCAACAGAGGGAAGGATTGGGGAGAGAGGGAAAAACAGATGGAAGGATTGGGGAGAGAGGGGAAAACAGATGGAAGGATGGGGATAGAGAGAGAGGGAAAACAGGGAAGGATTGGGGAGAGAGGGGAAAACGGAAGGATGGGGATAGAGAGAGAGGGAAAACAGGGAAGGATTGGGGAGAGAGGGGGAAACAGATGGAAGGATGGGGATAGAGAGAGAGGGAAAACAGGGAAGGATTGGGGAGAGAGAGAAAGGGAAAACAACAGAGGGAAGGATTGGGGAGAGAGGGAAAACAACAGATGGAAGGATGGGGAGAGAGGGAAATACAGATGGAAGGATTGGGGAGAGAGGGGAAAACAGATGGAAGGATGGGGATAGAGAGAGAGGGAAAACAGGGAAGGATTGGGGAGAGAGGGGAAAACAGATGGAAGGATGGGGATAGAGAGAGAGGGAAAACAGGGAAGGATTGGGGAGAGAGAGAAAGGGAAAACAACAGAGGGAAGGATTGGGGAGAGAGGGAAAACAACAGATGGAAGGATGGGGAGAGAGGGAAATACAGATGGAAGGATGGGGAGAGAGGGAAAAACAGATGGAAGGATTGGGGAGAGAGGGAAAAACAGATGGAAGGATTGGGGAAAGAGAGAGGGAAAACAGATGGAAGGATGGGGAGAGAGAGGGGGAAAACAGATGGAAGGATGGGGAGAGAGAGAGGGAAGATGCTGGATGGAAGAATGCAGAAAGAAATAGGGGAGACACTGGAAGGATGGGGAGAGAAAGCAGAGCTGCTGGATGGAAAAGGGGAATAGAGAAAGACTGGAGAATAAGAGGAAGGGGCATGGGGAGAACAAGGGTGAGGAAAAGATGAAAAGCCACAGGTAGATGAAGGAAATTAAAGAATGGATAGTAAGAATGAATTAAATCTGGACAGAGAGAGAGCCTGAAAAATATTGAAGAAAGCAAAGAAAAAGGAGACAAAAATGACAAATGGCACAGAAGAGTTAAGCGAAAAGAAAAGAAAGCAGAATCACAGACTGGGACCAATATGGAAAGAAAAACAGTCACCAGACAACAAAGGTAGAAAAAAATCATTTTATTTTCATTTTAGTGTTTGTAATTATGTCCAATTTGAGAATTTACATTGGCTGTCTTATTTTGCACTGGGTATACTGGAGCTGTAAGAGCTTACAGAGATTATTTATAATGAAAAAAATCACTTTATTTTTTTCTCCTATAGTACTATAATATTTTCAATGATGTCTGTTTATATGCGCCATGGCTGGTATAGGGGGTGTGGTTAATGTGGGTGTGGCTATCATAGGGGTGGGGCCATGTGTGGTGACCCCGCCCATAATGAGTACCGGCACCTTTTTTTCTACAAAAAAAGCACTGGGTAAAATATATAGGTAAATGATAGCAGATAAAAACTTGAATGGTCCATGCAGTATGCCCAGCAAGGCAGAATAAAATATGTATACTCGATTCTGAACTATATTTGCCATTTTCAGGATACAGACTATAGAAGTTTGCCCAGCTTTGGTCTCACTTCCTAACTACTGGAGTTGTTGTTGAAACCTACTTCAGCCTATCCTGACCTGTCTTTACCGATGTGTCTTTGAAATTTTGGGGACAGAGTCATGGAAGTCTGCCTGGCACTGTTCTTACTTCCCCACTACTGGAGTTGCCTTTCTAAGCATCACCCCTGCCCATCATAACACATTTACTGCATTGTTGCTGAAAGACTTCAACCTGCCAGCTATGGATTGGAAAGTCCTAGCTGCAAAATCAGACTGTGGATGTCTTTCAAACTGCTCTGTTCTGCCAAAGTGGGTGGAACCTATAAGGGAAGGTGCAACACTGGATCTAGTGCTCACAAATGAGGAATGTTGTGTCTAAAACTTGTATGGCCACTTAGACAATAATGATCATGACAAGCTATGCTTTAATAAGAGCTAAAAATGGATTGCAAATACACACAGTTCAAAATCCTGGATTTCAAACATGTTGACTTCAGTAAAATGGAGGGGTATCTGAAAAAAAGAGCTGAGGGGTTCAGAGAACATAAATTAAGTAGAAAGACGTAGTCCAAGCTGAAATAAGTTTAAAAACGGCAATGGATCTTTATAAGGAATGTAAATAAAAGCAAGAGGGAAAGGAATCCATTATGGCACTCCAAACAAGTGGCTGAAAAAAATAAAAATAAAGGAGCTGAAGCTCATGAAACACAGAATGCAAGAAGAGGAACATAGAAAAGAACAGTAGATAAAACTGAATTAATCGCTATGTAGTGTCGTGAAGATAAATAGATATACTAAAATATTTCTGTTCTATGTTCACAAAAGAAATAGGATCCACAATAGAAGTCACCATCCAGTAAATGGATCTAGAAAGTCAGAAATAATTAGGAAAAGAATGGAGGAAGTCATACACAATCAACAAGTCAGCACACTTATAATATACGTCTGTTCAGATTATTTTCTGTTGCTTCATGCAGCCCTCTTATCTCTGCACTGTTAAGTATATCTTCCTCTCCTCTCATTGGCAATAGCCGAGGGAACAGAAGATAACGGAACAGTAGCAGTGTTTGGGGGGGGGGGGGGGGGGGGGGGGGTTGAATCAGGACAACAGTAGCAGCTCTTGCCCAGGTTTACAATAATTTAATGATGGTGAATCAACAAATCCTTTCCAATGATTCACTTATCATTTTAAGATTTGAACATTTGAAATATGGTTTTGGAGTAGTTATTGACCCATCTTAAATGGCATCCTTAAGGGTCCTTTTAAATGGCATCCTTAGGGGTCCTTTTACTAAGTTGCTGCAAAAAAGGGGCCTGTGCTGGCGTCAGCGCGTGTTATTGGCACACGCTGAGGCCCCTTTATTCTGCAGTATGTAAAAGGATGTTTATTTTTTTTCTTAAAGAAATGGCCGTGCGGCAAGTGAAGCACTTGCTAAACAGCCATTTCTGGGGGGGGGGGGGGTTGGGGGAGCACCACCCATTGAAGTGGCGGTTAAGGGATCCCGTGCAAACCCAAGCACATGTCACTGCCCGATTACTGCTGGGTAACCACCAGCGCTACAAAATAAAAATATTTTTGTAGCGCCGGAAATGGCATGGGCTGGGGATGGGAACTACCACTGTGCTGCTGCGGTACCCCGGTGGTACTTTTGGTTTAGCGAGTGGAAAGCCCAAGTCGGGCTTACCACCTCTTAAGACCCCTTAGTGTGTATCTCTCTCTGCCTCTATTTTTACATAATATCCATGATGAAGTTGCTGGGAACATAGTTTAGGTACAGCAGATGCCAATTTACTATGTACATATATATTTTATAAAATGCTATGCACGGGTACACATACAGTATATATGAACACATTTATACCTTTTTATGGCAGGCGTACATTTATATGTTGTCATTTGCACAATAGTGGGGCTGGGTCAAAAAGCTTCTTATCAAACCACGTAGGTACCTTTAGGCACCCTTTTGGACTTCGCATGTATACATCTTTAAAATTACCTCCATTGCTGACCATCCTACTGAAGACACATCTCTTCAATAAAGCGTACCACAAAGATCAACAAATGAGAAAAGGCACAACTCGCATCTACACTTCAGAACTTGATTCTTAATATATGCTTGTACACTATGAACTCATTTATTCTGTATGTTATACCTTCATCAAAATGACCAAAATCCTGTAATATCAAATGTTTACTTATTAACCTTCTTCCACTAATCATGATGTATTGTAAGCCACTTTGAGCCTGCAAAGAGGTGGGATAAGGTGGGATACAAATGCAACAAACAAACAAACAAATAAATAAATAAATTCAATGTGTACTGCAAGAATCTGTACGTGTCTCTTCTCTACACTAGTAGTACACTGTTTGTCCATAAACCATTCTTTTTTGTTTTGCTTGTTTGTATTAGATCACATCAGATCAAATAGAGGTGTGGTTTTATATACTGGTTTCTTTCTGCATGTGGTGATGCATATGGTGGTGAGTGTTTTCTGTGAGAACTTCTGGCTGACTGTATTTTTGTTTATTAGCCTTTTTATGATGCACTGCTGTCATGAGTGTGAAAGGAGAATTAGGTGATCTCCCAGAAGCAAAGAGCATGATCTCAACCTCCTCACCCCATATTCAAGCAGTGTCAGGACTCTGTCAACTTCCCCTTCTGATGAAAAGAGACAAAATATTACTTAAACATGAACACGAGTGGAGGAGTGGCCTAGTGGTTAGGGTGGTGGACTTTGGTCCTGGGGAACTAAGAAACTGCGTTCATTCCCACTTCAGGCACAGGCAGCTCCTTGTGACTCTGGGCAAGTCACTTAACCCTCCATTGCCCCATGTAAGCCGCATTGAGCCTGCCATGAGTGAGAAAGTGTGGGGTACAAATGTAACAACAACAGCAAAAAAAACATTTATTTCTGTGCTATGTTTGGTTTTGGATACATTTAGGAGTTATGTTATAACTGTGTAAATTTAAAAGTAGTGCAAGTACCAGTGAATTTTCAAAATGAAAGTATGCACATATTTCCTCTTTGAAAACTACCACAGGGAGTTTACATACATAACACTGAATACTTTAAGATTAAGATTACACATATATCTGGAGTTGACTAACTTTTAAGTGTGCATATATCTGCTTAGGATGGTATTCTATATAGGAAAATAGGCACTTACATTTCTTTAGGTAGTAAGCTTCTACCAGGCATCCTCTGGGCACCTAATTATACCCTGTTATATACTTGTCTTCTTAGGGCCACAGTTATTAATGAGGGCTACTGTTAAAAATAGGTCTTGTTGCATGAAATGGGACATAAAACAGCACACATTAGTAGTAGAATAGAATGTCTTAATGGTACCCTACATTGATAATTATACCCATTAGGTGGTAATTCTATAAAATCAGTGCTAACGTTTACATGAACATTTTGCACATAAATGTTTAGAATACTAGCACATATGCACATATGTATACACTTATAGCCTATATGCCAGCATGCTACCTACATGCATTTCTGCAAATACCCACTTACGTTATGTAGCATGAATTTGCAAGGGGAAATTCACAGAGGCAGAGCATGGATGGTACACAGGTGGGGATCCCACTTAGGTGCCTAACTTACAGAATACTGTAAGTTATGAATCGACTGTACTTAGGTGTGCACACACCAGCTCTATGGCTGCCATAAGTGCTCACATCTAAATGTTAGGTGTGTTAATACATGTTTATACTAGTATTTGATAAATGAAAGTAAGCACCTACATTGCTCTAGAACAGTGTTTTCCAAGTCCAGTCCTGACGTACCCCTTGCCAGTCAGGTTTTCAGGATATCCACAATTATAAGAGGCAGCTTTTCAAAATGATTGGGGGTGCTAAACTCAATGGACATTACCTATCCTTAGACACAGTCAAGGAGTTTGCTTAATATTAGGGGTGCTCAAGCACCCACAGAGCTGGCTCCTATATCCACAATGAATATGCATGAACTTAATTTGCTTACACTGCCTCCATTATATGCAAATCTCTTTCATACATATTCATTGTGGATATCCTGAAAACCCAACTGATAAGGGGTACTACAGGACCGGACTTGGGAAACACTGTTTTATAGTATAGGCTCGGCATGCCCTCCAGATGCCTAATTGTAGAAACCCTATAACATTGCATTCTTAATGTTAATTTTCCTTCCACGGTTAAAATCTATCTTAAATATAACCTAAAAATGATTCGAAAAATATTTCTGCTTTTTGGCATGTTTCTGAGTATGCAATGGAATGCTACTTTCAAACTATTACAGGTAAACAAATCTTGTTCCATGCAAAGCTTAGGTAGAAATAGGCAGGTGTAAATGGATGAAATAAGCAATCAATGCACATCAACATCTGTGTTTTAATAAGAAAATAAGCAGAGTTATATCAGTTATCTATGCCAGTGGCTTGGTAGTACTGCTTCTAAACAGTATTAAAAAACAGTGATATATTTTCCTCTACTATAAAAATGAGAGAACATGACAAATTCTCATGGCTACGCATTCATTAATTTGTTAGAGTTATCCCAGGTCTATCCACAGTTAGAGTCTTCTGACAGTAAGGATGTTTTCATTACTACACACCTGTAGTACAGTTGATTAAATCAATGTATTTTTCTAGCACAGAATTCTCATTCAGTATGAAGATGAATAGTTGATTTTAAACTGATCAACTAGCAGCTGTATTTTCATTAAGGGCATTACATTCATGCTTAGCAAGTGTACAAGAGCCTGGTCCTGTGTTTTCCAGTGGCAAGTTCAAGCTCTTGTCTTTAATAACCTGTCCTGCAGTGTTAGCCTTTCATTTGGAGTCTTAGTTCTGAATCATTTGCACTTTAACTGATCAAAATGTTTTCTCAGACAGAGGTGATGCTCAAAATCCTTATGAGTGGTATTAGTAGAATCAAGGTGGCTGACAGAAGACAAGTCTCAAATTGACTGACTGTATCTGCTCCATCAAATCTCTAAAGACTTGGAAACAGAGCTATGGTGAACTTTTTGACAGTGATTTAGCACAGTAGCGTAACTGTACTATATCCAGTGTTTTTGGATGTCTTTATCTTTCTGTGAAAATTATTCATGAATTTTGCTTTGTCTATTAAACACATAGGGGCCCTTTTACTAAGCTGTGGTAAAAAGTGACATTAGCTTGTCCTTATGCAGGTCATTCCCACATGCAAATGTCCATTTTTACCGCAGGGATAAAAAGGCCAATTTTTCCATTTCTAGCATTAATGGCCATGCACTAATTTTCCCATAGCGTGAGCACTTATATATTTTGTAAGTGGTAAAGGTTCATATGCCAACGATGCGCTAATCAGTTAGCCCACAGAAATGTAGCTGTGCTAACCAATTAGCACAGAGTATGCTCACTTTCTGCCTCCAGACCCGCCCCGCAGCTAAAAAAATAAATCTTATTTTTTAGCGCATGGGTAGTGCGCACTGATCCCAAAACTACCTTGGGATACCTGAGTGTGACCCATGATAGGGCATTTTTAGCTGTAGTAAGCACGCATTAGTGCTTAATGCAGCTTAGTAAAAGGGCCCCTTAGGGGGGTAGTTCTATAACCGTTTGCCTATATATACACAGTACGCACATAGAGGGCACCTGATTGGTGAATATTCTATAAAGGAAAGTAGGTGCCAACTTTCCTGTGCAGAATACTAGTATAACTGTATAGTATAACTGGGTACATATACTAGTATTAAGTATGAGCACTTACACCAAGTACAGAACTGACATATCTGCACCTATGTTTCTGAGTTATGGGCATAACTTATTGGATTCTACAAGTTGCACATGTAACTTTGATCTCTGCCCACACTCCACCTATGTGTGTGCCCACCTGCAAACTATGCATAATCATAGATATACACATACTTTCAAAAGAGCTCCTAGGCACTTATCCAGCATGTATATGCATATGCATTCTAAACATTTACACATGTAGCAGGTGTGCAAATGTTAGCATCTGCTTTACTAAAGTACAGTAAAGTTTTACTATGAATTAAATGCAAAAATTGTTGCACAGTAATTGCAAAGCCTTGTGCTAATAACTGGGGGTGTGTTGCTAGTGTGTTTCCATAAAGTTATCATATGGAAAAGTACTCTACCACAGAGTATAAGTGGTGACAATTAGCACAGAAGGACTTATCTGCATCCTGTTTGGGACATGGTAAGTGAATCCATGCTAACTCTATAGATGACAATATGTTATTAAGTACCATGCCTTAACTGCAATGCACAGTCCACACCAGTTCACCACCCATCTCTCACCCATTTCTTGCCCTATAACTTGCTGTGCAGTTAGTGCATGAATTAATGTGTGCTGTGTCGCTGATGTGGTAATGGTTACCAAACTCATGTACCACAATTAATTCACATGACAGTTGCTTGGCACATTTTAGCAGTCAGGCCTCCTTAAAGACACTCTTTACTATGCCATATTGTATATAATTAAAAATATTATTCCCATAAGGTGTTCTGAAGCTGCATGGATATTGTGCTTCTGGAGGTGTTACATTTGCAATGAGGCATGAGACAAGTCCTGCCTATCCTATGGTCATTAATGTTCCTGTGGCACTTTTTACAGTAGTAAGGAATTTAATTCCAATGTCCTGGCCAAATTCTATTGTAAACCGAACAATCTGGCCTGTCTCAAACAGTTAATTTTAATTACCCATGTAAAAATATATATTCCTATGAAGGGATATGCAGAACACTGTCTCTCATCCTTAAGAAGGATCCTTCAGGTACTACAAGCCTACTACTACTACTAATACTATTTAGCATTTCTATAGCGCTACAAGGCATACGCAGCGCTGTACAAACATAGAAGAAAGACAGTCCCTGCTCAAAGAGCTTACAATCTAATAGACAAAAAAAATAAATAAAGTAAGCAAATCAAATCAATTAATGTGAATGGGAAGGAAGAGAGGAGGGTAGGTGGAGGCGAGTGGTTACGAGTCAAAAGCAATGTTAAAGAGGTGGGTTTTCAGTCTAGATTTAAAGGTGGCCAAGGATGGGGCAAGACGTAGGGGCTCAGGAAGTTTATTCCAGGCGTAGGGTGAAGCGAGACAGAAGGCGCGAAGTCTGGAGTTGGCAGTAGTGGAGAAGGGAACAGATAAGAAGGATTTATCCATGGAGCGGAGTGCACGGGAAGGGGTGTAGGGAAGGACGAGTGTGGAGAGATACTGGGGAGCAGCAGAGTGAATACATTTATAGGTTAGTAGAATAAGTTTGAATAGGATGTGAAAACGGATAGGGAGCCAGTGAAGGGTCTTGAGGAGAGGGGTAGTATGAGTAAAGCGACCCTGGCGGAAGATGAGACGGGCAGCAGAGTTTTGAACCGACTGGAGAGGGGAGAGGTGACTAAGTGGGAGGCCAGCAAGAAGCAGATTGCAGTAGTCTAAACGAGAGGTGACAAGGGTGTGGATGAGGGTTTTGGTAGAGTGCTCGGAAAGAAAGGGGCGGATTTTACGGATGTTGTAAAGAAAGAAACGACAGGTCTTGGCGGTCTGCTGGATATGAGCAGAGAAGGAGAGAGAAGAGTCAAAGATGACCCCAAGGTTTCGAGCTGAGGAGACAGGGAGAATGAGAGAGCCATCAACAGAAATAGAAAACGGGGGGAGCGGGAGGTGGGTTTGGGGGGGAAAATGAGAAGCTCGGTTTTGGTCATATTTAATTTCAGGTGGCGTTGAGACATCCAGGCAGCAATGTCAGACAAGCACGCTGAAACTTTGGTTTGGATGCAAGGTGAGATATCAGGGGTAGAAAGGTAGATTTGGGAGTCATCAGCATAGAGGTGGTAGGAAAAGCCATGGGATAAGATTAATGAACCAAGGGAAGAAGTGTAGATAGAAAAGAGGAGGGGACCAAGAACAGAACCCTGAGGTACGCCGACAGGCAGAGGGATAGAAGTAGAAGAGGATCCACCAGAGTGAACACTAAAGGTGCGGAGGGAGAGGTAGGAAGAGAACCAGGAAAGGACAGAGCCCTGGAATCCAAGTGAGGACAGGGTATCGAGAAGTATGCTGTGATCGACAGTGTCAAAAGCAGCGGAAAGATCAAGAAGAATGAGGATGGAGCCACTTTGCTCCGTCCAGGGAGTAAGTGAGATGGGAGGGGTGGAGCCATAACCAGGAACTATAAAAAGTTAGGGCCAGAGTGGAGTTAAGGAGGGCCAAGAGGGAAGAAGCGAAGACCTACTGCATACAAATTCACTGCATACCTGTGAACCGGAACCACAATAGCCAGGTAGGCCAAATTTAACTTGGACTTTGTAGCTTTGCATGTTGGATCTAGCCTGAGGCAAGATGATTGGTTAATCCCAAGTTGCTCCTTCCCCTACCATTTCTGCCATCAAAATGGATGCCAAGATCATGAAACTGAAGGTCATGGAAGCCATTTTGAGACTGGAGCCGGCATAGGCAGGGATGACTATGAATTGCTACTGCCTTTGCCAGCTACAATTTCCAAAACAGCTGCAGTGTCCTTCAGCAGCAATTTTCTGAGACTGCCACGGAAGGTCTTGGCAGTCATTTTGATGGCAGAGGCAGCACAGGCAGAAGCAACTAGGAATTGCTCTTGACCTGGATAGGTCACAAGACCACCAGGGTTTAAGGTAGGCCTGGGCGGGGTACTAAAGGGTGGATCTGGAAGGGGGCTCTGTCTGATTGCAGGGTCTGGGCTGGTTTTGGTTTTAACTGGTTTCAACCTCTACTCATGTGAAGTCACATTTGGGAAAGATTTAAGGTAGAACACAGGTGCCTGGAGTAAACATGATATCATATAACCATAATTTCTTCAGCCTTTGTGGGGTGATTTTATAATACACAAAAGTGGCTATGTCGCTCATTTTTGAGAGAAAAACATCTAAAAAGTGTCATAAAGCACCATTTGGATGTTTTTTTTTCTCAAAACATCCAAATCACTATTTTTGAAACCTATCTTGCATATGTTTATCTATGTAATTTGTCTACAGTGCATCCAAATCACAAGGGGGCATGTCTAACACTTGGATGTTTTACAACTTAAATAGAACAAAACAAAAACATCTAGGACTAAAACCAAGACGTTTTAGCCTAGACCTGTTTTCAGAAAGAATAAGGCACAAAAAGGTGCCCTAAATAACCAGGGAATCAGGTTTGAGACCCAGTACCCCCCAGTGGTCACTGTCACCCTACCACCCACCCCTGAAAATTTGAATAAACATATGACTTACTAGCCTCTATGACAGCCTCAGATGTTAAAGTCAGTCTATTAGAGCAGTATGCAGGTCCCTGGAATAGTATAGTGGTCAGTGCAGTACACAGTGGGGGACCCAGATCCCTATCTCCTTTTACCTGTCACACTTGTGGTGGAAACTGACTCCTCACAAAGTCATCAAAACCCTACTGTATCCACCTATAGGTGCCCCCTTCACCCACAAGGGCTATTGTAGTGGTATATAGTGGGGAGGGGCAGAGTGTTTTGGGTATGTTTTGGAGGACTCATGGGATGAGATAAGGGAGCAAAGATGAGATGCGCACCTGGGAGCATTTTCATGAAGTGCACAGAAGTACTCTCTAGGGTGCCCCATTGCTCTCCTGAGATGTCTAGTGGACCAGTCTTCTAAAAATGTTGGCTCCTCCTACATTCCAATGGCATGAATGGATCAAAAAAACAAAACGTCCAAATCACAAAACCTTGTTCGAAACAGTATTTTCTTTTTAAAGATGGTCGTTTTTCTTTGAAATTGGCCTTATTTCCTATTCGTTTTGTACGTTTTGTGCAAAATGTCCAAAGTCAGCTTAGATGTCATATTGAAAATGCCCCTCCATGTGACTTTAAAAACAGTCCTAAAATTGGTGCCTATTTATGTCACAGCCTAGGTAACTTATTATAAAATTACTCTTTTTCGAGGTTATTACTAACTTGCATTAAGGGGATATTAAACAATATTTGCCACAATGCACACTAGTATAAAGCAACATGAATCCCATAATGCTGAAATACAAAGCACCTCATTATTATGTAAATCAAATAGCATAGCTTGTGTTGATGTTTGAGAGTTGTGCCTTTCTTTTTCAAATCTGTTTATTAATGAACAGAGGACACTTTATCATCGTATTCATGGACAAATTAAAACTAGCATTGAGCTGCCATTATTTTTCCTTCCTGAGAGCATCAAGTCACTAATACATGACATACTGTTTCTGAGAACCATCTTAAAGGGGCCAGTGTCTAATAGTTATGTGGACCTCCTCTGCCCAACAAAGACCCCTACCCCTTAAACAAGATAATCCCCCCCACATCCCAAAGATTCCCAACCCCCAATCTAGCCCCCCCTTACCCCTCCAAAGTCCCCCCCCCCAACCACAAGACAAGCCCCTCACTCTCAAATCTCCCCTCAGGACCTACCAGAGTGTTTCTCTAATTCCTGTCTCAGCCACTAGAAACCAAGGAAACCCCTAGTAGTTCCTGGGGGTCTTTAGGGTTAAGGGATGACTTAGGGTTAGGGGTCTTGACTATTTTATTTATTAGGATTTATTTTACTGCCTTTTTGAAGGAATTCACTCAAGGCGGTGTACAGTAAGAATAGATCAAACATGACCAATAGACAATTAGAGCAGTAAAATATTCAAAAACAATACAAAGTATGGCATGGTACACTATTTACAATATCAACACAACATGTAATAGAACATTATAGGTGATAGCAAAGGGTAAAGCAAAGATGTAACATATAGAAGGGTAAGAAAGTAGGAAAGTTAAAAAGTAAGGTGATTGATTTAAAGAAAGTTGCACATGAGGTGAGAGAAATGGTTAAATGTTATCATAGCTAGGGTAGGAGTGGATAAACATGTCCTGCTGCAGTATATGCAGCCTGAGTACTCCTTGTGTGTGTGAGACTAACGAGTTAGTTACTTCTTCCACTAAAGGCCTGTCTGAAGAGCCCAGCTTTCACCTGCTTCCTGTAGTCTTGTGTTAAGCGCAGTCTTTCAGGCAGTGCATTCCAGAGTTTGGGTGCTACTCCGGAGAATGCTTGCTTGCAGGTATCACATCGTGTAATGTCTTTTGGAGAGGTGTGGTTAGTGAAAGTCCTTGGGAGGACCTAAGTATCAAGAGGTAGAAGGTCATGACTTGGAAGGTGGGGGTCCACTTGACAACTGTTAGACTCCAGCCCTTTTAAAAAGGCTCCTCATGAACACCAGGCCTCGCTTAGCAGCTCAGTGTTCCCAGAGAGTGGTCTAATTCAAGATTGACCACACGTTGTTATTCATGATACTGTAAGAGTTACTAAGCTGTGGTACTGAGTGGTTCCATTGTGCCAAAAACCACTTCTGTCTCGAGTTCACAAAACAATGTGAAATATTTTGTTATCTTTCTGCCACATTTTATTGATCACCAGCTAAATGTCTTGGTATTTAAGAATCTTCTTTCTCTCCATACAATATACAGAATAATTACTTAGTACTGACACTTCTGTAGGCAGTTGATTTCACCAAATCCAGTACTATTAGTATTCAATGACCCTGCCACTGTAGAGGAGACAGTCTTGGCATGAGTCAATATTTGAAGAGAATGAAGGTATCTAAGCACGTTGAGGACCATCGGTCTTGGATATTTAGCCTTGTGCAAATGTAGGATGGGCCCTTTCAATCTCAAGTGGTTGGTCAAACTGCAACTGCAGAAGATCTGGTAAAAATTTAGTACAAGAATCAATAGGATCTCTTGCTTCACAATCCTTGGGCAAGTCAACTCTGTCATATGTGAGTCCAAAACAGTGAACTTTGAAAACAGCTGTTGCAACTGTTCTGTTTGAACATTGATTCCCTGGTGCAGATCTTGATTGGTGCTATGATTAATTTGAAGCAGTTCTTTAATTTCAGCAAGCTCGTTCATTAATGTGGTTAGAAGAAGTGAGCCCAAGGGGATTCTTGGCTGTCAAATTTTTCTGCAATGATAGAGGATCAGGTTTTGATCGCTTAGCTGATTGATTTGCTATAAGAACCACATCTGTAGCTTTCTAGATGCCGTTGTCAAAACATGCAATAACCAGAATAAAGAATATACTTTCAGATAGTAAAATATTGCACACAAATATTGTGTAGGCCTTGCAGTAGCTCAGGAAAACACGCTGGTTCACATGCAGGCTTATTTTCGAAAGAGAAGGGCGCTTATCTTTCAAAACAAATTGGGAGATGGTGTCCTTCTCCCAGGGTTGCCCAAATCGGCATAATCGAAAGCCGATTTTGGGCATGCTCAACTGCATTCTGTCATGGGGATGACCAAAGCTCCCGGGGGGTGTGTCGGAAGCATAGAGAAGGCGGGACTGGAGTGTGCTTAACACATAGGCGTCCTTGGCCGATAATGAAAAAAGAAGGGCGTCCCTGATGAGCACTTGGCCGACTTTAATTGGTCCATTTTTTCTTGCGACCAAGTCTCAAAAAGGTGTTTGAACTGAACATATGACCACCGGAGGGAATTGGGGATGACCTCCCCTTACTCCCGCAGTGGTCACTAACCACATCCCACCCTTAAAAAAAAAACCTTTAAAAATATTTTTTGCCAGCGTCAAATGTCATACCCAGCTCCATGACAGCAGTATGCAGGTCCCTGGAGCAGTTTTAGTGGGTGCAGTGCACTTCAGGAAGGAGGACCCAGGCCCACCCCTCCCCTACCTGTTACATTTGTGGTTGTAAATGTGAGCCCTTCAAAACCCACCACAAACCCACTGTACCCACATGTAGGTGCCCCCTTCACCCCTTAGGGCTATGGCACAGTTGTGGGGAGTGGGTTTTGGGGGGCTCAGCACACAAGGTAAGGGAGCTATGCACCTGGGAGCAATTTGTGAAGTCCATTGCAGTGCCCCCTAGGGTGCCCAGTTGGTGTCCTGGCATGTCAGGGGGACCAGTGCACTACAAATGTTGGCTTCTCCCATGACCAAAGGGCTTGGATTTGGTCATTTCTGAGATGGGAGTCCTCGGTTTCCATTATCGGCAAAAACCGGGATGACCATCTCTAAGGTCGACCTAAATGTTGAGATTTGGGTGTCCCCGACCGTATTATTGAAACAAAAGATGGACGCCCATCTTGTTTCGATAATACGGGTTTCCCCGCCCCTTCGCCGGGATGTCCTGTGAGGATGTCCTCAGGAAAACTTGGGCGCCCCTTTGATTATGCCCCTCATGGTCAGCTAGAGAGCATCCACCCCGATGCTGACATTTTTATCATCATTGTTCTAATGTTTTTTTTTTTCTCTTTTACATCTAAGTCTGATTTTCTTGCTTCAAGCTTTTTATCAGTTGGCATGAATATGTCCTAGGTGATCATACCTTCTTCATTCTCCAAGATACTCTTAGGGTCATGATCCCAGTGCTTTTCTGGGACAGCAATTTTATAATGTTTGTAGTGGCACCAATGTTAAAATATAACATTTTGCATAGCTTAGTTTATTACAGCTTAGTGATGCGCCCCCTTTTGTGTCTAAGGAAAAAGCTCAAATGTGTAAAAAGTAGCGTATATTTTTGAAAAAAAACCAAGGGCTCCTTTTAGTAAATGACGGTATGCACTACTTATGCTTATCATGCAGGAGAATGCACTACCGTGGGGCGTGCTCAAGCATTCCATGATAGTATTGTCATCAGCACCCACTTCCCAGGGGCTAAAAATATCTTTTATTTTTTAAAGCTGGGTTTTATTTGGAAATCAGAGAGTAGGTATGCCCAGTGCTAAACAGTTTGCACAGCTACATTCTCACCGCCTTCTTAATAGGTGTTGGTAAGGACTCATGTGCTAATTGGGAGATTAGCTTGTGGCCATTAATTGAGGAAATAAACTCAGCCATCTTACAATTGCGCTAAAGGTGGCTTCAGTGCTCGGGGAAACCCATGTGCTAGTCATAGCGCAGGCCACCTTTTAGCACAGCTTAGTAAAAAGGCCCCCATATTTGCCATCCTCATGCTCAAAATCCTAATTTTAGATACATACTTTCTACATATAGAATTTTTAGAGAGTTACACAAATATACCTTATGCATCCTATCACTTTAATGAGCATATTTTAGGCATGAAGAGATTTTCAAAACCTTCCCTGTACATGTAGAATGTGTTGAGGAAGCTTACAGAGGCATTAAAGAAATTAATACAAACAGATTACATTTTCTATAATATAACAATACATTTTGTAAAGAATTATATAGCACCATATAAACAAATAGAAAATATTACTGAGAGTATGAAAATCATTAATCAGATGTTTCACACTAATCCTTATATAGTGTCAAATACATATTCCAAAGTGCGATTTATGTAGAAAAGGTAAATGTTCCATAACAAGTGAAGAGCCTGCTGAAATGACACAGCAGAAAGACATTCATATGAATTAAGTCACTCCTGCAGTCTCCATCTGCCAACAAGAATGCTTGCTTTCTCAGCTATGAAAAGAAAGCATGCATCTTTTTAGCAGCAAGTAAAATGTTCTATTACACTGCATGTTTACTTTGATCCACAGAGACCAGAGGTCTTTATGTATGCTCACAGATACCAAGAGGAAATGTGCAAAAATATGCTCTCTTTGTGTGTCACACAAGAAATAGTTTTTAATTAAGATTTTGTGCTTAATTATGGGTCCTGTTTACTAAGCTGCGCTGTAGGTGCACAAAACTTTTAGCGCACACTAACGCTAGAGACACCCATAGGGATATAATGGGCGTCTCTATCATTAGTGCGTGCTCATTTTTAGCGTGCACTAATAAGTTAGCACGCCTACAGCATGGCTTAGTAAACAGGGTCCTATGGTTGTTAAGGGTAGATTTTTGATGGAATATCAAAAGTAGACCAGGAAAGAAAATAATTCATGATGGATCTGTTTACAAGCAGTGCAAGCTACCACTGTTAACATGCTTTATTTTTCTCGTGGCCCACTGCAAAAATTAGGTCATATGCTGGTGGATATATGTTATATATTTGTAGATATTATGATATTGTATGATTTTCTATGTATTTGTATTTTATCATTGTAAATTGTTTCATACTCTTTTGGGGAAATGGCAGTATAAAAATGATATGTAAATAAAGCAAATACATAATGAAAGAACTATCAAGCATGCGATTTTATAACAGCCCATTGCATTAAAACATGTTTGAATAGTTTTAGTACTGTAAGGTAAGTTTTGACAGCGTGACAGACATGTTGCCCCTTGTCTTCTGTCCTGAAATGAACTTTGAGGACAGAGGACAATAGTCTTCAATTCGAATGTGTAGATTAGAGTTCTTGTATTAATTATACAATGCAAGAATTAAATAATCAAGAACAAATTGGGGTGTGGTTTAGAATCCACGTGAACTGAAGAACTATATTTGTTTCACTTCATTTGCAGGTTTGATTTAACCATGCATTATAGACAATAGAATAAGTAGATGCTCTACTGAGTTAATACTATATGCAGTGCAGCACAATCCTTTTTGTGCAGCATATTCAAAAGCAATCACATTATTTTATTTGTACTTCTCCTGCATCCTGATCTTTTCATTTTTCTGCCACTGTTGTATTTAATATTCTTTCTGTTTTAGATAAAAAAAAAAATAGATGGCATAAACAAACATCTATACATCTCCATTCTTCTCTTTTCTAGTCACTGCATGTTGGCGTTCTGATATTTCCTGATATTTATATCTTAAAGAGAACAAAAAGATTAA
The DNA here is from genome assembly GCF_901765095.1 of Microcaecilia unicolor. Lineage (NCBI taxonomy): Eukaryota > Metazoa > Chordata > Amphibia > Gymnophiona > Siphonopidae > Microcaecilia > Microcaecilia unicolor. The sequence goes on along the minus strand of NC_044037.1, from coordinate 63,321,401 downwards.
AATCTGAATATGCTGGAGCACTGGATCTTAGTTAAAAAGACTGCAAGGTTTACTCTATTAAGGCAACTATAAATAAGCACCGACAGGTAGGCTCCAAATACCGACTTATGATGTACAATATTGGCACATATGAAGGCAAAAGGCTCCCCTAATTGGCATTTACCCACATTTATGATAATCACTTTTCTGTAACATATGCTGGCATTGCACTTTGCATCTCTGTGCAAGGGGGCATACACATGGGCAGGAAATGGGCTGGCTTACCAAATTGAGGCCCAGATGCACAAAACCTAAATGAGCCAGCAATGTGGGTTTTACACTGGTTCTAGCCTTCGTATGTGCATACATGACTTTATAGAAAACTGCTGCATGCTATCATTTCCAGTGCACATTTCCTATCACCTCACTGGGTGCCCTTTCCAAAATTGCCTCCTATGTCTTTCCCTGAAAGAAAAAGTATGATGTTGTACTTCCATGGGTTTTTTAAAGGGAGTTTGGCATTCTTTGCCTGGGACTTTGCTCTGAATGCCAGCAGTGTGAATCCAATCTTTCTCAGCAACTTGTATCATCACTGTTCTCCTTTCCCTTTCTTGTTATTGGGCCACAGGACTTTGTATTTCCAATCTCTCATGTCCTTGAGTTGCTCTCAATAAATGGATCTATCTTTTGTGAGGACACCCAAACATAGCCTTCTGCTATGTGTGGTTCGGTGCTGTGGCTGAACTTTCTTTACTCCCTCAGCACATTGTTCCCATGCAACTGCTCTCCCAGGCCAGTACACTTCATCTTCCTAAAATCTGGCTTCATTCAGTGACATTGAGCATTATGACTGCATTGCCTATGCATGCTTACCATAGTGCCCGCAGGCAGACTTTCTTTATATGTCATGATTGTGCCCATGTTTCATGCTCTCATTCATCTCGCCACCTAGTGGTCAGACCTGGTGGCTGCGATGGACTGTCTGTTTGCTCTTTCCCCATGTTCCAGAAGTCATGCCGGTCCAGTCCGGATCTTCCAGCCTTCCAGACTGTCTTGGGATTTTTGGAACTTAGCAGCACTCTTACCTGGTGAACTCCCTTGTATGTTGCCTTTATTAACCACCTGGAAACGTTCTACTTTGCCTTGGCAAACAGAGGTCTTCAGTTCATTGGAGCCAACTCTGTGGGTGCTGTGGGTGCTTGAGCACCCCCAATATTGAGAAAAGTCCTTGTATTTGTCCAGGGAGGGGTAATTTCCATTGGGCTTAGCACCCCCAATAATTTTGAAAAGTTGTCTCCTATGCTTCAGTTGTGTTCTTGTCTGTGTTGGTCTGTTGCGGTTCCTGCCTTGAAAGCTTGCTTTGCCTGCCTTTGACCCTGCTGGTTTCCTGGTTTATTCTTCTGATTGCTACCTGCCGGTAGGACTCTGCTTGATTCATGGACTATTCTCCTGCTTCTGCTTAATGCTTCTGTTCCAGTCCAACTGATCCAGTCCAGCCTGTGCCCATCTGTCTGTGGTCTGCCTTGCCTCCTGTTTAGGTGATTTGCCTGCCGCTGCCGCTCCTCAGCGGTGGCCCAAAGGCTCACTTTTCCTCATCGGCGTGACAATATCTCTGAATGTTGGCTCCATTCTCTGCCTGTCCATGCAGGCATATATGTCTGGGAGCAATTTGCCTGATATTTAAAATTGTTTAACCAGCCAGGAATGGCACAAAGCACCTAGAAGATAACTGCTTATATCACGTGATATAACTGATTATACACTGATACTCAGTGCATCACTGGCTAAGTTAGGTGGCCAAATTTGGCTGCCAAAGTAGCAGGTATATCTTTGTCCAGTTTAAATTTAACCAGTTAGCGCTGAATATTGGCTTGGCCGGTTAAATTTAAACCAGCCAAAATACACCCAGCTATTGAATGCCAGTCACCAGAAACAGCCAAGCATTGAATATCCGGGTTCAACACTGACCATAAAAGGCAGCCTGGCTGCCTCCTGCAGACCGAATATCAGACTCAATGTTTCCAAAAAGGTTGATTTTGCACTTACCCTGACAATAATGAACCTCACTCCTATGCTAGAGTATATGGAATATGATCCCTGTCTCTCAAATAGTTACTGCTAATGCTTGCTGTAGTAGTTCCATTGTGCCAAAAAGCACTTCCTTCTGGAGTTCACAGAATTCAATATGTATACAGTACTTATGAAGGTAGGCTTGGAAATTGCTTTTAATCAGACCTGTGGTGCCCAGAACAATAAGAACTATTTCTTTATCTTTCTGCCACATTTTATTGGTCTCCAGCTAAATTTCTTGGTACTTGAGTATCTTCTCTCTCTCTCTTCACACAATATACAGAATAATCACTTGGCACCGACACATTTTCATCAATGTTGTACTAACGTTTTTTTTTTTTTCTCATTTACATCTAAGTCTGATTTTCATGCTTCAGGCTTTTTATCAGTTGTCATGAGTATGTCCTAGGTGATTGTAACTACTTCATTCTCCATAATTCTCTTAGGGTCATGATCCCAGTGCTTTTCTGAGACAGCAATTTTATAATGTTTGCAAAGGTGGATTAGTCATGCTGCCTCATTATTTCTTTCTGTATGTAACTTTTCTGACACAGCACTTCACAATCAACAACATGTCAATTGTTTCCAGAGCTTTCCTACAGAATCTGCATTTGTCTGTTTTTCTGTGTTTCTTTTTCTTTGTTTGGGGTGAACCACTTAATTATATTCTACTATCCTAAATTGTATCTATCAATCTCTCATCTTTAGGTTTAAAATTACCTCTCCTTAACTATTCATGTGTTAGGCTTTGATTAACATCTAGGGGTAAGTCTATAAGGGATGCCAAAAGTTAGGCACCGAGATGCACCATGCTAAGCATTAATTCTATAATGGCATCTGGGTGCTCATATTCTGTCACAGAATGCTAGCATACAATAAATTGATATTTGTGTGCCAACATTTGCATACATCCACTTATGCTATGTCAATAGTAGGCATAAATTTGCATGCCTAATTTTAACAACTTAGGGGTCCTTTTACAAAGCACTGGTAAACCCAACGTGAGCTTACTGGATACTAATCTGAAACTACCGCTGGCGCAATTCGGGTGCCAGCAGTAGTTCCAGACCCTGCTACTTCCCATGCTGGGGAAAATAGGGCTGTATTTTTAGTGCAGCGTTAACCCAGCGGTACTCAGGCAGTGCCACACGCTACCTGGTTACTGCTGGATTACCACAAGAATCCTTACCACCACCTCAGTGGGTGGTGGTAAGTACTCCTTCGCATGGCCATGGCAGTAAAAGCAATCTTACCGCATGACCATGGATATTCTCAGCCTTTTTTTAACCTGCTGCAGTAAAAAGAGACACAGTGTATGGCACATTACCACAGCTTGGTAAAAGGACCTCTTAGTGCATTTTCTTAAAGTGTTCTATAAGTCTTATGTATACTGTGAAGATGAAGCTCCCACCTCAGGATCCCAGCTCCCTCTTTCACTCAGGGTGAGCTGGTTCTCAGTATGCAGATTTTATGCAAATTAGTCTACTACCCCTTTCTGCTCAGGGTGACCTGCTTCTCGAAAGGCAAACATAGTCAGGTCTCACCACAGGATATTTCTCATACAAATCTTTTATTCCCGCTTCCTGGGGCACACTTTTACCAGCTTAAACAGTTCTTCCTACTCAGTTTAATCTTCCAGCTTAAACACCTGGACACACAGTCCTTCCTTGTAACATGAACACCCAGTCCGTCCTTGTAACACACAGTTCTTATACCTGGCACTCTAGGGCCTTCTTACCCCAGCCAGCTTCCTTGCTTTGCACCCAGTTCACCACCAGTCCAAAGGGCTCAGCCAGTACTTCACATGGGGACCTCCTGCTTCAGCTACCAGCTCTCTTCTTCCGCTGCTAGCTCTCCTCCCCCCCCCCCCTCACCACTCAGGTGGGGTATTAAGTGTTTAATGGCCAAACAGGACCCAGCCCATAACCTGCTGCACCTGTTTCCACCTCCAGGACTCTCCCCGGTCCTAGCGACCTCCAGCTATACCTCCCCTTACTGGCTCCCTTCAGCGACTCACCCAGCCCTTCTCCCTGGACATTTTAGGGGAACAGCGCCCTCTAGGGGCCTAACCAGGGTAGGACAGCCTCTCCCTTCTCACAATACATGTGGGAGAAGCAAGGCAAAAAATGGTAGAGGAACAAAAAGGAAAATCACTCACAGATATTGTCCAAAATACTTCTTTATTTCAGTAAACTTCAACAGCCATAGAGGAGACCTGACATGACTTCTGGTTCGGTCCTACTGGCCTGCATCAGGGGTCTAGGAATTTGTCATATCATACATATTCCCAGAGTGATCATCTGAAAAAGTCTCCACTTGGTAATTTCTTGGACAACAACATGTTGACGGCGCTGACAGCGCATCATATCTATGGAGGTTTTTTCCATCTGTTGGTGACTGCATACATGTGGGACCCACCCATGCTCTCCTATGTACACCCTCTTGCATGCTAATATGATAGAATACTGCTTAGCATCCAAGTACCACTTATGTGCTTAATTGTGACAGTCCAGCTCATTTTTGAAAGTGATCACCGGCCATCTTCTCACACAAATCGGGAGATGGCTGGCGATCTCCTGAACCTGGCGAAATCGGTATAATCGAAAGCTGATTTTGGCCGGGTTCAACTGCTTTCCATTGCAGAGCCGGAAAAACATCAAGAGGGCGTGTCGGTAGGGTAGTGAAGGCAGGACGGGGCGGGATGGGGGGCGTGCTCACGAGATGGCCGGCTCCGCCCGATAATGGAAAAAAAAAAGCCAGGCTTCACAAGCATTTTGCCAGCTTTACTTGGGCCCTTTTTTCTCATGACCAAGCTTCATAAAGGAGCCCCAACTGACCAAATGACCACCGGAGAGAATCGGGGATGACCTCCCCTTACTCCCCCAGTGGTCACCAACCCCCTCCCACCCAAAAAAAACTTTTTTGCCAGCCTCTATGTCAGCCTCAAATGTCATACCCAGCTCCCTGATAGCAGTATGCAAGTCCCTGTAGCAGTTTTTAGTGGGTGCAGTGGACTTCAGACAGGTGGACCCAGGCCCATCCCCCCTACCTGCTCCACTTGTGGTGGTAAATGGGGGCCCTCTAAAACCCACCCAAAACCCACTGTACCCACATGTAGGTGCCCCCCTTCACCCCTTAGGGCTATGGTAATGGTGTAGAGTTGTGGGGAGTGGGTTTTGGGGGGGATTTGGGGGGCTAAACAACCAAGGGAAGGGAGCTATGCACCTGGGAGCTATTTTTAATTTTTCTTTTTTTTAATTTTTAGAAGTGCCCCCTAGGGTGCCCGGCTGGTGTCCTGGCATGTGAGGGGGTCAGAGCACTACAAATGCTAGCTCCTCCCATGACCAAATGCCTTGCTTTTCGCCAGGTTTGAGATCACCGACATTATTTTCCATTATGGCCGAAAACCGATGCCAGCCATCTCAAACCCGGCAAACTCTGACATTTGGCTGGGCCCAACCATATTAGCAAAGAAAAAGATGGCCGGCCATCTTTTTCAAAAATATGGTTGGCTCCGCCCTCTTGTGGCGCCAGGCACGGATATGGCCGGTGCTGTTCGATTATGCCCCTCAGTATCATGTATAAATGCTAGTATTCTTTACCTTATGCACATTTACTGGTACCTAACTTTAGGTAACCTGTTATAGAATGATGGGGATAGAACATAGGGCAGGGTAACCAGAAAATGTTTGTTTTGTATCATTTCCAGGAACGTTCATTTTGATCAGTTTTTTTTTTTTTTGCATGGGAGCAATGTCGCTAAGAATGCATGCTCTTTCACTCTTCCAAAACAATACATACTATTCATAAAGTGTGTACACTCTTTTTCAATAGTGTGCATATGCACACATTATATGAAAAGCGTGCACTGTTCTGTGACTAGTATACAGTAGGGCCCTTTTACAAAGGTGCGTAAGGACCTACACGTGTCCAGCACATGCCAATTCAGTATTACTGCGTGCCCTAGGCAATAATTCTGAATTTGGCATGCGCCAAAAACACTGGTAGAAAATATTTTCTATTTTCTACCACATGGCACTTACCTGGCGGTAAATGGCAGTGGACGCATGCTGCATGCCTATCGCCCGGGTAGCACAGGACACATTACTGCTAAGTCAATGGGTGGTGGTAAGGTCCCAGGCTGAAAATGGATGCACACTGTTTTTTATTTTGCCACACGTCCATTTTTTGGCCCCTTAAAAAAAGACCCTTATTCAAGGATGCAGCAAGAACTGACCTGGTGCGCACCCAAAAGATGGACTTGCACTGCCGCAGTCCACTTTTTGCCGCAGCTTATTAAAAACGTATTTGCAAATAGTTGGCACTATTCACAACTACCCCCCAGAATCTATATATCGTGCCCAAATTTATGCATTCAAACTTGCATGCTATTCTGAGATGCACATGCAATGAGCCTATTAGCACTAATAATTGGGTTCTATGAATTATTGGTGCTCATTGAGAACAATTTGGATTTGCGTATGCATCTCGCTAAGTGCTATTCTATAAAGATCCATGCACAAATCTTTTAGCTCACAACTCAAAAGGGGGCAAGGCCATGGGAGGGGCATGAGCGGGTTAGAGGCATTCACTAAATATGCACCTACTTATGCACCAGGATTTTACATCAGGTTTTAATTGGTGTAAATCCTGGTGCACAAAGTTTGGCACGGATATAGACTCTGAGCATTATTCTATAAATAGTATGCAATTTGGAGTCCCATTTAGAGAATAGTGCTCTGCATGGATTTTTTTCGGTGCCCAAATTTGGGTGTCATTTGCTTAATCTAGTCCATAATATGCACTATTGACAGCACATGAAAATAAAATACTAAATGTACTGGCTTCTTTTGCTTATTTTCATTTGCCAACACTATAAACTGCATAATATATATCCTTTAGATTTCCTGTCTCATTTCAAATGAATGCTCATTCTTAGTACCACATACAGGTGGACATATACATGAGCAAAGCATGGGAATGGGAATACACTTACACACATAACTAATTGATGGGCCCTTTTACTAAAGGGTTGGCATGCAGCAACAAGCTTGCCATGCACCAATCCTATGGTAGCCCTGCAGTAGTTCCCATACCCAGCATGTGCCATTTCCGGTACTACAAATATTTTCAATTTTTATAGCGTTGGTGCTTACCCAGTGGTAATTGGGCAGTGCCATACACTGCCCAGTTACCGCCGGATTAGTGCAGGAGCCTTTTCTGCTACCTCAATGAGTGGCAGAAAGTTCCCCCCCCCCCCCCCAAATGGCTCTGTGGTAAGAGAAAAAAAAAGAAAAGACAGCCTCTTACCCGTTGCAGTAAAAAGGGACTTCAGTGTGCATCAAAACATGCACCTGATGCTAGCGCAGGCCCCCTTTCACCATAGCTTAGTAAAAGGACTCCTGAATACTTTAAGGTACACTCGGCTCTCCCAAATCTAAGTTTGAGTACTTATACCAGCTTTATGGCTCTATAAGTGCTTGCATCTAAACATACATGTGTACATATACCCACTTATACTAGTATTCTATAAAGGAAAGTGGGCACCTACTTTCCATTATAGAATAGGCTCCATATAGGTGCCCTTTAGACACCTAAATATAGGTGCCCCTTTATAGACCTCTAGCTGCTTGTCTCTTCTTGTTTGATGATCTTATTCATAACAATCCTTTTCTTGTTCTGCAAATCTGGTTGCTTTTTCTCCTATAGGTGCAGGTGGACTCTCCCTCTAATTTTCAGAATACTTGCCTGAGACCAATTGTAGAGGCTTACTTTCATACAAGAACAACTTTTGCATGCATGGATATATTGGTACTGGTAAATATTTATTTATTGGAATTAAATGACCACCTTTATGAAGAGATTCACCCAAGGTGGTGTACAGTGAGTACATATGCCTGGAAGCCTATGATTAAAGTTCTGTACATATAATCATTCTCTATAAAACCCAGTCCTCTTGGAATGTATGGTCTCACTTAATGTGAATCTTCTAGATTATCCCAAAAGCATGAAGAAGTTTTCTTGCTCTTACATTTATTTGAAGGTCTTTGAGGCCAATCTGTGAATCTAGAACTCTATGAAAGCACAAGGATTGCAAATTGATTGACAGCTTTTATCTTATCCCTGCCGTTAAGGCTCTTTTCAGTATCACTTCAATCTTCTATAATATTCTTTTCTGATATTTTTCCCTCTGTAATTTGTGCTGAATTGTTGCTCCTTCTACCACTTCTAGATCTTTATATATATGCCTGCCTTCTTAATTCCCTTTCAGCTATCTTTCTTGTGCATAGTTTCAGGTGCTATGACTGCATTTTCTCTGCACCCTGCTTCCATTATCTACAAGGCCATGAAAGCACTATTCCTTTTTTTCTGTGGCTCAAGAGAAAGTTATCAATGTGGTCTACTCTTAAGACATGTTATTTTACTGTTAACCTCAACTATTAGTAACTAGTTCTCATGTCATAAAATGGGACCTGTGCATGTTAGTGGTAAAATGATACATCTTAATGGTAGACCACATTGGACACTATTGCCTCTCAGGCATCGTTGCTTCATATCTCAACTACTTTGTTCCCATGTGGCTGCTCTCCTGGGTCTTCAGTCCTTGCATGCCCAAGAATTCTCTCCACAGCTGTGTGGCTGTCCTCTGATTTTCAGGTCCCTCAGAAATCTTAAGATAACAACACTCTTAGGGGCATAGTTACCAGTACAGGCTATTGTTAAGACATGTTATTTTACCACAACCTTGTGTCATTTTAGCACACGCCCCATTTTAGGACAGAGAAAAGTACCTGCATAGAATACATATATGGCAGCTATAAGTGTTTATTTACATCTGCTCTAGAGCAGGTGTAAATATATATATATATATATATATATATATATATATATATATATATATATCTGTGGCTGCAGACCCTACTCACATGTTTAAGTGGTGATTTCATTTCAGAAGGGACAGAATACATGCACTTTCCTCTGTGCTAAGAATGGGCTCAGTGCTTCTTTATGCAGGCCTTTCCCACGTGCTAAGCCCATTTCTAGAGTAACTGTCAAAAAGCGCTTTTTTCTATGTGTTTCATTCATAGCTGTGCGCTAATGTTAGCATTAGCATAGCCATTTATGAGATTCTATATATGACGCCTACAAAATCGGTGCTGAAATCAAAAGAGTATGTAATCAGTTTTTCTATAATATATTTGATACTCTACTAAATCAGCTCAATATTGTTTTATCATCAATGTTTTTTTTTTTTTAATGGACCCTACACTTTATCAAACATCAGATAGTATGAACCACTCACCCATGCATAGGCGACAGGAACGTGGAGCGAGATAATTTCCATTAAAATATTATCAATATCTGCCCCTTCCTAAAATAAAACTACAACTAACTCTTTAATACAAAAAAAGTATGTGGAATAAAAGATTGACAACCAGTTTCTCAGCCCTGAGGCACAGAATTTTCAGAGAACTGCAAGTGAATTATAAAATGTAGCCACTTGTGGTATGTTCTGTTAAATGTATTATTAAAAATGATGTCCTAAAACTATGCACTTGGGACATGCTTGTCCTTTATGAATGAAATGATATTTGCAAATGTGAAGGAGACATGGCTCTTGGACTAGAATATCACTATAATGGAAACTATTTAACCCTCCTCTGACCAAATCTTCAGAGTCCAGTAAATCTGACTTTTTTTCCTCATAGAATGCCTCTTTTACTAAACCACGCTAGAGATTCCTGGCATGGCAATGTTGACAAAGCCCTTTCACATGATAATCGCCAGCGCAGTTTGGTAAAAGAGGCCCATAGTAAGAGGCAATTATGGATTACTTCTGAAATTCCTAGTTCAACATTATTTTGTAATAATTTTCTTGGAAAATATTCTATTTAAATTTAGTTATTAATTAGTTATTCTTTAAAAGCTATAAATAAAATACCTGATGAGCGTAAAATAGATGCTGACAAGACCTTTTAAAAAAAATACATGTATATTTCTAGTATTTCAAAATGTAAATGCTTCCTTTAGAAGCACTATTCATGTTGTACATGAGAATAAACATCTAAATCCTAATCTAAATAGGAGACGGTAAGGGCTCCAGCAATAAATGGTCATGTGACAATTTTTTTAATTACTTCAGGGCCACTTACTGCCACTTTAAAAAAAAAAACCTTTTACCAACAACGGTATAAGGTGGCCTTGGTGCATAGCAATCCCATGCACCAACTACTGTGAGTCACCTTTGGCAAAAGGAGCCCTATGTTTGTAAGATGGCTGACAAACATTTATGTTCCAGCAGAAAAAAATGATATGTTGCTATTATATAACAAATGTGTATGTGCCAGCCTACATTGGCATGCTTCGTATTTTAGTTGTTTATAATACTAAGGGGTCTTTTACAAAGCTGCAGTAAGTACTAACATTTGCTTACTGCAGCGTTAAACGGCTTACCACAGAGTGTGCTGAGGCATACCAGTAATTTGGGGATGTGTGTGCATAAACCATGCACTAAACAATTAGAGGGCGATATTCAGACTGCAGGAGTTAAATCGGCTGACTCCCGCGGTCAGCGCTAAGCCCAGACATTCTATCCCAGGCCATTCCCTTTGACCAGCATTGAATATCCGGTTTAATTTTGGTCGGTTTAAAGGTAACCAGCCAAGTCAATATTCAGACTTAGACGGTTATTTCTTTTTTTTTTATTATTTATTTATTAAGTTTTACATATTTACAAGCATAATATCTTGCATCAGGAAAAGTCGGATTAACAGAAAAAGAATACTTTTAAAGGAAAAATATAATTATTAAAGCATTATTTCTTCCAGTCCGATTTAAGTCCACAATAGGGAGTTCAAAAATTATACAAACTTTTGTTGAAGTAAAAAAGTTAAGGAAATATTACAGTACAACTTGTAGGCCAGACGAATTCTGGACACTTAAACATTTATATCAAACATTAACGACAGGTGGAATTACCACTCCACCTGTCTTCCTAGATGTTATAAACACCTCCAATTGGGATGGATCAAAAAAGGTAAATTTCTCATTATGGTATGAAATTTGACACTTGCAGGGAAATTTAAGGAAAAAAGTAGCTCCCAGGTTAATCACTTCTTGCTTTTTTTGTAAGAATTTTCTCCGGCACAGCTGTGTTTCCCTTGATACATCCGGGAATATATTAATTTTTAGCCCCTTAAACATTTTAATTCGATTTTTATAGAAAAGCCTCAGTATCCATTGTTTATCTGATAGTAGGGCTACAGTTGCCACCAATGTGGCTGGTAGCACTAATTCTGTATCTGAGCTTTCCAAAAGTGCAGAGACATCTAAGGGTTGAGTCTCTTGCTGCTGTAATTTCAAAGAAGGAATATAGAATATTTGTGTGAAAGGAGGCATGTTTTGTTCATTTATCTGAAGAACTTGCTTTAAATACGAATTTAACATTTCTTTCGGTGCTATATTTGACATATATGGAAAATTTATAAAGCGCAAGTTATTGTTTCTGGAAAAATTTTCCATAATTTCCGCCTTCCTTCTCAAATTTGCCAAGAGACTTAGACGGTTATTTCTAAACCGCTTTTTAAACTGGCCAAAGATATAACAGGTTTTCAAGGACCCAAATATGGCCACAAAACCTGGTTTTAAAATCAGCAGACAGTTATATTAGCTGATATAACCTGCTATCTGCTAACCAGGGATATTAAGCAGGGGATAACCGGTTATTCCCCGTTGAATATTAGTGGATAGCCAGTTAAGTACTATTTAACCAGTCAGAAGCCATTCTGATTGGTTAAGTAGCACTGAATATCAGGGGGTTAATGAGGAAACCATAAAAAATATAGGGGTCTTTTTACTAATATGTATTAACTGATTTAGGGGTCCTTTTATTAAGATGTGCTGAAAAATGGCCTGTGCTGGTGTGGACGCATATATTGGACGTGCGCAGGTCCATTTTTCAGTTCTCCTGCAAAAAAGGCCCTTTCTTGCCGTAAATTGATGTGCGGCAAAATAAAAATCAGTGTGTGTCCATTTTGGACCCGAGACCTTACTGCCACCCATTGACTTAGCAGTGAGGTCTCACGTGTTAACCGGTGTATGCACTGACGATTATCACCTGGTTAGCACCACGTGGTTGAAAATAGAAATTATTTTCTGCTGCACGTATTGGACGCATGTAGAAATTAAATTACCGCCAGGGCCACGTGGTTGCCGGGCGGTACTTCTAATTTGACATGCATTGTACGTACATAGGTGCCTACGTGTCTTAGAAAAAGGGCCCCTTAGTGCCAGCTAATGATTAGCATGTGCTAAATGATAAGATACCCAGGAGCTGTGTCAAGGGTGGAGAGTAGGTGTTCCTGTGCTAACAAGTTAGTGCATCTATAATACTATACTACTAACTGGTTAGTGCACAGTTAATGCGGGAGACCTTATCAACTTCTAAATAGGTGGCAGTAAGTGCTCCCGTGGTAATTTTTCTAATGGTTGCATGCTAATACTAACATTAGCACATGAAAACACCCTATATTAATGCTTATGTGTAATTTCAATTCATCTCTATGTTTTGAAGACCTCATCCAAGCAGAGTTGTGGAGCACATAATTATTCCAGCAGCCACTCTCCTATCGTCACTGGTTTTCGTTAATTGTTTTTGTTTTGTTTTATAATATCCCCAATCTATAGCTTTTGGGCAATTTTCAGACGTACTAAAAGTAACAGCATTTTAAGTTATTTTACTTATCTTGAATGAGTTGGCTCAAGATGGTAACTAAGGGAATTGTCTGTGAATAAAATATAAAATTTAAAGAAAACCAAAACCTCAACTACCAGGGACGCCTACAGAGATGGCCTTCCATTTAACAACTTTTATCACAGGTTTCTCTCAATCCTCTGAAACAAGCCACAGTAGAAAACAACACCTAAAGAAAAACTCTTAAAAGAGAGAAAAAAAACTATTGTGACCAAAAAGCAGAGGCAAAACTTTTTAGCAAATTCACAAGGACACATTTCTCTTAAGAAAGCAACAACAACAAATACTACTTAGCTTAAACACCTGGGTGATCAGTAGTATAAATATTTCCCCAAAATCATCAGTCCCGGTCAAATTCAAGAAATAGATCCACTGTAGCACTGTTCAAATCCATGACAAGGGGCTTCCTTGTTTTGTATCTGCATAAGGAGGAATCCACAAGACTTGGTAATGTAGGCACACTAATTGTGTAGTACAGGAACATCCACTGTCTGCCCCCCGACCCACCCCCTCCAAAAATTACTTTTATCACTTGGTTAGCACACAGATTTCTCCTCTTTCAGTGCTCACTGCCTGTCTCCCATTCTCTTGTATTATTCTTCTCTCTCTGCTCTTCATTCCCTCCCTTTTACATCCCCCCCCCCTTTCCCTTACATCCACCCATACACCTTCCTCCTTCCCATCCTGAACACAGGCTTCCTTCCTTGCCACCCATCATTCACTCCCTCCCTCCCTTTGCCCTTTCTGTACTCCCTGCTTTTCTTCTCCATTCTTCTTCTGACTCTTGTCCTTCCCTTATGTTTCATCCCTCTCTTCTCCTATCCTCAGCTCTTCCCTTTGCTCTGCACCTATCTTCTTATTTTATCTCTATAACCCTGCCCCTTCCCTTATGGTCTATCTGCCCTCTCACAAGCCCCTTCCCTTCTTTGATGCTCTCCTTTTACTGCCAGTTGAACCCACAGACCTCCACCAATTCTTATCTGCTACTTCATCCTGGAGACTCCTGACAGCTCTTCATCTGCTCTGCCCTTCTCTTTCAGATAAAGGGAAGCTTTGCAAACAGATGCATATAGAAGGATGGACAAACAGACAGATGGATGGACTCTCACCAAAAGGCACTAATTCTTAAGTGAAACACACCTAAAAATTTGTTCCCAGGATGGTAACAAAAGATAACTACATCTCATTAAGAGGTGCCAGTACTCCATTTTATTTTAATGAAAACAAGCCTGTCAAGCTTTTTTTGCATACCTATTCTCGGCAAACTAAAAACCAGCAAGTTGCTTTGTATGATTTTGTCTCAGAGTAGCTCATTAATTTTGAATGTAAATAAACATTTGCATGTAGCAGGAGAGGTGCTAAAATTTATTATTCAGAATAACAAATTTTGTGAATAAAAAAAATTGCAAAATGGCTTTATGGGAAACAAAAATAGAGAAAAACTCAGAAGTTCAGCATGTTTAAGCAAATTAATACACCAGCTTCCTAAGAAATGTAGCTGTTTGCTACAGTATAATAGGCAGTTACAGCATGCATTAAGCATGCAGTAACAATGCATAGCTATGGTAAACGTTACCACACAATCACGGCAATTAGCATGTCCTAATTCATGTGGTAATTGCTTGTCAAGACAGGGTAGGGAAAAGGAGGAGAATGGATGGGTTAAGGGTATGTATGGCACTTACAGGTAACACTCAGAATGTTATCGTGAATTGTCAGGGCTTACTTCCTTTTAGAATGCCCCAATAATGTTTAAAAAAAATCAAGTCCCAGTGATTTTTATCCACCAACCCCATCCCAATCCACATTCAGAGCACCCCAGTGACTCAATTTCAGCTTCCAATACTGTTCTCTTACCTCCTGATCAGCTTACACAACACAGTAACATAGTCTATGACAGCAGATAAAGACCTGTACAGTCCATCCAGTCTGCCCAACAAGATAAACTCATTATACTACTTGACATTTATAGAGCGCTACTAGTGTTACGTAGCGCTGTACATAATAACGAAGAAGGACGGTCCCTGCTCAAAGGAGCTTACAATCTAAAGAACAAAATGTCAAGCTGGGGCAGTCTAGATTTCCTGGGTAGAGGTGTAGAGGTTAGGTGCCGAAGGCGACATTGAAGAGGTGGGCTTTAAGCAGAGATTTGAAGATGGGCAGGGAGGGGGCTTGGAGTATGTGCAACGGGAGTTTGTTCCACACGTGAGGTGAGGCGAGGCAGAAAGGGCGGAGCCTGGAGTTGGCAGTGGTGGAGAAGGGTACTGAAAGGAGGGATTTGTCTTGAGAGCGGAGGTTACGGGTAGGAACGTAAGGGGAGATGAGGGTTGAGAGGTAAGGAGGGGCTGCAGATCGAGTACATTTGTAGGTGAGTAGCAGAAGCTTGAATTGAATGTGGTATCTGATCGGAAGCCAGTGAAGCAACTTGAGGAGAGGGGTGACATGAGTGTATTGGTTCAGGCGGAAGATAAGACGTGCAGCAGAGTTCTGAACGGATTGAAGGGGGGATAGGTGGCTAAGTGGGAGACCAGTGAGGAGTAGGTTGCAGTAGTCAAGGCGAGAGGTAATGAGAGAGTGGATGAGAGTACAGGTGGTGTGCTCAGAGAGGAAAGGGCGGATTTTGCTAATGTTATAGAGGAAGAAGCGACAGGTCTTGGCTATCTGCTGGATATGCGCAGAGAAGGAGAGGGAGGAGTCGAAGATGACACCGAGGTTGCGGACAGATGAGAAGGGGACGATGAGAGTGTTATCAACCGAAATAGAGAGTGGAGGTAGAGGAGAAGTGGGTTTGGGTGGGAAGACAATAAGTTCGGTCTTGGCCATGTTCAGTTTCAGGTGGCGGTTGGACATCCAGGCAGCAATGTCGGATAAGCAGGCCAATACTTTGGCCTGGGTTTCCACAGTGATGGAGAGATAGAGCTGGGTGTCCTCAGCATAAAGATGATACTGGAAGCCATGAGACGAGATCAGGGAGCCCAGGGAAGAGGTGTAAATAGAGAAAAGAAGGGGTCCAAGGACGGAACCCTGAGGGACTCCAACAGAGAGCGGGATAGGGGTGGAGGAAGAACCATGAGAGTGTACTCTGAAGGTACGATGGGAGAGAAGAGGAGAACCAGGAGAGGACAGAGCCCTGGAACCCAAAAGAGGACAGTGTGTCAAGAAGTAAGTTGTGATTGACAGTGTCAAAAGCGGCGGATAGGTCAAGGAGAATGAGGATGGAGTAATGGCCTTTGGATTTGGCGAGGAACAGGTCATTACAGACTTTGGATAGTGCCGTTTCTGTCGAGTGAAGTAGGCGAAAGCCAGATTGAAGCGGATCGAGGATGGTATGAGAGGCGAGAAAATCAATGCAACGGCTGTGAACGGTACGTTCAAGTATTTTGGAGAGGAAAGGTAGGAGGGAGATGGGGCGGTAGTTGGAGGGACTGTTAGGGTCAAGTGAGGGTTTTTTGAGGAGAGGTGTGACAATAGCATGCTTGAAGGTGTCAGGGACAGTTGCGGTGGAGAGAGAGAGGTTGAGGATATGACAGATGGGGGGTGATAGTAGGAGAGATGGTGATAAGTAGGTTGGTGGGGATGGGGTCTGAGGAACAGGTGGTGGATTTCGAGGAGGAGAGAAGATGGGCGGTTTCCTCTTCGGTGATATCAGGAAAAGAGGAGAAGGAGGCCTGGGTTGATTGGTTGAGGGAGTGAGTGATAGGATGAGGAGGAGGAGAAGATTTAGTGGTTAATTCGAGGTTGATCTTCTGGACCTTGTCGCGATAGTAGTCAGCCAGTGATTGAGGAGAGAGTGAGGGAGGGGGGGGGGTGGGAGCGGAGGGCACTTTGAGGAGGGAGTTGAGGGTGGCGAAGAGACGACGAGGGTTAGAGCTGAGGGAATTAGTCAAATGAGTGTAGTAATCCTGTTTGGTGAGGAATAGGGAGGACTGGAAGGAGGATAGCATGAATTTGTAGTGAATGAAGTCAGTATTATACATGGTATGCGATACTTTATATGTATACCCGAGTTTGCCCTTGCCATTTTCAGGGCACAGACTGTAGAAGTCTGCCCAGCACTGTTCTTGTACTAAAAGTTCTGAAGCTGATGTTGAAGTCCCTTAAAATTTACACTCCAGCCCATACATACCTATTCAGTAACGATCAGGGCACAGACCGTAGAGTCTGCCCAGCACTGGTTTTACTTCCCAATCTCTGCTAAAATTCTGTGGATCCATTCCTTCTAAACAGAATTCCTTTGTGTTTATCCCACACATGTTTGAATTCCATTACCATTTTCATCTCCACCACCTCACAAGGGAAGGCATTTCATGTATCCACCACCCTCTCTGTGAAAAAACTACTTCCTGACAATACTCTTGAGTCTGTTCCCCTTGACCCCCTCCACATCCTTATTCATCCTGGGCACTTATTGAGATAGTCCCTGGTGGGTTAGTAGGGGAGGGGCAGAAGTGATCCCTGGATGCTTCTGCTACATTGTTTGCCAAGGTTCAAAATGGCAACTCTGAATCCTAGTGATAGACTCACTGTACTACCACTATGAGTCAAGCTGTCGAAAAAACAAAGAACGTTAAAAGCTCCTAGAGTTACTGGACAGGATTTGCACTTACTGGACTAGATTCCATTACTGGTGCCCAAATTTGGATGCTGAAAAAAATAAGCAATGAGCATCATATAATCGCCATTTATAGAATAGCACTGGGATCAGCATCTGACGTTTGGCGCAAAGATTTACATCAACTGAAACCTGGAGTAAATCCTCGTGCATAAATTACCGTATTTTTCAGACTATAAGACGCACTTTTTTCCCCAAAAATTTGGGAGGAAAATGGGGGGTGCGTCTTATAGTCCGAAGGTAGCGAGTTCCCTCCCTCCCGCCCTCCCCCCGAGTTCGGGATTGCTCTCCCCCGAGTTCGGGATCGCCCTCCCCCCAGCCCTGTCACCACTTCTCCCCTACTCACGTCACGCGATGTTCCCTGGTGGTCTAGTGACGTCGGGGCAGGAAAGAGCCCCCTTTTTCCTGCCCAGCGCGCTGCTCTCCGTCCTCCTGTATGCTGCCTGACGGTCTCGGCGAGATTCAAAATGGCCACCGAGACTTCAATTCTCGGCGGCTATTTTGAATCTCGCCGAGACCGTCAGGCAGCATACAGGAGGACGGAGAGCAGCGCGCTGGGCAGGAAAAAGGGGGCTCTTTCCTGCCCCGACGTCACTAGACCACCAGGGAACATCGCGTGACATGAGTAGGGGAGAAGTGGTGACAGGGCCGGGGGGAGGGCGATCCCGAACTAGGACAAGATGCACCGGAGCACCTAGGTTTTAGAGGAGGGAAAAAGGAAAAAAAAATTTTCCTATTTCCCTCCTCTAAAACCTAGGTGCGTCTTATGGTCCGGTGCGTCTTATAGTCCGAAAAATACGGTAGATGTGGATCCCCTGAATTCTATAATATTGTGTGCATCTTTAATGAATGCCTCTGACCTGCCTATGCTCCTGACCATGTCCCCCTTTTTATTTGCACATGAAAAGATTTATGCACACATCTTTATAGAATAGTGTTTAGCAAGACGAATGTGTAAATCCAAATAGTTTTAATTGCCACCAATAGCTGATTGTTAACTAATTACTTAAACTGCAAGCACACTCAAATTTGTGCATTCAATTGTGAGCACCATATACAGAATCTGGGGGCCTGTGTGTTAATTTATGCACCTAATACATAGTAAGTGTAAAACTTTACAGGGTGTTTGTAAACAGGCCCCTTAGTACACTCAAAAGTGATTCCTGCATACATCAACCTATTAATGAACATGCATTAAGTCAATTAGTTTATGTTAAAACTAGTAAAACAGGCCCGTTTCTGACACAAATGAAACAGGCGCTAGCAAGGTTTTCCTCGGAGTGTGTATGTTTGAGAGAGTATGTGTGAGATTGACTGTGTGTGTGTGAGAGAGTGAATGTGCAAGTGTGTGTGTGTGACAGAGAGTGAGACTGCTGGGTGCAAATGTGTCTCCTCTGCCCCCCCAGCCACCCAGCGATTCTCCTCTCTCCCCTGCTCCCCCTCCAGCCACCCAGTGATTCTACTTTTTCCCTTGCCCCCTCCAGTCACCCACTGATTCTCTTCTCTCCCCTGCCTCCCCTCCAGCCACCCACCAATTCTCTTCTCTCTCCTGCCCCCCTCCAGCCACCCAGCGAGTCTCCTCTCCCCCTGCCCCCTCCAGCCACCCAGCGATTGTCCTATCTCCGCTGCCCCCCCCCTCCAGCCACCCAATGATTCTCCTTTTTCCCTTGCCCCCCCTCCAGCCACCTAGCGATTCTCCTTTTTCCCTTGCCCCCCTCTAGCTGTCATACTGAAAATGCTCTTCATAGTGTCTTAAATGTTAACTATGTACTATGGAGGCAGTTAATTAAATTCTGGAATTCATTGCCAGAGAATGTGATAGAAGCAGTTAGCTTAGTAGGGTTTAAAAAGGTAGTTCCTAAAATAAAAGTCCATAAGTCATTATTGATATGGGCTTAGGAATATCCATTGCTTATTTCTAGGATAAGCAGCATAATATCTGTTTTACTATTTTTGGATCTTGCCAGGTACTTGTGGCCTGGATTGCCCACTGTTGGAAACAGGCTACTGGGCTTGATCCACCTTATGTTCTTAATTCTATAAACTAGAATCTCCATTAAGGCACACTAATTCTTCAACTGCATCTGTGTGCCAAGATGCTATTATAGGGGGTATGGGTACACCTAAGTTTTAGGCACATCCATTTATTTCATATCAATGACAGGTGTAAATGGGCACACCTATATGTGCCAAATGATGTGGGTAACTGATAGCATTCTATAAGTTACGTGTGCCACTTGAAGAAACATCCATGTCTGGTCCAAACTCCACCCACTTATATGCCCCCCTCTGTGGTTATGCACTATAGCACTTAGGTGTTCTTACAGAAGTTTCCAAATTCCAAGTTTATTAGCACTTCCTACCCCGCCTGATGGGTATTCCATCTAGACAGTTTACATTATAAAATAGAAAAGTAAAGAAGGAGGAGTTGTGACAGACATAGCTCCAACAGTGGGGGGAAGGGGGGGGGGCGGAACAACAATATAAAATAGGACAGATTGGGTTGGCAAAAGTACACATTCATGCATAACTACAAATTATTGTTGCTTATGAAGGCTGTAAGTGGGGCATACGTCTAAAGGCCAATTTATAGATTTACCTACATTTTAATATTTTTTACCTATGTAAGAATACAGGTAAAAGAACACATGGATCATACATAAAAAATTGAAATACAATATTTTAAGACTGCATCTGTGCACGTCTAAAGTTTATGTAAAATGAGAGATTATTCAACCATCTTCCATGTTTGATATGCTGGTCATCAGAAGATATCTGAGTGGTTCACAAAATACTAATAAGGAAGAAAGTAAAAATTGAAACAAATAAAAAAACCTCAGAGGCCCTTCTACTAAAGTATATTAAGTACTTAACACATGGATGACATGCATAAACAAGCTACCACATTGAGGGATCTGTTTACTAAGGTGTGCTAGCGTTTTTAGTGCGTGCACAAAATTACCACATGCTGTGTAGGCGGCCCATAGGAATATTGTGGGCGCCTACACAGTTAGTGTGCGCTAAAGCACTAACAGGCCTCTAGCACAGCTTAGTAAACAGGGCCCAACGGGTACTTAATTATTCTGAATTACGTTTTTTTATTTTTTGAATTTTCATCAGGGGGTGTGGCATGGACAGAGAGTGGCCATGGAAGCTTTAGCCAACTAGCATGTTACACTTACTGCACACTAACTTGCTAATGGACAGTTAACGTGGGAGCACTTTCCCCCTCCTAAATTGGAGGTGGAACATGCTCCCACGTTAGCTATGGCCAGGTACTGTGCAGTAATTGCCACCTTAGTGCTGGTTCTGCCCCTACTGGGGCTGTAGAAAAATTCACAGCTACCATGAGAATATTCCCGCATTAAGCTGTGGTATCTACAAATTTGACTCTGGTTTAGTACAAGAGCCCCTAAGTTACAATTTAATCTGAACATGTTGTAAAATGTAAATTAAAACAGTATTTAAAAACATGATAAACCAAGAAAATAGTAGGAAGCAGGGTAGTGACAAACAGTACAAACACAGTGAGGGCAGGGGGACCACCAAAGAGTTATTGCCATGATGCGTCAGTACCAAACCAGTTTTAATCCGGGGAAAATGCCAGGGTAAAATAGTAAGTTTATAGCACCAGTTTAAAGTATTGAAATGAAACAATATGAAATGGGAGTGCGCTCCACAAGGTAGGGGTGACTAAACTGAAGCAAGCATGTTGTTCACAATCCAACCAATCTTCGAAATGAGTGGGTACAACATGTGGGCTTGAGCAGGACTGTTCTTATGTATCAGTGATAAAAGCAAGCTGCATTTCTTGACTTGTGACTGAGTTTTCAAAGTTATCAACAAAAGTATTTGTTAAGACATCAATCTGATTACATCAAAGGAAGCAATGACCAGCAGTCATCAGTGTCCCAGCTTTATTGGCAGTTCTGAAGAATCACAGGATAAGCAGTGTTTTGCCAA
This sequence comes from Microcaecilia unicolor, assembly GCF_901765095.1. NCBI lineage: Eukaryota > Metazoa > Chordata > Amphibia > Gymnophiona > Siphonopidae > Microcaecilia > Microcaecilia unicolor. The sequence continues at coordinate 63,300,024 of NC_044037.1, read as the reverse complement.
GTGATGGATTGCAAACAAAACTGCCACAATATGTACTATTAAAATAGATTATTTTTTTTTTAACTGTCATGTGGCTTTGATGGTCCTACCAGTCACATGAAAACCCATAAAGTCTTTGAAAGCTGCCTGGCTCCTGATGATTGTCAAGGCTCCTTCATACAAAAGTGCAATATTCATCCCCAATCACTAAAGCGCATATAAATAATTGAACTGCAGCTAGTATCTTAAATACATCTACATGTATCATTAGTTTAGGAATTGCTTTCTCATCATTGTACTAATTTTATCTTGATATGAATCTTAACAATGAATAATATATATGCAGATAAAATTGATATAGGTTGTTCTTCATACCTGATATGAATATGTTAGAGAAGGAGAACAATTACAGGTACAGATTTGAAATGGCAGGAAACTGATTATGTTAATGTTTTCAATAATGAGGGTTGCCAACATGATAATGAATAGAGCCATCAGTTTACAGCCATTGGTGACATTTGTTGTTGCCATTCAACAAACTAATTGCCTTCTGTGGCAGCTGTGAAATTCTTTATACAGAGATGGTACAGGAAATTCTGCATGAGTAGCAACAGCAGATATAGCAATAGCTCAAATCATCTTTAGCCATCATAATTCATTAGAATAATGGAATGCAAGTATGTCTTACATCTTTTATCCTTACAGGCCATTCCATTTGTGGAATTCTTTCTGGATGTTAGTATAACACCTAGGTTCACTCAACCTTTCTTAAAATGGACTCTAAGCAAGAGCACAGCAGGGAGATTATTGACCTGTCTAGTGTGTCCCTGTGTGTGTGTGTGTGTGGGGGGGGGGGGGTATTCAGTCAGTTCAAATAACTGAGCTTTCAACCTTGGCTTAAAAATTTCAACTAGATTTAAGAGGTCAATATTCAGGAGAGTGATCACTAGGGCCTGAAAGTTAATTGAGGGAGACACATGCTGAAAGTTTATCTAGGGTACCTAATACCCTTGCACTGGTGATAGAAAAAAGCACAGTGGCACATGCAGAAATGCAAATTCCCCTCTCCATTACTCTAAGCTCAGCTGGGTCCAGAAGTTGTAAACACCATCCTCAAAGCACTGATAGCAAATGACTTTTTTAAATACAACATGTTATAACTCGGTACGCATTTCTCAATGTGATTATTCATATTGGATTACTCACACAGTTTTGTATGAGGCACAACTTCTCCAGAGTTTATTTTGCTTGGGGCATAAGGTTTAGATTCCTGAAGCAGGATCTATAGCCGAAACATGGCTCATGTTGAGTCAAACCTTTAGTGAAGCAATAAAGTTTTCCTGAGTCACTACTGGGTAGCTGTGAGCTTCCATCAACCCACTGTTTGTTTTTGTGTATGGCATGTGATGGACTGTTTCTTCTGTTTATATTGAATATTTAGCTTGCATACTTTTCTCAAAGGGATTGTGTATTGCATGGTACTTTGCAGATCTCTCTTCATCAAAATGCCACACATTTTTTATGATTTCTTAGTGAGATAGTTATCATGTGAGAAGTATGATACCACATGCTATCATAAAATAACACAACTTGTGGTAAAATAACCTGTCTTAACGGTAGCACACGTTGATAACACCCCCCTCCCCCCCTTAGTATCTTGGCACGTTTTATGCATAGTCACTTGAGGACCTGAGCATGTATACCCTGGAAGAAAGGAGAGATAAGGGTAGTATGACACAGACATTCAAATACTTGAAAGGTATTTATCCTGTTGGGCAGACTGGATGGGCTGTACAGGTCTTTATCTGCTGTCTACTATGTAATAGCAACTCCATAATTATTTTACTGTATGCAATTTCTAAAAAAGTACATAAATTAATACATCATTTTGCAATTGCCTGGTTTTTCAACAGGACTAAGCTAATTGAGAGACTATTTATTAAATATTTAAAGGGTGCTCCAAGCTGAAATATGGGGTGAAGAATTCACTAAAGTTATGTCCCATGTAGTTGATGAAGCATTTTTCTTTGTTCCAAGATGATATTCTCTAATTGGCTCCTGAATGACAAGCATTTGTTATTAACCAAAGCAATAGTAAGGGACACAGGTAACCTAATTGTTGAAAAGCACCAAAGCAAAAAAATACTTTTAAGAAAGTATTTTAACAATTACAAACCAGGAGAAGACAGACATCAAAACAAATGTTCAACAAGGCATATGGTCTCTTATAGCACCAGCTATTTCAAACTTCTGCCATAGAATACATAGGGGCCAATATTCAGCTGGCGGCAGTGGCGTAGCTACATGGGGCCTGAGGGGGCCTGGGCCCCCGTAGATTTCCTCCTCGACCCCCCCCCCCCCGCAAACCCTCCCCCGCTGTCGCCTACCTTCGGTTTTGCTGGCGGGGGACCACAATCCCTGCCAACTGACGTCCTCTTCATCCTGCAGTCAAAAAAGTCTTTGTTCTGTAGCATGCTGACGTCCTGTATGTCAGCATGCAACAGAACGAAGGGGCATGGGCATTTCTAAAATATATGTGTATAGTTATAGAATACACCTGATCTGCTCCTAATTTAGGCATCAGGATTTACACTAAGTAAAATGTGGCCTAAATGGACTCAACCAAATTTGGTCAATGTAGCAAGCCACTCGGCGTATTCTACCAAGTAGAAATTTAAGTTTATAACATTTAGTTGTACTTTAGAGAATTTGCCTAGGCATAATTTTTTTTCCACATGGATTTTTCAGGTGCCATATACAGAATCTAGCCCTATGCGCTAACCTCACATAATCAGAGGAAATAACCGGCTATACCCTGCTGAGTGTTAGTGGTTAGCTGGCTAAGTGCTATTTAATCGACCAAGAGCCATTCCTGACTGGTTAAATAGTGATGAATATCGGGGGGATAGTTATTTCTCAAAAACTCACACTGGACTTCTTCAGTGTAATAATGTAACTATTAGGTTACCTGTGTCCCTTACTATTATTTTGGTTATTGTTTAGAGTAAGGTATATGTGTTGCATAGGCGCCAACTCCGTGGGTGCTCGAGCACCCCCAATATTTTACGGACCCCCAATATTTTAGTTCCCTTCCAGCCCAGCCAGAATTTTAAAACTACTGCTACTACTACCCTCCAAGTTCCAAGGCCCCCCTCCCTCCGTCCGTCCGAATTTAAAAAGCCCTCTTCTTACCTCGCATCAGTGAAAAGCGTGCACTGCAGGCTCATCGGCACTTCAGCCTTCCCTTCTGTCTCTCGGCTCTGGTCCCGCCCTCATTTCCTGTTTCCGCAAGGGCGAGACTAGAGCCGAGAGACAGAAGGGAAGGCTGAAGCGCCGACGAGCCTGCAGTGCACACTTTTTGCTTTTCACTGACACGAGGTAAGAAGAGGGCTTTTAAAATTCAGATGGACGGAGGGAGGAGGGTCTTGGAACTCGGAGGGAGGGAAGGTAGGGAGACAGGGAGGGAGAGAGGGCGAGTGGGCCTCTAAAACTGGAAGGGTGGGCGTGTGGGAGGGAGAGGGGGCTGGAACATGGAGGGAGGAGGCGGAGGGGGCGGGGAATGCACAACCTGTAAAAAAAAAATTTCAGTACCCCCACTCATTTTGAAAAGTTGGATCCTATGATGTGTTGTTTCCCCTTTTCTTTTTTGTTTCAATATTTTTGTTGACAACCCTATGTGCCAAATAGTGCCTTCTACAAATTTAGGATCCATATCATAAAAAAGGATTTTTTTTGGCTTCTCTTCTAAATCCTCAGAACCAAAAATAAAATGTAAATTGATCAGTTTCCACATTTATATGGAAGTCTAACTTAATGCGGGTGAAGTTTATTGAATTACAAGGTTCCTAATTAATGTTACAAAGTACATAGAAGTTATTAGCTATTGAGCTAACGTACGAACCAGTGCAATATTACATATATAATCTCAGTTTGTTTGGTTTTTTTATGCAGGTCAGAGAAAATGTTTCCTGTGCTATAGCTCTTTAGGGGGATCCTTTTAAAAAGGTGTGCTGAAAAAAAATGGCTTGCGGTAGTGTAGGAGCAGGTTTTGGGCGCATGCCGATCCATTATTTAGCAGGCCTGTAAACAAGGTCTTTTTAAAAATTTTTTGAAAATGGACGTGCGGCAAAATGAAAATGATCGCACATCCATTTTGGATCCGAGACCTTACTAGCAGCCATTGACCTAGTGGTAAAGACTCAAGCGATAACCGGGTGGTAATGACCTACGCGTGCCAAATGCCACTTGGCGCAATTCCATTACGCACGCCCGAAAATAAAAGATATTTTTCAGACGTGCACCAAAATTGAAATTACCGCAAGAGCCACGTGGTAGTCAGGTGGTAACCCCATTTTGGCGCATGTGTTGGGCACGCATAGACGCTTACGCAGCTTAGTAAAAGGGCCCCTAGGTTACAGAATTAAAGGCAATTTTCCGTAAGTTTATTTCAACATAGGCATTCACACTGCTTCCTCCCCAGTCTCCAACAAATTGAACAAAGAGGAATGTGTGGCAAAAAAAAAGTTGCAGCTTTATTAACTTCTACACAAAATATACAATGCCATATTCCAGTTGAACAAATAATCCAAACAACATTTCATAGTTTTAACCCCCAATGTCTAAAAATCTTTATTTCCTCCCATCCACAACTACATTGGATCACCTAGGGGTCCTTTTACTAAGCTGCGGCAAAAAGTGGCCTGCGGTAGCGTAGGCACATGTATCGGGTGCGCACCAGGCCAGTTTTTACTGCATCTACAAGAAATGGCTTTTTTTCAATGTGACGGGAAAAGGGCCTGTGGTAAAAATGAAACCAGCGCTTGCTCAAAAATGGCCTGAGCCCTTAACATCACCTATTGACCTAGCAGTAAAGGCACATGCGCTACACCTACGGTGACCGGTCAGCACTCACCAAGTGCTGATTACCACCAGAAATGGCGGGTGTAGGAAGAAATAAATAAACAATTCATCCACGCATTATGGGTATGTGCCAAATCTGAAATTACTGCCAGGAGGGCACACTGACCTAGTGGTAGTCTCATTTTGGCACATTCTGCACGTGTGTAGAGCCTACCGCGGCTTAATAAGAGGGCCCCCTAGTTAGTCAGTTACAATCGAACTACAGATGATGTGTGCAAAGCACCCTGTGGATAGAAATAGAAACTGAAACAGAGAAAAATGAAGGCAGACAAGGACTATCCAGCTCATTTTCGAAAGTGATCGCCGGCCATTTCCCACATAAATCAGGAGATGGCCAGCGATTTCTTAAAAGCGGCGAAATCGGTATATTCAAAAGCGGAATTTTTGACAGCATCGCCACTTTCCCGTCGCTTCGCTGGCGAAAGTTCAAGGGGGTGTGTCGGTAGCTTAGCGAAGGCGGGACATGGGAGGGCATAGGCGTGGCTACCAGATGGCTGGCTTTCGCCGATAATGGAAAAAAAAGCGGCGTTCAGCAGTATTTCACCGGGTTTACTTGGTCCTTTTATTTTCATGACCAAGCCTCAAAAAGTTGCCCCAACCCACCAGATGACCATCGGAAGGAATCGGGGATGACCTCCCCGTACTCCCCCAGTGGTCACCAACCCCCTCCCACACTAAAACACTAAAACTAAAAAACTTTTTTGTCAGCCTGTATGCCAGCCTCAAATGCCGTACTCACCTCCATGACAGCAGAATGTATTGTATCCTCCAACAGTCTTTCCCTGGTTGTGATGTGGCTCTTGGGTGAGTGTGACACCTTTTCTGTTAGGTGCACTGCAGAGTCACATCAGCAATGCATTGTGGTGGGTGTAGGGTAGTGGGCTCTACTCCCATGGTGCTTTTCCCCCTGCTAACTGGGTCAGAGTGTGTCCAGTTTTGTTTCCGGTAGTCCATGAGGTAGTGACCATTTTTGTAAGCCAGTTTTAGATCCCTTTCATGTGTTACCCACATTAGAGAACTTAGTTATTACCTTGAATGTTGCTAAAAGAGGACATTGTACACCATTCTGCCAGCTCTGACCTACTGCTAATCTCAGTACCAGGGAGACTCTTTGCCAGTGGGGCACAACCTCTGATCTGCAGTTAACTGTGAGTAAACGTGCTTATTCAAATAAAGGACTTTTTCAAAGAGATTAGCCTTCAGGTGTGCCAAGGTTATACAGCAGCAACAAGTCCTAGAGGCCAGTGTGTATGCAGGTCCTTGGAGCACTTTTAATGGGTACCACAGTGCACTTAAGGCAGGCGGACCCAGGCCCATCCCCCTCTACCTGTAACACTTGTGCTGGTAAATGGGAGCCTTCCAAAACCCACTGTACCATCATGTAGTTGCCCCCTTCACCCCTAAGTACATTTGTGGTTAGTGGGTTGGGGGGGGGGGGTTGGGGGGCTCAGCACCCAAAGTAAGGGAGCTATGCATGTGGGATCTTTTTCTGAAGTCCACCGCACTGACCCCTAGGGTGCCCAGTTGGTGTCCTGGCATGTCAGGGGGGCCAGTACACTATGAATGCTGGCTCCTCCCATGACCAAATGCCTCGCATTTCACCGGGTTTGAGATGGCAGGAGGTTTTTTTCCATTATCGTTGAAAATCAAAACCGGAGATCTCAACCCCGGCATCTCTGGTATTTGGGCAGGCTAAACCGTATTATCGAAAAAAAAGATGGCCGGCCATCTTTTTCCAAAATACGGTTCCAGCCAGCTGTTGTGCTGCCGCCAAAATAGATCGCCGGCAATCTATTTCGCCGGCGATGTTCAATTATGCCCCTCCACATGGCTTAACAAAGGGAAAACAAAGTTTCTATGGGTAGGTCTACCTTTAACTTTGAGTGATATGATGCTACAGGTTAATAATTCACAGATAAAACTAGATGTTTCTTCTAGAATTGTAGGAATTTAGGTACACAGGTTCATAAAGTTGTAAGAGATTCTTTTCTGCTATTGAAAAAAAAAATTAAGAACTATTCATAAATGTTTTAATACGGCTGTTTTTAGACTTTTAGTTCAGGTCTTGATACTTTCAAAACTGGATTATTGTAATTCTATTTACATTGGTTGCACAAAGTTGTTGAAGACTAAATTACAGCAAGTACAAAACGCAGCAGCTAGAACTATTTTTGCAGCAGATACATACAATATACTCTCTTGATATCTTTGTTACATTGGTAGCCATTAGAAGAAGGAGTTCAATTTAAGGAGGCAACTTTGACATGTTTAGCTCTGTATGGATCTACCCCTACTTATTTAGGTCTACATCTTGGTTTTTAAATGATTTTATTTCAAGTTCTACTAGGAATCATAGAAATCAGTCCTTACTAAAATTTACTTCATTTCGTAATGTGAAGCTAAAGAGGATCTTTCAATCCACTTTTTCTTATCAAGCTGCACAAATTTGGAATTGTCTTCTTTCTCTTCTGTTAAGAATTTGTGGTTATCTTCAATTCAGGAAAGCTATTAGACATTTCTTTTAAGAAATTTTATTAAATCGTTGTAACTGTACTATTGAAATTATTATTCCTTTTTTTTTTTAACATTGTAAATCCTGAGGTTTGTTCAGTCTTGGTCTGTTGTTACCCGCTGCAAACTTTGTGGTGTTTTGCAGGATATAAGACTATAGTAAATAAATCTACTTTGCTCATCCATGTCATCATCTAGCCCTTCCTCCTCATTAGAGATCCTGTGTACTTGTACCAAGCTTGTTTGAAAATTATAAGATTCAACTGAAAACTGCCTTAAAATGCCAGGTTTTTATTGCTTTTTATAAATATGGAGTTAAGTAGGTTCCAATCAAATTTCCAGATGTCCAAAATAGGAGAAAGCAGTGTCACACAATAGATCCAACAGCAACTGAGATGGCGGGAGGGAGAAGCAACGATAACAAGGCTTGTAGGGAAGAATGAAAAGAGCGAACAAGAACATAAGGTAAAAGCAAATCTGATATGTAGGTGGAAGCAAAAGGGAAATGTAAACCACAGTAAACAGAATAGTAAAAAATTTACATCTGGCTAAGACAGGAAATCAGTATTCCAACATCAGAAAGGGGGAGGGGGCTAACATGATCACAGTGGTGAATGTCATGAAACAGTTTGACAGCAGTGGAGTGAAAGAGTTGCAACTGCTGCAAAGGTGCTAAAGGCAAACCATTATTAAGGTCATTGCTTTAATCAAGGTGCGTGAAAACTAGGGCAATAATTAGTGTCCGGATCTGACTAGTGGATAATAGAGATTTCACAGACTGAATACCAACAAAGCACATGAAAAGAGAGGCGGGCAACTGAATTAAGCTGTAATTTGAATACAAGGCTTGAATCAAAAACAACACCAAAGAAGCAAATGGAATCAAGAAACAGCAGAGAATGATTGTTTATGATTGAAGATGGTTGCACTGGTTGACAGGGTTTGGAATGAGAATTGAGAAATGTCTTATGCAACACAAACTGTGATATTCATCCTGTGAATAATACATTTGCAACATTTGTTTGCCTCTAGAAATTGAAAAACAGCTGGAAATATGCTGTATCTTAGTTAACGCCAGGTGCTCTACCAGACCCATTTAATGCACAAGCATTTTTCCCCCTCTAAAGGCAAACATATCCATTAATGCCATCAAGACATCAATATTTGATATCTTAATTATATAGACAACCATTTAGGCACAAATTAAGATAGCAATTAAAGAACTATGTTGCTGTCTGTTGCACATCATTACTGACTGACCACGTACTTTTAAATGCTTTAAAATCAATAATATCTAACATTGGCCATGATTAGAGACTAGCTAAGATGTATGGTTTGTTATATACGTGTAGTACATAAATAGTACTTTACAATAAAGTCAAAGAGTAGTCATTAACATGCATCACAAGAATAACACACATTTTCCTGGATTCTATACATAGTGATTTAAGTTGTGTGCAAACCAGCACACATTTCTGATTTGTGCATGCAATTTAATTGATTAATGGCTGCTAAACAATTAGTGGTGTTAATTGGGAGTTACATGAATATTGTATTCTGTCACACTGTGTGTGGAACTCCAATACTGTGTAATTTCAAGGGGTCATGGACAGGGGTGTTCTCAGAATTTATGTGCATTTTTACAGATTAGACTTGATCGGCACCTAACTTAGGTGTTGGCATTTATACAGTTTTTCAGCATGCGAAATTGCTGGCACCTAAAGCTAGGCATTGTTTATGTGTTTAGTTCTATTCTATAAAGGACACGGATCCTTTATAGAATAGTGCTTACCCTCTGTTTCTATTTAGCGTGACCGAAATTGTACACAAAAATCCAAAATGTGGAAATGCTTGCTGGATGCATCATGGTTATTTCTCATCCATAGCATGCCCATTGCAGAAAAAAAACCTTAAAATAATAAAACGAATAAATAAATATTGCGCAATTAGTGTTTCTTGACAGGTAAACTACTGCAAAAAGTCCTAAACTGTTTTGTGGTAAGCCTTTTCTCATGTTCCAAGCCCTTGTTAGGGCTTAGCACACTTTTGTAAAAGAGCCCTTACCTGCCTAAAGTCAATTAACAAGCTTAAAAAGTTTTATTAAAATGAATTTGTGAAATGGACTGAAAATAAAATCTGAAAATCAAGAAAACATCTGAAAACCATCCAAAAATGAAATGAAAAATATTTCTGTGCATATTGCTATTGCTTTATAAAGTTTCACATAGTCAAATATGGTACTTGCATCTACATCTCTTATATAGATTAGCATTTATATGACGGAACACACTTTTAACGTGGTCTTTCCTTGTAAGCACAAGGATATGTATTTCCAGTTTGGAAGATGATTTTACAAAGTGCTTGGAATTTCACAAACTAGTGGAAATTTTCTGAGTAAGTTGTCTACCCAGACATATTAATTTATTTATTTGGATTTATTAACTGCCTTTCTGAAGAGATTCACCCAAGGTGGTATACACATAAGGGCATAAGTTTCTTGCAAACACCTATGCAATAAACGTCAGTGTATGAGTGACTCCTATGTTTAAAAATATTTTTGGTAGTGCTGCTGTTTCTAGTATCTAGAGGACCTTACTATTTATGAAGAGTTAGTTCTATGGTTGGAAACCTGGAATAGACTGGCATTTGACAGGGGGCCATGCTTACCGCATTCACATCTGCAAAAATTATTCTGGGTGCAATAACCATAACATTGGCATTTACATTCTGCCACAATGCACATAACTTTATTCTCAACTCATACCAAGCAAGATCAAATACACAAAGTAAATATAAATATATAGTGGTGAGCCTCTCATAACCAAGGGCCCTCTCCAGCCAATCTCCTCCCTCTCTCTCTCTCTCTCTCTGGAGGTTATGCTTGGGATCTGACCACCTCAGACAGTCAAGGACTTGCTGAGAGTTCCCTAGTTCACCATCAACTGTAGCCTGTGTGATAAGTACCTTGGCTAGACTCTCTTCAATGCCTCCTCCCTCTACTGTAGGTCAGTGGGAGTGCTCCAGCAAAAACTTCTATACAGACCTCAGTCAACCTGGGACTTCTGCCCTTCAATCCAAGCCTCTAAACTCACTCAGGATGTTCACAGAAGTGTCACAAAAGCTTTGCTTCTAGAAAAGATCCCAGAAACAGCTTGTAACTACAGAGCCTTACACCTTCAATCTTAGATATAGGGGTCCTCCTCCACTCAGGGTGACTGTTTCTCAGTTATCAGTCATCGTATTTCTGACCCCTTCCTTGTGAGGTTCTTTTTAGTCATAAGTTGCAAGTTCTGTACACTTGTAGCATGCCCTGAAGGCACCTTTTATGGGGGACACAATGTTGTACTTCATGCTTCCTCACAATATGCAAATTAGCCACTTCTTAGGCAAATTATTCTTCCTTCAATATTCTTTAATCATGCCAGCAGAGACTACTTTAAGTAAACAATTCAGCAAATCACTCTTCAACTGAACCCACTTTATAGGGAGCCAGGGTGTCAATTTAGAAAAGCCTCCACCCCTTGGACACGACTTTTATTTTCACTCTAACTTTACAGTCCTGTCCTCCACCCCCAGCTGTTAGTCCAGTTCAATTAGTATTCAGTTCCTCTGGCCCAATGTTCCTTCCATATGGGCTTCTACAACAGATTATTGGCTTCCTTAGCATCATATCCAGGTAAGTACCTTCTTTCTCCTTGTTTTATGGCGGTCCCTTTTCCATCACTGCTGGTTCACTTCACTTCTGGCACTCCAGCTCCTTACATTCAGGTCTCTCCCTCCTTTCTGTCTGGGAGGGTGCTCTTTATAGGGTGGCTAATAATCCTTCTCATCTCTTTAACCCCCCCCCCCCCCCCCTAGTTCTAGAAAGGTCCAGGACCAGAACTCTCTCCACCTTTCCATCTCCTAGTTTGAGAGCTCCCCCTGGTGGCCTTTTTAGGAAAGGGAAGGTCCTATACCCTGAGCACCCCCTAGCTGTCTCTTCAGGTCATTACATGGACCCCTTTGGGCTCCCTCTAGTGACCAGTTGTGGCATTTACAGGTTTCCACTAGTAGTTGTATTTAAATGCAGAGGCCAGAGTGAGGAAATAGAAGGCACTGTGCCTAGTACTCTCATGCTGGTCTAATCTTGGACCAGGCAAAACCATTTGATGATCGTTCAGGGAATGTAACACATGAGAAGAGAGTACGAAATAGTGAAACAGGAGAGATTCGGAGGCAGTCCAATATGAAAGGCCTGAAATTCTAAGAAAAGAATCTTGTACCCGATAAGCAACTGGAAGCCAGTGGGGATTCTTAAGAAGCTAGGACATACTATGAAAATTCCTGGCATGGCAGAGAACAAAACCTTCCTATTTCAGAAACCCTAAAAATTCTTGGAGTTACCATTGATCGACACCTAACACTAGAGAACAACGCGAAAAACACAACCAAGAAGATGTTCCACTCAATGTGGAAATTAAAAAGAATAAGACCTTTCTTCCCAAGGAGTGTTTTCCTTAACCTGGTACAATCAATGGTGCTTAGTCATCTAGACTATTGCAATGCACTATATGCCGGCTGCAAAGAACAAATAATCAAGACAGCCCAGAACACTGCAGCTAGACTCATATTTGGCAAACCAAAATTTGAAAGTGCCAAGCCCTTACGAGAAAAATTACACTGGTTCCCACTTAAGGAACGCATCACGTTCAAAATATGTTCACTAGTTCACAAAATTATCCATGGAGACGCACCAGCTTACATGTCTGACCTAATAAACCAACCACCTAGGAATGCCAAAAGATCATCCCGCACATTCCTCGATCTGCACTTCCCCAGTTGCAAAGGAATGAAATACAAACTAATGCACACGTCAAACTTCACCTACCTGAGCACACAGTTATGAAACGTACTGCCGCGCAGCTTGAAATCGATCTATGAAAGAACGAACATCCGCATATTACTGAAGACCCATCTCTTTGATAGCGCATACCAAAAAGATCAACCCATGTGAATATGCACAAGTTGCGTATTTAATTTCAGAACTGTTTCTTAATATCTGCTTGTATACTATTACTTTGTTTTTTTATCATCATGCTGACCAAGATCATGCAATACTACATGTTTATTTTACTAACACTCTTCCACTACTCATGATGTATTGTAAGCCACTTTGAGCCTGCAAAGCAGTGGGATAAGGTGGGATACAAATGCAACAAATAAATAAAATAAATAAACTCTGATAGCTGTGTTTTATGTTTCAATTATTTTTATTAAGCACAAAATATTCCAACCAATATAGTATAGAAACTATTTTAGAACCATGAGACCACCCCTCCCATACCCACCCAACCCATCCACCGCACCCCACTCCACTCATCTTTAAACTGGAGAAGTAGCCTAGTGGTTAGTGCAGTGGACTTTGATCCTGGGGAACTGAGTTCAATTCCCACTGCAGCTCCTTGTGACTCTGGGCAAGTCACTTAACCCTCCATTGCCCCAGGTACAAAATAAGTACCTGCATATATGTAAACCACTTTGAATGTAGTTGCAAAAACCTCATAAAGGCAGTATATCAAGTCCCATTTCCCTTTCCCCTTTAAGCAGAAACAAGACAACTTCAGAGGTTAAGTAGTTGGCTCCATACAGCCGGGGTCATCAAATCCAGAAGCTTGAAACTGTACACCAGAAGGTGAGGAGAGATCTCATATTGCCATACGCTCCACACACAGCAATCCTATCATCTGGAAATGCCTTGCCTGTAAAGTCAGGGCTCTCGTGATCAGCCTTTCCAACAGAATTGTTCTTTTACCAATGATAGTAGAGTAAGATACAAACTCTTTGAAGACTCTTGGGGATGAGCAACTTAAGCAAGGAGCTCCAAAGAGCAAGAGCAGGTCACAATGCCATCCCGTTTTCCACATGCTAGATATCATTTTAACCAGGACTTTCCATAAGTTCACTTATCTTAGAGCATATCCAAAACATATGGCCCAGAGTAGTACCAGGAGAGTTACATTTCAAGCAGGAGCCCATAGCTGAGAGGCCCATGTGAAAGGCTTGCCTTGGTGCTATGTATAAACGTAATGCAAATTTATACTGAAGTTCCAACTGCACAGAAGACGATGATCTCTCACACAGTGTATGAATATGAGTTTGAAATATAGCTGCAGGAAGAGAGATGTGTAAGATACCCTGCCACTGAGCTATCAAGTACGCATAGTTTAGTTCAGGTGAGGAGTCTTTAATATGGTGATGGTGAAAAGAGAGAGGCACCAGTTGTTGAACTCTCAATGTAAAGGCTGTAGAAAGTTCATCCTGAACGTATGCAATGGCAGATCCTGCCATTGGATACTATGAACAAAATGTCATAACTACAGGTAATAAAATCTAGCTGAGTTTTATAATATATGAAATTTCATCATGGACGCCTGAGTGATTCCAGTAAAGATAATGTTACAGTAATCAATTAAGGATGTGAATAAAGACAGAATCAGACCGTGGAAAGTATCATGATCAAAAAAGTTGCGAACTGATTGGGCCTGTCTGAGTGAAGAAACAGGATTTGACAAAGGAGGAGATATGGGCTAAAAAAAGTAAGAAAATGGCCAGACCGCAGCCTACCTTTGAAAGTCTGGCCAGAGAGAGAACATCAAAGCTGTCTGGGAGTGTTTCATAGAGATATAAGCATGTAGGAGAAGATTGTGTGGTCTGATGAGACCAAAGTGGAACATTTTGGTCTCGGTGTTACTCTGTTAGCATCATTTCTAGACTAATGCTTGTTAATGGCAGCATTATGTTGTAGGGATGCTTTCCAGTAGTGGGCAGAGAATCTTATGAAGACTGAGGCAAAGATGGAAGATGCAAAATACAAGTAGATCCTGGAGGAATACGTCTTCTATGTGCCCTCTATGTGTGGCTGAGAATAGGATTCACCTTTTAGCAAGACAATGATAATAAGCAGAAAGTAAAAGCAACAATAGAGTGGCTGAGGAAGGAAAATGTGAGTTTCTAATCTTGAAGACTGCAATTCACAGATAATCCTCAGCCAACTTGAAAACATATCACCATCCTGTTGTGCAAAGTTGGTGAACACTTTTACTAAACAATTCATGGATAATGCCAAAAAAGAGTTTTCCACCAATTATTGAGTGAAAAGGTGTGAAGTCTATTGCAATCAAATATTTTTGCCTTCTTTGTCTCAAACGATTTTAAAATATTTATATTATTTTTATTTGACATTGAAAATGCAGCATTTGTTGTATAGATCAGTGACAACCTCCTGCCTTAATATATTTTAAATAGTACTTTTTGAAAGTAGAATGTGAAAAATATACAAGGGTGTAAAGACTTTTAAACAGCACTGTAGGCTTTTTTCCCTTTTATTTGTTGAAAATAAGTTAATTATGCAAATAACCCAAGCTTGATCCACAGTATAGCATTATTGAAAGTTTTAATGAAACTTACTTTAGGTGATAATTACATTCACATTATGCTCTATTGGCAGATTTACAGTGATATGCTCTCGCATTGAAAATTTCACACCAAATATTTATTTGCAGCATTGATTTTCATGGTTAGTAGCATCACCTATCAATTTACAATGCTATATATAAAAGAACATTGTCTTGTTTCTATTCACACTACTGAAAAGAGTTAGAAATGTAAAAAACACATTGGAATACTACCAATGTTCATTGCTCCATATGTGCTAAAAACGCCTATGGAGATTACAGCAGATCTGCAACTCAGGGAATAGTAAGTGTACCTTTTCCAGCTATTTCTATGGTAAACAAAATGAGCTGTGGTTCATTCAAAGGTCTTCATTTGCAAAATGAGTGCATTATTTTAACAGGGTAATTTTCAAAAGTCATTTGCTCAAATAAAAGGTAGGGATGTGGCCTGAGGTGGGGAGCAACTTTTGGTTCTTTAAAAAATGTTTAGCCTTTTTCTGGGGTTTCAATTCTTTTTAGTTATTTTCACATATTTCTATTAATAAAAAATATATTTTAATGTTCTCTAGAAGTTTTCATTTGTACGTTGATGTATGGTAAATCAATGTTGTCTTCATTCAGTTTTTTAAGGAATACAAATGGAATGCTTTGAGCTGGCATTATTTCTCTCCCAAGGAACAGCAGGTCACAAAGATCAACTGGGGATAATTTCTGCCCTAGCCACTAGAAATCAGAGAAACCCTTGGTTGGTCCCAGGAAGGTCTTTGGGAGTGGGAAATCTTTTCTGAGGGGGTGTGGTTACCCAGGGTGCTCTTGAATGGTTGGGGGATCTGATTAGGGAGAGGACTATTTGGGGAGGAAGTTATTGTGGTCCATATTATTGTCAGGAATGGGGTGGTATGATTGAGGTGGTGGGGTGGGGTGGGGTTTTCACCTCCCCTGGCTTCAGCTCCTTTCAATGGCTGCAGCAGCAAAGTGAAATTAATCATAGGAGCAAGTTAATGACTCCTGCAGTCAATTTTGCTACAGTAATCACAGTAGATTACCATGAGATGTTACTAACCTGTGGTATTGAGTTATTCAGATAAGTTATCCAAATAGCAGACTGAATATTGTCACTGGAAAAGTTATGGGACTACCCTGGCTCTATCCATACTCCACCTCAGCACTATCTGCTTGGTGCAGAGGTGGCCTATAAGAATATTCAGAATCACTATCCAGATAGTGCTTTTGAATATTTCAGTCAGGAGTGCTTATCCAGATTGCAGGTGCTGTTATTCAGATAAGTGCTTATGAATATCACTCATAAAGAGAACACATTCAGAAGAATTAAAGGGAAAATAAATCATGCCAAGTGGTACATAAAATACCATTACAGAGACCAAGTATGCATGAGTTCTCTGAATGATGGTTTCTTGCAATGCCTTTGTTTTTATCCCTGACTGAAAATGTTATTTTAGAATGCAATTTTCAACAGCTGCAAAATCTGTGGGTAGTTTGCATCCATTCTCAATGGAGAGGAAAAACCCACTTTCCTTTGAAAACTGCCTAGCAAAAAATTAAAATGCTCACAGAAATTCATGCCTGTTTTTTAATTTGATACTTTTTCTTTTCAAAATATTCTGCATAGTTTTCAAAATACATTCCCACCTGGGAACACTGCCACTTAATGCAAATAAACATGCATACATTACAACTAAAAACCTATGGGGAAATTCTATAAACTGGCGCCTAGAGGTACGTGTCAATTATGTGCATCAAAGTTGATATTAATTGATAGGTATATATCCCCCCCCCCCCCCCTTTTACAAAGCCATGCGGTAATGTCGACACAGCCCATTCACTTTGATCCCAAAACAGTACAATACATTCTATACTGCTTATCCTAGAAATAAGCAGTGGATTTTCCCCCAAGTCCATTTTAATAATGGCTTATGGGCTTTTCTTTTAGGAAGCTATCCAAACATTTTTAAACCCTGCTAAGCTAACTGGTTTTACTACATTCTCTGGCAATGAATTTCAGAGAATAATTACACATTGAATGAAGAAATATTTTCTCCAGTTCATTTTAAATTTACTACTTTGTAGCTTCATTTGCCCCCTAGTCCTAGTATATTTGGAAAAAAGTGAACAAGTGATTCATGTCTATCTGTTCCATTCCACTCATTATTTTAAAGACCTCTATCATATCTCCCTTTAGCCATTTCTTCTCCAAGCCGAAGAGTCGTAGCCACTTTAGCTTTTCCTCATTTTCGTCACCCTTCTCTGTAACTTTTCTAATTCCACTATATCTTTTTTGAGATGTGGTGACTACACCTTAAATATTGTGTGCAATTCTAGTTGCACCATGGAGCAATACGAAGCCACTATAACATCCTCATTTTTGTTTTCCATTCCTTTCCTAATAATACCTAACATTCTATTTTCTTTCTTAGCCACCGCTGCACACTGAGCAGAGGGTTTCAATGTATCATCAATGATGACACCTAGTTCCCTTTCTTGGTCAGTGACTCCTAGTGTGGAACATTGCATTACATAGCTATAATTCGGGTTCCTCTTTCCCACATGCATCACTTTGCACTTGCTCACATTAAACACCATCTACCATTTGAATGACCAGTCTCCCAGTCTTGTAGGGTCCTCTTGTAATTTTTCACAATCCTCTTGCTATTTAACAACTTTGACTAACTTTGTGTTCTCAAATTTAATTACCTCACTAGTTACTCCCATCTCTAGATCATTTATAAATATGTTAAAATGCAATAGACCCAACACAGACCTCTGGGGAACTCTGTTATCTACCCTTCTCCAGGGAGAATACTGACCATTTAACCCTACCCTCTGTTTTCTATCATTTAACCAGTTTTTAACTCATAAGTGTATACTACCTCTTACCCCCATGACTCTCCAATTTCCTCTGGAGTCTTCTATGAGGTACTTTGTCAAATGCCTTTTGAAAATCCAGATACACAATATTGACTGGCTCACCTATATCCACATGTTTGTTCAACCCTTCAAAGGATTGTAATAGATTGGTAAGGCGAGATTTCCTTTCACTAAATCCATGTTGGCTTTGTTTCATTAATCTATGCTTTTGAATATGCTCTGTAATTTTTTTTATTTATAATAGTCTCTACCATTTTGCCCAGCACCGACATCAGGTTCACCAGTCTATAATTTCCAGGATCACATTTGGAACCTTTGTGCTTTTACATCTTCCAGGTTTATAGAGATTTCATTCAGTTTTTCTGACTCATCAGCTTTGAATATCTTTTCTGGCACTGGTATCTCTCCTTAATCTTCCTTGGTGAAGAGCAAAGCAAAGAATTCATTTAATCTCTTTGCTATAGCTTTGTTTTCCCTGAGTGTCCCCTTTACCCTTTAGTCATCTAGCGGTCCAATTGATTCTTTTGCCAGCTTCTTACTCTTAATATACCTAAAAAAATTTTTTTTACTATGTGTTTTTAACTCCAATGTAGTCTCTTTTTCAAAGTCCCTCTTTGTCTTCCTTATCAGCGGTTTGCATTTGACTTTCCATTCCTTATGTTGTTTCTTATTATTTTCAGTCGGATCATTCTTACATTTTCTGAAGGATTTTCTTTTAGCTCTAATAGCTTCCTTCACTTCATTTTTTAACCATGCCAGCTGTCCATCCATGACGGAGTGCAACCTGCATGGAGTGATAGGTGTGGCTCTGCCTGCCTTATTGAACAGACTGGATGTACCATGTGGGTCTTTATCTGCAATCATATATTATTACCCTGTTTTACTGCTGTATTGTCAATAAGTTGTGGACCATGGATTTGGTAAGAATGCAAACCAACTAACAAAGAATTAAAACGAATCGGAGAAAATTTTTCTTCACCCAACGTGTAATTAGACTCTGGAATTCATTGCCGGAGAACGTGGTACGGGCGGTTAGCTTGACGGAGTTTAAAAAGGGGTTAGATAGATTCCTAAAGGACAAGTCCATAGACCGCTATTAAATGGACTGGAAAAATTCCTCATTTTTAGGTATAACTTGTCTGGAATGTTTTTACGTTTGGGGAGCGTGCCAGGTGCCCTTGACCTGGATTGGCCACTGTCGGTGACAGGATGCTGGGCTAGATGGACCTTTGGTCTTTCCCAGTATGGCACTACTTATGTACTTATGTACTTATGTAAGAATTACACTAATCTATTTTATTCAAAATCAATGCATGAATAAAAGTTATAAATGCCTTATTATCCAAATAAGGTCTAAGAAATAAGATTTTGCTAAGAGCAGACCAACAACTCTGAATTGTAGATAACATATAAGAAGAAAAATTAAGTTTGAATCTATGATCACACCCAATGATCAAACAGAATCCATAAATCGTATAAAGCCCCATCAAAACAGGGCTGATGTGAAAAGGGGGGGGGGGGGGGTTATCTGATCCTGAAAACCAGATGGCCTCACATTTATGAGGATTGAATAAAAGTCTGTTTTATCTAAATCAACAAGATAGTTGCTGCAAACCAGCAAAGACAGAACTTTGTAAAGAACGATCCAATCGCAAAGATCATGAGCTATCCGGAGATAAATGTCATCAGCATAGATACAAAAAGAAAATGCTGCTTGATGAGCCAGAGTAGTTAAAGGGGAAAGAGAGATTTTAAAAAGACAAGGAACGAAGATATCTTGAAAATCTGGCCTGTTAGCAGCCCTCAAGGATTGGAGTAAATACCAAGGTTGTATTCTCTTGCTAGACTCTTTTTGTTATATTTCATAATAAAACTAACAATTTTATATCACTTACAAGTAACATTAAAAAGCAATTATCCTGTCATTTGTTGTCCAGATTTTATTTTGGACACTCTTAAATGAATAAAGTTTAGAGGTACTGAGTATAATAAATTAAACTCAGCTCAGTGTCTCAGTGGCAGCATTCCATGGTGCCCTGCAGAGGGTGCCTATTCCATGCCAAAACATCTGATTTTCTGAGACCTGGTTTGACTGGGCCTGAACTGCTAGAAAGCAGAATTCCCAGGTCCTTGGACAGGGGAGAGTCTCATGGTCATTAATGAAGTTGACACTTGGTAGCTGTGTTTAGAACTTATAACATGGTGCTCTGGGGGAAACAAAATCTGGTATATTGCTTTTAACCTCAGGACTAATGCTGAAATGACTAGACTAGGAACAGTAGGATGGCCTATCAAAATCTTTGTTTAATTCCAAATGAGAGCATTTCATGCCAGAATTGCAGCAGTGTTTCCACATGAGCAGGATAAACAATGGAGAAGAATGAACTACTAGATCAAAGAGCAACATAAAACTGAGCAGGATGCACAATGGCTATCAGACCAAAACTTATGTGGCCCTTTTACTTAGCTGCAGTAAAAAGTGGTGTTAGCATGTCCTTACATGGGTCATTCCTGTGCTCCAAGGTCATTTTTACTGCAGGGTAAAATGGCCGATTATTCTATTTCTAACATTAATGGCCATGTACTACTTTTTCCATTTGTGGGTGGTAAAGGCTCATGTGCAACCACGTGCTAATAGGTTAGCATACAGCAATTTAGCTGCGCTAGCCAATTAGCATAAAAAAATGCCTGCTCACTGCCCCTAGTATGTGTAGCACATGCCAATCCCACAATTACCGTGAAACACCTGAGCACGCTCCATGGTAAGGCATTTTTAGCTGTGGAAAGCACATGTTAGTGCTTACTGCAGCTTAGTAAAAGGGCCTCTATGTTTTTTCATAGCAATAACTACGCAGCAGCCTCTATGTTAAACAAAAAACCTATAGAATTCACTTTAATTAATCAACTTAGTGTGAATTCCAAAGTCTCTAAACATCAAAAATGGGGCTGATGTTCTAAGTAGCAAAGTTTCTCACTGAAATCATCTGGTACGCTGAGTAGGTTTATGTTAGACTGGTTCATTAAATATTATAGAAATGAGATTTTTGCCAAATTCTTTGTCATAAATTCTATGCACAATTGTGAATGCTATAGAAAAAAATTAATACCATATCTTTGAGATATAAATAAAGTTTACTGAAACTCACTAATTTGAACAAATATCCATATAAAATTTAACATTGTGACAATCACTAATTAGCTATGGTGCCCTTTTACTGAGCTGCTTTAGGCAGATAGTGGGTTTTGCTATGTGATAGCAATTAGTTCTGGCCCTTGCTAACAACTACTATATTTTCAGTGTTGTATAGTAACTAAGTAAATGTAACCAGTTACTATTATTAAGAACAAAATTACAGAGCATATTCAAAAGCATGGATTAATGAAACAAAGTCAACATGGATTTAGTGAAGGGAAATCTTGCCTCACCAATCTACTACATATCTTTGAAGGGATAAATGTGAGCCGGTTGATATTCTGTATCTGTATTTCCAGAAGGCATTTGGCAAAGTACCTCATGAAAGACTCCAGAGGAAATTGGAGAGTCATGGGACAGGAGGTAGTGTTCTATTGTGGATTAAAAACAGGTTAAAAGATAAAAAAACAGAGGGTAGGGTTAAATGGTCAGTATTCTCAATGGAGAGGGGTTGTTAATGGGGTTCCCCAGGGGTCTGTGCTGGGACCGCTGCTTTTTAACATATTTATAAATGACCTAGAGATGGGAGTAACTAGTGAGGTAATTAAATTTGCTGATGACACAAAGTTATTCAAAGTCGTTAAATTGCAGGAGGATTGTGAAAAATTACAAGAGGTGATGCATGTGGGAAAGAGGAACCCGAATTATAGCTACGTCATGCAAGGTTCCACATTAGGATTCATAGACCAAGAAAGGGATCTAGGTGTCATCATTGATGATACGTTGAAATCTTCTGCTCAGTGTGCTGCCGCGGCTAAGAAAGCAAATAGAATGTTAGTATTAGGAAAGGAATGGAAAACAAAAATGAAGATGTTATAATGCCTTTGTATCGCTCCATGGTGCGACCGCACCTTGAATATTGTGTTCAATTCTGGTCGCCGCATCTCAAAAAAGATATAGTGGAATTAGAAAAGGTGCAGAGAAGGCAATGAAAATGATAAAGGGGATGGGACGACTTCCCTATGAGGAAAGGCTAAAGCGGCTAGGGCTCTTCAGCTTGGAGAAAAGACGGCTGGGGGCGATATGATAGAGGTCTACAAAATAATGAGTGGAGTTGAACGGGTAGATGTGAAGCGTATGTTTATGCTTTCCAAAAATACTAGGACTAGGGGGCATGCGATGAAGCTACAATGTAGTAAATTTAAAACAAATCAGAGAAAATATTTCTTCACTCAACGTGTAATTAAACTCTGGAATTCATTGCCAGAGAATGTGGTAAAGGCGGTTAGCTTAGCGGAGTTTAAAAAAGGTTTGGACGGCTTCCTAAAGGAAAAGTCCATAGACCATTATTAAATGGACTTGGGGAAAATCCACTATTTCTGGCATAAGCAGTATAACATGTTTTGTACTTTTTTAGAATCTTGCCAGGTATTTGTGACCTGGATTGGCCACTGTTGGAAACAGGATGCTGGGCTTGATGGACCTTTGGTCTTTCTCAGTATGGCAGTACTTATGTACTGTACTTAAGTAAAAGTGGAGTGGGCCACATTTCCTATGCCCTGCCCTGCCCCAAAGTACTACTGTCTCCGAAGGGGTTGTTGTCAACATCTTGAGAGAGCCATGGTCCCTGTGTTGAACTCCATTCCATGTCAAGCGCTCATTTCCAAACCATCTGTGCTGTTACCCAGCAAATATAATAGAAAGGTCTTCTACTGATCCAAGTAGCTCATCATGTCTGTGGTGTGGCTTTTAGAACTGTATAGGTGCACCCCACCTACACACTATCCCAAACCCCTACAAGGCCCCTTAAGCAGTGGTGTACTGGAGCCGGCTCGCACTGGCTTGCAAGAGCCGCTTGTTAAATTTTGACAGCTCTTGCGAGCCGATTGTTCTTTGGGGCGAGCCGGCTCCATTGCATGAGGTAAGCATGGCAGGAGGGCGCCATCACAGGCCATGCTTACCTCCCCTCCCGCTCCCAAACATGTCCAGCAATGTCCTTTGTTCCCACCCTCCCCTCCTGCTCCCATTCATCAGTTTGTATTACGTCCCTCGAAGTGCTGTGTTATTTAAAGCCCTGCTGCCCATCTCCAGCCTTCCCTGCTTGCTTCTGATGAGTTCGTGCCCTTAGTCCCGCCTTCTGACGTCATTCTGACATCATTTCCTTTTTCCGCGAAGGCAGGACTGAAGGAACAAACAAACTCATCAGAAGCAAGCAGGGAAGGCTAGAGACAGGCAGCAGGGCTTTAAATAACGCGACGCTTCGATGGAGGCAATAGAAAAAGATGGATGGGAGCAGGAAGGGAGGGTGGGGGCGACGGAGAATTGCTGGACATGGATGGGAGTTGGAGGGGAGGGAGGAGAATCGCTGGGCATGGATGGGTAGAGGGGGGCAGGGGAGAGAATTGCTGGGCATGGGTGGGTAGAGGGGGGCAGGGGAGAGAAGAGCGTTTCAGGACATGGATGGAGGGAAGGGCAAGAGAAATTCTGGACATGGATGGAGGGAAGGGAAGGGTGAGAGAAGAAATGCTGGACATGGAGGGAAGATAGAGGAAGGAGATTAGATGAGGGAAAAGGAAGTGAGGAGAGAAACTGCACATGGATGGAGAAAATAGGCAGAAGCTGGATCCACTGTACAAGTCTGCAGAGGACCAGAAATGAAGAAGAAAGGAGGAAAGAAAAGAAATAAATGGAAAGGAAGCCCTGGAAACGGAGTCAAGGGAACAGATAGAGAGCAGCAGAATCAGATACTGGGCCAGCATGATCAGAGAAACAAAGTCACCAGACAACAAAGGTAGAAAAAAATAATTTTATTTTCATTATAGTGTTTGGAATATGTCCACTTGGAGAATCAGGTGTTGAACGTTAAAAGTTTATATTTATTTACTTATTTATGGCATTTTATCCCATATTAAACATGAATTAGATTGGAATCTGGGATCATTTAATTTTTTTCCTGGAGAGAGTAATGCATTGCCTCCCCCCCCCCCCCCCCCCGGCTATAGCCAGCTCTGCAATTTTGGGGGGGCACAGAGGTGGGTGGGGGGGGGCGCAGTGGTGGACTGGGGGTGCCGAGGTGGACCGAGGAGAGAGCCTGTTGTTAAAAATTTACCAGCACACCACTGCCCTTAAGGGGCATTTCTCTCTCTCTATGCATCCTGAGTGTCCTAGCTAGCAGCTAGCATGGGATTTTTGGCATGTTTGCTGTTTTAACACCCAGTAAGCTTTCAGAAGATGCCTGCTTAACACACTTTAGTAAACATTCACAAAAATCAATAAATGGTGCTCAAAATTGCATGTACAAATGTGAGCTCATACCCAATTTGAGTAATGAGGCAATTAGTGGCAATAAATGGGCACTAACAATTATTGGAGTTAATTTGAATTTACACTTGCATCATGATGGGTGCCATTCTATAAAGATGCACATAAATTATTTAGCATGCAACTGAAAAGGGGGAGATGGCCATGGGAGAGGCATAGGCACCTCATGGGAGTTCATTTAAGAAGTTCACACTATTATAGATCTTTACCTAATTTAGGAACAAAAATTTAACAAGGTTCCAGTTTATGTAAATCCTTGCACCCAAAACTGGGCACAGATCCTGGATCCTGGTTCTATTTATTTATTTATTTAATTGCATTTGTATCCCACATTTCCCCACCTATTTGCGGGCTCAGTGTGGCTTACAATACATTGTAAATGATGGAAGTACAATTTGTTACATTACGATTATGGATTACATTGTGAATAGTTAAGGAAGACAGAGTCAGATCAATCACCTTTGGGGCATAGAAGCTTAAGGATATGACGTTGGGGAATTACTACGCTGATCGAGTAATAGCAAGAGGGCGATGGAGTAGACATTTTTTATCTGTGGGTAGATTGTTGAATGGGGGAGAGTACGGGGAAGTGGAGTACATGGGGTAATATCTTGAGGCTTTGTTATGGTGCATATGGGATTTATATGTTTTGATCCTTGCGGTATGTTTTGTCAAAGAGATAGGTCTTCAATCGTTTGCGGAAGTCTGTAAATGGCATCCAACTCAGAGCGCAGTTTTCAGAACAGCACTCATTTTTTTCTGCACCAAAATTTGGACGCCATTTACTAAATCCAGCCCCATTCCCCTTACATGAAATAAAATTAACACACAATGACCTATGATTTAATGCACATTAAGTCAATTTGTGTGTATTTAATAGTTCTAGCACAAGGTAACATTTTTATTTTTAAAAAATGCGTGAAAGAGTGAAAAATCCCCAAATCAGTGGAAAAGGTTAATCAGAGAATAAATTGAAAAGTTTAGTCCTCTGCACCAACTTCAATCACCCTGAAGTGTTACCGAAACTCAACAAACATGCAAATATTTGGATCAAGCATTCTGTGTACATACGCTACTAGTAATTTATAGAATCATAACAAACAAATCAATTAGCCAAAACAGGAACTTCATCAATGCTGTCTATGGTTGGCTAATGTTTTCAGACCTTCTTAAAACACATGCTGAATCCAACACAGCCAGAATAAAGTATACACATTAAATACTGTCTTTTTTATAGTTCTTTTTTTAATCACTACTTATCTTCAAACCACTTCCAACTATCACTGCAAGTCCTCCCAATAGAACATAAATACGCTTTTGCTGATTTAAACAATATCAAGTTATTTTATGAAAGAGTGCTACAGCATTATATGAAGTGTAGTATGAAATGTGTAATTCATAATGATATGCCACCTTTTTAGACAGCAAATGAAAAATTTCAAAAAAGATGAAGTCCAGCAACAGAAAAGGACAATGGGACTTAATATACCACCTATCTGTGGTATTTTGCAACTACATTCAAAGTGGTTTACATATATACAGGTACTTATTTTGTACCTGGGGCAATGGAGGATTAAGTGACTTGCCCACAGTCACAAGAAACTGCAGTGGGAATCGAACCCAGTTCCCCAGAATCAAAGTCTGCTGCACTAACCGCTAGGCTACTCCTCCTCTGACAAGTGAAAATATTAGCAAACTGTGCACAGCACTGATTAAATTGCTTCTTTGGCTAACTTATTTTTATTTTGTATGCTCCCTTAAATTATTAGTAGAACATTTGAGAAAGAATGTAAGAATAGCTATACTGGGTCAGACCAGTGGTCCACCTAGCCCACTATCCTTCTTCCAATAGTGACCAAGTCAAAATTACCTGGAATAATCCCAAATAGTAGCAACATTCCATGCTACTGATCACAGGGGCAGGCTTCCCCCATGTCTACCTCAATAGCAAACTTATCTAAACTTTTTAATAACCAGGTACGCTAACCACTGTTACTCTATCTTCTGGTAATGAGTTCCAGAGCTTAACTATTCATTGAATGAAAAAAAATCCTCATATTTGTTTTTGAAGTATTACATGTAACTTCATTGACTGTCCCCTAGTACTTTTTGAAAGAGTGAACAATTTATTCATTTTTACCCATTGTACACTACTCAGGATTTTGTAGACCTCTATCATATCCCCTTTAAGTCTTCTCTTTTCCAAGCTGAAGAGCCCTAACCTCTTAAGCCTTTCCTCATATGAGAGGAGTAACGTCACCTTCATCATTTTGGTTACCCTTCTTTGAACCTTTTCTAATTCTACTATATCTTTTTTGAGATACAGAGATCCAAATTGCATGCAATACTCAAGGTGAGGTTGTATCATGGATGATGATATACTGATGATATATTCACATTCCTAAGAAATGACATGTTCCATACTCATGAGATCTACTGTGATAAATATAAGCTTCTCCTTTGCTTACTAATGATGATGGAAATGATGCTTGCATGTTGCATTTGTATTGAGCACTTTGGAAAATGAAGCCTGATAATGTTATGGGGTTTTTTATTTAAAGGGTAATCTCACTAATTCACATCACTCAGCTAACCTTCATTTCCTTGGAATTTCATGAAAAGGCACATCTGGAAAATGACTTCAAAATAATGAAATACTTTCTCTCATGACATTTTGAGGTGGCATACTTTTTATCTCTTGGCACTGCAATGATGCATTTCTTCCCTGATTTGCATAACTAACTAAGAGATTGTTAACACCTAATTACGGTTATGGAAAACCATGTAAGAAAAACATGCAGAGTTCAAGGTGGTGGACGGGCAATGTCTTATTTTGAATTATTTGGCATTGAAACACAGCTAGAACTTGGAATTAGAGGTTAGAAAAGCAATATTTTTATAGATAATCTATTATTAGCTATAAGCCCCTTTTGGAATGCATAAAAGGGTTGGAAGTGCCTGGGAAACAAAATTCAGTGGTTTAAATAGATTACATGAAAGAGCTGTACACTGTCCCCCTGATATTCAAAAGCTATTTAACTAGCCAGAAATGGCACCGGTTTAATAGCATTTTGGCGCCTAACTACTAATTTTCAGTGCAAGATAACTGGTTATCTCTGCTGAGTATTTGCAAACAGGGATGAAAATTTAACTAGCTATATCTCATGATAACCAACACATAGCACTGACTGGCTAAGTTTAGCAGACAAATCGGACCACATAAATTGCAGTCCTATCTTTGCCCACAATTAACTTAGGGGGTCCTTTTACCAAGCTGAGGGAAAAAGCTTCCTGCAGTAGTGCGGGGGGCATTTTTCCTGCGTGCCAGGGCCCTTTTTACTGCAGTGGGTGGCTGTAAGGGTTAGCACTGCAGTAAAAAAAATAACAAAAATATTTCCAGTGCACTCGAAATGACGCACACTCAAAGAAGAACTACCGCCAGTGGCCACGTTGGTCAGCAGCAGTTCCAGGTTGGCACACGCCAACCCTTTTGTAAAATGGCCCCTTAACTGGCGAGTGCTTAATATTCACTTAGCTGGTTAAGTTAGTGCTGGCCAAAAAAACCCCGGATATTCGATGCCAGTCACTAGAAATGGCCCAGCATTGAATATCCGAGGGCAGCGCCGACCACGGCACTTATGTGGGTTGCCTCCCACTGGCTGAATATCAACCCCCCATTTCTTTACAAGTTCTTTTCTTATGTGACTGAATTGATGAAGAAGCAGCATAACCATTTACTTCCTCTGATCTGAACTAATTTGCCTTAAATAAATTTGTATAATAATTTACAAAAAGGCATCCAGAAGCTACAAGATTGGTTAGTTTAGTGGAGCGTGAGCAAGAGACAGTTGGTGGGGGGGGGGAGGGGGGAGTTTGCTGTCCTAAGTTATGTAGATACTGATAACTTTCTGTTGTCCTAGTTACCCAGATTCCTAAAATGATTGGTCTCTGATTAACTCCTTGCTCCACCCAGGCTCTACCCCCGGACTGCCAGAACATTATTTGGATAGCACTGGGACAGTCTGTAGAGACTTTCAGGGGTATACCAGGCATTTGGACCCTTCCCTCCACCAACTTCCTAAGCCTATCACAAGATTAACAACAATAAACAATCATAACATAAGTTTGTTTAAGTGGCAGAACCAGTTGTAGCTTTATTTTTAATAATTTTTCAATACACTCCCAGAAATTAGAATTCAACAATGCCATCCCCAGTTTCATGAACATCAGAAAGATTTTGAGGCATAGTTATTAACAGAGGGGGTCCTTTTATGAATCTGTGGCAAAAGGGGGTCTGCACTGGCATTGTCGTGTATTTTTACCACGTGCTGAGGCCCCCTTTTACTGCAGAGGGTAAAAGGGAGGTCTTTCTTTTTTTAAAGAAATGGCCGTGCGCAGGGCTTTTTTTGAGGGGGTATTTGGGGGTACTGAGTACCGGCACCTTTTCCACTGTCTGCTAAAAGCAGGGCTTTTTTTGAGGGGGGTACTGAGTACCAGAACTTTTCCATTGTCTGCTACAATTGACCCATGGACCCCAAGTTTTAATGAAAAAGCTCAGGCTCTACACACCGATTCTGCCTTGTCGTAGATTCTGTGATTGGTTGCAGGGGGGCTGGCTATTGTGGGGTGTGTCCCTCAGTGATCATCCCACCCCTGAAGGGTGGCCTGGCATTTCGCTAGAAAAAATGCACTGGCCGTGCGGTAAGTGAAGCACATGCCATTTCAGAGGGAGCACTTACCACTACCCATTGAGGTGGCAGTAAGGGCTCCCATACTAATCCACCGGTAACCGGGCAGCCACACAACATTGCCCGATTACCGCTGGGTACACACCAGCACTACAAAAATACAAATATTTTTGTAGCACCAGAAATGGCATGCACTGGGGGGTGGGAACTACCGCCAGGCTGCTGTGATAGCCTGGCGGTACTTCCATTTTAGTGAGCGGTAAGCCTGCATTGGGCTTACTGCCACTTTTGTAAAAGACCCCCATAGTTGTTAAAATGGACTAAAGTTAAGGGACCTGAAAATCAGAGGACGGCCACACAGCTATGGAGAGAATTCTTGGGCATGCAAGGATTGAAGACCCAGGAGAACAGCCACATGGGAGCAAAGGAGTTGAGATGTGAAACCACGGTGCCTGAGAGGCTTAGTTATCAATGTGGTCTACAATTAAGATGTATTATTTACCACTAACTTGTAGTATTTTAGCACAGGTCCCAATTTATGTAATGAGACTTAGAGGGGCATTTTTGATATGACGTCTAAATCTGAACTTGGATGTTTTACACCCATAGGAATATATGGGTGTCTCCAGCATTAGTGCACGCTAAAAATAGTGTGAACTAAAAATGCTAGCACATCTTAGTAAACAGGGCCCTTAGTAAACAAGGCCCACCTACTTTAGGCTCAGGCCCACCAGGTAGCAGTACACCTATGATGTGGCTAGCAGGAATCCCCAAGCCCCACCAGCCAAAAACTCCCAACAACTGTCCTTCCTGCATACCTTGTAAATAGCAGATCTTCACCTGCAGTGAACAGTGACTGATACATACTGCTCGCCCGGCCCCACAGCCTTCCCTATGATGTATTATCGCTTATGCGGAAACAGGAAGTTGCATAAGAGGGAAGTATGTGGGGCCAACATGAGCAGTGTGTATTAGTTGCTGCTCGTTACCGGTAAAAATCTGCTATTTAAAATGTATGCGAGGGAGGGGGGATGTTTGAGAGACCATATGGCATGCAGGTGAAAGAAGGAGAGACCAACTCACTTGTGGGATAAGGCAGAGTTCTTCTGCCCACCCATATTGGGCCCAGGCCCGCCCAAAAATGGGTGTCTGGCTAGGCCCCTGTTCTGAGCATGTGAGAGTCAGAGAGACTTGGGGGAGGGGGAGTTGAATATAGCCTCTGTTCCCTGCAGTACTACTACAACCTCCAAGGTAGGACAGGCCTTCATATATAAGGGACAAAGGGCTAGACAACGGCATAGTGTTATGTAGTGAACATAACTGCATGAATAAAAGCATAATAAAGTTTGTTTTCTTCTGCTTGAAATGGTTTGCTTCCTGTACATCTGAGGGGCCCACTACCACAAAAATCATGCATAAAAAGATATTTAAATGTGAAGGGTATAGAGGTAAATGAGAAAGGTTCACTTGGTGCACTCCTATTTATAATAGAAAATTGAATAAGATTAGATCAAAGTTTTAAAGATTGCTGAAAAGGGTTTAGGCTGTGGACAGAAATATGCACCAATATATGTACAGTGCAATCCGCTTAAGTGCAAGGGTCTGGGACCAAAGAAATGAATGCAATTAACCAGAGCATGCACTTAACCGTTGTGACCCAAAGAAGCTTGACATCTGATAAACATATGTACAGTACTGTTTATTAGTATACGTACAGTATACAGTCTCCGTTAACTGACATTAGGCTTACTTGAAGTAATCGGTTATAGTCCTCTGTACACTAATGGGTCTGTGAGTTCCATAGACTACGTCTGCCAGACGGTAAAAACTGTCATAACACTGACATCCAGTGGCCTCCAGATAGGCCCGCACGGTGTTGAGACTCTCCAGCTCTCTTGCAAAAGTGACAGGTGGAGGTTGTTGAATTTTGTCAGCATGTGCCTTGTTGCTCATTTCATCCTCTGTTTCATCATCAGCCGTTGTTGCCTGCGTATAGGCGCATATCTCGACATCAGTGCTGTCTTCAGCTGTTTGTAGATCATAATCAACAGCTACGTAGCGATGAAACTCCTCTTCAGTAACACCGGCTGGGATGTCAATAACCTGTTCATCTGACACGTTTGCAACAGCTGCATCTGTTTTGTCCCTCTCCACATCCTTAACAAAGCTTGCCCGCTTGTAGCAGTTCACAATGGTTGTCTGTGTAACATGATTCCAGGCTTCTTTCTGCATATGTAGGGAATCCAACAGTGATAGATTACAAGCCAGTTCAACAGCATGTTTATCCTTGCCAGTCTGGTCATCCATAATGCTCATCAGACGACGAAGCACAAGAGCCTGATAATGTTGTTTGAAATTGGCTATTATGCCCTGATCCATAGGTTGGATCAGAGAGGTAGTGTTTGGTGGCAGGAAGACCACCTTGACGTAAGACAACCTGACATCATCCCTGTGTGCAGCACAATTATCAAAAGCAACAAAATCTGACGCCTTTGTGTCCGTATTCTAGTGTCTAACTTCTTTAGCCACTGCTTCCAATTTCCCCAGTCATCCATGAATTTGCATTAGCCTTGTATGACACAGGAAGTCGCTTAACTTTCTTGAAGCAATGGGGATGTTTGCTCTTTCCAATGACGAGGGGTTCCAACTTCTCTCTCCCATCCATATTGCAGCAAAGGGGGATCATCAGTCCGTCCTTCAACGTTTTACCTCCTGTAGTTTCGGCATGTTTGAATGCAAGTGTTCCATCAAGAATCACTCACCAGTAGAGACCGTTTTCGTCAGCAATGAAAATGTGACGAGGTGCAAACTCGTTCAAGATGGTAGGAAGAACTGAAACAACTCAATTTTCAGCACCAAAGTCATCAGCGTCTTGTTTCTCACCATGCTGTTGTTCCTCTCCTTCCATTTTTCCAACCATCCAACAGTGGCTTTGAATTCAGTTAGTCCAAGACTTTCAGCTAGCTGGTTAGCTTTCTCCATAAGCAGTGGACCACTGACAGGAAACTGTCTGCTCCTGACTCAAGAAAACCACCAAAGAAGAGCATCTTCTACCTCCTCAGCTTTTCCCGCCAGTTTTCGTTGCCGTTGTAGATTTGTATTGTTTTGCCATTCTTCCAGAAGCTGGTCTTTCTGCTTCAAGACACCTGAAATTTGACTGGGATTGTGGAGACAAACAAAGCAGATCGATCAGTGATATGGTTCAAAACTTTATTTTCAGAAATTCGCCCGACACAGACTGTGTTTCACCCACAAGGGCTGCGTCAGGGGCTAATAGTCCAGCTCAGCTGAGCAATCAAGCAGATGTCCTCACCTTGATTGAGGAAAGCACCCTGTTGGTTTTTTATGTTTCAATCTCATGTCCTGTTTGGACTATTAGTCCCTGACGCAGCACTTGTGGGCGAAACACAGTCTGTGTCGGGCGAATTTCTGAAAATAAAGTTTTGAACCATATCACTGATTGATCTGCTTTGTTTGCCTCCACGTTGGATTTTGCAGATCGCTTGCCATCTTGTTTCTTAGGACCAATTTGACTGGGATTGACACCATATTCTTTAGCAATAGATGCATGACTTTGTTTATTTTCTAATTTTTTAAGAACTTCTATTCGTTTAGCCAGTGTTAAAGTCTTACAGTTCCACCATGACGATGACTACCTCAGTGTACACTCTAACAACATTCTTTCGCTTATTCTGCCTGTGGCAGTTAAAGGGGCGGTAAATTTGAAATCTCGTTGATTGTCACGCACCAATCGGCTTCCATATTCCGTGCGCGCTTATGTGGAGTCTTCCCTGCAGAGGAGTGGTCTTAAACCATGCATGTAAGCGAATCTTGCACTTATCAGTGGTGCGCTAAACCGAAGTTTGTCCCCATAGAAATTGATGGCACCAAAAGCAGGACCGAAGTACGGCATGCAGTTAAAAGAGCATGTGCTTATCCGACGTGCACTTAAATGGAGCACACTACGTGTGTATGTGTATATATATATATATATATATTTTTTTTATATTTTTTTGAAAAATATGACAGCAATGGTTTGGTAGAATTGATAATATATAGGTAAAGAACAAACATGGGAAATTTACAAGATCCTTTTCTGATGGAAAGCAAAGCTTCTGTGAGGATCAAAGCAAATAATCTCTGTGAAAATTTGTGTAGATCTAAACAAAATTAAATCAAAGTAGCTATCTCTTTGTATTTATGAATTTGTTTAAGGATTCCCAAGTACTAATATTTGAGTGTTATTCTTCCATTCGATGCTACCTTTGATTTCAGAAAGACACCGTTGTTTATTATGTAATTAAAAACCTATTTACTGAGATTTTCAGCCACAGGCGCACAGTGAGAAATATTTCTGCCAACACAGGGTGTCTTAGTATACAGGAGCAGCTGTAGTTGAGGGCATAACCAAAGCTCTGTCTATGCATTTTCTTTGACCTAGATTTCTTTGTTCACTATTCTAAGCACAATTTAGCTCTGTTACTATTCTTTTTATTTTAATATCTCATAAAATGTTTGCATTGTAAAGAAAATATAGTACATGCTGTTACTAAGGGCCCCTTTTACTAAACTGCGCTAGCGATTCCCGGCCCAGTAATGCTGACAAAGTCCATTCGCTTTGAATGGGCTTTGTCACCACTGCCATGCGGAAATCGCTAGTGTGGTTTGATAAAATAGGACATAAATATTTTATTTGATGCATTCCCCTACAAAATAAGTATTTTTTTCATACTGTACCTGAATGTAATTCACCTTGAACTACTGAGAAAGGCATGAGCTAAATCAAAATCTAGACCTCATTTCTTTGTTTAGCTCAGTGATTCTCAACCCTCTCCAAGAGGAACACCTAGCCAGTCAGGTTTTCAGGATTACCATAATGAATATGTATGTCATAAATTTGTATATGCTGAACACCTTTTGGGCTAGACTCTCTACATGTTGTCAAAAAATCAGCACTGAAAAAGAAATGCTAATTTATATGCCACGCTTAAAGTTAGGCACAGTTTATAGAATAGGGCTTATGCCCAGCAATCACACCTAACTTTATTTGTGGCCATTTGCATCAACCTCAATGTGGTACTATCCCCATTATTTCATAACAGTGTATGTTAATTTTCGGAACACCCCGTTCTGCCCATAACCCTCCCATTTCCATGCTACCTTTTTTTAAATCGCACATACATTTTAGGCACAGATCCCATAACTAAATTTCCACATGTAAAGTTCAATTAATTTTAATTGTCTTATCAACTCCAAACTTTATCAATTTCAAATTTCCAACTTATTTATTCTTAAACTCAAAGGTACAACCATGGGTTAGATGGTATCAAACTAACCACAATTACAAACCAACACTTACATTAATTTCCCCACCCCTCCCAAGGCAGGCTCACAGTGACACCTAACCTGCTTACTGCCAGGATTCATGATGGTAACGAACATAAACCTTACCCTTTCCTCTTATTCCCCGTTAGTATAATTTCAGATACCAGTACCCAATGAGCCATCCTATAGAGAATTACGTTTAAACTACCACTGCAACTTATCCCTACGTGGGCTCCTTCCCACCATCTCACAACAAACAGGGGCAGTACAAGAGAGACAAAAATTATTCCCCCCACCAGGGTTCCCGTCACAAAAGTGAGACCCATCAAAATACTGTTTCCCAAAGCTTGCACTCTTGGGAATATATGGGTGTCTCCAGCATTAGTGCACGCTAAAAATAGCATGAACTAAAAATGCTAGCGCATCTTAGTAAATAGGGCCCTTAATGTGCAATGACAGGATTTATCGTATAGAAACAAGTTATCACAGTTTAGTAAATGTGCCCCAAAACTTGCATCTTAGACTTGTACATATTTCTTGGAATAAATGCCATTCTTTTTTAAAGCATCAATATTGTCACAACTTTATACAAACTTTCTGAATTTGTAGGGTTCCTTTTACAAAGCACTGCTAGCAATTCTGGCATGGCAAATGTGATGAAGCCCATTCAGTTCCAATGGCCTTGGTTGCATTTACCATGTGGGAATTGCTAGTGTAGCTTTGCAAAAGCAGCCCTTAGTAATACATTTTGGACATTCTAAAGTTATGTGGAAAATAATCCCATTCATGAGGCACAGACACAGATACACATACCCACACATACACATATGCGTGCAGGAATGCCAACAAGTTTAATTTAGATTACAAATAATTTTAATTCCATGATAAAATCAAATCCTTCACTGTTTGGGTTTCTAAAATTAAAACTTCCATAAAACTAGCCCATAATTGCAAAATCATAACCACATCTGGTATGCTTCAAAGCTTTTATAGGCTTCCAATTCTAAATCAGAAACATCAAATAAAAGATTAGCTCATTACAATGAGACTATGCATGACATCATAATATAGTGTGATCAATTTCATAAATTAATATTCCCTGAACTTAAACACATCCAGTGGGGAATAGTTACAAAATTACTGAAAATCAAATCCACTTAACTTTTTTAATGAGATCACACTTCCTTAATTTGATCTATAATGAATACAAAAAGAGGGACAAAATTAAAAGAGAAAAAAAAATAATCCATCATCAAAATAAGGCAACATCCTTTGGGATACCTCCAGTTTGAACTACTGAATACTTATGTAAACCTATTAATCTAGACAGTAGAATCCTTTTTCTTCAACCTTCCCTTACAAATGAGCCTCACTTCTAGCAAAGGTACAATAGTTTCAACAGTTAAAAGTACAGATTGAAAAACAAGGATAGTTTAGAGGGCCTTTAAATAAAGTGTGATAAGCATCTAGGACCAGATTATATATATGGCACTCAAAACTGTGCACACAAAATATGTGCATGCAATTTAATTGGTTAACGAACCAATTAGTGCTAATTATTGGGCCATAACAACCAATTTTTGGCAACAATGTGGATTTATACGTGCATCTTCCTAAGCAGTGTTCTCTAAAGATGTGCACAAAATACTTTAGCGCTTCTTTACCATGCTAAAATGTGCATTAAGAATGCTGCTTTAGCTGCCTAACTTGGGAGTGACACAGTCCAGAAAATACAGGAACACTCTCGTGTGGGAGAATATTCAAATATAAGGCCTTCACTCCCACTCAGTTCAAATGCAATCTGTCTTCTTAAAGAATACACTTATACAATCACTCTTTTCCATATATATAAAGATATTTTTTGCATAATGTCTCTTCACTTAGGGCGTCTTTTACTAAGGCACGCTCACGATTTTTAGCGCGAGCTGAAATTGTGGGCATGCGTGCCAAAAACATGAGCACGCCTTAGTAAAAGACCCTCTTAAAATGGTGACCTCAGCGGTGCAACATGCTAGTGTGTTACCACTATTGCATCCACTTCTTCATTGGTACACCCAGCTAAGAAGCGTCAATACACCTTAAATATCTAAGTTATTTTGTACTTATCTTAAGAGAAAAATGCCAGACGTGGGACACAACGTCTGACATGCATGTTCCAATGAAGAAGTGGGTGCAGGATAGCCTTTCAATAGTGGTAACAAATCGCAAATTATGCTGCTGAGGTCACCAATTTATGAAAAAATATCTTTATATATATGGAAAAGAATGATGCGTATATGTGTATTCTTTAAGAAGACAGATTGTATGTGAACTGAGTGGTAGCGAAGGCATTATAATTTGGGAGTGAGTCAGGCCTGGATGCGACAGGGACGGGATGAGGTGTAGCCTGCTGCGACAGCTAGCACAGGGGTTTTCTACCATAGGATAGCTGTCACCACTGCCGATAGTGCAGCCGAACTTACCGCCACCTCAAGAGGCGGTGGGTGGTAAGTGCAGGTGCATTACTGGCAGTCTGGTAGCAGGATACTGTGAAAGGAGGTGCTGCAGGTTCTCACTCCAACACTTCTGAACCCCTTCACCACATCCCTAAACAATGAGCTGCACATCTGGTTAAATTGCTTTGAATCTTGTGCAGTTGGTTCTTAAACACTAGTATTTGATAATGAAGTGTATAATATGTGTAAACATTTATTTTTACCTTTATATAAAATATTGGTTGGTGAGTGCAGTTTTAGAAAGAAATGTGAAGTCTGAATGTTTTATATTTTTTTATACAGATAGCTACAACATGCCTTCCTGCATGCTATCTCTATTCCCACTCCATTTCTCTTCAGTATGTGATACCTTGAAGAGAAAATAGAATGTTTGTATGCTGAGATATGTGTAACCAGAAGAACAGTTTGTTCACTATTCTAATTATGCTTTTATGCTGAAAAATTCTCAATTTGGGCTTTCTCTTAGTATTGCCAATGCAATACAGCCCATGAGGGCATTTAATCTTGTAAATCACTAAATATTTTTTCACGGTTGATTTTATTCTATGATGTTAAACTATATATTTTATCATTCAAGAACAGATAAAATTTGTATTTTTCTCATATTACAAAGTGCTTTACTACTGCCAATTTCATTTTCCTATCTCACTGTCTAAAAAATATATCTCATTTTTCTAATTAAAAAAGACGTACGTGCCTTTTTTACAAAGCTGCGCTACCGATTCTCGGTGCGGCAAATAAGAGGAAGCCCATTCAATTCCTATGGGCTTCCTTTTTGTAAAAGGGGCCCTTAGAAAGGTGGTATATCAAGTCATTTTTAAATATTAAACATAAACCCCCAGATTTGCACATGCAACTTAGGGGGTCTTTTACTTAGGCGAGCTAGTGTTTTTAACACATGTTAAAAATAGGCATGCGCTAAACGCTAAAGACACCCATCTATTTTTAGCGTGTGCTAAAAACACCAGCGTGCCTTAGTAAAAGACCTCCTTAATTAGTTAGCAAGCCAATCTGCACTGATAATTGCCACTTAACAAGCAATTATTGACAGTAATTGGCATTAATTAGAATATACACACACAACTGTCTAAGCGTATTTTGCAATGTGTTGTGCATAAATTCTAAGTTGCATAGTTGAAAAGTGGGCACGGCCATGGGTGGAACATGGACATTTCTCAAATCTATGCACGTTGTTATAGAATACACCCAGTCTGGGCCTCATTTAGGCATCAGGATTTACAACAAGTTTTACTTGGCATAACTGCCCATGACTCAACTTATTCTATAAACCATGTGGAAATTTAGGCCTATTCTAAAAAGTTAGGTATACTTTATAGAATACGCCTAGGCGTAATTTTTTTTTTCTGCATGGAGTTTGCAGGTGCCATATACAGATCCTAAACATTCAAAATAGCAACAAGCTCTGCTGTTGTACAAAATAGTCATCAAACATTCTCAATAAACATTTTTAAGTAGTTTGGACTATGGGCAGAAATAATGTCAGATATTTGATGCTGGGGCATGTGCATCTCCCAGCATTGAATATTTTGGTATCACTGTTGACCCAGAAGTTAAATAGTTACTGATTGATATTTGGATAAGTGTCCGGTTAACTCACTGCATAAATTTAGGACTCCTAACTTTATGCAGTTATTTATCCGGTTAGCAGCCTGAATATCACCACTAATCAGCTAAGTAAATGTTCTGCTGCAGCCTGCCCCTAGCCTAGTCAATTAGGATTTGGCCAGTTAGATGACATATTTTGCAACACTAACAAGTTATGGGCATGAGTTTCTACAGATAGCTAAGGACATGCAATTTAAATGGCCAGGAACCTCTCTTGGCCATTTAAATCACTTTGAATCGACACTTATTTGAAACACTGAGAGAGGAAATTATTAATGTGGGCTACCATTAAGACAAGTTATTTTACCACTAACGTTTAGTTTTACAGAAAAATAACATGTCAATGGTAGGCCACATTGATACCCCCCCCCCCCCCCAAGTCTGCATAGGGCAAATTATGGGGTCCTTTTACTAAGCCATAGTAAAAAGTTACCTGCGGAAGTGTGCTGTGTCTTTTGGGTGTGCACTGGACCATTTTTTACTGCTTCTAGGAAAAAGGGACTTTTTTTAAGGGACTGAAAAATGGATGTGCACTAAAATTGAAACCAGCAAATGTCCATTTTCAGCCTAAGACCTTACAACCACCCATTGACCTAGCGGTAAGGTCTCATGCGCTAACCATGTGGTAAGCATGCAGCACAAAGTAAGCATGCAGTACTGATAGAACTGAAAAATGAACTTGCAGAACTACTGTTAGTAATGTGTAATTTATCTTTAAAATCAAGCATGGTACCAGAAGATTGGAGGGTAGCCAATATAACGGCAATTTTTTAAAAAGGTTCCAGAGGTGATCCTGGAAATTATAGACCAGTGAGCCTGACATTGATGCCGAACAAAATGGTAGAGACTATTATAAAGAACAAAATTACAGAGCATATTCAAAAGCATAGATTAATGAGACAAAGTCAATATGGATTTAGTGAAGGGAAATCTTGCCTCACCAATCTTTTACATTTCTTTGAAGGGGTGAACAGACACGTGGATAAAAGTGAGCCAATCAATATTGTGTATCTGAATTTTCAAAAGGCTTTTGCCAAAGTACCTCATGAAAGATTCCAGAGGAAATTTGAGAGTCACGGGATAAGAGGTACTGTTCTATTGTGGATTAAAAATTGGTTAAAAAGATAGAAAACAGAGAGTAGGGTTAAATGGTCAATATTCTCAATGGAGAAGGGTAGATAGTGGGGTTCTCTTCTACTTCTATCCCTCTGCCTGTCGGCGTACCTCAGGGTTCTGTTCTTGGTCCCCTCCTCTTTTCTATCTACACTTCTTCCCTTGGTTCATTAATCTCATCCCATGGCTTTTCCTACCATCTCTATGCTGATGACTCCCAAATCTACCTTTCTACCCCTGATATCTCACCTTGCATCCAAACCAAAGTTTCAGCATGCTTGTCTGACATTGCTGTCTGGATGTCTCAACGCCACCTGAAATTAAACATAACCAAAACCGAGCTTCTCATTTCCACCCTCCCCCCCCAAACCCACCTCCCCACTCCCCCCGTTTTCTATTTCTGTTGATGGCTCTCTCATTCTCCCTGTCTCCTCAGCTCAAAACCTTGGGGTCATCTTTGACTCTTCTCTCTCCTTCTCTGCTCATATCCAGCAGATCGCCAAGACCTGTCGTTTCTTTCTTTACAACATCCGTAAAATCCGCCCCTTTCTTTCCGAGCACTCTACCAAAACCCTCATCCACACCCTTGTCACCTCTTGTTTAGACTACTGCAATCTGCTTCTTGCTGGCCTCCCACTTAGTCACCTCTCCCCTCTCCAATTGGTTCAAAACACTGCTGCCCGTCTCGTCTTCCACCAGGGTCGCTTTACTCATACTACCCCTTTCCTCAAGTCGCTTCATTGGCTCCCTATCCGTTTTCGCATCCTGTTCAAACTTCTTCTACTAACCTATAAATGTACTCACTCTGCTGCTCCCCAGTATCTCTCCACACTCGTCCTTCCCTACATCCCTTCCCATGCACTCTGCTCCATGGATAAATCCTTCTTATCTGTTCCCTTCTCCACTACTGCCAACTCCAGACTTTGCGCCTTCTGTCTCGCTGCACCCTACGCCTGGAATAAACTTCCTGAACCCCTACGTCTTGCCCCATCCTTGGCCACCTTTAAATCTAGATTGAAGGCCCACCTCTTTAACATTGCTTTTGACTCGTAACCACTTGTAACCACTCGCCTCCACCTACCCTCCTCTCCTCCTTCCTGTACACATTAATTGATTTGATTAGCTTACTTTATTTTTTGTCTATTAGATTGTAAGCTCTTTGAGCAGGGACTGTCTTTCTTCTATATTTGTGCAGCACTGCGTACGCCTTGTAGCGCTATAGAAATGCTAAATAGTAGTAGTAGTAGTTCCCCAGGGGTCTGTGCTGGGACTGCTGCTTATTAACATATTTATAAATGATCTAGAGATGGGAGTAACTAATGAGGTAACTAAATTTGCTGGTGACACCAAAGTTATTCAAAGTTGTTAAATCACAAGAGGATTGTGAAAAAGGATTACAAGAGGACCCTGGGAGACTGGGCATCCAAATGGCAGATGATGTTTAACGTGAGCAAGTGCAAAGTTAGGAAAGTGGAACCTGAACTATAGCTACGCAATAAAAGGTTCCACATTAGGAATCACAGACCAGGAAATGGATCTAGGTGTCATCGTTGATGATATGTTGAAACCCTCTGTTCAGTGTGTGGCGGTGGCTAAGAAAGGAAATAGAATGTTAGGTATTATTAGGAAATGAATGGAAAACAAAAATGAGGATGTTATAATGCCTTTGTGTCACTCCATGGTGTGACTGCACCTTGAATATTATGTGCAATTCTGGTCACTGCATCTCAAAAAAGATACAGTGGAATTAGAAAAGGTACAGAGAAGGATGACAAAAATGATAAAGGAGATGGGACGACTTCCCTATGAGAAAAGGCTAAAGCGTTAGGACTCTTCAGCTTGGAGAAGAGATGGCTGAGGGAAGATATTATAGAGGTCTATAAAATAATGAGTAGAATGGAACAGGTAGACATGAATCACTTGTTTACTCTTTCCAAAAATGCTAGAACTAGGGAGCACACAATGAAGCTACAAGTAGTAGATTTAAAACAAATTGGAGAAAATATTTCTTCACTCAATATGTAATTAAACTCTGAAATTCTTTGCCAGAGAAAGAGAGCAGTTAGCTTAGCAAGGTTTAAAAAAGGTTTTGATTGCTTCCTAAAAGAAGTCCGTAAGCCATTTTTAAAATGGACCTGGGGAAAATTCACTGCTTATTTCTAGGAAAAGCAGCATAAAATGTAT
This sequence comes from Microcaecilia unicolor, assembly GCF_901765095.1. Taxonomy (NCBI): domain Eukaryota; kingdom Metazoa; phylum Chordata; class Amphibia; order Gymnophiona; family Siphonopidae; genus Microcaecilia; species Microcaecilia unicolor. Next base: position 63,258,410 of record NC_044037.1, on the reverse strand, counting down.
TGTACTGTATTGGGATCTTGCCAGGTACTTGTAACCTGGATTGGCCACTGTTGGAAACAGGATGCTGGGCTTGATGGACCTTTGGTCTGTCCCAGTATGGCAATACTTATGTTCTTAACTACTGTTTACTGCCGGGTAAGCAGCTCGTGGTAGAAATAGACAATCATTTTCTACCACAGGATTCAGTGCATGCCAAATTCAGAATTACCATCTGGCTCACACACTAGCCGTGTGGTAATGCCAATCTGGCCCACACTATACATGTGTAGGTCCTCCCATGCCATTGTAAAATGGCCCCTATTTATTTAGGTTTTACAAATACCTAGTTATAATCCCATACATGTCAAGTAGTAGTAGTATTTAAAATGTTAATCAGTATTACAAGCTATTTTTCACTTCTACAATAATTGTGCTGATTAAAATATATGGTACTCTATTACTGTATACTGAACAAATAGATCTATGTAGATTAAAACCATAATTATTATTGCATACTTTTAAAACAACTTAATTAGGTCACAGAGATGTGAAGTTTTATCTTTGACTATGGATTTTGAATTAACTGGTCTAAATTAAAGCACCATCTTTCTGCAGATAAAATGAAGTTGTGATAATCCTTTGACACAAACCACTTGTGGTACTTAGAAAATAAACCGAATAACATGTCTCGTTATACTGTACACTTACTGAGTCATCAATTAATCAAGCCATAGACTGGTATTAGTATGAAGTGAGAGGGCATGTAAAAGATACTTCTCTTCTAGTTCATGCAAATAATGAAAAATGTTATTTGAAATGACAAACTTCTCTTGCATCCAACAAAAGAAATTGCCAATAAAATGATTCATTGTTCTGACAGCAAGCCAATATGATTATTTCGATGCTATAATTGCAAGCATGAATGAGATGGGCTATGCTAAGGAAATAAACACACTTTCTTTTCAGAATGACAGAGTTCTGTTTCCAGTGAACTCTACTCCAATGAATTTTAAAAGAGAAAATTTGATCAATGTTTCATTAAAAGTGGACAGATATAATGACAGATTATGCAACAGATTAAGTATAACCAGGTGTTCATAATAAGCCTATTATATGCTTCTCGGGTTTATGTTGATATAAGAGAATACATGAGGCTATAGGTCAAGTATCCTATGATGTCATAATAAAGCTGAGGCATAATTAGCCTTATTTGAAGTACACCTGCTTGTAATTTAATCCATGCTTTCTCTTTTTGTGTTCCTCCTTACGACAACCATTCACTTAGTACTCCAATTAGTTTTTAACTATTTTGTCCTTAGTCTTCTCAATTTCCCATACAATTCAGTCATACTTGTTTTTTTTTATTTTTTTTAGAAAATTACAGTTTTATTGGTTTCCAATCCAGAACATATTTGAGGCTTTTGAAAGTCACTAATAAGTCAAATGATCTTACTTGGAAAACTAAGAAACTATCTTTTTAAAAGTAGCAGGTAAAATTGTCTTCCCCCTTTGTAGGTAAAATGTACCAGGCCAGTGTCACAAAGCATTGTGACAGGGGAAGCAGGATGACTAACCCCCCTGTTTACTAAGCCATGCTAGCAGCTGTTGTGTAGTAATGCCAACAGAGCCCATTCACTTTGAAAGGGCTGTGTCGGCATTGCCGCATGGCTTAGGAAACGGGGGGGTAAGCCATTATTGTATGCCAAGTTTTCCTATCATATTAAGAACGCCAGGTGTATTCTAGCCTTTGCTACCTGAAAGTTTCAGGTTCATATGTATGTCTATGTGCACAGCATCTATATGTAGGTTTCTAAATTAATAAAGTTCCTAAGTTCAAAATCCTAAAACATCAGTGAGAAGGTAGGTGAATTTTACTGGGGAGAAAATTTAGGGGGCCTTTTACTGAAACTTAGCACATGCTATTGCCATTAGCATGTGCTAAATGCTGTGTGCCCTATTTTATAACTATGAGCTACATGGCACTTAGAGCATGCTAATATCTATTAGAACACATTAGGCTTTAGTAAAGAACCCTTAGTTATCTAGTGATGGCTTTCAGTACTGTGCTCCTAATTTACACAGTCCAGACTAGGTACAGTGATAGCTGCCCGAAATCTAGGCATTACTCATGTGCCCACAGCCAGTGATCACACATCCTCCAAGACAGTTCTCCACCTTTTGGCAGCAAATAGCTGCTAATTGACCCTTACAAATATATTAAATGCTTTCATTTGTGGAAATCATTAAAAAGAAAAACAGACTTGTTTGTAGTCTTCAAAGACTACTAGATTTCAGGACCTCAATTTTATGCCATTTTATCTATTTTGCAAATCTGACTGTGGCCCTAATTCACATCTGTATGCAAAGCATCTGATTCTAAGAAAATGTGAAAGATTTCTAGCATTCTCAGAATTGATTGTATCCTTAACAGAGCATTGTTAACTTCTTAACATTGACATTCACACTTCAGGCAGCCCTTTAACACATACTTAAAAATTTTTAAATAATTCAAACAACATTTTCTTTTTTGGAATAAAATTTGGCTGCAGCTTTATTTTCAAATATTAATAAAACTCATTTACTTAACATCAACTTAGTAACATATAATTTCCACCAGGTTAACTTCACAATGCGGTTAATAATGTTAAGCCCTTCGGTAACGAACTGGCTCACTTTCTCCCCACTTCACAGTGTGATTAATAATAATGTTAAACCATTCGGTAACGAACTGGCTCACTTTCTTCCTCCCTTACCCCCCTCCCCCCAGGTGACTTACGGTACCATCAAGCCACCTCTTACTCATGGCGGTTCCGCCCCAGAGTTCATTTCCATTTCATATATTTCATACCATTCATTTAACCGCTTCTGGTGCCTCTTAAACCCCTCATCCAGGCACCCCTTTCCATTTAAAAGCTGCTACCATGTACCCCCAAATCCTCCACTTTCCCTAACCGTCTCAAAAAATTTGTCCCCACCCCACACCCCCACACCAAGGGCGGGCTGGGATGGGTCTTTCACTCCCTCCTATTCACCCTAACCCTCTCCTACCTAACTAAAAACTAATTCTGAGCGCCCAAATCTTCACCCTATCCTAGCACTTCCCTTCCAGCCAATCCTATCCCTTAATTCCTACCCAATCCCCTTTCTCCCTTTCCTGTTGCTAACCTAACCACTAACTACTTCCAAACTAACTCCCTCCTGCACTTCCCCCCCCCTTCCCTTTCTTATTCTGGCTGCCTGGCTTCAGCCAATGTTAACACCCTCACAGCTTAACTGTGAGGGCTTCCTTAACTTCTTTATAACAGATGTACGCATTATTGCAGTTTAGCAGCGAAGAAAATATGTCAGCTATTCTGTTGTGAGACTTATGAACTAGGATTAAGACATATTTGAATCCTGTCTTTATCCATTTAGACATTTTACACATTTACCCTGGGATTATACATATGCCCCCCCTGATTCTATATAGCATGCCTACAGATCTGCGCCAAAATCTATAACAATTCATATAACTTAACAAGCTGAACAAGCTAATGAGTGCTGATAACTGCATATTCTATAACGATGTGTACCAAACATCTAATGCACGCAGGCAAAAAGGGGCACAGTTATAGGTGTGGAAATGGGCATTTTGTGGGCATTCAAAAATGTATGCACCTAGTTGTAGAATATGGCTCAGTGTGCCTAAAACTATGCACTGGGATTTATTTATTTATTATATTTGTATCCCGCACTTTCCCACTAAAAGCAGGCTCAATGTGGCTTACATAGTAATAGGTAACACATAATTTTGTTATGTAAAGTAGGAAATTAAGTATAACATAATAGAAGGATGGATGGGTAGTAAATGGATGGGTAGGTAGGCAGAGACAGGTGATAGTGAGAGGAGGGTAAGGTGGGAGATAGATTCTGGGAAATAGGTTCTGGGTCAATGGCGGCCATCTCAAACCCGGCCAAATCCAAGGCATTTGGTCGTGGGAGGAGCCAGCATTTATAGTGCACTGGTCCCCCTCACATGCCAGAACACCAACCGGGCACCCTAGGGGGCACTGCAGTGGACTTCAAAAATTGCTCCCAGGTGCATACCTCCCTTACCTTGTGTGCTGAGCCCAGTGGTGTGCTGGTAAAATTTTAACAACAGGCTCTCTCCCCGGTCCACCTCGGCGCCCCCCGTCTACCACTGCACCCCCCCAATCCACCTCTGCCCCCCCCCCCCAAAATTGCAGAGCTAGCTATAGCCGGTGGGGGGAGGGGGCAATGCATTACTCTCTCCAGGAAAAAAAAAAATTAAATGATCCCAGGTTCCAATCTAATTCATGTTTAATATGGGATAAAATGCCATAAATAAGTAAATAAATATAAACTTTTAATGTTCAGCACCTGATTCTCAAAGTGGACTTATTCCAAACACTATAATGAAAATAAAATTATTTTTTTCTACCTTTGTTGTCTGGTGACTTTGTTTCTCTGATCATGCTGGCCCAGTATCTGATTCTGCTGCTCTCTATCTGTTCCCTTGACTCCGTTTCCAGGGCTTCCTTTCCATTTATTTCTTTTCTTTCCTCCTTTCTTCTTCATTTCTGGTCCTCTGCAGACTTGACTGTACAGTGGATCCAGCTTCTGCCTATTTTCTCCATCCATGTGCAGTATCTCTCCTCACTTCCTTTTCCCTCATCTAATCTCCTTCCTCTATCTTCCCTCCATGTCCAGCATTTCTTCTCTCTCCCTTCCCTCCCCTCCATCCATGTCCTGAAACTCTCCTCTCTCCCCTGTCCTCCTCTATCCATCCATACCCAGCAATTCTCTTCTCTCCCCTGCCCCCCTACCCATCCATGCCCAGCAATTGTCTTCTCTCCTCTGCCCCCCTCTATCCATACATGCCCAGCAATTGTTTTATCTCCCCTGCCCCCTCTACCCATCCATGCCCAGTGATTCTCCTCCCTCCCCTGCCCTCCCCTCCTGCTCCCATCCATGTCCAGCAATTCTCCTCCCTCCCCTGCCCTTTCCTCCTGCTCCCATCCATGTCCAGTGATTCTCCTCCCTCCCCTGCCCTTCCCTCCCGCTCCCATCCATGTCCAGCGATTCTCCTCCCTCCCCTGCCCTTCCCTCCTGCTCCCAGCCATGTCCAGCGATTCTCCTCCCTCCCCTGCCCTTCCCATCCATGTCCAGCGATTCTCCTCCCTCCCCTGCCCTTCCCTCCCACTCCCATCTCATGTCCAGCGATTCTCCTCCCTCCCCTGCCCTTCCCTCCTGCTCCCATCCATGTCCAGCGATTCTCCTCCCTCCCCTGCCCCTATCCATGTCCAGCGATTCTCCTCCTTCCTCTGCCCTTCCCTCCCGCTCCCATCTCAAGTCCAGCCATTTTCCTCCCTCCCCTGCCCTCCCCTCCTGCTCCCCTCCATGTCCAATGATTTTCCTCCCTCCCCTGCCCTCCCCTCCCTCTCCCAAACATGCCCAGCGATTGCCCTTCGCCCCCACCGTCCCCTCCCGCTCCCATCCATCTTTTTTAAATACCTCCTCGCCATTGAAGAGCCGCGTTAAAGTCCTGCTGCCCGTCTCTAGCTTTCCCTCCCTGTTTGCTGCAGTTCGCGTGAACTTCGTGCCCTTAGTCCCGCCTTCTGACGTATGATGTCATACATCAGAAGGCGGGACTAAGGGCACGAAGTTCACGCGAAGAACTACAGCAAACGGAGGAAAAGCTTGGGCAGCAGCAGCAGGGCTTTAATGCGGCGCTTCAACGGCGAGGAGGTATTTTAAAAAGATGGATGGGAGCGGGAGGGGACGGTGGGGGCAAAGGGCAATCGCTGGGCATGTTTGGGAGCGGGAGGGGAGGTAAGCATGGCGTCCTCCTGCCATGCTTACCTCCTGCAATGGAGCCGGCTCGCCCCGAACAACAACCGGCTCGCAAGAGCTGTCAAAATTTAACAAGCGGCTCTTGCGAGCCGGAGCGAGCCGGCTCCAGCACACCACTGGCTTAGCCCCCCCAAATCCCCCCAGAACCCACTACCCACAACTGTACAACACTACCATAGCCCTAAGGGGTGAAGGGGGACACCTACATGTGGGTACAGTGGGTTTTGGGTGGGGTTGGAGGGCTCCCATTTACCACCACAAGTATAATAGCTGGGGGGGATGGGCCTGAGTCCACCTGCCTGAAGTGCACTGCATCCACTAAAAACTGCTCCAGGGACCTGCATACTGCTGTCATGGAGTTGGGTATTTGAGGCTGGCATAGAGGCTGGCAAAAAAATGATTTTTAAATGTTTTTGGGTGGGAGGGGGTTGGTGACCACTGGGGGAGTAACGGGTGGTCATCTGCTCAGTTGGGGCACTTTTTTGAGACTTGGTCCTAAAAATAAATGGACCAAGTGAAGCCGGCGAAATGCTCCTCAGAGCCAGCCTTCTTTTTTCCATTATCGTCCGAAACTGGCCATCTCGTAACCACGCCCCCGTCCCGCCTTCCATACCCTTCTGAAATGCCCCCTTGAACTATGGCTGGCCCTGTGACAGAAAGCAGTTGAAGCTGGCAAAAATCGGCTTTCAATTATACCGATTTCGCCGGCTTCAGGAGATGGCCGGCCATCTCCCAATTTGTGTCGGAAGATGGCCGGCCTTCTCGTTCGAAAATAAGCAGGATAGGCACCTAAATCTAGGCACCGATTATAGAATACGCTGAGTCGGCACTGATTTAAGCGCTGAATTTTTTAGGCACCATATATAGAATACCCCCATGGAGCCTTAATTTCTGTGTGGAAATTGTGGCGTATTCTATAACAATATGTGTAACTTAATTGGCTAACTATGTAATCAGCGGTGTTAATTGGATGTTAAGCAATTATCAGCACTAATTGGCATTAAGATTTATGCACACAACTCACTAAGGGACGTGTTTTGTAAGCCACGTTATAGGCGTGTTAGCATTTTTAAGGCACGTTAACCATGTATGCGCCTATAATATCCCTATAGGCACATATACGGTTAGTGCACAAGCTAATTGTAGGTGCATTAAAATGCTAAGTAAGTGTATTCTGTAACATGATGACCGTAAATTCTAAGTTGTGTAATTAAAAAGTGGTTTGGTTATGGGAGTGCAAGTTTCTAAAATCTATGCGTGTTGTTATAGAATACACCCGTCTGCACCTAATTTAAGCATTGGGATCCACACCAGGTTTTAGTTGGCGTAATTCACAATGAATAAATTTAGAAATGCAGAGCAGCACTCTGCATATTCTGTAACATACTCCTAAATTAAAACATACTTTATAGAATATGCTTTGATTTCTGCACGGAAATCGAGCCGTGATATATAGAATCTAGCCCTTAGTACTAAACACTAATAAGGAAATACAGCACTCATATAATATATGTAGCATTCCCATTCCCTGTAGAATAATACTACATTCAACACTACCTATTAAAATATTCTGCTTAAATGAGTTACTATGATAGAAAGCAGGTGAACAACAATGCCATTATAGCATTTATAAACATGGCCTTCAGTTTGCTGTAATTATGTAGCCAAGGCAACTTCTCAGAATTTGCCTTTGCTAAAAAAAATACTTATATATATATATATATATATATATATATATATATATATATATATATATATATATATATATATATAAGTATTGCAGGTATCAAATCATGACTAACTACCCTCCTGTCAGGGCCACTTATACTGCCACTACTGTTAAGACCAGTCCTAGAGTCTATGCTGCTTTACTACTAATGCCACTGCTGAGGCTGGCTCAGCATCTGTTGCTGCTTTTCTTTTGTAATATGTGTTGATTTTCTTTATTTCATTTCTTAGTGCATACACAATATTTTACCTTGCAATAGGAACTTAATTCTAGAAAGTAGGCACTAGCATTCATGTGTCAGGTAGGCACATGGATATTTAAAATAATAGCCAATAACCTAAGCATTATTTTGTAATGATATACATACCTTTGATAGCACGTAGTCTGCAGGAAGCCATACACATGAGCAGCATCTGGGCATAGCATGGGCAAGGTGAATAATTATGTGCATAACTTATAGAATACTCTGAGTTATGTGCATATTCTAGGGGTCTTTGGCCCAAGCATTTACACCAGCTTTATGGTGGGTTGATCCTGAGATGCCTTGGGATACCAGATCAACATAGCATAGGGCAGTCCAGAACGCCTGGACTCAAGCAATCCACCAGCCTCATTATTCCTGGTGCACATATTATATATATCTTCTGGCTTCTATATATGTTGCCCGGATTAGTGCGTTAAAATTTGGGTGTGCTCCCAAGATGCTCACACCAATTAATTGGCTAATGAGCCAATTAACATTAATAACTGGGAATTTGCATGCACATCTGACTGCACACTATTCTGTAAGGCATGGCACCTAACTGTAATAGCATAGGATGTGCACGGGCATGACAGGGGTGTTCCAAAAAGCTATGCACATCCTTACTGACTACTGCTTCAGCACGTCTAACTTGGGCACCAGCATTTACACCAGGTTTCATCAGACATAACTCTGGTGCCAAAGGTAAATTGCAGGAATAGGTGCTAAGCATAATTCTATAAATGGTGCACACTCTTTAAATAATCGTGCCTGGTAACAATTTTCAAGCAATGATTTTTGAGCAACATTTATAGAAGTCCCCCCTATGAGTTTAACTCAGACTAAGTGGATTCTAACATACCTTAAAACCATGTAGCATGCAGTGAGGCACTTGGGAGCTAAGCTGCTGTATGTGTAGAGTACTCTGCTCATTGGAGGTTGATTTTGTCAGATTTTTCCCCCAACAGGATATTTGGTACCAGGAAAAAGCACACAGTCTTGCTGTGGAAATGTCTGTAAGCAAAGCAGCTAAGCTGTAATCCCCATGCTCTTGGCTTCAGGCTTAAAAAGATATAAAAAAGATCTGTCTTCCCCTGACAAGATGTTGGCAAAAGACCAGGCCATGGCAACGAATCCACTATGGCCTGAAAGAGTTTATGCAAAGCTACCAAATCAGTCCAGAAAGCACTGGAAAACCTCACTGTACAATTCAATGCATCCCAAAGGCCCCTAGAATAGCAAATAGAATGGACTGCTCAACCAGAGATTGATGCGATGTCACAGAGCACACTGCAGTGATTTGGCAGTTGAGTTTAGAGCTGAAAGATTTATCTAATCATAATAGAAGATACAACATTCAGATTCTTTGTTTTCCCCAAAGGTGCCGAGGGGTCAAAACTGATTAAATTCTTGGAGACACTTCTTCCTCAACTGTGGCATCTCTCATTTCTAGCCCCTTTGGAAATTGAGTATGCATGTCAGGAGTCCAAGGTTACAGCCTAAGACTAAGCAACCACAGCCCATCATTCTCAAAATCGTTGCACAACCAACATCTCTTCAAAACCTAACCACAGTGAAAGAAAAACTGTTTGAGAATCAGAAGCTATTTATAGTGCCTGGTTTTGCAAAGACAACCACCATTAAAAAGAAAGCTTTCTTGGCACTGAAAAAGCCTCTAAAAGATCTGTGGGCTATGTATGGACTTCTATGCCCTGCAAGAATGAAAGTCACTGACAATAATGTAACTACTACCTATACCGACCCTAAAGCACTTCAGAGCTTTTAGGACACCATGCATATGACTTGACTCCCACACTATGGCAGCCACATTTTCTAAGGAAACTAAAGTAAGGCTGCTATGGGCTACAGTGTACAGTACATGTTATTTAGTCTGCTGGTGTTGCTACCTACAAATTCTTTACAGCTATGCTCTCCTTGATGTCTATGAATATGTTTTCTTCTTGCATCTTAATGATTTTATAGTTCACCTGCTTCTGCCTTTGGGTAGCTCATCAGCATCCACCTTTTGTTTGAACATGTGAATCCTATGACTTAGATGTAACTATCTTATTTTATTGTACATTTTCAGTAAATTTGATTGTAGTTTCTGTGAAGAATGAATTTGCTGGTAGAAGGTGAATAAGTGGAGCCAACTTTTATAAGCAAGGAGCTATTAACCTTTGCAAAGCCACATCGAGCATTTAATATTTTAATAGGAATAGGTGTGAGGAAGGGACCAATATGGTGGGTATGATTAAAATAGGGATGTTTGTTGGGGGAGAGAGGGGAGAGGGTGGGTAATACTGGTAGGTGCAGAGTACATAGGCGTTTGAGTATCCCAGCAGATTTGATTGAAGAGAGAGTTAAAATTGGTAAGGATTGGATGAACAAGTTATGGGAAGGCTAAAAATTGTATGAAGAAAGGTTTTGGTGGTATGAAGTGTGTTTTCTTGGGTAGTGGGAGGGTGGTGAAGTTGTGGGAAAGCTAGTGGAGGCTTTAAATGAGATTTTTTTGTGACCTATATTGCTCACCCAAATGAGTCATGCTTGGGAAGGTATTTGGTTGGTTGGATGAGAGTTGGGGGGAGGGGTTAGGAGGTTGAAGCTTGTGAAAAAAAGTGGGTAGTGGAAAAAGTGGGTAGGAAGCCAAGCAGCCAATTAAGTTGGGAAAAGTGGAATTGAATGAATTGAGTTGGTGGGAATGGTGAAAGGCTCAGGTGTAATACTGCATCCACAATTTTGAGTGCCATATATATAGAATCCAGGGGATATTGTATGAACACCCTCTGTTACAAGGTTTCTGGCATATCATTTGGCAATATTTTCAAGAAATTTTACATTTTACCCAAAAGCTATCCTTGAGGATATTCAAATCCCTTAGCTTGCAAGTTGAACTTCCTAAACATTATTTGAAGTTGCTTATTATTCTCATCTCCTTAGCTTTACAAGTGGTGCTTGCAAATTGGAAGAATACTGTTTTGAATTCTACTTATTGATGGAATACGGTCCATTTAATACACCAATATCAATTGAGGGCTGGGGAAACAACTAGGACTTATTTGACTACTGCATCCATTTGGGAGTCTGTAGCTACATACTTGAAAAAAAAATTCTGCCCCATAGCAAGATGGGTCAAGGTTTCTGTTCAAATAAAGGCCTTTATATTGTTCTACCTCTGGATGGTTCTTTGTGTTAATTGTTCTTTCACTGTTCTGTTCTCTTCGAGTACATAACAACATACAGTATACACACAAACACACTCACCATGTAGAATGCATTAAAACCATAAGCAAATAAATAAATAAGAAATATTAGAAGAAACAAAAACATTTTCCCTGACACATTCATATTCCCTTTCTCTTGCCAACACTGCTGAGGGCAGCCCTTGGGTGCCACTGTTGTTCTATTAACTAGGCAAGAACAAAATCTGTATAATACTTCCCATAAAATCTACCTCAGAGCTGCTAGTCACAAAGATCCTGTGACAACCATTACTCAGAAAACTTGAGCAAATTATTATATCTGCTATCTTGAGTTTTCAGAAATGATTCATCCAAAGTGGAGATTGAACAGTAGAGAACAGGGTGCTAATTAGCATATACCAAGAGATTTGATGCAAGATCCTCTCTGTGGTATGAATTGCCTTATCTTTCCAATTACAATATGTAGGACATTGACAATTCCTTTGGGGAAATGCAAAGCCTTTCTGATATAGGCAATATCTGAGGATGGGTAGAAGAAGCGCACACGATATGTTTAAGAAACGATGCCACCAAGATGTGTCAGAAAGACAAAAATAATTGCCCATACCTCAATCATAGCCCAGCCTAATTTAAATATCCTTTCACACACTTATGTAGCCTAGTTATAAAAGGGGATTTCAAAAGATTTGAGAGAAAAAGACTGCTATCCAGGTACATTCTAAAAATGGAATTTTAAAGTCCAAACACATCTGTAATATCCTAACAAAGAACAACCAAACATAACAGTGGAGGAAACCACACAGCTGAAAACGTAGCAGTCCAAAAAAGTCTTTGTTTATAAAATATGAAAACAAGAATTTGCAAAAACCTGATTTGGCCAAGTGGCTTCTAACCTGTGGTATTATACTGTTCTCTGTATAAGCATGACTTCCAGCCTATGGTGTGGTACTTTTATTTGTATGATCGGACTGATTTGGTGTAAGGTATATGTTGCCTTTGCTGTATGGAGTAAAAAAGCTTAAAGTTTTTATTATTTTATTGAATCATTGATAATTGTAATACCATTTTTTTCTAGATGTTTTGGGGAAAACGTTGCCCCTTACACAGGCTTGGTAGTGAATCTTTGTCAAGCTGTGTTTTTGGAACTTCCTGTTTTTATGTTTTATGAATAAATATCATTTTGGACTGCTATGTGTTTCTGTTTTGTTGTTTTCTGAACTTTCCTGTTTGTGTCTTCATGTCCTGATTGTATCTTAACAAAGTATGTCATTAAAAAATTGCTATCACAGAAAGCATGTATGCAAACATTAGAAAACACCTATTTTTGCAATATTTTTCTAAATCCGTGACTGGCAGTTCCCCATTAAGGTACAGCATTGGTCCCTAAGACGGTAAAAATACTAAGGGGCCCTTTTATGAAAGTATAGTAAAAAGTTGCAGTTACAGTAGTTAAAACATTAACACACAGTTATTGCACATCCTCTGTGTTAACAGTTGGGGGTGTGCTCAGCATCTCCCCATACAGTTAATATTGCTTTATATTGTTTTTGTATTTATTTATGGTTTACATTTCTACGTATTATATACGTTCTGTATTTTCTCCAGACCCCTGATGCAGGCAAGTAGGGCCGCAACATGAGTAATGTTGGGTCTCTTTTAATGTTCCTGAATATTTTTTGGAATAAAAGCTCTTTGGACAGCATCTGCGAGAGAGTTTTTTTTCCTCTATTGTTTTCTATGTGGCTGATATTCAGTGCCAGCACCCACATAGCTAACTGGGCAAAGGTGGGAGTGCTATTTATATGGTCCTAACTACTCAGGGGCCCTTTTATTAAGATGTGCTGAAAAATGGCCTGCGGTAGTGTAGACGCATATTTTGGCCTCGCACAGAATCATTTTTCAGCACACCTATAAAAAATACCTTTTTGTTATTTTTGACGAAAATGAAAATTGTTGCATATCCATTTTGGGTCTCTCCTTCTTGGTCCTGAATAACAGCCAGATCTTTGGCCTGTGATTGATCAGGTCTTGTGCCTTCTCTGAGGGAGGTATCTGGTTTCTGTGGCAGTGTACACTGGGCAGGGCTGAGAGAGATTTCCTTGACCATGGCATGCATAGGAGTCACTTCCTCTGCTACAACACGAAGTGGCACATTATCCTCAGCCCTTTCACCTTGGAGAACTCTGTGAACCACAAACTTATCTATCCTGGGGGAGGGTCTTCATCTTGGTCATGAAGACAACAATGGTAGGAAATAAGATACGAAGAGCTGCACTCAAACTGCTGCCATCTTGGCTCCACCCTCGATAGCATTCTATATTTTATGTGTATTTATGTCCCAGCCACACTGTCCCCAGACTCCACCCATTTGAATGCTCACTTGCAAAGTATATGCCATTGAAGATAGGCACGTACTTACAAAATAGCACATAGCTAGATTACTATCATGTATGCACATGTGTTCATAAATCATAAATTATTAAAATACCGGTATTTATGAAACACACTTAAATCTATGATTATAGAATTCTCCCCCTCCTACACATACACACACATTATGGCCTTGTTTACTTAGCCATGCTGTAGGCACACAAACTTTGTAGCGCACGTTAAAATTAGCATATGCTAATGATAGAGACACCCATTATATTCCTATGGGTGTCTCTACAATAAAACAGCTTCATTCACATTTAGGGCCCTACAAACTTATTAGTAGCATGTGCTAATGCTAGAGACACCCCCTTTCTGCATGTAAAAACAGGTTTTATTGGTGGGATAAGATTTCTAAAAATTTACCTTCTATATACCCTAACTCAGCCCTTGTTCAGATAAGAAATCTCATTACATCATGTAAGAATTGCAAACTCTTTTCAGGGATTTGAAATGTGATGTGATCTCATATTGTCCAAAAATTATTCAGGTTGGCAAAATCTCTCTAAACTCTAAACAGAAATTCACAGCTGGTGTTTGGATTAAAATGGAAGGGATTAGTTTATCCCATTTTGAATCAACTCCTCAACTCAGAACATATGTGAATGTGAGTATATGGAACAGATGGTGGTCTCTCTGAAGGAATATCAGTTCCATTAGGGAGCAAGAAAGGAATATATTTTTACACTTGAATAGAAAAACCAAGATTATTGTGTTGCATAATATTCTAAATGCATTGTACTTAGCAATGTTTTCTTAATCCCATATCATCACTATATTAATATTTGATACAGAAGCTTATCAAATTCAGTGCATAGTGTTAATATTTAAAGCTGATATTTCATATTATGTAAGAAATTATGGGGCCCTTTTACTAAGCTGCGCAGGTGCATATGCACAACCTACACACGCCAAATTTGAAATACCGTAGTAATTTCATTTTCTACGCACGCCCATTACGCGCACCAGAAAATTTCTGGCATGTGGGGCTAACCAGGCGATAGTCAGCTTTGCACACACACTGACAATTATCGTCCAGTTAATGCATGAGACTTTACCGCTAGGTCAATGGGTGGCAGTATGGTCTCAGGCCTAAAATGGACATGCGCCAATTTTTATTTTGCCACATTTTTACAGGATGTGCTGAAAAATGGACCTGCGCACGTCCAATACACGCATTTACACCAGCACAGGCCACTTTTCGGCGCACTTTAGTAAAAGGACCCATATGGGTGATATGGAAGAATATTTCATTGTAACTAAGTTTCTGAGCTAAAGTCAAGAGATTTTAACCAGAAATAGTACCTATGAACTAGAAGACTTTAACCTAATCTTATCTAACTGGATTTAGCTCACACCTTTTCAGTAGTAGCGAAAGGTGAGTTATATTCAGATACAGTAGGTATTTTCCTGTTGCTGGAAGGATTGGAATCTGTTTGTACCTGAGGCAACAGAGGGTTAAATAACTTGCCCAAGATCACAAGGAGAATCAGTGGGATTTGAATTCTGACTTCCCTAGTTCACAGTCTGCTACTTTAACTGTTAAGTTTCTCCTCCACTCAGGTGTTGGGGGTGGGGTGGGGGAGGAGTAGGGATGAATTTTTAAAAATCTTGTATGGTGCAAAATCTGTAGGTACCCATGATCTTGGTATCAGTTATCAACGTGAAAGTATGCACATACTTTAATTTTGAAAACTGCTTAGAGTACAAAGTATCTTCAGAATATTATATTGTCAAGCCCCTCTGTAAATAAAATATTTATTGATTTTCCCCCTGCTTGTAGAACTTTATGTCACTGGAAACAATTAGTTCTATATTTCCCTGCTGTTTTTTAACTTTTATTTTAAGCATTTACAATTCTTTCCAAGAATAACTCTTGTAACTGAAAAGATAGCTTCATTAAAAAATATTACATAAAGAACAGAAGAAAAAAATAGAAAAGTAATTTTCCCATTAAGAGCTTCAGATATAACCAGATGTTTATGCTATTTCTTATCAAACTAGAATAATTTACCTCTCAATTTAATATTTTAATTGTGTGCATTTATCCTTTTTAAGTGATGCATGTATTTATAAAATAGTGCTAACAAAAGCGTTACTTACCATCTTCTGGTTTATGTTCCTGTTCTTTCACTTGAAAAATAGTTCCAAACAATGAATACAATTTTTCTCAAGCTATCCCTCTTAGGCAACATAAATAAGTCAGAATTTTTATACAAAGTTAAAAGAGAAGGTGTCGTCTCTATATTAATCTAACATGTTCCTCTCATAAAAGTATACCACAAAATTCAGGATGAAAACACACATATTTATATCTTTCTCATGCAATTTCACTTGTAGTTCAAGGAGAGTTATGTCCCGCTTCAGTAGGTATCTCCCTGCCTCTAGAAAACTCATAAATCAAAGTTTATACTTGAGAAAGTGGAGGGTTAAGATAGTTATTTTATAAGTCATATTGGCTATTTGAATGTGCATAATTGGGATTTAGAAAATGTATATCGCTCATATAAATCCTGATTATAGGAAGGCGGGATATATACATCCAAATCTTGAATAATGCAAGGGGGTGTGGTCTGGGTATGTTTTGTGCAGCAATAGAGAAAGGATAAAATATACAGATGCATTCCTATTTCAGAAGAGGAATGCATATTTAAGCCCCCTGAGATCAACATGGAGATTCAGACCTGCACCTACATATATGGGCTCATTTTCGAAAGAGAAGGACGCTCATCTTTCGACATAAATCAGAAGATGGATGTCCTTCTCACAGGGTCATCCAAATCCCTAACTGCTTTCCGTCAAAGGACCAGCCAAAGTTTAAGGGTGCGTGTCAGAGGCATAGTGAAGGTGGGACTTGGGCATGCCTAACACTAGGAAGTCCTCAACCCACAATAATCGAAAGAAACAAGGATGTCCCTGATGAACACTTGGACGACTTTACCTGGTCATGTTTTTCTTACGACCAAGGCACAAAAAAGTGCCCAAACTGACCAGATGACCTCCGGAGTAAATTGGGGATGACCCCCATTACTCCCCCAGTGGTCACTAACCCCCTCCCACCCTCAAAAAACATCTTTAAAAATATTGATTGCCAGCCTCTATGACAGCCTCAGATGTCATACTCAGGTCCATCACAGCAGTATGCAGGTCCCTGGAGCAGTTTTAGTGGGTGAAGTGCACTTCAGGCAGTGAGCCCTCCAAAACCCTCCACAAACCCACTGTACCCACATCTAGGTGCCCCCCCTTCACCCATAAGGGCTATGTTAGTGGTGTACAGTTGTGGGTAGTGGGTTTTGGGGGGGTGTGGGGGGCTCAGCACACACGATAAGGGAGCTATGTACCTGGGAGCAATTTATGAAGTCTGCTGCATTCCCCCTAGGGTTCCTGGTTGGTGTCCTGGCATGTCAGGGGGGCCAGTGCACTACAAATGCTGGCTCCTCCCACGACCAAATGGCTTGCATTTGGTCGTTTCTGAGATGGAAGTCCTTGGTTTCGATTATTGCCGAAAATCAGAACCGACCAAGTCTAGGGACGACCAAATCTAGGGACAACCAAATTTAAGGATTTGGACTTCCCTGACCGAATTATTGAAAGAAAAGATGGACGTCCATCTTGTTTCAAAAATACTGTTTTCCCTGACACTGGATGGGGACATTTTGCGAGGACGTCCTCATCAAAACTTGGACGTCCCTTTCTATTATACCCCTCATAGTAACATAGTAGATGACAACAGATAAAGACCTGTATGGTCCATCCAGTTTGTCCAACAAGATAAACTCGTAGTATAAGGTATGATATGAATAGATTGTGTGAACATGCTCTTTTCATACAGTGCTCTACTGGGGTTGCACCTCTAATCTCCCAGTAATTTTGTCCACCTCAAACATGATAAAGGCAAATGATAGCTCTGTGACAGCTTGGGGATCATAGATTTGTATGTTTCTAAAATGACAGACATATACATATATGTACTGACACATACACTTGTATGTTCTGAAATACCAACATACAGATGTATGTGCAATATATTTTGCTGTGTTGATCCCACTGATATCTTAGATGTTGACATTTGCAAAATGAATGCTGTCACTGCACGTAGATAGCACATACACGTCCAGTTCTGTGTATTTTTTTAAAAAGGCATTAGATAAGTAAATCCTTTCCTAAAATATTAGTGGAAACTGAGACAGCCCAACCTGGGCATAATCCCGATTTGTACACTCTTTCTTGAGTATAGTGGTGTGGTAGCTGTGTTACTCCACTTTTAAAAGTAATAAATAGAAATAAATCAAAACAGAGAAAAGAAAATAAGATGATATCTTTTTTATTGGATTAAGTTAAGGGTCCTTTTACAAAAGCGTGCTGAAAAATTGCTTGTGGTAGTGTAGGCGCAGGTTTTGGGCACATGCCAATCCATTTTTGGTGCGCCTGTGAAAAAGGCCTTTTTTTTCTTGCTGAAATGGATATGCAGCAAAATCAAAATTACCACGCATCCATTTTGGGTCTGAGACCTTACCACCAGCCATTGACCTAGCAGTAAAGAATCCAGGCTGTAATAATCTACATAAGTACATAAGTAATGCCATACTGGGAAAAGACCAAGGGTCCATCGAGCCCAGCATCCTGTCCACAACAGCGGCCAATCCAGGCCAAGGGCACCTGGCAAGCTTCCCAAACGTACAAACATTCTATACATGTTATTCCTGGAATTGTGGATTTTTCCCAAGTCCATTTAGTAGTGGTTTATGGACTTGTCCTTTAGGAAACCATCCAACCCCTTTTTAAACTCTGCTAAGCTAACTGCCTTCACCACTTTCTCCGGCAACGAATTCCAGAGTTTAATTATACGTTGGGTGAAGAAAAAGTTTCTCCAATTTGTTTTAAATTTACTACACTGTAGTTTCATCGCATGCCCCCTAGTCCTAGTATTTTTGGAAAGCGTGAACAGACGCTTCACATCCACCTGTTCCACTCCACTCATTATTTTATATACCTCTATCTACGCACGTCAAATGCCATTTGGTGCACATCCATTACATGCATCAGAAAATAAAAAATATTTCTCAGACACACATATAGGACACGCACCAAAAATGAAATTACCGCAAGAGCCACGCGGTAGTCGGGCGGTAACTCCATTTTGGCACACGCTGGACGCAAGTAGATGCTTATGCAGCTTAGTAAAAGGACCCCTTAATACTATCTTTTGATTAGCTTTCCAAAGTAACCCTTCTTCAGATTGGAAATAAGCAAATGTTGACAAATATCAGAATATAAATTGAAACACAGAGGCAACAGTCGCATAGGATAAGGGAGGGGTAGGTTAGGTGAGAAACAGGGAGAGCTGAGTGGATGAAAGACAGAGAGAATGTATGGCAGATAAGAGAGTGACAAAGTAGTAGAATTTTATGGTTTATAGTGGGATAGAAAGCCCAGATTTTTGTTAAGCCCTGTCTGATGTGTGTCAAAATATTTCATCGATTTCAAAAGTCTTACGTTGGTGGATTGTCTTAAAATTTCCTTTTAGTGTTCTTACCATAAGATCATTGATGCAGTGTTCTGGTTTTGTAAAGTGCGATCCCACAGAGGTGGTACCTTGGTTGGCATTGGAGTGTTTAATATTGTGTCTAAAAGGGCACATGAATGATGTATACCACATTGGAGGATGAGCATTTGAATGATCCCCTTATTCTGAATGTGTAAACTGAGCCATGTCTTTAACATCTGGCTTGTTTTTCCAATATAGCACCCTTCTTCACACTTTTTACATTGAGGGTCCCTTTTACTAAGGCGCGTAGGAGCCTATATGTGTACAATACACGTCAAATTGGAACTACTGCCCAGCTATTGCGTGCCCTGGGCGGTAATTCCATTATTGACGCACATCCAAAACACACGGTAGAAATTTCCAACCGAGTGTCACTTACCTGGTGGTAATCGGCAGTGTACACGCACTGATGATTATCATACGGTTAACGCATGAGACCCTACAGCTAGGTCAATGGGTGGCGGTAAGGTCTCATGCTGAAAATGGATGCACGCTGGTTTTAATTTTGCTGCACATCCATTTTCGTGCACAAAGGAAAGGCCTTTTTGGAGGCACGCTGAAAAATGGACCTGTGCACGTTCAAAACATGCACCTACACCAGTGCAGGCCATTTTTCAATGTGCCTTAGTAAAAGGGCCCCTGAATGATGTATACCCCATTGGAGGATGAGCATGTGAATGATTCCCTTATTCTGAATGTTTTTCCCATGTGGGTGACTGTAGGATCCTGTGAAATGTGTTGGCACAGTTTGCAGCTGGGAATATTGCAGGGGGTGTGTGCCATTCTCTTCTTTTTGAGCTTCTATTGAGAGTTTGCGTTTCATTAATTTCTGTTTCAAATTAGGTGACTGAGGGAAGGCCAGAACTGGTGGGGCTGGGAATAACTCTTTCAATACTTCATCTTCCTGGAGTAGTGGCTGCAGATCTTTTATGATTCTTCTCAATTTTTCTAGCTCTGGATTGTAAGTCACTTACAAAAGGGATTATCTCTGTGGCTTTCTTCTCTTTGTACTGCAACAGGTTTTCTCTAGGTATTTTAAAGGAAGAAGCAATATTCTTGGAGATTATTTTGGGGTTGTAGCCTTTTTGTTTCAAGGAATCAGTCAGGATGTTGAGGTGTTTCATCTCTGTTTCCTAGGTCAGAGCAGATATTGTGGTATCGTGTGGCTTGGCTGTGTATAATGGATTTTTTTCACGTATATAGATTTTTGTATATAGCCATTGCTGATGGAAACTGTGGTATCTAGAAGCTTGACTTTTTCTGGGGAGTAGTCAATTTTCACTTTTATTGTAGAATAGTATGTATTGAAGGAACTGTGAAATTGTTTCAGAGTCTCTTCTCCCTCAGTCCAGAACATGAAAATGTCATCAATATATCGGTAGTATTTTAAGGGTTTAGTTTGATATGTACTTTTAAGTCTCCTTCAGTGCTGCCATGAAGAGGTTAGCATATTGGGATGTCATTCTGGTGTCCATAGCAGTGCTCATCATTTGCAGATAGATATCATTGTTAAAATGTAAATAGTTGTGAATTAGAATTAATTTGATTAATTTTGTAATGGTTTCCCGTGAGTACTGGTAGCCTATGGTGGGTGTTTTTAGGAATGTATCACATGGAGCCATACCATCTGTATAGGGAATGCTGCTGTATAGTGCTTCTACATCCATTATGACTAGAAGAGTATCCGGTGGTAGCTGCTTAATGTTGTTTAGTTTGTTTAGAAAGTTTGTGGTGTCTTGTATGAAGCTGTTTGTCTTGTGCACAAAAAGTCCAGATATTTCCTAAGTATGCCACTTTTTCTAAAATCTGACTTTAAACCCCGTTTACTAAGCCATGCTAGCAGCTGCCATGGGCTGTGGGCTGTGTTGGCATTGTCGCACAGCCTAGTAAATAAGAGGTGAAAATGTCTTACCCATAGGCGCCCAGTATAAGAGGCTTGGACAGGCTAAGCCTCCCCTGCTGTGCTCTGAGAGGTTTAAATTGTTGATTTACCTCCATCCTCACAGCAGGAGCTGCAGTGAAAGCCCTCTAGCCTTGTGTATCCAATTGTAGAAATTGGTTTATGGTTTGTTTACCTTACTGCTGGGAGAGCAGGGGGAGGGGGGTTGGCTGGGTTGCCAGGGAGATAGCAGCAGAATTGGACAACCAGACAACAAAGGTAGAAAAGATCATTTTATTTTCATTATAGTGTTTGGAATATGTCCACTTTGAGAATCAGGTGCTCAACATTAAAAGTTTATATTTATTTACTTATTTATGGCATTTTATCCCACATGAAACATGAATTAGGGTGTTTTGTGGCTCTACATGAGAATTGTGATGATATGATCTCTTGTTTCATATTGTTGACGGTCTGCATTTTCCGTATGGGTGGTATATTGGTGTATTAGGTTCTGCCCAATGTAATATTTATGGTACAGTAAGGTTCTGAGTGTGTTTTTGCACAAAGTTGTGCATAGTGTTTTGCAGTTGAGCAATTGTGCTTAGAATATGCTTTGAGCAACCACTTTATTCTTTGACATATGATACATATCTAATATCTAAATTTAATAAAAGGTATTAATTGTGACTTTTATTTGTATTTATTTTTTTTTCAATCTGTTATCAGACAATTATGAATTTAAGCCCCACCCCTGGCCCCACCCCCTTTAGCCTCCCCAAACAGTTGAGCCACCGACCGCCTATGGTCTTACCCAAAGACTATCAGTGGTGGAATCCTAAATTTCTGGTTCTTAGCATGATGCTCCAATCACTAGGCTACTCCTCTAATCTGAAATTCAAAAATGTTGACAGTACATTAAAACCTTGTGCTCGGGGTGCTGCTGCAGCTAGGAAAGCAAATAGAATGTTGGGTATTATTAGGAAAGGTATGGAAAACAGGTGTGAGGATGTTATAATGCCGTTGTATCGCTCCATGGTGCGACCGCATCTTGAGTATTGTGTTCAATTCTGGTGCAGCGAAAGGCAACTAAAATGATAGCGGGGATGGGACGACTTCCCTATGAAGAAAGACTAAGGATGCTAGGGCTTTTCAGCTTGGAGAAAAGACAGCTGAGGAGAGACATGATAGAGGTATATAAAATAATGAGTGGAGTGGAACAGGTGGATGTGAATCGTCTGTTCATGCTTTCCAAAAATACTACAGTGTAGTAAATTTAAAACAAATCGGAGAAGACTTTTCTTCACCCAATGCATAATTAAACTCTGGAATTCGTTGCCGGAGAACGTGGTGAAGGCGGTTAGCTTAGCAGAGTTTAAAAAGGGGTTAGACAGTTTCCTAAAGAACAAGTCCATAAACCACTACTAAATGGACTTGGGAAAAATCCACAATTCCAGGAATAACATGTATAGAATGTTTGTACGTTTGGGAAGCTCGCCAGGTACCCTTGGCCTGGATTGGCCGCTGTTGTGGACAGGATGCTGGGCTCGATGGACCCTTGGTCTTTTCCCAGTGTGCTATTACTTATGTACTTATGACAAAAAAAGGCTATGAGATGAAGACAAACTTGAGATAAAAGTCCATAATGAAGTAGCAGCTTAAGACATTCAGCACTAAAGAATGTTGCTTGAATCCTCAATGCTTCTACTATAGTCATCCAATAGCATAAAACACTCTTACTGACATCACCTGCAGTCAGGCAGATTAGTGTCCTTGGGTGAACTTGCTAGCTTCATGCATTTCCATAAAGGGATAGAAAACACAAGAAATCTATATCTAGATTGTAAGCTCTTTGAGCAGGGACGGTCTTTTGTGTATGGTGTACAGTGCTGCCTATGCCTTGTAGTGCTATAGAAATGATAAATAGTAGTAGTAGTATAAAAGAAGAGGAGTGACTAGAATAATCAGTGGGAGGATCTGGTGGCAGCAGTAATACTCCTCTGACTATCAAACTGAGACTCCTCTCTGAAACCAGGTCTTAGGTTTGAATCTCTCACCTCTGACCATACCCATGCAAGGAAAAAACATCAAGTCAGCCAGAGCAATGTAGGGCTCAACATTATTTAGCCCTACTGTGACACCCCCACTGGTACAAATAAAGGCAATAAAGTGATAGGAAAGTACTAGAAACAGAACCTAGCAAGTTGCTGACTTGTACATTGGCTGAGGGTTTGGGACCCTCTGTCACCCCGTAAATCACATGAAAGAGAAGGGGAATATGAGCTACTTTGTATTCTACACCAAGAGTTAAGGGTCATGGATTTTGATATACCACCTTTCTGTGGTTAGAACATAACATAAGAACAGTCATACTGGCTCAGACCAATGGTCCATCTAGCCCAGTATCCTGCTTCCAACAGTGACCAATCCTAGGTCACAACTACCTGGCAGAAATCCAATTAGTAGAAACATTCTATGCTAGCAATCCCAGGGCAAGCATTGGCTTCCCTCATGTCTATCTCAATAACAAACTATGAACTCTTCCTCCAGGAACATTTCTAAAACTTAAAGCCACTCTTTGTCACTCCTTAGAAAAAGATCCCCTTTGAGTGTTACACTTATAAATTAGCCTTACGTCTGGCTGAAAATAGAGTACACATATAGGAGGCCAATGGCTTCTTTTACAAAGCTGCACTAGCGATTCTTGCGCAACAAGTGAGAGCAAGCCCATGGGAATTGAATGGGCTTCCTCTCATTTGCCGCTCTGAGAATCGGTAGCATGGCTTTGTAATGGAAACCCTCACTTAGGAGCATAAATGTTGGGCCTCGGCATTCCAGTGCAACTTTTTCATATTTTTCTATATACATATGTATGCATTTAAGCCTCTTGTGTTGTCTATTTATTTTTATTTTCACATTGCTTATCTATGTATTATGCATTTTTAATGTTTTATTCATTTATGGATTTGTTATATGCCATTGTCATTTATAGTTAGAGGCATAGTTATCAATGTGGGCTCCCATTATGACATGTTATTTTCCCTCTAATTTGGGCTATTTTAGCACAAGTCATATTTTATGTGATGAGACCTAGTCTTCATTGATATCCTGCACTTGGTCTTCTTCACTTCCATTTTTGGTTAATTTGATCTGTGGAGGTAGGTTGTTTCTTCTTTCTTTTGCTTTCCGTTATAACAGAGGAAAAGCTGACAGCAGCAGAAGCCCAATTTAGAGGGCTGAAACAAAAGAAGAAAATGTAACTTAGAAGAATTACAATGCTAGATTCTTTGAGATATCTGGATGAGAGTTTTCACCTTACTCCCAATTCCCTTACCTATCCTCATACCCCCGGACTCTATATATCACGCCCAAATTTCCATGTCCAACCAAGATGCATGTGCAAATAAATTCATTACTGAGTTCAGAAGCATCAATAATTGGGTGTTAAAAAAACATTATTGATGTTAGTTGGCAGTCTTACAAATTTGTGAGCACATCTCACTGTGTGCTATGCTATAAAACACAGTGCTTAACTTCAGTCACCTGTATCTTAAAAAAGGGCATAGCCAGGGGCATGTCAAGGTCATTCCAAAAAGATGTGCATGGATTTACAGAATTCACCTGAAGTACACAAGTTGGGCGCCAGCACTTACACCTGTTTTTACACCACTCACCGTTATCTTTGGAAAGCACGACTCGAACAACCATCTCTGGACTCCAGGTCATTGTATTAGGATAATCAGGACCAAAAACCAAACCTCCCCATCTACCCCAACCAGGCACAGAGGATCCTGGCACAATTGCTTGCAATGTAATAAGTACATCTCTAAACACTATGGAATCTCTTCAGGACTGCACTCTGTGCCCTATGGGAAATAATGTGCAGATAACCATTCCAGACCAACAAAAAGGCCTTTTGCCATATCGAGGTAGTATGTGCAGTCCACACTTCCCATAACATTAAAGCATGTAGCTTGTTTCTCCAGGACCAAAAAGAGAGAGGGTCGTGGTCTAGCCTTTCAAAAGATATTAGGTCTGACCAGTGCCGTAGTGAGAGCGGCTGACACCTGGGGTGGGTCGCCGCTGCGCACCCCCCCGGGTGCAGCGTGGCGCCCCCCGGAGTGCATTCTTAATTAATGAAGAAACGAAGAAGCGAGGGGCGGGCGGGAGGGCCGATCCGCCCACGAGTCCACGTCGCTGGCCTGGAATAGACTTCCTGAGCCGGTACGTCAAGCTCCATCTCTGGCCGTCTTCAAATCTAAGCTAAAATCCCACCTTTTTGATGCTGCTTTTAACTCTTAACCCTTATTCACGTTTTCAGAACCCTTATTTTATCATCCTCACTTTAATATTCCCTTAGCTCTTGTTTGTCCTGTTTGTCTGTCCTAATTAGATTGTAAGCTCTGTCGAGCAGGGACTGTCTCTTCATGTTCACGTGTACAGCACTGCGTACGTCTAGTAGCGCTATAGAAATGATAAGTAGTAGCTGCGTTGGCTCCATTGGTTCCTTGCTCTCTCTGCCCCGGAACAGGAAGTAACCGCCCCACCCCCTTCCTACGCCACTGGGTCTGACATGGAACTTTCTATTGTTGTGTTGCTGTGCCTGAGAACCTATGATAGGCCCAACTACAGCAATTAGGAACTAAATTTATCATGGGATTCATTAACCTGCTATACTGAAATATAGTGGGTTAATTAATTCTACAACAAATTTTTAGACACTAAAATAGTATGGGTCAACATTAAAAGCAATTTAAGGGGGCAAGTGAGGTTCCTGCCTGCTTAAATCCCATGAAGCTCACTAAACGACAATATTCAATTGCACTTAACACATCCTAGGCCTCAGAGCAGAAATTTGGGAGGAAGCCAAACTATATTTCCTTTAGCTTCAGGCAGTTTCAGTGCCCCCTTAGGCATGAAAACGGAGGACAATTGCCCTGTTTGTATCTCCTAACACCAGCCCTGCTAGAAGGTCTAGGTAAGTTCAAGGACTTCTACCCTAGTAAAATCTGCCCAGTTATATGGCTTCTTTCTGAAAAAAATTATTATTTCTTTAATTCTGAAAAGGTAATTACCACACCATAGCATGAGCATGCTTTCCTTTGTTTATGATGGATTGGCATGCATAATTATTATAGAGGCTATGATTGTTCCCTTTGATGTGATTTTTTTTTTAATTTGTGGAATCTTTTGATTAGGGCACATTGCAATGTGGCTCTTTTATCTTTATTTCTATAATGCATGATTTCTTATTCACTGTGATGTCATTATGTGGATGGTGTTTGCCTGAGTAATGGGGATACTTCAGGCAGTCATAGGAATCTGCATTACAATACATTATTTTCTGCAGGGAGAAATCCCACAATAAAGAGTAAAGTATGGCTCTTTCCAGCAGCTGTCACTGTTTATGCCATTGTCAGATTGGCCTCACTTAGACAGAGTATGTTTTCTTGGCATGTCTTCCTGCAATACAGTGTCCCACAAGTCATCACAAAAAAACATATTCTCTGCATGATCACTGTGTTTTGCATGTAAAAATATTCCTAGCAAAATTTATACGAGCAATGGGATTGCACTTTGTCTTGGAGCTTCTTGTTTTAACACACAGATACCTGGCAGGATATGACCCAGCATTTTGTTGTTGTTGTTGTTGTTTTTTTTTTACTGTAATGTTATTAGACATTACATTGTTTTCACTTGTGAGAAAACAAAAGCCACACATTCCTGCAATCGTTTTTTTTCCCTAAGAAAAGTGAAAGTGCAGAAAGCTGCAACAAGTATTTCTATGGCTCAAAAAGTATTAAAATGCAAAGAGATGCCGTTGAAATGTATCTGTTCTTATAGTTTAAAAGAAGCTTCTTTAAATCCTGAGGATTGCAAAATGCCTAATGTCAAAATCGGAACTTGACCATGGTATATAAACAAACAAGTGCAGCAGATTTTATTTCTAAACAGCAAGAAACACCATTCTATGAGCTTGGTTTTATAACAGGAACATAAGCAGAATGTAAAAAAAAAAAACCACAAAAACCTCAAAAAACGGATATTTTATAGCTATTTCAAATGCAACATTGGCACCTGAATGTTTTTAAATAACAGGCACATAGAACTAGCCCTAACTGCATTCATTTAGAAATCACTTAGACTTGCAAAGTTTCATAGGTTACTATAATACAAGCTCATTTTCAAAGCACTTAGCCTCCCAAAGTTCCATAGAAACCTATGGAACTTAGCCTCCCAAAGTGCTTTGAAAATAAGCCTCATATGGGGCTCATTTTTCAAAAAAGAAAAACGTCCAAAAATCTTCAAAACCAATTTTTAGATGTTTTTCTATGAAGTACGTCAGAAGTGTGTTCAAATCACAAGGGGGCGTGTTAAGGGTGGGATCTGGGCATTCCTAACACTTGGACATTTTTCTGCCATCATGGAACAAAGCAAAAACCTCCAGGGCTATAAGTTGGATGTTGTGGTCAGGAAGGAATCAGGGATGACCCTCCCCTTACTCCCCCAGTGGTCAGTAACCCCCTCGCACCCCCCCAAAAACATTTTTGATTAATAACATTACTTACCAGCCTCTATGGCAGCCTCAGATGTTATACTCAGCTCCAATAGCATGCAGGTCCCTTGAGTAGTTTAATGGTGGGTGAGTGCAATGCAAACAGGTGGACCCTGGCCCATACTTCCCCCTACCTGTTATACTTGTGGTGGAAACTGTGAGCCCTCCAAAACTCACCAGAAACCCACTGTACCTAAATATAAGTGCCCCCCCTCACTCATAAGGGCTATTGTAGTGGTGTACAGTTAGGGATAGTGGGTTTGGGGGGGTTCCGCAGACAAGATAAGGGAGCAACGGTGAGATGTGTACCTGGGAGCATTTATTTGAAGTACACTGCAGTGACCCCTAGGATGTCCCATTGCTCTCCTGGGATGACCTCCAGCTGTTACATATCCTAACTGCTATAGCAGTGCAACAAATTTTAAAGAGCTTAAAGAATGCACATTTGCTTAATATATATTTCTGGTGGAACTCAGTGCTGTTAATGTATAAATATGAACTGACCATTGCAGATGTTGATTTCAGTTTTTGGAAGAGAAGACAGATTTGTGCACATTTAAGAGAGTTCTTGAACACAAACACTTGAGGCATTATGGCAAATGTCTATGTTTTTCCTGTCGCATTATTTACATATGCTTAAGAATATAAATTAGAGTGGGTGGGAGGGAAGGGAGGAATTCATTCTGTTCTACAACATTGCCCTGTATCTCTTAGGAATGTTATTAAGGGCCCTGTTTACTAAGGTGCACTAGCATTTTTAGCTGCGCTAAATGCTAGAGACACTCATATACTAAGTGCCTATAGTGCAACTTTGTAAACATGGCCCCGAGGGGGTCCTTTTACAAAGCTGCGGTAAAAAAATGGCCTGTGGTAGTGTGGGAGCGTCTTTTTGGCACTTGCTGAGCCATTTTTTACCACAGCTGGGGAAAAGCTATCTTTTAATGGGACGGGAAATGGACCTGCACTAATATTAAAACTAGCACGTACCTATTTATGGCCTGAGCCCTTACCTCCACCTATTTCACCTAGTGGTAGGGCTCACGAGCTACCCATGCAGTAACCATGCAGCATGTTCCAATGTGGACATGCAGCCAGTTACCACCGGGAGCACCCCCATGGTGGAAAACAGAAAATTATTTTCTACCTCGAGATTCGTCACATGCCAAATTCAAAACTACAGTCAGACGTTACCTGTTATTGGAGATATACTATTTGATTCTTTTTGCTGGCATTACTGTTTGATGTTACTCATATATAGAAAATAAAATTGTTGAACTCTAACAAGTTAAAACACTATCCAGCTTATTTTCGAAAGAGAAGGCCGGCCATCTTCCGACACAAATCGGGAGATGGCTGGCCATCTCTCAAGGCCGGCCAAAATCGGGCATAATTGAAAGCCGATTTTGGCCGGCTTCAACTACAGTCCGTCGCGGAGCCGGCCAAACTTCAAGGGGGCATGTCGGCAGGATACAGAAGGCAGGACGGGGGTGTGGTATGAGATGGCCAACTTCATCTGATAATGGATAAAAAAAAAAGCCGGCCCTGACGAGCATTTGGCCGACTTTACTTGGTCCCTTTTTTTTCAGGTCCAAGTCCCAAAAAAGTGCTCAAACTGACTAGATGACCACCGAAGGGAATTGGGGATGACCTCCCCTGACTCCCCCAGTAGTCACTAACCCCCTCCCACCCTCAAAAGAACAACTTTAAAAACTTTTTTTGCCAGCCTCAAATGTCATACCCAACTCCCCGACAGCAGTATGCAGGTCCCTGGAGCAGTTTTTAGTGGGTGCAGTGCACTTCAGGCAGGTGGACCCAGGCCCATCCCCCCTACCTGTTACACTTGTGATGGTAAATGGGAGCCCTCCAACCCCCCCAAAACCCACTGTACCCACATGTAGGTGCCCCCCTTCACCCATAAGGGCTATGGTAATGGTGTAGAGTTGTGGGGAGAGGGTTTGGGGGGTATTTTGGGGGCTCAGCACCCAAGGTAAGGGAACTATGCACCTGGGAGCTATTTTAATGTTTTTGTTTTATTTTTAGAAGTGCCCCCTAGGGTGCCCGGTTGGTGTCCTGGCATGTCAGGGGGACCAGTGCACTACAAATGTTGGCTCCTCCCACGATCAAATGCCTTGGATTTGGCTGGGTTTGAGATGGCCGGCCTCAGTTTCCATTATCGGCAAAAACCGAGGTCGGCCATCTCTGACATTTGGCCGGCCCCAACCGTATTATCGAAACGAAAGATGGCCGGCCATCTTGTTTGAAAATACGGTTGGCCCCGCCCCTTCACGGCACCGTCCTCGGAGATGGGCACCCTTAGAGATGGCCGGCCCCGTTCGAAAATGCCCCTCCACACAACAGATTAGCATTTATTTGCATTGGCTTAAATATTAAGGGAGCCTTTTTCTAACATGTACTAAACATTAGCATGCAAGCATGGTACCTTTTATCATTGCTGTCCTGACAGCACAGACTAATTCATGAGCTTAAGCATATCCTGTTCTGGGGAAGGAAATGGATGTAGACAGTGCACTGTAGCTAGTGCAAGGTATTTACCTCATGCTAATTTTCATTGTTGCAGTTAACTTGTATGCAAATGCAACTTGGAGATGGTGCATGCATGCACACTAATATGCAGGTTCTGCCTCCTACATAGGAGACGGTGCATGAATATGTGATAACTGTGAATACACAAAGTACAGTTAACAATTTTTTTATGTAGTAGGTATGGCAACACACTGGGAATGCCCCAAATAGTTAATATAAAGTCATTGTATCTAGCATGTGGGAAATGCAAAACTTGACCATACTTCAATAAAAAAAAGCCTTTAAGTAGTATACATTTTAATTTGAAGGAGGAAAAGTACTTCCTTCAATTAGTTTTAAAAAGCTATCTATTAGGTTCATGGAGTGTTCCCTAGTCTTAGTACTGTTTGAAAAAATAAACAACCATTCCCTATTTACCTACCCACCCCATTCAGGATTTTATAGATTTCTATCATATCTCCTCTCAGTTATCTCTTCTCCAAACTAAAGAGAAATAACCTCTTTAGCTTTTCTCTGTAGGAAAACACTTCTATATTGTTTGCCATTTTCATGACCGTTCTATTTTCCACTAATCCTTTTTTTGAGGTAATTTGACCAGCACAGCACATGTATGGTTGCACTATGGATCTATGCAGAAGCATTATGGTAGTCTTTGTTTCATTCTACATTCCTTTCCAAATAATGCCTAGCATTCTATTTGCTGCTTTTGACAGCCATGGTACACGGAGCCAAGAATTTCAACATAATAATTTATCTAGTTAATGCCTATTCCTACAGTGAGTTCAATGTGTGTTACAACATGACACACAATACATTACCATAAGTGTATACATTATTCAGTATGTGTGATATGACCAAAATGGTTCAGAAACAAACCACTGTTTTAAAGAAAAGTTGTAAAAATGCCTTTTGAATAATACAGTAATGGACTTTTTTCAAGGTATGGTAAAGTAAGTCATCAGAGAAGAAGATAGCTTTGTCTTTCACACTGTAGGATCAAATCTTTTTGAAGGAAAAAGGGAAAACTGATGACAAAATTCAATTATAAATTTGACCTAATGAATAAAGATTATAGAACTAAAGTCTTTGAAAATTATTGTTACAGTGTCATTTAGAGAAGTCTGAAATAATCTGGTTCTATCAGGTAACAAAATCCAATAAGTTCTGTAAAAGGCGGCTGGCATTCTCCATCAAGTTGAAGGAAATAATTATAGCAAGTACAATAGAGGTTAATGACTTTTAGCACCCTATGTACTATTGCTGTTTAATTCTTTGTTAGCAGCATGATTCAGTGAATACATTGCTAGAAAAGGTCATATCACACTAAATCGATAAAAATACATTCTTCACTAGATGTAAGCCCTTATTTTAGAAGCAACCCAATGTGTAAATGACAGCATTTCAATGTCTGGAAAGGCCCAGATGTCTGTGTGTGTGTGTGTGTATGTGTGTGTGTATATATATATATATATATACACACACACACACACAGACAGTACTGCAACACATGGCATGACTGTGATACAATTGAACTTCATGTCATTTACATATAGGATTAAGTACATAATGAGCCATTATTTTAGAAACATATCCACATGTAAATAGAGACATTTACTCATCATCCCCCAAATTCTATAAATGGCGCTGAAAATTCCATACACAATTTAATGAGTAAAGGGCCAATTAGCACATTGTCAGAGTTCTATAAAGATGCACGCATACATTTTTATGCAGGGACCTGAAAAGGGGGTGTGGCCATGGGAGATGCATAGGTGGGTCAGGGGCCTCCCTACAATTTGTGTGAAGTGTTATAGAATACGGCAGATCTGCATCTAATTTAGACACGAGGATTTATACCAGCTTTCAGTCATCGTAAATCCTCGCGCCCAGAATTGGACTCCCGATGCTAAGTGCTATTCTTTAGATGGTGCCTGACAAAGTGTTATTTATAGAATAGCGCTTAATGCTCATTTTTTCAGTGCCCAAATTTGGTTTCCATTTACCGATTTTTGCCTTGTATGGCAAACGTGCAAACATAAAATTCTGAAAGTCACTTTTTAAATATGGAGATCCACACTAAGCAGAGATTTCAAGAGGGCATGCTTCAGGCATGATTTGGACATAGCTTGGACAGGACTAAAGTCACAGGGCATACAGCCTTGCACTTGGCTCTGGGCATGATTAGGTTTTCTTCAGCACTATAGCTACTTCGAGACCCAGAGGTCTATCTCAACAGGAAATCCAAATTATTCTCCACTCCACTTAGATGTGTTTGGATCAATGTTTATTTCCCTGGTAGCCTACAAAATTCCAATCAATAGAAAATACAGTGTTTCACTGCTCTCCAATATATTTCAGCCTCAGCCCCTCCCCTTCATTACATATCACAGTCTCTGTATACATGTGGTCAGCAGAGAAAATGTCTACCCCTTTAAAGTCTGGTCAGGCTTTCAATGTCTCACATGAACTTGATAGGTTTTAGATTTAGCTTCTAATAATCTTTCACTCTGCCCAGGAAATAGATCATACAATCTTTCACTCTACAGGGTCCACAAAATCCTGATTTCATCCATAACTCCTCAGACTTTGCAGCTTGGGGGTGTTGCAACTTAGCCCCCTCCCAACTATTCAGGTAAAAGACAAAATATAACAGCACTTCCCAAACTGCGGGTTTTCATCAGGATTTGGTTTCTGTGGTCTGGTCCTGCTCTCTTCTGCAGCAAAAGTGTCTTTAGGGCAGGTCTCCCCTTCCCTTTTCTCTCTCTGTCACTGCACAGCATTTAGGGGCCAATGCAGTAAGGTGTGCTAGACTTTGAGCATCAGTTTGCTTGGCTTTAGCACACAATTTTGTGAAAGCCCTATGTAAAAAAAAGCACTAGCTAGCTGCTAGCAAAGCCTAGTGCACACATCAGAATACTGCACATTTAAATCCATAGTAATGAGACTATTGGCTATTCAGTGCAGATGCACAAAAGTGTGCAGAAGATGAAAAAGATAAGTACAATGCCAGGGCTTTAATGCCGGTTCTGAAGAGGCATGAAAAGCTACCTAGATTCTTCTGCATTAGTGAGGATTTCCTGCCTTTTCCCCTCTTTGTCATTAGCAGGCAGCAATTAAAAAAAATTACTGCATGACCACTTACTGCCACTCATTTTGTAGGTGGCAAGGGCTCACGTGGTATTCCTGCAGTAACCACTTAGCATGTGCTAATGTAGATGTGCCCACTCTCCATTCCCTGTTATTCCCTTTAAAAAATTATTTTTTTAGTGTGTGGTTACTATGCTATTTTAAGCTGCCTTAAGTGCTCGTTAGCATCTCACACAGCTTAGTAAAAGGATCCCTAAGTTAAGTGCCCAAGGAGGTTATCTTAGAACATCTAAACATGTAATGAGTGCATTACACACGTATGCAATCTACTCATGTAAAAGGGGGATGTCATCAATGTGGGCTACCACTAAGGTGTTAACATGTCTTAGTGGTAGCCCACATTGATAACGTCCTCTCTTTACATGTGTAGATCACATACGTGTGTAATGGTCTCATAGCACAAACCCAAAAATTCTATATGTTGCTACTTAATTTATGTGCAGAAATCAAAGTGTATTCTATAACAATGCACATAACTTAGTTGGTTTACTATCTAATTAGCAATGTCAATTGGAGGTTAAGCAATTATCAGCATTAATTGGCTTTAATTACGATTTACGCACACAACTCGCTAAGTGTGTTCTGTAATGTGGTGCATGTAAATTCCAAGTTGCATAGTTGAAAAGGGGGCATGGTTATGGGCATGGAATGGGTGGGTTGTGGGCATTTCAAAAGTCTATGGATGTTGTTATAGAATACATCCGCTTTGCAACTAATACCTGCATTGAGATTTATGCCAAGTAAAACATGGCCTAAATGGAGGTGACTAAATATGGTTGCATGGAGAGGTGCTTGGCGTATTCTACATACCACATGGAAATTTAAGCCTATTATATAAAATTTAAGTGTACTTTACAGAATACACTTCGTGGATTTTTCAGGTGCCAAATAGTGAATCTAGCCCCAAAGTTCACAAAGCATAAAATGGAACCTGTACTCAGCACAAGTTAGTAAAATAGCACATATGAATGGAAGCCTACAATGAGAACTATGACCTTAAATGATGATTTTAGAAAGCCACTACAATGGAGATCCAAGTACCATACAGAGGTTCCAAGGGGATGTGGTTGGGAGAGATGGCAGCCAGTGTAGAGAGACAATGAGAAGGATTTTGAACAGAATTCTACTAGTGACTGGCAGTCAGTGTTGTTCAACCAACAAAGGAGTGACATGGAGGGGCATTTTCGAAAGAAAAGTCTGTCGGAATTTGGATGTTTTACAAAGACGTCCAAATTCGAAGGCGGGGAGAAGATAATTTTCTAAAAAGATGGACGTCCATATTTTGTGTTCAAAAATACCATGGACGTCCTTGGATTTGGACGTCTTTGATTTTCGGCCATTTTTGAAATGTTCCCAGGTACACATCTCACCATTGCTACCTTACCTTATGTGCTGAGCCCCCCAAAACCCACTACCCCCCAACTGTACACCACTACCATAGCCCTTATGGGTGATGGGGGCACTTATATGTGGGTACAGTGGGTTTCTGGTGGGTTTTGGAGGGCTCACAATTTCTTGCACAAGTGGAACAGGCAGTGGGGGGGATGGGCCTTGGTCCACCTGTCTGAAGTGCACTAATATACTCCAGGGACCTGCATGCTGCTATCATGGACCTGAATATGACATCTGAGGCTGACAAGTAATGTTCTTTATCACAATTTTTGGGGGTGGGAGGTGGTTAATGACCACAGGGGGAGTAAGGGGAGGTCATCTCTGATTCCCTCCAGTGGTCATCTGGTCATTTGGGGCACCTTTTTGTGCCTTATTCATAAGAAAAACAGGTCCAGTTCAAAACATCCAAGTTTTAGTGCTGGACGTTTGTGCTTTGTTCCATTATGGCTGAAAGACATCCAAGTCTTAGGAATGCCGAAGTCCCACCTTAAACATGCCTCCGATATTCCCCCTTGTGATTTGGATGTCCTTGCGAAGGACTTCCAAGAAAGACATCCAAAATGTGGTTTTGATTATACCGATTTGGACGTTTCTGTGAGATGGACATCCAAGTGCCGATTTATGTCGCTTTTTGGACGTCCATCTCTTTCAAAAATGAGCCTGATGGTCAAATTGATTTGCTTTATAAAACTGAGAATCTTGAACCCAGTCCAGCTACTGGGTTTGTAACTTTTAAGCAACTTTTGAAAGTGCATCTTTTTTTATGACGCTTTTGATAAAAACATTTCAGTTGGATTATTCTAAGCCATGTTTAGCTGTGAGCAGTAGGGTAAGGGATTATACACCGGGGCTGGGGACACATGATCTCAGCAGTTTGCCCACTTTTAACTTTTAACCCTGCTTTGATGGCTTTCCCTAAGTTGTTAATCAAATAAAATAACCTGAATCTGATGATTTTAATACCATATCCATGGTAATAGAATTGAACCACCACCACTAAAGAAAAAAAAACAAACAAGGCATAAAATAAACATTTTTGACGCAACTAATTTCTTAACCATTTCAAGATAACAATTTTGTTTGTGCATAATTATTTGCTCTTTCAGGAAAGAGCAAATTAGAAACTTGTCAGAAGAAGATGAAGGGCCTAAAGGAAGAAAATATTTTCCTCTTAGAAGAAGAGATGGATAAATAAATTATGTAACTTTCCTTTAAGTTGTACACTATTTGGGGATGAACACTGAAGCACCAGAAACAGAAATACAGCAGCAGGGGCATTTTTGAGGAATTGCTTATGAGTGATTATGGGACCAGTGAGAAGTACCAAAGACTCACAGAAGGAATTTCATCAATGCAGATTGAAAATGGGGATGACTTTAAATTAATCTCTTAGCTTCACCAAATAAGCAACCACTCTCAAATGTACATATTTATTACAATAATGGTCTTCTTAATCAAACAATTATAGTTGATGTTGCCTTGGAAGAATGACAGAGAAAGATATATCTCCCAGGTAACCATAAATATTACAATTAGTATTACCTGTACAAATTTCCTCATAATAACCTTCTGTTCCTTACCATAGTGTCATAGGTTACATGAAACCTGCATTATTTCTACTTTATCACAATTTGTGATTTCTATAGGAACAGGATTTATCTTTCTGCTGTAACTGCTTTCAATAACCTTTCTTGATAGAAAAAGCTACAGGTCACTGGTTTGTCAAGTGGTGATCAACACAGTAATGGCCAGTATTTGTATCCCCACAACACATCAGCACCTGGTGTCCTGATCATTTTGAGCCATGAAGTGGTTTTCAGAATTAGGTTGGCACTTGTGCAACACCTTATGTTCAATTAAATAATGGGAGAAGTGAACCAAGACAAAGTATGATGGAAAATGACATCAAAGAGGGAATAACAACCTATTAGTAATTTCATTTTAAAAACTGGTGCGGAATTCCTGTATCCGACAGCACCTCCACTTCTGGAGTCAGCAAAGAATATACTATGGGAAAAAAAAAAATCCTGAAAGAAAATTCCTCAGGTAGCTAATATATGAAAATTTGCAGTCAGATCTCGAAACATCTAGGAAGACAGAGTTGTAGCTTCAGTACTAAACAGTGTATTCAAGCACATAAGCCAGAGAGGTCAACAAATCCAACTTTAGAAACACAGCCCAAAATGAATTATGTCAAAGTGAATGTCAGGCAATTGCAGGTCCATCCAGCGGGACAATTGAAAAACTCTGATGTATTCAATGCAATTTTCCCCAAACTACTGACGCTACATTGAAAAAATACTAATACGTTCTTTAGCAGTCAGTTGTAACTCTTGATACTAATATTTATTTCTGTTTAGCAATTTCATGATTTAGCCTAAGATGGATAGAAAATAAGAAAAAAAAGGTAAGATTTTATTATTTATTTATTAAATTAGTCAGCAATAACAATAGTACCAAGCAAAAACATAAACAATTGCCAATCTCTGACAATAGCACATGAACTGTGAGCTGCAAAACCTTTGCAAGAATTCCAATCCCCATCCCCCTGCCATTGCCCAGCTCCCCTCCCCTACTGCTAATTTCTAACCATAGATATAAGTTGGTTTAAGGTTTGTTATGCCCCGCTACAATGTCCAGTTCTCTGCTTTTCCTCATTGAAAAAAAATGTTTCCAATTGCAGAGATCACCTGTTTTTCATGATAAGAATGCCTAAATTCTTCTAGGGGATACAAGCTTAGGTCCCAGAAGAGGGTAGTAAATAAATTGGGTTTTCTCTTATGTATATTCATGAGGTATATGCCCATATTTGTACATTTTGGTTATCCTAACAGCCAAACCTGTCTGTGATCCTAAAAGACTGAAGTTATTTCACCCTTTTCTTTCAAAAGAAATACGGTAGTTGTAAAAACAAAAAAAAAACACAATAATATAATCATTAATTTATCAGGAGGAAAAGATTTCAGATGTTAAAAGACACTGAACTTCTTGGGTCCGATATTCACAAGTATTTAACCAGGCAGGAACGGCTCCTGGCCAGTTAAACAGCATGTTAGCGCCTAACTACAGATATTCAGTGGAAGTTAAAATAGGCTGCAAAAGTAGGAGACTTATCTTTAACTGCTAAACACCTAACCAGATAGCACTGAATATTGGTTTAACTAGTTAAGTTGCCACGGTCAAAACTGAAACTGGATATTCAATGCCGGTTGCTGGAAATGGTCTGACATTGAATATCTAGATTTAACACCAGCAGCGGACAGCAAAAGCGCTACTCGCCTTGAGCTGAATAATGGGGGGGGGTGGGGGGGTGGGGGGGGTGAGTGTCTATTTTTTGGCTCCAAATTTCAGTCATAGGTCAAAAACCTTCAGTAATCCATTAGCAGCCCTTTTACAAAAGCTTAGTTTTCACTAATGGAATTATTGTGTGCTAATTGGTATAAAATGGGCTTCTTAGCATTTAGCGTCTGCTGTCAAACTACTCATTACTCTCTTTTTTTCTTTTTGTTAAAACAAACAGATCTGAACTTTAAATTGCACCTAAAAATCGGTGCTGGGAAAAACCCTGCTTAAGTGCTAATCTATAAGCCACTCCTAAAGTTAGGCTTGGTTTATAGAATAGCACTTAAGCACAGGAGTCACGCATAAATTTAGGCACATTCATTTGCACCAATGAAAACATGGTACAAATGTCCCCACTTAAATGTATGCGTGGAACCTCCTTATTCTATGTGCGACCATAAAGCATAAGTATTGTTCTATAAACCATGCCAAACGTTTGGCACAGCTTATAGAAAAATGCTTAAGAAGGATATTTTTGGCACCATATACTGAATATATCCCTTAGTGTGCAACTGCATGGGGGCATTAATGTGGGCAGTGCATGGCCATGTCATGGGTATTTCACCCAGTGATCCGTGAAATATAGAATAATATAGTTTGAGCATGTGGCGTAGTGAACTCAAGCGTGCCTACTAATGCCTGCCATGCAGCGGCGTACCAAGGGCGGGGCGGGTGCATGCCACTGGAAGGGTGCAGAAAGCAGCTGCACGCCTGTCGGCTTCGCTGTTTCCCTGCTCCCTCTGCCCCGGAACAGGTTTCTTCCTGTTCCGGGGCAGAGGGAGCAAGGGGCCAGCGGAGCCGAGAGTTGCACAGCTACTTCCAGCAGCCAAGAATGCACCCGGGGGGGGGGGGGGGGGGTGATGCGCCAGGGGTGGTGTCGTGCTGCACCCGGGGGGGGGGGGGGTGCGCAATCTGCCCCAGGTGGCAGCCGACCTAGGATCGTCACTGCTGCCATGCCTAGATTTTGATGCACCTTTGTCATCTTATGCCTGTATTCTATAACATCTTAGACATGCCTAAGCACCATTATAGAATTGGTAATGCATACAATTTTTTTTTGTGATATCTACTTTATGCACCACTTTTTATATAATTGCCATCAATTATAGGGGCACTTTTACAAAAGTGTAAGGGCCTACACGCATCCAGCACATGCCAAATCAGCATTACCGCCTGGCTACTGTGTGCCCTGGGTGGTAATTGTAAATTTGGCATATACCGAAAACACACATATTTTCTATTTTCTACTGCGTGGATCTTACCCGGCAGTAAATGGCAGTGGATGCGCGCTGCATGCCTACTGACCAGGTAGCGTATGAGACCTTACCGCTAAGTCAATGGGTGGCGGTAAGGTCTCAGTCCGAGAATGGATGCGTGCTGATTTTTATTTTGCCGCACAACTATATTCCAGCCCCTTGAAAAAAACCCTTTTTCCAGGATGCAGCAAAAACTGGCCTGGTGGGTGCTCAAAAGATGTGCTTGCACTGACGCAGGCCACTTTTTGCCGTGGCTTAGTAAAAAGGCCCCGTAATTTGTTGTGCCTTTCACAAACTCCTCCTTCCTGTTCTGACTTTTGTTGTATTGTGTGGTTTGTCTTTTTTGTTGTTTTTTTTTCTGAGTTACGGCAAGATACATAGGGGCCCTTTTACTATGCTGCGCTAAACAGTGACCTGCGCAATTACTAGTGCCTGTGTTTTCTATGAGCTGAGGCCACTTTTAGCAAAGACGTAAAATGGCTGCATTTTCCATTTGTTCAATTAATGGCCACATTCTAATTTTCCAATTAGTGCATATGTATTACTATATGAGCCGTACTGCTACCAATATTGCAGGCGGTAAGTGCTCACATGCTAGCCCCATGCTAATTGGCAGTATATGGTGATTTGTCTGCACGAATGGGCCCTTTTACAAAGCGGTGGTAAGCCCAGCGCGGGCTTACCCCACGCTAATCTGAAGCTACTGCTAACCAATGCGGACACCGGAGGTAGTTCCAGCCCCAGCGCTCGCCATTTCCCATGCTGGGGAAAATAGAGCTGCAATTTTTAGTATAGTGCTAACTCGATGGTAATTGGGCAGTGCTACACACTACTCAGTTACCGCCAAGTTAGCGCAGGAGCCCTTACTGCCATGACAATGGGTGGCGGTAAGAGCTTCCCCTCACATGGCTATGCAGTAAGAGCAATCTTACCGCATGAGCATGGCTATTTTCAGCCTTTTTTTTACCCACTGTGGTAAAAAGGGCAACAGTGCATGGCAAAAATGGCCCCCACCGATAGTGCAATGTCCTTTTACCGCAGCACGGTAAGGGGTCTACTAAATGATTAGCGAAGGGCACACCTACTCTCTGCCACCAAAAAAAAACCTCTCGCACTGAAAATATTTTATATTCTGTAGGGCAGGATTGGCACACGCTGATCCAAGAACTACCGGTAGTGACTTTTAGCGTGGTTCAAGTGTACAGTGCTGCGTACATCTAGTAGTGCTATAGAAATGCTAAGTAGTAGTAGTAGGGGTAAGCACACATTAGTGAGATAGTGGTATATCAAATACCACAAATGTAGAATAAATACATTTTAAATAATGCAGGTACACCGATTTGTTTTAATAATTAAGCCTGTTTTCAAAATGCTGCTCAAGCTCCCTGAAACCCAAGAAAAGTGTATGATACCTTTCCTGTGAGATAACTTCAGTTTCGAAAACAAGGGATAAAAATGCCTTTCCTATTTAAAATTCAAGAACATTATTAAACAAACTAATCACCGTTGTAAAGACAACATTTGTTTTTAAATTGCCTTCTTATTCTTAATGCCTTTGACTTTAAGGGTAAAATTATTGCCCTATAAAATTTCTAAGGAAGCTGACTAAAAGGTATTTTCAAAAAGTATTTTTATATGACTTTCAAGAAACTCAAACTAAAATATATTTGCTCAAACCCATTCAGACTGACTGAAGACATTTTTGTCTCCCCCACCATCTCTCCAAATGCAGATATGATATCTGGTTTATGCCCACTCATCAGAGCCTTTATAGTATAAGCGAGATTAGCATCTCTCTCTTGGGATATTCAACCGCCTCATCACAACCAATTTGTCACAATGATAGTCTAATTAAATGCATTATTCTTATAGAGAAAGACAGTGGATGCTTGAACAGTTTCTTTGAGTTAGGCACATAAACCCCTCTGTTCTCTAGTCTATACTCTCTATCTTTTTTTATAATAGCAGATCCCAAGGGAAGACTTGAGTTCTCATTTAGAATCAAATCAGAGACATGGATTCTGACTGACCGTTTTGAATTATTTTATTCACTATGTAGAATAGTCAGTTCAGGAAGCTATCATCTTGAATTTTCTCTTCCTGTTTCAGTATTCCACCTGCAGATCCTCCCCACTATGCAATAAAATCATCCTTGAGAGTAAAGGTCAAATTAGATCTAAAATGACCTTTTATTTGCTAATTTCTTTTATCCAGAGGATACAGTTTTCATTCGAGCATATCACAGGCTGCAGTTATGAGTAGATATGCACTGGAGTAAATCTCAATGAGATGAAGATGAATATCTACACAGCCAGTCCACATATCTTTTATTCAAAGCCTGAGACAAAAGTGAGGCCATAATAAACCTAGTGCTTATGTAAACTGGAGTATATCTGAAAATTCCTCAAATATCTACTGAACAAATATCAGGCTTTTATGTCATTTGGCTTCTCATTTCCTAAATTAAACAATTTCCAAATATGGCCTATAATGTCTTTATTCCAAACTCTCATATTTAAGTCTGTATTTAAGGTAGTACCCAGGGCATCAACAGTGTAATAGGAAGAGCCTCATGCACAAACTTGTGAAAATATGCATAGGTAATTACTCACTTTAGCAACATTTGGCTACAGGATGCTAATGAGCTCACAGCTGCCCACCCCCCTACCTGTTACACTTGTGGCGGTAAATATGAGCCCTTCAAAACCCACCAGAAACCCACTGTACCCATACGTAGGTGCCCCCTTCACCCCTTAGGGCTATGATAGTGGTGTACAATTGCGGGGAGTGGGTTTTGGGGGGCTCAGCACACAAGATAAGGGAGCTATGTTCCTGGGAGCAATTTCTGAAGTCCACTGCAATGCCCCCTAGGGTGTCCGGTTGGTGTCCTGGCATGTCAGGAGACCAGTGCACTACAAATGCTGGCTCCTCCCACGACCAAATGGCTTGGATTTGGTTGTTTCTGAGATGTGCGTCTTCGGTTTCCATTATCGCCGAAAATTGGGGACGACCATCTCTAAGGTCGACCTAAATTTCACAATTTGGGCGTCCCCGACTGTATTATCGAAACAAAAGATGGACGCCAATCTTGTTTTGATAATACGGGTTTCCATGTCCATTTGCCGGGACGTCCTGCGAGGACGTCCTCAGGAAAACTTGGGCGCCCCTTTCGATTATACCCCTCCACATCAACTGGATTATTGTAACACCATTTATCAAGGTTTAAGAATCACTGATCTCAAACATCTTCAATTTATTCAGAATATGACAATCAGACTCATAACGGGAACCTGTAAATGGGATTATATAACCCAGTTACTGACACAAGAACAACATCGACCAATAGCAGCTAGGATTCCATTTCAAATACTAACACTGGTCCACAAAATACAAACCTATAGTCATCCCTTATTCTTATCATGTCTTTTAGTCTCCTACCAACCTTCAAGAGCAATACTATCCCAGAAACAACATTGTTTAGTAGTTCCCTCTTTCAGTCAGATTCAATATGATTTTGCACATATGAGTCTCTACTAACTCTATGAAATCATTTACCACTTTTACCTCCATGTTGAATTTTCTCTGCCAAATTTCTAGAAGGGTATAAGATCTACTTAGGAAAACGTTCCAGGTATAGGCATTTGCAAATTTACTGTGGTATTTGCATCACTGAGGTGCCATAACTTAAAACTAATCTTTGTTTACATGAGTGAGCTATATGGAATTATAATTTTTATTTTTTTGAAGTTTACGATTATTTGATCCTGCTCTTGCTTTTTATTTATTATTTTTGCCAATTTTTACTTATCTGCACACTTATGCATGTATATGTCAGTCACGTCACATAAGTGCAAGCAGAGTACCTACATGCTAGTCTGCAATTACATGCTTAAATTACATGGCATGTTTTTTGCTACGGATGGGCAGCCAGAAAATTCTTGTTTAATCTTGATTCCCATTTATTTTCTGGGAATATTCATTTTGACCATTTCTCTTGGGCATCTTTTTCATCTCAGGAGCTAAGTCATTGAGGGGTCCTTACTAAGCCGTGGTAAAAAGCGGTCTGCAATAGTGTGGGCACATGTTTTTGGCATGTGCTGGGCCTTTTTTTTTTTTTACCACAGTTGGGAAAAAAGGCTTTTTTCAATTGGGGCAGTAAATGGCCATGCACTAGAATTAAAGGTAGTGTGCAACAATTTACTGCCTAAGCCCTTACCACCACCCATTGACCTAGCAATAAGGGCTCACACACTACATGCACAATACACATACAGAATGTGGCAATGTGGCCAATTATCGCTGGGAATACCGCGGGGAAACAGTGCGTGACAACTTCGACATTACCACTGGGTGGGCACCCTAACCGGGCGGTAGTGTCAATTTGGCACACACTACATGCATGGTAGACCTAATGCCACTTTGTAAAGGGGCCCCTGAGTGCATCCCATTCCTGATAGCATGCAGATGTGCAGTGTTTGCACATACTCAGTGGCACACTATCAGAAAAGCACGCATACTGTTTTAGAAAAAGTGTGCCATCTTTCAAAAGAGTATCACTATGAGAAACATAAACTCCATAGAATACAAGCACATAGTTTCGCCTTCCTCAGAATAGGTGTAAATTTGTGCAAGGGCCTTTGCACAACATTGTAGATTAAGGTATATAGAGGTATCATGGTTGTTTTTATTCACTAGGCATAAAGCAGGCATGTTTTTGAAAAAAAATTTTTTTAGTATCCTGTTATAAAATGACCCCCTTTATGAGCTGAGTATACAATGGAAAATATTAGCACATACCTAATAGCTGTAAATGTTCCCCTCTCTAATTAAAACATGTATCCTAGAATCACTGTGACCCATACATGTATTTGGTGCAAATAAAGTTACTTCAATCAATCCTCGGCTGACGAGACTTCTTGGTCCACCCCTACTTCTTGGCTTTGACTGTTGTTATATATGTAGGGGTTTTGTACCCTGACCTGCAGTGCCGTAGCGAGGGCGGCTGACACCCGGGGCGGGTCGCCCCCGGGTGCAGCATGGCGCACCCGCCCCTCGGCGTGCGCACCCTCCCCTCAGAGTGCATTCTTACATGCATTGAGAAGCGAGGAGCGGGTGGGAG
The DNA here is from genome assembly GCF_901765095.1 of Microcaecilia unicolor. NCBI lineage: Eukaryota > Metazoa > Chordata > Amphibia > Gymnophiona > Siphonopidae > Microcaecilia > Microcaecilia unicolor. The sequence continues at coordinate 63,214,192 of NC_044037.1, read as the reverse complement.
GGCCGATCCGCCCCCGAGTGCACGTCACTGGGAGCTGCGTCAGATCCGCTGGTTCCCTGCTCTCTCTGCCCTGGAACAGGAAGTAAACTGTTCCGGGGCAGCGGTAGCAGGGACCCAGCGGAGCCGATACCCCCCCCCAGCGGCGTGCACCCATGGCGGACCGCCCCACCGCCCCCCTTCCTACACCACTGCTGATCTGTGGGTTGCTGTTTTGGAGGATTTCAATCACTAGAGCTAGGCAGGTTCCCTGGAGTCCTGAGGAGCTTGTCTGTCCCTCACTATTGAAAATGTGAAACTAAAACAGCACCACCCACTGAAAGCACTGTAGGTAGAGGACTCCCATTCAGCTTAGAGGGAACCGTGTCTAGAATACTTATTTCTACAGTGTTTAAATAAATGTATCCTTGTTTTCTGATCCCATACAACACAATGGTGAAAAGGGGAATTTCCCCAAGTAGAGATAAGGCTTTACTGCTCATAGAATCAAGTTACCATGACTGCACAATTGAAAATTACCATGCTAAAACTTATAACGAGTGTGACTCAGATCATTCACACACTATCCAGCAATCATGATACTTCCCATTAGCAAATGTTACTTTACTAGTATTATCTAATATTAGCAAGTTAATTGTATGTTTCTTCCCATTATAGTAGAAAGCAGGGAAGCATTTTAGCTGTACAAGGCTGCAAAGTAAAAGGGAAAATAGATCTTATTCAATTGGCCTCATTCTCACTGAAAATTCAGTGTCATTTATTTATAAAAAAAAATACCCATAATCAACGTCAGTTTGGGAGGAACAAAAGAAAAAGGTTCAATTGCATCCAAATTATAAAAAAAAGGTAAGAAATTTTCATAAGCTTTTTAGAAATGCACATTCTGCTTTGTGTGATTATATACTTTTTTCATTTACATATCATCAAACAATGCCATTAAGCATAGAACTGTGCACTATTTTTCATGAAATTAAAATGAGGCATATGTGGTTTCCAAACATCATTACAGTAAATCAAGAAGTTATGTAGACTGGCAATGTTTATACCTATGCCTCTAGATGCTATATAGGGCGACTAAATTTTAATGTGTAAATTAATTAATGAGCCAATCAGCATCAATTATTGGCTACTAAGAACCGGTTATTGATGTTAATTGGCCTTAATTGGGATTTATACGGGTATCGTATTCCACAATTATGCATGTGGAAATCTTATAGCTCATAATTTCAAGGGGGCATAGCCAGGGGTGTTTCAGGGGTGTTCCCAGAATTTATACACATTGTTACAGAATAGACCCGATCGGTGCCTAACTTAGGTGATGACATTTATGCAATTGCCGGCACCTTAAGTTAGTCACTGTTAGTGGGGTTCCTCAGGGGTCTGTGCTAGGAGCGCTGCTTTTTAATATATTTATAAATGATTTAGAGATGGGAGTAACTAGTGAGGTAATTAAATTTGCTGATGACACAAAGTTATTCAAAGTCGTTAATTCGCGAGAGGATTGTGAAAAATTACAAGAGGACCTTACGAGACTGGGAGACTGGGTGGCTAAATGGCAGATGACGTTTAATGTGAGCAAGTGCAAGGTGATGCATGTGGGAAAAAAGAACCCGAATTATAGCTACGTCATGCAAGGTTCCACGTTAGGACTTAAGGACCAAGAAAGGGATCTGGGTGTCATCGTGGATAATACACTGAAACCTTCTGCTCAGTGTGCTGCTGCGGCTAGGAAAGCGAATAGAATGTTGGGTATTATTAGGAAAGGTATGAAAAACAGATGTGAAGATGTTATAATGCCATTGTATCGCTCCATGGTGCGACCGCACCTTGAGTATTGTGTTCAATTCTCATCACCGCATCTCAAGAAAGCTATAGTAGAATTGGAAAAGGTGCAGCGAAGGGCGACTAAAACGATAGGGGGTGATGAGACGACTTCCCTATGAAGAAAGACTAAGGAGGCTAGGGCTTTTCAGCTTGGAAAAGAGACAGCTGAGGGGAGACATGATAGAGGTATATGAAATAATGAGTGGAGTGGAACAGGTAGATGTGAAGCATCTGTTCACGCTTTCCAAAAATACTAGGGGGCATGCGATGAAACTACAGTGTAGCAAATTTAAAACAAATCGGAGAAAATATTTCTTCACCCAACGCATAATTAAACTCTGGAATTCGTTGCCGGAGAACGTGGTGAAGGCGGTTAGCTTGGCAGAGTTTAAAAAGGGGTTAGACGGTTTTTCTAAAAGACAAGTCCATAAACCACTACTAAATGGACTTGGGAAAAATCCACAATTCCAGGAATAACATGTATAGAATGTTTGTACGTTTGGGAAGCTCACCAGGTACCCTTGGCCTGGATTGGCCACTGTCATGGACAGGATGCTGGGCTCGATGGACCCTTGGTCTTTTCCCAGTGTGGCATTACTTATGTACTTATGTTTATGTACTGGGCTTCTATTTTAGAAAGAGTGAGGATCCCTTATAGAATATCACTCAGCGCTTACATTTTATGGCGCCAGTTTCTCAGCACCATTTCTAGAATCTAGTCCAAAATGGATAACAACAGAAGTGTCATAATGGGTCGGGGTCAATGGTCCCTTGAGCTCAACATCTGTCTCCAACAGTGAATACTCTGGATTACTCGGAAGTACCCAATAGTTCCAAGAATCAGTAAGTAGCAATCTCCAAATCTACCTGGCCAATAACTATTAATAGGCCTGTCCTCCAGAAACTTCTCCACATTTTTTTAAAATCCAACTATTTTTTTCAGTCTAGACAATATCATCTAGCCATAAATTCCATAACGAGTTACGTATTTGCTGAATAAATACTTTGTAAAATTTTCTTTTGAACCTGCAACCATTTAATTTCATGGCACATCCTTCATACCTATAATTTGAAAGTCTACATTATTGTCCTTCCATTTAATGGAATGCCCCTAATGCATTATTTGAAAGGGTAAATAACTGTTCAGTGTTACTCATGACTATATAAAACATCGTCTAGCATATGAGGGCGGGACCAGAGCTTGAGAGACAGAAGGGAAGGCGCACCGAGTGAAGAACACGCTTTTCGTTGCTGCTGCCACTGCCGATGCTGCCTTAACCCGGTATGCTTTTTAAATTTCAGAGGAGGGGGGCCATGGTGCTGGGAGGGAAGGAGTGAGGACGGCGGGCGGCCTGATGCTTGTTTGGTTGGAAGAGGGAGGGAGTGAGGGCGGGCGGCCAGGTGCTTGGTGGGAAGGAGGGAGGCTGGCCTGGTACTCGGAGGGAGGGAGAGTGGGCGGACCGGTGACGGCACGCGTGCCATAGGTTCGCCATCACTGGCATAGACCATAGAAGTCTACCTGGTTGTTGACATAGCCCCTGAAAAGCTCCACTCTAGCCCATCCAAGACTATTCAGCCTTGATCAGAGCACAGACCGTAGAAGTCTACCCAGCAGCGGCTTTCCTACCTAATCTCCCCTAAGCTTCTTTAGATCCAATCCTTCTAAATAGGATTCCGTTGTGTTTGTCTCACGCCTTTTTGAATTCTGTTAGTTTTCATCTCTGTTTTGCTCCCCCCCCCCCCCCCCCCCCAACACACACACACAAAGTTGTTTCAGGCTTGTTTGCTCTTTAGCATTTCTTCTCTGAGCTAGTACAAAAAGGATTGTAATCTATCCAATTCATTTCTGTTCTTTTAGATTAAGTACGTACCCATTCTGTACAATTTGATTTTGGTATTATAATACATTTAAATTTGTCAAGATTGGTTATTTGATTTTTATTACTTTTTATTACATTTTCATTATAATTCTTGTTCAAATATTAATGAAATGCCAAAATTGAAACACTATCCTTGAAATGAGTTTAGGATCACATAATCAAAATGAAATGCATAGTTTATTATTTTGCTGTAATGATGATATGAGCACCTTGGCATCTTATAACAGAGTACAGTAACTAAAGTGTCTTAGAACTGAAGCTGTGATTTCCTACACATTTCTTCACTGATATAAGGAATGTTGTATTGCAAGAAAATGGGTTTACTTTCATTATTTGGAGAAACATACATTTGTAGAAGATATTCTTTAATTACTGTAAATGCCAAGGATTATCCAAGGGAATTAAGGATAGAGATACAAATTTCTTCAAATGTCACAGATCTAATGGGTTATAAGAAAAATGATAATATATCACAATATAAAAAAGCTCATTTTAGATAGAAGGTAAAGTGGTGTGGTAGCCAGGTTAATCCACCTTTATAGGTAATAAATAGAAATGAAACAAAACAAAGAAAAAAACATAGCAACATAGTAAATGATTGCAGATAAAGACCTGAAAAGTTTGTCCAATCTGTTCATCTACATGATTAAATCAACAATGAATGTGATATAAAATACTTGATCATGATCTTTCTTTGGCATTTCTGGAACATGAACTGTAGAAGTCCGCCTGGAACTGTCCTTATGTTCCAACTACTTGAGTTGCCTTCAAAGCCCACTCCAGCCTATCCACATCTGCATTGTCATTTGCAGAACACAGACCATGAAAGTCTGCCCAGCACTGTCCTCACACTCCAGCTACTGGAGTTGCTGTTGAAGCCCTCTCCAGCCCATCCTAAACTGAATTGCCATATATGGGACATAGACTGTACAAGTCTGCCTGGCACTGGCCTTAGCTTTAAAATACCATCCATTTTCTAATTAGAGATCTTCTGTATTCATCTCACACCTTTTTGAATTCCGTCACCAATTTTGTCTCTACCATTTCCCGTGGGAGGGCATTCCAGGTTTTGACCAACCTCTCAATGAAAAATAATTTCCTGACATTACTCCTAAGTCTACCACACCACAACCTCAATTCATATCCCCTAGTTTTACCATTTCCCCTTTTCTGTAAAAGATTTGTTTCTATAGTAATACCTTTCAATTATTTAAGCATCTGTATCATATTTCCCCTGTCCCTTCTTTCCTCTAGGGTATGCAGTCTTTTCTCATACATGTTTTGGCACAAGCCCCAATATATTTTTGTCACCTTCCTCTGGCCTGCCTCAAGTCTTTTTAAACCCTTAGCAAGATATGGCTTCCAAAACTGAATACAATACTCCAAGTAGGGCCTTACCAATATAACTTGTACTAAAATACAAGCTAACAACCATGATGGGACTTCAACCCTTAATCATCTGATCCAACATCAGATGTCATATCTACTAGATCACACAGAAAATAAGATAAATCAATCAATAAATAATAATAAAAATAAAAAGTTATAACAAATATTCACCAATAATATACCATTTTATTTGATTAACTTAATACATTTTTAGATTAGCTTCTGAAGGCAATACCTTCTTCAAATCAGAAATGAACAACTGTTGGCAAATGTCAGAAAATCATTCCAATGACAATCTCAAAGGGAAAGGTGGGGGGGGGGGGGGGAGTGTGAAACAGGGAGAGATGGATGTGTCATCAGAAGGTGACAAAGCAGTATAATTTTATGGTTTATAATGTGATAGGAAAATCAGATCTTTGTTAAGTTCTGTCTGGTGGATGTCAAAATATTTCACCATTTTAACTTGAAAGATCTTATGTTTTAAAACAATTCAGGAAGTTAAAATGATGAAATATTTTGAAACTCACCAGACAGGACTTTACGATCTGGGTTTCCTATCACAATTTAAACCATACAATTATACTGATTTGATACCGTCTGATCACCCATCCATCTTTCCATGTCTCTCCCCCACCCAACTCTCCCGTTTCTCACCTTACTCACCCTTACCCTCTTCCTGTGAAATTGTCATTGGAATGCTCTTATGTTCACTTATAATGAAAAGTTTCAGTTTGAACACAGAGCACAGGGTGTTTGCTCACTAAAAAGTTAAAAGCTGTGGAGTAGTTCAATGATTGAGAAGCTCATTTCACCCTTAGATGCTTCAATCGCTTTGGCGGAGCCTCATATGGGTGAGTTTATACTCTGAGATCACTCCACACACACACACACACACACACACACTAATTATTGTTACTATTCTTTAAGAAGTTAGAGTGTGGATTTAATCCAATTTAAAGTAACAGCTATTCTTTCATCCTGTCCCCTACCGTTTAGACCCTGGTTAGTGAGTTACACACTTATATATTCTGACATCTGCCAACATTTGTTCATTTCTGATTTGAAGAAGAAGGTATTGCCTTTGAAAGCTAATCAAAAGATTTATTGGTAGTAAAATAAAAAAGGTATCTTATTTTCTTTTCTTTTTTTTCTATTTATTATTAGATATAATGTAAACATTGGAATTGATACATCCAGAATGGGACGTAGAAAAAATAATTCATACCTGATAATTTTCTTTCCTTTAGACCCAGAAGATTAGTCCATACTTGTGGGTTCTGCCCATCTACCATCAGGTGGAGATAGAAAGCAAATTAGAACTTTGCCACATAAGGCTACTGGGCACTAGGCTCCATTCGGTATTCAAATAGCCAAGCAGTAAGAAGTTAATGGAAAGAAGTATAACTGCTGCCTCTTTATCAAATTTTTCTAAAATTGGAAGAACAAGCAACAGTATCCTAACAGCAGTTTACCTCTAAAAGGTAGATTGTTAAATGTGACTTGGAAGCCACATCAGTTGTCCCCATGCTCAAGAGTCTCTAAAAAGAACACTGAGCTCAGGTAGGCAAACAAAGAATGAGATTGCTAAAGAGGAATGAAGGCAGATGAGTAAAACATGTGATGCATTATACTCACGTATTTTAAATGGGATGCAACAAGAGATAGGGAGACAATGTTCACTGGTCAGATGGGAAGTAACGGGGTAATCTTTTTTCACAACATAGAGAAGCTTTATTGCAGTATTTTGGACTAACTGTAATCTTAAAATATGGGAGAGACTGAGACCCTGTAAAATGAATTACAGTAGTCTAGGCAGGAGAGTACTAAAGAATGTAAAATGATGCATGTGATTTTAAATCCTAAAGGGGACACGCAGGCTATGTGTCCCCTTTTGGATTTTAGGTAGAAGGTAAAGTGGTGTGGTAGCCAGGTTAATCCACCTTTAAAGGTAATAAATAGAAACGAAACAAAACAAAGAAAAAAACATAGCAACATAGTAAATGATTGCAGATAAAGACCTGAACAGTTTGTCTAATCTGTTCAACTACATGATTACCTCAAAAGGTCTCACACAGTGAAATGCATCTAGTCAGTTAAGGAGAAAAAGGTCTCATCCATCTGTGGCATCCAACAATTTTTCTAATGCACACAGTGAAAAAAAGTAATCATTGACTGAAAAAAAACCCAAAAGAACTTACAACACGGGCATTCGGCATTCACTCAGTCACCCCCTTCTATCCAAACACCACACCAGAAGCCAATTTCTTTAACAAATGTGGATTTATTTAGGCCGCAGCCAGGTCCGCAAAAATTTATTTATTGTAAACCTTCACATAAACAATCATTGGTAAACATCATTGATAAACATCTCCCTCCGAGTACACAGCCCTTCTTGCTTATATTACTACAGGCTGTGCCGTCCAAGCACCCTGTTCCTCCTCAGTGCTGTCTGCTATAGCACGCTGTCCAATCAAATGCATCCCGTACAAGGTTGCATTTACCACTTTAACCAGGCTGTGCCGTCCAAGCACCCTGTTCCTCCTCAGTGCTGTCTGCTATAGCACGCTGTGCAATCAAATGCATCCCGTACAAGGATGCATTTACCACTTTAACCAAAGCTATTGGCCCCCTGGCCGTCCAAGCCAGGAGACTAGCCATGTCCATCTTGTTCTGTAATCCTGCCCGCATGCAGGCATAACATTTTGCTCAGTATTGTAACTTGCAACAGGTCATTAACATATACATAGTAACTCAGTTTGCCATATTATCCGCTGAGGTGCTGTGTACTCGTCGCTAATGTTACCTAAGTTCCATAGCTTCTCTGCTTGCTGCAATCCAAATGGCGCTGTGTTTCCCTTCACAGCCCTTCTTCACCCCTCCTCCCTACCCGCCCCTTTTCCCATCACCCTTCAATCTCTTAATCTCCCTATCCACTCCCACTCCTCCCTCCCTCTCCTCCCCACCCCAGATTCTTCCTGAGCCTTCAGCCCGGTTGTAATCGGCTCCCCTTTAAGGGTGAGCCTTTCCATTTTCCGTTTAAAAAATATATATTTTTGAATTATTTTTATGCATCAAAAACTCAGAAAAAGAACTTCTCAGTTAATTGTCCTTTCAATAAGTCAATGTATTACAAATATGAGAAAATAAATTGAACTTATCTTTAGCTCATCCATCCAATTACATATTCAATGGTAGGTTTGTGAGTGAGGCAGAAAGAAGTTTGCTCTCCAGCATCATAGAATGCTTTGGAACCTTGAAGTTTTGCGGTGTGTTTCCCTGAGGAAGCAGTGCGAAACAGGATCATTGGGATTGCACTTCACAAAAATCCAAGCTGGAACCTACCATTACTACTCTACCTATGAAAAGTTATTCTCTTATTATACTTCATCTATGTACATCCCTATGCACAAGCCGGAAACAGGAAATACATCAGAATAAAGAAGGCGGGACACTGAGAGGGAAGGGAAGGCTGGAGGCGAACCGAGCCTGCTGCTTTCAGGGCCGCTGCACGACTTGAGGTAAAATAAAATATTTAAAGGCAGGGTGGCAGCTGGAAGGAAAGGAAGGCTATCGGGGAGCTGAGGGCGGGCAGGTGAGCCGGCGCTAGGAGTCTGTGACCCTGCAGCTTGCGGGGTGGGGGGAGGAAAGGCAAGCCGGCTCGCACTCCAAGCACAACCAGCTTGAAAGATGCCAAAAAATTTAACAACCAGCTCTTGTGAGCCAGTGCGAGCTGGCTCCAGCACACCACTGGTTAGACACCAGATCTGCACCCAATGCTATTCTATACAGGGCACACTCCTTTTACAAAATAGCGCTTAGGACTAGATTCTATATATCACACCTAAAAAATCAGTGACAAAATGAAATTTGCCTACACGTATTCTATAAAGTATACCTTAATTTAGGTATACTTTATAGACTAGGCATGCTATATAGAATACACCGAGTGCTGCTCCACATGATTAAGTGTAGTCACAGGCAGTTAACTAACATTTGAATTATGCATGGACTGGTGTATTCTATAACTCCGTACATAGATTTTAGAAATGTCCATGACCTTCCCATTCTTTGCCCATAGCCATGCCCACTTTCCAGAAACTAAGGGCCCTGTTTACTAAGGTGCGCTATTATTTTTAGTGCGTGCACAAAACTAGCATGTGCTGTGTAGGCGCCAATAGGAATATTGTGGGCGCCTACACAGTTAGCGCGCGCTAAAAGCACTTACGTGCCTCTAGCGCAGCTTAGTAAACAGGGCCATCAGAATTTACATGTACCATGTTACAGAATATACTTAGACAGTTCTGTGTATAAATTCTATTTAATTCCAACTAGTGCTGATAATTGGTTGTTAACATCCAATTATCAATGCTGAGTAGCTTGTTAACCAATAGCTGATGCACATTGTTATGGAATATGCTTCAATGTCCAAGTGGAAATCTCAGTGAGATATATAGAATCCCAGGCTTAGTGAATAATTTTTTGGCCGCTGAATTTTCATTGCCATTTATTGAATTCCTAACAATTGTAGGTGGGGAGTTAGAAATTGGGACTACTGATATGATGGACTATTTTACAGCACAGCAAATCATTTTAGCACAGGGGTCTCATTGCATAAAATGAGACCCTGTGCTAAAACAACCAATTGTAATGGTAGCCCACATTGATAACATCCCACCTTAGTATATGCTAATGCACTAGTGCACTATAATAAGGTCCTAGGTTGAAGAGATGATCTAAATTGTTATAATTTATAAAGAACAGTAATTCTGAAATGAGACATAGTTCATAAAAATCACTGAAAATGTTATTTTCTAATAGTTAATAGAGGCAGCAATCTGTGGGAACTACAGGTCCATGGGATATGATACAGGCAGCAGTTTTTCCCTGCTGTTTGTTTTACTGCCTGTAATTTCTGATTCTGTCACAATCTTTTATATGATAATTTCTGTTATTCTCAGCTTTTCACTGATATTCATTATTTGTTTGATAAATGGTTCCCAAAATAGCATGACTTACACTGTCATATGCGTTAAGCTAATGACCATTACAGATCTGCCAAGCAACCTGAAACAAAACATGCTAATAATTTTCAGTGAAGCCACAAAGGAAATTTGTTACTGGCTGCAGTAAATCCATAGATTTATCATAGTTGGCTGACACCTTAAAGCAGATGGTACTACAGAGACAACTTGGTGCCTTATGAATATATCCTAGGATGAAAGTTTAACTGGATGAGACCCAGACACTTGCTGTCCCAAAGGAGATTAACAGGGAGAATTACTGAAACATTAATAAATGATAAAAAATGACTTACTGAACTCTTTTTCTAAGGCACTTGTATTTCCAGCTGAGTCACTGAATGAAAACTGAAAGTTCAATGGGAAAAATAGGTCATTTTTATCAAAAGCTGCTTTGACCAGTTTTGCAGGCATAGTGGCGATGATTTTAAAACATAGTCTAAATGGTGTAGGATGGTATTACCTATTCAGAAACCTTTCTATATCTAACCCTGCTATAGTATCATTTTCAAATGCATTTTCATTGATAAAACAGCACATGAAGGACAATTCTATAAAAAGGTGCCTATATTTAGATGACTAGAGAATGTTGTTAGAAGCCTATTCTATAAAAGAAAGTAGGGGTCTACTTTCCATTATAGAAGTGAATCAATTTTTTACCCATTCCAAAAATACAAAGGACATTACATGGAAATACTTTTAAAACAAATAGGAGGAATGTTTTCACTCAATGAATAGGTAATTCCTAGAAATCTTTGCTGGAGGATGTAGTAACAGCGGTTAGCATATCTGGGTTTCAAAAAAAAGGTTTGGACAAGTTCCTGGAGGAAAAGTCCATAGTCTGCTATTAATACAGACACGGGGAAGCTACTGCTTACCATGGGATTGGTAGAATGGAATGTTGCCAGTACTTGAGTTTCTTGTGCTTGTGACAAGGCATCCAACCCCGCCGAGCGAGGATCTCTCCGTCTGCTGAAAAAGCATGGGACTTTGGCATTGATGCTTGTCGCCATTAGATCCATCACAGGCTTGCCCCACTTGGCACATATCTGCAGGAATACTTCGTCTGCAAGTTCCCACTCCGCTGGATCGATCTGATGCCTGCTTAGATAATCGGCTTGCACGTTGCTCTGACCTGCAATGTGAGCTGCCGACAGAAACTGTAGATGCAGCTCGGCCCAGTGGCAAATTTGATCGGCCTGCGCGGCTAGAGCTCTGCACTGAGTGCCGCCTTGTCGATTTATGTAGGCCACTGCTGTAGTGTTGTCCGACATCACTCTGACAGCCAATCCTTCCAGGGTCACTTGAAAAGCCAGAAATGCCTGAAACACCGCTTTCAACTCTAGGTGGTTGATGGACCACTCCGACTCCTCGGGTGTCCATAGACCCTGGGCATGCTTCCCCTTGCAATGTGCGCCCCAGCCTTTCAGGCTGGCATCTGTCACCACTAGGCACCAATCGGGGAGCGCCAGCAGCACTCCTCGCCGCAGCATGCTGTCTGAGAGCCACCACTCCATACTGAGTCGGGCCGCAGGGAGCCAAGAGAGTCTGCATTGATAATCCAGAGATACTGGAGACCATCTTTGGAGTAGAGCATACTGTAGAGGTCTCAGGTGCGCTCTCGCCCAGGGCACCAGTTCCATGGTGGCCGTCATCGATCCAAGCAGCTGGACAATGTCCCAAGCTTGTGAGCGGGGCATCCTCAGGAGCAGACGGACCTGATTCTGAAGCTTGCACCGCCTTTGCTCGGGTAGGTACACATACCCCGAGGCTGTGTCGAACCTGGCCCCCAAATATTCTAGAGACTGCGAGGGGGTCAGGTGACTTTTGGCCAAATTGACGTCCCAGCCCAGAGATTGAAGTACTGAGACCACTCTGGCTGTTACATGCTGACTCTCTGCAGCAGAGTTTGCTCGAATGAGCCAGTCATCCAGGTACGGGTGAACCCGAATACCCTCTCGCCTTAGAAAGGCAGCTACTACCACCATAACCTTCGAAAAGGTGCGGGGAGCTGTGGCGAGGCCAAAAGGCAAGGCCATGAACTGGAAATGCTTTCCCATCACGGCAAACCTCAGAAACTTCTGGTGCGGGGGCCAAATTGGTATGTGCAAGTAAGCTTCTTTCAGGTCCACAGACGTGAGAAACTCTCCTGGCTGTACCGCCGCAATGACGGAGCGCAGGGTTTCCATGTGAAAATGCCGCACTCTCAGGGACTTGTTTAATTCTTGTAAGTCCAGAATAGGGCGAAAAGACCCTCCTTTTCGTGGCACCACAAAGTAGATGGAGTAGCGGCTGCAGCCGTGTTCGGCGGGAGGTACCGGGGACACGGCCCCTATCTGAATCAGACCTTGTAAAATCTCCTCTACCGCCGCCCGTTTGGCGGCAGAACCGCATCAGGACTCCACAAACACGTCTCTTACAGGGGCATTGAATTCTATTCTGAAACCGTCTCTGATCAGGTCCAAGACCCACTGATCTGAGGAAATGTTAGCCCACTCCTCGGCAAAGAGGGAAAGACGTCTTCCGATGACAGGACTCGAGGAGAGGGCCGGCGCACCATCATTGAGAGGGTCGCCCCTGAACTCCAGGCCTTGAGCCAGTGGCTGTGGAACGTTTGTCCGAGCGAAAGGAGTTCCTCTGCTGAAAACGGGCACGAGAAGTGAGCCCAGCAGAACGCCCCGGGCGGTACCTTCGAGCTTCACGGAAGCGAGGTCTGTAAGAGGAGTGGACCGCCGCACCCTTAGAGGAAGGCCGAGGCCTATCTTCGGGAAAGCGCTGGGGTTTAGCCTCACCCAGGTCCTTCACAATTTTCTCCAACTCCTCACCAAACAGGAGAAGGCCTTGAAAGGGCAACTTCACCAACCTTTGCTTAGAGGCCATGTCCACCGCCCAATGCTGTAGCCAAATGCCATGTGTTTAGCCGAAGCTCTGACAATATCAGAAAGGGCGTCAGCAAGAAAGGACAAGGCCGACTCCATCCGCGGAGCCACATCTGAAAAGGGCTCCGCTCCATCACCGGGCTGTTCCACTGCCTGTTGCAACCAAGCCAGGCAGGCTCTAGCAGCATAACAACTGCATGCAGACGCCCGAATAGTGAGACCTGCAATTTCAAATGACCGTTTAAGTGCTGATTCCAGTCTACGGTCTTGAATATCCTTCAGGCCAACACCTCCTTCAACAGGGAGGGTAGTTCTCTTTGTCACAGCTGTGACTAGGGCATCCACTTTAGGCATAGCAAAGCGAGCCATATGCTCCTCACTCAGAGGGTATAATTGCCCCATAGCCCTGGAAACTTTCAAAGGTCCCTTGGGGTCAGCCCATTGAGCTGAAATGAGCTCTTGGATGGAGTCATGCAAAGGAAAGGCTCGAGCAGGCTTTTTGGTACTAGCCATCCTAGGATTCACAGAGGAGGCTGTGCCACTGGCAGGGTCCTCAATAGAGAGAGCCTGCAGGGCATCAGAAATAAGCGCTGGCAGCTCATCACGGTGGAAAATCCTCACCACGGTGGAAAATCCTCACCACGGAGGGATCGTCCAGATCCTGAGTCACTTCTGCACCAGACTCTGGCTCCTCAGACCATAAAGGCCTGCCAGAGTCCTCTGAATCCTCACAGCCCGACCACGTGGAGGGGGGGGGGTGGAATGGAGGTGCAGCACTCTCTGAAGGGGAAAGAGCCCTTCTGCGCTTCATATTCTGCCAATTATCAGGGAATAACGCCTCAGAGGGCATACCCAGGCTAGAATCCACCGTGGGGAGGGGGGGGGTGCATTAGAAGAGGCCCCTGCAGGGCTTTGTGGGAGAGCTCTTTTAAGCATGTATGCTTTATGCATTAATAAGACAAAATCAGGGGAGAAAAACTCACCCTGGGCACCCGGATCTCTGCTGGGGCTAGTAGCTCTCATATCAGCCTCACTCCGAGGCCTCCTCCCCCGGGCTCAGGACTCTCCGTCTCAGCGGAGGTCGCGCCATGTGGTAAATTCAAAATGGCGTCCGCTGCCAGCTCAGAGCGTGAAGAATCATCGTTCGCCATGCTCGGGCCAGCTCTAATGTCTGTACAGCACGATTTACAGAGCCCCGCTGCTGATCTGCGCTTGCCACACTTGGAACAGCGCTTTACTGTCTCCACAGCCATCGCCGAAAACGGCGGTAAAATTCAAAATGGTGGTTCGCGCAAAATCGTCCCGATCGCAGGCCCAGCCCGGAGGAGTCAGAAAACACTCTTACCTCACTGGACCGAGTATCACAGCTCCGGTCTCACAGAAAAAGGAAAGGTAAAACCTCTGTTCCTTTTTTTTTTTTTAACGCTGTGAGGAAAGCAGAGGTAAATAGAACTCCGGAGGCTCAGGTGAGTGGGAAAGGCAGGGAAAGGGCGAACCTATGTGCCTTTAAAGTGAAGCTGCTATAGCCTCCAACACCCCTGCTAACAACTGGCAAAAGCACAGGAGCAACCTCCAGGCAGATTTTAGATGGAGCTCGGAGAAGCAGCAGCCACTCTGCTAGGGGAGATAGAGAATACTGAAGAGAGGCAGTGGAGCAAGCTGTATGAGGCACTGAAAAAGTGTTCTCTCTATCTCCCTCTGCTGGTTGATGGACACAACCCATCTGTAATGGCTGCATCTGCTTGATGACAAGGAAGCATGCATTTTTACACATTTTTTGGGGAGCACATTTTTGGTGAGAGAATTTGTGTGCTATTAGAGAGAGTTCTGAGAGCCTATTTTTATGAAGGCATGTAGATTTCTATGTTGCCTCATCTCCCAAATGCTTAAAAGATTCGCCAAATCTCACTGCAAACTAGACACTTGCCCAAATAACCTTATGAAATCGGCCCCCCAACACTTTATAACAGATCTAACGAAACATGTGAATTTCATGCTGCAAAATGGACTCTTCCCAAAGGAGAAAGGAAACATCCTACTCACCCCCATACCCAAAGATGCAAAGAAAAATGTGAGTGAATTAACCAACTATAGACCAGTGGCATCCATTCCCCTAATAACCAAAATAACAGAAGGGATGGTTACCAAACAACTCACAGACTAACTAAACAAGTTCTCAATACTACAAGAGTCCCAGTCAGGATTTTGTTCTAATCACAGTACTGAAACAGTACTAGTTATGCTCATGAATAAACTCAAACAAACGACTGCAACCGGCAATAATATATTACTTCTACAATTCGACAAGTCAAGTGCCTTCGACATGGTTGATCATGGAATCCTACTACACATCCTTGAATACTTTGGTATCGGAGGCAACGTTCTTAATTGGTTTAAAGGATTCCTAACTACACGCTCATATCAAGTGACATCAAATTCGACTACATCAGCCACATGGACACCTGAATGTGGAGTTCCACAGGGATCTCCCCTCTCACCGACTATATTCAACCTAATGATGACACCCTTGGCCAAACTACTATCAAAGCAAAACCTCAACCTATACATTTACGCTGATGATGTAACTATCTACATCCCATTCAAACAAGACCTAAAAGAAATTTCCAATGAAATCAACCAAAGTCTACATATCATGCACTCCTGGGCAGATGCCTTTCAGTTAAAACTCAATGCAGAAATAACCCAATGCCTAATACTCACCTCCCAACACAACATGATCAAATTTACCACCATCAACACCCCAAAACTAAACCTACCAATTTCGGAAACCCTGAAAATTCTTGGCATCACCATTGACCGGCACCTAACACTTGAGAATCAAGCGAAAATCACAACCAAAAAGATGTTCCACTCAATGTGGAAATTAAAAAGAGTAAAACCATTCTTCCCACGAACCGTTTTCCAGAATCTGGTACAATCATTAGTACTCAGTCACCTAGACTACTGCAACTCACTCTACGCTGGCTGCAAAGAGCAAATACTCAAAAAACTCCAGACAGCCCAGAACACAGCAGCCAGACTCATATTTGGAAAACCAAAATACAAAAGTGCAAAACCCCTACTAGAGAAGCTACACTGGTTATCACTCAAAGAACGCATCACGTTCAAAGCATGTACCCTAGTACATAAAATCATCCACGGCAAGGCCCCAGCCTACATGTCGGACCTGATAGACCTACCACCCAAGAATGCTAAAAAATCATCTCATTTCCCCAACTGTAAAGGCCTAAAATATAAACTAATGCACACATCAACCTTTTCCTATATGAGCACGCATTTCTGGAACGCATTGCCACGTAACCTAAAAGCGACCCATGAACTGACCAACTTACGCAAACTGCTGAAGACCCATTTCTTCGACAAGATATACCACAAAGACCAAAACATGTGAAATCCCCACATATATCTAAGTAATATTAAGAATGCCTTATATCACTATCATGTTTTCCATTACCATGCAACCCAAAATACTTCTGTAACACTAAATGTCAATTCTCTCATTTCCACTATCCATGATATATTGTAAGCCACATTGAGCCTGCAAAGAGTGGGATAATGTGGGATACAAATGCAATATATGTTTTCTATACCAATTATATATATATATATATATATATATATAATTGGTATAGAAAACATTTATATTTTTCTCACGGATGCTCTGTTATAAAATAACACCCCTCCCCCCTCCACAATGGTGATGAAAACTGAAATAGAATGACATGTTAAATATCAACTGCTGCCACATTAATAGATGTGGTAGTGACTATGATGGTTATGTTGGATGAGTCTTATTCTCAGAGACAAAATCAGAGGAAGGACATTTTAATTATCTTATACTGACATTAGCCTGAAATCTTTTCTATGACAATTCTCTGTCATAATATTTTTGCAAGTGTACATTTTTGTCATTGTAGTATGCTTATAAAATATGACATTACCACCATGGGTGTCACTACTAATGTGTTTTACCTTGCAGGCATTTGTGACACCACCTGTCTCACTTGCTAATACAGGTGGCTTAATCAGGATATTCTTGATTGGATAATGCAGTCATTTTGAGTTATTAATTTCTGTAGTCATATGTTCCTACCCAGAAAAGGTCAGAAAGCAATAACCTATTTATATGTACAAGTCTATATTTAAAAAAGGAAAAGAAACCAGCTTCTTTGCATTTCTCACATGCTATATCTGGACTCTCACTACAGGAATGCAGTAGAATCATCTACCTTATTCACTAGCATATATGGTTGTTAGATTTCTCATTAGTGTAGTAATGCAATGGACAATTTTTTAACAGTTCACCTAGGTTAGAAATCCAAAAAGACATCTATATTGAGGCTATTCCATTAAAAAAAAATACATATATGTTTATGTTTCATTATTAAATAACTTTGTAAAACCTTTACAATCACACCTAAAATGCATCTGCATGTATTTACTCCTACTCAGATGTGAACAAATGTAGGTGAAATACACTAATAGAACTCAATATTCAAAAATATATTTACCGCCTATAACATAGCTGGTGGTATGGACTCACACGCTAATGACCATATACTAATGAGAAAATTAGCAGTTGCCATTAATACAGAATGCAGTAAAAATCACCTCAATGAGTGGGAAAGACCTGTGTTAGAAGCGCGTTGAGACCACCTTTTACCACAGTTTGATTAAATGGCCCCCCAAGTTTTGTGCCAGGAGCAATGGAGGGTTAAGAGATTTGCCCAGTATCACAATTAGACTGCTCCTCTACTTTTGTAAAATAGAATGGTGAGATGGGAATTGAGATGTCCAGCTCAGGACATTCATAGTTCCCCTACTATGTACAATTGAGCTACATGTCAATTGGCTTATCCTTATCTATATGTTCCATAATAAATTTTAATAGATAGGTGGAACAACATTTCCATCTGCTAAATCCATGTTGGTTCTTCCCCATTCAGCTATATCTATCCATTTGATTAGTAATTTTGTTTTTCAGAATAGCTTCTACTATTTTATGGGATACCAATATTAGGCTCACTAAGCTACAGTTTCTAGCATCCCCTTTTAAAAAATTGGTGTTACAATGATCACCCTCCGATCCGTGGGTAATATAGAGGGGCATAATCAAACGGCGCCGGCGAAATCGATCGCCGGCAATCTATTTTGGCGGCGCCGCAACAGCTGGCCGGAACCGTATTATCGAAAAAGATGGCCGGCCAACTTTTGTTTTGATAATACGGTTGGGGCTGGCCAAATGCCACAGACCGCTGGGTTTGAGATGGCCGACTTTGTTTTTCAGTGATAATGGAAACTGGAACCGGCCATCTCAAATCCGGCCAAATCCAAGGCATTTGGCCGTGGGAGGGGCCAGCATTCGTAGTGCACTGGTACTTCTGGATGTTTAGATCTTGCTGATCAGTTATGTTATGACTTACTTGTTCAGGAGTGCTGTATTTTGTGATACTGTTTTGAGAAATGTTCAAGAAAGACTTCATACAAATGAAAAAAGTCCCTGCCGTGCATTTTCCCTTGATGGCCGTCCCTGATGTGCACTTCCCTTAATAGCCGTCTTTCTCTCCAAAATACAGCACTCCAGAACAAGTAAGTCATAACATAACTGATCAGTAAGATCCTTTTTTTTTTTTTACAAGCTGGCCGACTGGCTTCCCCTCCTAGGAAGGAAATGTTTTAAAGGGGTTTTTTTTTGGGTGGGAGGGGGTTGGTGACCACTGGAGGAGTATGGGGAGGTCATCCCTGATTCCTTCCGGTGGTCATCTGGTCAGTTTGGGCATCTTTTTGAGACTTGGTCGTGAAAATAAATAGATCAAGTAAAACCAGCCAAATGCTCATCATCGCCGGTTTTCTTTTTTCCATTATCAGCTGAAGCCGGCCATCTCGTAAGCACGCCCACATCCCGCCTTCACTACCCTGCCGACACGCCCCCTTGAAGTTTAGCCGCCTCCGCAACGGAATGCCGGCGAGTGTGTCCAAAAATTGGCTTTCGATTATACCGATTTGGCCGGTTTTAGGAGATTGCTACTAGTAGAACTGCAGTTTCATTTCTGAGTTCTTTCAGAACCCTAGGCTGCAAACTATCTGGACCAGTTCATTTGCTACTTGTTTAGCTTGTTCATATTAATGCCATTAACATGACTTATTTAGCACAGGACCATTCCATAAAACGGGCATTGTGGTAAATAATGGTGTTAGTACATGTTGACTGGTAGTAAATGATACTTTTAAGTTTTACTCTATGGTGTTTTGCTACGAATGTCCTTTTTACACCAGGTCATCTAATTGTCCAACTGAAACTCAAATAGACGTCCTCATTTTAATGTACATGGAAGTTTATTATTATTATTATTATCATCATCATCATCATCAGTATTTGCTTCTATGGGGTCCTGCACTTGGAATCAGGCACATGTCTGTGAATGTTAGCCAAAATTTTACTTTCAGAATCTCCCTTTTCATACATTTCAATGTCATTGGTACCCACATGTACCATATCAGCTGACACTTCCAAAACACTGTCTAAAATCTAATCTGGGTGATTCATGACATCCTGGTGTCTTTACACCAAGATGTTTGGGGTGCCATTTTGTGAAAGGCACCAGTCTATGCAGGAGCAACTGAGCACCGTTCCTGCCCAAGGAACCCTCTGGACCACCAGTTATGTTACAGCTACTCCCTTTGGCACCTAAAAAATTGGCACTGAAATCAGTTCTGACTAAGCATATTCTATAATTGGTGCCTAGATTTAGGCACCGATTATAGAATACACTTAGTTTATATTTCAGCGCCTAAATCTACTCACATCCATTTACACCAATGAAAACTTGGTGTAAATCCCTGAGTTTAGATTTAGGCACACTAGGCCATATTCTATAACTAGGCATGTAAATTTTAGAACGCCCACAAAATGCCCATAACCATGCCCCTTTTTGCCTGTGTGCATTAGATATTCAGCACACATTGTTGCAGAATACGCTTAGCGAGTTGTGCACCTAAATTCTAATCAGTGCCCAGTAATGCTCATTATTGCTTGGTAAGTGCTGTTTTCAGAGCTCATTAGCTTGTTAAGCGCATTGTTATGGAATCCGCACCAATTTTGGCACATATCTCTAGGCACACTTAATAGAATCCAGGGGTTTAGAGGTATTGGGACATGTAGGGGGGGAGTGGGGGCTTTCTGTCACGACTATGGCCGTGACTACCCTCATACTTACCCTGTTTCAGGGAGTCAGTGGCTGTGCTGGCTTCTGCTTGTCTCTGTCTCTGTCTCTGTCTTAGTTTCTCTCTGGCTCTGTGTGCTGATTGCCCTACTGAACCTCACCTGTGTGGGCTATGCCTCTTCCAAGATGGCTGCCGCCTCTTCGTCTCTGCCAGTATCCAAGATGGCTCCCGCTGTTACTTTCTATGGGATGCCTGCTCTGAGTGTCAAGCCTCTGTTTGGTTGCAAGGTGATTGCTGCACCTGTGGCTCTGGTGTTGATGGGCTTTATTAGTCACCTGAAGACTACAGTCCTGGCCTTTGCATTGCCATTTCCTCTGCAGTGCCTTAGGTCCCGAGGTTAGTGTGCTGTTAGCACCATTTGCTTTCCTTGTCTTTTGTTCTGTGGGTTTTCTGCCCTTCTGTGTTTATCGCTTGTGGGTTTCCAGCCCTTCTGTGTTTATAGTTCTGTGGGTTTTCAGCCCTTCTGTGTTTATCGCTTGTGGGTTTCCAGCCCTTCTGTGTTTATAGCTCTGTAGGGTGTCAGCCCTTCTGTGTTTATCGCTTGTGGGTTTCCAGCCCTTCTGTGTTTATAGCTCTGTAGGGTTTTAGCCCTTCTGTGTTTATCGCTGGTGGGTTTCCAGCCCTTCTGTGTTTATAGCTCTGTAGGGTTTTAGCCCTTCTGTGTTTATCGCTTGTGGGTTTCCAGCCCTTCTGTGTTTATAGCTCTGTAGGGTTTCAGCCCTTCTGTGTTTATCGCTTGTGGGTTTCCAGCCCTTCTGTGTTTATAGCTCTGTAGGGTTTTAGCCCTTCTGTGTTTATCGCTTGTGGGTTTCCAGCCCTTCTGTGTGTATAGCTCTGTAGGGTTTCAGCCCTTCTGTGTTTTTTGCTCTATGGGTTTCCTACCCTTCTGTGTCTAGCTCTGCTAGCTCTCTGTGTTTGTTCCTAGTGTTAGATTAGCCAGCTTAGCTCCGTCTGGTTTGTAGCCTGTGCCTAGCTCTGCTAGTTCTCTGGGTTTGTTTCCGGTGTAGGACTTGTTAGCTTGGGCACAGCTTTGTGGTTAGCTGGTGTATAGCTTTACTAAGTCTCCTGAGTTTGTTCTGTGTATGTTTCCAGTGCATGACTTGTTAGCTTGGGCACAGCTTGTTGTTAGCTGGTTTATAGCTGTTCTAGTCTCCTGAGTTTTGCTCTGTGTATGTACCTGTGTATGACTGGTTGCCTGGGTATAGCGTTCCTATTAGCCTGGGTACAGTCTACTAGTCATTGTGTTGATTCCTGCTGACTGCCAGAACCCGGACAGTTCCTGCTTGTCTGCCTTGCCTTCGCCTAGGTGCCAGGGGGCTCCCCTGGACCTTCCTTCCTGTTGTTCCTGTAAGTCCTACCGGCTGCCAGAACCTGAGGGCTCAACCCGAGGGGGAGGCAGTCAAGTGTAGGTGAAGCTTAGGTCCAGGGTGTTCCAGTTCCGTTCCAGTGTGTTCCAGTCCAGCGGGTTTCACTCCGGTATGTTCCTGTCCAGTGGGGCCACTCCGGTGTGTCCAGTCCAGCGGGCCCCACTCCAGTGCGCACCTGTCCGGTGCGTTCCAGTTCCGAGTGTTCCAGTGTAGAAATCCAGTCCGGAGTTCCGGTCCAGTTTTGTCTCCTCTCTACCTGGAGGGTGATTTTGCCTTAAAGGACTCACAAACCCCGCGCTCCCGGGGAAGAAGCCTGAAGGTATGCAAAGGACCTCGAGAGCGCGTCCCGCATGGGCGGGCACGCGACAGAATGCAAAGGCCATGAGTCCGGCAAGATCAGCCGTCCAGGTTGGCTATCTGTCCACAGCTTCGTTCCCTATGGACAATCCAGGGTCCAGCACCAGTGCAGTTCCTGATTATGGTGTGGATTTCTACAACCCAATTTTTTCTCTGAACCCTGTTTTGACGCTCCATGATTACCGGGAAATACTTTTGTCTGATCCTGCCCTGAAGGATACTCCTGAAGCAGCAGCTGAAAGAAAGCGTCTCTGGTGGCGTCTGGTCCGCCATAGCCCAGTTTCTGACATGAATCCTGCTATCTCGCTCTGGGATTACCGCCTCAGACTTCTGGAGGAGCCAGCTCTGCGCGATACTCCGGAAGCTGAGGCCGAAAGAAGACGCCGGGGAATTCCTCCGCTCAGGCCCCCTCAGCAGAGCAGCCTGCGGTACCATAGCGGGTTAGTTCCTATTCAGGATTACAGTCCACCAGCGCTGAGTCCAGTCCGAGGAGGGTTTCAAGCAGAGCCTTCGAATCCTGTTCGAGTGAAGCCGCCAGCTAAGTTTCTGAGTTCAGCCCGAGGGACGGTTCTATGCAGGTCCATGAGGTCCGGCCAAGTGAGACGGCGTACCAAGTCTCTGATTCCAGTCCAAGAAGGGCCGACACCTAGGTCCCTGAATCCAGTCCAGGGGGTGCTTCATACTGAGCCTCCGATTCCAGTTCAGGTAGCGCTCCCAGTCAAGCCTCTGAGTCCAGTCCGAGGGACGCTGCAAATTGAACCTCCGATTCCTGTTCGAGTGGCACAGCTGACCGAGCCGCCTGTCCTCCTTCAAGTGGCAAGCCCTTTGAAACCCCTGAGTCCAGTCCGAGGGATGCTTCTGACGGAGCCTCAGATTCCTATGCAAGTGGCGCTCCAGGTCGAGCCTCCCGTCCTCGTTCAAGTGGCACGCCCTTTGAAGTCTCCGAGTCCAGTCCGAGGGAAGCCTTCGATGGAGTCTCCAAGGCCTATGCAAGTGGCACTCCGGGTCAAGTCTCCAGTTCTTGTCCAAGTGACCGGTCCAGTCCAGCCACTGAGTCCAGTGCGAGGGGGGCTTCTAATCAAGCCTCCGGTGCCAGTCCACAGGGTGGTTCAGGTGGCACCTCCGCTTCCAGTCCAGAGGGCACCTCCAATCACGCTCCGAAGGCCAGTTCGAGTGGCGCTTCAGATCGAGCCTCCGATCCCTGTCCAAAGGGTGTTTTCTGCCAAGCCTCAGTTAAAGTTCCATCCCTGCCAGGAGGCAGAGGGCACCTCGAGTTCCTGTGCCAGTCAAGCTTCTGATACCAGTCCGGGTCCCGGTCCCGGTTCAGCTCCTGTCCAGAGTTCCCGCTCCAGTCAAGACTCTGATTCAAGTCCGGGTCCCAGTCCCGGTTCAGCTCCTGTTCAGTCCGAAGCAATAGCTGAGAGAAGATGTGTTCAACGGCTTGGGGCCCGGAGAAACCCATTTTCTGCATTTCAGCCTGCTAGCATGCTCTGGGGATCCCAGGGCCGTCTCCTCTTGAACCCTGCTCGGCAGACGCTGCCTGAAGCTAATGTTAGAGAGACGTCCCAGTCCGGCCAGAGGGGGGCGCCCAGCCTTGTAGCTGAATCTCCTCCGAGTTCCCGTTCCAGCCAAGATGCTGAGCCTGCTCCAAGTTCCAGTTCCAGCCAAGATGCTGAGCCTGCTCCGAGTTCCAGTTCCAGCCAAGATGCTGAGCCTGCTCCGAGTTCCAGTTCCAGCCAAGATGCTGCACCTGCTCCAAGTTCCAGTTCCAGCCAAGATGCTGAGCCTGCTCCGAGTTCCAGTTCCAGCCAAGATGCTGAGCCTGCTCCGAGTTCCAGTTCCAGCCAAGATGCTACACCTGCTCCAAGTTCCAGTTCCAGCCAAGATGCTGAGCCTGCTCCGAGTTCCAGTTCCAGCCAAGATGCTGCATCTCAGACTCTAAGCCAGCATAGTGGTTGCCCAAAAAGACTTCCTGGTTTCAAGGGCCACTCCTCTTTTCAAGTTCCAGTTGTGCTTGCTACTGCCAGTCCAGTGATTCATGTTGGTGTGTTGAAGCCCATCAGGAGGTTTCACCACACTTACCCTTGGACACCTGAATCCCCTGTGGGGACCGGGAGGGGGGTCTTGAGGGGGAGGTACTGTCACGACTATGGCCGTGACTACCCTCATACTTACCCTGTTTCAGGGAGTCAGTGGCTGTGCTGGCTTCTGCTTGTCTCTGTCTCTGTCTTAGTTTCTCTCTGGCTCTGTGTGCTGATTGCCCTACTGAACCTCACCTGTGTGGGCTATGCCTCTTCCAAGATGGCTGCCGCCTCTTCGTCTCTGCCAGTATCCAAGATGGCTCCCGCTGTTACTTTCTATGGGATGCCTGCTCTGAGTGTCAAGCCTCTGTTTGGTTGCAAGGTGATTGCTGCACCTGTGGCTCTGGTGTTGATGGGCTTTATTAGTCACCTGAAGACTACAGTCCTGGCCTTTGCATTGCCATTTCCTCTGCAGTGCCTTAGGTCCCGAGGTTAGTGTGCTGTTAGCACCATTTGCTTTCCTTGTCTTTTGTTCTGTGGGTTTTCTGCCCTTCTGTGTTTATCGCTTGTGGGTTTCCAGCCCTTCTGTGTTTATAGTTCTGTGGGTTTTCAGCCCTTCTGTGTTTATCGCTTGTGGGTTTCCAGCCCTTCTGTGTTTATAGCTCTGTAGGGTGTCAGCCCTTCTGTGTTTATCGCTTGTGGGTTTCCAGCCCTTCTGTGTTTATAGCTCTGTAGGGTTTTAGCCCTTCTGTGTTTATCGCTGGTGGGTTTCCAGCCCTTCTGTGTTTATAGCTCTGTAGGGTTTTAGCCCTTCTGTGTTTATCGCTTGTGGGTTTCCAGCCCTTCTGTGTTTATAGCTCTGTAGGGTTTCAGCCCTTCTGTGTTTATCGCTTGTGGGTTTCCAGCCCTTCTGTGTTTATAGCTCTGTAGGGTTTTAGCCCTTCTGTGTTTATCGCTTGTGGGTTTCCAGCCCTTCTGTGTGTATAGCTCTGTAGGGTTTCAGCCCTTCTGTGTTTTTTGCTCTATGGGTTTCCTACCCTTCTGTGTCTAGCTCTGCTAGCTCTCTGTGTTTGTTCCTAGTGTTAGATTAGCCAGCTTAGCTCCGTCTGGTTTGTAGCCTGTGCCTAGCTCTGCTAGTTCTCTGGGTTTGTTTCCGGTGTAGGACTTGTTAGCTTGGGCACAGCTTTGTGGTTAGCTGGTGTATAGCTTTACTAAGTCTCCTGAGTTTGTTCTGTGTATGTTTCCAGTGCATGACTTGTTAGCTTGGGCACAGCTTGTTGTTAGCTGGTTTATAGCTGTTCTAGTCTCCTGAGTTTTGCTCTGTGTATGTACCTGTGTATGACTGGTTGCCTGGGTATAGCGTTCCTATTAGCCTGGGTACAGTCTACTAGTCATTGTGTTGATTCCTGCTGACTGCCAGAACCCGGACAGTTCCTGCTTGTCTGCCTTGCCTTCGCCTAGGTGCCAGGGGGCTCCCCTGGACCTTCCTTCCTGTTGTTCCTGTAAGTCCTACCGGCTGCCAGAACCTGAGGGCTCAACCCGAGGGGGAGGCAGTCAAGTGTAGGTGAAGCTTAGGTCCAGGGTGTTCCAGTTCCGTTCCAGTGTGTTCCAGTCCAGCGGGTTTCACTCCGGTATGTTCCTGTCCAGTGGGGCCACTCCGGTGTGTCCAGTCCAGCGGGCCCCACTCCAGTGCGCACCTGTCCGGTGCGTTCCAGTTCCGAGTGTTCCAGTGTAGAAATCCAGTCCGGAGTTCCGGTCCAGTTTTGTCTCCTCTCTACCTGGAGGGTGATTTTGCCTTAAAGGACTCACAAACCCCGTGCTCCCGGGGAAGAAGCCTGAAGGTATGCAAAGGACCTCGAGAGCGCGTCCCGCATGGGCGGGCACGCGACAGAATGCAAAGGCCATGAGTCCGGCAAGATCAGCCGTCCAGGTTGGCTATCTGTCCACAGCTTCGTTCCCTATGGACAATCCAGGGTCCAGCACCAGTGCAGTTCCTGATTATGGTGTGGATTTCTACAACCCAATTTTTTCTCTGAACCCTGTTTTGACGCTCCATGATTACCGGGAAATACTTTTGTCTGATCCTGCCCTGAAGGATACTCCTGAAGCAGCAGCTGAAAGAAAGCGTCTCTGGTGGCGTCTGGTCCGCCATAGCCCAGTTTCTGACATGAATCCTGCTATCTCGCTCTGGGATTACCGCCTCAGACTTCTGGAGGAGCCAGCTCTGCGCGATACTCCGGAAGCTGAGGCCGAAAGAAGACGCCGGGGAATTCCTCCGCTCAGGCCCCCTCAGCAGAGCAGCCTGCGGTACCATAGCGGGTTAGTTCCTATTCAGGATTACAGTCCACCAGCGCTGAGTCCAGTCCGAGGAGGGTTTCAAGCAGAGCCTTCGAATCCTGTTCGAGTGAAGCCGCCAGCTAAGTTTCTGAGTTCAGCCCGAGGGACGGTTCTATGCAGGTCCATGAGGTCCGGCCAAGTGAGACGGCGTACCAAGTCTCTGATTCCAGTCCAAGAAGGGCCGACACCTAGGTCCCTGAATCCAGTCCAGGGGGTGCTTCATACTGAGCCTCCGATTCCAGTTCAGGTAGCGCTCCCAGTCAAGCCTCTGAGTCCAGTCCGAGGGACGCTGCAAATTGAACCTCCGATTCCTGTTCGAGTGGCACAGCTGACCGAGCCGCCTGTCCTCCTTCAAGTGGCAAGCCCTTTGAAACCCCTGAGTCCAGTCCGAGGGATGCTTCTGACGGAGCCTCAGATTCCTATGCAAGTGGCGCTCCAGGTCGAGCCTCCCGTCCTCGTTCAAGTGGCACGCCCTTTGAAGTCTCCGAGTCCAGTCCGAGGGAAGCCTTCGATGGAGTCTCCAAGGCCTATGCAAGTGGCACTCCGGGTCAAGTCTCCAGTTCTTGTCCAAGTGACCGGTCCAGTCCAGCCACTGAGTCCAGTGCGAGGGGGGCTTCTAATCAAGCCTCCGGTGCCAGTCCACAGGGTGGTTCAGGTGGCACCTCCGCTTCCAGTCCAGAGGGCACCTCCAATCACGCTCCGAAGGCCAGTTCGAGTGGCGCTTCAGATCGAGCCTCCGATCCCTGTCCAAAGGGTGTTTTCTGCCAAGCCTCAGTTAAAGTTCCATCCCTGCCAGGAGGCAGAGGGCACCTCGAGTTCCTGTGCCAGTCAAGCTTCTGATACCAGTCCGGGTCCCGGTCCCGGTTCAGCTCCTGTCCAGAGTTCCCGCTCCAGTCAAGACTCTGATTCAAGTCCGGGTCCCAGTCCCGGTTCAGCTCCTGTTCAGTCCGAAGCAATAGCTGAGAGAAGATGTGTTCAACGGCTTGGGGCCCGGAGAAACCCATTTTCTGCATTTCAGCCTGCTAGCATGCTCTGGGATCCCAGGGCCGTCTCCTCTTGAACCCTGCTCGGCAGACGCTGCCTGAAGCTAATGTTAGAGAGACGTCCCAGTCCGGCCAGAGGGGGGGCGCCCAGCCTTGTAGCTGAATCTCCTCCGAGTTCCCGTTCCAGCCAAGATGCTGAGCCTGCTCCAAGTTCCAGTTCCAGCCAAGATGCTGAGCCTGCTCCGAGTTCCAGTTCCAGCCAAGATGCTGAGCCTGCTCCGAGTTCCAGTTCCAGCCAAGATGCTGCACCTGCTCCAAGTTCCAGTTCCAGCCAAGATGCTGAGCCTGCTCCGAGTTCCAGTTCCAGCCAAGATGCTGAGCCTGCTCCGAGTTCCAGTTCCAGCCAAGATGCTGCATCTCAGACTCTAAGCCAGCATAGTGGTTGCCCAAAAAGACTTCCTGGTTTCAAGGGCCACTCCTCTTTTCAAGTTCCAGTTGTGCTTGCTACTGCCAGTCCAGTGATTCATGTTGGTGTGTTGAAGCCCATCAGGAGGTTTCACCACACTTACCCTTGGACACCTGAATCCCCTGTGGGGACCGGGAGGGGGGGTCTTGAGGGGGAGGTACTGTCACGACTATGGCCGTGACTACCCTCATACTTACCCTGTTTCAGGGAGTCAGTGGCTGTGCTGGCTTCTGCTTGTCTCTGTCTCTGTCTCTGTCTTAGTTTCTCTCTGGCTCTGTGTGCTGATTGCCCTACTGAACCTCACCTGTGTGGGCTATGCCTCTTCCAAGATGGCTGCCGCCTCTTCGTCTCTGCCAGTATCCAAGATGGCTCCCGCTGTTACTTTCTATGGGATGCCTGCTCTGAGTGTCAAGCCTCTGTTTGGTTGCAAGGTGATTGCTGCACCTGTGGCTCTGGTGTTGATGGGCTTTATTAGTCACCTGAAGACTACAGTCCTGGCCTTTGCATTGCCATTTCCTCTGCAGTGCCTTAGGTCCCGAGGTTAGTGTGCTGTTAGCACCATTTGCTTTCCTTGTCTTTTGTTCTGTGGGTTTTCTGCCCTTCTGTGTTTATCGCTTGTGGGTTTCCAGCCCTTCTGTGTTTATAGTTCTGTGGGTTTTCAGCCCTTCTGTGTTTATCGCTTGTGGGTTTCCAGCCCTTCTGTGTTTATAGCTCTGTAGGGTGTCAGCCCTTCTGTGTTTATCGCTTGTGGGTTTCCAGCCCTTCTGTGTTTATAGCTCTGTAGGGTTTTAGCCCTTCTGTGTTTATCGCTGGTGGGTTTCCAGCCCTTCTGTGTTTATAGCTCTGTAGGGTTTTAGCCCTTCTGTGTTTATCGCTTGTGGGTTTCCAGCCCTTCTGTGTTTATAGCTCTGTAGGGTTTCAGCCCTTCTGTGTTTATCGCTTGTGGGTTTCCAGCCCTTCTGTGTTTATAGCTCTGTAGGGTTTTAGCCCTTCTGTGTTTATCGCTTGTGGGTTTCCAGCCCTTCTGTGTGTATAGCTCTGTAGGGTTTCAGCCCTTCTGTGTTTTTTGCTCTATGGGTTTCCTACCCTTCTGTGTCTAGCTCTGCTAGCTCTCTGTGTTTGTTCCTAGTGTTAGATTAGCCAGCTTAGCTCCGTCTGGTTTGTAGCCTGTGCCTAGCTCTGCTAGTTCTCTGGGTTTGTTTCCGGTGTAGGACTTGTTAGCTTGGGCACAGCTTTGTGGTTAGCTGGTGTATAGCTTTACTAAGTCTCCTGAGTTTGTTCTGTGTATGTTTCCAGTGCATGACTTGTTAGCTTGGGCACAGCTTGTTGTTAGCTGGTTTATAGCTGTTCTAGTCTCCTGAGTTTTGCTCTGTGTATGTACCTGTGTATGACTGGTTGCCTGGGTATAGCGTTCCTATTAGCCTGGGTACAGTCTACTAGTCATTGTGTTGATTCCTGCTGACTGCCAGAACCCGGACAGTTCCTGCTTGTCTGCCTTGCCTTCGCCTAGGTGCCAGGGGGCTCCCCTGGACCTTCCTTCCTGTTGTTCCTGTAAGTCCTACCGGCTGCCAGAACCTGAGGGCTCACCCGAGGGGGAGGCAGTCAAGTGTAGGTGAAGCTTAGGTCCAGGGTGTTCCAGTTCCGTTCCAGTGTGTTCCAGTCCAGCGGGTTTCACTCCGGTATGTTCCTGTCCAGTGGGGCCACTCCGGTGTGTCCAGTCCAGCGGGCCCCACTCCAGTGCGCACCTGTCCGGTGCGTTCCAGTTCCGAGTGTTCCAGTGTAGAAATCCAGTCCGGAGTTCCGGTCCAGTTTTGTCTCCTCTCTACCTGGAGGGTGATTTTGCCTTAAAGGACTCACAAACCCCGCGCTCCCGGGGAAGAAGCCTGAAGGTATGCAAAGGACCTCGAGAGCGCGTCCCGCATGGGCGGGCACGCGACACTTTCACCTTGGGGGATGGGTCACTGGGGGAGAAGGTGTTTCCACCTGGAGGGGGGCAAGTTTCAGGCAAGGGGACAATTCAGAAGGCCCCCACTCCACTTTGAAGCCTCAAGTTGCCTTGGAGTACTTGCATCTCATTTTCATGTAACCTGCGGTGACTCAAATATTGCTGCAGGAAATTAAGTTAGGGTGTGTTAGGGACCTTTAAATCACTTTAAGAGGCAAATAAGATAACTTTTTTTTCTTTGAATGATTGTTGATATCAGGGGCGTATCTGAACTGCGGCGGTAGGGGGGGCCAGGGCCAGAGAGGGGGGGCACATTATAGCCCCCCCCCCCCACCGCCGCCGCCGCCGCCATTGCCGATCCCCCTCCCCCCAGCCGCTGCCATTGCTAACCCTCCCCCTCCGTTGCTCGCCTACCTTCGCTGGCGGGGGACCCCAACCCCCGCCAGCCGAGGTCCGCGTCCTCCTGCCGCTGCCGGCTGCCTTTGGTCCTTTCATTCTTCCATTGAAGCTGGCGCCGACGAAAAAGTTTCTTTTGAATCTGACGTCGCTGCACGTTGCACGTTGTACGTGCAGGACGTCAGACTCAGAAACAATTTCTGAGTCTGACGTCCTGCACGTACAACGTGCAGCGACGTCAGACTCAAAAGAAACTTTCGTCGGCGCCAGCTTCAATGGAAGAATTAAAGGACCAAAGGCAGCCGGCAGCGGCAGGAGGACGCGGACCTCGGCTGGCGGGGGTTGGGGTCCCCCGCCAGCGAAGGTAGGCGAGCAACGGAGGGGGAGGGTTGGCAGCGGTAGGGGGGTCCAGGGCGAAATCTGCGGGGGCCCAGGCCCCTGAGGCCCCACGCAGATACGCCCCTGGTTGATATCCTATGAAAATTTGGCATTCCCTTCTTCACTGTATTTTAACTGATTTTACTTGATTGTATATCACTCTGTGATCCCTGTAGGAAGGGTGGTATAGCAAATTGAAATAAACCATAAACTTAAAGTTCTAATGCAGTTTGATGACTCTCCCCTCCCCCTAAATAGTGAGCTAATCCATTTCAACATCAAAGAAGAAGACTGTTTATTAGCAAATAAAATAAATACATATAGGTAGTTGAAACCAAGACTGCAGCACCGATTCTGATTTAATACATGTAAAGACTCTTCCAGCAGAAATGAATAACTGAATGTTGTTTAATCGATTGACTGAATGATTGTGGTTGGGTGCTGAATTAACTGAAGGAATGAATACTGAGAGGCCGCTATTCAGCCCACAGGAGGCAGCCTGCCTAAGTGTCACGATCAGCGCTGACCCCAGATATACAATGCCGGGCTGTTTCGGGTGACCAGCATTGAATATCTGGGGGGTTTTGGGCCAGCTCAGTACTAAATATTGCTGGTTATTGTGTGATATAGCCGGTGGTTATCTTTTTCGTGCCAACTAGCAATATTCAGCAGAGATAACAGGTTACCTCATACTGAATATTAGTGGTTAGGTATCAAAATGATATTTAGTCAAGTCCGATTCTGGCCATTAAATATCACTGAATATCGGCTGGTGAAAGACCGAAGAGGTGGATGTTGACAAACTGGTAAAAACTGATGCAAATTGCAGGAGAGGCAAATGAGAGAAAGGCTGTGGAATGCCTTGCATTTTGGGACCAAGATGTAGGTTTTTGCAATGAAGGGCGGACTGCAAAATAATACCCCAAAGTACTAGGGGCTCTACACTTGGAACTGAGAACATTACTGTAAATGCTAGGTTAAATTTGACTTCCTTAATCTCTTTTTCCACACCATTTTATGTCATTAGTACTTATATATACCATGGCAGCTGGCTTTACCTTGAGATAAGGCATAAAGGGCCATTTTACTAAGCTGTGTTAGGTGCTAATGCAGCTTAAAATGTCGTACCGAAGGATGCATTCAGGTGTCCTGTGATAACTGCCAAATGCACATGTGCTAAACATTAGTTTCATTTTTTTGAGGGGGCATGTCAGGAGGGTGGATAGTTAGCATTCCTGAGTAATCAGTTGGCTCAACTACATTACCACAGGCTAACTAGTTAGTGCATGGAGAGAGTGTGAGCCCTTACTGCCTAAAAAAATGTAACTGACCTTATTCTATAAATTACATGTACAACTTTGCACATAATTTATATAATTTATATGGCACTAAATATTGTGCATAGAAATTTTGGCACGTGACCAATTTCCATGTGCAATTTAATTGAATAATGAACCAATTAGCAATGATAATTGGGTGCTAATAGTCAATTATTGCTGCTGATTGGAAACAATTAGGATCTGTGTGCACATCTTGCTAGCACTATTTTATAAAGATGCACACGTAAATTCTTATGCATGGATCAGAAAAATGGGCATGACCATGGGAGGGGCACTGGTGGGTCATGAGCATTCTAAGAATTTGCATGCAATGTTATAGAACATGCCTGATTTGCATCTAAAAGACAGGCATGAATCCTGGTGCTAAGCACTAGTCTATAAACAGCACCCAATTTGGAGCGCCATATATAGAATAGCACTTAGTTTTCATTTTTGTCTGCACCATTTATAGAATTGGGTCCTAAGTTGGTCACCCAAGTTTATAGAATTTAGGGGATAAATGGTAATACTATAATCCAGACACCCACATTTGTTTGTCTTTTGCATGTGTATGGGTACAGAACAATAGCATTTAAATGTGCAAGTGTACCCTTAGCTGTGAAAGTACCTGCAGGACATGTAGGTGCTATCCTGTAACAACACACCTAATTTACATAGAGCCCTGTTTACTAAGTCATGCTGTAGGCGTGCAAGCGTTTTAGCTCACTAAACATTAGTGCATGCTAACACTAGAGACACCCATAGGAATATAATGGGTGTCTCTAAAAGGTTAGCCTACCTACAGTGCGGCCTAGTAAACAGGGCCCATAGAGTGTAGATCCAAGGGGGGGCAGGTCCCGAGCAGGGATTCAAGTTACGTAAGTAACTTACAGAATACTGGAAGCAATGTACATCTTGCAGGATTTCAGCTCCCCCACTTATGCCAGCTCTATAGCTGGTGTAACTGAGGGTGTCTAAAGATTAACCCTCTGATATTCAATTGGCAGCAGGCAGTATGGTTTGCTGCCACCGGTGGTGCTGGCCCCAGATATTCAATGCCAGGCCATATCCAGAGATCGGCATTGAATATCCAGTTTCAGTTTTGTCCGCGGCAAAACTAACCAGTATAGGTGCCCTTTTACAAAGGGATGCAAGTTCCTACGCGCATCCAGCACACACCAAATCAGCATTACCACCCGGCTACTGCATGTCCTGGGCTGTAATTCTGAATTTGTCGAATGCCGAAAACATACGGTAGAAAATATTTTCTATCGCGTGGCGCTTACCCGGTGGTAAATGGCAGTGGACACATGCAGCATGCCTACCACCTGGGTAGTGTGTGAGACCTTACTGCTAAGTCAATGGGTGGTGGTGGCCATTTTTCCAGGACAAGGCAAAAACTGGCCAGGTGCGTGCCCAAAAGACATGCTCACACTGCCACATACCACTTTTTGCTGCAGCTTAGTAAAAGGGCCCCTAAGTGCTTAACGGTTAAAGATAGGCCTGTTAGTTATGTGACTTATTTTAACCACTAAACTTAGCCGGTTTGCGCTGAATATTCGTGCTTAACTGGCTAAGTCATGCAATATAGCCAGTTACCTGGGCACCTGGGGATTCTATATAGCGCACCTAGAGATCTGTGCTGAAATCCAGGCACATTTTATAACTTAATTGGCTTAACAAACCAATCAGCACTTTTAAAAGTACTTAAGCAATACCGAGCACTAATTAGCACAATTTATGTACACAACTCGCAAAGCGCTTTCTGTAATTAACTGCACCTAAATTCTAAAGTGCGCTGTTCAAAAGGGGTGTGGAAATGGGCATTTCATGGGAGTTCCAAAATTCATGCACATAGTTACAGAATATAGGCCAGTGCTTATAAATCTACGCACCAGGATTTACACCAGGTTTTCATTGGTGTAAATGGGTGCACATAGATTTAGGCATTATGATATCAACTGAACGCATTCTATATACCACGCCTAAATCTTATAGAATATGCTTAGTAAAAAATGTATTCCATGTGGATTTTTTATGCGCCATATATAGATTCTGGCCCTTAGCAGCAATCCGTTAAGCGCTAATATTCACTGGGGATAACCGGCTATCTTGTGCTAAATATTAGTGTTTAGCCAACTGACTGGATTAGTTGCTGGTTGAATAGAAGACAAAAGAGTGTAGCGGTAAATGGAGCTTACTCTGGAGAAAAGGATATAACCAGTGCTGTGCTCCAAAGATCAGTTCTTGCCAGTTCTGTTTAATATTTTTGTAAAGCGATATTAATGAAAGGCTATGTGATAATGTTTGCCTCTTTGTGGACGATACCAAAATCTGCAACAGGGTTGACACCCTTGATGGTATGAATAAAATGAAGAAGGCCCAAGCAAAGCATGAAGAATGGTGTGGAATTTGGCAGCCAAGATTTAACACTAAAAAACGCAGGACCATGCTTCTGGGCTACAAAATCCCCAGGGAATGGTACAGTTTAGTTAGTGAAGAACTTTTGGGGCCCTTTTACAAAGCTCCAGTAGGCTCTATGCATATGTAGCATGCACCAAAACAAGAGTACCGCCAGGCTAGCGTACCCCCTGGCAGTAATTTTGGATTTGGTGCACGCCCATAATGTCAGGACAATTTTTTTTCCTACCATGCATAGCATTTATGGCATTAATTGAGAGTCAGAGCATGCTGACCAGTCACCGCATGTGTAACGCAATCCATTTTCCTGGCCCATTGTAAAAAAGTCCTTTTTCCTAGACGGAGTAAAAACTGTCAAATACATGCGCCCATGCTACCGAAAGCCACTTTTTGCTGTGCCTTAGTAAAAGGACCCCTTTGTAAACAAATATGGTACCAGAAATGTTTTCAAGGTTGACGATGTGGACAGAGTGAAAGAAATCTCAGTGAACGTGGAAGATGTACTGAGCCAAGTTGACAAGTTAAAGAGTGATAAATCACCTGGACCAGATGGCATGCATCCAAGTGCACTGAAAGAACTCAAACAGGAAATTGCTGATTGGTTGTTTGTGATCTGTAACCTGTTATTTAAAATCATCCATAGTACCTTACGATTGGAGGGTGGCCAATGTAACACCGATTTTTAAAACGGATTCCAGGGATGATCTGGGAAATTACAGACCGGTAAGCCTGACTTCAGTGCTGAGAGAAATAGTGGAAGCTCTTATAAAGAATAAAATTACAGAACTCATGACAAACATAGTTTAATAGGACAAAGGCAGCAAGGGAAGTCTTGACTCAACAGTTTCCTTCATTTCTTTAAAGGCATAAATAAACAAGTGGCTAAAGGTGAGCCAGTTGATATAAAGGGGCATAATCAAACGGCGCCGGCAAAATAGATGGCCGGCCATCTATTTTGACGGTGCTGCAAAGAGCTGTCCGGAACCGCATTATCGAAAAAGATGGCCGGCCATCTTTTGTTTCGATAATACGGTTGGGGCCGGCCAAATGCCATAGATCGCCGGGTTTGAGATGGCCGACTTTGTTTTTCAGTGATAATGGAAACTGGAACCGGTCATCTCAAACCTGGCCAAATCCAAGGCATTTGGCCATGGGAGGGGCCAGCATTCGTAGTGCACTGGTACTTCTGGATGTTTAGATCTTGCTGATCAGTTATGTTATGACTTACTTGTTCAGGAGTGCTGTATTTTGTGATACTGTTTTGAAAAATGTTCAAGAAAGACTTCATACAAATGAAAAAAATCCCTGCCGTGCATTTTCCCTTGATGGCCGTCCCTGATGTGCACTTCCCTTAATAGCCGTCTTTCTCTCCAAAAGTGCACTTCTCTTAATGGCCATCTTTCTCCCTGAACAGGGAAATCAAAAGTTTTTGCATAGTGCTTTTTTTGTAGTAACAGTGGGATTTGAACCAGCCACCTCTGCATTATAAGACCAGTGATGTAACCACTCAGCCACAGCTCCCACTTACTTGGGTGTCCCTCCCTTTTGATTATGCCCCTCCAGGTCTCTCTCAGCCACTCGCAAACAGCTAAACACGCTGTTATTGGCTGAGAGAGACCTGGAAGGGGTATAATCAAAAGGGAGGGACATCCAACTAAGTGGAGCTGTGGCCAAGTGGTTACATCACTACTCTTGTAATGCAGAGGTGGCTGGTTCAAGTCCCACTGTTACTACTCAAAAAAGCTATGAGCAAAAACAGTTTTGATTTCCCTGTTCAGGGAGAAAGACGGCCATCAAGGGAAAATGCACAGCAGGGACTTTTTAAATTTGTATGAAGTCTTTATTGAACATTTCTCAAAACAGTATCACAAAATACAGCACTCCAGAACAAGTAAGTAATAACATAATTGATCAGCAAGATCCTAATTTTCACAAGCTGGTCGACTGGCTTCCCCTCCTAGGGAAGGAAATTTGTGTGCAAATGAGCAGCTTATTTGCATGCGATTTCCTTCATGCATGACCTTCCCTTACGCTAAGGGATAGGTAAGGGAAGGACTCTTCCGTGCAGTTTAGTGCACTTGGCTTTAAATCTGCTCTAGGGACCTGCATACTGCTGTCATGGAGCTGGCTGGCAAAAAAATTTTTTAACGTTTTTTTGGGCGGGAAGGGTTGCTGACCACTGGGGGAGTATGGGGAGGTCATCCCCAATTCCTTCTGGTGGTCATCTGGTCAGTTTGGGCACCTTTTTGAGACTTGGTTGTGAAAATAAATAGACCAAGTAAAACTGGCCAAATGCTCGTCATCGCCGGTTTTCTTTTTTCCATAATCAGCTGAAGCCAGCCATCTTGTAAGCACACCCACGTCCCGCCTTCGCTATCCTGCTGACACGCCCCCTTGAAGTTTGACCGCCTCCGTGACGGAATGACGGTGAGTGTGTCCAAAAATCAGCTTTCGATTATACCGATTTGGCCGGTTTTAGGAGATGGCCGGCCATCTCCCAATTTGTGTTGGAAGATCGCCGGCGATCTCTTTCGAAAATAAGCCTGTTAGTGTATCTAGATTTTCAGAAAGCTTTTGGCAAAGTTCCTCATAAGATACTCTTTAGAAAATGAAAAAGTCATGGGATAGGCAATGTCCTGTGGATTAGGAATTGGTTATTGGACAGAAAACAGAGGGTATGGTTAAATAGCCATTTTTCTCAATGAAAGGGGGTGAATAGTGGAGTCTGCAGGGATCTGTATTGGGACTGGGGCTATTTAACTTATTTATAAATGATATGGAAATCAGAACGATGAGTGAGGTGATTAAATTTGCAGAGGACACAAAACTATTCAAAGTTTTCAAAACACATATGGATTGTGAAAAATTGCAGGAAGACCTTAGGAAATTGGAAGACTGGGCATCCAAATGGCAGATGAAATTTAATGTGGACAAAATGATGCACATTGAGAAGAAAAATCTGTTTCACTGTTAACTGATGCTAGGGTCCACCTTAAGAGTCAGCAGTCAAGAAAAAGATCTAGGTGTCATTGTAGACAATACGTTGAAATCTTCTGCCCAGTGTCTGGTGGTGGCCAAAATAAGCAAATAGGGTGCTAGAAATTATTAGGAAAGGGATATAAAATAAAACCAAGAATATTATAATGCATCTGTATCGCTCCATGGTGCAACCTCACCTTGAGTATTGCATTCAATTCTGGTCACCATATCTCAAGAAAGAAATAGCAGAATTAGAAAAGGTTCAAAGAAGAGTGACCAAAATGATAAAGTAGATTAAACTCCTCCCATATGAGGAAATGCTAGAGAGGTTAGGGTTCTTTAGATTGGAAAAGAAATGGCTTAGGGGGGGATATGATTGAGATCTATAAAATCCTGAGTGGTGTAGAATGGGTAAAAGTAAATTGATTTTTCACTCTTTCAAAAAGTACAAAGACCAGTGAATATTCAATGAAATTACATGGAAATATTTTTTCACTCAAAGAATAGTTAAGCTCTGGTACTCGCTGCTGGAGGATGTGATAACAGCATTTAGCATACCAGGGTTTAACAAAGGTTTTGCAAGGTCCTGGAGGAAAAGTCCATAGTCAAGTGGTTCCCAAACCTGATCCTGCAGGCACCCCAGCCAGTCAGGTTTTGGGGATGTCCACAATGAATATTCATGAGAGAGATTTACATGCAGTGGAGGCAGTGCATGCAAATATCTCTCATGAATATTCATTATGGATATCCCAAAAACCTGACTGGCTGTGGTTCCTGCAGGATCAGGTTTGGGAACACTGTCATAGTCTTTTCTGAGATGGACATGGTGGAAACCACTGCTTGCCCGAGGATTGGTAGCATTGAATGTTGCTACTAATTGGGTTTCTGCCAGGTACTTGTGACCTGGATTGGCCACTGCTGGAAGCAGGATACTGGGCAAGATGAACCACTGATCTGAGTCAGTATAGCTATTCTTATATTCTGATGAACTGGGTATGATCATGTGTGATGATCTTAAGGTAGAAAAAGTGATGGCGAAAGCTAGAAGGATGCCTGGGTGCATAGAGAGAGGAATAGCCAGTAGGAAAAAGATGCCTGCCAATTTTTAAACTGGGATTGGCGGTCATACTTGGCTGCATCAAACCCTGGTATATCTTTGGCCAGTTTAAAAATAACCAGCTATGTCTGAATATCAACATAGTTGGTTTTCTTCAAAGCAGCCAAAAAAAACCTGGATATTCAAAACCTGTCAGTGGAAAAAATCCAGCATTGAATATCCGGGTTCAACGCGGACCACGAGAGATAGCCCGGCTATATCCTGTGGTCTGAATATCAAGACCTCTATGTTTAATTCTAGATACTTGTTTATCAACTGACAATATCCAATAGGATTCTCTGTTAAACATTTCACAAACATTAACATGTTTTGGACAGAGGCGCAAACACAAGCATAATTCTGGTAAAGTATCACAACTGAAACCAGTTTTCTTGTTTGTTTTCCAGCTGAAAAATATTAGAAGATGCTGTGTTGAGCAAAATTGCACATGTCAGATAAAAAACTCAAGCTAGATTTACTAACTAACAGCCATTAATGCATTAATGTGAGTTATTACATTTAAACAATGCATGCACCATTGTTAGTGGTAACTGTTTACTAATAATGCCCTCGTTACTACTGTGTTTCCCCGAAAATAAGACACTGTCTTATATTTATTTTTCCTCCCCAACACGCGCTAGGTCTTATTTTGGGGGGGATGTGTTATTTTCTGGGAAACACCGGTCCCCCCCCCCCCCCCCCGAGGTCGCCGCCCCCCTCCGTCGCTCCCGGATCTAACCTGAAGCTCCTTTCACCTTTGCAAATTCGGATTCGGATTCGAAGCAGCAGCGCAGCAGGGCAGACCTCTTCTTCCTTCCGTGTCCCGCCCTCGCCTGACATTACGTTATGTCAGGTGAGGGCAGGACACGGAAG
Source organism: Microcaecilia unicolor (assembly GCF_901765095.1). Classification (NCBI taxonomy): domain Eukaryota; kingdom Metazoa; phylum Chordata; class Amphibia; order Gymnophiona; family Siphonopidae; genus Microcaecilia; species Microcaecilia unicolor. Next base: position 63,175,022 of record NC_044037.1, on the reverse strand, counting down.
GAGAGGTCTGCCCTGCTGCGTTGCTGCTTTGAATCCGAACTTGCGAAGGTGAAAGGAGCTTCAGGTTAGTTCCGGGAGCAACGGAGGGGGGGTGCGCGACCTTGGGTGGGGGGGGGGCGACCTCGGGTGGCTCTCGGCGGCCCTGCTTAAAAAAACATTTGGTAGGTCTTACTTTTGGGGGGATGTCTTATATTTTAAATTTGCAGGAAAACCCCGGTAGGTCTTATTTTCGGGGTAGATCTTATTTTCGGGGAAACATGGTAATTCAGTTCTGCTAAGTTTAGCACATGCCCATTAATGAAATAAATAGAAAATCAAGGTTTTTATGACTGTGTTAAAAATGGCCTTAGCATGTGAGAAAGACCTGTGTAAGAGTGCACTAAGACCGATTTTACTTGTGAAAGGACCTCACAGATCTAATATATGTAAGTTAACATGGCATATCACAGAATATTGTTCAACTGCTATGCTCTCTTCAATTCATCCATGTCATCGCAACAGTTCAGTATGAATCTGTATAATTCCAGAGATAAAGAAAATATTTGGTAAAATTAATACCTTTCTTCATAATCACATGTTCATCTCCAAAGGCAATTCTAGTACAGTACAGTGTTGATTAACTGACCTTCACTAATCTGACTATCCGGCATATCTGACAAACCCCTCCCCCAGGTGATGTCATTGCATTGCCGTTAAGAAAGAGCAGGTTCTTTTCCTGTTTTCCAGCTTCACATACTGCTTGTTAGTGTTAATAAACAATACTGTATTTTAAATACAGATTTTGTGTATGTTTTCTGTGCTTTTTTTGAGGGGTTACCATTGTTTTCTGTATTATCCGACTTTTCACTTATCTGACAACGGCTGAGTTCCATTTACATCAGATAATTGAGACTGTACTGTATTCACTGTTATTTCCCATGGTAATAAAGAATCAGCATTCTTTAGTACCTTGGGAAATAACAAGAGCAGCCCTGATGCAGGGAAGGGATGTCTCAACCAATGCACACACACACACACATATATATATATAAAAAGAATCGTTATGAAAACTAGGAAAATATAGAAACTATGGCTACTAGTTGTTTGGGCTCCGGGCCAGACAAGGCACAGATGATTTAGATGTGTCTATATATCAGAATATGGCAAGAGTATAACTGTAAGCACAATATAAAATAAGTAGTGTATTACATGCAGAACCGATTCAATTTTTTTAGCAATATTCAAGTATAGATCAAGTATTTACTCAACAGAAGGTATTCAGTAATCTATTAAGAAAAAAATGACCTAAAATATGGTACGTATTAGGTGCAGAAAAGGTTTGAAATAGATCCAACAGTCAATATTCAACTTGTGGGAAGAAGGCCGGCTAAGTTCTGCAATTGGTCCTCAGCCCGGATATTCAATGCCAGGTCATTTGTCGTGACCAGCATTGAATGTCCATTTTTATTCATGCAGTTTAAACTTAATCAGCCAAGTTAATATTCAGCACCGGCTGGTTAAGTTTATAGTGTCCAAATATAAGACTTCTATTTAGACGGTCCTAGTTGGCATCTAAATTTAGCCAGCGATTGACTGAATATTCGTGATTATCTGGATATATCGCGGGATATAGCCGGTTAGCCACTGTCCCCCACATTCTATTTAGCACGCCTAGCATTCCGTGCTAAAATCCAAGCATATTCTATAAAAATGTGCTTAACTTAATTGGCTTAACGAGCCAATCAGCATTGTTAACAGCACTTAACAAGCAATAACGAGCACTAATTGGCAATAATTAGAACGTACATACACAACTCCCTAAGTGTATCGGGGGGATTCTACATAAGGCACCTAAAAAATGTACACAGAAAACATTTCTGCCTAAGCGTATTCTATAAGCAACGCCTAGATTTAGGCGTGGTATATAGAATAAGCTTAGTTGACACCCTAGCGTCTAAATCTATGCATCTCTATATACACCAATAAAAACATAATTCCTAGCACGTAGATTTAGGCACAGAGGTCCATATTCTATAACAGTGTGGTACATTTTGGAATGTCCATGAAACACTCATTTCCCCACCCATAACTGCTCTCCTTTTTGCCTGCATGCATTAAAATTTAGGTGCTATGCATTACAGAATACACTTAGGGATTTGTACACATAAATCAATTAGTGCTCATTATTGCTTATGTGCTGTTAAAATCGCTGATTGACTTGTTAAGCCAATTAAGTTACACGCGTTGTTATAGAATATGTTTGGGTTTTAGATCGGAATGCTAGGCACACTATATAGAATTTGGAGGATTCTGTAACACTCTGTTCCTAAATTTTAATGCATGCAGGCAAAAAGGGGCATGGTTATAAGCAGGAAAATTGGCATTTCATGGGTTTTCCAAAATTTATGCGTGTAGTTATAGACTATGGCCCAGTGCACATAAATCTACGTGCTTGGATTTACACCACGTTTTCATTGGTATAATTGGATGCACATAGTTTTAGGTGCTAGGATATTGACCGTGTATTCTATATACTGTGCCTAAATCTAGGTGCTGCTTATAGAATACAGTTAAGAGGAAACGTTTTCTGTGCGGATTTTGTAAGCGTCTTATATAGAATCTGGCCCTATGTGCTAATCAGTAATATTTAGCGAAGATAACTGGCTATCTCGAGCTGTAGAAGTCTGCCCACTGTTCTTGAACTAAAAGTACTGAAGTACAAGTACAGTGGGTAGACTGAACAGTCTGTGCCCTGAGAACGGCAAGGACAAATCAAACTCGGGTATACAGTGGTGGAAATAAGTATTTGATCCCTTGCTGATTTTGTAAGTTTGCCCACTGACAAAGACATGAGCAGCCCATAATTGAAGGGTAGGTTATTGGTAACAGTGAGAGATAGCACATCACAAATTAAATCCGGAAAATCACATTGTGGAAAGTATATGAATTTATTTGCATTCTGCAGAGGGAAATAAGTATTTAATCCCTCTGGCAAACAAGACCTAATACTTGGTGGCAAAACCCTTGTTGGCAAGCACAGCGGTCAGACGTCTTCTGTAGTTGATGATGAGGTTTGCACACATGTCAGGAGGAATTTTGGTCCACTCCTCTTTGCAGATCATCTCTAAATCATTAAGAGTTCTGGGCTGTCGCTTGGCAACTCGCAGCTTCAGCTCCCTCCATAAGTTTTCAATGGGATTAAGGTCTGGTGACTGGCTAGGCCACTCCATGACCCTAATGTGCTTCTTCCTGAGCCACTCCTTTGTTGCCTTGGCTGTATGTTTTGGGTCATTGTCGTGCTGGAAGACCCAGCCACGACCCATTTTTAAGGCCCTGGCGGAGGGAAGGAGGTTGTCACTCAGAATTGTATGGTACATGGCCCCATCCATTCTCCCATTGATGCGGTGAAGTAGTCCTGTGCCCTTAGCAGAGAAACACCCCCAAAACATAACATTTCCACCTCCATGCTTGACAGTGGGGACGGTGTTCTTTGGGTCATAGGCAGCATTTCTCTTCCTCCAAACACGGCGAGTTGAGTTCATGCCAAAGAGCTCAATTTTTGTCTCATCTGACCACAGCACCTTCTCCCAATCACTCTCGGCATCATCCAGGTGTTCACTGGCAAACTTCAGATGGGCCGTCACATGTGCCTTCCGGAGCAGGGGGACCTTGCGGGCACTGCAGGATTGCAATCCGTTATGTCGTAATGTGTTACCAATGGTTTTCGTGGTGACAGTGGTCCCAGCTGCCTTGAGATCATTGACAAGTTCCCCCCTTGTAGTTGTAGGCTGATTTCTAACCTTCCTCATGATCAAGGATACCCCACGAGGTGAGATTTTGCGTGGAGCCCCAGATCTTTGTCGATTGACAGTCATTTTGTACTTCTTCCATTTTCTTACTATGGCACCAACAGTTGTCTCCTTCTCGCCCAGCGTCTTACTGATGGTTTTGTAGCCCATTCCAGCCTTGTGCAGGTGTATGATCTTGTCCCTGACATCCTTAGACAGCTCCTTGCTCTTGGCCATTTTGTAGAGGTTAGAGTCTGACTGATTCACTGAGTCTGTGGACAGGTGTCTTTCATACAGGTGACCATTGCCGACAGCTGTCTGTCATGCAGGTAACGAGTTGATTTGGAGCATCTACCTGGTCTGTAGGGGCCAGATCTCTTACTGGTTGGTGGGGGATCAAATACTTATTTCCCTCTGCAGAATGCAAATAAATTCATATACTTTCCACAATGTGATTTTCCGGATTTAATTTGTGATGTGCTATCTCTCACTGTTACCAATAACCTACCCTTCAATTATGGGCTGCTCATGTCTTTGTCAGTGGGCAAACTTACAAAATCAGCAAGGGATCAAATACTTATTTCCACCACTGTACATATAAAGTATTGCATACCATGTAAAATGAGTTTATCTTGTTGGGCAGACTGGATGGACCATACAGGTCTTTATCTGCCATAATTTACTATGCTACTATGCAAATAGCACTGAATATCAGCTGGCTTATCTATTTCTTTTTTTCCATTAGCAGCATTTCAAATAAATGCTCCAGTCTTACAACCAAAATTGTTGCAAAGCATGACAAATACATATTATCCAGTGATAGTTGGTATTCATTTTATTTGTATGAAGGAATAAAAATAAAATTTAGGATCTGAACCTGTATGCCAAGTATGAGTTAATCTGAAGTGGATGAAACTGCATTCACTTCATCTGATTCTGAACCAAATGTAATAAGCAGATATCAGTTACAAACATATTTTCTTTCAAGGTAAAACACCATACGTTGTGGATTACCACAAATTAATTGATATATCCTTTCCAAGAGATGCTACTTGGCAACCAGAAAATAAAGCAATCTCTTGAGATATTAGCAGTATTGTTGGCAAATTGGTATGTTTTAAATAAATGCTAAACTCTAAAAAAAAATTTGCATATTTGGATGATGGTGCCTTCCTTCTATGGTTGTATTTTAAACTAAAAATATTTTGAAAGATCTTGTAAATTACTGTAAACATTTTCCAAGCAGTGCAATACTCATTTGCATGTTATTATGGTGAGTAAGCTTTCTGTGTATAAGAATAGTATTTAAATCATAGATCATATGTTAATAATACAATTTAGTATAATTATTGTTACAATTTAGAGCATTAAATCATATTTAACTTCATTTAGTGATCAGATGTATCAGAGTGTTTAAAAAAATAATGGATGAGATTTCAAAAGTGAGACTAGGCTTGGGAAATAATATGTTGTTATTGATTTTATATTTCTTTGCATGCAAAATATGCTAGATATTTATTATTTATTTATTACATTTGTACCCCGCACTTTCCCACACACAGCAGGTTCAATGCGGCTTACATTGTAAATAGAATTACAAAGTATTGTAAGGAGAATATTACAAATTGTAATAAACATGGTAATAGTAAGGTTTTAAGAATATGTGAATTGAACATGGAAAGGTAAACAAGGCATGATAGGCAAAAGGAAAGAGATTGGAAGAGGTATGGTGTAGGGAAGATGGAGAAGAGAAGACTGGGGGATGAGTATAAGGAGTTTGGGAGACATGGTTTAAGGTATAATCATCTTCAGAGCAGGAGTTGTGTGGGTGGGCTTATAAGGTTAAGTTGGGTCATTAGGGTAAGCTTGCTTGAAGAGATGTGTCTTCAACATTTTTCTGAAGGGTAAATAGTCGTTAATTGTTCGGATGGATCTTGGTAGAGTGTTCCAAAGCTGGCTGCCCAAAAATGAGAAACTGGATGCACAGGAGGTTTTGTATTTAATTCCTTTACAGTTGGGAAGATGTAAATTGAGGTAAGTACGTGAGGACATTGATCTATTTCTGACTGGGAGGTCGATCAGGTCATTCATGTAGTTAGGGGATTCTCCGTATATGATCTTATGAATCATTGTATGTACTTTGAATTTTATTATTTCTCTGATGGGGAGCCAATGAAGCTTCTCTCAAAGAGGTGATGTGCTTTCAAATCTATGCAAATGCATATTGGGAGGATTTCTATAACCGGGCACCGCCATTTAGGCATTCCAATGCCACAAGATAAGCACTGTTCCCTCTAAGCTGAGCAGGAGTCCTCCACCTACATTCCTGCCAATGGGGGGTGCTGTTTCACTATCATATTTTCAGTAGTGGGGGGACAGTCAAACTTTGGGACTCCAGGGACCCTGCCTGTCCCTAGTGATTGAAAACACAATATTGAAACATCATCACTACAGGTAGCAATGCAGTTGGAGGACTGCCACAAAGCTTAGAGGGAACAGCGATGACAAGAGCCTATTCTATAACTGTATCTAGGTATCCAGATTCTACTATAGAATACTAGCATAACCTGCATTGGTGCAGCTCGTATTTACACACGTGCACTTACACTAGCCATGGACCTTGCAGCTACATGCAATGAGGGCAAGAATTATGTAAGTTATGTGCATAAGTGGGAGCCCCGCCCATGCCTGCCCCATGTTCTGCCCATGTAAATGCCCCCCTGCAGTTAGGTACTATGACACTTATGTGTGCCCTTACAGAATAATAAGTTCCCAGCTATCTGGTTTGGATAGTATATCATTTACAATATAACAGCAATAATGCTGTTAATGTGCATTATTTACTATAGTGCCCATGATATAACATGGAACTTCGGCAAATAAGGCATGTTAATGGAATTAACATACATTAACTGTTAAGAAATGCCCCTTTTGGAGAATTTGAACATATTAGCACTAATAGCAAATAATATATAAATTTACCATGATTCTCTTCTAGATAGTAATCTAACTTCTCTGGCACAATTTTGAAACCTGGGCCTTCAAGCATATTTGCTTAACCCTAGAACGCATATTGGGGGCCTTTTAGGCCCCCATGCTTACATTTTTGCTATTATCTGCAAAATTACTTTAGTTAGAATTTTGAAACTCAAGGTATTACTCAAGTATGTCATTGTTGATAATATCCAGTTGTTCATATAATTTTTTTTCATAGGCATTATGGTGTAACAATGCTTGTTTGGTGAAAACTACATCTGTACGAATTGGGGGCCTTTTAGGCCCCCGCTGTTTTTATCATGTTCTCAGAAGTGTTTGTGTCTCAAGTTACTTTATTTGTACTCAGTAATGCTGGTGGAGGGGCCAGGGTGTGGATAATAACATGTGAGGATGTCATGTGATTTTTGGAGGGAGTGATAAGGCCATGACATCACCTCAGGTCCTCTGAACACTGAGGACAGTATACACTGTGAGCTAATTGCTGAAGGACCTGTGATAAGATAAGCTGTTGAGAGGAAATCTGTTTCATTTTCTAACATCTAGTCAGCAATGGCACAGTCTTCCTCCAAGTGTCTGACTGACCAAGAGATTGAAGCGATTATGTTTCAAAGCGATGATGAAAGTGAACTATCTTTGTCTGATGAAGAATATCTGCCACCAGCTAATCAAACATCCTCATCCAGTGATTCTTCTGATGATGAAGAAGTGAATCTAGTGGATCCTCAAGAAGTGATAAGTAGAACATCCAAAACGAATGTTTTTTGGGACAGTAATCCTACATTAGTCGGACGTACTCCAATACACAATATTGTGAGACAGGCTCAAGGAGCTGTGGGAAGTCCCAGTTACTTTACCCCTAAAGATGTATTCTGTACTTATTTTTCTGACAATATTGCAGAAGAGGTCCTATTATGTTCAAACCTAGAAGGAAGACGTATCGCTTCAGCAAAAAATAAGTCCTGGAAAAATATCTCAAAAGAGGAACTTTATGCATATATTGGACTTTTCCTGCTGGCAGGGAGTCAAAAATCGTATGATGTCCCAATACGAGAATTATTTCTGGACCCACTTTCTGATTCACACTATAAGGCGACAATGTCAGTGGGCAGATATGAGGAAATTAGAAGGATCATTCGCTTTGATGATAAGCGAACTCGTGCAGCGAGGTTTGAAACAGACAAATTAGCCCCTATCAGTTATATCTGGAACATATTTATCAAAAATTGCACAAAACTTTACAATCCTAGTACTAATGTTACTGTAGATGAGCAACTTGTACCGTTCAGAGGACGCTGCAAATTCATACAATACATGCCCAGCAAGCTAGCCAAGTACGGTATAAAAATCTTCTGGATGTGTGATTCTGCAAATTATTATGGCATAAATGGCGTAATCTACTGTGGCAAAGAGGTTGGTGCACCAGTACAGAAGGATCTGGGGTCTGAAATAGTCAAAACTCTTGCTGTTCCAATATTCAATTCAGGTAGAAACATCACCATGGACAATTATTTCACCAATGTTGAACTAGGCAATTTTCTGCTTGCAAAAGCTATTACACTTGTTGGTACTATAAAGCAAAACAGACGAGAAATTCCAGCAGCACTCAAACACAATCGTCAGCGAGCACTTTATGAGAGTGTCTTTGGATTCAATAACAAAGCGACTTTGGTATCTTACAAGGCAAAGAAGGAGAAATCTGTAATTTTACTCAGTACCATGCATCACGATTGCAGTGTTGACAGCAATAACCAAAAATTGAAACCAGAAATCATCCTGCATTACAATGCAACAAAAGGAGGTGTAGATAAAATGGATGAGATGGTGGGAGAATATTCGTGTAAGAGGCAAACAAAACGATGGCCTGTAGTACTATTTTCAAATATGCTTTATGTAGCAGCCCTAAATTCATTCATTATTTATACAGAAACTCATCCTGAATTTCATGCACAGAGGAAGGACAGGAGACGCTTATTCTTGAAGGACCTTTGTCATGAACTTGTAATACCTCACATGATAGAGCGAAGCGACTTGAAATGCTTGCCAAAGAAAACTAAAGAAGCAATGAAACGGTGTGGCGTACAGTTTCAGATTACTCCAGAGCCAGGAGAAAGAAAACGAAAGCGTTGTTTCATGTGTCCAAGAAACATAGAGAGGAAAACTGAGCGATATTGTTCCACTTGTAAGGAAACTGTTTGCAAAGAACACTCTTCTGAAAAAATAACATGTCAGAATTGTTTGGAAGACTAATATAATAGAAAAGAAAGTTAGAATAAAAATGTAGCTGCAGCTAGTTTGCTATAGATTTCTATGCATTTTTGTGTGTTTTCATGTCTTTGCGTGAAATTTGGGAAAAAAAAGATTTTTTGGTGTTTTCTGTGAAAAATTATAATTAAAATGTTGTCCACTATTCATATTTTATTGAGCAATTTTGAAATAAACTTGTGAAAGTTATTTAAGTGTGTTTTTCTACATTATGTGCATGGGGGCCTAAAAGGCCCCCATGACGTTAATATGTATATTTTTAACGTCATGCGTTCTAGGGTTAAACATGAACTGCTGTCTTTGCCACAAACACTGTGATACTTGTAGACTTTGTACCTGCCCTCAGAGTTTTCAAAGAATATGACAATAAAAGCTTTTTTTTTTTTGGGGGGGGGGGGGGGGGGGGTATCATTTTAACAAAATGTTCAACTGCTGATATATGCAATTGAAATAAAAAATTAAGGGGTCCTTTTACTAAGCTGCAGCAAAAAGTGGCCTACGCATACCCTTATGCATGTCTTTTCCCATGCGCTTAGGCCACTTTTTGCTGCTGCCAGAAAATGGCCAATTTTTTTATTTTCCGTTTTAATGGCAATGTGCTAATCTTATGCGATCATCTGTCCATGCAGAAAGATATATGTGGGGCAAACCTCACGGAAGTTGTCTACAAGGCTCATAGAGCATAGGAGTAACATTAACATCAATAAGATCACAGCACCACTTGCAGCACATTGCAATACCTGTAAACATACTTTTGGATCTTTGAAATGCGCAGTTTTGAAGCAGATGAGGTGGAATACCCTGGGAGGTGATAAGAAACTAGCATTGCTACAAGAAGAACAGAAGTGGATTTACCGTCTTAAAACGATCCAGCCAAATGGATTAAATATTAGGATTGAATGGAATCAATTCTCCCTACACTAGACACGTCGACTAAGGGGAGGAGTAAGGACTAGGGCTTGTGACGTCAGAGATTTTTAAATCTGCGACATTTTTATGTGTCCGATACGATGAAAGGAAGATTTTCCAGCACTGAAAGTAAGATGTCGCATATGGGGATAGAATATATGTGGTTAAGATACAATACTTTTCTTCCTTTTTTCAGATCCCAGTTTTTGTACACCGTGGACCCTGATGCAGGAGTCAAAACCTTGGCCAAAGGTGGGCCGTGGTTAGTGGTTAGAGATTCAGCAGACTACTGGGTGACTTGAAAGATAAGTCTTAAGTCTCTTTTCACATTTGAATCTAACAGCTTTTCTGAAGAGTTAGTAAAAGTATAAGCAGGAGGTTTTTCAGCCGGTGATGAATGTGTTGGCCTCCCTTAAGTTAATTACTATATTAACAACGGAGTGTCCTAATGTTTATTTGAGGCTTTTCCTCCTTAGACAACTCTACTACATCGTCAACTGTAGATATTGCATATTTTTGATTGATTTACGAATGAAGTGATAATCTACACGCTTCTGAGTAGTATTTAGACTAACCTGCTTATAATCGAACGAGAAAAACGCCCAAGTTCCGACCTAAATCGGGAGATGGACGTTTATCTCACAAAACCGAATAAAGCGGTATAATCGAAAGCCGATTTTTGGACGTTTTCAACTGCACTCCGTCGTGGATGCGGACAAAGTTGATGGGGGCGTGTCAGAGGTGTGGCGAAGGCGGAACTGGGGCGTGGTTATCTGCCGAACAAAGATGGGCGCATTTCACTGATAATGGGAAAAAAGTATGCGTTTTTAGCTAGAATTTAGGACACTTTTTCTGGACCCTGTTTTTTCACGAATAAGGCCCCAAAAAGTGCCCTAAATGACCAGATGACCACTGGAGGGAATCGGGGATGACCTCCCCTGACTCCCCCAGTGGTCACTAACCCCCTCCCACCACAAAAAAATGATGTTTCACAAATTTTTATTTTCACCCTCAAATGTCATACCCAGCTCCCTGGCAGCAGTATGCAGGTCACTAGAGGAGTTGTTAGGGGGTGCAGTGGACTTCAGGCAGGTGGACCCAGGCCCATCCCCCCTACCTGTTACAATTGTGCTGCTTAATGCTTATTAGTCGTCCAACCCCCCCAAACCCACTGTACCCACATGTAGGTGCCCCCCTTCACCCCTTAGGGCTATAGTAATGGTGTAAACTTGTGGGCAGTGGGTTTTGAGGGGGATTTGGGGGGCTCAACACACAAGGGAAGGGTGCTATGCACCTGGGAGCTCTTTTACCTGTTTTGTTGGTTTTGTAAAAGTGCCCCCTAGGGTGCCCGGTTGATGTCCTGGCATGTGAGGGGGACCAGTACACTACGAATCCTGGCCCCTCCCACGAATAAATATCTTGGATTTATTCGTTTTTGAGCTGGGCGCTTTCATTTTCCATTATCGCTGAAAAACAAAAACGCCCAGCTCACGCATTGTTGAATAAAACATGGGCGTCTATTTTTTTCGAAAATATGGTTCGGTCCGCCCCTTCACGGACCCGTTCTCGGAGATAAACGCCCATGGAGATAGGCGTTTTCGTTCAATTATGCCCCTCTAAATGTGCTAATCTTGCCATTAACACATAGCCATTAACAAATATTAGTGAATGAACCCGTACTGTCACCTATTTTGGAGTCAGTAAGGGCTCACACGCTAATCCTTTGGTTGCTTGCTTATTTATTTATACATACATACTTGTATCCCACAATTATCCAAAAATGAGTTTCAGTTCAATATGGCTTACATTTAACAGTTGTTGGAGATTACATTGATTCAATTACATTTACAAGGTTGTATGATGCTGTATTTTACAGTGATTTGCAAGATAACTATTAATGTGTATGGAATACTCATTGGGTTTCCTGAGAAAGGTATGTCTTAGTTCTTTTCTTAAATGAAAAGATGTGTTACAGTTAGGGTTGTGTTGTGTATTGTTACAGACTGATTGGTGCATATTGTACTCATAGAATTTCCTGAAGAGGTAGGTCTTTCTGAACTGGAGGTAGTTTATGATGCTTCTTATTATTATGGGAACTGAGTTCCGCCATTTTGAGACCATGTAGCTAAATCCTGCCATGTAGGTGGACTTATATAGTATGTGTTTGCAGTTGAACAAGTGAAGTAGTAGGTATCCACTGCTTCCTGGGTTTGCATTTCTTGGTGATAGTTTGATCATGTCTAGCATGACTCACCAAACAATATTTTGAAGATGATTGTACTAGTTTTGAAAAATAGTCTGGCCTTGATCAGGAGCCAATGCAACATTTTGAGTAATGGAGTTCTCTACCATATTTTGACTTTTTGAATATCAGTCTCACTGCTGTGTTTTGGATGTTCTGTAATGATTGTTGTAGGTTTTCTTTGCAGCCTATGTATGCTGCATTACAGTAGTCTAGTTGGGACAATATCAGCATCTGTACTATAAGACGGAATGACTGCCTAGGGCAGTGATGGCGAACCTATGGCACACGTGCCAGAGAGGGCACGCAGAGCCCTCTCTGCTGGCACGCATGCCGTCGCCTCAGCCAGAGTATACTATTACTACTATTTAACATTTCTAAAGCGCTACTAGGGTTACGCAGCGCTGTACAATTTAACATAGAAAGACAGTCCCTGCTCAAAGAGCTTACAATCTAAAGGACAAATGTACAGTCAGACAAGTAGGGGTCGTCAAACTCGGGCAGTCTAGATTTCCTGAAAGGTAAAAGGTTAGGTGCCGAAAGCAACGTTGAAGAGGTGGGCTTTGAGTAAGGATTTGAAGATGGGTAGGGAGGGGGCTTGGCTTATGGGCTCAGGAAGTTTATTCCAAGCATAGGGTGAGGCGAGGCAGAATGGGCGGAGCCTGGAATTGACGGTGGTGGAGAAGGGTACTGAGAGGAGGGATTTGTCCTGTGAGCGGAGGTTTCAGGCGGGAACGTAAGGGGAGATGAGGGTAGAGAGGTAGTGAGGGGCTGCAGACTGAGTGCATTTGTAGGTAAAAAGGAGAAGCTTGAACTGTATGCGGTATCTGATCAGAAGCAAGTGAAGTGACCTGAGGAGAGGGGTGATATGAGTATATCGGTTCTGGCGGAATATAAGACGTGCAGCAGAGTTCTGAATGGATTGAAGGGGGGATAGATGATTAAGTGGGAGGCCAGTGAGGAGTAGGTTGCAGTAGTCAAGGTGAGAGGTAATGAGAGCGTGGATGAGAGTTCGGGTGGTGTGCTCAGAGAGGAAAGGGCGAATTTTGCTGATGTTAAAGAGGAAGAAGCGACAGGTATTGGCTATCTGCTGGATATGTGCAGAGAAGGAGAGGGAGGAGTCGAAGATGACTCCGAAGTTGTGGGCGGATGAGACGGGGAGGATGAGGGTGTTATCTAATGAGATCGAGAGCGGAGGAAGAGGAGAAGTGGGTTTTGGTGGAAAGACGATAAGCTCGGTCTTGGACATGTTCAGTTTCAGGTGGCGGTAGGACATCCATGCAGCAATGTCGGATAAGCAGGCCGAAACCTTGGCCTAGGTCTCCGCGGTGATATCTGGTGTGGAGAGATACAGCTGAGTGTCATCAGCGTAGAGATGATACTGGAAACCATGAGATGAGATCAGTGAGCCCAGGGAAGAGGTGTAGATTGAAAAAAGAAGGGGTCCAAGGACAGATCCCTGGGGAACTCCAACAGAGAGCGGGACGGGGGTGGAGGAAGATCCATGAGAGTGTACTCTGAAGGTTCGGTGGGAGAGCTAGGAGGAGAACCAGGAGAAGACAGAGCCCTGGAACTCAAATGAGGACAGTGTGGCAAGAAGTAAATCATGATTGACAGTGTTAAAAGCGGCGGATAGATCGAGGAGGATAAGGATGGAGTAGTGGCCTCTGGATTTGGCAAGGAACAGGTCATTGCAAACTTTAGAGAGTGCTGTTTCTGTTGAGTGTAGAGGGCGAAAACCGGATTGAAGTGGATCGAGGATGGCCTGAGAGGAGAGAAAATCAAGGCAGCAGCTGTGAATGGTGTGCTCAAGTATTTTGGAGAGGAAGGGTAGGAGGGAGATGGGGGCGGTAGTTGGAGGGACAGGTAGGGTCAAGTGATGGTTTTTTGAGGAGAGGTGTGACGGCGGCGTGCTTGAAGGTGTCAGGGACAGTTGCAGTGGAGAGAGAGAGAGAGGTTGAGGAAATGACAGATGGAGGGGGTGACAGTATGAGAGATGGTGTTAAGTAAGTTGGTGGGGATGGGATCAGAGGAACAAGTGGTGCATTTCGAGGAGGAAAGAAGGCAGGTGGTTTCCTCCTCGGTGATTATAGGAAAGGAGGAGAAAGAGGCCAGGGTTGGTTGGTTGAGGGAGAGGGTTGAAGGGTGAAGGGGAGGAGGTGGCTTGGTAGTGAACTCAAGGTTGATCTTTTGCACCTTGTCGTGGAAGTAGTCAACCAGTGAATGAGGAGAGAGTGAGGGGGGGTGGGAGCGGAGGGCACTTTGAGGAGGGAGTTAAGGGTGGCAAAGAGACGACGAGGGTTGGAGCTGAGGGAATTGGTCAATTGGGTGTAGTAGTCCTGTTTGGCAAGGAAAAGGGAGGACTGGAAGGAGGATAGGTGCGAGATTTCCTCCAGAGGCGTTTAGTAGATTGGGCGCAGGAGCGAAGGTAACGGATGCAAGGGGTCAACCAGGGCTGAGGATTAGTACGCCTTGTGGGACGGGAGATGGATGGTGCGAGGGTGTCCAGAGCAGAGGAGAGAGTAGCATTGTAAGCGGAGACAGCCTTGTCAACAGACTCGGAGGACATGATGGAGGGGAGGAGATTAGAAATACTAGAGGATAATGTGGAAGAGTCAATAGTCTGGAGATTCCTGGAAGTAGTGGTTAATGTTGGGCGGGGCTGAGGGGGGGTGAAGAAGTGTGAAGGTGATCAGGTGATGATCAGAGAGAGGAAGAGCTGAGGCATGGAAATTGGAGGGTGAGTCGGAAGAGGAGAGGACGAGGTCGAGACAATGGCCATTTTGGTGAGTAGGGGTGGTGGACCACAGCTGGAGGTTGAAGGAGGATGTTAGAGTGAGGAACTGAGAAGCGTGATTCGCCTCCCAGTTCCAGGGTCCCCCCTCCCCTCTCCCTCCCTCCCTCCAAGTTCCAGAGTCATCGTTCCTCCCTCCCTCCCTCCCTCCCTCCCTCCCTTCCTTCGAGTTTCAGGCCCAATCCCTTCAAATTTTAAAAGTAATCTCTTGACTTACCTCATCGGGGACGGGTTACAGCGGCCGGCAGCAGCGCTAAAATGCGTGCAGGCTCAGCCTTCTCTCTATCTCTGAGCTCTGGTCCCGCCCTCATTTCCTATTTCCGCAAGGGTGGGACCAGAGGTCAGAGAGAGAGAGAGAAGGGCTGAGCCTGCATGCATTTTAGCGCTGCTGCCGGCCACCGTAACCCATCCCCGACGAGGTAAGTCAAGAGATGACTTAAAATTCGGAGGGAGGAAGGGAGGGAGGGGGCTTGGAACTTGAAGAGAGGGAGGGACGACGACTCTAGAACTCGACTCTAGAACTCGGAGGGAGGAAGGGAGAGGGGAGAGGGGACCCTGTGGAACTCGGAGGGAGGGAGGACCCTGGAGCTCGGAGGGAGGGAGGGGGCCTGGAACTCGGAGGGAGGTGGAGGGGGGACGAGGGAGGGGGGAATGGCACTTTGCGATAAATAATTAGATTTTGGGTTGCTGTTTAGGCACTCGGTCTCTGAAAAGTTCGCCATCACTGGTCTAGGGAAATATCCTCTCAGTTTCCGTAGTGTTTTGAAGCTTTTGATGTGATTGCAGCAACTTGGTCTTCAAGGGTCAGATGTTTGTCAAGAATGATTCCTAGTATTTTTGTGTTTTGATTGTATAAGATTGTTGATCTATTATGATGTTTTTTTGTAAGTGGTGGGATTGTGCTAGCTGGATAGAACCAGGAGTTTGGTTTTGTCTTGGTTCAGTATGACAGTTGTGGAATTTTTTCTATGAGGTTGAGTCATTTGGCCTTGTCCAGTAGCTCTGTAATGCTGTTATTGAAAGGTATGTGGACAATGACATCATCTGCATATATGAATGGATTTAAACCCATTTTTTCCAGTTTCTTGCCAAGTGGAGCCATCAGGACATTGAATAATATTGGTGATATCATGGAACCCTGAGGGACCCTGCATTCAGGGATCCAGGAGGCTGAAAACTCATTGGACACCTTGACATAGTAGGATCTAGTTCTTAGAAAACCATTGAACCAGGCTGTTACTGCTCCAGTTATTCCTATGTCGTTGAGCAGGGTCATTAGTATTGTGTGATCTACTAGGCCACAGACACTTGATATGTTGAATTGTAGTAGTAGTATTGACTGGCCTTGGCTTATTATTCTTCTGAATTTTGTGATCAGGGTGGTTATGACTTTTGCAGTGCTATAGCATGGTCTGAAGCCTTATTGAGAGCTGTGAAGGACAGAGTAGTGCATTAGGTATTCCATTAATTGTTGGGCTACTAGACCCTCCATTGTTTTGGTCAGCAGTGGCATTGATGCTGGAAAGAAAATTGATGTCACTGGTCTCTAATTAGTGAGTTCAATGATATTTCTGGTGGTGTCTTGGATTAGAGTGAGTATGATGTTGCCCTTGTCAGAAGGGAAAAGGCCTTTTGAGAGCATGTATTCTATGTGTTCAGTTAAGTGTTTGATGAACCGATCTGGTAGATTTGCCATCAAGTAGTTTGGGCAGCTGTCTAGTAGTCAGTTGGCATGTGCATATTTTGTCAGTAGTCCTTTTACTGAGCTGGTTGTTGGTATCTTGAAGAAGGACCAGATTCTGTCTGACTTGATGTGGTCCTCGTTGATTTCCCATTCATGTTGGAAATCTATGAGTGTTTGTTCTCATAGCTAGGTTTGATCTTATTTTTATTATTCTTTCCTTGAAATATTGTGCAAGCTCATCTGCTGTTAGTGGTTTTTCGTTTGACATTTGCAGAGCTTGTGTGTTCAGTATGCTTTTTTATTAGTTTATTTATTTTTTCATGTTTATCTCTTCTGGGTGCACATACGTGCTGTAGTGTTCCACTTTGGCTCTTTTTATAATGTGTTTATAATTGTTGAGGGCTTTCCTCCCTATGGTTTTATTCATGGCTGATTTGTTTTTGGACCATTTTCTTTCTAATTTCCTGCACAGTTTTTCATCTCTAATAGTTCCTCATTGAACCAGTGGTACAGTTGTCATTTCCTCTTTATCTTCATTTTGAGTGGTGTTATTTCATTTAGTGTGTTCCCACTTAGTTCATCCCAGTTTATCATGAAGTGTTAGAGGTTTTATGTTTGTTTGGTTATTCATCACTGTTGATCAGAAGCTATGGTTGTCCACTTTTCTTCTGGTTAAGGCAGTGTGTGGTGTCCTTGGTTCTCTATTTTTCTATTTTTTGCCATTCTCTTTCCACTGAAGTGTAAAGATGAGTTTGTTAGGGTCTGACCATGGCACCTCTGCCCAGTTTTGATTCTCTATTATATAGTTGCTATTGGCTAAGAATCTATAAGCTAGTATGTCTAATTGATGATCATTTACATGAGATGAGGTGGCTAGTGCCATTCTGAAGTTTCATTGGTTCAGGAAGTTTTTTAGAAGCCTGGTATAGGCATCATGTTGCTTGTCTAGGTGTAGATTGATATCACCTAGTAGAAGGACATTCGAGAAATTTGTGCAAGTGTTTGATATGAAGTCCATGAAATCATCCTGGGAATTGGACCATCTTCCAGGTGGGCGCATAATTGATCAGTTAATGTTGAGTCAATGATTTTGCATGCCATGATTTCAATCACAGGAGATATATGGTTGGCTATGGTTTCTACTGTAAAGAAGGATTTATATATTAAGACAACCCTGCCTCCTTTCTTTTTAGTTCTTTTGATATGTGTTATTTTATATCCTTGTGGGTATGTCAGGCAGCACTGGTTCATCTCACATTTGCAGCCACATTTCTGTTATGAATAGTATACCTATTGCTTGGTTTCAATCCAGCCTCTAATTATGGTTGCCTTGTTAACTGCTGATCTCACATTTATGTAACTATAGGAATAGCCACATATGTATCAATGTTGATTCTGATGTACTTAACAGTCTGTACATATCTGTGTGTTCTATATTTTTTCATGTTGTGGCCATTGTGATTGTTATTTGTGCTTATCTTTTTGGTATTGGTTAGGGTGTTGATCTCTGATTTGTTTTGGCTTTTATAATTTGGTCTTCCAAGTTGGTGGGGGAGGGGGCATCATCTTGCTGTGATAAGTATGGGAATTTTCTTCCATTCATTGAAGCGGCTTGTAACCCCATTATTCATAGTATTATCATGCAGTAGAAAAAACATGATCTAATATTGGCAACGATGGGATATGTGGTGGGACGTACAGTAGAATAGTGGTAGCTATGAGTTAATTCCCAGATCCATCAGTGGTCTACCCAAGTCACTTACTAAGTTTAACTTTATTCCACAGTTTCTCCCTAGTGCACATTGGTGCAAATTGTGTATTATAAAGATTGAGACAGAACAGACAACAAAATACTTGTGACAAGAATCCTAGCCATCATATCTATCTAGGTGTTCTGCAGTCAATCGGATCTGGACACAAAGACCATGAAAAAAAGAATGTTTGCTTCCCTGTTATTAGGTAGGATTTCTCTTCCAAGCTGCCATTCTTCCATAGTTAATCTTGCAGCTGTGAGAGTTTAGCATGGGTGACAGGCCACAGTGTGGCTCTCATTGTTTATAGATTTGACAATGTCCTTAGTTTGCTGTTTGAAGGAAGGTTACAAATGCAGACAGTTCTCTTTTTGACATGGAATTACTACAAGCAATGGACAGGGGAGAGAGAGGTGAGTTGAACAGGATAGGTATTTGTAGGACAAAGGAGAGTCATTGACCTTAAGCACTTCTTCCACTGCATCTAGGAGAAAAGCTACCACAATGCTTGTTTTAAATCTCCACAAAGCTTAAATCTTGATAGATACATTTAGATATCTTTATTCATCCCAGAGTGTTGCTTCAATTTACTGTTAAATTATTTTTCTAAATGCACTTAAACCATCTTATTTAAGTCAGAAACATTACTTTTCTAGAGACTGTTGTATCTTCTTCCCCAGATTTCTGGGGTGTATTAGGATCTTTGATTTATTAGGGCACAGCATATTTTTGTATTAAAGTATGTAAGATTACAGAACTTTCTAGCTATTCAGGATAACAGAAAGCCAGTTTGTTTTTGGCAGCAATTAACAGGGGAGCGTTAATTGCGCAGACAGTGCTCGATGAGGGTCGGAGTTCCTTTGAAGTTGAAATTCTGATAGATATGTAGTCATTCAATAGAACTGCTTATTCTAGTTACATTTTGTACTTTTATATCTTGAAACAAGTTAAAATAGTTTTAAAGTCCATTATCTGATATCTAGCAGGAACTTCTGTTCACTAGAGGCATCAATTTAAAGACGGTATTTCACTTCTGTGAGATTATTTGGACGTTTAATTGAGGGTAGCTTCAGTAGGATATCAGAAATGTAGAGATAATATAGGTTAAAGATATGAACTTCAACTCACGGAATTGCGGTTATGGTTTCATCATTATGCAGTTCCTGAATCCTGATGTTGTTTGTTGATTCAATTGATGCAGATGCAGATCACTGGAGGCGTTTTCTTTTATTGTTGTTGTGGATCCAGCTCAATCACAAGGAAAGAAGGTTGCTTGCTTGCAAAGTGCCGGGAGACAAAGAGTTGCTTTTATCCCATCAAAACAATGAAATTGAACTAAGTGAAGGAAAGAAAACTCAAAATAAACTTGGGACTAGTAACCTGACATACTGAGCAGAAGTATGTAAGAATTTGAGCAGTAAATAAACAAATAGTGAATTATTTCGCCTGAATTGTGGGAGCCCTATGTGAACACAGCCTGTTGCTGTCCTGTCCTCTTCGTGGTAATGTTCATGCAGACATGTCCCTTCAGTGAACAAATGAATTTAACTTTTTAATGCACCAGTAGTGGACACACAGTTCAAAAGATCTGCAGGATGCCTCAGCTTGCCCGAGGTACACAAATTCAATCTGCAGTAAACCCATGTTAGTGCTTACCACAATTTGGTAAAAAGGCACCTAAAATTGCTTCAAAGCAATCTCAAATATATGTAATAAATATTTATTTATTTGTTGCATTTGTATCCCACATTTCCCCACCTATTTGCAGGCTCAATGTGGCTTACATAGTACCGTTGGGTGTTTGCCCAGTCAGTTGATAACAAATACAAGGTTGTATAGTGGTCGAATGAGGTATGTGTGGAGGGTCAGAAGGGATGAAGGTTGTGTGTTGTCCAGTGCGCTCATTAGGCATGCTATGCTTTGGGTGAAGGGTTTACTTAGGGTCATTGGGGTAGACCTTTTTGAAGAGGTTGGTCTTTTAGTGATATCCTGAAGTTCAGGTGGTCATGGATTGTTTTCACAGCTTGTGGGAGGCCATTCCATAGTTGTGCACTTATGTAGGAGAAGCTGGTAGGTTGTTTTGTATTTCAATCCTTTGCAATATGAATGTTTCTGATCATCATACCATTTTCTCTAACTAGGTGCATGCTATAATGTTCCCTCTAAGCTGAGTGGGGGTCCTCCAACTACATTGCTACCAGAAAGGGGTGGTGCTTCAATATTTTGTTTTCAGTTGCTAGGAACAGGCAGTTTCTCTGGAGTCCTTCACTATTGAAAATATGATAGTGAAACCCACTGGCATGACTGCAGGTAGAGGACTTCTGCTCAGCTTTGAAGGAATAGTGGGCTGTTGTTAGGCACCTTTCTGCATATATATGTGTTCCAAAATTCATACTTACATGCCTTAGTGCCCTAAGATCTATTCTATAATAGCACACATAAGCACTATGGTGCAAAAATGCAAAGAGGACATACAATTGGATGAAGCATGAGTGGGATATGCGCATCTTTGCCACTTAAGAATAACCATGCTGGGTCAGACGAATGGTCCATCTAGCCCAGCATCATGCTTCCATCAGTGGCCAATCTAGGTCACAAGTACCTGGCAAAACCCAATTAGTAGCAACATTCCATGCTACCAATCCCAGGGCAAGCAGTGGCTTCCCTCATGTCTGTCTCAATAACTAACAGACTATGGGCTTTTTTTCTCCAGGAACTTGTCCAAACCTTTTTTAAAACAAGATATGCTAACCGCTGTTACCACATCCTCCTGCAGCAAGTTCCAAAGCTTAGCTATTCTTTTAGTGAAAAAAATTATTTTGTCCTATTTGTTTTAAAAAAATATTTCCATGTAATTTAATTGAGTGTCCCCTAGTCTTTGTACTTCTTGAAAGAGTGAAAAATAAATTTACTTTTATCTATTTTACACCACTCAGGATTTTATAGACCTCAATTATATCCCACCCCCCACCGTCTCTTTTCCAAGCTGAGGAGCCCTAACCTCGTTAGCCTTTTCTCATATGGGACGAGTTCCAATCCTATTCATCATTTTGGTTGCTCATCTTTGAACCTTTTCTAATTCTGCTATACCTTTTTTGAGGATACGGTGACCAGAATTGAAAGCAATAGTCAAGGTGAGGTTGCACCATGGAATAATACAGAGGCATTATAATGTTCTTGTTCTTAGTTTGCATCCCTTTCCTAATAATTCCTATCATCCTGTTTGCTTTTTTGGCCGTTGCTGCACATTGTCTACAATGACACCTAGATCTTTTTCTTGATTGCTGATTCCTAAGGTGGATCCTAGCATCAGGTAACTATGAATAGGATTGTTCTTCCCAATGTGCATCACTTTGCATTTGTCCACATTAAATTTCATGTATCATTTGGATGCCTAGGCTTCCAAAGGCGTTCATGCAATTTTTTCACAACCCACAAACATTTTGACACCTATAAATAGTTTTCTGCCATCTGCAAATTTAATCACCTCAATCATTGTTCCCTTTTCCAGATCCCTGCAGCATTGCACTTTTCACCTTCTTCCACTCAAAAAAATGACCATTTAAACCTACCCTCTGTGTTCTATCTAATAACTAGTTCCTAATCCATAGAAGGATATTGTGTTACGTCTGTGGCCGTGACCACCCTCAAACTTACCCTGTTTCTGGGAGTCAGTGGCTGTGCTGGCTTCTGCTTGTCTCTGTGTCTGTCTCTGTCTTAGTTTCTCTCTGGCTCTGTGTGCTGATTGCCCTACTGAACCTCACCTGTGTGGGCTATGCCTTTTCCAAGATGGCTGCCGCCGACTCCTCTATGCCAGTATCCAAGATGGCTCCCGCTGGGCTGACTTCTCTGTGTGTCAAGCCTCTGTTTGGATGCAAGGTGATTGCTGCAGTGTGCCTCTGGTGTGGAAGGGCTTTATTAATCACTTAGAGACTACAGCCCTGGCCTTTGCATTGTTCATCTAGGGCCCTGGTGTATAGAGTGCTCTGTACACTGTTTCAGTGTTTGCTCTGTGTGAGTTTCTATGTTTGACTAGATAGCTTAGGCACCGTGTGGCTTGTTAGCCTGTGTATAGCTTTGCTAGTGCTCTGTGTTTGTTTAGGCTAGCCAGCTTAGGCACCGTGTGGCTTGTTAGCCTGTGTATAGCGTTGCTAGTGCTCTGTGTTTGTTTAGGCTAGCCAGCTTAGGCACCATGTGGCTTGTTAGCCTGTGTATAGCTTTGCTAGTGCTCTGTGTTTGTTTCCAGTGCATGACTTGTTAGCTTGGGCACAGCTTTGTTGTTAGCTGGTGTATAGCTTTCAAGTCTCCTGAGTGTGCTCTGTGTATGTTTCTTGTGTATGACTGGTTTGCCTGGGTATAGCGTTTCTATTAGCCTAGGTACAGTTTACTAGTCATTGTGTTTAAACCTGCCGACTGCCAGAACCCGGACAGTCCCTGCCTGTCGGCTTTGCCTGCGCCTAGGTGCCAGGGGGCACTCCTGGATCTTCATTCCTGCTGTTCCTGCTTGCAAGTTCCAGTTCCGGGTTTTCCTGTAAGTCCTACCGGCTGCCAGAACCTGAGGGCTCAACCCTCGGGGAAAGGTGGTCAAGCGTAGGTGAAGCCTAGGTCCAGTGTGTTCCAGTCCAGCGGGTTTCACTCCTGTATGTTCCAGTCCTGTGGGGCCCTCCAGTGTGTTCCAGTCCAGCGGGCCCCACTCCAGTGCGCACCCGTCCGGTGCGTTCCACTTCCATGTATTCCGGTGTAGAACTCCAGTCCGGGGTTCCGGTCCAGTTTTGTCTCATCTCTACCTTGGAGGTGATCTTGCCTGCCACTGCCGCTCCACGGTAGTGGCCCATGGGCTCACGAACCCAGTGCTCTCGGGGAAGAAGCCTGACAGTATGCCAAGGTCCTCGAGCACGCAACATATTGCCTCCTATCCCATGACTTTTTAATTTTCTCAGGAGTCTCTCAAAAGCTTTCTGAAAATCTAAATACACTACATCAACCGGCTCACCTTTATCCAAATGTTTATTTTCTCCTTCAAAGAAATGTAGCAAATTCGTGAGGCAAGACTTCCATTGACTGAACCCATGCTGTCCCTTTCCCATTAAACCATGCTTATCTGTGTGTTCTGTAATTTTATTCTTTATAATATTTTCCACTGTTTTCTCCGGCAGTGAAGTCAGGCTTACTGGTCTGCAATTTGCCAGATATACCCTTGGACTCTTTTTTAAAAAATTGGTTTTACACTGGCCACCCTCCAATCTTCAGGTACTATGGATGATTTTAATGACAGGTTACAGATCACTAACAAGAGATCAGCAATTTCATGTTTGAGTTCTTTTAGTACTCTGGGGTGTATACCATCTGTCTCAGTTATTTATCACTCTGTAACTTGTCAATTTAGCTTAGTATGTCTTCCAGGTTCACCAAGATTCTTTCAATTTCTTCACATTGTCACTCTTCAAAACCATTTCTGGTACTGATAGATCTTTTACTTCTTCCATAAACACTGAAGCAAAGAATTCATTCAATCTCTTCGCTATGGCCTTGTCCTTCCTGAGTGCCCCTTTTGCTCCCTTCATGATGTAATGGTCCCCACAGATTCCCTCACAGGCTTTCTGTTTTTGATATACCTGAAAAATATATTACTATGAGTTTTTGTCTCTACAGCAAGTTTTTTTTCATATTCTCTTTTAGCCTTCTTTATCAATGCTTTGCACCTAGCTTGATACTGTTTATGTTACTTCTTCTTTTCTTCATGTGGATACTTTTTCCATTCTTTGAAGGATGCTCTTTTGGATCTAATAGCCTCTTTCAGTTCACCTTTGAACCACACTGGTTGTATGCTCTTCTTTCCACCTTTGTGGAATACATTTGGTCTGGGCTTTCACGATGATATTTTTAAACTAAGTCCATGTCTGATTTAAAATTGTAACCTTTGCTGCTGACCCTTTTAGCTTCTTTTTAACAATTTTCTTCATTTTGTCATTAAATGCTGCTACTGTCGATTTCCTTAATGACTTCACTCCAGATATCTGCTCAAATTTGATCATGTTATGATCACTGTTTCCCAGTGAATCTAACTCCGATACCTCTTGTACCATGCCCTGAATTCCACTAAGGTCTAGATCTAAAATAGCTTCCCCTCTTGTCAGTTCTTAGACCAGTTGCTCTAAGAAGCAGTTATTTATTACATTCATTTATTTTTGTGTGACCCTGGGCAAGTCACATAGCCCTCCATTGCCCCATGTACAATATATAATTTAGATTGTGAGCCCATTAGAGACATGACATTGCAAAGTACCTGTAATAGAAATTGTAAAACACATAGCCCTCTCAGGAATTTATTATTATTTTGTTATATTTGTACCCTGTGCTTTCCCACTCATGGCAGGCTCAATGCGGCTTACATATTATATACAGGTACTTATTTATACCTGGGGCAATGGAGGGTTAAGTGACTTGCCCAGAGTCATAAGGAGCTGCCTGTGCCTGAAGGGGGAATCGAACTCAGTTTCTGAGGACCAGAGTCCACCACCCTAACCACTAGGCCACTCCTCCACTCATGGTAGAGCAAGTGCTATAGGTACTGTTCTTACCCAGATAAGTCCTAGAACTTTTACTAATCTTTAAGTTATGGTTCAATGGTAAATAGGCTTTCAGACAATGAATTCTTTGAAAAAGTTATATAAGGGAAACCAGGAAAATCTAGCTTTCTTCTTGCATATACGTCCCTTCACAATAATATACATCAATGTAATCATTCACAAAGCAGTACAAGCACACAATTTAAATATCAAAGGTCACAACTGTACTGATGTACAGGCATCATCTGGCATCTCCTGGCACCTTGGCAGACCATTTTCAGATCAATCTAGCTTCAGGTTTCTTCTGGAAAGCACTACTATTATCCCAAGAAAGATTCTACCTCAGCAGCTGGGACTTGGCTAACAATGGAAGCCCAGTTCAAATGTATAGAAGAAAGTGGGATGTTTGATCACGGCAATACAAGACCTGGAGAGATGGATCTTAAAAATACTTGTTTATAATAATAAACAAGTATTTTTAAGATCCATCTCTCCAGGTCTTGTATTGCTGTGGTCAAACATCCCACTTTCTTCTATACCCGTGTGCTCCCGTGGGGCGTTCGAGTTCTCCGCTTGACTGCGGATTTGTTTGAACATATAGCCCAGTTCAAATACCACTGCTACTGCTTGTGATATTGGGCAAGTCATTTAACTCTCCACTGCCAAGATTACAAACTTCGGACCAACTTACCAAAATGCAGTAAAAAGAGGCCTAAGCATTTCCTTTTGTGAAATATTCCCATATGTTAAGGCCAATTTTTGTATTTTTCCTATTAATGCCTATATGCTAATTTTCCCATTAGCACATGTCCATTAGCCTATGAGCCCCTACCACCATCCATTATGTAGGTGGGTAATGGCTCACACACTAACCACATGCTAATTGGTTAGTATGTGGCAATGTACCTGTGCTAACCGATTAGTACAGAACATGCCCACTCCTAACCCCCCAGACCTGCCTCAGCACTAAAAATAAATGTTATTTTTAGTGTGTGGGTAGTGCATGCCCATACAAAAATTACTGTGGGATACCACAGCGCACTCCACGGTAACAATGCATTTGTGCTTACCATAGCTTAGTAAAATGGCCACTTTATTGTAAGTCTCCAGGATAAGGGAAATACCTAGTGTACCTGAATGTAATTCACCTTTAACTGCTACTGAAAATGTGTGAGCTAGATCTAAAATAATAAATAAATGGTGAGGAGTAAAGACTCCACTTGATTGACATACCTACCTGCTATATTCCCACCGACTAACCCACAGCCTCTTCTCCTTCACCATCTCCCTTAAGGTCTTGTCTACCAAAATGTCTGCCAATACTTGATCCACCAATCATCTTACCCCAAGTATCTCTGAGCTTCTTGAACTCAAGCAGTCTCATCCAAATATTCAGTTCAGTGCAAGGTCCTCAACTTTATTTGAAAATACTCAACAGATGCCAAAAGGTACTATTTTTATAAATAACCCAAAATAAAGGAAATGGGTACTAAACTCCATATCCACCAGTGTAGCCTATGCATATCTGGCTCATTTGAGCACTTCTGCATAGAACAATCTTTACATACTCTGATCTGTACATTGTTCGATAAGGTTAGATTATGGGAATGTGGTCATTGTAGAATTTCTAGGACTAGTTTAAAAAAGCTGCAAACATTGCAGAATACTGCTATCTACCTATTGGAAGAGTGCATAGATTTAATCATGTAATCCCTCTTTATTTACATTGCTTACCTATACATTATAGCTTTCTGTTCATATTGTTGGTTTTCACTCATAGACCTTTTTAATGA
Organism: Microcaecilia unicolor; assembly: GCF_901765095.1. NCBI lineage: Eukaryota > Metazoa > Chordata > Amphibia > Gymnophiona > Siphonopidae > Microcaecilia > Microcaecilia unicolor. The sequence continues at coordinate 63,148,254 of NC_044037.1, read as the reverse complement.
TAAGACTGCTCCCTCCCTTGCTGGATTAGTGAAACCCTCTGTCCCTGGGAGAGCATTAAAGTCTGCAGCTGAGTTTAAGCTTACAGTTCCTGCTCTATCTAGGGCTCATTGGCCATCCACAAAGGGGGAGGGGGGCATTTTTCTATTTGAGACAATTTAAACAGATGTGGAAGACTCATTATTTCACAATGTCTGTTGTTACCTCTGCCCGTGGAGTTTAGACAGGTTTGTGTTCCAGGAATTTAGTGTCTCATTGATATTTCCTTTCCTATCAAATGATTGGAGTTCAATTTTTTTAAATCTTTTTATTTTTTGTATTGTATTGTATACCACTGTGTTCTTGTATAAGTCCAACTGGTAGAGTGAGTATAATAAACTGTAACTATCATAGAAACTGCTGGGACACCACGTGAGCCTAAAGGCAGTTACTATAGTACCCTTGTGCATGCCCAAAAACACCAGAAAGCTGTTGTCTACTGATCATATTAATATATGTGCCTACTTCCACACCATAGGTGAAACAGCAGAATGATCAGAGGTCACTATGAGGAACTGCTGCAGAATTCACAGGCTAGTGATATGTGCTAAGCAAAGCCTTTTGGCTCATTTTCAGTTCCTTTGGGCTGTTTTCCCAGTTTTCTGACTTCTACCAGTTTGTTTCACACATTCATTTTAATTAAAAATTAACTTGTGATAGAACATTTTAATATGCATTAATCAACTTAATTCATAGGTTAACATATGTTAAATTGATTTAGTGTGCATTAAATTAAGTCATGCTAACAAACCAAATGTATGTTAATGAATGTCCATCCCTATCAGAGGTAGAACAACCCAACCCCTCCATTGACTACCTCAACCTGTAAAGCTTCCCACATAGGTTACAAATGCCAGAAAGCTTACTTCTGGAAGTATCTAATCCCAGTAGTAAAAATAAAAATGTATCTCTTGGCTTCTACCAAGGCACTCCACTCAACAACAATTTCCCTTCTTCCCAATCATTATGGGATTCTTTTACTAACCTGTGGTAAGCACTAACGCATGTGTACCACAGGTTAAAAAACATTACCTTGGGGTGAACTCAGATGTCCTATGAATGTTTTGGGATCAGCATGTACTTCAAACATACTAAAAATATAATTTAGCACAGCTACATTGCCACGTGCTAACCGATTAGTGTATCATTAGTGTGTGAGTCTTTGGGAGAGAAGACAGATATCAAATCTTTAAAAATGAAGACCCCCTATCTACAAGTGGGTGGTCACAGTGAGTCAAGGTTCAGTGGGGGTGTCAACTCAACTGGTATGAGGTAGAATAGGTTTGGAAAAAATATGACAGTTCTGCTGGTGGTCAATTTTAAAGATAATGGACAATGTTGGAGTAGCCATGGCATCTGACTTGTAGGTGGAAGAAGCCTGTGTAGAGGTGAACCTCAGGGGAACTGGGCTTTCTGATTGGGATCAGTCTATGATCCTCATGTAGAGACATGGATAAGATGTGCCTTGGGATGGATTGTACAGCACTGAGAAGTTCCTAAAAAAATGTGTGTGTGTAGGGGGGGGGGGGGGAGGGCAAGCATATGTTTCCTGCATGAATATAAGGAGTACTTCAAGTAGCATGCCTTCCTACAATGTTTTGTTTTTTGATGTTCCTTGTCTGAGTCAAACTGTCCCTTCAAGAGATGTTGCGAGCCATTTAGTAGTATACAAAAGTGAAAGCAGCTAGAGGCCGCATGGTCTATCCAGTGTGCCCATCTATACACTCTATTTTCCCTTCCTCTCATTGACAGCTTTTTTTGTACTTTGCCCATACTCTTGTTGTGGATTGTCTGTTTTTCTTTCTTTTTTTGGAAAACCAGATTAAGAGCACTTAAGTATTTGTCAGCCTAGGAGGGCTAGCTATCTTATCCTACTGCTCAAATGTGGATAAATGGGAAGCTTTAGCCAGTATTATGGAGTCCCAGTTTCTACGGCTATCTGTTGTCAAGCAGGCTAATGCTGAGTAAACAGGGGAGGTGAGAGTGTGGAGGTTCACCAGATGCATATATCCCCAAGATATATGAAGTGTTGAGGAGCAGGTGTGTTGGATTAGGGATGATCAAGCACAAGTGAAATTTGCAATAGGATTAGATGGTACTGAGATTTTCTACTCAGCAGGAAAAATAGTAGAAGAAAATTGCAGCCTTTACTGACCTCAGGCACCAACAGGGTGGAGTGGGCAGGATAACAGAGTAATAGAAGTTAGAGCCTTTTAAAAAAATTGTATGATCATGAGTAGTGGTAAGCTGGGCAGAGAAATAGTCCATTGATCTCACTGTCTTGCTTCTAATGGAGGTTATGACATGCCACATGGTGCACGGGGTGATCCATTATCGGTGAAAACCGAGGCCGGCCATCTCAAACCCGGCCATCTCTGACATTTGGCCGGCCCCAACCGTATTATCGAAATGAAAGATGGCTGGCCATCTTTTTCGATAATACGGTTCGGGACCGCCTTTTGTAGCGCCAGCCATATAGATGGCCGGCGCCATTCGATTATGCCCCTCCATGATCACCCCGTGCACCATGTGGCATGTCATAACCTCCATTAGAAGCAAGATAGTGGGATCAATGGACTATTTCTCTGCCCAGCTTACCACTATTCAGCGAAACTACTGCTAGGGGACATCCTTCCATATAAGAAGGCAGTTTGTCTGGTGGAGGGCAGTCAGCGGGGAGAGTTTTGGATAGAGGATAGAAAAGAGACAACCGGCCAAAATCAACACAGAGGCTGCGTGTGGGACCTTGTGCCTCCCGCTTTCCCCTCAGGCTATCACAGAAGGATATCTTGTCTGTTGGAGATTAAAAAAAAAAAAAAAGAGTCACTGTGCTGCTCACAGAATCCTTGGTGGGGAACGTGCCCCAACCTGAACTCACCTAGAGACCCTTCAGCCCTGAGAGCTCCCCCCCTCAATGCCCCACCCAGCAATGATGGTTCCACTTGGCCGGCCATCTCAAACCCGGCCAAATCCAAGGCATTTGGTTGTGGGAGGAGCCAGCATTTGTAGTGCACTGGTCCCCCTGACATGCCAGGACACCATCCGGGCACCCTAGGGGGTTACTTCTAAAAATTAAAAATAAAAATAGCTCCCAGGTGCTGAGCCACCCAAATCCCCCCCAAAACCCACTCCCCACAACTTTACACCATTATCATAGCCTTTATGGGTGAAGGGGGGCACCTACATGTGGGTATAGTGGGTTTTTTTTTGGGGGGGGGGGGTTGGAGGGCTCAACACTTACCACCACAAGTGTAGCAGGTAGGGGGGGATAGACCTGGGTCTGCCTGGCTGAAGTGCACTGCACCCACTAAAACTGCTCCAGGGACCTGCATACTGCTGTCATGGAACTGGGTATGAGGCTGGCATAGAGGCTGTCAAAAAATGTTGGTTTTTTTTTGGGTGGGAGGGGGTTGGTGACCACTGGGGAAGTAAGGGGAGATCATCCCCCATTCCCTCCGGTGGTCTTCTGGTCAGTTGGGGCAAATTTTCGAGGCTTGGTCGTGAAAAAAAGGGACCACGTAAAATCAGCCAAATGCTCGTCAGGGCTGGCTTTCTTTTTTTCCATTATTGGGCAAAGCTGGCCATCTCTTACGCACGCCCCTGTCCCGCCTTCTGTACCCTGCCGACACACCCCCTTGAGGTTTGGCCGGCTCTGTGACGGATTGCAGTTGAGGCCAGCCAAAATTGGCTTTCGATTATGCCAATTTCACCGGACTTGAGAGATGGCTGGCCATCTCCTGATTTGTGTCGGAAGATGGCCAGACTTCTCTTTTGAAAATAAGCTGGATAGAGTATTAAGAATGCACACCTAGAAAGGTTACCTATGGAGCTCTAGTTGGTACAATGCAAGAGCAGTAGCAATAACTGTGATGAGGAGACAGAGTTTAGACACCCTCAACCGTGGGTTAGGAATAAGGTTCATTACTATCACTATATGTTCAAAACTACCCTGTTTTAAGACATGACTTAATGACAATATTCTCTGTGGGTGTAGATTACAACTAATATGGTTTAAGGTGAGGGCAATTTGTATTGAGAATGACTAATTGAGTCGATGCCAATAGGGCAACATAGCATTTGTGTGATCTAATCGTAACATGGTAGATAAAAACTTGCACCACTGTTCCAAGGGAATGATCAGGGCATAAAAACATAAGGATAGTCATACTGGGTTATACCAATGGTCTATCTAGCCCAATATCTTGCTTCCAAGAATGGCCAATCCAGGTCACAGGTACCTGGCATAATCCCAGAGTGCTTGATTTGGCAATTGGACAATGCTTTCACCTTTTTTTTTTTTTATCTTGCCATGATATGTGGTGGCTGTTGAAAAATTGTGGTGCACAGAAGCTGCAGGTTTCATGGTCTTCAAATAGTGCAAGTGGAAGAGTGCTACAGATCTGTTTCAAGTTTATTTATAACGTGACATATCGTTTAACATCTGCCTCCTCTTTATGGGGAGGGGGGTTTCCCACTCAGTAGACTGTGTCTCAATAAAACATTTTACCTTCCCTAGGAATGAGGTTGAAGAGAGTGAATGGGGCAGGCTCTTCAGCTTGATGAAGGCGTGAGAGGAGGCCAAAGGGCCCAGGCAGCAATCCCTGTTGAGGTAGAGGGCTGAGGCTGATCTCAGCTGGAGGGGGCCTGGCTCTGCTCGTGCATAATCAGCTTGGTGGAGGGCGCCTAGAGTGGTGTTTAGGACTGGGAGCCTCTGTGTGATGGTGGGTAGAGCTGGCAGTCTCAGCACCTGTGAGGGGAGTGGAGCATGCCAGCAGCAACCCGTGTAGGGTAGTTCTGTGAGGTCTGCTGGGGGATTCAATCCTGCACAGGAGGAGTGGATCTAGATGGTGGCTGGGAGGCGCCAGAAGGCAGATGGCCTGAAGCTGAGGTGCTGAAGAGTGCATCGTTTAGGGCCAAGTGGAACCATCATTGCTGGGTGGGGCATTGAGGGGGGGAGCTCTCAGGGCTGAGGGGTCTCTAGGTGAGTTCAGGTTGGGGCACGTTCCCCCCCAAGGATTCTGTGAGCAGCACAGTGACTCTTTTTTTTTTTTTTTTTTAAATTTCCAACAGACAAGATATCCTTCTGTGATAGCCTGAGGGGAAAGCGGGAGGCACAAGGTCCCACACGCAGCCTCTGTGTTGATTTTGGCCAGTTGTCTCTTTTCTAACCTCTATCCAAAACTCTCCCCGCTGACTGCCCTCCACCAGACAAACTGCCTTCTTATATGGAAGGATGTCCCCTAGCAGTAGTTTCGCTGGTGTGCCATCGGCACCATTCTGGATATTAGTGCCTACCTGGGCAACAGTGGAGGGGGGGGGGGGGGGGCTAACAGGCCACCAATGCTGACCCATGAGTAAGCCTCAGGAGAATGAAGTTGTGGGAGGGGTAGGGATGACTCTGGGGATGGGGTTTTGCTGTCAGGAGTGGGGGTTTAGACAGGGGAATCAGAAGGGAACTATCACTGTTGGAGGGTGATCAGAAGGTTCACCACCGCACTTTCAAATGTCAACTAGCATGCACTACCAGATTGCTGATAGCCCAGCTGCAGTACTGCATCCTTTTGAATAAGCAGATACTGTGGGATTTTTACTCTGCTAAATGCTTAGCAAAAGGGCCCCAATATAATTACTTTAGGTTGCAAACATGGGTGAAAGAGTTCTAGGTGTTGGATTCCATGTGAGTATTTATATTAGCCTCTACCCAAAGTAGACAAATAGTTTCCGGACCATTATCTGCTATATTACTATGTTACTAAAACAGGGAAGACATAGAGGAGAGGGAAAAAATGACAGGGAAGAGCAAGTGAAAGAGGCAACACTTTTGAGCACTTCAAAATGAATCCATCTGTCCTTACTAAAGGTGAATTTATTTTTATGTAAATAGTTCCCAGAGAACAAAGATCTTTGCTGTTATTACAGTAGTACTTTATAGTAGCCCAAAACAACTGCATGCATTCACAAGCCTGAGGCTGAACTGAGGTCTGAGACACAAAAGTTTTATTTTTAAGGTCATCATTTGTTTTCATTTGAGTGCCAAGGTCCTTTCTGGGGCAGTAGCAGGTTGTTTGGTACACTCATGGTAGCTGTCCCCAAGGAGATCATAGAGGAATAAAGGAAAAAGAGGTAAGGTGCCAGTTCCCTTTTGAGCCAAGACAGCAAGATTGCTCCTTGTATATGAGATTGAAGGGGGGGCAGACTCAAAAAAATGTCAGGAAGTATTTTTTCACGGAGAGGGTGGTGGATGCTTGGAATGCCCTCCCGCGGGAGGTGGTTGAGATGAAAACGGTAACAGAATTCAAACATGCGTGGGATATGCATAAAGGAATCCTGCGCAGTAGGAATGGATCCTTAGAAGCTTAGCCAAAATTGGGTGGCGGAGCAGGTAGGGGAAGAGAGTTTGGTGGTTGGGAGGCGAGGATAGTGGAGGGCAGACTTATACGGTCTGTGCCAGAGCCTGTGATGGGAGGCGGGACTGGTGGTTGGGAGGCGGGAAATACTGCTGGGCAGACTTGTACGGTCTGTGCCCTGAAAAAGGCAGGTACAAATCAAGGTAAGGTATACACATATGAGTTTATCTTGTTGGGCAGACTGGATGGACCATGCAGGTCTTTTTCTGCCGTCATCTACTATGTTACTATGTTGTATTCTTTCTTTTAAGGAACACAGACTAACAAAAACTAGGTCTCTGACCTTTACCTGTATTGCTCCATTTCAAACACGTTGAGAATAGAGGATATTTGGACAGACATCTTCTGAAAGCCTACTTCTTTCAGGAACGTTATTAGCTGTTTGTGGGGGGAGTAGCCAAACAGTGCTGGGTGACTCGGGCCACTCTATTCATGACTAGTTTCAGTTACTTCTTAACCCGTCAATTAAAAATAATGAAAACTCAAATTACACCCCCAAACACACACATACACAGCCTGAAATATAACACCACATCTATATTTTAATCACTGAAAAGGGTAATTTTATAAACTAGAAGCCCGCATTTACATGCACATCACACACTTAAATAATTAGAATACTAGTACTTACAAGCATATGTGTACATATCTATCTAAGTGTTAACAGGGAATCTAATCACTATTCTGCAAATATTCTCTTAACTCATATTTACAATGGAGGGTGCACACAGGGAAAGGAACATGTGCAGAACTTAGGAGGGACACCCATTTATCTGGGTGATTTACTGAGTAGTGTAAATTATTCATATCCCTGCTGCATTTAGGTATCTTACTTACATCTACAGCTGGTGTTAATTGTGGTTGTCTAAATGTTAGGTGTGCTGAAACCAAGTTGCTAGTATTCTATAACAGAACCTAGACATCTAGCTTTGTGGGGCATCTAAATGGTGGCACTTAGTTATAGAATTATCCCATCGAAGGTCAGATACTATTTTTAAAAATGTGAGCTGGGTTAGTGGCAATATTCAGCCACTAACCTCCGAATTCTATATATTGCACCTAGCGTTCTGTGCCAAAATGCAAGCATATTCTATGACAATGTGTGTAACTTAATTGGCTTAACAAACTAATCAGTGTTGATAACAGCACTTAACAAGCAATAATGAGCACTAATTTGCAATGATTAGAATATACATGCACAGCTCTCTAAGCATATTCTGTCATGAACTGTGCCTAAATTCTAATGTGCACAGTTCAAAAGGGACGTGGCTATAGGCGGGGAAATGAGCATTTTGTGGGCGTTCCAATATCTACTCGTATAATTATAGAATATAGCCTAGTGCATATAAATCTATGCATAGTGATTTATGCTGCATTTTCATTGGTGTAAATGGAGACGCGTAGTTTTAAGCGCTGGGATATCAACTAAGCATATTCTATATACCTCACCTAGATCTAGGTGCCGCTTATAGAATACGCTTAGGCAGAAATGTTTAACACATGGATTTTTTAGGCGCCTTATATAGGATCTGGCCTTAAATGGATGTTATCCATTTAGTTTACTGCTTCCAAATAGCAGGCTTAAGGTAAAGTGGTAGTGCCAGGCAATCATTGCACTACACTTATATTTAGAACTGCTACCTATAAAGATAAGAGTTTTGAATATAGATTTGTTTTTATGTACCAGTACCTTTGCTTAAATTAATAGGGTGACTCTGCCTGCTGAAAATTGACCCCCATATGTTTTGCATATCATTAGCTTAGTGCATAAAAAAATTGGATACTTGTATGATAATGTTGGTGAAATATTGGCCAGAATCTACCACAGTTTTCACACTGTAGAAAATCAGACTTACCTTATTAGCCTTAATTTGTCCTGAAGTCTAGGCTAAATTTCCTGATATCTAAACAGTGGAAGAGACAATACCATCTCCCCTGATATTCAAAGCTATTTTACTGGCCAGACATGGCCGCTGATTGGTTAAATAGCAGATTGGTGCCTAACCACTAATATTCAGCGGGAGATAACCAGTTATCTCCGCTGAATATTGCCAGTTAGCGTCTAGTACATAACCACCTATATCGCACGACTTATCCGGTTAGACACCGATATTCAGCGCCTAACTGGATAAGTTTAGCAGTCAAAAAAGACTGCATAAATAGCAGTCCTATCTTTAACCGCTAAAAAGTTAACCAGTTATAGCTGAATACCTGCATAACTTTTCAACAGTTAAAAATAACCTGGATATTCACTGCCAATTACTGGAAATGGCCTGGCTTTTAATATCTGGGTTTAACGCTGGTGGTGGACAGCAAAAGTGCTGCTCACCACCAGCTGATTAGCAGGCCCATTGTTTTTAAAGTAAGCACAGTTCAAGACAGCCTGAATATTGTTTTCTGTATCTAGTAAATTGGGAAGCTACTAAATAAGCTGTGCTCGGTTGTGTCTGCATGCATTTCAAAATGCCATGAAATTACTCCAGTGCATCTTGACAAAAAGTTAATTGCAGGATATCAAACATATAAAAGGCAAGTGACCGTACTCACTTGCAAATGCGCAGTAGAGACTTCCCTCTCTGTCCCGCCCCCGCGTCAAGACGTGATGACGGGGGGAGGGGGTCGGGACAGAGAGGGAAACTGCGCGGAAGGGGAGGGAGGGAACCGCTGACGTCGCTACCGCTCCCCCCCCCAAGGTAGCCGCTACCGCCCCCCCCCTGGAGTCGCCACCACCCCCCCTTCACCCAGCCCGGGCCCTCTCTTCGTTATTCAACTTACATCAGCGCCGAAACAGCAGCAAGCAGCTCAGCTTCAGCTCCCGTCGGCCTTCCTTCCCTGCCTGTGCCCCGCCCTCGCCGACGTGACGTCACACGAGGGCGAGGCACAGGCAGTGAAGGAAGGCCAACGGGAGCTGCAGCTTGCTGCTGTTTTGGCGCTGCTGTAAGTTGAATAACGAAGAGAGGGCCCGGGCCGGGTGAAGGGGGGGAGGGGGCGACTCTGGGGTGGGGGGGCGGTAGCGGCTACCTTGGGGGGGGAGGGGACATGGGAGGTCTCAGAAGGAGGGGGGGCCTTGGAGCTGGGAGGGCTGGACTGAAGGGGGCCTTCCAGCTGGCTGGGAAGAAGGCACGGGGGGGGGGCAAGGGGCCTTGGAACTGGGAGGGAGGGAAGGGGGCCTTGGGAGCTGGGGGGGAGGGCCTGGGGCCTTGGAACTGGGAAGGAGGGCGGGCAGGGGGCCTTGCAGCTGGGAAGGGGGGAGGACTGGAGCCTTGGAGCTGGGATGGAGGGACAGAGGGGGCCTTGCAGCTGGCAGGGAAGGAGGATGGCAGGGGGCCTTGCAGCTGCAATGGGAGGGGGCCTTGGGAAAAAAAACATTCCAATACGCGCCCGTTTTAACGGGCTTAACGGCTAGTACAGCATATAGGACAACCCTGCATGGGAAAGACTGACATTAATATTTTTCTTCATTCTCTATATATTGCAGAAGAAACTGAATAAATTAAAATGATCTAATCTCTTGATTCTATTCAGTGCTATCTGAAAACTTGAATAAAGCTTAGATGTAACCAGTATTAGTATAAATATGTAGGCATCCATTCCTTCCACCTATAAATTTCATAAAGCCTTTCAACTCTTTAAGCATTAGAAGCTGTCAAATAGCTCATAGCTAATAAGATCCATTCATACTAAATGGTGACCTATCACTTCTTGTATAATAAATACACAGTAAGCTTCAATAAATCAACTGTGCATTACAACAAATGCCAGCTACATGGTTGGTTTCCTGTATTCCGTGCACACCCAGCTGAAAAATGCCACACATGAACCTGCATATTTTATAAACTAAAATACGCACATAGCAATTTTGTCCCCATTTGCTCAAACAATACTCCTAAGGATATATATATATATATATATATATATATATATATATATATATATATATATATATATATATATATATATATATATATACACATGGTCCACTTAAAACTGTGCATGATCTTTCAGCATGCACAATTTTTTCATGCTTATACAGGTGAAGAATTTTATAAAAGGTCTTTTCTACACAGAAAACAACCTTTACACATTACAAAATAGTTTTTTAAGCATATTTTGAAATATTACAGTTATTAAAATAACATGAGGAAATCATGGATAAGATACAAAAAGAAGCAAAATGTACAAACAAAATAAATAAAATGGAAGTACCGCCAGGCTACCGCAGCAGCCTGGTGATAGTTCCCACCCCCCAGCACACATCATATCTGGCGCTACAATTTTTTTTTTGTAGCACCGGTGTGAACCCGGCGGTAATCACTGACCGGTTACCACCGGGTTACCGTGAAAGCCTGTACCTCAATGGGTGACAGTAAGTGTTTCCTCCCAAAATGGCCACACGGCAAGTGATTCACTTGCCACATGGCCATGTCTGAAAAAACCCCAAAGCCCTGCCTTTTACACGCTATGGTAAAAGGGGGCCTCTGCGCATCAAAAACACATGCTGACACCAGCATAGGCCCCCTTTTGCAACAGCTTCATAAAATGGGCCCTCAGTATTTTGTGGAGTGCTATCATATCCCCCCTCAGCCTTCTGTTTTCCAAGCTGAAGAGTCCTTACCTCGTAAGCTTTTCCTCATATGAGAGGAATTCCATCTCCTTAATAATTTTGGTTGCCCTTCTCTGAAACGTTTCTAATTCTGTTCTTTTTTAAAGATATGGTGACCAGAATTGCACAGACTACTGAAGGTGCGGTCATACCATTCAGTCTCTCTACTATAGCCCTGTCCACCGAGTGGCCCTTTTACTTCTCGATGATATAACAGTCCCACAGATTCCCTCAGCTTCTGATATACTTGAAAAAAAGTTATTACTATGAGTTTTTGCCAGCAAGAAAAAGAAAAATAAGACAAACATAAATGAGACATCAAAGCAAAGGGATCCAAAACCTTTATTCCTAGAAATTCAAGAAATAGTGCCAAAATTTAGACACTGGGATTATGCACTCAGTTTGCCTTCTCTGATGCAACTTCCTATGCCAGAGGCAGAGGAAAGGTTTCCGATGCAACCCAAGGTTGCCTGTCTGGATCACTGCTGGATAGGAGAAAGTAATGAAGTAAGGAGGAGTAAGGAAAAGGGGAAAGGAGAGGAAGGCAGAGCAAGAGATGAAGGACGTGGAAAACTGTGGGGAGAGGAAAGGAGGGGAAGGGAGAGATGCCAGACATATGGAGGACTGAGGGAAGGGGGAGGGGAAGAACAGAGAGAAAAGAGGAAAAGCCCCAGTACTGCTAGATTTTCATTCATATAATGTATGAGGCATATTATGGCCACATTATACAAGGTTTATTTTTTTATATCGTTTAGCAATTTCCACACTTTATGCATGTGTGCACATTATATACGTAAGCACATTATACAAGTTAAAATATGGTACATGCTAAATGTTTCACCACACAATTTTACAGCACAGAAGCTGAATAGGCAACATGCTGTGGGCGGTTGGCAAGGCATACTCCATCAACATTAGCTAACATACCAAAATTTACTCGTGATAAAGAGGATTTATTATTGTTAAAATTGACTACTAGAGTATAATAAACAAAAGGAACCCTGTGAGTAAGGAACAAGGCAAAAACAGAAGTCAGACACCATAACATCTAGTACTGGTTAGTGATATGTGTGGTTAGGAGAAGGCTTTTTGTTGATTTATTTTTGTGACATGCTTCTATACTTTGCAGAGTTCAGCAAGTGAGAACTTAAATCAGAACAAAACTACTCTGTGGAGCACAGGTGCTCTTATTTTTCACAGGGCACAGTCCATCATAGTTCTGAGTTAACAGACTGAAAGGTACAACTTGGTGCTTTGTAATAAAAATCTAAGGGGAAACAGCCTAGCTTTGAGTAAATAGCACCCCCACACATTTTTATTTCATGGAATGTTACCTTTATTTTCCAAGTACTATAGTGCATGATGTGTCATGGAATGGAACAAAAGCTACTACAAATCAAGATATATTGCCAACAATACACTGGAGCTTACTTTCAAATAGCTACCACTGTTAAATGTCCAGGCTTGGTTCTTGGCTGTCAGATTGTTATAGCAGAATGAACAGAATCTTTTCTGGTTAGATTGTTGACAAATGCAAGCATGCATATTGATGGTATATTTGTGGGCATTAAGAGAGTGCAACTTGAGAACAGCGATGCATATAATCATAAATTCAATTGACACTTATAGTATGTGGTTATAATCTCAGAGTTCTTTGCATGTGAAGCAGCAACAGCAATAAATGATATTATGCATTGCTTGTTAATATGCATATGTGAATCTCAGCCTTAGTACACAATGCCTTAGCTTATTTGTTCTGCCCCTATATTCATGGAGGCAGGATGTTTATTTTGTATTTGTTGGACATTGTTATATCAGATTGCTTTGCCTATAACAGTTTACATTGCTTGTGCCTTTAAAAAAAAGGCAGGGCGTGCCTTTGGACTTTGCAGTGCTCTGTAATAGGCTTTTCCTGAGCATACGTCCCAGTTCCCTGTGCCTTCTGGGACTTTTCTTATTGTCTGGCCTTACCCCTGTTATGTGGGCTGGAGCCTGCCCTTCTTTCCATTTGGGGTTCGATAGTGTGACTACAGCATGATTTCTAAGGACTGTAAGATGACTTTGCTATCCCTGTTGCATACTCTCCCTTTTTCAAGCTACTGTAAATGACCAGGTTTTTACCCATTTAAAAATATTTACAGCATTCATTCTTCAGTGTTGAAAGCCACCCCAGCTTATCTCTGCAGTGAGAGACAGGGTGAGCTGGTAGTGAACAGACTAGCAGTTCTGCAAAGAAGAGACCCTTGTCCAGCACTTCTACAACTGTACGTTATTTTCTTTTGTTTGATTTGCATTAAAGAAGAGTTTGGTTCAAGAGTTCTGAGTCTTCACAGTGATGTCCTATACTCTGGTTAACTGCATGCTAACCTCCTGAGTAGACAGAGCCTATCAGGAGAGAATGCAGAACATTATTCATGCTCATTCATAAACTCTGTGTTTCCCTTTTGACCAGAAATATTGACTTGCTAACTGTTTAAAACTCTAATGCAAGACATGGTAGAGAGAAATTAGGAATTGGTCTAAAATCTTCTTTGTTAGCCTGATAGCTCAGTGGATAGTGCTGCAGTTTCCTATGCAGAAAGATTGGGTTTAACTTCTGGGCCTGGAGTCTGATCTGCAGGCTGGGGATGAAACATAAGGACTAAATAACTTTTATTTGCCACTCATTAGTGATAAGGGGGACCCCCTAGTTTTGACTGGGAAAATATAACCTTGGTTGAGCCTGCCCACCAGCCATAGCTATGGGTAGATTTATATTAGATAGGGAGGTGGTGTATGTAAGGTGGGAGGTAGGGAATGATAAAGAACAAGTCTAGTGGGGAAAGCTTAGACAGGTGACAACAGACGATTTAGTGGGGATTGGATGAAAAGAAGGAGAGGGATTGGTTGCAGTGGAAATAAGGGGTGGGGTCATTAAAAAGGAATAGCTTGAGAATTTTTATCAGCCTTTAAATAATTTGGTGTGTGTGTAGGGAGGTAGGAGGTGCCGGGGAGTTTGTGAGGGTTCCTTTTAAAAGAAAAAACAATTTTTCCTCCCTCCCAGTTTTTTTATTGGTGTTCTGTTATTTTTTTATTATTTGGTTTCTTCATTATGTATTTATTGTGATTGTAGTTGGGTGACTTTTGGTTGTTATGGGTGGGGTGGGAGGTTGCAGCTTTGCTGGTGGGTGACAAGGAATATGGGTCTATGGGACGCAGATGCAGCTGGGATACAAAAGTTTTCTGGGATAATTGGTAATGGTATGGATCACTCATAGGAAGTACTTCCATGGGAAGAGGCATGATCTGACATCACCATGGGTCACAATGATATATGTTTATGCACATGTTATGCAACCAGTGTGGAGCTAATCAACAGCAGATAATTGCTTGGGGTTTGGAAGCCACACTGGGGGTTGATATATATACTTGCAGTTAATGTGAATTGTGGGGCCCTTTTACTAAACCGCGTAGGCACCTATGCATGCCCAATGCATGCCAATTCAGAATTGCCGCCTGTCTATAGAGTGGCCCGGGTAGTAATTTCATTTTTTATGTGCATGCACTACACATGCTGGAAATTTTCCGGTGTGCAGCGCTAACCAGGCGATAATCAGCAGTGTACGTGCACTGACAATTACCATCCGGTTAACGCGTGAGACCTTACCACTAAGTCGATGGGTGGTCTCAGGCCCAAAATGGACGTGTACCAATTTTTATTTTGCCACACGTCTATTTTCAGCACCAAAAAAGGCCTTTTTTGCAGGTGCACTGAAAAATAGACCTGTGCACATCAAATACTCACATCTACACCAGCGCAGACCATTTTTCTGTGAACCTTAGTAAAAGAACCCCTGTATCCTATATAAATTGAAGAAATGATTAAAGTTGCAGCCAAAATTGTTTTCCACTTATAAAGTATATTTGGGGCCTTGTTTGGTATAATTTTGAGAATGAAAGTTGTGTGTTCTGGCAGGTGGCAGAGTGAAAATGTCAATGTTATGGCCAGATAGGGTTTGAATTGGCAGATTTACATAGGGAGCTTCTATTATGGCCATTGACTGAAACAGTCAATAGGTTGATTGGGTTGGTTGGCAAGGGGAAATACTGCAGAAATGGGGGAAAACTCCTCCAGTAATTATGGGAGAAGACTCATGGCATTGCAGCTAAAAAAAGGACTGCTTCTGATCAAACAAACTCTAGAGGAGAAAGAAGAAACTGCTGGGGGAAGAAAACACTATTGCATAGAAGAACTTGGAGATCAATTATCTAGGGTTTTCATTCCAAATTATGGATCCCAAATTTTAACAGTGGTCAAAATTAGGATGTGCACAAACACTTATTTTTGTTTTTGTGTAATTTTAAACAAAACAAATACAATAGGGGGAAAATATAGCTAATATGACTTAATAAGACCAAAGGAAAGGGGGAAAGGATCCAAAAGAAAAAAAAGAGGACAATACCCAAAACCTCAACAAATAAATCACACAGAAAAAGCCCTGAACTAACAACTGGAGATCCATTATATAGTGTTTATTTACCACAGAAAGATGCACAAGACTATCCAACATGGAGGGCCTTTTACTAAGGCGCACTAACAATTAGCATGCACTGAGTGGCCCTTTTACAGAGCAGTGGTAAACCCAACACAGGCTTACTGCTCCATCTTATGGGACTACCATCGGCCCAACCCTGCCCCGAGCGCATACCATTTCCGGGGAAAAAGAAAACCCCCAGAAGTGGCTTGTGCAGCGGCAACTTGGCGGTAATCAGGCATCGCAGCATGCTGCCCAGTTACTGGGATAGCGCGGGAGCCCTTATCGCCAACTCATTGGTTGGCAGTAAGGGCTCCCTGTCACATGGCCATGCAGTAAGAGTTCTCTTACCGTATGGCCATGTATGCCTGGGGACATTTTACCCACTGTGGTAAAAAGGGCCCTGGCACATGGGAAAAATGACCCCCCACCACTAGTGCAGGGCCCTTTTACCCACAGCTTGGTAAAAGGATCCCTAAATATCATGCAGCTCATTGGAACTTAATGGGTGCACTGGCATGTAGAACACGCCAATTCCATTAGTGCACCTTAGTAACAGGACACATTAGGGCTCTGTTTACTAAGGTGTGTTATGTGTTTTTAGTGCGCCTACACTTAGTGCGCACGCTAACCATGTAGGCGCCTATAGGGATATTGTAGGCACATACTACTACTACTACTACTACTACTACTACTACTTAGCATTTCTATAGCACTGCCAGGGTTACGCAGCGCTGTACAAGTTTAAACATGGGGAAGGACGGTCCCTGCTCCAGAGAACTTACAATCTAAAGGTGACAAACTATGTAGTCAGTGTAGGTATCATGAATGGGGAGGGTGGTTAGGTGCCAAAAGCAAGGGAGAAGAGATGGGCTTTGAGTAAGGACTTGAAAATGGGCAGGGAGGGCGCATGGTGTATGGGCTCGGGGAGTCTGTTCCAGGCATAAGGTGATGCGAGGCAGAAGGGGCAGAGTCTGGAGTTAGCGGTGGTGGAGAAGGGTACAGATAGGAGTGATTTGTTCTGAGAGCGGAGGTTACGGGTGGGAACATACGGGGAGAGGAGGGTAGAGAGGTAATGGGGGGCTGCAGATTGAGTGCACTTGGAAGGTCAATAGGAGAAGCTTGAACGGTAGCGGATCGGGAGCCAGTGAAGCGACTTGAGGAGAGGGGTGATATGAGAATATCGGGTCACGCGGTAGATAAGACGTGCGGCGGAATTTTGGACAGATTGAAGGGGGGATAGATGGCTAAGCGGGAGGCCAGTGAGGAGAAGGTTGCAATAGTCAAGACGAGAGGTAACGAGCGAGTGGACGAGGGTTCGGGTGGTCTGTTCAGAGAGGAATGGGCGAATTTTGCTAATATTATAGAGGAAGAAGCGACAGGTCTTAGCTGTCTGCTGGATATGGGCAGCGAAGGAGAGGGAGGAGTCGAAAATGACTCCTAGATTGCGGGCTGAAGAGTCGGGGAGGATGAGGGTGTTGTCAACAGAGACGGAAAGTGGAGGAAGAGGAGAAGAGGGTTTGGGTGGAAAGACAAGGAGCTCAGTATTTGCCATGTTCAGTTTCAGATGCCGGTTGGACATCCAGGCAGTGATGTCTGAGAGGCAGGCCGAAACTTTGGCCTGGGTTTCGACTGTGATGTCGGGAGTGGAGAGGTGAAGCTGGGTGTCATCAGCATAGAGATGGTACTGGAAACCATGTAACGAGATCAGCGAGCCCAGGGAAGAGGTGTATATCGAGAAAAGAAGCGGTCCCAGGACAGATCCTTGAGGAACCCCAACAGAGAGCGGGACGGGGGTGGAAGAGGAGCCATTAGAAAATACTCTGAAGGTGCGTTGGGAAAGATACGAAGAGAACCAGGAGAGGACGGAGCCCTGGAACCCGAAAGAGGACAGTGTGTCAAGAAGTAAGTTATGATTGACGGTGTCAAAGGCGGCAGATAGGTCGAGGAGGATGAGGATGGAATAGTGACCTTTGGATTTAGCAAGGAACAGGTCATTGCAGACTTTAGAGAGTGCTGTTTCTGTCGAGTGTAATGGGCGAAAGCCGGATTGAAGCGGATCGAGGACGGCCTGAGAGGAGAGGAAATCAAGGCAGCGGCTGTGGACAGCGCGTTCAAGTAATTTGGAGAGGAAGGGTAGAAGAGAGATGGGGCGGTAGTTGGAGGGATAGGTGGGGTCAAGTGATGGTTTTTTGAGAAGTGGTGTGACTACAGCGTGCTTGAAGGTGTCAGGGACAGTAGCAGTGGAGAGGGAGAGGTTGAGGATGTGACAGATTGAGGGGTTAACTGTAGGAGAGATGTTGGTAAGCAGATTGGTGGGAATGGGATCAGAGGAAGAGGTGGTGCACTTAGAGGAAGAAAGAAGGCGAGCAGTTTCCTCTTCGGTGATCTCAGGGGAGGAGGAGAAGGAGGCCAGGTTAGGTTGGTTGAGGGAGTGGGTTGAGAAGTCGCAGGGAGGAGAAGGCTTGGAAGTGAATTCAAGGTTTATCTTCTGCACTTTATCGCGGAAGTAGTCAGCTAGTGTTTGAGGAGAGAGTGAGGGGGGGATGGGAGTGGAGGGCACTTTAAGTAGGGAGTTGAGGGTGGCGAAGAGGCGACAAGGGTTGGAGCCAAGAGAATTGGTTAATTGAGAATAGTATTCCTGTTTGGCAAGGAATAGGGAGGACTGGAAGGAGGATAGCATGAATTTGTAATGGGTGAAGTCTGACAGGGTGCGAGATTTCCTCCAGAGTCGTTCAGCAGATCGGGTGCAGGAGCGAAGGTAATGGATGCAAGGGGTTAACCAGGGCTGAGGGTTAATGCGCTTAGTGGGGCGAGAGACAGATGGTGCTAGGGTATCCAGAGCAGTGGAGAGAATTTCATTGTAGGTAGAGACAGCCGTGTCGACAGATTCAGAAGACGAGATGGAAGGGAAGAGATTGGAGATGTGAGAGGATAGGGTAGGGGGGGTCGACAGCATGGAGATTCCTGAAGGCAGTGGTTATAGTTGGGCGAGGTTGAGGGGGAGGGTGATGAAGTGTGAGGGTGATTAGGTGATGATCTGAGATAGGAAGGACTGAGGTGCAGAAATTGGAAGGTGAGCAGGAAGAGAAGAGAACGAGGTCGAGACAATGGCCATTACGGTGAGTAGGGGTGGTAGAGCATAGTCGGAGGTTAAAGGAGGATGTCAGAGTGAGGAATTTAGAAGCGTAGGAGTTGGATGGGTTGTCAACGTGAATGTTGAAGTCACCAAGAATGAGGGATGGAGATGGGCTTATCGGGGGGGGGGGGGGGGGCGGTAGATGACTGCCACTCTGAGTGGTAATGGGTAGAATAGCTGGATGGAGTGAGCTTCAAAGGACAAGAAGCAGTGAGACTGCGGTAGGGGAAGGGGTTGGAAACCACAGGAAAGCGAGAGAAGTAGCCCGATGCCTCCACCGCGGCCATCTGGGCGGGGAGTGTGGGAGAAGAGATAACCTCCATGACAAAGGGCCGCGACTGAGGCAGAGTCGTCAGGGGAGAGCCAGGTTTCAGTTAGGGCGAGCAGTTGAAGGGAACGAGAGATGAAGAGATCGTGGGTGAAGGGCAGTTTGTTGCAGACCGAGTGGGCATTCCACAAGGCACATGAGAAGGGGAGGGAAGAGGGGGGGAGGAGGGGAATAGAGACGAGATTGGAAACATCACGGAATCGTTTGCATGGATAGGAGGACGACAGGTGAGGGGGGCCTGGATTAGGATTAATGTCTCCTGCGGATAGCAGGATGAGGAGCAAGAGAGTGCAGAGGAGGGTGGGGGAGGTTGGGCGACGAAGGCGACGAAGACGGGGTGCACTTAGGAGGAATGGTGAAGGGTTAATGGCAGGAAGGAGGTGTTGAAGATTAAGGGCTAGGAAGGAGGAGGGGGACAAGAGAGATGGTGAGGTGGTGAGGGATGGGAGTGAATAGGGTATTGCCGTAGCGGGCGGGATGGGAGGGAACACAGGTGGGCAATGAGTTCCGGCGGTAGACAGCGGTAAGGGGAGGGGAAAAAGATTAGGAAGGGACAGGGCATGGTTAAAGCGCAATAAAAACTTTAACACGCCTATAATGCTGTTTTGTAAACAGGGCCCTTAGTGACTAAGAAAAAAGAAGAAAAATAATATTGGAGAAAATCTGGGCTGCCCTATTTTCCAAAAATTGCTTCAATTGTATTGGATCATAGAAAAAATACTTATGAATTTGATACTTAGGGCCCTGTTTACTAAGGTGTACTAACATTTTTAGCGTGTGGAATTAGGCTCAAGTATGAGCATATACTACTACTTAACATTTCTAAAGCGCTACCAGGGTCACGCAGCGCTGTACAATTTAACAAGGAAGGACAGTCCCTGCTCAAAGGAGCTTACAATCTAAAGGACAAGTATGCAGACAAACAATTGGGGCAGTCTAGGTTCCTGAATAGAGGTAAATGGTTATGTGCCAAAGGCTACAGTGAAAAGGTGGGCTTTGAGTAAGGATTTGAATATGGGCAGGGAGGGGGCTTGGCGTATGGGCTCAGGAAGTTTATTCCAAGCATAGGGTGAAGCGAGACAGAAATGGCGGAGCCTGGAGTTGGCGGTGGTGGAGAAGGGTACTGATAGGAGGGATTTGTCCTGTGAGCGGAGTTTACAGGTAGGAACGTATAGGGAGATGAGGGTAGAGAGGTAATGAGGGGCTGCAGATTGAGTGCATTTGTAGGTTAGTAGGAGAAGCTTGAATTGTATGTGGTATCTGATCGGGAGCCAGTGAAGTGACTTGAGGAGAGGGGTGATGTGAATATATAGGTCCATGCAGAAGATAAGACGCGCGGCAGAGTTCTGAACGGATTGAAGGGGGGATAGATGGTTAAGCGGGAGGCCAGTGAGGAGTAGGTTGCAGTAGTCAAGGCGAGAGGTAATGAGAGAGTGGATGAGAGTTCAGGTGGTGTGCTCAGAGAGAAACGGGCGGATTTTGCTGATGTTATAGAGAAAGAAGCGACAGGTTGCGGGCAGATGAGACGGGGAGGATGAGGGTGTTATCAACTGAAATAGAGAGTGGAGGGAGAGGAGAAGAGGGTTTGGGTGGAAAGATAATGAGCATATCAAGGCTTCCAAACAAATGTACTGTTAGTGAGCAACACCACAATATCCAGTTAGTAAAAGAATTCAATAACACACAGCTGAAAAAAGTTTCACTAGAAAAGATGATGCAATGTGTTGCACAAGCACAACCTATAGAGCAGTTTTATTATTTTAAAACTCTTGATCATGAACCACATGTGGTAAAGGCGGTTAGCTTAGCAGAGTTTTAAAATGTTTGAACGGCTTCCTAAAGGAAAAGTCCTTAGACCATTATTAAATGGACTTGGGGAGACCACTATTTCTGGGATAAGCAGTATAAAATGTTTTGTACTTTTTGGGATCTTGCCAGATATTTGTGACCTGGATTGGCCACTATTGGAAGCAGGATGCTGGGCTTGATGGACCTTTGGTCTTTCCCAGTATGGCAATACTTATGTACACCTGTGAACATACATAATTTAACTCGTACTGAAAAGCCTGTATTTTATATAAAGTGACACAAATAATTACACTTTTGTAGACAGGCCCTCATGTATTTACAATGTAGTATGTGAGCAGTTACTCTGTAAATTAGTGCACAATAACTCTTAGCGAATGGCCTCTTTTTGTGTTATCCTTGGTCTCTGTAATACCATATGACCACATCACTTATCTAGCAATAATTCACATGCTAAGAATTCACTGTGAAAGGGGGAGGGAATGGATAAAGATGGGGTGAGATATGGGAGTGGTCAATGTCTTGTAGTTAACACACAGTTAAGTTATTATGTACTGGTACGTTACAGATACACTTACTGCCTCCTAAAGAGGAGGTTGTAAATGCATGTGATTGTGTAGCACCCCCTAGGTTTCAGCACTGGACTGGTGGTTGGGAGGTGGGGATGGTGCTGGGCAGACGTATACGGTCTGTGCCAGAACCAGTGGTGGGAGGCGGGGCTGGTGGTTGGGAGGCGGGGATAATGCTGGGCAGACTTATACGGTCTGTGCTCTGAAAAGGACAGGTACAAATCAAGGTAAGGTATACACAAAAAGTAGCACATATGAGTTTATCTTGTTGGGCAGACTGGATGGACCATGCAGGTCTTTTTCTGCCGTCATCTACTACGTTACTATATGTTATTAGCCAACGTTTTGCTAATAATTTCCCCTAAAGCTAGATAATTTCCCCTAAAGCAAGGCACACATCCACCCTTGACACCACTGTTGCTCTGTTTTCAGAGTGAGGGTAACATCAACTTACGGGAGTCAAGCAATAAGCCACAACTTATGAAGTTAACAAAATTTGTTTATTATTGCACAATTATTCCTAAAGAGAATAATTGTGCAATAATAAAAACTCCAAAAATTCTGTGAGAGTAAAGTGTTTTTCAAATTATTAAAACACTTCTTAACCCTAGAACGCATGACGTTAAAAATATACATATTAACGTCATGGGGGCCTTTTAGGCCCCCATGCACATAATGTAGAAAAACACACTTAAATAACTTTCACAAGTTTATTTCAAAATTGCTCAATAAAATATGAATAGTGGACAACATTTTAATTATAATTTTTCACAGAAAACACCAAAAAATCTTTTTTTTCCCAAATTTCACGCAAAGACATGAAAACACACAAAAATGCATAGAAATCTATAGCAAACTAGCTGCAGCTACATTTTTATTCTAACTTTCTTTTCTATTATATTAGTCTTCCAAACAATTCTGACGTTATTTTTTCAGAAGAGTGTTCTTTGCAAACAGTTTCCTTACAAGTGGAACAATATCGCTCAGTTTTCCTCTCTATGTTTCTTGGACACATGAAACAACGCTTTCGTTTTCTTTCTCCTGGCTCTGGAGTAATCTGAAACTGTACGCCACACCGTTTCATTGCTTCTTTAGTTTTCTTTGGCAAGCATTTCAAGTCGCTTCGCTCTATCATGTGAGGTATTACAAGTTCATGACAAAGGTCCTTCAAGAATAAGCGTCTCCTGTCCTTCCTCTGTGCATGAAATTCAGGATGAGTTTCTGTATAAATAATGAATGAATTTAGGGCTGCTACATCAAGCATATTTGAAAATAGTACTACAGGCCATCGTTTTGTTTGCCTCTTACACGAATATTCTCCCACCATCTCATCCATTTTATCTACACCTCCTTTTGTTGCATTGTAATGCAGGATGATTTCTGGTTTCAATTTTTGGTTATTGCTGTCAACACTGCAATCGTGATGCATGGTACTGAGTAAAATTACAGATTTCTCCTTCTTTGCCTTGTAAGATACCAAAGTCGCTTTGTTATTGAATCCAAAGACACTCTCATAAAGTGCTCGCTGACGATTGTGTTTGAGTGCTGCTGGAATTTCTCGTCTGTTTTGCTTTATAGTACCAACAAGTGTAATAGCTTTTGCAAGCAGAAAATTGCCTAGTTCAACATTGGTGAAATAATTGTCCATGGTGATGTTTCTACCTGAATTGAATATTGGAACAGCAAGAGTTTTGACTATTTCAGACCCCAGATCCTTCTGTACTGGTGCACCAACCTCTTTGCCACAGTAGATTACGCCATTTATGCCATAATAATTTGCAGAATCACACATCCAGAAGATTTTTATACCGTACTTGGCTGGCTTGCTGGGCATGTATTGTATGAATTTGCAGCGTCCTCTGAACGGTACAAGTTGCTCATCTACAGTAACATTAGTACTAGGATTGTAAAGTTTTGTGCAATTTTTGATAAATATGTTCCAGATATAACTGATAGGGGCTAATTTGTCTGTTTCAAACCTCGCTGCACGAGTTCGCTTATCATCAAAGCGAATGATCCTTCTAATTTCCTCATATCTGCCCACTGACATTGTCGCCTTATAGTGTGGATCAGAAAGTGGGTCCAGAAATAATTCTCGTATTGGGACATCATACGATTTTTGACTCCCTGCCAGCAGGAAAAGTCCAATATATGCATAAAGTTCCTCTTTTGAGATATTTTTCCAGGACTTATTTTTGCTGAAGCGATACGTCTTCCTTCTAGGTTTGAACATAATAGGACCTCTTCTGCAATATTGTCAGAAAAATAAGTACAGAATACATCTTTAGGGGTAAAGTAACTGGGACTTCCCACAGCTCCTTGAGCCTGTCTCACAATATTGTGTATTGGAGTACGTCCGACTAATGCTAGGATTACTGTCCCAAAAAACATTCGTTTTGGATGTTCTACTTATCACTTCTTGAGGATCCACTAGATTCACTTCTTCATCATCAGAAGAATCACTGGATGAGGATGTTTGATTAGCTGGTGGCAGATATTCTTCATCAGACAAAGATAGTTCACTTTCATCATCGCTTTGAAACATAATCGCTTCAATCTCTTGGTCAGTCAGACACTTGGAGGAAGACTGTGCCATTGCTGACTAGATGTTAGAAAATGAAACAGATTTCCTCTCAACAGCTTATCTTATCACAGGTCCTTCAGCAATTAGCTCACTATTGTATACTGTCCTCAGTGTTCAGAGGACCTGAGGTGATGTCATGGCCTTATCACTCCCTCCAAAAATCACATGACATCCTCACATGTTATTATCCACACCCTGGCCCCTCCACCAGCATTACTGAGTACAAATAAAGTAACTTGAGACACAAACACTTCTGAGAACATGATAAAAACAGTGGGGGCCTAAAAGGCCCCCAATTCGTACAGATGTAGTTTTCACCAAACAAGCATTGTTACACCATAATGCCTATGAAAAAAAATTATATGAACAACTGGATATTATCAACAATGACATACTTGAGTAATACCTTGAGTTTCAAAATTCTAACTAAAGTAATTTTGCAGATAATAGCAAAAATGTAAGCATGGGGGCCTAAAAGGCCCCCAATATGCGTTCTAGGGTTAAATAGTTAAAAACATTAAAAAAAAAACTCAGTTAAAAACCTTAGCTAAGTTACACTAAAGTGCAATTTCCATTAACATTATTTTCTCCCATTTACACATAATGTCTCAGTTAAAAAGGTAAGTTTTACTCTTATATCGCAAATTCAGTTTTCTTCCCCAAATTGTACTTGTTTCTGAACCCTGGGCTTTTCCTTTCAGGTTCCCCAAGTACTTAGGTAAGTATTATAATTTTCCTTCCAATACTTTCCTAATGTTGCTGTCACTCCAGTATTTGTAACCTGAATTCTTAATTCTATCTCCCGTTTACAGTTGATCTTCCCTTAATTACCAGTATCACTCCAACCTAGGTATTTCCCAATTTGTGTGTTCATTTAAAAGAAATGCATCAAAATTCTTAAAACCCCAAAATAAACCAGTGTGCAGACCCTACAAAAAAAAAAAAAAAAAAAAAAAAATATATATATATATATATATATATATATATATATATATATATATATATATATAAACCTCTTTGCCAGCTCCACCGCTTTTCTGCTTTGGGTACCATTCAGCAGATGTTCGTCAACCAAGAGCCAGGTGATGTCACTCTCCAGGCTAGGAACCAGAAGACAGGACAGGAACTCAGGAATACCTACTAACCTCTCTTTATTAAAATCAATAAAGCAAAACCTTATATGCCTCCCTGATGTATGCTTACTATAGTCACTGTCTTCTTAGGCAGGCTTGGCCATGTATACTAGCTTTAAAAAAAATAAATAAAAAAAAGATCAGAGAACCCTGTACTAGACCTCCCAGAATTAGAGTGACTCACACAATTTAATTGGCTCAGCTTCACTCTCTCCTTCAACCCCACTCAAGCTCAACAAGCAACATTCAGTTCCACCTTCAGATCATGGTGCCTCACTGTACACAATTAGGCATTGCACCCTAATTTTCAGTGTAGCACCTCAGTTCAGCTTTTATAAGCAGACTACACTTCACTCTGCTCTGTCACTGCAGACTTCCAGAAATCCAGCTTCACTTGACAGTCACTTTCAGGCAGCCTTGTCTTAATAGAACTCTGTCTCTAATTGGAATCCTCTGCCCTCAGCGCACACTACAGCACTACACCTCAAAGTTCTTAAAACAGTAATCCCTTTGCCAAAGTTCTAATTTCTAAAACTCAGCTAAAAGTTTCACAAATCTTAACAAACCTTTCCCTTTCACACCTTTACCCAGAGACTTGCCCAAACTCAAACTGAAAAAAATTCTTCTTCCTTTGAGACCATTTCAGTCATTTAAAATAATTAAATTCCACAGATTTATTTTAAAAACCTGCCAGAACCAGATCTTCTTGAGATATCCTGGCTAATTCTGTCAGATACTAAGCTTTCCCATCAATTTGAGCTTCATGAGCCAAACATTTTTTATCAGAAAGAATTTAAGCTTTCTGCCTCTAAACAGTCAGTTAGTTTATCCCACCCAACCTCTTAAACATTAAAACCTCCCAATAAATGTACTTTCACACAATTTCCCCATTAAATTATCTCAAAATTCAGGCACACATTCTTTCACACATCTAGCCTTTACCTTAGCCTGTTTCCAACTGCCAACACTTTTTTTTTAACCAACCAGTGACCTCACACCATTCCAGATCCAGGTTTCACCAGCACAAGATTCCATTTCCATACATTTCTTCAGAATTCAAATAAAAACTGCTCAGTCTTCATAATATACACAGACACAAATACACACATGCAGAGCTCTGTCATTCATTTCAGCATTCATCTCAACATTCATAAATAAATACTCTACAGAGCACTTACACAGCAGCTTCCTCTCGGCAGCCTGGCACCAGAACCTCTCTCCAGACAGTCCAGACAGCACACCTTGCAGCCAGCTAGCCAGCAACCTCCACAGCCAGCTCCACTTTAGCTGTCTTTCAACTTGCCCCAGAGCTCCACTTTAGCTGTCTTTCAACTTGCCCCAGAGCTCTAATATGCCCTGGGGACTTTTAAAAATTCAGCTGCTGCCAAACTTGGCTGTTCAAAATACAGCTTGCATTCTCCTCTCCAGCCCCCTGCACACTCTAATGAACATGCTCTCACAGCACTCTGCAATGGCCTGCTTTAGCTCCCCCCCCCCCCCTTGCTGGGCACGCTCTGGCCAATCAGGGCCAAAACATGATGGCCTGTCTACAAAAGTGTGTGAGCAGTTACTCTATAAATTTGTGCACAACCTCTTTTTGTGTTTTCCTTGGCCTCTAACACCATATGACCCCGTCATTTAGCTAGCACTAATTCACATGCTAAGAATTCACCATGAAAGGGAAAGGAAATAGATAAAGAAGGGGTAGGATACGGAAGCGGTCAATGTCTTGTGGTTAGCTACTTGTAGTAAGTTACTATGTGCTGGCATGTTACAGATGCACATTACATGGTATTACAGTAAATTTAGTGCAATCACAGGTTGTAAATTCATGCATGTGATTGCACTAAATTTACTATAATACTACAAAAAAGGATCTCCCATCCCTGACCAGCCCAAGATTTACCCTCACCCCAACAGCACAAGGGCAAACATCCATCCACCTCCAGTTTCTTTATATCTTCAATATACAGCCCCCCACCATCAACAGTCACTCAGCACCTTCAATACAGACCCCTTCCACTTCTGACATCTTCAATTTATTTTTTTTATTTATTGGGATTTATTAACCACATTTATGAAGAGATTCACCCAAGGTGGTGTACAGCAGCTACAATCTCTCTATATAAAAGGCACCACCAACGTGCTATGAAGCCTCCAGCCGGAAGTGTGAAGGGGGAGAGATATCCGGTTTCCCCATGAGTGTCTGCCCAGCCCTCTCTGTAACACAAACAAAGCACAAAATCAAATTGCTCTCTCTGTAACAGTGAAGGACTCAGAGGGGGGAGGGGAGAGAGGTCAGAGGGCAGGGACACACACACTCCCACATGCACACAGAAGAAAACCTTGCTAGCCCCCGTTTCATTTGCATCAGAAATGGGGCTTTTTTACTAGTTTAACATAAAACGTATAATTTAGTTAACAGCATAAAGATAGTAAAATAACCAAGAATAAACATAAATACAACAAATGAGAAACTTAAAAAAAGTAATTTGAAACCTAATAATAGAACTACTGTGAAACTGTATCAAAAATATACATATTTAAAAGCACTGAAATTAAAATACCAGAGATATAACACAATGTTAGCACAATACTAATGACACACCTGATAAGCATACAGAACCCTTCCACTTCTGACATCTTCAATACAGACCCCTATTTATTTATTTACTTATTTATTTATTGCATTTGTATCCCACATTATCCCACCTTTTTGCAGGCTCAATGTGGCTTACAAACATCATGGGTACTGGAAATAGAAGTGAATATACATTAGGTTTACAGAGGGTTTGTGTTACATGGTGGTGAATTACATGATGGTGTTAAAGCAAAAGACATTATAAGACAGTACTAAAAGTTCAAGGGAGGGGGCTTGGCACAGAACCTTCAAAACAGACTCTTGACCCCATGATAGCCCTCCCAAGCACCTTCAGCACATGCTCCTTTTGACAGCCCCTTGATACCTCCCCTCCCCTGATTTTACCAGAGGGTTTCCTAGTGGCTAGTTCGGGCAAAAGGGATACTGTGCTCTGTTGATACTGGAGTACAAAATGGTGCATCTCACTCCTAATAGTAGTCTTGAGGGTTCTGCCACTAGGAGTTAAGCAGCCACATAAGAAATATGAGATATTGTTAGGCTTTGTAAAATATATTAAAGAGCTATTTGAATCAGAAAAAGGAATAACTGACTGGCTACTTCTTAGCATAAAGTACAGTAAACAATAATGGGTCAATTTTCAACAGTGGCAACCACTATATAAATTTATAAAAGGGAATGTGGATGGGATTTCATATATTGCCTTTCTGTGGTTACAATCACTTATTTAGTACCTGGGGCAATGGAGGGTTAATTGACTTGCCCAAAGTCACAAGGAGCTGCAGTGGGAATTGAACCTGGCTTCCCTGGTTCTCAGACTGATGCACTAACCATTAGGCTACTCCTTCTCCTGGGACTTATTATATATGTAACATCATTTTTAACATGTGACCTGAATTTGCTGTGCGCTGCTCTTAAGTGATACTGATAGGACCAAGTAACCCAATTCTTTTTTTTCTCTCTCTCTCTCTCTCCAGAGCTGCCTATTTCAGACTCCAGAGGTTTTTGGTTTTTTTTTTTACATTTTCTGCAGCAGCTGGGAATAGACTCCATCATATTCTATAAAGAATGGTACGCTTTATGTCTGAAGTCTGGTGAGTGGCTCTCCCCTCTTTCTCTTTTGGCTGCCTCATTCTTTTATCAGGAAGCAATTAAACATGTAGATTATATAGACAGCAGCTGAATTCCATCACTATCTGGATAATTTTGTGGTATCTCCCTCCACCCCTTCATTATATGGATAGTATTGGGCTAAACAGTGGGATTTTTAGCATAATGTTATCTAGGGGTAATTCTCTATAGGTTGCCTAAAGTTAGGTGCTGGGATGATACACATTCTGTATTGGCAACTGTGCATGAAATTGCTGTGATGGGATGCTCGTGTAAGTCTGAATTTATGTGCCTAACTTTAGACATGAGCACTTAAATTAGCTAAGTGGTTGATACAAATGCTCATGCCTAAATCCTACTCCCGGGCATGCCCATGACCCCGCCATGCCCATCTCATGGCCATGCCTCCCTTTCAGCTGTGTGCTTTGGATTTTATTGACTACTGACTTAACACAGTTACCCATGTAAATTATAATTAGTGCCAATTAACATCAATTATAGCCAATAATTAGTTAGTTGTTAGTATGAATTGGCTGCTAATTATTATATTAAGTTACAAGCATAACTGACATTATTCTTTAATTGAGCACAATGTTGCATGCCAAGCATAAGAATGAGCGTGCAAGTTTCTAGAATTAGAGGAATAATGTCAGCCCAATATCATTTGGACGTAGGTTAGCATAACAATAATACTTTTTTTTTAAGTCTAAAGCACAAGTACTATACTAAGAAGGGCAATTTCAATATGACGAATAAGTCCAACTTTGGACTTTTTTCTTAAAACGCCCAAAATTGAAGTGGGAAATATAGCCATTTTTAAACATCTATCTTTTTTTGGAAAATGGCTATTTGCTAGATGTTTTTGAGCTCTTTACATGTATCATTTTGGTCCATTTTTGAAAAAAAAAAAAGTCCAAGTGAAAAACAGACAAATTCAAGCCATTGGGATGTAGGAAGAGCAAGAATTTGTAGTAGACTGGCCACACAGACATCCCAGTAGAGCAACGGGGCACCCTAGGGGGCACTGCACTGGACCAAACCAATGCTCCCAGGTACACATCTAACCATTTCACCCTTATCTTGTTTGCTGAGCCCCCCAAAACCTACCCAAAATCCACAACCCCCAACTGTACAACACTACAATAGCCCTTATGGGTGAAGGGGGCACC
The DNA here is from genome assembly GCF_901765095.1 of Microcaecilia unicolor. Lineage (NCBI taxonomy): Eukaryota > Metazoa > Chordata > Amphibia > Gymnophiona > Siphonopidae > Microcaecilia > Microcaecilia unicolor. Next base: position 63,118,256 of record NC_044037.1, on the reverse strand, counting down.
TATATGTGGGTTCAGTAGGTTTAAGGTTTTCTGGTGAGTTCTGGAGGGTTCACAGTTTCCACCACAAGTTTAACAGGTAGGGGAAGGTATGAGCCTGAGTTCTTCTGTCTGCAGTGCACTACACCCACCACTAACTAGACTACTCCAAGGACCTTCTTGCTGCTCTAATGAACTTGAATATAGCATCTGAGGCTGGCATAGAGTCTGGTAAGTAATGTTTTTAATCACGTTTTTAGGGGGGTGGTAGGGGGTTAGTGACTACTGGGGGAGTAAGGGGAGGTCATCCTTGATTCTCTCCTTTGGTCATCTGGTCATTTAGGGCACTTTTTTGTGGTTTATTTTTAATAAAACAGGTCTAGACCAAAACATCAACTTATAGTCCTGGATGATTTTGTTTTGTTCCATTATGGCAGAAAAACATCCAAGTGTTAGGAATGCCCAGATTCTACCCTAAACATACCTCTAACATGCCCCTTTGTGATTTGAATGCATTTCTAATGGACTTCACAGAAAAATGTCTAAAAATTGGTTTCGAAAAAATTGGTTTTTGTGAGAAAAACGTCCAAATGCAGATTTATGCCACTTGTTGTACATTTTTTTAAATCGAAAATGAGCCCCTAAATATAGCATTGTGTTGTAAACAATTAAAGGGCACTATTTTGATCTAGGGGGTTGATCATTTATAGAACATTTAACCTTGGGGTATGAACATGATGTAACTTGGTAATTTTGTAAAGAATGTTTTAGAAACATGTCACAGTGTTGGTCACTACCCAAATTGTTGCAACAAAATAGTAAACACATGTTTACAAAACTATGGAAAACAATTGCGCCTCACAGTTCTTCACTTATTCATTTGCTAGTAATCAGTAACGCTAAACAAAACTTCAAATGTAGTTGTTATGGAAACAAGGAAGAAAAGAGTATTGTATTATTAACTATTGTACTACTGTAATTATGTATAATGGCACGACAGGAGGCGTGAATAACAAGTTATCTACATACCATCTAATGCGAAAACATCATGGGAGAAAGTTGAACAACATCTAGGAACAGGAGTAGAAATAACACAAGCAAGAAAAGTGACAGAAGTAAGGTCAGCACTAGGTGTAGAAGAACCTATTGATACGGTTCAGACTGGGTTTCCAAGCTGTAATGTGGATGTTGAAGTTACCCTGGCGCCCAATCAGGACTATGCTTATATCTGGTAATTAAGAACATATCTTGACACACATTCTACAGGGCTGCTGTGCAGATGAATTGTGAACAGTGAATTGGCTAAGGGACGCCTAATGTTATGGCAGTGCAGTCAAGCGGAATTGCAATTAGCTCAGAAATATATTTTGCTTTCCTATTGTAATTTCTAGCTTATAATATAATGTGATAGCAGACATAAAGTTAATCCTTTATACTGTTGTACTCGGTGGCATCTGTTTGAGAGTTAAAATTCTGCCCCACTGTTGATGAAGAGCATCATTTACAATACTGTTGCTTCTGGAGCCTTATTTTCCTATAGCAAATGTCATACTTATTTTCAACATATAAACAAAGTTTTGTGGGTTTTTTTTTTAAATCATGGAGATCCAAAGTTATGTCCAAATGACTCTTGGTCAGGTCTGAACTAATTTCATTAAATACTTGGGAAAGTTCACACAAAACAATCTTTGTTCGGTTCGTTTTTGGATCAGTTTCATTTCATTCATTGAAGACGTTTTCCATCCATGTTGTAAAGGCTCAAAAAGAGGTGAAAAAATAGCAAAGTGCAGAGCAAGAAAAATGGCCACAGCATAGTAAGTTAATAAGAAAAATGTTGACTGAGAAGACATATGAGTAGCATGAATTGACCAAGGCAGAGGAGGACCAGCCTAATGGTTAGAGCAGCAGGTTGAGAAGCAGAAATTCCACTGCCACTCCTTCTGATCTATAGCAAGTCACTTAACCCTTCACTGCTTCAGGTACAAAGGGAACCTTTCACAAAGCTCTGGTAAGCACTAATGAATGCTTACTGTGTAAAAAAATGGCGTACTATGGGGTACACTTGAGTGATCCACAGTATTTTTCCCATGTTTGCACTCTACCCATGCGCTAAAAAATATGTTTAAGTTTATGTCACAGGGGGTGTGTCCGGGTAGAGTGTGGGCATGTTCTATGCTAATCGGTCAGTGTAGCTATATTGCCATGTGCTAACCGATTAGTACAGGTTTAGTACCTGAGTTCCTACTGCCTATAAAATAAGTGGTGGTAGGGGAACATGCGCTAATGTGAACAGCCACGTGGCAGAAGCAAGAAGAACAGAGCTGGAGAACTCTTCTGCTGGTGGGGCTTTGGGATTCCTGCCAGCCAAGGTACCCAGGGCAGGCGGCAGCAGCGATTGGGGAGGGTGGGGCAGCAGCAGCAACGATCTTGGGGGAGGGGGGGCAACGATGATGATCCTGAGGGGCGGAGGCGCAGCAGCGGAGACAATCCTGAGGGGGAGGCCTGGCAGCGGCGATGATCCTGGGGGAGGGGGTCTGGCGACGACCTTGCCCCAGGCCCGGCTCAGTCTCTCTGCGGCCCTATGATGGTGCGGTATACAAAAAGTGGTCTATTTATGAAACCACATTAGAGATTTAGGAGTCCTTTTATTAAGTTGTGTTAAGTAGCTAGAAAGGATTTTACCACACAGTAGATGTAAGCGTGGACCCACATTAATGGCTACCTTACATTAAATCCAGACAGATAATAAAAATCCTTTTAGAGCCTAACATGGGCGGAGATGGTTCACAGGTGTGACAGCAGTGGCGTACCAAGGGGGGGGGGCGGTCCGCCCCGGGTGCATGCCGCTGGGGGATGCCGCGTCGCGCGCCAGTCGGCTCTGAGTTTGCTAACTTCGCTCGTTCGCTGCAGCTCCCTCTGCCCCGGAACAGGTTACTTCCTGTTCCGGGGCAGAGGGAGCTGCAGCGAACGAGCGAAGTTAGCGAACTCGGAGCTGACAGGTGCGCGCCGTAGCACTCCCCCCCCCAGTGGCGTGCACCTGGGGGGGTGTCATTTCACCGGGGGGGAGGTGTCATTTCGCAGGGGGGGGGCGCGCTGCATCCGGGGGGGGGGGGGACGCATTGGTGATCCACCCCGGGTGCCATCCAGGCTAGGAACACCACTGTGTGACAGAGACAGAGTGTAGGAGAGGCTGCTTGCTACAGCTAGCATGCTGATCAGAGCTGTCATGACTGCTGACACTTAACACCACCTGGAGGTAGGGGGAGGAGAATATCAGACTAGGGAGAGATAGTGTTGGTGGGGGGTGACTTTAGGGGAAGAGATCGTGGGGTGGTGCTGTGGCCATTATTATGGCATGCTAACTGTTAGCACATGCTAATTGCCACATTTCTTCCACAAGGCCTACAAAGAGAACCCATAGCCTTACATACTAAACTATAGCCTTACAAAACTTCCTTACCAATTCACACAGTTATTACAGTCCACCTACTATCCTGCCTAACACCTTCCTTCTTTCTTCCCTTACCTAATCTCTGAACATTACTAATTGTATCTCTGATGATATGGAATGGTTATGTCATAACCAAACTCTGTAAGCCACATTGAGCCTGCAAATAGGTGGGAAAATGTGGGATACAAATGCAATAAATAAATAAACATGTAATGCAGAAATTTGCTTTGGTGGCTGGGATCCATTCCTTGTACTTAATGTGGATGCTGTTACCACATGTTAAATGCTAACCTGGCAGATAATATAGTGAATTTCCACCATTAGAGATGTTGCTTATTGTACGCTGCATTATTGCTATGCCATTAACTCTAAGTTAATGCCCCTAAAAGTTAAAGTAGAGGTTTTGTATTTAATATCTTTATTTTAACTGTGAATGTAACAGGTCATACAAAGTCTTGTGCAGTTACTGTAGCATTTTGTTCCTATGGGCAACAACAAAGGGAATCCACAACACACATAATAATGGTACATAAAAAAATAACATTAAAATTAAAAACATACAAATACAATAATAAAACATAGAGGTCCTGTATACAATGAGTTGTGTGGCATTTAGTGCACACTAAATCCATTAGTGCACCTTAGTAAAGGGACTCCATAATTACATACATATATTGTAAAGAAGAGAGTCCAAGTCAGCAGAAATATATGGAAATACAATTCAGCAAAAATATCTGAAAAAAACATTTGGAAAAACATGTTTAAAGGTATGATCAATGAAAGAGTAATCAAAAATCATCTTCCAAAAATGATGTATACTTGAATAAAATTTGCAAAACATATATGTTCAGAAACATTAAAAAAAACAACTAATTGGGATCAAAAGTACGCATATGGAATGAAAAACCAGTGATGATTCTCTTTTGAGCTAGATATGCTTTAATAATGACTAAGCCCCCCCCCCCCCCCCCACAAAAAACCCCTAAGTGACCAAATGACCACTGGAAGAATAAAGGAATGATCCCCCTTACCCCCCAGTGGCTCCCACACCCCAATGATGTGAGTGGAAGAGTGGCCTAGTGGTTAGGGTGGTGGACTTTGGTCCTGAGGAACTGAGTTTAATTCCCACTCCAGGCACAGCTCCTTGTGACTCTGGGCAAGTCACTTAACCCTCCATTGCCCCAGGTACCAATTAGTACCTATATATGTAAGCTGCATTGAGCCTGCCATGAGTGGGAAAGCGTGGGGTACAAATATAACTAAAATAAATAAATAAAAAGAATCAGTGCATACAAGCAGTTTAAACAGATTTCTGGTATTTTTGAATGTTTTGAACCTGTTAGTCAATTTTTCTTGTGTAGTATATTTTTTATGAGTGTTTTTTGAACCTCACCCAGGATAAGTGCAAATTAGAAATAATAAAATCTAATCTAATTCTGGACAGTCCTATTAGAGCAGCAAGCATGTCCCTGGAGTAGCCTAGTGGTCAGTGTAGTTCACTGTGGAGAAAGTGACACCCCCCAAACCCATCAAAAATCTACAATACCCACATATAGGTTAAATCAGCAGCCATAAGGGCTATTGTAGTAGTGTACAGTCAGGTAGAGTAGGTTTTTGCTGGGTTTTGGAGGGTTCCCAATACAATATAAGAGGGTAATGGTGAGATCTGTAACTGGGAGCTTTTATGTGAAGTCCACAGCAATGCCTCCTAGGGTGTCTCACTGCTCTGCTGGGATGTCTATATGGCCAGTCTACTAACAATGCTGGCTCCTCTTACATCCCAATGGCTTGATTTGTACATTTTTCACTTGGACATTTTTATTTTCTGAAGATGGACCAAAAAGATAAATACAGAGAGCATAAAAACATCTAGTAAGTGGCCATTAAAAAAATGTTTTGAAAATCACTATATTCATTATTTGGATTCTAGATGTTTTGAGCAAAACGCCCAAAGTCGGACTTAGACGTCATATTGAAAATGTCCCTCCACATGTGCCAACACATACATTTGTGATTTCTGTTAGTTTACCCCTACTATTAAAAACACACACACACACACGGGTCCTTTTACTAAGGTGCACTGAAAAATGGTTTGCGGTATTGTAGGCGCGGGTTTTGGGCGTGCAAAGAATCATTTTTCAGCGCACCTGTAAAAAATGCCTTTTTAACATTTTTGCCAAAAATGCACGTGGCAAAATCAAAATTGCTGCGCGTCTATTTTGGGCCTGAGACCTTACTGCCAGCCACTAACCTAGCAATAAAGTCTCACGTGGTAACCGGGTGGTAATGACCTATGCATGCCAAATGCCACTTGGCATGCATCCGATACACGCAAAAATAAAATTACAGCAAAAGCCATACAGTAACTCCATTTTGGCACATGTTGGGTGCACATAGAGCCTTACACGTCAAGGGCACCACAGGCATGTATGTGTTTTTATAAAACTGGCTTTAAATAGGTGCCTTCTTGCCCTCTCAATCTAGGCAACTTGTTATTAATTTATCCCAATAGCTATGTGGACAGTACAGAGGGATGAGAGAGAGAAAGACAGCAATTAGCCGGGATGTAGACTGGAGAGAGACAGAGAGAGATTGATGTAGGGAAGACAGAGAGTTTGACTGGTGGAAAAGAGGGACTGAAGCAAAAACAAAGAGAATGTGGGTTTGTATTTGGGCTACAGTTGAATGTGGGAAATGCCCAGGACAGAAGAGAAAGGTTTACTTGGGGCAGGGGATGTCAACAGGTTCCTGAATTTCAACTGCATAGTAGCTAAGACTATACTGTTAGTAATCGGGTACCTAATAAAATCATGGTGTGCCTAGTCAGGTTCATATTTTGCCAATGAAGTTGACAGATGTCATGGCACTTAAAATGTCCTTCCTTATTAAAATGTGCAAAAATAAACATATATAATTCCATGATTTCTGTGGAGAAGCAATTTATCAGAGAAGATAAAAAGAAATATTAACAATATCAATATTTGTGTTCAGTTTAATGTTTTTCCCTTATGTGTCCAATTTCTAAACTTTAATATCCATTAGATTATGTACCAGATTATTATTGTTCTGCTAATGTAAATTAAATGGGTAAAAGCATTAAATATTTGTCACATAATCATTTCATATTCTGCAATGATGTTACATACTAATATTTTGTGCATGGAAGTACATCTTAGCAGTCAAGCTATGCTAGATTCCAGTAAGGATGCTGAAAGCTATTTTGAGGCAGTTGTAATCACGCAAAAGAAAATGTTCAGAATTCAGACTATGTAAGGGTAGATTAGGTCACTTCTAATTTTACAGAATTATACTGCTCTTTAGAGATATGCATTTGTTAGCACTTGGCTACTTAACAATGATTTAATGTACATTAACCTATGAACTAAAGTGTACAATCGAAGTTTGCATGTTAAAGTTCTAATGTGTATTTAAAACAGTATAAAAATGTATGTACTAGGAAAATGTTTTTAAAAAAACCTGAAAACTTTGGGGTTGTGTATATCCATAATGCTACTTAATATAAGGAAATTTGCTTTCAGAATCAATATCAATACACATTAACCCTTTCCTATTCTGCCCACAGTGTGGTTTTGAAACCCATGTGATGAACCTTGGCAGATATACGATGCCAGACCATTTCCAAGCACCAGCACTGAATATCTGGGTCAGCTGTGGACCTGAAATTATGCCAGTGCCAGATGATATTCAGTGCCAGCACTCACATAGCTAACCAGGCAAAGTTAGGACCGTGTTTTGTGCAGTTCAGCTTGCCTGGTTAGCTGTGCAGGTACCAGTATTGAATATAGCTGAAGCATACCTGCTGGCTCTGCCCTGAAGCCACCCCCAAACTTCCCCAGCAGTCAGAGCTGCTGAATAATTCCTCCTAGCTCACCGATTGGAGTTTAAGCAGGCATGGGACTCTCCTGCCCACGTAAACCTCTTTGAAAAATCTACCAAGCATTTAAGTTTAGATGAAACACAAGCAAATGATTCTTCTCTGCCTGTTTTGCTTTGATTTTATTTGCATGCTGAATCACACTGCTCTCCTAAATAGTTATACTGGGTCAAGCATTTAAAAAAAAATGAAGAACATTAAGGAGTCAATGTGCTAAATCTGGAAGGCAATTGTGCACGTGCAAATGATGATTATGCCAGCACAAAGTTCTTCATGATTCACTAAGATAATTTTATGGGTTTTATACCATAGGAGTAAAATGTGATGCCTCTGCATTAAAATATGGTGCTGTAGGTTAAAAACAAGTTAATTTTGCAAATAGATTTTGCAAAATTAACTTGTTTTTAACCTACAGCACCATAGTTTTCATGCTGTGCTAATTAGACATCAATTCACTAAAGTGTGCAAACCTATGTAACCACTAATGAGAATGTATTTTACTGTAAATCTTCATACCACCTCAGGGCCTTGAATTAGAAATGAAAGGTTGTTTTCTCCTGATTGAATGCCTGGAGGAAGCATTAACTAATACTGCTACAAAATGGAGGAAACAGAATTCACTTTGTTTTGCACAGGGGAAAAAAAAATCAGTTCATTTGACCTTTATTTTCCAGCCTTTGAACATTTCTTTTCAGTTCATTTCAAACATTTGTTTCAATAAAAACATGTGCATTGAACATTTTTAATAAGTACGTAAGTATTGCCACACTGGGAAAGACCAAAGGTCCATCAAGCCCAGCATCCTGTTTCCAACAGTGGCCAATCCAGGTCACAAATACCTGGCAAGATCCTGAAAAAGTCCAATGCAATTTATGCTGCTTATCCCAGAAATAAACAGTGGATTTTCTGCAAGTCAATTTAATAATGGTCTATGGACTTTTCATTTAGGAAGCCATCCATACCTTTTTTTAAACCCTGCTAAGCCAACCCCCTTTACCACATTCTCTGGCAACAAATTCTAGAGTTTAATTACACGTTGAGTGAAGAAAAATCTTCTCTGATTCATGTTAACTTTACTACTTTGTAGCTTCATCACATGCCCCCTAGTCCTAGTATTTTTGGAAAGAGTATACAAACGATTCACGTCTACCCGTTCTACTCCACTCATTATTTTATAGACCTCTATCATATCTCCCCTAACCCATCTTTTCTCCAAGCTAAAGAGCCCTAAATGCTTCAGCCTTTCCTCATAGGGAAGTCATCCCATCCCCTTTATCATTTTCATTGCCCTTCTCTGTACCTTTTCTAATTGCACTATATCTTTGTTAATGTGTTAATTAACAATGCACATTAAATTCACATGTTAATGCATGTTCAATTAACTGTCCCAAAGCCATATAACTTGAAGTGACTGAGAAGACCAGGTCTGACTCATTCCCAGGTTGCAACTCTGGCCTGTAGGGTATATTCAGAAGGTCAGATTCTGTATATATGGCGCTGAAGGTTAGGCATCAAGAAGACCTGCATGAAGCCTGTGTTCTATAAAGGTCAGGCACTCTTTATAGAATATGTATATATAGAATACATTGGGTGCTTGACCTTTTAGAATACTAGCATAGCACAGAGGTCACACCTAACTTTGGGTGCCACACTTACAATAGGCACCATTCTGGGGCGGAGGCAACTTGTTGGTGTTTAGTACCTGGGGAGTTGAAGTTTCTGCTGAACATTGTGCAGGAGGAATATAGAGACTGTGGCAGAGTTCCAGTATTATTTTCCCTCAGACACTGAGGTGGAAAACCCCTGACATGAAGAGAAACCTTCCCTCATGCTACTAGATGTCAGTGCCTTTGTGGGAAAAAATGGGAAAAGGAAACATGTTGACAATTAGTACCTGAGGAGTAGAAGTTCCCACTGAACATCATGTGGGAGGAGTGTGGAGGCCAATGGCAGAATTCTGGTGTCATTTGCCATCAGAAACTGAGGTGGACAACCCATGATGTCCAAATAGACCTTCTTTTACTCTACTAGAGGCCAGCACTTTTATGGCTTGTGGCCACAGGGCGTGGTTAAAGGGATCCTGTCCCTTGGGAGCCCCTTGGAGCACCAAGGAGCTCCGAAGAGTGATTATTTGTTACTATTTTGGACAATTCATTATTTTAATATGGGAAGTGTAAGGGTATAGTTAAGCCGAAGGTCTCCATGCCAACTACGGCCCGTCCAACGGACAAATGCATAGTTCCTGTTCGGCCCAAGGAAACATCTGGAGCACAGGTACTCTCTCCCATTGAAGTCTCCCTTAGGTCTCTGGAAAGAACTTCTCCTCTTCCACTAGTTCTTCTAAGATGTTCCCTTGTTTCCTCAGGGGCTTCAAGAGAAGGTAGCAACTGGAGCGCAAACTGTTATAGATTTGTTTTATATTCTCTTTGGCTGATTAATTGTTAATGCCTACTCTTTTTCTATGTGATAGAAATGTTGTACAAAATTATGAAATTAAAAACAAAAAAACAATAGATAGTATTCTATAACATGGTGCCTAACTGTTCTGCCCCTATATTCATTAAGGCAGGGTGCATTATTATGTATATTTAATATGAGTATTATCTGTATTCAATTACATTGTTGTGTATAGTCAGTTCTGTGTTTTAGGTCTGCTTTTCCTATAGTTTGCAGTATCCTGTGACTGACTCCTTGAGAGCTTTCCCTATTAGTTAGCTCTGAGCTAGGGCCAGCCTTCCCTCTCTGCCCCTGCAGGTTGTGTGATAGAGCAGGGTGTGCTTTTGTGATCAGCAACTGTTCTGGGGGATGATCCCTCCTTAATTTATTGTAATTCCATCAAGATTTTTCACCATCTCCCCTAGACATATCCCTTTATTTACCCTGAGTTTCTCCCCCTTATTTCCTTTGAGAAATACAGATTTTTATTTCCTTTGAGAGTTACAGCTTTTCCTCTCAGCTGGGCTAAGGTTCTGGCCAACTCTTTTCAAAATTATTGGGGGTGCTAAGCCCAATGAAAATAACCCCTCCCTGGACACAAACAAGGAATTTTCTCAATATTGGGGGTGCTCAAGCACCCACAGCACCCACAGAGTCGGCTTCAATGTCTGGAGTGGCTAGATGCAGACTCTCTGCAAAAGGCAGAAATTCTTTCTAAGCAACTGTTGGATTGTCTTTGTTTATTCTGAGTACTATAGTAAAGAAGAGTTGCTTAAGAACAGAGGGGCCCTTTCACTAAGATGTGGGAAGGCAAATGTGCAGGTAGTGCGTGCAAAATTGGCATTACCTCCGGGCTAGCGCGTGCACGTGGCAGTAATTCTGAGTTTAGCACGCACCGAATCCCGTGGTAGAAAATCATTTTCTATTTTCTACTACAGGGGGCATTCTCGGCAGTAATCAGCAGTTGGTGCGTACTACATGGTTACCATGCGGGTAGCATGTGAGCCCTTACTATTAAGTCAATGGGTGGCAGTAAGGGCTCAGGCCGTAAATAGGCACGCATTAGTTTTAATTTCAGCAAATGCCCATTTCCCTGACCATTAAAAAAGCCCTTTTAACCAGTCACAGTAAAAAATGGCCCAGTGAGCACCAGGTGTTCAGCACTGCATGCATCTGGTAGCGCTATACAAATGTTAATAATAATAATAATAATAATAATAATAAAACACGCACCCACACTACTGCAGACCACTTTTTACTGCAGCTTAGTAAAAGACCCCTGAGAGTCTACTGGTAAAGCTACTACTTGGAGTTGGTTTAAGCTGGTTGTTGAAGCTACTCTGTATTTTGCCTAGAACAGTACACTAACTTTTGGGAATTCCCATGATCTTCCCATGTCCCTCCCATGTGTTGCTTGTGGGAAAATTTTAGACTCCATGTTATAGAATAGCATGCAGAGGAGATTCACATGCAACTCCAATTAAGTGCATAATTGGTGCTTTTCACCTATTATCAATTGAGTTGTGGGCAGATCTCGAAACTGTGTGCAAATTCTGGCACCTAACTTAGGGTAACCTATATAAAATCCAGGGGAGAGGGTTTGATTTCACTTTCTTGTTCACTAACATAAATGAGCTATAATTCTTCTTTATACCAGAAGAATCATGGGTAATTTAAGGGGGTGGTATCTGGGTTTCTTCAAAGGCCCAGAGGTGGTTGGAGAAATTCCCGGGTTAGAGAATGTTTATATTTATTCAGAAGGCTTGGGAAATAAAAAATGATGGTCACTTTCTTCAACCGGAGTAAATATCTGCTAATAAATCAAAACTAAATCAAATACAAAAAACAAACCACATCCCTGCTAGCCAAGCACACAGGAATTATAGACTATTTACAAATTCATCAAAGAAATGGTCAGCTATACCACAGATTGCAGATTTCTTGGTAGTATTTTTTTTGAGAAGCTACATATTGAAATTCCAACATCTGCATTTCTGAATTCCTTACCAATTTCAGACCCGATATTCACCACTATTTGTTGAGGCAGGAGAGGCTAAGCAAGTTGGGAGGGGATTTTCAATGGTCACCAGACAATGCTGCTGAGAATCTGTTTAGATTGTCCTGGCACTCACTGGTTAGTGCTGAAGTGGTCTGGGGCAGAGTCTGAGCAGAGCCTGAGTTACGTGGTCATAAATAGCAGTCCTAACTTTGACCAGTTAACTATGTGAGTACAATACTCAATATTGGCCATCTTTAAACAGCTTCTGGGTACCTCCAAAAATTCTGATATTTAGTGCTAGTGCCAGGATTGGGAATGGTCTAATTTATCCAGTGGCATTGGTAAGAAAACGTATCCTACAGTTTTGGACATATGCTTCGGCCCCTTTGGCATTGTCCTAGAGTAACTCAATGAGACAAATGACAGAATGGTACTTACCCAACTAAAACTATCCACTTCTTCAGAGAAATACCATTACCGTTATCTGGCTATATATATCACCTGGTATACTGTATCTTATCCTGGATCTCAAGGCACTGTTTGAGAGTTTAGTATGGGGGTGGATATGGGGAGCGTGGGGGCTTGGCACAGTTTAAACAAAAATTTTCAAGAGTTGGGTGGTACTGTTCATATGTAATCTGCATTATTTTATTAGTTTCACGGCCTTTTAATTTTACACTGTTTGCTTATGTGTATTATGCTTAACTTCTGCATTCATTTAAAAACAATATGTTGGTTGCCATGGGCTGAACATTGTGCCTTCCATTTGGATGTAACTTTGTATATGCATTGATGTGGCTGGGGATCGGATTAGGGGGATCAAATGTAGGTACTGATCTTGGAGTGGGTACTGATCCAGGAGAGAGACATATAGGGATGTCTGATATGGGGGGGGGCTGATTAGAAGGGGTCAGGGGTTTCACATGACAGTGCCATGGCTGTGTTACAGGACTGCAAGTAACATGCTTGCACTTAACGCCATTTCTAGAGGTCATAGGCACCATTTTGAACCTGAGCGCAGAATGGAACAGGAGCATCTAGGGATTGCAGATAGATTCCAGTAGGCGCAGGGGGTGTGATTGAGAGGTGGGAGTGAGGAATCTTCCCTGATTGAGGTGGGGTACATAATTAATTTTACATGTGAGTTTGGCGTGAGTTTGGCTTGTGGGTACCTACATGATTTTTAGAGGTATGGGGTACCTAATTGATTTTATGTTGGTTTGGGGGGAGATAAGACCTTGACTTCTTGGGGATGGGTTTGGAATGGAGTTTACATGCTTTTGCAAGGGGTTAGGGATCAGAGGTGTGGATGTCAGAAGAATCAGTTTTAAAAGGCTACATAAGTGGAGATTTGGGAAGAGTAGGACACTCTTTCTTTCCATGTGCATCTTTCTAAAATTGTTCCTGCTAGACAGGCATATACACATGCACTCCTGCATGTTCTTACCATATTGAAGAAAAAGATCTGAATTTGGCACAGCCTTCGTCAGGAGGAATCCAAACATATTGTATGTTGGATTCATCATGACAAACAGTGCAAAACAAGGGGGACCCTTGTAGAGGATTGACTATTCTGTGCTACAGTTTATGCCTTGTAAATATATGGTTGTAGTATGCAGATGGAACATGTTTCATGCTTCTCTAAGTTTCAAGAACAGCGAAGTGATTTGGCTACTGTGCACAGTATTGGCATGCATTTTTTAATTATTCAGCTTCTGAAAGAATTTAATAAAGAACTAAAATCCAATCATAAATTTTTTGTGACTTGTTCAATAACTGCTTTTTATTTCATTTTTGTTCCAATGATCGTTATCACAATCATCTGATAATATTTGCATGGGAATAAAAAGCCTGATATAAAGAATTACAGTACGGTCATATAATCTACTAAGATATATGGAAATAACCTGTCATAATTTTTTTTTGATTTACATTTAGACAGAACTTACATCATTGACCATCACTAAGTTCTCTAGGGTAGAATAAATCTTTATTCATTTACCATATACATATTCATTATTGCAAACATTCAAGCCAATACTAACACATCAGGCAAAGACCAAGTGGAATTTTTCTCATGTTTTACTACTTGAGGGAGTTTACCGGTACTAACACACCCATGGCTCAAACAGCCCTGCATTTTAGGAAATGGCAAAGGGTGTTTCCCTTTGAAAATGTGCTTGAAGGCTGACAGCAACGATGGGTCTGATATTCAAAACAATTTAAACAGCCAGGAGAGGCTCCTGATCATTTAAATCACATTTCCGGGGCTAACTGGGCATGTTCAGTGGCACTGAAAATGCCCAATTAGCACTCAAGCCAAAACTGGCTATTTTGGTGGTATTCCATGGGGTGGAGTTGGCACTTAACTGGATAAGTTAACTGCATAAATAGGACCCTATAAATCCCTGGATTCTTTATAGCGCGCCTAGAGATCAGCACCGAAATTGGCGAGGATTCTATAACAATGCACGTAATTTAACAAGCTTAGGGCCCTGTTTACTAAGTTGCACTATAGGAGCGTTAACATTTTTAGTGCATGCTAAAAATTAGCATGCGCTAATGCAGACACACCCATAGGAATATATGGATGCATTAGCCTGCACTAAAAATGCTAGCGCACCTTAGTAAACAGGGCCCTTAATGAGTGCTGATAACAGCACTTAACAAGTAATAATGAGCACTGATTAGAATTAAGTGCACAATTCGCTAAGTGTATTCTGCAATGATGTGCACCAAACTTCAAACGTCTGCAGGCAAAAAGTGGTTATGGGTGGGGAAATAGGTGTTTCATGCAGGGCCGTGCCGACACGGTAAGCGAGGTAAGCATGGCAGGAGGGCGCCATCCTCTGGGGGGCGCCCCGCCGCACCATGCTTACCTCGCCCTCTTCTCCCCAGATCCTTGTCCTTTCTTTTTTGTTTAAATTTACCTCTCCGGCGCGTGGCAGCATAGCGTTAGTGAGGAGGCGGCGCTCCCCCGCCCCGACGTGTCAGTCTCTTCCCTTCGCTCAGTTTCGCCTTCTTCTGATGTCAGAAATGACGTCAGAAGAAGGCGGGACACTGAGCGAAGGGAAGAAGACACGTCGGGGCGGGGGAGCGCCGCCTCCTTCTCACTAACGCTACGCTGCTGCGCGCTGGAGAGGTAAATTTAAACAAAAAGGAAAAGGATCTGGGGAGAAGAGGGCAGGTAGTGTAGCGATCGTTTTCGTGGTGGGGGGCGCCGGCGGGGCCAACTGCAGGGGGGCACCGGAGACCCTAGGCACGGCCCTGGTTTCATGGGCATTCAGAAATTTACACTCCTAGTTATAGAATATGGCTCAGCGCGCCTAAATCTACGTGCATTTGTTGGTGTTAATGGATGCATGTAGATTTAGGCGCTGAAATATCAAATAGGTATATTCTATAAATTATACAATATGCTTTGTTGGGACTAATTTCAGCGCTGACTTTTTAGGCGCCATAAATAGAATCTTCCCCAAAATGCTGTTAAGCAGTTCTTCATAGCTGGTTAAGTTCTGAATATCTGTTTTAGCCAGCTCCCTATACCCAGATACCCAATGCCGGTGTCTGGATTCGGCATTGACTTAACGGATGCTGTTGCCGCCAGCTGAATATCGAGCCCTGTATCTCCATGAAATTTCAAAATTAACTTCATCATTTTTCTAGCACTACTATAAACACATGTTTTAAAGGGAACACTTTCAAAGGGATTTTCTGTGTTATTCATCCTTATTAATGCCCTTGTGCTTTGTACATGAAAAGTACAGAGGGTAACGAATCCCTGTGGCAGCTGGGACGAGGATGATGATACATGATGAGTTTGACTTTGATAATCGGGTTACAGACTTGTGAGTAAAAAGTACTTCCAGGCCTGCAAGCACTGTATAGAGATTGAACATTGATTTCTAAAAGTCATATTCAGGACAGTTTGAGGAATATTTGGTTTGGTCTAGTAGAAATTTGCAGTGTACTATTGTGGTTGAATATTTGCACTATTCCAGATTTCACAGAATTAATAGTAGAGTGGGCACCTTGTCACACGATCAATGTTATAACCATCTTGTGAGAGACCAGAGAGTGAGTGAAAAAGTTAATTTTGCTTTGCATTTATAGATAATGATATACAGAAAGGTCACAAGAATAGAGAAAAGACTTAGACCCTTGCAGTTATAGAAATGCCAACAAGTCTGCCTTCAAATTATTTCCCAATGAAGCATGAAAGTCACAAATAGATTTCACGTTTCCTTTTATATTACAAACCCACCCAGTGCTGACATCTGAACTGAGAAGAGTTTATCGGTGTAAAGAAGTCTGCATTTTTATGCGTAGAATAATGTCTCTATAAATCTACATTGACTGCTTGAACATTATGCCCTGATTGAAACCCAATTTTATTGTAAAGAGATAGGGGGCAATTCTATAAGTGGGAGCTTCTATTTAGACACCCCAGTGCTGCAGGATGAGAGCTTATTGTGTAACGGCATCTTGATGCCCCTATACCATTATAGAATGCTAGTATAACCCAGCATCAGTGCCTAACATTTACATGCTTGGATTTGCATCAGCCATAGATCCAGTATAACTGCAACAGAGATACATTTAATTGGCAATATTCTATAAGTTATGTGCATAAGTGAGAATCATGTCCATGCTTCATTGATGTATATGCCCTTCCTAGCATTTATGCACTATCCTCCTAATGCTAGAAAGTTGCACGCCCAAATTTTCAGCTAGTGTTCAAATTAGCATGCAGAACTTATACAATAAGGCCAGTTGCATGCATAACTTAATATAATAATTAACTACTAATTGCCCTTAACAACCAATTATTGGCTGTAATTGCACTAATTGGAAGTTATAAATGTAACTGCCCTTAGTCTGTATTCTATAAGCAGTGCGCTCAAATTCCAGAACGAGAAACTTCAAGGGGAGTATAGATGGATCAAGGGCATCAGGGAGTTATAGAATACTAGCATTTAAGGGTCTAACTGTAATAGTTAGGCATAAGCATTTATATGAGTCATTGAACTAGCATAAAGTTAGATGTATAAATGCAGACTTATGCTAGTATTCTATAACAACAGTTGTACGCACAATTGCCTTCGTAAAATTCACACTTAGCTCACTTCATTCTGGCACCTAATGTTAGATGATCTATAAAGAATTACTTTCTATGGCACTTATGTCAGAGAATGCTCTAAAATGTATTTATTTTATTTATTGCATTTGTATCCCACATCTTCCCACCTATTAGCAGGCTCAATGTGGCTTACATAGTTTTATTAACATTGTCATTCTAGGGTATCAGATACAGTTAGTATTGTGCCGAGATTAAGCAGGGAAGAGAGAAGAGAAAGGGAGTGATTAGGGTAGTTATAGAAGGTGGCTTAGCAGGTTTGAATAATTTCCTAAAGAAAAGTCCATAAACCATTATTACCATAAGCCATTATTCAGATGGACTTGGGGAAATCTACTTCCTTTTTTATGATAAGCCACAAAGAATCTGTTTTACTCTTTTGATATCATGCTAGGTACTTGTGACCTGGACTGACCACTGATAGAAACAGGATACTGGACTCGATGGACCTTTGGTCCGTCCCAGTATGGCAAGGTTTATGTTCTTATGGTCTTACAGATGCCCTTATAGAATAGTGCTTAGGCACTTTCACGGGTATGTATACATTTATGAACGTAGTATTCTATACATTTTTGCACTTATTAGGTGTGTAAATGTGGTTCCCAGCTATATATACATACACTGGAGTTATATAATAATAACAATAATAATGCATTGTGTTTTTCTTGCCTTTGAATTACAATGTCATAAGAAATCAGACTACTATGTATTTCATATTAAGAACATTATTTTAATAACATGTTCTAGTATAGCTATTAATTATTTAAATTCTTTTTCATGACCATTCACTTTGGACAGCTTATTTTACAATTCTGAGAGAAATCCAAAGTAACCATTAGTGACAGAGATGCAGAAATTTTGTTTTGTTTTGTTTTTTAATTTAGTTCATATTTGAATTCTGAATCATTTGTTTCTATTAAACTCAAGGGGCAAAGGATTTTATACTCCAACGATGGGGTTTTTCATACATTCTCTATGAAACTGGATTAATACTTGCTGGCAGGCATCTGCCAGAGAAGTAACAGCACTACAAAATATTGAGACTGGCATAAAGACCACATGGTAGCAGAGTTGGGAAGGGGCACTACTTTGTGAAGGCACCTGGCTCAAATGCAAGAATAAAGATCTCAAAGCACCGGGAAAGGAGCACAGCAGCACAACGTTTGGCAAGTGGACCCTAAGGTGCTGGGAGAGGGGTAAGGTATGTAGTTTTCAGTCAATGATGGTCTAAAAACCAATGTAAACAGAAGTTATTTGGTCTTCCAATATATGCAAAGGGGGGGGGGGTACTGTAGAAGCCTTATGTGATTTCCATGTGAAAAAAACTTTTTTAAAACTTTTTTAAAACTTTCTATACTGCTTAGCTATAGCAGGTACTACTACTACTACTACTACGTGACATTTCTAAAGCGCTACTAGGGTTACACAGCGCTGTACAGTTTAACATAGAAGGACAGTCCCTGCTCAAAGGAGCTTACAATCTAAAAGACAAATGTACAGTCAGTCAAATAGGGGCAGTCTAGATTTCCTGAAAGGTATAAAGGTTAGGTGCCGAAAGCAACATTGAAGAGGTGGGCTTTGAGCAAGGATTTGAAGATGGGTAGGGAGGGGGCTTGGCGTAAGGGCTCAGAAAGTTTATTCCAAGCATAGGGTGAGGCGAGGCGAGGCAGAATGAGCAGAGCCTGGAGTTGGCGGTGGTGGAGAAAGGTACTGAGAGGAGGGATTTGTCCTGTGAGCGGAGGTTACGGGCGGGAACGTAAGGGGAAATGAGGGTAGAGAGGTAATGAGGTCACAGAGGTTTACAATTATACAAAATTACATGAACATAAAACAATGAAACAAACACCATTTAAAATAGGAAAGACCTATAGAATCATTCTAAAACTAAAGACAATAGATAAGACATAGACCTATGCAAACCTTATTGCAGACTGAAATATAACCAGCACATCTACACCCCCAAAACTCCAAATTCTTGGGTAAAGAAAGCTGGTATTTATATTTGGAGATCCGTACTATAGGAAAATTTTAAGGGGGTGTGGCTTGTGCAGGGTTTGGACAGGACTAAACTCTACAGGTTTCAATTTCACTGTATTAGTACTTATATCCCACATTATACAATCATGCTGTTTCAATGTGGCTTACATAGTATTAAGAGAGATTGATTATTCGATCCTATGTGAATTGCATAGTGCTAATAGAGAACAGTGCAGACGATATGAGAGTGAAATAGAGAATGATACTGGGACGGGGACCCGCAGTAACCACGGGGATGGGAACAGAGCCCGCGGGGACGGGGTGAGGATGGGGACAGATCCCACGAGGACGGGATAGGGACAGGGACAGATCCCACGGGGACAGGGTGGAGACAGGGACAGAGCCTGTGAGGACAGGGACAAACTTTGTCCCTGTGTCACTTTCTGCTTTGAAGCCAGTTAATGAACTGGACTGTTATTTATGCTTGATTGATGTAGACAGCAATATTTTTATTTTTTGGAAAAGCAAGCAAACATGCTGGCCACAACTAGCAAACTTTGCATGGGGATCCTGTACATCCTGCTACCAGCACATCTTCTATTGTAGGAGGGCCTGTGGAAGATAAGAGAGCTAGACTGAACCCTGAGATTGTTGATGACTTCTTACTCATCCACAGAATAAAAAATCATAACAGTGCTTCATAGGGCATATTTCTCCCCTCTAGGGCATACAGAACGGGTTGTATTTTGTATCCCTAGACAATTTAACAGGGTGCATTAGGATTCCTTGAGATAGTAGAAGTCAGCTGTTGTTGGGGTTTGAAGGGTAGAGGGTGGTGGTGGTGGGAGGGTTATTATACCTGCTAGTTGTTGTTATTGTTTCCTATTTGTAATTTATAGGCCACAGTTGCACAGCATATTGTTCCTTTTTATATTTTAATAAAACGATTTAAATATAAAATCATAAGTGTTTGAGGCTTCTGCAGATGAGAACAGAGCCCTCGGGGATGGGGCAGGGATGGGGACAGAACCTGTGGTGATGGGGCGGGGATGGGGCCTGCAGGGACGGGGTGGGGATGGAGACAGAACCCACGACGATGGGGCGGGGATGGGGAAAAATATATTCCTCATATCATTCTCTAAGTGAAATAAGTATAGAATGGTTTGATTCAATGTGTGTTGCCTAAGTGTTAAAGAGGTGAGGATTAGGGCTAGTCTAGGGACTGAGTGAATAGGGCTATATTTATCATTTAACAAAGGGAATGTACATTTATGGGAACATTTTTTAACATCAGCTTTTACACCTGCTCATTGACACGTACAGATATCTTTTTATTTTCAGTGCTTTTAGGTTTTTCATGAGAGATTAAGGGATTCATTCTTCTTAATCCCATGTAGTTTTTCTTTCCCTTTGAAATGAAACATTAAGAATTGAAGGATTGTGCATTTGTTAACCAAGACAAAACACAATTTTTTTTACAGTTTTTAGGAGCCATCGATAGTGTGCACTGGTTGCAAGGAGCATTCACTGTTCCTGAATTGTGCACCCTCTTTGCAAACAGAGTGCATACTCACTTTTGATAATATTCACATGCATGAACCATCACATGCATCATGAATAGTGAACACATGAATGCACTATTGGGAAGAAATGTACACTGTTTGCAAATAGAGCACACTCATATAGACTGTACACTTTTTCAAGAGTGCACAATCTCCTTTAGAAGAGTGCACACTGTTTCCAAAAGAGCACATAACTTTGCTCCTATAACATAAAAGAACCCCCCCCCCTCCAAAAAAAAAAACTTTCTGGAAATGATGTGGAAGGGCATTTTTGATATGATGTCTAAATCCGACTTTGGACATTTTGCTGTCCAAAAATCAAGTAGTGAAAATGACCATTTTCAAACCAGAAAAACATCTCTTTTTTTCTTGAAAATGACCATTTCCTAGACATTGTAGTGTTTAGTACATCTACCTTTTTGGACAATTTTTCAATAGAAACAAAAAATTGAAGTGAAAAACAAACAAAATCAAGCCATTGGGATGCAGGAGGAGCCAGCTTTCCTAGTAGACTGGCCACACAGGCGCCTCAGCAGTGCAGTGGGGCACCCTAGGTGGCACTGCAGTGGACTTCACATAAAAGGTCCTGCACATCTCACCATTACCTCCTTACATTGTATGATGAGCCCTTCAAAACCCATGAAAAACCTACTGTACCCAACTATACACCACTACAATAGCCCTTATAGCTTCAGGTGTCACCTAATGTGGGTACAGTAGGTTTTGTTTTAGGAGAGGGGCTAACACTTTCCACCACAAGTGTAATAGTTAAAGCAGATTATGGGCCTGGGTCACCTTCTCTACAGTGCACTGCACCAACCACTAGCCTATTCCAGGAACCTGCTTGCTGCTCTAATAGGACTGGCCATAATGGGTAGACGTGAATCATTTGTTTACTCTTTCCAAAAACACTAGGACTAGAGGGCATGTGATGAAGCTACAAAGTAGTAAATTTAATATCAATCAGAGAAAAATTTTTTTCACTCAACGTGTAATTAAACTCTGGAACTTGTTGCCAGAGAACGTGGTAAAGGTGATTAGCTTAGCGGAGTTTAAAAGGGTCTGAACAGCTTCCTAAAGGAAAAGTGCATAGACCATTATTAAATTGACTTGAGGAAAAACCAGTGCTTATTTCTGGGATAAGCAGCATCAAATGTATTGAGTTGTGGGATCTTGACAGGTATTTGTGACCTGGATTGGCCACTGTTGGAAACAGGATGCTGGACTTGATGAACTTTTGGTCTGTCCCAGTGTGGCAATACTTATGTACTTATAACATTTGAAGCTGTCATATAGGCTGGTCATTTTTGCAGGGCGGAATGGGGTCATTGACCAATGAAGGAGTAAGGGGGTGTCATTCCTTTATTCCTGTAGTGGTCATCTGGTCATTTAGGGTACTTTTTGTGGCTTATTCATTAATAAAACAGGTCTAGACCAAAATGTCCCAACTTATACCCTGGATGTTTTGTTTTGTTCCATTAAGGCAGGAAAACATCCAAGTGGTAGGAACACCCAGATCCCACTCTTAACACACCCCTGACACATCCTCTTTTGATTTTAATGCACTTCTGATGGATTTAATAGATACATGTCTAAACATTGGTTTTGAAAATATCAATTTAGACGTTTTTGTGAGAAAAATGTCCAAATGCAGATTTATGCCATTTTTTGGATGTCTTTCTCTTTTGAAAATGAGCCCCATATGAAACTAGGTGACACAACATTTTTGTGGCTGCACAGCCCTATAAAATTGGGACCTCGCTATTTTATTTTCAGCACTTACATGTGTAGGTTTGTAAAATAGGGTAGCTATAGATAAAAGTGTTGGAAGGTGAAAAATCAACTTTTCTATGTGTAAGTGCCTGATCCATGCCATTCAGTTTTTTTCAATGAATATATGTTTGTAAAATGGCTGCTCCCACTGTATGTGCAGCAAGAACATGTGCACTACTGCAGGAATTTGAGAAAAAGGCAATGTATCAGCAGATCCTTTTCTAAAATATCACTAGAGCTGAGCATGCCCAAGAGTACCTGAATGTAATTCATCTTGGCTGCTACTGAAAAAGTGTGAACTAAATTAAAATAAATAAAGAAGCATCTTTATTGCACTGCTTTGTCAAATCCTAAAGGAGTTAAATTATATTGATTTGCCTGATAATACTCGGGTCAATTACATTAATCCATAAACCTACCTGAATTTTGGTACAAACATGCACAGAGCAGAAAAATGCAAAGGCAGAAGCCTCTGACAACAGAGAAGACATAAAGTCTGATAAAAATCCATACCAGCAAGCTAATCTGGAAGTGAAATGTAATGTGAATGCAATAAGAAAGATTCTGATTCACAGCCTAGTGCCATCATTATAGTTGGTTTCATAACCATGTGGCCTTCTAAATTGACTTCCTTGTTTTAAGAAGCTGAAATCCCTGAACTATTTGATCTAATGTGAGGAAGAAACCTTACTAAAGCATCACTACTTATGTTAATATGATAGCAACTCAATTTATTCAAGTGCTGATCAATGCTAAACAATCAAAGAAGTTCATGTATTATGTATTTTGAAAGAACCTGGAGCTTTTTAGTGGAATGTCACAAGGTTAACCAACTTGTAGACATTGGTTCCCTAGGGTCCAATTTCAGCTGCAATACCTACAGTCCACTCAGTGAAAAAACAATAGCAAAATAAAGCATGGTTTGGAACATATAATGAACTGCTCTCATAAACCCCAACCTTCAGAAGTCATTAGAATTTACAACTTGATACAGAAGACAATTATTGGGCTTCCATTTGGCTGGCAGGGTCTAGGTTTGCTTTTTGTCTATTGCTTAAACCATGTCTCAGGAATTATTGATAACACAATTGTCATAAATTGCCCTGTTAATACAAGTGCATTAGCAATTAAAACACTTTGTTATGTATTTCTTTCAAAGGTAGGGAACACTTAGAGCTGCCTTCATTTATTACTGGCAATGCTTATTTTAGAAAATGCCGAGGACATCGATCCCACAGTATTTCTATTATTTTGTACTTTGTCATGATTCTACTAATTCGTTAAAGCTTCAGTGCTATTAGAATTCCCATTCCAAACCCAGAGTGAAATATTGTCATAAAGTTTTTTTTCTCATTAACTGACTGTGTAAAGGTAGTTCAATTAAGTGCAAATGACAAGGTTTACAAAACGATTCCTAACAGATTGTGTTTAGAAATGCCTTTAGTTCATCTGTCCTATTTTTTATTCATTTTGCATTTCATTTTTTGGTAGTTCCTCACAAAGGAAGATTAATGCATAGATTATATTTTGTAGCAATCCACAATATAAAGTGCCTAAAAGATACCTAACTGGAGCTTCATCAATAAAGGAAAGTAGGCATCTACTTTTCTATATAGAATACCAGTATATACATATATACATATGATATGTGTGCTAAGAAACTAGGGGCCCTGTTTTCTAAGGTGCACTAGTGTTTTTAATGTGTGCTCACAATTAGTATACACTAACCATGTAGAAGCCCATAAGAATAATATGGGCATGTACACGGTTAGTACAGCTTAGTAAACAAGGTTCTAGGCAATGCAAATCTTCAGAAAAGAGCTTAACCATAAACATACATAAGTATTGCCATACTGGAACAGACCAAAGGTCCATCAAGCCCAGCATCCTGTTTCCAACAGTGGCCAAACCAGGTCACAAATACCTGGCAAGATCTTAAAAAAGCTCAATACATTTGATGCTGCTTATCCCAGAAATAAGCAGTGGATTTTCCCCAAGTCCATTTTAATAATTGTCTATGGACTTTTCCTTTAGGAAGCCATCCAAACCTTTTTAAACCCCGTTAAGCTAACCGCCTTTACCACGTTCTCTGGCAACAAGTTCCAAGGAAAATATCGCTCATTCCCCCCCCCCCCCAGTTTTTTAATGGACCTCAGCGGTGTCACTCAGAAGTTCAAAGATCTTCATTACCTCTTAGATTCACATGCCCACCTCATCACTGGTTCAGTATAATAATTTACTTGTTTAACTTATTAATTTCTCAAAATACTTATTTAGCTTATCTCAAAACCCTATATATTGGTAAATTATATCAAGTGAATACTCATCTTAAACACTCAACAGAATAATGTATTCTCCCAGTCAGGGGATTTTGTCCAAAAGGTTTCACTCAAAGGCTGTATCAAGAAACTCCCACTTAACATGCCAACCACACCATCATGACTGGTAATACTCAATCCTGCGCAGGTAAATGCAATCACTAGTCTGGAGCTAGTGGCTTCTAGCGCCCGCATTTACCTTTGATCACCTGTACCTAAACGAGTAGTAACAACCAATTATTGAAGTTAATTGGCACTCATTAAAATTCATAAACAAATCTGGCTATGCACTATTCCAGTGGTTCCCAAACCTGGTCCTGGAGACACTCCAGCCAGTCAGGTTTTCAGGAAACCCACAATGAATATTCATGAGAGAGATTTGCATGCACTGCCTCCACTGCATGCAAGTCTATCTCGTGACTGGGGTGTCTCCAGGACCAGGTTTGGGAATCAGTGCACTATTCCATTAGGCAGGGTGCCTAACTCTATTAGCGTGTAACTCAAAAGGCGGCGTGCTAGTGGCATTCTGAAAAGTTGCACCTAACTTGGGCATCAGCATTAACATCTGGTTTAAGCAAGTGTAAGTTTGGTGCCTAACGTTAGGCGCAGGAATCAGCACTATGTGCTATTCTATAAAGGGTGTGCACCCTTTATAAAATTGCGCTAAATGCCTGTGTTTTCTGGTGCTGATTGTTCAACATCATTTATAGAATTCCCTCCTATGTGCTTAAATGTATGCCCCACCACAGAAAATGCAATGAAATTTATGATCTGTAGAAAGGAATAAAATGAAACATTAACATTTTTGCAGAAAACATTGAACCATGTCACTTTGGGGTCCTTTTACCAAGCTGCGGGAAAAAGGGTCCTGAGCTAGTGTCAGGGGCCGTTTTTCCCGCACACTAGGGCCCTTTTTACCGCAGCGAGTAAAAAGCCCCCAGACACATATGACCACGTAGTAAGAGAACTCTTACTGCATGGCCATGCAGTGAGGAGCCCTTAGCGCTACCTATTGAGGAGGCAATAAGGGCTCCCACGTTAACCTGGTGGTAACCGGGCAGAGTGCGGCAATGTCTGATTACTGTGGGTTATTGCCGCACAAAGCAGATCGTTAAGAAACAAAATGCAATTTATTGATGAAAACCAAATAAAATATATATATATATATATATATATATATATATATATATATATATATATATATATACAGTGGGGGAAATAAGTATTTGATCCCTTGCTGATTTTGTAAGTTTGCCCACTGACAAAGACATGAGCAGCCCATAATTGAAGGGTAGGTTATTGGTAACAGTGAGAGATAGCACATCACAAATTAAATCCGGAAAATCACATTGTGGAAAGTATATGAATTTATTTGCATTCTGCAGAGGGAAATAAGTATTTGATCCCCCACCAACCAGTAAGAGATCTGGCCCCTACAGACCAGGTAGATGCTCCAAATCAACTCGTTACCTGCATGACAGACAGCTGTCGGCAATGGTCACCTGTATGAAAGACACCTGTCCACAGACTCAGTGAATCAGTCAGACTCTAACCTCTACAAAATGGCCAAGAGCAAGGAGCTGTCTAAGGATGTCAGGGACAAGATCATACACCTGCACAAGGCTGGAATGGGCTACAAAACCATCAGTAAGACGCTGGGCGAGAAGGAGACAACTGTTGGTGCCATAGTAAGAAAATGGAAGAAGTACAAAATGACTGTCAATCGACAAAGATCTGGGGCTCCACGCAAAATCTCACCTCGTGGGGTATCCTTGATCATGAGGAAGGTTAGAAATCAGCCTACAACTACAAGGGGGGAACTTGTCAATGATCTCAAGGCAGCTGGGACCACTGTCACCACGAAAACCATTGGTAACACATTACGACATAACGGATTGCAATCCTGCAGTGCCCGCAAGGTCCCCCTGCTCCGGAAGGCACATGTGACGGCCCGTCTGAAGTTTGCCAGTGAACACCTGGATGATGCCGAGAGTGATTGGGAGAAGGTGCTGTGGTCAGATGAGACAAAAATTGAGCTCTTTGGCATGAACTCAACTCGCCGTGTTTGGAGGAAGAGAAATGCTGCCTATGACCCAAAGAACACCGTCCCCACTGTCAAGCATGGAGGTGGAAATGTTATGTTTTGGGGGTGTTTCTCTGCTAAGGGCACAGGACTACTTCACCGCATCAGTGGGAGAATGGATGGGGCCATGTACCGCACAATTCTGAGTGACAACCTCCTTCCCTCCGCCAGGGCCTTAAAAATGGGTCGTGGCTGGGTCTTCCAGCACGACAATGACCCAAAACATACAGCCAAGGCAACAAAGGAGTGGCTCAGGAAGAAGCACATTAGGGTCATGGAGTGGCCTAGCCAGTCACCAGACCTTAATCCCATTGAAAACTTATGGAGGGAGCTGAAGCTGCGAGTTGCCAAGCGACAGCCCAGAACTCTTAATGATTTAGAGATGATCTGCAAAGAGGAGTGGACCAAAATTCCTCCTGACATGTGTGCAAACCTCATCATCAACTACAGAAGACGTCTGACCGCTGTGCTTGCCAACAAGGGTTTTGCCACCAAGTATTAGGTCTTGTTTGCCAGAGGGATTAAATACTTATTTCCCTCTGCAGAATGCAAATAAATTCATATACTTTCCACAATGTGATTTTCCGGATTTAATTTGTGATGTGCTATCTCTCACTGTTACCAATAACCTACCCTTCAATTATGGGCTGCTCATGTCTTTGTCAGTGGGCAAACTTACAAAATCAGCAAGGGATCAAATACTTATTTCCCCCACTGTATATATATATATATATATATATATATATATATATATATATATATACATATATAATATATATGATTGTGCAAATCAGCCTGTAACTGTATTAGGTAATGTGGATGGAACTAAAAGATCCCTAAGATTCCTTTCACGTTTGTATGCAACAATTAATTTCTTCTTATCAAATGTTTCTAAATTTTCAACTAGATGCCAATTTTTTTTGATGATGTTAACAATGGAACTGGACATATTAATGAAAGGTAATGTACATACTATCTTGTCTTTGTTTGTTTTCTGAGTTGGCTTACGTAATGTTTCTCTTGAAATGCTAGAGGCCTTTTGAAAACCTTCTTTTATGCATTTCAATGGATATCCTTTTTCTTTGAAACGTCTGGATATATCTTTTTGCATTTGATGGCAAGTTTTATCAAACGTTTTTGCATTTGATGGCAAGTTTTATCAACACATCAAAAGCACAGCCATGGGTGCCACATTCGCACCATCCATCGCTAACCTATATGTAGCCAATTTCGAGAAGAAATATATTTCAAGGAATACATATATAGACAATATATACCTCTGGAAAAGATACATAGACAATATCTTTATGATCTGGAGAGGAACAGAAAGCGATTTAAAAGACTTTTTCAACTGGCTAAATACCTTGGATGTTAATTTAAAATTCCAAATGAATTTCAATAAAAGAAGCATCCCATTTTTGGATATTAATATAGGCATTAAGCAAAATAAATTCATTACCGATATATACTGTAAACCCACAGATGTTAACAAATATTTACATTATGAAAGTTGCCACAGTAGAAGTCTTAAAACGAATCTTTTAGTTCCATCCACATTACCTAATACAGTTACGGGCTGATTTACACAAATATATATATATATATATATATATATATAGTAATAAACCACAGTGTCTGGCCACTAGGGGGAGCCAAAGAGTATAGTCCATGGTAGTGACCAGAAGGAACGGCTAGGGGGTGCTCGTGCCCAGATGTCCCCAGTAAATGGTCTCAGGGGGTGAATCGCAGTAACGGATTAATAGTGGGAAAGCCAGGTTCCCACAAGACTGTAGCCTAGTTCCAATAAACTGAATTTACATATGTTCAGCTTAATTTGCATATTTCTGTGAGCAAAGGGATCCGCGCTATCTTCCAGAGGAAAGGGACCAGGGAGCCCACCAGAAGAACTGGTAAGGTGGGTCGGTTACCAGGAGATACAGCGGGGAGGCCGGGCCAGGACTGAAGGTTAAAGCAGAGGTCACCCTGAGGGCAAGGGGAGGACCAAACATAGAGGCCCGAGTCAACGGAGACACAGAGAAGTCTGGTTTCAAGGTGGTTCCCTGAAGCAAAGGGCTGGTGAGGCTGGGCAGGAGCCACTAGACGGCCACTGCACACCGGAAAGCACCCCTGCGGGCTTACAATATATATATATATATATTTTTTTTTTTTTGGGGCTTACAATATATATATATATATTTTTTTTTGGTTTTCATCAATAAATTACATTTAGTTTTTTAACAATCTGCTTTGTTCATTTTCCGTCTTAGAGTTTGCAGATCGTCTGCCTTTCTGCTTTATTGCCACACAAGCCATTTCTGGGTGTTTTTTTTTTCTCCTGGAAATAGCACACCCTCTGGGCGAGACTACTGCCAGTGGTCGCGTTGGGCTGGCGGTAGTCCCAGAAGTGCGAGAAGTAAGTGAGAAGTAAGCCCGTGCTGGGCTTACCGCCACTCTGTAAATGGGCCCTTTTGTAAATATACAGCAGGAGTGATTTTACATGTGAATGTAGATAGTAAAGCGGATGTATCTCAAAATTCTTGACGACCCACCTGACCAATTTTGTTTTCAGGATACACATAATAAATATGAAATCCAAATATATTCTGCAGCGGGTGATCATTTCAAGGAAAGCTTGTCATATCTATTGTCTTGAAGAAAGTCAGGAGCTGCTTGGTACTTAATAAACTCATTCTTAATTCAGATAAGATACTGGGGGGGGGGGGGTAATTGATTAATGCAGGAATAGATGGCAGTAAGGGCTCACTCACTCACTCATTTTTATTATTGGCTTTGTGCTATTGGCGACATTTGCACTTGGCCATTAAATTGGTAAATGGAAAATTGGCCACTTTATGGCCGTGGCAGAAAGTGATCTTGGTGCACAAAAAAGACACATGTAAGGGCACACTAAGGCCACTTTTTTGCCTCAACTTAGTAAAAGGACCCCATAGTATGTATTTGCAAGAGGGCATACATAGGGGAGGAGCATGCATCTCCCTGTCACATTCAGATGCTTGAAATTTCACATGCTCTATGGATGGTGTTTGTTGGGTGATACCAGGTTAAGAAACACAGAGGTCCATTATAGAATAGGGTCCTACCATGCAGCCTAAGAATGCCTAAATAGAAGTGCCTAGTTCAAGAATTGCCTCCTTAGTGTGTGCTAGCTATTATGCCAGCAGAGTAATATTTACCATGTTCAAGCGCTAATAACTCAAACTAAAAGAAAAATTATATAACTAGGCAACTGCGATTACGGGCTACCTGTGCAAACAAATGTACAGAATACATGCACTTTTACAGGTAGGTGTACATAGCATGTACACCATGGAGGTGTGTGTGGAAGTGGAACAGTGCATAAATGCAAGGGGGTGTTTACATGGCCGGACATTGCTGCTACTTGTACACAGCACTGATAGAATCCAATAAGCTATATATGCACTTGTCGCATTTACACACAGTTATATCAAGTTGAAGGTTAGTGTAACTGTGGGCGCCTAGATTTTAGACACCCAACACCAGGTTGTGTTAGTATTCTATAACGGAAACTGGGCACACAGATGCCGTTATACAGTAGGTATCACCGCACAGCATCAGGGCACCTAAGAGGCGATGGCAACTTATAGAACTATCCCGTATTTCACATAACACACTTTAGTACAACGGTTCCATACTCAGCTGTCAAAAAATGGTTGGCTTTTGCCACCTATAGAAATTCAGCTGCTCAGATATCAAGTTGAGATCTTTTAGGTTACTATTCCTCCTGTAGCAGGGAACAGCCTACAAGCCACTTTCAGTCGCTGGCTGACTTAACCCTGAATATTCAATGCTGAGAAGTGCTCGGCTTCTGCATTTGAATATCCTGGTATGACCACCATTCCGGAAGTTAGCTTGGCAGGCACTGACCAATATTCAGATTAGTGTCCGGTTAACTTACCATATAAAATTAGGGCAGCTGTTTTGTTGTCCTAACTTTATGCAGTTACTTAGCTGGTCTGCAGACTAAAAATTGCCACTAACCAGCAAAGTTTTCACTCCGCCCTAACTCTGTCCCCAGATCGCCCACAAAATGTTTCCGCATTGGTGATTAGAAAGTATATTCAGTGGTCCTATCTGTTTAAGTTTCACTGAATGTCCCCAGACAGCCCTGCACAAACCATTTAAATTTCTTAGATTATTGACTCATTTGTGGCTAAACTTTTGCCAGCAATCGTAGGTTCTAGAAGGCTGAACAGAAAGTTGTTCATTCGTAGATGTATAGATTTCAGAGAATTTTCCTTCATTTCTAATTGCTTTCCTATTCACAAAGTTGTCTATAATAAGATTTAGATTAACCTCTTTTATAGAATCAGCCCTTAATGCTGGATGCTGACCAACTTTCTCAAACTTTGGAAAACACAATTCCCTGAAAAGAAACCTGCAGGTCGATATTCAAAAGCACTTACATGGTCAGCATAATAGATTTATATTTTTGTATTTCCCCATGTGTGAAAGATAAATGCTGTCTGTACAAGTCAATATGTGGTCAAACTTCTTTTTTGTTTGTTTACATATAGGAGAGACCAAGAGTTTAAGTGGTCTGCTGCTATCTAGATAATTTCATCCACTTAGCTAGACTGAACACATAGCAATTGTAACTTCAAATGGATAGCGTATGCATTTCAGTTTTGGAATATCTATTCAATAGCCTCATTTAAATAAATTGGCTTGCTAAAAATCCATTTAACTATATGTGGCCATCTCACTGAACATTTATCCACTGAGTATATTTTATTTATTTAAAAATATATATAACCCACATTTGTCTACAAGTCTAGGTGGATCAAATAAGTAATTTCAAAGCATATGGACTAAAAAAAAAAAACCCTAATTCTGTAAAAGTCACCAAAATTTGTGCATGTAAATTTTGGCAAGCGCCCAATTTGTGCATGCTATTTAATTGAATAATGAGCTGATTAGCACCAATAATTGGCTTTTTAACAAGGAGTTGGGGATCAGAGGTTAGGGGTGAGGAAAGGATCAAATATTGTTGGGGGGTGCTTCTTCCTGGAAGGGACTGTGAGGGGATCAACTAATTGAGGTAGGTCTCCTGAGGGTGTCTTTTTGGGAAGGGGTAGTTGATCAGCAGGGTTGCTGAGCTACAGAGTTATGTGTTGGGGTTTCTGATTGTACTTTTAGATTTTCTGTTTCTTTTTTTTTTTTTTTTTGCATCAGGGTCTGTGTTGTCTTCTCGTGTGGTAAATATAGGCAGATGTTGGCCATGCATTCACTTTGCATTTATCACAAGTTCACTTTTGCACTTAAGGTATGATGAGTTTAAACCTTACTACAGTTTAGTAAGCATGACCCCAATTGCTTAAAAAATAAAACTAACGTATAAAACAAATTGGCATCCATCATTGCCCACTCTTACATAATCATTCTCCGAGATCCAGGCACTAAGGGGTGCAGTTATCAATGTGGGCTGTTAGATGGGTTATTTTCCCACAAGTTGTTCCCTATTTTAGGCAATGAGACCCTGTGCTAAAATAGAATAACTTGTGGAAATAATAACTTATCTTAATGGTAGTTCATGTTAATAGTTTCCCTCCGAAATGTAATAGATGTAAAATGCCATACATAACAAAGTAGCATACATTCGACTTGCTAATCTTTAATTTAAGACTCTAGAAATGCTTGACAACACACAAAAATATGCTTTTAACTGCTTCTGAAAAGTAGCAAAATAAATTATTAATCTCAAATCAACTGGAAGGGAATTTCAAAGTATGGGACTAGTTACTAGAAACACTCAGTCATAAGTTGTTTGTAAACATACATATCAAAAAGATGAAACATCTAATAAATGTAAGCTCTCCAACAACAAAGCATAGAGTGGGTATCATCTCATTACTTAAGGCTCTGAAAACTAGAGGGTCCACCTCCTTCTTTTTGGTTGTGGAATGTCTGTATGGCCAGTCTACTAAGAATGCTAGCTCCTCCTACATCCCAATAGCTTGATTTTGTGTTTTTTCACTTAGACATTTTGTATTCAAAAATGGACCAAAAAGATAAATGCACAGAGCTCAAAAATATCTAGCAAGTGGCCATAAAAAAAACATAGACATGTTGCTGTTTCAAAAATGGCTATATTTTCTATTCAGATTCTGCACATTTTGAGCAAAACGTCCAAAGCTGGGCTTAGACATCATATCTAAAATGCTCCTCAATGTCTGCACAATACAAATGAAACACCTTAATAGGCATGCATTACAGCATTCAAATAGCATATATATGATGCTCTTAATGTCAGTATGATACAATGAAACTTTTTAATAAGAAGCTAATGGAACAAATTCATTTGAGATATGTGGAGGGGCATAATCGAAAGGGGTGCCCAAGTTTTCCTAAGGACGTCCTCACAGGACGTCCCGGGGAAGGGGCTGGGAAATCCATATTATCAAAACAAGATAGGTGTCCATCTTTCGTTTCGATAATACGGTCGGGGACGCCCAAATCGCGAAATTTAGGTCGACCTTAGAGATGGTTGTCGCTGATTTTTGGCCATAATGGACACCGAGAACGCTCATCTCAGAAACGACCAAATCCAAGCTATTTGTTCATGTGAGGAGTCAGCATTCATACTGCACTGTTCCCCCTGACATGCCAAGACACCAACTGGGCACCCTAGGGGGCACTGCAGTAGACTTCAGATATTGCTTTCAGGTGCATAACTCCCTTACTTTGTGTGTTGAGGCCCCCAACCCCCCCCCCCCAAACCCACTCCCCACAACTGTACACCATTACCTTAGCCCTTATGGGTGAAGGGGGGAACCTAGATGTGGGTACAGTGGGTTTCTGATGGGTTTTGAAGGGCTCACTTTTACCACCACAAGTGTAACAGGTAGGGGGGGATGGGCCTGGGTACGCCTGCTGAAGTGCACTTCACCCACTAAAACTGCTCCAGGGACCTGCATACTGCTGTCCTGGAGCTGGGTATGATATTTGAGCTGGCATAGATGCTGGAAAAAATATTTTAAAAAATATTTTTTTAGGGTGGGAGGGGTTAGTGACCACTGGGGGAGTAAGGGGAGGTCATCCCTGATTCCCTCTGGTGGTCATCTGGTCATTTAGGGCACATTTTTGTGACTTGGTCATAAGAAAAAAAGGACCAAGTAAAGTCGTCCAAGTGTTCGTCAGGGACGCCCTTCTTTTTTCCATTATTGATCAAGGATACCCATGTGTTAGGCACGCCCCGGTCCCGCCTTCGCTACACTTCCAACATGCCCCTTGAACTTTGGTCGTCCCTGCGACAGAAAGTAGTTGACGATGCCCAAAACTGGCTTTTGATTATGCTGATTTAGGCAACCCTGTGAAAAGGACGCCCATCTTGTGATTTGTGTCGAAAGATGGGTGCCCTTCTCTTTCAAAAATAAGCCTGATAGCCATATAGACCCATAGTCAGACAAGATGGGTAGAACAAAATTGGGATACATAGATGATGGAAAAATTAAAGGCAAATTATATCTACAATTGAATAAAAATGTGGAACTGATCTTAGTTACAAGATGAATGGTATTGTTCTGCCCTAGTATGGATATTCTTATGTTATTATGAAGACTTTTTACCAAGCTGCGGGAATAAGGGCCCTGTGCAAGTGGCAGGGGACATTTTTCCCATTAACCAGGGTCGTTTTTCCCACAGCTGGTAAAAGCTGAAAAAATGGCCACACTGTGAGATAACGCTTACCGTGTAGCCATGCGGCAAGGAGCCCTCACCATCAAGGTGCAATAAACTAGCAGTAACCGGGCAGCATGTGGCAATTTCTGATTACTGCCAGGTTATCACCGTGCAAGCCATTTCCAGGAGTTTTGCTTTTCTCCTGGAAATAGGGAAATGGGACTCGATATACTGCTTTTCTACAGTTTTTGCAACCACATCCAAAGCGATCTATCTGGGGCAACGGAGGGTTAAGTGACTTTACCCATTGTCACAAGGAGCTGCAGCGGGAATCGATCTCAGTTCCCCATGACCAAAGTCTGCTGCACTAACCATTAGGCTACTCCTCCACTCTGAGTGCACGCTCGGGGTGGAACTACCGCATTGGACTTACCGCTGCTCTGTAAAGGGTCCCCTATGTTCTTATGATTCTTTAGAAAGGATATCTGAAAAAAATTGCTCCTGACTTGTGGAGTGCGCCCTGTTGTTGATGAACATTTGTAAAAAATAGATCATTTGGGGTCATCACCACTATGTAGTCTGAATTTTTGAAAATAAAGCAGGATCTGTCATCTGGGCCACAAAGAAGAGGCCACTATGCATTTTTGTTGCCACCAGAGATCCACTACAATGTCCAATTGACCTACTAATTAAAGAAAACCTAGGCCATATAGGAAATATTCACCTGAGCACCGGTTACACTCATTGGCACTACAATATAACAGCTAATATTCCCTTTGCATGTCTTTATATATAATAATGTAAATTATTTAGAAAGCATGTAAGTATATTTTTAGTTGTTCAATTCCTACAGTGAGGTTGAAAGTTATGAAATATAACCCCCCTCCACCCATGATGGTGTCAGGGGAGGGGTATATAATATGGCTAAGCCCCTAAAATCAAGGAGTTGATTTGGGGTAGGCTGCTGTTGTAGGAGAAATTCAGGTGGGAAAGGCTAAGCAGAAAAACAAAAAGTATGGCTTAGTCAAGGTATGGGTACCTGTCAGCAGGTCTGCCAAATCACAAAGGCCAAGGAAATCTCTACAACTGTCCCACCCATTCCCAGTTTTAGTACAGGGAGTGGCTTTGGGTTGGTAAATGGGGATGTTGGATGTTGGGTAAGAATGGAACATTACCTAACAACTTAGGGCACCCAGATAGGAGGAAAAATTGGAAGAAGAGGTGTACATCTAAAGATTTAGGCAAATATAGATATCACTGCTGTGGAAGAATGGAGAATGCCCAGAGAGATGGTTTAAGGGTACTGCAGATTGGGGTTTGGAGAGGTTCACTAGGGTGGGGATTGACACACTAAAAGGATATAATCATCAATGTGGGCTGCTGTTAAGATGTGTTAATATACCAATAACTCATGCTATTTTGACACAGCTTCCATTTTATGCAATGAGATCTACTTACTAATAACTGAGGTACAATTATTGGTAAAATAACATATCTTAATGGTAGCCCACTTCCCCCCTGAATGTCTATCTTGGCACCACCTGGTCATCAGAGAAAAACTTATCTAGTTGGTATCATTCTAAATGTTTGCAATATTGTCTGCTTATTCAAATGTTTTGTTAATGAAGCTGTGGCCAAATTTTGCCATTACCTATGGTTCATTGCATGTTAATGGAATGTTGGTTTGGAAGCAAGCCTGGCCCGTGGGATGCAAATGCCTATGGTAATGTTACAATAATCACCCATGGTAAGTATCAAAATATTCTTAATATTAGGTACCAGTTAGAAAGATCTTACCCTGATTTATTCATCTCAAATATACACATTTACCTTTGCAGATGCGACAGACAGTGCCCGTCACAGTCTGAGGAGACAAGGAAGGAAAAGGTTGGTAGGCAGGAAAAATACTGTGGTTCCCCCTATTCTCCATTAAAGAAGGGAAAAGAGAGAAAACTGTCTTTACCTGAGCAAGTAGGCTGACAGGTTCCTGGACCACCCAGTTCCTGGAACAGACAGAGCTCCTAGGAGGAGGAACAGGCAGGAAACAAAGCCCAGGAAACTGGCCAGGTGCACAGCTTGGGGAACACAGAGGAGGACTCTGGAAATTGGAGTTCTCTGTAAGTAAGCA
Organism: Microcaecilia unicolor; assembly: GCF_901765095.1. Lineage (NCBI taxonomy): Eukaryota > Metazoa > Chordata > Amphibia > Gymnophiona > Siphonopidae > Microcaecilia > Microcaecilia unicolor. The sequence goes on along the minus strand of NC_044037.1, from coordinate 63,081,862 downwards.
GAGGATTCCTGAACTACCCAGCAAGCAGTGTGAGAAAAGCTGTGAGCTGTAAGGGAAGCAATTAGTCAGTTGCTACCTTCCACCTGAGGAGGAAGGTGTGGCTTTCTGGTTGCAGCAAGCAAGTAGTATATTACTAGGCTCTGAATGTATAGAAGGAGATGTGAAGCAAACTCGCACTGAAAGGAGGGAAATGAACCCTAGATAGCCAGGCAAGGGTTGGAGGAATTAGGCTGTTCTTCAAGAAGTGCTCTGTAGGACGGTAGAAGGGCTTGGTATGAAGTTATCCCAGGGAGGCTGCTCAGAGACACAAGATAAAGACAGCTGGAAAGGGGTATATAAAGTAAAGGATTGGGAGGTGAACGGTTTAGTGCTACTCTGTTTGCACAGTGGATGGAGTGCTTAAGGTGAAGATAACTACAGGAAGATGCATGGGGGGGGGGGGGGGGGGGGGGCAATGAGAAGGTTTAGGAAGCTGGAAAGAGATGGCATCTACTCTCTAAAAGTTTGCTATTAGGCCAGGTAACAAAGGAAGCCATAGGAATATGTACTTTAGTGGGTATTCCTTAGAAGGGCTTGTTTTCTTTGTATTGCTGAGCCTCCAGGGTAATGAATGATGAAGGAGGGGCATGTAACCCATGGATAAAGTGTCATGGTTAGCCTGTTCTTGTTGGAGAAATAAAAGTAAAACCCTTATGTGATTGTCATTCTCCTGATTGGAAAGGGGGAAGTTGGCTGACTGAAATTATCTGCCTGAAAGAAAAGGAGGCAACTTTGGAGCATTTAATTAAGTAAGTAATTTATAGCATGTATAAAGTCCAGAGTCTGGTGCTTAGTAAAAGGGGAAGGAGGCCCTAGGAGGCTTGGTGGCTTGTGCTGAAGAGATGGAAGGAAGGTGGCCAGGTAGACAGTACTAGGCCACACTATTTCCAAACTGTGCTAAGAGGTAAACTCTGTTCAAGCGGGTGTCTGAGACTGAGCTGACTGGAAACAAAGGTCATCGTACCTGCAGCACCCCCCCCCCCCCCGACACAGGTTATAGTAATACTATATATAAAATGTATGAAAATAGCATAACATTATTGTAGAGGTGTATGTTTATTAAATCTATCCACCAGGATTCTTATTCTTTTTTTATCAAAGCTTTACACCAGTTTTCCTCATTTTTTTTAGGTTAAGCATAAAAATAATTGACAAGTTTGGACCTTAATGTCGTAAAAATAGAGCAGCACAAATTAGGAATAAAAATAGTGAATGCTGGTACAAGATGTTCTAGAACCATATGCACCTTATTTTGTATAAATATATAATATACATATCATATATAAATAAGTATATGAGACAGACGATGATATAACACATTAACCTTACACTGAAAAATAGAAGTTAGAATAGAAGACATCTCGGATGACCTTTCAATGTTCTTTCAGTCTGATTTTTAAGAACAGCTAGTAAGGGAAGTGTATGTTCTTTGGTATTACCTTATTTCTGATCATTAAATGCAAATAACTCTACACTCTAATAGTGGAAACATTGTGATTATTAATTTGTGACATTCTGCATGTGTGAGAAAGACCCCTGATCAATCTAGACCATTGTACTGTGTTTCAAGTTTTCATTCATTGAACTTTTAAGTTGAAATCCTGACAAAATAAAGAAAAGTGCCTCTGTCCTCAATGTTGCAGAACCTTAGGGAGATAATTTGGGATTGATACTTTTGTAATATACTAGTTACTCTTTTTTTTCATTGGGTGCCTGTGATAGAAATATTTTGCAACGGCTCTATAATGCACTTTAGCTTTTCTACAGTATTGCATTTTTGACTTTTATAAAGGTCAAATTAGACAGAATGACAACATGTTAAAAGCTTAAGATATTGGTACAGTATGTTATTTTTAGATTATGCTATTATAAAGCCATTATGTTATATATACTACTAAAACACTTTAATTTACTAAAAGGGAATATTATTATTGTCTTTTGTGGAAAATTCCTATCTAAAAGCAATAACTGAACTATTTTGTTATTAATAATGAATTTTAATAGAAATATGATTTTTATAGATATATTAAAATGCATTTCTGTGTGTAATTTAATGAGCTTTAGTTGCTATTTGCATAACATAATGTGTGATGGTTATTACTTATGCAAATTAGTATCAAATCACCATAAAAAAATTCTTGATCACATGTTAATTCACAAAGAACTTCTGTTTTACATGTTTACTGCAGGAAATGTAAAGGTGCATTTTTGATATATCAGAGAGAGGGGGATCAAGTCAGCACATGCTCAGTTTCTACAGTATAGTGCAAAAGACTGCTGAATGCAGAACTTGTTTTTAAATTATTGTGTGAATGCTGACAAATACATATATATTTGCCAGCACATACAGTGGCAGCAGCTATTTTATATAGATGTGCACAGGGAGTGAGTGGAAGTAGTGGCCCCTTGGAAGCTCAGAGATTGAACAGTCCCAGCCCTCCTATTGTATGATCTAGCAGGGAGCTAAGTTATGCTGCAGGTGAGTGATGCTACTGTGGTGTTGATGGAAAGTGCCTAAGAGTTTAAAAGTCAGCAGCCTAGGCTTGCCAACTGGATCCTAGATTCAGGTTCATCTGTCAGGGTTGATCCAGTCCTGGACTTACCCCATTGGTTCTGATTTCCCCATTGGATTCCCTAAGAAAAGCAAGGCTATAAGTCCCTGCATGCATTGGAGTAAGCCCAGGACTGGATCATCCCTGTCGGGGAAATCTGGATCTGGTTAGCAACCCTAGCCCTGCTTGAAGACTCATACTGAAATGAAAATACCCCTTTGGAACCCATTCAGAGCATCAAGAGCATTAAGGAGTACTATAGAAGTTTCAAAAACTATATCTGAACTATAGTTGTTTGAGATGCCTCAATACTACTTTGAATCATTGATCCTGGATATATCATTATGGGTAAGAGGAAGTTTAGAATGAAGATCTTGTTGTCTCCTTCTCAGTTGTCTCAGGCCCTGTGGACAGGCATGTCGTCATTGCTGGTGGTGGAGCTTTGGTAAAAATACCTGCAAGGTTGATGGTGCCTTGCTCAGTTCTAGTAAGAGGTCCCCTCTCTTGCCTCCAACTGATTCCTTAAAAATTTATATGTTCAGCTCACGAGGTGTCCCTTCCTTAGTAAAGGTGAGGTCTCAAGAATTGGCAGGCTGATGCTCACCTAATACTGGTGTTAGTAAATTAGTGCCAGAGTAGCGCCAGCGTTAAGGTGCATAGAATGTTCAGAGGGCATTAGATCTGGAAACAACCCACCTGCCAAACATTAAAGCTAATTAAAAGGATGTAAAAAAGGTCATTAGGTATTATCTCCCAATGATCATAGGAAGAGCACACAAAAAAACCCCTAGTCTAGTGCTGGAAAAATGCCGCTAGTTCCGAGGTGGCAATGGACCGGTAAAATTGGCCTGCATCCAAAACCGACAGTAGGCTCGATGAGGAAGAAGGGTGGCCTCATCGACCCAGGACAGTCTTTAGCTTCTGTGGTCAGATTTGCTGGTTTAACCACAAAGTTCATTTAGGACCCCTTTTAATAAGCTGCGTAGGCACCTACGCACACCCAATGTGCGCCAAAATGGACTTACCGCCCAACTACCGTGTGGCTCTTACAGTAATTTCATTTTTGGTGCACAGCCACTATGCATGTTTGAAAAATAATTTTTATTTTTGGATGTGAGTAGCAGATGCGCCCAAATTCTTTACCACTAGGTTTTTGGCTGGCAGTAAGGTCAGAGCCCCCAAACAGATGCGCAGCAATTTTGATTTTCCCGCACATTCATTAAAGACTAAGGGATCCTTATACAAAGGTGCGCTGAAAAATGATTCTGCATGTGCCCAAAACCTGCGCCTACACTACTGCAGGCCATTTTTCAGCGTGCCTTTGTATAAGGACCCCTTAGGCTTTAATCTGCCATTTGCACAGGGGAAGTAGCTACTTGCTGCAAATTGCCTATACCACCAAGGTCCTGCTGGAGTTGGATTGAGGAGAGATGAGCCCTGCCTCATGAATGTTCCTTGGATAAGGGAGCATTTACCCATATGGACAGGAAAATACAGGGATGATTTTAGCTCTCCATTGCATTGTGATTGCTTATGCATGCACACAAGAGCAGCTTACTATAAAACTTCTGTGCATATGCCATTCCTCCCCCTTACCAGCGTGCATATAATTAGAATATGTGATGCTTTCAGCATTGGAGAGCTGTGTTCCAGCACTGTTTCCAAGGTATTGGATGGGCACTGTGTGCTCTAGAGCTGAAGTTCTGAGCATCAGCCCATGAGTGTTAAATGCTTCCTTAGGAGATAGTAAAGTTTCTATGAGTAAGGTAGTGTGTATTGTGATAAAGTCACCTCCAGGATAGTTGGTTAAGGCAGTTTCAGTCTGAAATACAAGTCCCAGAAGGCATTGCAGCCAAGGAGCCAGAGGGGGAGATGAAGAACCCGGACTGGACTCCTAGCTGCAATCGGGGAAGACATGGGTGTAAGCTGGCAGGTTGTGTAGAGTGGCTGCCACTAGGTGGAAAGAGAGTTGGGAAACCCTGTGTGCAGGAGCTCATCATTGGTCTTATTAGTCTAATGCTTAACTCAGCTGGTTTGGTTGTGAGGAAGCTAATGGAAGGAGAATGATTGGTGGTGGTAGCTGAAGCCAGGGATTGATTAGACAGGTGGGAAGGAGTCCCAGGAGTGGAGTTCAGTTCAGGAGAGAGGAGCTGAAGGAGAGAGGCAGTTGCAGGCTGAAAACCCTTGGGCAGGGAGGTCCCTAAAGTACTGAAGCAGGCTGAGATTCCTTGGGTGAGAGGAAGTCCCAAAAGTATTGAATTCACTGTGAAGCTGATGCAGGGGAAAACCCTTGGGTAGAAGGAGTCCCTAAAATATTGAACTATCCTGAAGGTAAAGAGGATAGAAGGTAGAAACTGCTGCTGGGTGACTGAACTGTGATGATGAACTGAAAGAACTGTTTGTCTTGGGAATTGAAGTACTGTTTATTGTGCACTGGATAAAGAGCCCAGACTGGAACCTGTAAGCTTGTATTGAATCCTGGTATGTGCTATGCTGCTGTTGGAATTGTGTACTAGAAACCTGCATGGAATAAAAGTCCTTAAGATTGAAGTTACTGGTGGACATCTACTTCTTCATTGTACCGGAAGCCTGTGGCTGGAGGAGATTGTTCTATCCTTGGCTGCACAAGAGAGGTACCTGGTTACAGTATACCAAATTATATTTACACCCCTGATATCTCACCTTGCATCCAAACCAAAGTTTCAGCGTGCTTGTCTGACATCGCTGTCTGGATGTCTCAACGCCACCTGAAATTAAATATGACCAAAACCGAGCTTCTCATTTTCCCCCCCAAACCCACCTCCCCGCTCCCCCCGTTTTCTATTTCTGTTGATGGCTCTCTCATTCTCCCTGTCTCCTCAGCTCGAAACCTTGGGGTCATCTTTGACTCTTCTCTCTCCTTCTCTGCTCATATCCAGCAGATTGCCAAGACCTGTCGTTTCTTTCTTTACAACATCCGTAAAATCCGCCCCTTTCTTTCCGAGCACTCTACCAAAACCCTCATCCACACCCTTGTCACCTCTCGTTTAGACTACTGCAATCTGCTTCTTGCTGGCCTCCCACTTAGTCACCTCTCCCCTCTCCAGTCGGTTCAAAACTCTGCTGCCCGTCTCATCTTCCGCCAGGGTCGCTTTACTCATACTACCCCTCTCCTCAAGACCCTTCACTGGCTCCCTATCTGTTTTCGCATCCTGTTCAAACTTCTTCTACTAACCTATATATGTATTCACTCTGCTGCTCCCCAGTATCTCTCCACACTCGTCCTTCCCTACACCCCTTCCCGTGCACTCCGCTCCATGGATAAATCCTTCTTATCTGTTCCCTTCTCCACTACTGCCAACTCCAGACTTCGCGCCTTCTGTCTCGCTGCACCCTATGCCTGGAATAAACTTCCTGAGCCCCTACGTCTTGCCCCATCCTTGGCCACCTTTAAATCTAGACTGAAAGCCCACCTCTTTAACATTGCTTTTGACTCGTAACCACTTGTAACCACTCGCCTCCACCTACCCTCCTCTCTTCCTTCCCGTCCACATTAATTGATTTGATTTGCTTACTTTATTTATTTTTTGTCTATTAGATTGTAAGCTCTTTGAGCAGGGACTGTCTTTCTTCTATGTTTGTGCAGCGCTGCGTATGCCTTGTAGCGCTATAGAAATGCTAAATAGTAGTAGTAGTAGTAGTAGGGTTGAGTATATATAATTTGCTATATACACTATCTTAGATTAATACCTTTCAAATATTTGAGCATCTGTATCATATCATCCCATCTCTCCTTTCCTCAAGGGAATAATTGTTCAGGTCATCAAGTCTTTCCTCATATGTCCACAAACCCCATACCATTTTCAGCACTTTTTTCTGAACCACTTCAAGTCTTTTATATCTTTACAAGATATGGTGGGAGGTGGGGTTCTATTCCGAAAGCATGGACTCCACCTGAACCGGGATGGAACCAGGCTGCTGGCAATAACATTTAAAAAGGAGATGGAGCAACTTTTAAATTAGAACAGGAGGGGAAAGCCGTCAGTGATTCAGGAGTGCATGGTTCAGAGTAAGGTATCCCTGAAAGATACTATTATTACCGAACACTTAGGGAATTCCAATAGAGAGGTTTCAACAAAGGTGAAAGAAAGCCAGAATTGTTCACGGGTAGAACAGTCAGAAGAAAAGGATGGAGAATTAATTGAAGACATTCACAAGATAACTAGGCAAGGGGAAGTACTACTGATGGTAATTTTTAATATGCCAGATGCTAATTGGCGTGGCCCTGCTCAGTGTCATCTAGAAGCAAGGGAATCTTGGATTCTCTACAAGAACAATTGTTCCAGCATAAATGGCACTCGAGGCTGCATTGGGCTGGTGGTAGTTCTGGGTTGCAGCATGGTAACCCTTTAGTAAAAGGCTCTTCATAAGTTTCTTGGGTAAAGTATGCTATAATGATGCAGTTATCAAAAAAAAAGGCCTCAAGTAAGCAATCGGAGGGAGGGGAAATTCTGCTCGTCCCAGCATGTCCAATGGCAGGCAGTAACAACAGCAACTCCCAAAGTCACTGAGAGTAGAACACAAGTGTTCATAGAGACTAATCACAGTGGACTGCATAAATTCAGGGACCTGGTCCGTATACACAGCTTAATAAATATACCAGCATGTAATCTGTTACACACAGACAGTACACGCTGCCCCATGTAATAGTGGCAGAACGATCACTCTTGTTCTTTGCAATCTTGTCTCTCCATACTAGTAAGACCTGCTTTAGGAGGGATGGGTGAAGACAATCATCTTGGGTAGGGTTACCATACGGTTCCAGAAAAAGGACAGTTTGAGCCAGTCTGGGTTTTACTTCCATTGCGTTCAATGGAAGCAAAACCCAGACTGGATTAATGTGTCCTCCTTTTTCTGGAGCCATATGGTAACCCTAATCTTGGGGAATGGAGAAGGATTATCTGCTGTGAGAAGGGGATACATATCAAGTTTTAGGAGAGGGTGGAGTAGAATGCTTCACATGTGATAGGGCTTTAAAGTCTGTGTTAAACTTCATTGCATAGATTTTTATATCAGAAAATGAACTCAGTACAAACCCTGTATTATCTTTGTGTGCTTGCTGTACTTAGACAATGTAGACTATGGAAAATTCTGGAAAATTTTTATCTTTGTAAGACTGATGATATTATATTCCACAAGGAAAGTAGATCCAGAGAACAGGTAGGTTAATTCTTTTATATACCAGAGGAAAAAGCACTAGTTTCACATTGTGACTGCGAACTAAGGTTTGGGATGACTTGAATTACAGTGTGTTTATCCTCGCTTTAAGAAATTGTACTAGAAGAGAGAGGTTTTCTTTAAGAAGTTTTGGACCACAAGTCCCATGAAGAAATGAGGTCACCACCACAAGACTAGATAGGAAACCTGAGGGGAAGAATCATGACTTGGCGGGAGACAAGCTGCTTTAATTAAGGAGCCCAATTTCAGGCTGTCAGGATTACCAGCTGTACTAATTATCCGTCTTTCTCCACTTGCTGAGAGCAGCATTAAAGGGATGTTTGTTTTACTGAGAAAGAGATATGGAGAGGGAAGGACATTCCCTAGCTCCAAGACAGAGGTGAAATTTCCACCTTGAGAAAGAGAGTTGCACCAGGGGCAGGTCCAGGATGAGTAACTGGATCCTGAGAGAAAGAAAGATGAGTTTACCAGGACTAATAATAATGCACATCAGTGCCTGGCAGTTGTACTGGAGAAGGGTAAAATACAGATCCCATGGGGGCACTGGAAATGCAGGAGAAAGGTATGGAAGGTTCCCATAACCAGGAAGCCACAAGGAAAAACAGACAGTACATAGGGAGGTCTCCAAAGTGTGTGGGCAGTGGCAGGTTACAAGGGAGACTAGTTTCCCTGTGAGGGCTGTCCAAGCCTGTGTTTGAACAGCCTTTGTTTCTGTTGTTGCTGTAGGGAGCAGGATAGCTCTTAAGCAAGCCCAGGAAAAGGGCAATAGATGGAACCAAGCTTCTTGAAGAGAGGTGAATCCTACTTAAACCTTCTTAAGATCATATTCTGTTGGCAACAGGGGGAGAGGTAGGATGCTAGCAATATATGTAGATGCTAGCAGAACAAAGAGGCAATGCCTTTTAGTGATTAAGAAAGGTTTCAGGCTCAGGAGATGAGTTTATGGAAGAAGCCTGAAGTAGATGGAAATGTAATGGGGCTAAACTGTAATTGGGAATAAAGAGCTACATAATTCAGCAGAAGCACTGCATAAGAAGCAAACTGTGGAATAACTCCCTGTTAAGAAGCTGGTATTGCAAAGGAGGTGGAAGAAAAAGCTAGACTGAATCCTGTGGGAATAGAAGCTAGAAATCTGAGTGTAATTAAATACAAAGGCTACTGTATACTCAGATGGGTTAAAGCAATGGTTTCAAACTGTCCTAGGGAATCACCAGCCAGTCAGGTTTTCAGGATATCCATAATTAATATGCATGAGAGAGATTTGCATATAATTGAGGTGAAGAGATGAAAATATATCTGGTGGTCCCCCAAGACAGTTTTGAGAACCACTGGGTTTGCGCTTGTAAGAATTCCAGACTAGGCCAAAGAATCCTGTTACAGCAGCGTTTCTCCATCCAGTTGTCAGGATACACCTTGCCAGTCAAGCTTTCAGGATACTTACAATGATTATACATGAGATATATTTGCATAGAATGGAGGTAGTACATGCCAATTTATCACAAGCATGTACACTGCAGATATCCTGAAAACCTGTCTGACTGGCTGGGAGTGTTCTGAGAACTGAGTTGAGAACCCATGTTAGAGGAACCCTTAAATAATGAAAGGGAACCTACTTTTATTTTATTGGTGTATGTTAAATAAAAGAGCCTTAGTCTTGGTCCTTTTCAACAAGATCCATAGTATGAGATCATAGTAAAAAGTATGAGATGCTCTTGTCTCCCTGGCCAGAGGGAAGAACCCTTGCCATGTCAAATAACCACATTTAAGGCTACAAAATCAAAATGTATTTAGTTGCTCATTACATATTGACATATAAGAAAACTGTTTCCTTTTGGTTTATGAACACACTAAGCTTTGAACTTCTGCCTTATTGTTGTCCAAACACTTCAAATACTACCCATGTGTATCTAGTGTTATCTTCTATGGATGTTCCTTTCTTAATAAAGCAGACTAAAAATTAGTACTATAGATGGAAAATGGAAGGGTCAAGACATGGCAAGAAGAAAATTCCAAACTTAACTGAGGAAATCAGACCTTTGAAAATCTAACAGCAAGACTAAGAGGGGAAAAATAACTGTTAGTGGAATAGAAATAAAATATAAAGAGTGGATTAAATATTGTGAGCCTTTGGAAAATAGCTGGAGATATTGTACATTACCGAAGGAATTTATGTAGAATATTTGGTTTTAATGATCATATCATCTGCCTTTTCAAGAAAAACTATTATAAAGTTTTGACAACATGCTATCTCCAGTTTGTCTGTTTCCATTCTATGTCAAAATGTTTATTTAACATTTGTTGAACATTTTATCACTAACAGTGATTTGAGATATTAACAGGCATTAAAAACAGTTAACAAAATATCACAGAGTGAGAATGTAGATTAAAAAAACAGTGTGCAAGAGGTAAAACTAGCAAAATATAAATCAAAGTCAAACAGTATTATAAGTATATGCATAATAACAGGTTTACCCAAATGACTTGACCTATTATAAACAAACATAAGCAAACCATCTATCTACCGGTTCAAATAACCATTAACTACAATGACTCAGAAAATATCTCCTACCAACCTTCTTACCCTCCATGCTCTTCCCATCTTCTCCTTAATCGCTCTACCGCCTTACCTATCCCTATCCTTTTTCTCATATCCAGACAGCCCCAATTTGATTGCACTTTTTGTCCTTTAGATTGTAAGCTCCTTTGAGCAGGGACTGTCCTCCTTTGTTAAATTGTACAGCGCTGCGTAACCCTGGTAGCGCTTTAGAAATGTTAAATAGTAGTAGTAGTATTTACGCCTTGTTCATTGGTCCTATCAGATACCCCTTTGTTGATTCTGTTACTATAGATTGTATTCTTGTTACTAAGTAAGCCGCATTGAGCCTACGATGAGCCGGAAAGCGCGGGGTACAAATGTAATAAATAAATAAATAATAATACAAAGGCACAGTTTAAACCTCAAATCAATAGTCCATTTCAATAAACAGTATACAACGTATATTACTATACTGAAGTGAAAGTGGTTGAAGCAGTGGGCTGATAACCAGGGAAACCAAAGTTCAAATCCTGCTTCTCCTGCTAACATTCCTCATGAGCTTGGCCTTAGGGACCCATTACTAAGCTGCATAAGACAATAATGCATGTCTAATGCAGGAAAAATGGCCTAATGCTAAAGCATTCCATGTTATTTTTGACATCTATGCATCTTAGCCTCGTGGCAATTATTATTTATTTATTTATTTATTTATGGGTGAGGTCATATCAGGGCCAGCAAATGAGCATGGATTTGCTGGACCCCTTAATGCCACCTATGTTAAGACTTTTATTGTCCAGCTAGGCCTTTACACTCGTCACAGAAAGGTCTTCTTAAATGACATTTTTTAATCACATATGGTTTTAGGAGTTCCAGTCTTTTATTTTTTACATGCCTGGACCAACACAGTAAAACTCATTACCAAATGAGTTGAGGTCCTTACCTAACTACCTGCAGGCTGATATTCAAAGCTATGTAAAGAGACAGGAGAGGCTCTGGCCTGCTTAAATTGCTTCTCGCTACCAAACCGCTAATTATTCAGTGGTACTTAACTGGGCAATGTCGCTGAATATCAGCTCTGACGAGACCAAAAAAACATGGACCGCTGAGGAGCTTTACGGGAGGGAGGGGAAGGCAGCATTGGGGAGGAGCAGGGGGTTATGCGGTTGCAAGCAATATTCAATGTCGGGATCTACGTAACTAAGTAGGTGAATTTAGCTACATGGACCTCTGAATATTGGCTGGGACCTGCAGTGATTTTTTTTTGCTGTTTCCCTCTGAACTCCCTCCTCCAAGCTACTCAAAATAGCTCCCCAGGCCTACCTTAGCTCCCTGGTAGTCCAGTGGGGGCAATGAGGGCAGGAGCAAGGCCTACTCACTCCTGATTCTTGCAGCAGCCATAAGAAAATGGCTGCCACGAGCTCTCAAAACAGCTCGTGGTACTTGTGAATAGGTGGTAGATCGGAAGAGTATACATTCATTTTGTATTTTGCAAAAGAAATAGAAAACGCTTCTAAAAATATCCTCAACTTGTTTGGAAGAGTAATTGAGAGTGAGCAATTGTGCTTGCCTCTGGCATTTAAAGCCACCGTAAAAACAACAAAAAAAAGAGCTTTGGAGCTAAGCTCATTAATTGGCTTTCCTTAGACATGCAAGTTTCAAAATACACCATTTTATTCATGCAGAATCGTGAGTTATACTTCTCTTTTTTTTTCAATGTTTCTTTGTAAAATGACTTTTGCTGCTGTACATTCTGTCAAATACATGCTTTTCCCATCTTTTTTTGTAAAATCATTTCAAATTGTGAATATTTCAAACTGAACATCCCTTTTACTATCTAGACAGCTTATTCAAAATTGGGCTTCATATGCATTAAAACAAACTGCATAGCTACATGAATAGCTGCTGAATATTATCACTGTATGGATAGCAGTTTATTTATTACATCACACACTAAATCACACACTAAAATGTTTTTATCATGAGTTTTATTACATAAGCCTCATGGGTCCTACATAATATTATGCATATTTATTTTGATTTATAAGCCCCTCTGCCATAGAATCATGCCCAAATCATTTATCCCTTAGATGCAGAAATAGGCAAAAATCCTTAGTAAATCAGGCATTATAACTAATGTATTACAGACAGAAATAGGCTTCCTCTTCCAGTTCCAACTTCCTGATCTCAAACCTTCTTCTTTTTCAAATATGTAAATGAGGTAACATTTGCAAATGTACTTCTTTTATATATACACCAGCTAAATGCATATGGAAAAAATAACTCAGGATAAAGAAACAACTTTTCATTTCATGAACTAAGCTATGCCTCTATTTTTCTAAGGGGCCCCTTCAATAAAGGTTTGCCACTCGGCAACCCAGAACTACCGCTGGCCCAACGCAGGTGCTGGCAATAGTTCTGCCCCTGTCACATGAAATCCAAAATGGGGTGTAGCTATGAGAGAGGCATGGGCAAGATGGGGCATTCCAAAGAATTATGTGCAGTGTTACTAGAAGTTGCGGGCTGTGCACCCATGTTTTGTATCAGGACTTGTATCAGGTTTCAGTTGGTGTAAGTCCTAGCACCCATAGTTAGGCGCCAGAATATGAACTAAGGATTAAATTCTATAAATTGCAACTAAAAAAAGAATCAGCATTAAAAAAAGCGCTTAGCGCTAGTCTATAAATGTCATTTAAATTTAGGTGCTATTTATAGAATAGTGCTTAGCACTGGGAATTGAGACTACATTTAGATGTGACCATTTACATCAACGAAATCTTAGTGTAAATCCCTGTGCTCAAATTAGGCATAGGATCTACGTTATCCTATAACAATGTGCATAAATTGTGAGAATGCCCCAATACACCCATGACCCTCCCCATGGTCATGCCCCCTTTTTAGACCTGCACATAAATTTACACACTGAAATTTTAATTATGTCCAATTAGCACCAATAATAGCTTGTTTAGAAGCCAATTATTGGTGCTAATTGGCTTGCTATTCAGTTAAATTGCACATTCAAGTAGAACAGACATTCAGCATCAAACTGGCTTTTTGGAGTGGTTGAATGGTCAAAATAGGTAGCTTAAATAGCAGGCCTATCTTTGACTGCTAAAATGTTGACCGGTTATCACTGAATATCGACATAGCCAGTTATATTTTTATCAACCAAAATATACCCGTATATTCAATGCTGGTTGCCTGAAACGGCTCAACATTGAATATCCAGGGTCAGCACCATTTGCGACACTTAATTTGGGCTGATTTCCACGGACTGAATATTAACCCCAGCGTATATAACTAAGCCATAGAAAGTGACCAACATAATGGGATGGAAAAAAGGATTAGACAAGTTCTTAGAAGAAGAGTCCATAAAACAAATATTAGCAAGGTAAACTTGGGAGAGTCATTGTTCATCCCTGGAAATGATCTATGAGAAATACATCTACTTGTGTGACTCAGATTGGCCACTGTGAGAGGCAGGATGCTGGGCTTGATGGACCTTGGTCTGACACAGTGTGGCTTTACTTATGTTCTTAATGTTAATATTTGGTTTATTTGCTTTTGAAGCTAAAGCCCTTCATATCATTAGAATCCTTCCATGAAATTACTTTGCATGTTTAATCCTAGGACAGGGTAATACTTATGGCTCTGCACAGTTTTGACCTAGCAGATCATTTCTTGTCATTCTTTGCTAATGGAAGTAGTTTGTACATGTGCACAGTTCATATAAAAATAGATTGCAAGTAAAAATGTATAACTATTCTATCATCACTTTGAATCCAAAGATGAGATTTTGATCTCTCATTTATGCTAAGATGATATGATGTAATGGCCTGAAGCAGTCTGTTGAAGTGTTTCAACTCATCAATTTAATTTTTATATATGAAGAAAGACAGGTACAAAGACATAAAATCAGGGGATCTCTAAAAACAGATGTATATTTATTATCCTACTAAAATTTAATATCCTCATGTTTTAAATTATTCTTTAATGAAAAAGAAACTTATAGTACTTTGGTCTTCTGTGGCTAGTTAGCTGAACAATCTATTGGTCGGACATTTTTTTTTTTTTTTTTGCTATCCATTAAGAGCTCTGTTTCCATTGTTGGGCTACAAAGGATGCTATTTTAGGAGGGTCATTCTATAAAGGGGAGCCTATTTTTAGGCACCCTTTTGGGATATATTCTGTAAAGAAAAGTAGGTGCCTATTTCAGGTGTCGTCGTTGATGATACGTTGAGACCTTTCTGCTCAGTGTGCTGCTGCGGCTAAGAAAGCAAATAGAATGTTAGGCATTATTAGGAAAGGAATGGAAAACAAAAATGAGGATGTTATAATGCCTTTGTATCGCTCCATGGTGCGACCGCACCTCAAATATTGTGTTCAATTCTGGTCACTGCATCTCAAAAAAGATATAGTGGAATTAGAAAAGGTGCAGAGAAGGGCGACAAAAATTATCAAGGGGATGGGACGACTTCCCTATGAGGAAAGGCTGAAGTGGCTAGGGCTCTTCAGCTTGGAGAAAAGGCAGCTGAAGGGAGCTATGACGAGGTCTATAAAATAATGAGTGGTGTTGAACGGGTAGATGTGAAGCGTCTGTTTACTCTTTCCAAAAATACTAGGACTAGGGGGCATGCGATGAAGCTACAATGTAGTAAATTGAAAACGAATCAGAGAAAAATTGTCTTCACTCAATGTGTAATTAAACTCTGGAATTCGTTGCCAGAGAATGTGGTAAAGGTGGTTAGCTTAGCGGAGTTTAAAAAAGGTTTGGACGGCTTCCTAAAGAAAAAGTCCATAGACCATTATTAAATGGACTTGAGGAAAATCCACTATTTCTGGGATAAGCAGTATAGAATGTTGTGTACTTTTTTGGGATCTTGCCAGGTATTTGTGACCTGGATTGGCCACTGTTGGAAACAGGATGCTGGGCTTGATGGACCTTTGGTCTTTCCTAATATGGCAATACTTATGTACTTATGTATGTACTTTTCTTTAGAATATTAATGTAACAGGTTCAATATACATTTTATTTAAAACATGGACACCTACACCAACCATAGAGCTAATGTAAGTTATCACAATTAAATTAGAAAAGGCTATGGGCCCGCTATTCAAAGTGATTTGCTTAAATCGCTTTCTGCTGCCTAAGTGGGGATATTCAGTGGCACTTAACCGGAGAGTGCCACTGAATATCCCCACAGACTGCACAACTAAAATGTGAGCAGGTCAGGGGCAGCACTGGGGAGGAGTCCAAGGTTATGAAGGTCTCAGAGAGATTTTGTGCCATCAACCACATAGCTATGTGGGTACCAGCACTGAATATTAGACCAGCACTCTCATAACATTTCTGCCCATGGTAAAACCCTCCTGGAAGACCCACATCCCATCCAGATAGCCTCCTCTCCTGGGCCTACCTGTATCCCTGGTGGTACAGTGGGATCATTGGGGCAGGAGTATCTCAAGCTGCTGTAATTGGTAATGGAAGCCATTTTGGACAGGCATCGTAAGGACAGGAGCAAGGGAGCTATACTCCTGTCCCCCAATGACCCTGGTAGACCAGGAAGACTACAGGTAGGTCTAGGGGGATGGACTCCTGGACAGCTAGGGACAGGAAATCTTCTGGAGGAGTTCTTGCCATGGGCTGGGGGGAGGGGAAAAGGGGGCATTGTTGTGAGTAGGAGGGGGCACCGGAGCTCTTTAAATATGAAAAAAACAAAGTTATGCTGGTCCCAGTTCGGTATTTGGCAGGGGCCACATAACTCTTACACAGGGCATGGCTGAATATCAGCCAGGTCTGCATATGTTCCAGTGCCCAGCCCACCTGAAATTAGCCCCCAATATTCAATGCCATTGCCCGGACATGGCCAGTCACTGAATATCAGGGGATAATTTAGTCAACAATGATCAACATTTAAAAAAAAACATTATCTGACACTGGTTGAATATTGGGGTGCATATGTAGTTGATAAGATTTTATAATCTGTACATGGTCCACTCAAATTTCACCATGTGAACCCTTACCCATAAGTATGCAGCATTACATCTAAGTGCTGACTTAATATGGTTTAGCTTGAAAATGCTGATTGTGCACATAGGTATTCACATATATACATAAATAAGTATAATAGCAACATATAGGTGTGCTCTTGCTACCTAAATCTAGATGGTTCCTTATAGAATTAGGGTTAGGCACCACTTAGCTCTGTAAATGCCCAAGTGGAGAGGAATAGCGTTGTGGTTAGAGGAGCAGCCAAAGAACCAAGGATGCCACGCTTCAAACCATACTGATACTCCTTGTAGTCTTGGACAAGTAACATAGAGGGGCATAATCGAATGGCGGTGGGCGGAGCCAACTGTATTTTCAAAAAAGATGGCTGGCCATCTTTTTCGTCGCTAATACGGTTGGGCCCAGCCAAATGTCAGAGTTCGCCGGGTTTGAGATGGCCAGCATCGGTTTTCGGCCATAATGGAAAATAATGCCGACGATCTCAAACCTGGCCAAATCCAAGGCATTTGGTCGTGGGAGGAGCCAGCATTAGTAGTGCACTGGCCCCCCTCACATGCCAGGATACCAACCGAGCACCCTAGGGGGCACTTCTAAAAATTAAAAAAAAATAAATAAAAATAGCTCCCAGGTGCATAGTTTCCTTCCCTTGGTTGTTTAGCCCCCCAAAACCCACTCCCCACAACTCTACACCATTACCATAGCCCTAAGGGGTGAAGGGGGGCACCTACAAGTGGGTACAGTGGGTTTTGGAGGGCTCCCATTTACCACCACAAGTGTAACAGGTAGGGGGGGATGGGCCCGGATCCACCTGTCTGAAGTGCACTGCACCCACAAAAAAACTGCTCCAGGGACTTGCATACTGCTATCAGGGAGCTGGGTAGTACATTTGAGGCTGGCAATTTTTTTTTTTTTTTGGGTGGGAGGGGGTTGGTGACCACTGGGGGATTAAGGAGAGGTGATTCACGATTCCCTCCGGTGGTCATCTGGTCAGTTGGGGCTCCTTTTTGAAGCTTGGTCGTGAAAAAAAGGGACCAAATAAAGCCGGCGAAATGCTCGTCAAGCCTGGCTTTTTTTCCCCATTATCGGGTGAAGCCAGCCACCTTGTGAGCACACCCCCGTCCTGCCTTCACTACCCTACTGACACGCCCCCTTGAAGTTTCACCGGCTCCGCGATGGAAAGCAGTTGAACCCAGCCAAAATCGGCTTTCCGTTATACCGATTTGGCTGGGTTCAGGAAATCGCCGGCCATCTCCCAATTTGTGTCGGAAGATAGCCGGTGATCACTTTCGAAAATGAGCTGGTTAATACTCCATCGCCATAGGCACAAACTTATTCCCCTGTTTACAAAGCTGCACTAGAGGCTGTCGGTGCGGTAATTCTGACACGGCTTATTCACTTTGAATGGGCTGTGTCGGCATTGATACATGGCTTTGTAAACAGGGGGTTAGATTGTAAGACCTTTGGGGCTAGGAATATATTAGCTGCAGCTGAATTTATCTTTCCTTGAACTAGTACTGAAAAGCTTGTGTTTTAAATTCTTTTCAGGAGCAGTTCAAGGTGTGTGTTAAATCCTAATAACAGTATACAGGTAAGTAGCAATTTTAGATTTTACCAGATACCTTAAAAGTTCACCCATTACTGAAGAAACCATCATTGAGCCCAGAAATGCTTCAGAATTACAGTTCTGTATCATCATTTCCAAACATAGCAAAAGCGATATAACAGGCGGTGTTGCAATAACTTGCTTTTCTAGATAAGCAAATGATATTGGAGTCTTTTCAATATGAGGGCTCTGTTTACTAGGCTGCATTATAGGCATGTTAGCATTTTTAATGCAGATTAACCATATACACGCATTAACTGTTTACACTCCTACAATATCCCTATAGGTGGCTACACGGTTAGTGTGCATGCTAATTGTAGGCATGTTAAAAACACTAACACGCCTTAGTAAACAGGGTCCTGAGTTTAATATGAGTTCAGGAAGGACCACCTCACATAAATAATCTTTGTAGTCTTCAGTTAATGTGATGCAATTGGGTTTGGACCATAATGTGTTAATTTTTTGTCCCTTTGGACATATCAGCAGATTTTGATAAGTCAATCATGGCATACTGCTTGATGGTTTACACAATTCTGGTGTTGTAGGGACTGTATTGGAGTGGTTTAGGTCCTATCTAAGTGATTAGAAATGGGAAGTGAAAAATGGGGATGCTTTTCCAACTCCTAGATATATTATGTCTGAGTTTCTTCAAGTTCTTTGCTGTAAGTAATACTATTTATTCTTTACCTGGTTATGTTGCAAATTGAAATGATTGGACTTTCATTATAGAATACATAGTTTTTCTTTCTTTTTGCTACATCTATAGAATCTGCAATTGAGCATCTAAGATCTATTTTTCCTGTTGTTGGATTATGGTTGAGTGATTACAAATTGGTTTTGAACGTGTATGGGACCCAGGTATACAATATTCCTGAGAAAACTGAGCTCCTGGGACAGGAGATTAGAGGGTCCTTTTACTAAGGTGCGCTGGTGTAGATGCATGTATTGGATGTGCACAGGTCTATTTTTCAGCGTACCTGCAAAAAAGGCCAAAATTGGACGTGCGGCAAAATTAAAATTGGCACGTGTCCATTTTGGGCCTGAGACCTTACCGTCACCCATTCACTTAGCGGTAAGGTCTCACACATTAACTGGGTGGTAATTGTCAGCACACGTACAATGCTGATTAGCGCCCGGTTAGCGCCGTGTGCCAGGAAATAAAATATATTTTCCAGCGCGCATAGTGGGCATGGTTAAAAAATGAAATTAGCACCCGGACCATGCGGTTGCCAGGCGATAGTTCTGAATTGGCGCATGTTGGATGCGCGTAGGTGCCTACATGGCTTAGTAAAAGGGCCTCTAAAATTGTTTAACAGGTGAAATGTTTGGGAGTTCTGCTAGATTTTGTGTTTTCTTTTTTTTTTTTTCAAGTGTTCATACACTGGTTAAAATTTCTGTTATTAAGTTGTATCTGTTAAGCACAGTGAACCCCTTTGTCCTTGTGAAAGATTTTACAACCATAGTACAGGCTATGAGCTATGGTTTTAAGTGGACTGGACTACTGTAACCATACCCTATGATTTCACCATCTCCTTTGAAAGCATTACAGGTTGTCCAGATTGCACTGCCAAATTGATTTGTGACATTTTCTAGTTCAATCTGCTTTTCTATTGCTCCAGCAACTGAACTGACTTCATGTGGAATGAAGAATATTATTTGAAATCTTACTGATTCAAGATGAGTCAGCGATATATTTTTGAGAGGTTTTTCAGTTTTTCAAGTCAGGGAGAACTTGAGGTTAGAGGGGACTTTATATTTATCAGTTCCTTTGCTTTACAATTTCTATTTTGAGAAAACTAAAAGTACATTTTCTTCTGTGGGTCCCCGTAAGTGGAATAAACTCCCTATACTGATTAGGATAATGTATGACCATGGAGCCTTTAAAAAGGTTTTGAAGAGTCATCTATCAATGAGGGCATTTGGACAACAAGAGACATGAGGAACCGGCGTGAATTCAGAGAGCAAAATATTGATGTAGTAGAGTGGTTGAGATGGTAGCAGTGATGCTGGATGGAGTTTTGGAATCCAAGTAGTTTGTAATTACAGAGATCAAGAACTGTTGTTAGGTTGATAATATGCTGTTTATATGGTCTGCACATTTTATGACATGTTTTATTATTACATAATTCAGTTTGGTTTTAAACAGAATACAAAATAAATAAACCTAAACCTAGAAAAATTACTTGCATAAGAATACATACAAGCATGCACAATTTTGAAGGGGGCATATTCGGGTGAGCCTGAAAGTATTATCATTATTTATTAATGTCATAGATCACCATCTGCCGGCAACATTGTGGTGGTTTGCAATAACCACTCAGAATAAATGTCAGCAAAAAAAATAGACAAGATATCATATTCAGACAAATTAATCCAAATCAAATATACATAAGGCTCCTAATTTTAGGGTTTTAGCTGATAAAACATGATAAAGAACCACCGTTGCAAAATGTAATGTAATCACTACATAATGCTTTTAGATGTACACATTGTTGTTCACAAACATCTAAGATTCAATCCCTACTTAACAGAGCTTATAATCTATTCAGGAGTGATTGGGAAGGGGTTGGGGGAGCAGTGTGATATGTCTCTAGTTGAAATGTGCATATGTTTTGGGTAAATGGTAAAACAAATGAATGAAACCATTTTCAGTTCATATACTTATAAATGAACATTGATCCCAAATGACCAGAAAATCCATTAGGCTTGGTGCCCATTATTGTCTACGGATCAAAAAAAAAAAAAAGCACTTTTTTTCTTTCTTGATCTATTTGAGGCCTGCTGGGAACCAAACCCATGACCACACAAATTGGATGGCAACCCTACTGTTAAAATACAAAATTGTTTGCCCCATTGACTTTAATAGAAATGAATGAAATATAATCATTTGGTATCTGAAAGTGAATGGAAAGATAATTGATCCAAAACTGAACCTTATTCTCTTGCATTTAAAACCATCTTGAATATCCATGCTCCTTAACTGGCTTCCCTTGGATGTGCAGTTTTTTACAATCTAATACATATATGTATAAATGTCGGCACTTACCCATACAAATTCTAGAATGTGTTGTCTATATGTATAAGGGCAAGAATTTACAAATACAGAGACCCAAGTGACGCTGCTCTTTTTTTGAATATGTAGGGCCCTGTTTACTAAGGAGCACTAAGGGCACACTACCATTTTCAGAACGCGCTAAATGCTAAAGTCACCCATAGAAACATATGGGCCACTCTAGCATTTAGGGTGCGCTAAAAACACTAGTGCTCCTTAATAAACAGGTCCCATAGTTTTGTAAAATGGTTGTTTCTGCTCTACATGTTACAATATATATTCTGTGCCTCATAAGTATATTACAAAAAAATTCTACATTTAGCAAGATAACTCCAAAAATATCCGCTAGTGGAATGAGTTTTTGTTTAATTAGATGGAAATGAATATTTTCATGTAATTGGTGAAGTATGATTTTTGATTACTTATATGGAATTGAATTTTTCTTTTTAAATAAGAGAGTAAAAGAACTTCTGATTTTCGCCCCCCGAGATCAGTCCTGCATTAGAATGAAGACCCTAAAGCTGCAGGAGAGCTGATGGGAAAGCACCTTTAAGAAGAAATTATACCACCTATGAGAAAAGGGAATGAAAATGATAGGAATATTTATCTAAATGAGTCCCAATAGGTTTTATCTTTACTTTATCAAATTAAACAATGACATTTACATCTATGTCTATGACCTGGCAAATGCCTTTTGAGCATTAACGAGTAGGCCTGGGAAACAAGGTGCATTTTTGTACTAAAAGGCATAAGGATTAGTTGCTTCCCTGATTGAATGAAATATCAGACAGAGGATACCAAACTGAAGGGTGGGGAGGGAAAGAGAAGCAAAACTCTCCAGATTCTTGCTTGCTGTTGAGGGAGTTCAAATTCAATGGATGGAAATATATGGCATGCTGTGGGAACAGCTATTGTCTGCCCTGCTTCAAGCCCAGTGTTTTTCTATACCACATCTGACTGTGATTCACCTTGAGGGTAATAACTTGTGTAGAACTGAAGGGTTGGAGCTCATTCGAATGATGAAATAAGCTCTGTTTGTGGCAGCCTCTTACTTTCCTAATGCTAGGTTAATTTGGTCTCATGTAATTCCTCGTCTGGTTTAGAGGGGGTGCCAGGTCTCCCAAGGTGATTGAACATTTGCATAAATGCATTAATGCTGAGGTTTCCAAATTTATTTTGGCCATGTGGGGGTTAGTTGTTTTTCATGATCTTTTACCAGCTGATTGCCATGGCCCTACAGACCTGACGGGGTCCTTTTATCTGATATTTTTCTTAGTGATTTATAGGATTTATTGACTAGGGCTGCAGCTTTTTTGAAAGGGTGATGACCAGCTCGAAGCTGTCACCACTTGTGGCAGGGGGTTTGAGGTGTTTGGCGTAACTACGGGATATTGTGTGGAAAGATATGGAATTTTTGGTGTGCTTGACTGTGTCACTGCCTCAAGTGATGAGGGGGGTTTTGGGATAAGTGTTACTACAGGCCTTGGGTGACGAAGAATTACAGCTAGTTTGATACCATCCAGATGGATTTGGGGTGGGGATTTGTTATCAGGTTATGTACGCAATGCATGTATTGATTCAGTTGTATTCAATTGTTTTTATGTGTTTAATTTTATTTATTTATTTATCACATTTGTATCCCACATTTTCCCACAGATTGCAGGCTCAAAGTGGCTTACAATAATATTGTAATAAAGTTACAATGCAAAGAAGTACAATTTTGCAATCAAGAGCAAGATAGAAATAACAATAACAAATAAAGCTACAGCTATTATTATGCCAATTTATCTTTGTAGGGTTAAATTTTGGGGAAACGAGTTGGGGTAATCAAGATGGGGAGTTTGAGTGTTTGATGGGTGGAATGTATGTTGTGAGTGCCTATGTTATTCTAACTAAAGTAAAAAAAAAATAAAAATAAACATTAAATATAGCTGATAGGGAATGGGATGACTGATGATATACAGTAGGTGCTGT
Organism: Microcaecilia unicolor; assembly: GCF_901765095.1. NCBI lineage: Eukaryota > Metazoa > Chordata > Amphibia > Gymnophiona > Siphonopidae > Microcaecilia > Microcaecilia unicolor. The sequence goes on along the minus strand of NC_044037.1, from coordinate 63,058,882 downwards.
ATGCAGTGGTGATTCTGATCTGTTGACTAGAAAATGTTCAGGTGGGGCCACGCAGGAGATACTATGAGTATGCAGGCAAAAAAAGACAAATAAAAAAAAGGAAAAATTTGTCATTTGCAGGCTTTTTCATTTTATTTTGTTTTTATACATTTTAGCTTCATTTAATTTTGATATTGTACTGCTGCCCCCCTCCCTGCAAAAAAAAACCTGTTTATGGCAAATCAACCCAAGTCCTCTGATAACAACCTGAATCCTGATGATAATTCACAATCCCTAAGCACGTCACCTAAACCGGTCTCCTCTCTCAGTACCAGCATTAGGCAGTATATTCCCCCCTCCTAATATACACACTCAGTCAAACAAGCTATCAGTCCCTCCCTTACAATGGTATAGTGCTGAGACAGGAATGATCCTCCTTTGCTGCCAGGCCCATTGCACTGAAGCAAAGATAGCTGTAGCCCTGGACAGGAATAAAAGGCGCAGGAGCCTTGGAAGCACAGGTTAAAACCACATATTTAAGAATTTTTGCAAAGGTAGGACTCCCCAACCCTGAGGGTCATCACAGTTGCAAAGTTTTTTCAGATTGCAATACTTTAAGGATGTGTTAACCACTACCCTTCAGATGAAATAAGGCTATCTAAAGGGTCCTTTAACTAAGGCGCACTAACAGATTTAGAGTGTGTTAACAATTAGCATGCGCTAAACTATAAGACACTCATTATTATATTCCTATGGGCATTTTATCATTTTAGCGTGTGCTAAACATTAGTGCAGGCTAAATCGGTGCTACTTAGTCAAAGGATTCCTAAATGTTATGTTCCTAGAAATGATACCTCCTGTGCAGAGGAAAGAGCGATTAAGTAAATTGTTTCTCTTGATAACTTTAATTTAAACAAATTTCTGGAGACAAACAAAATGTCTCTATTAGATTCTTTTCAATCTAAAGACAAGTTGTTATGATCTTACTTTAAGAAATAAGGGGCTCGATATTTAAAACGATGTAGTCAGCTGCTGATTAAGAGATTAATTTACTAAGCCGTGCTAGCAATTCCTGCGCGGAAAATGGGAGGAAGCCCATAGGAACTGAATGGGCTTCCTCTCATTTGCCGCACCAGGAATCGATAGAGCAGCTTAGTAAAAGAGGACCTAAATCTCTTAGGGGTCCTTTTACCAAGCTGCGGTAAAAGGAGGCCTGTGCTGGCATCGGCATGTGTTTATGACGCGTGCTGAGGCCCCCTTTTACCAAAGTGGGTAAAAGGCTGTCTTATTTGGCCATGAGGCAAGTGAACCATTTCCCGTGCAGCCATTTCAGGGGGAATCACTTACCGCCACCCATTGAGGTGGCGGTAAGGGCTCCTGTGCTAACTCAGCGGTAAGCAGAAAGCATGCAGCACTGCCCAATTACCGCAGGGTAAATACCGGTGCTACAAAAATATTGGAAGTGGCACGCGCTGGGGGTGGGAACTATTGCCTGGCTGCTGCGGTAGTCCAACAGTAGTTCCGTAAAAGACCCCCTTAGTCAGGGCTAGCTGCTAATATTCAAAGGCACATAACCAACTAAGTGGAACTGATTATCGTGATTAGCACCGAACAAAAAGCCTTCTGTCTTGGAGGAGTTCCAGAGGCGTCAGCACTTGGCTGCTTAACTGATGGTATTCAGCATTTAAGCAGCCAGGATTAGCATATATATGGGACCGCTTAAATGTCTGTCCTATTTTTATGCAGTAACCCATGACCACTTAAGTGCTGAATATCAACTTAAAACGGCTATGGGTTATCCGGCTAAACATTAACCAGATATTCAAAATCAAAGTCCACATATTCTCAGCTTTGATTATCTGGGAATATCCGATGGCTGAATATTGACCCCAAGGTCATTTGTTTTATGGAGAGCAAACCCAGACTATTACAGATGTTTCAAAGATGACCTGATTGAGGAGGTGATCTTTTCTACTGCTGAAGCACCAGGTTTCAGCTCTTGGTGCTTTATTTTTTTTTCTTTGTTTCCCTTGTAAGTGTCTTGTGACATGTCAAGGTTCTCAATAGATTTTCTTTGATGAGATGCAGCGTCAGGAATATCTCTAGGGGAAAAATGCACATTCAAACTATGCAATTCTGAGCACCATATATAGTTTGGGGGTTAATGAGCATGTACTCTTGTAGAAGTGTGAAAATGCCATTATGAAAGCACCCACAAATTGTATTAAATCATGCAAACCAAGTCTTTTGCAGTCTGCAGTACCTTGCTTTTGTTTCAAGAACTCCTGGATATGCTATATCAAATAGCTAGATTAATCTCAAAAACAGTGCCTGCAGTTCAAAATCTTAGCATCCCACTACAAGGCAATAAAAGTACTGGGGCCAATATTCAGACCACGGAAAGGAGCCCGGCTAGTTTCCTCGGTTGGTGGTCAGCCCGGATATTCAAGGGTCTTTTTACAAAGGTGCACTGAAAAATAGGCTGCGCTAGTGTAGGCACGTGTTTTGGGCGCGCGCAGATCCATTTTTCAGCGTGCATGTAAAAAAGGCCTTTTTCAAAATTTTTGCCGAAAATGGACATGCGGCAAAATAAAAATTGATGCGCGTCTATTTTGGATCTGAGACCTTACTGCCACCCATTGACTTAGCATCAAGGTCTCACGCGTTAACCATGTGGTAATCATTTATGCATGTAGAATGATGACTACTGCCCGGTTTCTGCTGCTCGACAGAAAATACAGTAGCCTGGCAGTAACTCTGAATTGATGCGCATTGGGCGCACCTAGGCACCTACGTGACTTAGTAAAAGGGCCCCTCAATGCTGGCCCATTTCTGTGACCGGCACTGAATAGCTGGTTTATTTCTAGCTGGTTTAAACTTAACCATCTAAGTTAATACTCAGAAGTAGTAGGTCACGTTTAAACTGGCCAAAGATATTCCAGCTATTTATGTGCCCAATGTGGCTGTTTATAGTAGCTGGCTATGAGCTGAATAGTAGGGTATAGCCGGCTATATCGTGCAATATAGCTGGTTATTTTCTAGCCGCAAACCAGGAATATTCAGCAGGTTAACTTCCGCTGAATATTATTGGATAGCCAGTTAAGTGCCATTTAACTGGCCAGGTGTATTTTGACTGGTTTAAATTTAATCGGCCAAGCCATTCCTGGCCAGTTAAATTGTTTTAAATATCGGCCTAATTATTATTATACTTTTTTGGGTAAGCTTTATTCTGTATTGTAGACCTACTTTCCAATTTATAAATTACAGCTAAAAAGAGTGATGATTGCCTTCGTAAGTCACTACTTTTTCACATAGAGTACACTGCTTGCCTCACTTTTACCGAATCTGCACTGGTAAAATACTGCTACAAAAGGGGAAAAATGTAATTTACTGCATTCATGCTAAGAACAAATTACAAGAGTTGTCAGAAAACTGGTTTGCAGGCCTGTCTACCAATTACCTTCACAGTTTCTACATAATTCATACCATACTCAGTGTTAACATAAATCAGACATTCTTATAATCTTCTGATAAGAGGTCTTTGTCTTTGATCACTGCTCTTTGTTGCCGTATTCAACTAGCTTGCTGCAATTACTTGTCTGATTCTTTTTTTTTTGTTACGCTTGATTGGTAAAAGAAAAAAAAGAGAAGAATAACATAAAGCACAAAACCCTATAATGCAATTAATGTTAGTTCTTCATGTTGCTTTTGCTTTAGTTTAGTGTTTGCTGACTTTTTCCTGGCAGGCACACCTAATCACTCCAGGGTATGAAATCTATCGAATGCATGACCATTTTGGCTATCCTGAAAATCAAACTAGGAATGCCTCCAGGATTGGGCTGGAAAACATTTCCTAAGTTTATGGTATTCAATGGGTTAACCTAGTGAGAGTATATTGCCTTATATATTCACACAAAATGTAGCATGAATTACTTAGCATCCTAGCACTACTGATAAGGTTAAAAAAAACCTCTGGATATTAGAGAGCTTCTGTAGAAAAACTGTCAGCATTGGTCATGTTTCAAATATGGCAAGTGCAGTGCACTCCATTTAAGTGCATGTCAGATAAGCGCATACTCTGTTTAACTGCATGCCGTACTTCGGTCCCGTTTTTGGTGCCATCAATTTCTATGGGGACAAACTTCGGTTTAGCACACCACTGATAAGTGCAAGATTCGCTTATATGCATGGTTTAAGACCGCTCCTCTGCAGGAAAGACTCCGCATAAGCGTGTGCACAGAATATGGAAGCCGATAGGGGCATGTGACAAACGAGATTTCAAATTTACCATCCCTTTAACTGCCACAGGCAGAATAAGCGAAATAATGTTCTTAGAGTGTACACTGGAGTTGTCGTCGTTGTGAAACTGGCTGAAAGAATAGAAGTTCTTAAAAAATTAGAAAACAAACAAAGTCAAGCATCTATGGCTAAAGAATGTGGTGTCAATCCCAGTCAAATTTCACGTATCTTGAAGCAGAAAGACCAGCTTCTGGAAGACTGGCAAAACAATACAAATCCACACCGGAAACGAAAATGGGCGGGAAAAGCTGAGGATGTAGAAGATGCTCTTCTTCAGTGTTTTTCTCGAGTCAGGAGCAGACAGTTTCCTGTCAGTGGTCCACTGCTTATGGAGAAAGCTAATCAGGTAGCTGAAAGTCTTGGACTAACTGAATTCAAAGCCACTGTTGGATGGTTGGAAAGATGGAAGGAGAGGAACAACATAAAATTCAAGAAACAGCATGGTGAAAAACAAGACGCTGATGACTTTGGTGGTGAAAATTGGGTTGTTTCAGTTATTCCTACAATCTTGAACAAGTTTGCACCTCGTGACATTTTCAATGCTGACGAAAACGGTCTCTACTGGCAAGCGATTCCTGATGGAACACTTGCATTCAAACAAGCCGAAACTACAGGAGGTAAAACTTTGAAGGACCGACTGACGATCCTCCTTTGCTGCAATATGGATGGGAGTGAGAAGTTGGAACCACTCATCATTGGAAAGAGCAAACAGCCCCGTTGCTTCAAGAATGTTAAGTGACTTCCTGTGTCATACGAAGCTAACGCAAATTCATGGATGACTGAGGAAATTTGAAAGCAGTGGCTAAAGAAGTTAGACATTAGAATGCTGGCACAAAAGCATCAGATTTTGTTGCTTTGTGATAATTGTACTGCACATAGTGATGATGTCAGGCTGTCTAACGTAAAAGTGGTCTTCCTGCCACAGAACACTACTACTCTGATCCAACCTATGGATCAAGGCATAATAGCCAATTTCAAACAACATTATCGGGCTCTTGTGCTACGTCGTCTGATGAGCGTTATGGATGACCAGACTCGCAAGGATAAACGTGCTGTTGAACTGGCTCGTAATCTATCACTATTGGATTCCCTACATATTTATTTATTTTATTTCACTTGTATCCCACATTTTTCCACCTATTTGCAGGCTCAATGTGGCGTACAATGACCTGTTGTGGCATCGCCATACAGGGTGAAGTGTACATATGCAGAAAGAAGCCTGGAATCATGTTACACAGGCAACCATTGTGAACTGCTACAAGCGGGCAAGCTTTGTTAGGGATGTGGAGAGGGCTGAAACAGATGCAGCTGTTGCTAACGTGTCAGATGAACAGGCTATTGACATCCCAGCCTGTGTTACTGAAGAGGAGTTTCATCACTACGTAGCTGTTGATTACGATCTGCAAGTAGCTGACAACAGCACTGATGTCCAGATATGTGCCTACATGCAGGCAATGGCTGATGATGAAACAGATGATGAAATGAGCAGCGAGGCACATGCTGATGAAATTCAACAACCTCCTGTCACTTTTGCAAGAGTGCTGGAGAGTCTCAACACCGTGCGGGCCTATCTGGAGGCCACTGGATGTCAGTGCTATGACAGTTTTTACCGTCTGACAGACGTAGTCTATGGAGCTCACAGACACAAGAGTGTACAGAGGACTATGACTGATTACTTCAAGTAAGCCTAACGTCACTTAACGGAGCCCGTATAACGTCAGTTAACGGAGAATGTATACTGTACATATAATAAACAGTACTGTACATATGTTTATCAAATGTCAAGCTTCTTTGGGTTAACAGTTAAGTGCATGCTCCGATTAACTGCATGTATTTCTTTGGTCCCAGACCCTTGCACTTAAGCGGATTGCACTGTACATACCTTGGCATTAAATATCCAGAGCTAGTTCAGCCTGCGTCCAGAAGCAGCTTACTAGCCATTTACTGCTGCGGGCTGAATACTGACCCTTTTTTCCAAAGGTTGTTCCAAATGAGTGTACCTTCAGCTGCTTTTCAAAAAACATTCTGGTTGGGTACTAGTTCATAAAGATGAAAGTAATGAGTTCCATAATGTAAGGCGTGCCACCTGAATAATAGAAAAATGTGACTTATCTAATTGAATCTGGTGAAATAAAGGAAACACTGTAACATAGTAGATGACGGCAGATAAAGGCCTGCATGCTCCATCCAGTCTGCCCAACAAGATAAACTCCTAGTACATGATATGATAACATATGCATACTTGATCTTTAGTTGTCCTTGTCATCTTCAGGGCACAGACCGTAGAAGTATGCCCAGCACTGGCTTCATTTTCAACCACTGGTTGCCGTCAAAGCTTGCTCCAGTCTAACCAGATCTATCTAACCATAATTGGGATACAGACCATAGAAGTCTGCCTGGCACCAGCCTTACTTCCCAGCTGCTGGATTTACCACTTAAGTATGGCTAAGTTGTTTTGATATTATTCTCTTTCCATATAGGAATCTTTTGTGCTTATCCCATGCATTCATCTCCACATTTCCCTGGGGGGAGGGGGCATTCTAAGCATCCACCACCCTCTCCATGAAAAACTACTCCTAACATTACTCCTATGTCGACATCCCCCCCCCCCCCCCCCCCCCCCCCAGACACACACACACTGAATTTCTATTAAAAACTGATTGGAAAAACGTAATGCTCATGTTGGACAGTAAACTTTTAACAAAGATGCCAAGCATATAGGAAGATCATTATTTAACTCTTAGTAAATCAATAACACAATTTTGAATTGTATTCTCCAATAAACAAGAAGCCAATGTAAAACTTTCAAATTAGGTGTTTTATCTGAAATTCAATAAATGACACTTAAAATTGAATGTACAAATTTATGGGCACGTGATACCGAGAGCGAGGGTTGAGGGTGGGCCTCCAAATAACACAGGCAGACAAGGTTGCAAAATTAAGGTGTGCACTTTATTAACTTAAAATCAAAGCCTGTTGCTTCAAGGGGTCAGGAACAAAGGGTTAAGTCTATTTAATTCAGAGGGAAAAATTTTGATAAGGGCTAGTGGCAGACAAGGCCCAAACACAGTCCACAGCCTGTGACTGCCCCGCCTCAAACACAGTCTGTAAAGTTTCTTTCTCACTCTCTCTGGGCCAGCCAGGCCTTAGAACAGGGTTCACAAGTATCCAATTGAACGTTTGGCTTACCTTAGCCAGGTCATAGTAAATAGATGTACCTAGTGAAGGTGTATGCTGGGGATTCACTTCTTCCTTCCATGGGCCTCCCTGGCCTACCTGTACCCTGAGTTCTATGCTTCCTAGTTCCTCTTTCCGTGACTAGACCCTCCCATGTCACTTCTTCCTTGGGGGAGGGGGGCTATGTATCTTAATATGGCCCTGGCATTGTGAGGGAGTATCCAACAAGGGGAGTGGTAGCACCCTATATAAATCCCTCACAGTGCATAATTTAATTGAATAACAAGCTAATTAGCACTGATAACTGGGTGCTAACAAAGTATCAGTACTAATTGGCATTAACTGAAATTTACATGTGCATTTTTAGTCGCAGAGATTTGCACATAAATCTTATGTGTGGCTCCAAAAAGGGGGCACGGCCATGGAAGGGTCATGGGTAGATCAGGGGAAATCCTACAATTTATGCACACATTTATAGAATAAGAGGGATCTGCACCTAATTTAGATTCAACGATTTCCATTAGGGTTTACTTGGTGTTAATCCTTACATCTAAAGTTAGGCGCTGATCCCAGCGCTAAGTGTATTCTATAAACAACACCTAACTGTCAGTGTCACTTATAGAATAGAATTTAGCATGTTGGGGGGTTTTTTTGCATCAATTTTTCAGCACTATTTAAAGAATTTGGTCCTATATGTTCAAATCAGGTAATTCTAGCAATAAGATGAGCAACTGCATTATGAGCTACTTACTATCTGACAAGTAATCATGTAGTCAAAGAAGCAATCTTAGCTTGAAAAAAAAAAGCTGTCTTAACAATGTGTTTCAAATGCGACTGTAATGACAAAGTAGAATCTAAATGTATTCCTAAAGGTTTAATTTCTCTTACAATAGGAACATTCAAACCATCCATTTGAAAGACATCAGGTACATCAATCACACTAGTGCTACATTACACTAAGATTACATTTTAGCGATGTTTGAAACAAATCGATTTGCTGTCATCCAAATTCTTATCGCTTGCAAGCATGTGGTTAATAGCAATGCCAATGGCATACTTTTATTTTTCAAAACCTCAGCCAGTTGAAGATGTCATAGTAGAACTGTGCAGCATGTATATATGTGTAAAAACGCATATATTTGTAAATGTCAATTTTATAATTTGCTAGTATTTACACATATGCATGCCGCTGGGTGCACCAGTTCAAAGAAGGTGTGGTCTGAGCATGGTCCAAAAATTGATGGTGGCAATTCTATAAGTTGGTGCTTCCTCGTAGGCACTCTGATGCCACACAGGGAACACCTATTCTATATCTGTATCTGGGTATCCAGATGTTATTATAGAATAATAGCATAACCTAGCGTTGGTGCATCATATATTTAGGTGCCTGCAGTCACACTAGCCTTACACCTATCCATAACAATGTGCATAGCCTAATTGGTTAACAAGCTAATCAGTGCTGATAATTGCAAATTATCAAGCATTTATCAGCACTAATTGGCATTAATTAGAACTTACGTGCAGAACTAAGCGTATTCTGTAATGTGCTGTGTGTAAATTCTAAGTTGCTTAGATGAAAAGAGGGCATGGCTATGGGTGTGGAATGGGCAGGTCATGGGTGTTTTTAAAATCTATGGACATGGTTAAACAGAAAACAGAGGGCAGAGTTAAATGGCCATTTTTCTCAATGGAGGAGGGCGAATAGTGGAGTACCACAGGGGTCTGTACTGGGACTGGTGCTATATAACATATTTATAAATGATCTGGAAATAGAATGATGAGTGAGTTAAATAAGTTTGCAGATGACACAAAACTGTTCAAAGTTGTTAATACACATGCAGATTGTGAAAAATTGCAGGAAGACCTTAGGAAACTGGAAGACTGGGCATCCACATGCCAGATGAAATTTAATGTGGGCAAACACAAAGTGATGCACATTCGGAAGAATAATTCAAATTATAGTTGCTTGATACTAGGGTCCACCTTAGATGTCAGCACTTAAGAAAAAGATCTAGGTGTCATTCTACCCAATTTGTGGCAGCAGCCAAAAAAGCAAACAGCATGCTAGGAATTATTAAGAAAGGGTTGTGAAATAAGACCAAGAATATTATAATGTCTCTGTATCTCTACATGATGTGACCTCACCTTGAGTATTGTGTTCAATTCTAGTCGCCATGTCTCAAAAAAAGATATAGCAGAATAAGAAAAGGTTCAAAGAAGAGCGACCAAAATGATAAAGGGGATGTTAATCCTCCCATATGAGGAAAGGCTAGAGAAAGAAGTATAAAGACTAGGGGATACTCGATGAAATTACATGGAAATACTTTTAAAACAAATAGAATAGTTATTCTCTGGAACTCTCTGCTGGAGGATGTGGTAACAGCAGTTAGCATATCTAGGTTAAAAAAAAAGATTTGACCCCTCCGAAGGGACACCACCTTGTAGAGGTGGAGGGGCTTCTGTGTTTCAATGACTTAGAGGGCTATGCTGAAGGGTTACCCATATCAGACAGGCCTCTGAGGAGAAACCAGACAAAGAATGTCCCAAACTGGGAGAGTTGTAAGATGGTGACCTGAAGTTTGTATGCCCAACGGCCCAGCTGCCCTTTGAAGTTTCGTCTTCTTTACGTAAATTTCCTCTTTGCAATTGCAGTTACCTTAACTGAGAGGAAGGGGACAACCGATGGTCAGCCGCCGATGGCCAGCGTTTTATCCCCTGAGCAGCAAGTGCGGGACCGCTGCTCGACAAACTGCCCACAGATGAAAGGATTGGCGAGTCCTTTGATTAGCGCCGGCGAAGGAGCGTCTGCTCTTGGACCTGGGAAAAAACAACTCAATCGCTCCCGAATTATTCAACCACCATGTCCAAAGGAGTGGAGGAGTGAGTTAGAGGTATATGCTGAAACGGAGGACGTTTACAGCAGAACCCGAATCGGCGGAACCACTCCTAAACACCTATGAGAAATCAACTTGGAGTTTTTGGCTCCCGTGGAGGTAACATTGAATACCATCTGGAAGGCGCTTCGGGACCTAACGGTGGCAGTAAATAATTTTGTTTCAGATATAATTTTATTAGAGAGTTACATGGACAATTCAACTGAACCCTTTGAGAGTAAAAAATTGATATAACAAATGATTCTACATGAGCAAGAAGTGGTTATGATTTTGAAAATGATAATAGACCAGAAATTTTGAATAATAAAATGAATATTATTATAGATGATTAATATCGAGATTATTGTTTTTCATAGAGTTCCGGGTACGACTCCTAAAGTTTTCCTCAGAAATATTTCCTCAAATTATTACTTTAAAAGGAGTGAAGCCTGTGAAAACTGGGATCACTTTAATCAGTGGGATTTGAATTAGAGACTAGGTGTATTTATTCTTAAATAACTTCTGGTTTTTAAAAGAGAGAGAATGTAATCAGATGTATTATTTCTAACTAATATTGGCCAATGAGTATGTTTTCAATGAAATGATTTGACTATACACCGTACTGGCCTTGAAGAAGCCAACCAGATGATCAATGTGGAATAATGAATTAGACGAGTAATATCTGGGGATAATCAGGTTAATACCACGTTTTTTTTGTCTGTTTACTGTTTAATTGATCTCCTTATCTTGTTTCACTCTCCCTATTTAGTAGTCTAAGGAAGAGAATAGAATTACCTGCCTGAAATAATTCATACATATTACTTTCTCTGTATTTCCAGCAAGTTTTTTTATCGCTTGTAAAAATTTAAATGGTTATAAATACAAAATTAAAAAAAAGATTTGAACAGTTCCTGGAGAAAAAGTCCATAATCTGTTTTTGAGATGGACATGAGGAAAGCCACTGCTTGCCCCAGAATTTGTAGCATGGAATGTTGCTACTAATTTGGTTTCTGCCAGGTACTTGTGACCTGGATTGGCCACTGTTGGAAGCATGATATTGGGCTACATGGACTATTGGTCTGACTCAGTATGGCTATTCTTATGTTCTTATGTTAACATACTTCTAATGAAGCCAGTGAGTGACATGGAAGGTTCCATCAAGTGTAGATAATTGAGAGAGTTAGAATCTGTAAGACAGCGGTTAACATAAGTATTATCTCGTTGTATACTTGGCTGAGCATCACTGCCAGTATAAGTATGCATGAGAAGACGTGGAGGGGCATAATCGAACAAAAACGTCTATCTCCATGGGCGTTTATCTCCGAGAACGGGTTCGTGAAGGGGCGGACCGAACCGTATTTTGGGAAAAAATAGACGTCCATGTTTTATTCGATAATTTGTGAGCTGGGCGTTTTTGTTTTTCAGCGATAATGGAAAATGAAAGCGCCCAGCTCAAAAACGAATAAATCCAAGGCATTTGTTCGTGGGAGGGGCCAGGAGTCGTAGTGCACTGGTCCCCCTCACATGCCAGGACACCAACTGGGCACCCTAGGGAGCACTTTTACAAAAACAAAAAAAAAGGTAAAAGAGCTCCCAGGTGCATAGCACCCTTCCCTTGGGTGTTGAGCCCCCCAAATCCCCCTCAAAACCCACCACCCACAAGTCTACACCATTACTATAGCCCTAAGGGGTGAAGGGGGGGGCACCTACATGTGGATACAGTGGGTTTGGGGGGCGGTGTGGAGGGCTCCCATTTACCAGCACAAGTGTAACAGGTGGGGGGATGGGCCTGGGTCTACCTGCCTGACGTCCGCTGCACCCCCTAATAACTGCTCCAGTGACCTGCATACTGCTGCCAGGGAGGTGGGTATGACATTTGAGGGTGAACATAAAAAGTTGTGAAACGGCATATTTTTGTGGTGGGAGGGGGTTTGTGACCACTGGGGGAGTCAGGGGAGGTCATCCCCAACTCCCTCCAGTGGTCATCTGGTCATTTAGGGCACTTTTTGGGGCCCTATTCGTGGAAAAACAGGGTCCAGGAAAAGTGCCCTAAATTCTCGCTAAAAACGCATATTTATTTTCCATTATTGGCGAAAGGCGCCTATCTCTGATCGGCCGATAACCACGCCCCAGTTCCGCCTTCACCACGCCTTTGACACGCCCCCATCAACTTTGGCCGCATCCGCGATGGAGTGCAGTTGAAAATGTCCAAATTTGGCTTTCGATTATACCGCTTTATTCGTTTTTGTGAGATAAACGTCTATCTCCCGATTTGGGTCGCAATATAGGCGTTTTTCTTTTTCAATTATAAGCTGGATAGTATTCTTATGTCATTATGGATATAATCATCTAGACCCCTGATGCAGGCCTTTCAGACTAAAATAGTCTTGAAGTTTTCCTGGATACCCCTGATCCATATGCAGCCCTCAAGAGTAAATATAGGCACTGATTATAGAGTACGCTTGGTCGACACTGATTTCAGCGCCAATTGTTTTTTTTTTAGGCAGCATATATAGAATCTTCTCCATAGTGACACAATGGTTACATTTAATCTTCTCTTTCTGGTTTTAACAAACCCAGTCAGTGCTGAAATCCAAATTTTAACAATGAGCCAAACTGCCAACATTCTTGTAGCATAGTCCAAACATGCTGAAAAAGCAATTACGTACCATTAGGTCTTCTTTTAACACTAACATTTCAAGAATGATCACACAAGCAATTCTTATTCCACAATTCAATTACTATCATTCACTGTAAATTGGAGTTTCAATATGCTGCAGTTATTACAGAAGAAATAACCTGACAGAGTAATTTTTGGCCTGGGTAAATTTTAGAGAGCCTCTCCTTAGCTTGAAGTAGCTCAATGATCAATGTTGGCTACCTGTTAAGGCTCAAATCCACTATGTTAAAATTATTCAACCATGAAAAAGATTCAATATAAATTGATTTTGATATGTTCTCTCTTATCAAGGGGCTAAAGTTTAGAATGATATTCCTTTATAGATATTATTTTGTAAGTCTTTAAAAACTTAATAAATAGTTGGTATTTCTTTAAAATGTCATTTTGTATTTCTCAACTAATGTTGTTGATTTCTTATATTGTAATCTTCATTGAATTCTTGCAAAATTAGGCAGAATATATACCTCTGGAATAGAACAGAAAAGAATGTGTTTGTTTGGATTTAGCTAACATCTCTTCATTGGTAGCTCTAGGTGATTTACTTGCAGTTACAGTAGGTGTTTTAGCTGGAAAAGCAGAATTAAGTTGCTAGTTCAAAGAGTTTACATTACATCTCTTCTAAGGTTGCTTGTGTGGCATATTTTAAAAACTCATGATTGCTGGTACAGATGATGAGCAGGACAATCACTATAAATCAGTACCAGCTTATGCAATGTAATATTGCAACATTCAAAATTTCTACAAAGTCACTGGTTTAAATTTCAACAGTCTGGTAAATCCCAGCACTTCTGAAAGGGTTTCCTGGCTCAGCCTTTATTTGACAGTGAGGAGGAACTAATCCACTTTCTTGTTGATTATCATGTTGTAAAAGTACTGCTGTGTCATTATAAATCTAAATTATAGATTATCAAGAGACATGATTAATTTATACTAGCCTTTAAAATATATCAAATTGTTCTTTATTTGGAAATTATTATATTTAAGGCCTGACTGCATTGTACTTATTCCCATGAATCAAGGTGTGACTGAGGTGTACTTAATGGCATGATAGAACATTCCCTGTCATGATTCTGTGCTATATGAATATGGGTCATGCATTTGATATACTGCTTTTCTCTGGTACAAACAATTCAGTTTATATATTACATACAGAAGACAATAATGCAATTTTGAAAACACATTCATTACATAATGCAGGTACTCAAAACACCATTCACTAATGCCTCCTGGATATGGCCACTCCAAATAAAACCCACTATCCTGTAAATTTTAGAGAGCCTTTCCTTTTTTGAAGTAGTTCAAGGATCTATGTTGACTACCTGTTAAGGCAAATGCTGAACTAGGCAATGGAGGTCTTTTTTAAAGAGTGAAGCAAGGAGTTGGTTGCTACAATTTTTTTTTGTGAGCATTAGCAATATATCTTCTGTTCTTTGTAACCCAATTTTATCCCACACTATTTGTCTTCTGTTTTATGCTTGGCATGAATCTGCACAGTGCAAGTAGTTGTTAGTACAGACGGTCAAGCAAAAAGACTATTTCTTTTTTATGTTCTTGAAAGAGCGGAGCATGAAAGTGGGGATGAATATAAAGGAGAGGACATTTGTGTCAAGCTAGTGAGTAGGGAATAAGAATAGAAGGAAAGCAATATATGAACATGAAGAAAGTATATGGGAGAGGAATATGGTGATAGCAGGGTGTATGAGTTGGCAGGAACATAAGAAAAGATCAGAAGGTTCAGGGAAATGTTACCTAGGAGTGTACGGTACCTCCTCTGACAGTCAGATCCTTGCTAGCATGCCTTGACACCACCTCTTCAAAGCATAGGTCTTTCTCCATTTCTTTCATCTCTACTAAACCCTTAAAAGCCTTTCAGGTCATTGTGATCTGCTCAACAAAATCTCTTAGCAGTCTCATCATTTCAACATATTTGCTTGGACTTTTATTATTATTTCTATCTTCAGTTTCGTTGAGCTATCGCTGTGAAACCACTTTACCTACATCTGAAACCCCAATTTCTGAAGTTCAAGATGGGTCTTAAAACATACTTATATGCCAACTTCTTCAGAAAATAACCTCTGCCTTCCCCTTCATTGAGGACAGTGGGAGAGTGCTTATCTCCAGAGCAAATGTCAGTCTATCCTTATACCCCTTTCTTTACCTTCTGTTTGTTATGGTAATTCCTTTCTTCCAACCTTATTATTTCTTTTCTTCTCTCTCTCATGTTGCTAATATTTTATCATATAGTGTAAACAGATTAGATAGGAACCCTATTAAGTGGCACATCAAGAAATTAATAAACTTAAAATTCCCACTGTGTGATTTGATCTCCTGCATCAAATTGAATGATGACAGCCCCTAGGATCTCAGTGGTTATGGAAGAACCCTTTATCATTGTCCTTGCCAATTCAGGTGAACATCAGTGGTGAGTGATTGGAAACTGTTTTAAATAGGACCAGCTCCAGTGATATAGAAGTTGATACGGGAAAGAAGGTGTGGGGGGGAGGGGGGGGACAGAAGGAAGCAAGGGGACAGTGGGCTGTTAGTAAGGAGTGGCTGGAGCAGTCTGGCAGGGAGGGACCTATAACAGCTGATAGGGGCAGGTAATAAACAGCCGCCAGGTCAAAACAGAATACATAAGAAACATGTCTGAGATGCACAATCCACTTCAGTGGATAAAAACCTGTTGATGTGTGTGAAAAGTGCCACCAGTTTAAGCACATAAGGCCAAGATATGGAAGAGCATTTGGATGGATATCAGTGCTTCAGCATGTGAAATAAGACCCTGCAGCAGGTGCAGCACTGATTCGTGATACACAGGAGGAGGTGAAAGCAAAGATGGCCAAAACTGTGAAAGCTAAACAGGCCAGATGAGGCTCACTGCCCACTACTGAGCTGACACAGCTGCAGAAGAATCTAGTACAGGCAATGTTTGCCTATAGCTGTTTAGGATGGCAGTGGGCACCAACACAGCAATCATCTTCTCTTACCAAAAGCATACACATATCTCGCTCTCACTCTCAAAAAAGATGGATAGCTAGATAAAAATAATATATCACTATTAATGTTATTTCACAGGAAAGCAAGTGGTGCAGCCAGCAACACAATATCAGGATGTCACTCCAACAACCTGGGTTGACAGAAGCATCCTACACTGGCCCATCTAGCTAGGAAGGCACTAGAAGCATCACTTCTTCTTTACCCCTTCATTACATTGAAGAGGAACACAAGGAGAATACATAAAATGCACTGAATCCCTTCAAATAGCTACAAGTTCCTGAACTGCACATTTCTGGAGTCTGTTGAGAGTACTGCAAGCATACCTTCAGAGCCTAGAGCTTTCCCTACAAATGGAATGTTGGAAAAACTTATGTAAAATGGATCGATGTATATCTGTCTGTTCCTACATCTGTCTATAGGCAGATTAAGTCAAAAAGGGAAATCAGCAAATTTGGCATGCTGAAAGAAAATATGATTAACTCAAATAAGGGAACATCAGTATTTTTAGAGACCTGAGGCTTGCAAAAAATCTCTAATGGGGAAACAGAGGCCATTAACTGTTAGAATGTTGACCATTGCTACATTCAAAAAGTACCCCAACACAAGTAGCTAAGAACAAAAAAAAACGTTAACTGAAGTAGTGAATTAACGTACCTTCAAAGATATCTTCCTCACACTTCTAAAGTCATTCACATACATACACACCAACACTAACATCTCCCACCCCACAGCAACAAATACATAACCACACTCTCACACACATACACACACAACTTGCACATATGGCTTCTTGTTGTTCCACACATCCTCAACCCCCTCCCCCACACACACATGCTTATACACTTACACATAGAAACTCATAAACCCAATACCCCCACATACACCTAAACTCTCATATAGGAACACCCACAGAACCCCACACACTCCCACATGATAAATTGTCCCACATGAATGCCACCAAAAATCCCACATACATCATAACCTCCCTCATACATTCTAGTCCCTTTTACATTAAATATATAAGTACATAAGTATTGCCATTCTGGGACAAACCAAAGGTCCAACAAGCCCAGCATCCTGTTTCCAGCAGTGGCCAATAAAGGTCACAAATACCTGGAAAGGTCCCAAAAAAGTTGAAAACATTTTATGCTGCTTATCCCAGAAATAGTGGATTTTCCCCAAGTCCAATTTAATAATGGTAATTGGATTTTTACTTTAGGAAGCCATCCAAACCTCCCCCCAACACCCTGTGTATACAACATATATCCCCAATTCACATATTCCCACACCTGCTTGCCACACACACATACACACATTCCTCCTCTAAGCCACCTACCTACTAAACCCACGCAAACACAAAATAATATGTACCTACACCCACATTCCTGTATGTATCCAATATATATGACACTCCACACATACCTTAACCTCTCAAACATGCATCTCGTATATCCCCATCCCATACACATTTCTTCATATACTGGAGTAAAAAAATTGGTGAAAAAAAAGGAACTGCTTAAGCATCATTCTATAGCTGTGCCTAAAGTTTATAGAATAATGTTTAAGCATTATTGTTCCTTGGAAATTTAGGTGCCACCATTTGCACCATCAAAAACATGATGAAAATACCCGCACCTACATTTATGCACCGAGGGCCTTTATTCTGTAAATACATGCCTACTCTCCAAATCCAAACATGACCCCCCCCCCTCCAAATAAAAAATAAAAGGGCCGGATGAGTAGTTGGAGTGCCTTTTAGCGCATGGTAAGAATGCATTAGTGCTTACCTTTGCATAGTAAAAAGACAAAACAGATGCTTGAAAATGTGGCACGTATTCTTTAAAAAATAAAATAAGGCAGTAGGAGCAATATTAAATGGCAGTGCACAATATTTTAATTTCAGTGCTGGTTGTGATGTTTAAATTAGTATGTATATTCAGTGCTGGTATACATAGAAGGGCATTTTCGATATGTTGCCTCCCAAATCCAAACAGCAAATATAACCAATTTTGAAAAAGCAAAAGTCTTTTTCTTTTAATACCATGTAACAAGGTTTTGTGCTCTGTGCATTTATCTTTTCAGACCATTTTTGAAAAAAAAAATGTACAAGTGCAAAACGTAGAAAAGCCATTGCGATATAGGAGGGGCTAGCATTTTAGCAAACGGGTCTTCTAGACATCCCAGGAGAGCAATGGGTTTCTGGTGAGTTTTGGAGGGCTCACAGTTTCCACCTAAAGTGTAACAAGTAGGGGGAGGTATCAGCTTGGTCCACCTGTCTACAGTGCAATGCACCCACTCCTATGCTACTCCAGGGACCTGCATTCTGTTCAAATGGACCTGGCTATAACATCTGAGGATGTCATAGAGGCTGGTAAGTACTATTTGTATTCACATTTTTGGAGGGTGGGAGGGGGCATATGGGGGGGGGGTCCCTTCTGTGGTCATCTAGTCACTTAGGGCACCTTTTTGTAACTTATTCATTCTGAAAACCGTTCTAGACCAAAATGTTGAAGTTTTTACCCTAGATGTTTTTGTTTTGTTTCATTATGGCTGTAAAATGTACAAATGCTTGGCCCTAATTCCACCTTTGAAACACCCCCAACATGCCCCCTTGTGATTTGGATGCACTGCAGATGAAATGCACAGATGTCTAGATGAAAGGTTCTGAAATTACTGATTTGGATGTTGAGAGAAGAAATCCAAGTGGTGCTTTATGACACTTTTAGGCCATTTTTCTCTTTTGAAAATGAGTCCCATAGAGAGAGAGAAATAGATAGATAGATTCTCCAACTTCACACTGTCGCAACTACCCTTTAAGTTTAGGTTGATTATTCACTAGGCCTAATCTAGCATATAAATTATCTCTATAGCAGCTTCATATTGCCTAATATTTGGTTCTTTCACTATACCTTTCACTGTGTAGATTTGGGGAGGGGGTCTATATATGGTGCTCAAAACTGTGCACCGGTAAAATTGGTGCTAAGCATTTTTATATAAAGGATGGGTGCCCTTTATAGAATAGCTCCTAGCACTAATTCCTGTGCCCGGTTCTGGGCTCCAGACTTATACGTGTTGAAACCTGGTGTAAATCCTGGTGCCCAAGTTGAGTACAGAGACCCATTATTCTTTAATACTGCTCCTGACCTGCCCATGCCCCTCCCATTGCCACACTGTCTTTTGGGTTACACTCTATATAATTTAGGTGGCCAGCTTCATAAAATAGTGTGCAGACAGATGTGTGTGCAAATCCCAATTGGTACAAATTAACAATAATTGGATGCTAGCATCCAATTATTGATGATTAACAGCTTGTCAGCCAATTAAGTTGCATGTACATCTCTGAAACACACCCAAATCTGGGCACCATATATAGAATCCAGGGATAGTGCTGGGTTGGTTAGGCACAGTTTCACTCCAGTACTATCCATATAGCTTTTGAATATGTAAGGAACTTATATGTTTATATGTTTACTGGATACCAGTAAAAGTACAGCTTCCTTTGAAAAGTGACACCAATGAGTACAGCTTTTCTTTTTCATTGAAAATTTGATATGCTGGGTGGCTAAGGCCAAAATAACCACAGACTTTTCAACTCTTTTTTTGTTCCTTTGGGTAGGAGAAATGGGGCAAAAGTAATGATGCAGATTTGAAAAGCAGGAATCCCCATTTTTCATGTGGATAAATGTAAATATTTTAGCTGGTCTGTGAAGGGCATTTGTTAGGAGGCCAAGTTAGTCAAGTAAACTGCTATCTATTCACCTACATGGATTTCCAAATTGGCTTCAACGCACAACCTGAATTACACAATGAAAGAAAGCAAACTACAAAATGACAACCAATACACATACCCCACCCCATGACTCTGAAGAAGAGCCTGCATTTAAGTAGTCCACATATTCAGATAAAGGACCTTTTTGTAAATATATTTGTATCATTTTTTGTGCCATTTAACAAGTGGGTCTCCACTGTACATAGAGCCGCTAATTCTATAAAAGTTGTCAAAAATTGCATGCAGAGATTTGGGCATGCACCTAATTTGCACATGCAATTTAATTGAATTATGAGCTAATTAGTACCAATAATTGGCTTTTTAACAAGCTATTATTGACAACAGGTTTAATTAGCATTTATGTGTGATCTGAAAAATTAGGTATGGAAATGGGAGGGTTATGGGCGTGATGGGGGCATATCTAAAATTAACACGCATTGTTATAGAATAACAGGGATACATGTCTAATTTCAGTGGGTGCAAATGGATGTGCCTAAAGTTAGGTGTGATTCTTCGGTGTCGGCACTATCCTATAAACCATGGCTTCTAGAAAATAGCGCTTTTTCATCATCATTTTTTTAGCACCATGTATAGAATCTAGGCTAGAATGTAGAGATCAGAAATGAGATGTCCAGGTTGGGAAGTGCTCAGTTCCGATGGTATTTTAGAAGATGATCTGCAGAACATGTGTATCTGCTGACATATACAGCAGAAGCAGCTATTTTATAAATATATATATTGAAAAAAAGAACACAGACTCAGCATCTTTCATACAGAGGTGTTGGCACTTACATATGGTGATTTCACAACTTTCTAATGTAAATAGTATCAATGCCCCAGTTTAGAAACCTACATGTGTAGGTGCACCAATTAAGTGGTGAGGCTGCAATTTTAACTTGGTTCCATTTTGGAGGTAGAAATAAACCACTTGGGATTAAGGAGAATGAAAAATCCTTGCTCTTGCCAAAACATTTAATCCATTTAGTGTTGAAAATAACAGTAAAGAAACAATGTCAATCATTAAGGTAACATAGGTGGAGGGGCATTTTTGATATGACATTTAAGTCCAACTTTGGACATTTTGCTCAAAATGTCTAGAATCTGAATAGCAAATATAGCCATTTTTGAAATACCAAAAAGTGGCCACTTGCTAGATGTTTTTATGCTATGTGCATTTATCATTTTGATCCATTAAAAAAAATTGTTCATGTGAAAAATGCACAAAATCAAGCCATTAGGTTATAGGAGGAGCTAGACTGGCCACAAAGACATCCCAGCAGGCCAGTGGGGCACCCTAGGAGCCACAGCAGTGGACTTCATCTGAAAGTTCCCAGGTACATATCTTGCCATTGCTCCCTTATATTGTATAGTGAGCCCTCCAAAACACACCAAAAAAAACCTACTGTACCCAACTGTACACTATTACAATAGCCCTTATAGCTGCAGATGTCACCTATATGTGGATACAGTAGGTTTTTGGTGGGTTTTGGAGAGTTTACACTTTCCACCACAAGTGTATAACAGTTAAATTTGATTATGGGCCTGGGTCCCCTTCTCCATAATGCACTGCATCAACCACTCGGCTAATCCAGGGATCTGCTTGCTACTCTAATAGGAGTGGCTATAACAGCTGAGGTTATCATAAAGGCTAGTATGTAGTTTATTTGTTTTTTGTGGCTTAATCGTTATTAAAACCTATCTAGATCAAATTGTCTCAGTTTTTGTCCTGGATGTTTTTTGTTTTGTTCCATTATGGCTGAAAAATGTTCAGATCTTAGAAATGACCAGATTCCACCCTTAATACACCCCCAACACAGCCCTTTGAGATTTGAACGTACTGAAGACAAACTGCATAGAAAAACATCTGGAAAACGTGTTTTGAAAATACCAGTTTGGGCATTTTGGTGAGTCCAAATGCTGTTTTATGCCACTTTATAGACATTTTTTCCTTTCAAAAATGAGCCCCACTTTAACAAAGTAGATGACAGTAGACAAAGACCTGTACAGCTTTTACAGGTATACTGATTGCACTGCTGAGGTGCACCACTTGCCTGCATAGATTAGGATTCAAATTGCATGGTGTTCTCACTGATTACTGCTGAAATATTCTATGCCCCAAAGTAATAGGCATGTGGCTTGACTCTTATAGGTGTACTGTTTGTACTATTGACATCACTAAGCTGTACCGTTGGTCTGTAGAGTTTCCAAATTATGGATTCTCCTCACCAGTCACCGCAGAAATCTTCTCTATGCTCTTGAACCAAACACTTTTTTTTTAAACTATGCATATCTTTGAGCTGATGTAAAAATTGATGTGGAAAATTTTCCTCATACATGTAAAATGGGGAATACATATATAGACTGTAGTTCTGTCCAAGCCGTACCCAGTCCATGCCCCCCTTGAAATATCTGTGTGGTGTGGATCTCCAAATGTAAATAGTGGCTTTCTGAAATCAGCATTAATACATATACTTTATTATACATACAAGCCGTTGAGCCCATTAAAACGGGCAAGAAAGCAGTCGGAGCAACACCGGGTACAGCCGAGCCCCCACCAAGGAAAGCCGCCCCGGGGGATGGTGGCAGAGGAAAGCGCCCGGGTCACAGCAGCGGCGGCGGCAGCAGCTCATTGTACCTGTCGGAGACGGAGTGCGCCTTGGAGCTGCTGTCGGACGATCCCCGCCCGGTGCTCACCGGTCAACGTGGATATGACAAGTGGATATGTTTGTAAAATAATGGTCTTGATACACTAGAGTGTCAAGTTATCATGAGTTTTCAGAATGTTGCTAGTTAGGATTAATGTGAGATATCAAGTGGAATAGGATCTCTTCAATAGGATAATGCTATAAATCTTTGTGAATTATGTTCTTTATGACTTTGGTCACTATTGCATAGTGAGGAGCACAAAGGTGACCAATCTATTGAACCACTCAACCCTTAGAATATAGCCAATTTGGACCTATTATGAGAAAATTACCTTAATTTAGCTTTTATCAGCTGCAGTCTACTACCTGCTCATCTATGCTTTCCCAAATGTCATAATCTGATAGAACCATCACTCTTTATTATAGGGAACGAAGAAAAAAGCAGGTCAAGCAGGAAGCATCACTTTTCCTTTAGGTGACTTGTAGTCACGGCTGAATATAGGATTGATATAGTATTGAACAAGCTTCATAATGGCTTTCTTTCATGCTTGGAAGGTCCCTGTAAGCATAATTGATAAATCATATATTCATGGATGAAAGAAAACAAAAGAAAGGAAGTCTCACATTGGTTCCTCTCTTCTTATCTTATAAACTTCATCTAATAAACATAATTTACAACTCATATTTCTGTCTCTCTTGGCCATAATGCAAATAATTCCTTTGGGCTGTTTAAATGCTCTGCTTATATCCTATCCTGTAAATAGGAGACGAGCAGTGAAAATTACTTCCCCCCTCCCCCCCTATATTATTTGGCTTTTGTTCAGCTACTAGATGGAGGTCTAACTCTTGTTAGGGCATTTAGAAACCAATTAGGAGCTTCAGAACGCAGATCAACAAGCCCCTTGGTAATTTCTGTTCCACAGAAACAAGGGGCCGAAACTTCATTAGAATACTCTGACAATTATCTTGTTGCCATGGCAATGACACCAACTGTCATTGGGGCCCATTAATGCGATGGTTCCATTCTTCCTCTCATGCCCAACACAGCACATAGCTATGCTGATACATTTAAGGGATGAAAGCAGAGGTCACTCAGAACAAATCATTAGAAATGTATTACTAAGACTATAATCTGATACTAGAGAAAGGCATTTCTTAAATGCTTTAGATACCCAGAAAGACAACTGTGCTTTTATATTTCTTTGGCAAAAGAAACAAATTTAGGAAGAAGACAAAACTTTCTGTTGCAGCTGGATAGTTATATCCAGTAAAAAGGAAATGTGATCATTTTACCTTATATTCTGGTTTCCTGAAAATTGCAAATACTTTATGAGCATGTACCGAATGAAATTCTGACCCAGACTGTTGGGGGTGGCCTACTGCCAATGTGCCAACGTTCTGTAAAACAAGATCTTACATTTTAAGCACATATACGAGGTTATAATGGCAAAGCTGTATTTATTTCTTTTATAATGGAGGATTCACAGTGGTAAAACATTTATCCATGCAGTTTCCCTTTGAAAACTAGTAATAGTTCATGCGGACAGGTAAGTGACAGCAAAACAGTGTATGCACATTAGAAAATCAAAATCCTAATATTCAAAAGCACTTATCCATTGGTGGCGTGCACAGTAAAAGAAAAAAAACAAAACAAAGATTTGGCTTATGTAGGTTTAAGATGAAATGTTTCCCATTTTTCTGTTCATAAGAGCTATTTATTTCTGTAGGTTTGAACTGTATGCATACAAGAAATTTTAAAATGTGCACAATTGAGTGGATGCACCTCAGTTTGTAGATATATTTGAATACAAACGAGACCAAGAAAATGTGGCAGAAAGATATAGAAATATTCCCCATTGTTTTGAATACCAAAATGATTAAACAAATTTTCAAACACACAGTCAAAAATTGCCTATATATGTTTCATTTTATGAATTCCAAAAGAAAACTCTCCTGGGCACAATGTAAGTGCTACAGTGAGCAATAGCAGTAAATCTGAGACTGAAATAATACTCCACCTACCCTGGCTTAGAAAAGAAGTTCATTACCATCATGGTATGTACAAAACTAACCCATTTGGAGATTTAAAAACCCCAAGAGCCACAAGCCCCCTCATGCTACAAAATTTAGGGGGTCTTTTACGTGGCACACTGGTGTTTTAAGTGCGTGTTAAAAATAGGAACGCGCTAAACGCTAAAGACGCCAATGTATTCCTATGGGCATCTTTAGCATTTAGCACTTGCCTATTTTAAAAGTGTGCTAAAACGTTAGTGCACCTATGTAAAAGACCCCATAAGCTCCTAAATATGAGCACCATTTGTGCGCTAAGATTATAGAATACCTAGTACTTACATATGTGAATGTAAGCATGCTGTGCGGTATTCTAGAATTTGAGTGCATAGGATACATAGCATGTAACTGCAAGAGTACCACAGTGATGGCTGTAATTTATATGTTATCCCCAGGATTCTATATAGCATGACCAAAATTGCGCACACAAATCCGGTTGTATTCTGGATGTGTGCGTGAAATTTAATTACTTAACAAGCCGATCAGTGCTGATAATTGCCACTTAGCAATTATGGACACTAATTGGTATTAATTAGAACTTATGTGCAAAACCTGCTAGTCATATTCTGTAAAGTGGTGCGCGTAAATTCTAATGCGTGCTGCCAAAAAGGGGGCAAGTCTGGGGGCATGGAATGGGCAGACCATGTGCATTTTGAAAATCTATGCAGATGGTTATAGAATACACGTGCTCCAAGCCTAACTTACAGGCTGGTATTTACACCAAGTTTTACTATTAGTTTTACTTGGTGTAAATGGACGCGCCTAGAGAGAGACGCAGGCATGGATGCTAGGCATATTCTATAAACCACACCTAAATCTAGGCACAACTATTTTTGGTGCTGATTTTTCAGGCACCATATATAGAATCTAGTCCTATGTGCTCAAATGTAATGTTTTGGTCACATTTACACATGCCTTTTCCATGGCGCAAGTAATGGCACCCATATGTTGGCATGTAAATGCTGACTTTCACTCTGTTCTGTAATGACATCCTGTTATTGTTACGTCTGTGCTCCCCTCGCCCTCTGGTGGCCAGAACCAGTGGCTGCTATGGACTATCACCCGTTCCAGACTTTAGCCCAGTACAGTCCGGATCTTCCAGGCTGCCAGACTTGTCTGTCTTGTTTGGCCCTGCACAGCACCCATACCTGCCTGGTGATTGTTGCAGCTGAGCTCCAGGTGCTGCTGGGCTTATTATCCATTTTGATACTCTCTGCCTTTGCCTTTGCATTGCGTCTAAGGCCCTGGTATGTTGGTGCTTTTGCACTTCAGCCTGAGTTTGTTTCCTTGCTCTAGTTCTTGCCTGAAGTCTTGCCTGTTCTAGTTAATCTATGTTTAGTTTAGGGTATTGCTTGTTTACTGCATTGCCTGTTTCCCAGCCTGGTGTCTTGTATGTATGTCTTTGCCTAGTTCTGGGTTTATCTGTGTTTGCTCCCTGTTTCAGTGGCTGCTCGCAGCTTTCAGTCCTGTCCTTTAGTCTATCCTTTCCCTGCCTTGCTGTCCCTGTTTATGCCTTTTCCCTCTGACCCTCAGTCCCTGTGCTGCCTAGCTGTTATCCAGTCCTGCCCTGTCCAGTAAGTCCTGCCGGCCACCTGAAGCCAGGAGCTCAACTCTTGGTGAAAAGTGGCCAGGTGCAGGTGAAGTTTAAGGGTACCTGCTCTGCTTTAGTCCTGCTTGTTTGCCTCTGCTGCAACTCCAGTCCGGAGTTCCAGTCCTGTTCTGCTTAGTCTCTGGTGTGGGGTGGTTTTGCCTGCCACTGCCGCTCCTCGGCAGTGGCCCACGAGCTCACAACCCAGTTTTCAGCTTTGAAAACATGACAGTTATAGAATTCATGATCAGCATTTTGGCACCCAAATTTGGATGACCTTTACAGAATTGGCTGGCACTTACATGCATGTGTTACAGTAACCTAAATTTATGCATGTTAGCCTCAATTAAATCTAATTAATGGCAATAATTACTTGTTAAAAAGACAATTATTGGCACTAATTGGCTCATTCTATTAAATTGCGCACATACAAATCTGGGGTGGGGGAGGGGTGCCTAAATTTTCATATGCAACTTTTGGCGACTTCTATAGAATCAGGGGGTGTATACATTATGGCAAAAATTGTAGTGCTATTCATTCCCTTCCAATGTCTATGCGTCTTTTATAGTTTATATTGTTGTCCTGTTCTTATTATTGTCTTTTACTATATGTACTGAGTAAAATTTATTTGATTGTACATGTCTTTATTGAATTGCTGTATAACACATATTTCTATATAAATAAGTTAAGACTAGATCAGTTAAATGGGACAGTATTTTGGCAGAGACAACTTTCAACTATTCACATTATTTACATTAATTCCAATATGCAACCAAATTATCCTTTATAATTCACAATAAGAACAATTATGTTCTCTACCACTCTACTTTGGAAAATACAATTGTAATTTCCTGCAATGCTTTAAAATACTGATGGAACACACAGTTTTAGTGAACTCTTTTTCTCTCTCTGGCTCAGGGTATCTGAGACTTCAGGCTATAGAGATATCAATTGGAAACTCCTCTGGACCTGCCTTCTCCAGAGAAACTGCTGCTGTTTGATGTTTTGTTTTGTTTTTCCTCAGCCTCAGAATATTGTTAGGGGACCAATAACCAGATAAAGTCCCTGTGTTTTGCCCACCTGAAATTACCAGGTGAGAAGAGATTATCTTTTAACTCTCAGTCTTTCAAAGGGGTGAAAGGGGATCCTAGTTCCCCACACACCCAGAGAAGGGTTCCTGGCTACTGAAAACTCTTTAGCTTTTATTGTGGTCTCTGGGGGGCCCTTTTACTAAGGCATGCCCAAACGTGGCCTGCGCTGGTGTAGGCATGTGTTTTGGACGCACTGTGGTCCATTTCCTGAGCATGCATGGAGAAAAGGTAATTTTTCATGTGCTAGAAAATGAATGTGCAGCAAAATGAAAACCAACAGGCGTCCATTTTCTGCCTGAGACTTTAGCACCACCCATTGACTTAGCAGTAAGGTCTCATGTGATAACTGGGCGGTAAGCGTGCAGTACGTGTCAACTGTCGATTACCACTGGGTAAAGGCCCCATGGTGGAAAATAGAAAATATTTACTACCACGTGTTTGGGCGTGTGCCAAAAATGGAATTATGACCTGGGGCATGCAGTAGCTGGGCGGCAGTGCCAATTTGACATGCGTTGGACATACATAGGCACCTATGTGCCTTGGTAAAAGGGCACCTGGATTAGCAGGGCACAGCTAATCTTAAATTCTGGGACTAGCTGGCTTGAGCATCGGGCATGAGAGTCTTCCTTCAAACAAGGGTCCAGGCTGAGAGACTGGAACCAAAGACTAGCTTCAGTTTTTATAGCTCTGGAACGTTCTTTCCAATATTAATGTTTCCCTTTTTCTAAATACTAGTCATTAATGGCACTCCTTCTTCTTATAGTTAGAATGGATATTGAGAGATCAGCAAATCCCTTCTTTGCATGGTGACCTATAATGTCATAGAATATACAATTTGCAATGCTATTGGTTGAGACTGGGGGGATTTTCTCTGCACAATATTAGTGTGAAAATCCCACAGTTTCTACATGTATATTGAATATCATCACTTCTGTGCAGAGCAGCATTGAATACACATCAAGACAATCATATTAGCAGGATATTTGTATTTGAGATGTGCATAAACCAACACTTACATTTATCTTGCATAAACATTTAAGTCCCCATTTTACAAAGCAGGGATATGTACGTCTCAAACCCATTCAAAACTGGGCACAAAACGTACAAGTTGGGCATGGATTCATACTATTCTATCACACTGTGTGCATTTTAAGGGAACACTCCTGACCCCCTCATGCCCTTCCCGTGGCCATGCCCCACATAGTAGATCTGCACAGAGACACTATTCTATTCATATTTTCATACAGATCTGCCATTTCTGCCCCATTTCTGTACCCTGCATCTGTTAGAATGCTTTTCCGTGCCAACGTAGCGCCTAACATTCAGTGTTATATATAGAATTCCCCCTTAAATGTCTATGTAATAAAAGATTGATGTCAGGAGTTACACCAGGATGTCGGGAGTATGTTTAGGTTTTGGCAAACTGCTCCTGTTGGAGGAATTAGGAGAGGCTGCAACTCTCCCCTCCCCCCCCCCCAAATTAGCAAGGGATACTGGTCTGTGTGACAGCGCTGGGAGAATACATGTCTTATTTTTCCAAAAATAGCAAAGATAAATGTACAGAATTTCAACCTGTGAAACTTTTCTCTATTTGTTTCTAAAATGGATGCTGCCTATACTCTGAGCCTAAATGTCCATTTCTCCTGTATTTTAAAACAGCCTCTACATAGCAGATTCTGTTCTAAAATATTAGTGAAACGTGAGACTCCCTGACCTTGACGTATCAATTCCAATTTTTATGACCTGTCTACAATGGGGCTGTAAATTTTTAATCAGCACAGAAGACATGAAAAAAAATGACACGTGTTTGAATATTGACCCCAAAATGTAAACATACTGTCCAAATTTAATTTAATTGCATAGTCAACGTTATTTTTGTGACAATCAATGCAAAGCAAACTGCATAGGAACAGAACATACATACATACATGCAACCTTAACAGGGCTACAGGAATGTCTGCGACAGGTGAATATGTCTGGGTAAATTGATATTGACCCAGGTAAATAGTATGAATTCTCATATTAAATAAATGCCTAACCCCGCAATACATCAATATAAATGTTCATGTTGGACATAACCTAACCTACTCTTCCCCTTGACCCCCAATATGTCTATCAAATCTGATCATTAGCCTGTCTTAACCTCACTTTGTATCTGTTCTTGCCGGTATTGGCGACTGCCACTACTGCACGATCGTAAGCCACATTGGGCCTGCAAATAGGTGGGAACATGTGGGATACAAATGCAACAAATATATATATATATATATATATATATATATATATATATATGCTTTCAGTGAGTCCACAGCTTCCCTACATAATCCTTTTACCCTGCCAACTCTTTCTTGATAAAATTGTATACGGATTTTAAGAAGAATAAAGTACCCACTTTGGATAAATGCAGGATATAAATGAAATTAAATAAATGCATACATATTTTTTTCATAACCATTTAGAAATTTCATGGTTCTTGCTTTTATGATAAAGTAGAGGTCACTCGAGTGCTTGAAATTACAATCTATATTATATGTAATTTGTAAAGGAAAATTGTATTCAGTCATTGTTTTTCTTTTCTGCAGTTGTGCTTTTGGGAAAAGGTTTACTACTCATACATTTAAATAATATATGATTAAGGATTAGATACACTATGGGAGGAAGTTATCATCATGGATTACAATTTAGATGGCTTATTTTACCACAAGTCATTTAATTTTAACACAGGGTCACATTATATTCAATAAGACCCTTTGCTAAAATAGCATGACTTGTGGTACAATAATATGTCTTAACAGTAGCCCACATTGATAACATCTCCCCTTAGTGGTGCTTCCCTTTTATCTCTAAAGAGAAATTATTTAATACAACCTCTCTGGTAACATAGGACCGCTTTTACCATGCTGCGGTAAAAGGGGTCCTGTACTGGCGTTAGCGCATGTTTTTTTTCACTCATGCTGAGGCCCCCTTTTACCGCACTGGGTAAAAAGGAAGTCTCTCTTTCCTGCAGGAAATGGTTGTGCAGCAAGTAAAGCACTTGCTGCTTAGCCATTTCAGGGGGGGAACCCTTACACCCATTGAGGTGGCATTAAGTGCTCCTGCGCTAACCTGGTGGTAAACAGGCAGTGCGTGGCACCGCCTGATTACCGCTGGGTACACTCCAGTGCTACAAAAATAAATATATTTTTGTAGCGCCAGGTATGACGGCACTAGGGGTGGGAAGTATCACCTGGCAGTACTTCCTATTTAGCGAGCAGTAAGCCCGCATTGGGCTTACCGCCGCTTAGTAAAAGGGGCCCATAGTAACATAGTAGATGGCTACAGATAAAGACCGGTATGGTCCATCCAGTCTGCCAAACAATATAAACTCATTACATATGGCATGAAGTGTTACATCATATGTATATCTGTTCTTGATTTATCCTTGCCATTTTTAGGGTATAGACCATGGACATCTGCCCGGTACTGTCCTTGTTCTAAAATTTCTGAAGTTGTTGTTAAAGCACATGAAAAGTTCCACTCTGGCCCAGCCAAATCTACTCAGCCTCTATCTGGTCATATACAGTAGAAGTCAGCCCAGCACTGGTATAAAACACAAAAAGGCTTTACACATGCTTCAAACCTTTCAGTCAATAAATGGGGAGGAGGTAGTTATTAAAGCGTGTTATGGTCATAATGCATGTTATTTGCCCCTGAATGTGTGTTATATTACTGCCATGCACATTAATATTAGTTACTGTGAAATATATAGTAATGCTTATGCTTATTATATGGGTAAGGAGGTGGAGGTGATGCAGTGGGGGAACTGTTTAGGGAATGTGATGGAGGATTTCAGGATGGGACATGTGTTTGTGATGGAGGTATACATTATTGCATGGCCCTTTTATGATGCATCTTGGAAATATTGGATCATAGCTTAGCAGCTAGAGGCTCCCAAGCAATTTGAATAGCAGAGCTTGAGAGGTTGATCTCAGTATCTCAGTACCATAGGTTAGTCACTTTAGAGATAAACTATAGTGGGCTAATAGCGGAGTAACAGCCCAACTTTTACCACACCTTAATGATGTCTCCCCTAAATAAACAAATTAAACACAACTGGAAGCCCTTAGTTATCTAAGAGTGTATTACTTAAAATGAAGAAGGGGTTTAGTAAGCCGCAGTAAAATACCATATTTTATCACAACTTAATTTACTGTGAGAGTCACTAACATATAGTAACTCAATACTATAGGTTAGTAAATCCCATGGCAATTCAATAATAAAGCTTGTGTTCAACATTTCAAGCAGTGTTCCTTGTCTTCCCCATGAGCTTTGGACTACTAACAGAGGGGGCAGTGGTGAAGGAAATGCTATGTGCAGTCATCCCCACCCCCTACAACTGACCCCTGGATGTATTGGCCCAATCCCCTAGTGTTGATCACCATTTTGAATCAAAATGTCTAGAGGGCAGTAGTCTATTCCATGGGGTGGGTTGTTTCTTAAGGGGTGGATGGGTCTTTGCTGGGGGGGGGGGGGTTGATGAGGGGAGGGGCAGTTCCTTCACTTCAAGCCCCTTCACTATGCCCCCAGAAGATCGAGTTTCATGCTTGCACCTTAATGATCCTAGGGAGGGAGAATAATGCCACCTTAAAATGTCCATGAATAATGTAGCATACAAAGTTCAATACAAGATGCACTATTCAATCTGCATAATAATAATTTGGATTCATTTGGATTCTTTGCATCTGTTTATTATCCTAAACTAATATGTGTTAAAGACAAATAATGCAGGATTTTGCCCTTTAAACTCACTTTAAGTGACAAAACTCCTGTGTTATACTTAGATTGTGAACCCACTAGGTACAGAGAAAGTATTGTATATAATATATGTAAACCCCCTTTGGGAGGTATATGACTCTTTTTATCCTTTACCTTTTAATGAAAGTTAGTAACTACCCCTCTAAAATACATCTGAGATTATGGAATTCATTTTAGAAAGCTTGAACAGTTTTACAGTGTGATAGTAGTGGTGTTTGCAAATGTATATGACCAAGGCTTGTAAATAAGTACCCTGAAAGTCACTATTTATACACGTAGATCCACAGCAGACAAAATTCTATGGGAGTAAATTATGGTTCTGTTTGGAACAGGCTGTACAATTATATATGCATGTTCTACTTTGCAATGACAGTATCTGCATGATTAAAAACACAAAACAAAAATAAATGCTTCAAGTAGGTATGTCAGGTGCCTGCTCATTTAGTCTTAAAAGTTTGTAAAAATGGTTGAGATGGTAATTGTGCATACCTCTGTGATCTTTACAATCATTTTGAAAATTAACTTTTTTAAAATTAGCTTTTACTAAGCTGTGTTAGATGCTAACGTGTGCCTATGCAGGAAAAATGACCTAACGCAGGACCTGCTAAATGATTCTGTGTTAGTTTTGCCACCTGCACACTATAGGCATGTGGTATTTTTTTTGGAGGGGGTGGGCATGAATGCTAAATAGAAGGCGGTAAGTTTCATCTGTGTTTATTTTTTGAAATGGCTGCATTAGCACACAACCAGGAAAAGAAATAATTGAAAAACGATGAATCTACGGACATGCAAGAATTGGGCTTAGCACACAGGAAAGATCTGTGTAAGGATGTGCTAAGCCTATTCCTTATTATAGTTTAATAAAAGGGCTCCTTAGCTCTTTAACTGGCTATTCATGGATATCCTGTTTTGTTAACTCCAGCTTTTACTTGTGTATGCGCCAACATTTACATATGATGGTTATAAAATTGGCACTAAGAGTCCCAAAACAATGCGGTGCAGAATTTTATCGATTGGTATAAATGACTCAACACGAGCTGTGTTTCAACCGTAAGGCTTGCTTCAGGAGTCAGTGCCAGCAAACACACAATGGTTCTAGTCTTGTAATGCAGAGAAACAACCTGCACTAAAGACGCGCATCAAAAGTACCTTGCCTTCTACCAGTGCTTCGCAACAGCTCAGTTTCAGCTCCTGTGTTATGTCTGGTTTACCCATTTAGCATGTGCTAATGCAAATGAAACTAGCTGGATAATGCTTCTACACCCTTTACCCACTCATGATATACTGCCCCCCCCCCAAAAAAAAAATAAACAGTGCTGAATTAGCTTGTGCTGACAGGCAAATTACCACAAAATTAGCACGCTTTGCATTAGGGCTTAGCACAGTTTAGTAAAAGGATCCCTAAAATGTTTGTCCCACCATACATGCTGCAATGTACTCATTATTTCAGCTTCCTTACAGGTGTTTTATGAAAAGTTCTGGATTTAGCACCCTTTTCTAAAATGCTCAGGAAATTGTGAGCTTCCAGACCTGGATGCCCCTATTTCTACCTAAACACCTTCCCCAAAATATCAGGGCAGATCCAGGATGCACACACAAATTGGTTAATGATTTATTGACTATCAATTAACTTTAACAATCAATTATTGAAGTTAATTGGCACTGATCTGGTTTTGTGTGTGCATTTGCCTGTGTGCTATTCTATAATACCGAACGCCTAAATCCCATAATGAGCAATTCAAAAGAGGGCTGACCAGGGGAAGGGCATGAATGGTTCAGGTGGATGCCAAAATATTGTGCACAGTGTTAAGGGCTCAACTTTCAGTGCAGGAATTGGCTTTAAGTGCTATTCTGGAAAGGGTACTCATCCCAGAGCACCTTTTATAGAACACCGATTTTTTTTCCAACACCAATTATTGAGTACCATTTGTAGAATTTTCCCCCTCCCCCCCCCATGCAAATCATGCCATATTTCTATCACTGACAGAGCAGTACAAATGTTTCATGACCATTATTGGAGTTAGCACAAATACCAGCAACCACAAGTAAATATATAGCAATTATTTAATTCAAGTCCTCTGTGCTTTTGGGCATTCATGCATTCAGTAAAGTGAGAATGCATTATGAAGCAATCATGTCCATCCATCTCTCTATCAATCAGCTAGCATCAGGAACCAAATCTCCAAATAGAACAAGCTGATGCAAAAGGATACTTAAAAAGTTAATATTTTGAATTCAGTGATGGCTGGAAATACTATTGAATGTTTGTTTGTTTTTTTCACTTTCCAGTCGCAATAGCAAAATGATAGATTTTTTCATATGGTCAGATAAACTGACATAGAGGCATAATTTCAAAACAATTAGACTTACAAAATTACATAGAGGGGCATTTTCGATATGACATCTAAGTCTTCAGATTTTGGGATGTTCTGTGCAAAACGTCTAAATAGGAAAGATAGTTTTTCTTTTTTTTGAAAATGACCTTTTTTTTTTCAAAAATACTATTTTGAAGAAGAATTTGCGCTTTGGACATTTTGTTTTTTGTTCATTTTTGAAAAAAAAAAGTGAAAAACATAGAAAATCAAGCCAATTGGAAATAGGAGGAATCAGCATTTTTAGCAGACTGGTCCCCCCGACATCACAGGAGACCAATGGGGCACCATAGGGGACACTTCTGTGAACTGCATACAAATGATCCCAGGTACACATCTCACCTTTGCTCCCTTATTTTGTCCCCCTGAGCCCTCCAAAACCCACTGTCCTCCATTGTACACCACTGAAATAGCCCTTATGGTTGAAGGGGACACCTATATCTGGGTGCCGTAGGGTTTTGGTGACATTGGGAGGGGGTCACAGTTTCCAGCACAAGTGTGAGAGGTCCACAGCTCCATAGTGCACTGTACCAGCCACTACACTACTCCAAGGGACCTGCATGCTGCTCTAATAGACCTGGCTGTATCATCTGAGGATGCCATAGATACTGCTAAGTAATATTTGTAATCACATTTTTGGGGGGTGAGAGGGAGTCAGTGACCACCGGGGGGTATTGGAGGGTCATCTCTGATTCCCTCCAGTGGTCACCTGGTGATTTAGGGGACCTTATTGTGCCTTATTCATTATAAAAACAAGTCTAGCTCAAAACATCTTAGTTTTAGTTTTGTTTTGTTCCATGATGGCTAAACATCCAAGTCTTAGGAACACCCAAATCCTGCCCTTGAAATGGAGCACCTTGAAATAGAGTGCCTTGAAATGAGGACAACTAAATTGTGGGAATTGTCCTCACGGAAAGGATAAGGACTAAGCAATTGTTATATTTTACTCTGCTGGAGTGTAACATTGAAGACTAGTAAAAAAGCCCCGTTTCTGATGCAAATGAAACGGGGGCTAGCAAGGTTTTCTTCTGTGTGCATGTGGGAGTGTGTGTGTTCCTGCCCTCTCTCCCCTCCCCCCTCTGAGTCCTTCATTGTTACAGAGAGAGCGATTTGATTTCCTGCTTTGCTGTTTTCCTTCACTGTTTGTGTTAGAGAGAGAGCGAGGGCGGGGCAGACACTCATGGGGAAACCGGATATCTCTCCCTCTTCACACTTCCGGTTGGAGGCTTCATAGAACGTTGGTGTTGCCTTTTATATATAGAGATCTCATTGGAGTGGTCTATTGAACACCCAGGAGGGGAACTGCCTGCTACAATACAATAAGTGCCTAATAGCCATTATAAGTATTGAAGGCTTAAAAGATGCCTCAGATTTTTGATATATATGTATGAGGATGAATGGAGTTATAGATAGATAGAATTGATTACCTCAGACATTCTTGGACAATTTTTAGAGTTTCAGATTAAGTTATTCACTTTTTGGTGATTAGAGCACAGGTATGTGGTTTTTGTTTACACAAAATATTAACCACGGAGAAGTTCTATGATTGAGAAGCTTGTCCACCCTTAGAGACATAAATCACTTTGGTGTAGTCTTGCTTGGGTGAGTTTATACTCTGAGAACTCTCCACCTTCTCACAAAAATGTATTTATTAAGATCGAGAGTGTCGGTAGATTTTCTTTTCTATCTATATTTTACTCCATTCTATGATTCTCTGGTTTTTTTGGATATTTAAGATTAATATGTAGACATCTAAATGAGGTAGGGACATACATAACTTACAGTATTCTAGAGTTTATGAGGGGGTATGGAGAGTAAATATGCATGGATGTCTGAATGGGGTGTGTGTGAAGACATAAAGGGATGTGATGAAGGTGAAGGTATCGTTAACTTGTTCGAGACAGGAGAGAGGCTGGTGCATATGTTGGGGTGGTGAATATGTGGTGTGGTGAATAAATAGGAGTATGATGGGGGGCATACAAATTTTAGGGTCTACAGTTTGCACTTTTTATTATTAATATTGTTTTTTTTTCATTCATGCTTGCTAAGGGGAACTTGTTAGGAACAGGCTTACCTTCAAATTCTATATTGCATCTTAATTTCCACATGGAAATCAAAGCGTATTCTACAACAATGTGTGTAACTTAATTGGTTAACTAGCTAATCAGTGCTGTTAACTGGATGTTAACAAGCAATTATCAGCATTAATTGGCATTAAGATTTACACGCACAACTCGCTAAGTGTATTCTGTAATATGATGCATGTAAATTCCAAGTCATACAGTTGAAAGGGGGTGTGGTTATGGGCATGGAATGGGAGGGTTGTGGGCATTTCAAAAATCTATGCAGATTATTATAGAATACATCCACTCTGCGCCTAATTTAGGCAACAGGATTTATGCCAAGTAAAACATGGCCTAAATAGACACAACAAAACTTGGTCACGTGGAGAGATGCTTGACGTATTTTATTTACCATGTGCAAATTTAAACCAATTCTATAAAATTTAGGCATACGTTAGAGAATACACCTAAGCATATTTTTTTACCTCAAGGATTTTTCAGGCGCCGTATATAGAATCTATCCCTTAGCACATTTTAACATGGGGCTTTTCCACCATTTCTAATTTGGCAGTATTCAGGCCATTTATCCATTTTTTTTCAGGTCTTGTGCTAATGTTTGCATTAGCATGCATTACCTCAAAAAAGTTAATGGAGGAGCACTTACAAGCCTCCAATTTAGAAAGTGCTAAGTGCACCTTTGTTAAGTTTGTGATAGTCAGTTACTAATGCGAAAGTGCTGGCTGGATAAAACTTACGTATCCATGCCATATCCCTTCCTGAAAAAAATTACAAAAAATAAATAACATACATTTTGAATCCCATGTTAAGCATGTTTTTGCACCTTAACTGGTATGGTAAAAGGGCACCAAAATTCCTGTCTAGAGCTGTTATGCAATATTTTGTCTAATTAAAAAAAAAAAATCAGGACTAGAAGGTTTCCAGAGGAGTTTCATAAAGCCCTTTTACAAAGCCAAGCTCAAACGTTGCTTGCTCTGTGGCCACTTTTGTCACAGTGGGAAAATGACTGTACCTGCATATTTTTCTGTAATGACCCTGCACTAATTTCTCAAATAGTGTGTGGCCATTACCATGGGAGCCCTTACTGCCACTTATTTACTAGGCGGTAAGAGCTCCCATGCTTATCGGGCAGCACATGGCAATGTACCCGCTCTACCCGATTACACAGGGCACGCCTACTCTCTGCCCATAGGCACACCTCCCCTACCAAAAAATCCAAACAGTTTTTGGCATGGGATTAACGTGCGCTTATCGGCACACTACTGCGGTATGCCTCAGCGCGTCCAGCAGCAGTGCTTTTTGGTTCGCCTACAATGGCTTAGTAAAAGGGCCCCGAAAAATGTGGATGTAGTGCAGAAGAATTAGTAATACAGTATATACAATGGCTAAAACTGATTATCAAATACAATTTTTGCATTAAAGGAGAATAAGGTTAATGTAACTAATTTCTATTAAAAAACCATAAACAAAAACATGTGATAAAATGAATCAGTTCAAAAAGTGATGATCCTATCAGACATATGCACTTTTAAAAGAAAGCTTTGTGACATAATGAGAGTAAATAATGAGCAACAAAGTAGATAAAAGGGGCTATTCACCAGGGAAATCTTCCTTATTAAGTTGTTGGCAGGTTGGCACAGTACAACAGTATTCAAGCTGCGCATTGCTCTCCTTGCCAAGTGTATTTTTTTTTCATATTCTCCCTAATTTTTTTTGCAGACCTTCTTTTAAATATTAAACTATGTTTGTTTTTGTTTTCCTTTCCTTCGATTAAAAAAATGTGGGAAACAATTTTTGTTAAGCACTGCCACGTAATCCGGCATTTCTGCTGTCAAGCACAGAGCTGCTGATCATTAGGCAGATGAACATAACAAAGAAGATTCAGTTGGTTTATGGATTCCCTGTACCTAGACTAGTTGTTCCATAGATTTATGGATGTGAAAGATAAAAATCTCAAAGGTAAAGTCATTAACATTTGATTGAATTATAGAAAAATAGAGTTTTCCTTAAGGGACTTATGTACTGGAAGAGAACCAAGATGGCATTACAGCAAGGTTGGGGCCTAACATATTTTTGGGGGGAAGCATACAGGAAACACTAAACTTAGCATCCGCCTTAAGGCCATGCGAGCACACACTAAAATTTCCGGAACAGATATTCAGTGGCAGCGATGAAAGGCTTAATGCAAACACTGATGCTGGTATTTATAGTAATATGTATATTCAGGCCAAGATTGCACCAAGCCTAAACGAAATGGATAGCTTATTGGATGGCATCTGAAACCTGCCACTATCTGAATAATTTGGCCACTCTACCCTCCCTACTTCCCTTAACTATATGTATAGTGTTAGCCCAGTTAGAAGTATTTTTGGGTCAATACTATCCATTCTATAAACTAGGTGCTAACATTTATACACCCATTGCACATGCAAATGTTTAAAATGCTAGAACATACATGTGTATATATATGCAGATAGGTTCATAGGTGCAGTATGTTGCCTAAGTGCTGTTCTGTAAATACGCAACTATCCTGCATAGGGGGCATATACATGGGCAGGGCAGGAAATAAAAAGGGACTCACACACACATAACTTACAAAACACTAAATTACTAGGGATATGAAACCTGAAAATTATTGGTTCATGCTGTTTCCTATGTCATTTATGGGAATATTCATTTTCTTTCAATATCTTTCCCCCTTCTGTCATCACAAGAAACGTTAAATTAAAAATTTACGGACTCCCTCACAATGCCCCACAAAGCAGCCAATCCTCCTTCTCCACAGCCCTAGACCCATCTGAGTACCCCTGATGGCCTAGTGGGGTCTGAAGGGGCAGAAGCAATGCCCATTCACTTTTGCCCATTGCCATGCCACATTCACTATGGTGGCTATGATTTCTTGCCTTAGTCTCATGGTACTACATCGACACCTAAAATACCACAAGACTATGGTGAGAGATTGTGATAATCCTATTGGTTTTGGCACAGTCATGGGCAGGAGAAAATGGGCATCATTTATGCGTCAATACATCCCACTAGACCACTAAGGATATTTAGGGAGGATCAGGAGGCCTGTGGAGGTTTGGTTTAGGAGGATTGTCTGCTGTTGGTGGGGAGGCAGGAAGGAGGGCCTGAATTGCAGGGTGGTGACCTTGAGCTGGGGAGTCTTGTCCCACATTTCAGCAGCAGCTGATGTATCCATGCACTACTTAACCATATGGCAAGCTGATTATCATCCTTGGCTGCATTGCATGGCAGCAGGCAGCCTCCTGTCATTGGCAAACAAAAAAAAAAAAGACATATTTTTGCCTGCATGTTTTAATTTGCTAATGTCAGGAATTGAAAGAGAAAATGCCATTGACATTTCTTAATGACTGCTCATCCCTATAAGTTATAAGCATTCTTGCTATACCTATTGTTAGGCACCCACATTTACACATTTGCTTCTGAAAACAGCCTCTAGGTCTGGATTACTCAGCAGATACCTATACATAGGGCCTGCTACTTTGGGGGTAGATGTTACAGTCATCTGAGTTTTATTCTTCCTTTTCTTCCCCGTCCTATACACTAAGAGGAGTTTGTGATTACACTTACCAAACCTTCAGTCTCCTGGCATTCCCCCAAGTCTCCTTGGTGCTCTAAGGGGCTCCCAAGGGCCCGACATGCCCTTTAGGGCACTCATATGTACATAAGTACATAAGTAGTGCCATACTGGGAAAGACCAAAGGTCCATCTAGCCCAGCATCCTGTCACCGACAGTGGCCAATCCAGGTCAAGGGCACCTGGCACGCTCCCCAAACGTAAAAACATTCCAGACAAGTTATACCTAAAAATGCGGAATTTTTCCAAGTCCATTTAATAGCGGTCTATGGACTTGTCCTTTAGGAATCTATCTAACCCCTTTTTAAACTCCGTCAAGCTAACCGCCCGTACCACGTTCTCCGGCAACGAATTCCAGAGTCTAATTACACGTTGGGTGAAGAAAAACTTTCTCTGATTCGTTTTAAATTTACCACACTGTAGCTTCAACTCATGCCCTCTAGTCCTAGTATTTTTGGATAGCGTGAACAGTCGCTTCACATCCACCCGATCCATTCCATTCATTATTTTATACACTTCTATCATATCTCCCCTCAGCCGTCTCTTCTCCAAGCTGAAAAGCCCTAGCCTTCTCAGCCTCTCTTCATAGGAAAGTCGTCCCATCCCCACTATCATTTTCGTCGCCCTTCGCTGTACCTTTTCCAATTCTACTATATCTTTTTTGAGATACGGAGACCAGTACTGAACACAATACTCCAGGTGCGGTCGCACCATGGAGCGATACAACGGCATTATAACATCCGCACACCTGGACTCCATACCCTTCCTAATAACACCCAACATTCTATTCGCTTTCCTAGCCGCAGCAGCACACTGAGCAGAAGGTTTCAGCGTATCATCAACGACGACACCCAGATCCCTTTCTTGATCCGTAACTCCTAACGCGGAACCTTGCAAGACGTAGCTATAATTCGGGTTCCTCTTACCCACATGCATCACTTTGCACTTGTCAACATTGAACTTCATCTGCCACTTGCACGCCCATTCTCCCAGTCTCGCAAGGTCCTCCTGTAATCGTTCACATTCCTCCTGCGACTTGACGACCCTGAATAATTTTGTGTCATCGGCGAATTTAATTACCTCACTAGTTATTCCCATCTCTAGGTCATTTATAAATACATTAAAAAGCAACGGACCCAGCACAGACCCCTGCGGGACCCCACTAACTACCCTCCTCCACTGAGAATACTGGCCACGCAATCCTACTCTCTGCTTCCTATCTTTCAACCAGTTCTTAATCCATAATAATACCCTACCTCCGATTCCATGACTCTGCAATTTCTTCAGGAGTCTTTCGTGCGGCACTTTGTCAAACGCCTTCTGAAAATCCAGATATACAATATCAACCGGCTCCCCATTGTCCACATGTTTGCTTACCCCCTCAAAAAAATGCATTAGATTGGTGAGGCAAGACTTCCCTTCACTAAATCCGTGCTGACTTTGTCTCATCAGTCCATGTTTTTGTATATACTCTGCAATTTTATTCTTAATAATAGCCTCCACCATCTTGCCCGGCACCGACGTCAGACTCACCGGTCTATAATTTCCCGGATCTCTTCTGGAACCCTTCTTAAAAATCGGAGTAACATTGGCTACCCTCCAGTCTTCCGGTACTACACTCGATTTTAGGGACAGATTGCATATTTCTAACAGTAGCTCCGCAAGTTCATTTTTTAGTTCTATTAATACTCTGGGATGAATACCATCAGGTCCCGGTGATTTACTACTCTTCAGCTTGCTGAACTGACCCATTACATCCTCCAAGGTTACAGAGAATTTGTTTAGTTTCTCCGACTCCCCCGCTTCAAATATTCTTTCCGGCACCGGTGTCCCCCCCAAATCCTCCTCGGTGAAGACCGAAGCAAAGAATTCATTTAATTTCTCCGCTACGGCTTTGTCCTCCTTGATCGCCCCTTTAACACCATTTTCGTCCAGCGGCCCAACCGACTCTTTGGCCGGTTTCCTGCTTTTAATGTATCTAAAAAATTTTTACTATGTATTTTTGCTTCCAACGCTAATTTCTTCTCAAAGTCCTTTTTTGCCCTCCTTATCTCCGCTTTGCATTTGGCTTGGCATTCCTTATGATCTATCCTGTTACTTTCAGTTGGTTCTCTTCTCCACTTTCTGAAGGATTGTTTTTTGGCTCTAATGATTTCCTTTATCTTACTGTTTAGCCACGCCGGCTGACGTTTAGTCTTTTTTCCCTTTTTTCTAATACGTGGAATATATTTGTCCTGAACCTCCAGGATGGTGTTTTTAAACAGCATCCACGCCTGATGCAAGTTTTTTACTCTGCGAGCTGCTCCTTTCAGTCTTTTTTTCACCATTTTTCTCTCATTTTGTCGTAATCACCTTTTCTATAGTTAAACGCTAGCGTACTTGATTTCCTAGTTTCACTTCCTTCAATGCCAATATCAAAACCGATCATATTATGATCACTGTTATCAAGCGGCCCTCGTATCGTTACCCCCTGCACTAGATCATGAGCACCACTAAGGACTAAGTCTAGTATTTTTCCTTCTCTTGTCGGCTCCTGAACTAGCTGTTCCATGAAGCTGTCCTTGATTTCATCAAGAAATCCTATGTCCCTTGCGTGTACAGATGTTACATTAACCCAGTCTATATGCGGGTAATTGAAATCCCCCATTATTATTGTGTTGCCCAGTTTGTTTGCGTCCCTGATTTCCTTTAACATTTCCGCATCCGTCTGTTCGTCCTGGCCAGGCGGACGGTAGTACACTCCTATCACTATCCTTTTCCCCTTTGCACATGGAATTTCAATCCACAGTGATTCCAAGGAGTGTTTTGTTTCCTGCAGAATTTTCAATCTATTTGATTCAAGGCTCTCGTTAATATACAATGCTACCCCTCCACCAATCCGATTCACCCTATCACTACGATATAATTTGTACCCCGGTATGACAGTGTCCCACTGGTTATCCTCCTTCCACCAGGTCTCAGAGATGCCTATTATATCTAATTTTTCATTTAGTGCAATATATTCCAACTCCCCCATCTTATTTCTTAGGCTCCTGGCATTCACATATAGACATTTCAAACTATGTTTGTTGTTCCTAAGTACATCATGCTTAGTACTTTACAGTATTAATTGGCAATCTTTTGTCTGATTTTTATTGTTATTTAAAGATACCCGATCTACTACAATCTCTTTTGCAACCTCACTATCAGGATACTCTATCTTCCCTGTTATGGTGATATCTTTGAAAGATACCTTATCCCGAACCATGCTCTTTTGAGCGACTGTCGGCCTTCCCCCCATTTCTAGTTTAAAAACTGCTCTATCTCCTTCTTAAACGCCGATGCCAGCAGCCTGGTCCCACTCTGGTTAAGATGGAGCCCATCCTTTCGGAATAGGCTCCCCCTTCCCCAGAATGTTGCCCAGTTCCTAACAAATCTAAAGCCCTCCTCCCTGCACCATCGTCTCATCCACGCATTGAGACTCTGGAGCTCTGCCTGTCTCTTGGGCCCTGCGCGTGGCACAGGTAGCATTTCAGAAAATGCTACCCTGGAGGATCTGGATTTCAGCTTTCTACCTAAGAGCCTAAATTTTGCTTCCAGAACCTCTCTCCCACATTTTCCTATGTCATTAGTACCCACATGTACCAAGACTCCTCTTTGGCCATGCATCTGCGGCCATGACCTGTGGCTGCACAGCAGTAATGGCTCTTTTGTAGATAGAAACCAGTGCCTAGATTATGTCAAACATGGGTCCTTCCTGCTAGTAGGCTCTGAGTGCCTTCTCTCTGCCGCCTCCCTGCAGTAGTAGCTCTTTTGTAGATGGTAATCGATGCCTAGATGATGTCAGACACCAGTGACAC
Organism: Microcaecilia unicolor; assembly: GCF_901765095.1. Lineage (NCBI taxonomy): Eukaryota > Metazoa > Chordata > Amphibia > Gymnophiona > Siphonopidae > Microcaecilia > Microcaecilia unicolor. The sequence continues at coordinate 63,015,028 of NC_044037.1, read as the reverse complement.
AGGTTCCCACCCAAAGACAAAAGGAGAGTAGATGACAGACTCTTAAAACATGGGTTCTTCCTACAGGTAGGCTCTGAGTGCCTTCTCTCTCACAATGTGATTATTTTATTCAGACTGGGTTGAAGTATTCCAGGGATGCTCATATGTGCATACGTTCAAGTTTAATGAAAGTCCAGACCAACAGAGCAGTTTAAAATAATACTTAATAATAAATCAAAAGACAGATACATTGTAATTTACAATGCTATTATTAAAGGAAACCCCAAAATTACCATAGTTAACAGGGATAGAAAATAGACAGGAGAAATGGAGAAAACATGAAAGCAAAGATAGAATTAAACTATTATGATACACAGTAGAAGGTATATAAAAGAGGGACAGAGCAGATAAAAAGAAGAAAAACAAAGCACTCCCCAGCCAGAGAAAGAACCAGGCACACCCATTAAAGGGGGGCCGACCACATCCGGGCTGAAGGCCAGCGAAGACAGAAGTGTGGGGGAGGGTACAGGGAGGGCCTAGCTAGAGAGCAGAGGTAGTAGTGGGAGGGAAACAAGGGGTAGCAAGGGGAGGGGGCAGGAAAGAAGGGGAGGAGCAAGGGAGGAGGAGAGAGGAATTTGAACTGCACAGGAAGTCCTTTTGAATTTGGAAGCAGGAGAAGAGCAACCCTGGGCAGCAGCTCCTGAAATTTTTACAGGCACATGTTTTGTGTCTGCCCTGGGCAGAGCTTGTGCAGAGTACAGCCAAAGAAGCTCTTACAGCAGAGCACGATATTCCAGCAAATTGAGAACAAATTTTACGGTATGTAGACATTTAAAACTTTGTGCAGCTGCAAGGCATTTTAGCTTTCTCCTGCCGACCCCCATTTAGCTTTTCCAGGATGGCCGGCCATCTCAGGTTAGCTGCTATCTCACGGCATTACACGCACTACGCTAGAGTCCCACATACGCTGCCCATGGCGCATGGCAGATGGGTTTGCCACAGCGCGGTTGCCGTTTTTGGCCGGCCATGCAGTGCTCGCAATCCGCAGTGCATAGCATGGCACTGAGGCACGTCTCGGAAGACCCTGTGCACAGTACTGAACCGAGGCGTAAACGATCTCAGGGAGACGAAAACACCTTTAATGGTACGTCATTCTTGCTCTTCTCCTGCCTCAGCGGCACACCGCACGTTAAGATGCGGTGATGGCCAGCCACTAATACTTGGCCGACAGTTACGTACTATACGGCAACGGACCTTTGAGCCCCGTTGTGGCTGGCCACGCCGTGTTATCAAATTCGATAAATTAATGCGGAATAAGCCGTCCATGCCATTACGGCGACGGACCTTAAGCCCCGTTATGGCCGGCCACACCAGATTTTTGATGTAATGCAGCAAAAATGATTGCAGTATAAGTCGCTCATGCTGTATAAGCCGCCCAGGCCACGCAGAGCTATACAAGCCCCATTGTGGTCGGCCACACCATGTTATCTAATTCGGTAAAATTTAGTGTGTTATAAGTCGCCCATGTTGTATAAGCTGCCCATGTCACGCAGCACTACGGCCATGCCATGTTTTCTACTCGGTCGACTACGCTTCATCCTAAACGTTACTTACCGGCACCATGTCTGTATGATTGGCCTGCCATGCGATATTTGAGATGCGGGTTTTTGCAGAAACGTCCACATTGCGATCCTCGCTAGTCAGGGTCTTCTCTTGCGGGCCACTTAGGGGGAGTCCCAAATTGGCGGGACATGCGCTTCACTACACGTTGTAATTGCCCACCCATACAGTCGGCCATTAACCTACAGAGGCACGTACGGCAGCGGTGAATTTCGATAGGGTGGCCATTTGCATGAGTGCCGATTGTAAAAACGGTGGCCACTTTCAATACACCACCCATTCCGACTAGCAGTAAAATTTGGAAAAGGCAGCCAGTTTTATGGCACAAAAATTCACTAGAATGGACATTCCAAATACAAATTTAACCCCAGCAGCCACCTTGGATGCCGCACGCATGTGTCTTTGACACACGGCATAGGCTGGAGCAATTGATATCATACCGTTTGGTGCCAGCATAGCGGGACACAGTACTTAGGGGCATCAGACAAACATATCGGTTACAGTATGCTACTCTCAGCTGCCGTTAGGACCAGGTCCACGGGGGGAAGGGTTGGTACAACAGTGTTAGTCCTAGAGGGCCATGTGCACTTAGCGGCCATTTTGACTAGAGCGGCCACGTGGACTAAAGCAGCTAATTTGAAAATGGTGGCCATTTTGATAGAAGGACCACCGGTCTTACTGATTTATCTGACAGATTTACAGGGGCCCGGCCATTTTAATTTTAGCGACCCATTTTGCATACGGCAGCCGTTTTGACTACCAGGCCAAATTTGAATGTAACAGCCATCGCCTGTGGGGCTTTAGGCCGGCCATTTAAGGAAGGGTGCACTGCGCAGACAGCACGCAGTCGGATATATAGCTGTGAGCAAGGAGGGTACAGTTTACACAGGCACCATAGGATGCACGCAGCGATTGGGGAAGCCGGCGTCACCACAATCAGTTATTATGAGGTCATTTTGCTTTAAATTGTCTATTCTTTTAGTCTCTCCATTGCAGTAATGTCATTGTAGTGTGCGAAGGAGACCTATGCACCAGCAAGGCCAGCCAAGCGGCCCACCAAAACTCCGCCAGCTAAGACGCGGAGTGCTGCGGCCCCAGACCTTAGACGTCACAGTGGACCTACACCACAAGCACAGACGGTGCGGGGGCCTGCAAGGGAGGTAGCAGCACCGCAGACTCCACCTCCATAGTTGCGGGGCTACCGCCAGTACTGGCAAGGGGTAAGTCTAATGACAGCACCACACTCCTTCCAGCGCAGACGCATGACATAACTAGATATGCAGTACGGGACGATAAGAACGGGTAACGGAGCCCAATATGGCAGGACAGAATGCGGTTGTGGCACCGGTCGGTGCACAGGGGACCAGTCAGGATGTGGGAGTACTTAATCACAGGAGCGATGCATTAGGTACCGTTCTCACAATACAGGTGGATTGATATCTTCTCCCTCCTTGTGTGGGAGTTGCATGAGGAGGGTACCGTAGGCAGAGATAGCGTAACAGATAAGACCCCAAGATATTCGGGTCCTTCATGGACTGGTCGTAGGCTGTTCACATACTTAGGACACTCAGCTGTTCACATACTCAGGACACTCACTATAGTGAAGGAAACGGAAAGGGGCCCGGACTTGGTGTGGGATATGGAATACAATTTTAAAAGCGCATGAGATATTTAGGGGACAGGCATGGCTTAACTAAGATATTAAATTTACAAGAAAGCAGTGCAGACAATCCATTCATATCGGGTCAGCACCAGTGGTAGTCCTGTCAGGCAATGCCGTCAGGACAAAGGCAGGACGGAGGCAGCGGACATTGCACCTAGCACCCGACACGCCCGCGCGGGCAGGCATGCTGCAGGGCAAGGCAGGCTCCCCAGAGACAGGGAACAGCAATCTAGTAACACGGGACAGGGTACTGAGGGAGCTAGCGCTCCCCCCATCAAGCTTATGAGACAGGAGAAAGCAACCTATTAACTCAGGACAGGGTCCGGAAGCCATCAAGCTTCAAGGTTAGCCCGTTACCCTGACAGAACGGGTGCATCACCACAGGTTTCCAATCAGGTTGCATGATTCCATATTAGAGGACAACACCACAGTGACAACTCTCCCCCAACAATGTATCCTCGATTCACATGCATCGACAGATAGCTGCAGGCAAGATTACCAAAGAACTATTGCTAGGCTGCATAGCGGGGCTGTTTGAGGACCCGCCCTTCAAGGCAACAACAGTGTCCCCGCTAGGCATAATACCAAGGAAGGAGCTGGGGAAAGGTAGGCCCAGTCGTAATTTGTCCCGCCACATAGGAACATCAGTAAATGACTACATTGACCATAGCAGCTGTACAGTACAATATGCATCTGTAGACAATGCCATTCAAATAATTTGGCGGCAAGGCAACTAGGCACATTGGGCTAAGGTGGACGGAGATTCGGCTTTTCGCACCTTGCCTTTACACCCACAGCCCTTTCCCTTGTTAGGTGTCAGGTTCCAGGAGAGGTTTTATTGCGATAAATGTGTCCCCATGTGTGGCCACATCTAGTGCGCATACTTCAAAGAGCTTAGCATGTTTGTGCATGGGGTAGTGGAGCAACTAGCCCCCGCTAGGTCTCTGGTCCTCATCTGAAGGACTTCCTGTTCAAAGGCCGGGAATCACAAGAGTGGACGGATGTGTTATAGGTCTTTATCCACTTGGCACAGAAATTGGACATCCCATTAGCCGTTGAAAAAACAGTAGGCCCACGGCGAATCCTTACGTTATAGGTATTGAATTGGAACTAGATGTTCCAGACTGCCGGCTGACAAAATTGATAAGCTTGCCAGAGCGGCGAATACGAGGTGGCACTGTAAAAAAGCAAGGCTGAAGCAGGTACAGGAACTCCTGGGTCCAGTAGGCTTCGCAATAAGGGTGATTCCCAATAGCTTTAGCAACATCGGGAACAAACAAAGCGCATTTTCATCTCAGACGTACACAGGACATCAAGCGAGATTTAGCAGGTTCTTGGCCCATGGGATTTCATTTTGGCACGATTCACCCACTCTCACGGAAGCCCTGCATTTTATTTACAGATGCGGCAGATTTACTTCCAGGGAGCGTGGTGCGCAGCAAGCTCGGGTTTCAGCAGGGACCACGTAGGATATCATGTTTCCTGGGGGGACCTGGCATATCTCACAAGTCAATTGTAATTCCCTCAGACAATATGGCAGTAGTTGTCCGCCATGCACTTCCCACAAGTTATGTGCGCAGACAGATAGTTCCGCAGTGATTACAGCTAAACATATACCAGGCAGGGAGAATGATTATAGTGGATGCTCTTTCTCGTTTTTAGAGCGCAGACCCGGAAATGGGACCCGATGCTGCGATAGTTAACAGATACCTCGAGGACAAGATACACAACCGCACATATAGTCAACACTTAGAAGAGAAGGGTGGTACTGATATATTCCCGGCCCCCGGCATGTATGAAGGGAATTAGCAGAAACCAGGTCTCAATCATGTTCGCAGCCATCAGTTTTCTCGCCAAAGCGGTGGCTGTTCAAAATCCATCTAGGTCATTTGTTGTCACGAGACTGATGAAAGGATGGGGCAGGCCGGGGGTACCCTACCCAGGTAAAAGAAAACCCAGTACCGGCAGGGAAATGGGCTGTCTCTTTGCATCATTAGAGGAGATAAGTGACACTGAGTTTGAGGGCCGTCAAGTCAAATGTGCATTCTCATTAGCTTTGCATGGTGCTCTGCGAGTCAGTGAGTTGGTGGCTACGTACAAGCATGCCCACCATGGCATGTCCCTCTTAATACGTGACGCGGCCATTACAGCCGCAGCAACTGACCTACTTATTCGCTAATCAAAATGGATCGGAACGAACATGCCCTGTCCTGAACCTTCAAGCCGACTTAAAACAAAGACCAAAGACCAGCCTGCTGATTCATACACTATGTACAGTACCCACTCATTTAGGATTAGGGCAGCTACGGCAGTGGCAGCGCTAGGAGTGTCCATAGAGGCCATCAAAAGACTGGGCCGATGGCGACCTAATGTATACAAGCGCTACATCAGACCCATCTAGTGTATACAAGCGGTACATTGGACCCATTAAGGCATCCACAGCAAAGTGATAATGGTTGCTTGCACTGTGCTAACATGTCGCTTCCCATTATATTCTATTACAGGTATCCATATCCAGAATGAGCTGCAGCGGATTTGGATATGCGGTCACTCATCACTTGTATGTACATTAGGCACAGGGAAAGGCGGTGGGCGCATAGAAGGGCAGCAGTGAGACCGAACAGTGAGAGCCTGGGTTGTCAGGGCGATAGAGGAGCCAGGGCGATAGAGTAGCCAAAACAGGGTATAGGTAAGGGAGGGATGCTTCAGGCATTCATGTGTGCATTAAAAGTCATACGATCCCACAAGACTTGCGAATAGATACAAGCCATAGCGTTAAGGCATGACCGCAGCTAGGAGGGGTGGGGGACCACGGCAAACGAGGTGTCGTTGCCGTGGCCTGTGGCGTTAGACTACAATGTTTACGCACAGCCAGCAATGAGTACACAGCAGCTTGACACATAACAGTTACAAGTTTGGGGTAACTACTGCTGCAGAAAGAGTTGTGTGGAAAATTATCAAGTTGATGCAAATGGTAGGCTTGCATGTGAGCAGCCTTGTTATAAGGAAACAACGTGTATACAGCTTGTCTCCTGGCTTGGGCGGCCGGGAGGCCTAGAACGTCATTTTGTAAATGTGGTAGGTGCCTCCTTCAACAGGAAACAACGTGTATACAGCTTGTCTCCTGGCTTGGGCGGCCGGGAGGCCTAGAACGTCATTTTGTAAATGTGGTAGGTGCCTCCTTCAACGGGAGGCACCAAGTGACGTCGGGTGCTTGGAAAACAGCACAGTGGGCCACAGGGGCTTGGTACGGCTTGGCCTGTGGCCCAGAATATGCAACTACGTGTAGAAGCTGTGTACCCGGGTAGAAATGCATGCTGGCATAATGATTAGTAGAAGATGTAATGTAATTTGTTTAAGTTGTAACAATTTTGATGTTCCTGGCTGCGGCCAAAATAAATCCAATTCTATCGAAGATACGGCTTGTAGTGTGGTATTGAAGGGGGCGGGGGTTGATACGTCTGAGTGTGTGCCGAATGCCCGAGTTGAGAACCAGGCACACCCATTAAAGGGGGGCCGACCACAACCGGGCTGAAGGCCAGCGAAGACAGAAGTGTGGGGGAGGGTACAGGGAGGGCCTAGCTAGAGAGCAGAGGTAGTAGTGGGAGGGAAACAAGGGGTAGCAAGGGGAGGGGGCAGGAAAGAAGGGGAGGAGCAAGGGAGGAGGAGAGAGGAATTTGAACTGCACAGGAAGTCCTTTTGAATTTGGAAGCAGGAGAAGAGCAACGCCCACCCGCCCACCCACTTGAGAGGCAAGATTTGTCGCAGCGAGGCGTTAGACTACAATGTTTACGCACAGCCAGCAATGGGTACACAGCAGCTTGACACATAACAGTTACAAGTTTGGGGTAACTACTGCTGCAGAAAGAGTTGTGTGGAAAATTATCAAGTTGATGCAAATGGTAGGCTTGCATGTGAGCAGCCTTGTTATAAGGAAACAACGTGTATACAGCTTGTCTCCTGGCTTGGGCGGCCGGGAGGCCTAGAACGTCATTTTGTAAATGTGGTAGGTGCCTCCTTCAACGGGAGGCACCAAGTGACGTCGGGTGCTTGGAAAACAGCACAGGGGGCCACAGGGGCTTGGTACGGCTTGGCCTGTGGCCCAGAATATGCAACTACGTGTAGAAGCTGTGTACCCGGGTAGAAATGCATGCTGGCATAATGATTAGTAGAAGATGTAATGTAATTTGTTTAAGTTGTAACAATTTTGATGTTCCTGGCTGCGGCCAAAATAAATCCAATTCTATCGAAGATACGGCTTGTAGTGTGGTATTGAAGGGGGCGGGGGTTGATACGTCTGAGTGTGTGCCGAATGCCCGAGTTGAGGAAATAGTGTAGACAATGCATAATTTTCCAACACGATTTTACTTGCATTAAAACCAGGAGCAGATGTCCACAGGCACATTTACCTGCAGCAGGCTTAAATGTGAACATTTGGAAGTAAAATTAAATTTGGTACAAAGTGTGGATAAAAATTCTTGTGAGCTTTGCATCAACATGGGCAGTTTGGAAATTGCCCCCGCTCATGGCATGAATCTCACAGCTGTAATAAGAGTTATGGTTGAGTGGCAAAGAATTACCTATGCTAGCCATGCGGAGATCTTTTTGGTACTTAGTCACTGATAATCTTATTTCATGCCTTGGTTCTGTTTCAATTCCAGAACCAATGCACAAGTCCCCTGCAATACATCACATTGCAAACTGTTAGGACATTTTGCATGTCCCTAAGTAAATCAAATAGGAAAGGCATTCAATATAAGGGGATCCAACTCGTGTTACGCCTCTTATATAGTATACATTATTTAATTGAGAAATTGTGAAGAAGGATGAGACACACCAGATATTAAACACAAGAATCAACTTACAGCGGGGCAAGATTAACCTTTGGAGGGCTTTAGGCAAACAAGACTGTTGGACCCCATGCCATAATGTAAATTCATTTTTAAATGCTGACAATCGTGAGTATATTAACATCAACATTAATGTGGAGATTTTCAAAATATCCCCAAACCCCAGCAAGTACCTGCCTCTCTTCATCCCCAGGCCACAAAAATAATTATTTTCCATTCCCTCCTAGAGTTCAATAACACATGGAGAATATAGGTGACAACACTTCTTATCAGACACCAGTCTAATCACTTTGGGAAAGTACCAATGCACAGTGCCTGCTTACTCTGCCCCCACCTACAAAGTACAATCCAGCTTTATTTACTGTCTCTCTGATCCCCATGGTGCATACTCAGCTTTATCTGCCCCCCCTCCCAATTCCCATATTACATTTTTAGCTTTCTCTTCCCACTCAACCCTTTGGCATATTCTCAGCTTTCTATGATCCCATCCCCATGACACACTCAGCTTTCAATGTCCCTCCCCCATATCCATGGCACATTCTGTCTGTCCCCTCACAATCTCCATGGCACATTCACTTCGCTATACCCCCCCCCCCCCCCCACCTCATCCTCTGGCACACACTCAGCTATGCTAGCTGGTTTATTAGTTTTAATATACTACTTTATAATTAAAACATGGTAGATAAAAATGTGAAAAGAACTACATTGTCAGACAAGAAAGAGAAGGGAGTAGTGAGAATAGAGGACCAGATTTAGTAAATGATATTAACTGGGCATAAAAAAAAATCGTCATCATGCACAATTCTGTAAAGGCACACACTGGCTTCTTTTATTCACCTGTATTTAACTGATAATATCGCATGAAAAACTCGTCAAACCTGCCTTGATCTAGACTCTTTAAAGCAGAAGCTTCCCAAACTGTGGCTCAGAACCCCAAATGGCGTCATAAAATCAGCATTTGGGGTCATGGGTAGGTTCCTCATAGGATATCATTGTTCTACACCATCAAGGGGCTGCACACTTTCTGTGGACATGAGATTTGGGATTGTGGTTTCAATGAATGTAGTGGACTTGGCCATTATAGAACACGCTTAGGGATTTGTGCGTGTAAATTCTAATTAATGCCAATTAATGCTTATTATTGCTTGTTAAATAATGTTAACAGCACTGATTAGCTTGATGAGCCAATTAAGTCATGCACATTGTTATAGAATCCACCTGGATTTCCTTGTAGAAATTTAGTCACGCTATATAGAATCTGGGGGATAATGACCACTTCCTCCGAATTCTATAAGTGACACTTAAAGTTGGGCACTCAAATGCACACCCAGAATATGGTCAGTTACACACATAATATAATTAGCTAATTGGCACTATATTGGCACTGAAGTGGAGATAAGTACCAATAATTGGCATTAACAAGCACTAAATAGAAATTAACATGCATCCCTATTCTCTAAATTGAGCGCCTAACTTCTCTTATACGTACCTCCAAAGAGGGCATGACCAAGGGAGGGGAATAGGCGGATCATGGACATTTCCAGGATTTAGGAGTGGAGTTATAGAATGCTTCCATTTAAATGCCTAACTGATAGTATTTAGGCACAAGCATTTACACCAGCTTTTGGCAGGTGTAAATGCTCGGGCCTAAAGTTAGGTGCAAAAATGACTTAAGCATATTAGAAAGATCAATCTGCAGTCTTTCCTTTCATCTATATGCTTGCAGTACTGTCTTTATAGAATATTATCTTATCACATAATCAGGTTCCTGGTCACAGAGGGCTTGAAAAATAATACAAAACACTTTAAAGGGTATTTGAGCTGGAACTGCAAGCCAATGGACTCTTACTAATGATAGTGAAATTCAGTCATATTTTTTGAAGGCTGATCATCAGTCTAGCTGTTGTATTCTGAATGTAATTTCTTCTGCAATTTAAATAAAATTCACAGACAGAATGAATTTCAGTAACCTAAAGGGGACAATATCAACATCTGAGCCAATAAAGCAAAATGAACTACAAAAATGTAAGACCAAACCAACTGAAATTTTTTAAGCTTGAAGACTTTTCCTAACAAAGGAGCCTTTTTACTAAGCTGCATTAGACACTAATGTGTGCTTAACACAGCTAAAAATGGAATACCTTGGGAGGCACCAAGGCATCCTGTGGTAACTCCAAAGTGTTATGTGTTAACCACACACTAAAAAATATTTCTAATTTTTTGAGGGGGTGTATCATAGGTGGAGAGTAGGGGTTCTTGTGCTAACGAGTTAGTGCATCTTCATTACCGTGTGCTAACTGGTTGACACAGGTATACCTCATGAGCCCTTACTGCCTACAAATGGATGGCAGTAAATGCTCAGATGATAATTTTTTTTTTAATGGCCACACATGTGAGGGGGGGCACTAGTGAGCTTGATGAGCTGCTTAATCTGCAGCTCCAGAGATTGACTACAAGAACCCTGTATTTTTTGGATCATCTGACCTTATATCTCAAATAATCTTTCTAATCATTAAAGAGATCTCATGTCATCAAAAGTTTTAATAATTGATGCCATCAATGTCCCGCTCCCTGCTTATAAGAGATCAAAACATGAGTGGCATAAAGCACATAGCATGGTGGCAGATGAAAGAGATGAATTCTCTTTAAAGTCAATTATGGATGAGATTTTATCACTTTGCGATCTTTTGGAAGGTAATTAAACTACTCTGCAAGAACTGAAGGAGGATGTAGGAGAGCTCCATAACAAGCTAGAGCAGATCCAATCCTACACTGAAATATTGGATGCTCCCTGTGAAGCTAATAAAGAAGTTATTACAGTTCAACAGAACACATCAAAAGAAATCACTATTTTGCATAAGGATCTTGACGATTTGAACAACCAATCCAGAAGGAATAACCTCCGCATTCTTGGAATTAGAGAAGGTACGGAAGGCACAAATCCCATCAAATTTTTGGAAACTTTTCTCTCCAAACTTTTGGACATCATGTTTGAAAAGCCTTTTGAAATTGAGCATGCACAACACGTGCCATCCACTCATCCAAATGATCAGAAGTATCCGCATCCCCTCGTATTCATAATCCTTCACTATCCACACGTTATACACATCTTACAAAAGGCAAAACTTACAGCTCCTAACAATTTTGTAGATGCAAAAATTATGCTTCTTCCAGACCTTAACAGATATGGTACAAAAATGTGAGCATTTTCTTGGCCTACATGACCGTTTGAAATCATTGGGAGTACAATTTGGATTAATATACCCTGCTCTCATGAGAGTCACCATCCACAACACTACAAGCTTCTAAAACAATTCCTTGATAAATTTAAACCTTAAACTTGCATAGCTCTACAGTACTCAGTTTTCCGTAACAGAGCCTCAATACATTCACCGATCCTTCACTTCATTTCAAGCCTCTCAACTTGTCTGGATTACAAACGAGTTAAGCACCGTGTTCCTCTTCCTTGTAATTCACCCTATCCTCTAATCATGCTAGCCCATTCAAACCTTTTTGTAGAATATAACATATGGCTGCATTCTTCTCTTTGTCAGCAGCACCTTCAACAAACAGATATGCAGCAATGGGTAGTCTCTATTTGAATTCATACGTTGTATTTCTGAATTTTAATATTTTATCATTTTTCTCTAACCACTGATAATTGTAAAGTGTATTTGACATGCATATTTTCTTTTGCTGGTTATTAGCTGATAATGTTGTTATTCTTACTGCAACTTTCTGCTGCTCAAATACAGTTAATGATTTTCCTCTATAACCCTTCACATAAGCTTAATATTGTAATGCTCTTAATTAACCTTTCAATTTCTCCTAGGCAATTTAAGGTTGTCTGTAAGCTCTGTCTTAAACCTGTCTCGCTAACTATCAAATATTGATAATATGTTTAGCCTTTTTTTAAAGTATTACTTCTTAAGTTGCTCAGACAAGTTAAACTGCTCAATAAGTTCTCCAATAACTGCTGATTAACTTTTAATGTTTATAATAATGCATAACTATTTATTTTTTAGTCATTCCTCTATCACAATTATTCCCCTGAAAAATACATTCATACCTCACGCATGCAAATTGGGTAGCACCTCATCCACTCTCTATACACCCACACTGATTCATTCTAGCTGGCACTAGTCCACGTTGTTTTCAGGTCTGGTGCCTTTTGGCTTTATTAAGCTGTTTTTGTTGCTTGCTGATCTTTTTACCATATTATTGTGTTACCTGCATAATATCTTGTAATGTACTTTTATCATCACAATTTGTTTCCAGATCATTATTGCTTATTTAACCACACTTTCTCAGTATCTGTATAAATACTAAATCCTCGTATGCATATAGTTTCATAGAACATAAGTGGTTAAATAATCCCACAAAGAGAAAAAAAAACCCTCCTACTATATTTTACAAAAATGAGGGGTCCTTTTACTAAGCTGCGCTAAAAAGTGGCCTGTGGTAGTGTAGGTGTGTGTTTTGTGTGTGCGCTGGGCCAGTTTTTACCGCATCTGCCAAAAATGGTGCTTTTTTAATGGGACAGGATAAGAGCTTGCAACAAAACTGAAACCAGCGCACACCTACAACCTGCCTGAGTCCTTAACACCACCCATTCATCTAGCGGTAAGGGCTCACACGCTACACATGTGGTGACCAGTCAGTGCATGCCAACTGCTGACTACCGCCAGAAAGGCAGCATGTGGGAGGAAATAAATAAATCATCTAGGCGCTATGGGCATGTGGCAAATCTGAAATTACCGCCAGGGGGCACGGTAGCCTGGTTATAGTCTCATTTTGGCATGTGCTGCACGCACATAGAGCCTAACGCACCTTTGTAAAAGGGCCCCTGAATGCAGACCTAGTTCTCATTCAAGAAATCCATTTACTGTTACAAGATAATTACCACTTATCTAACCACAAGTACTCCCCTATAGCTTACAGCTCTTTTTTCCAGAAAAACATGTCCATCTTAGGCAGCACACAGATCCCTACAGCACTTGCTTAAACAAGTCTTTGGTACAAAAGGCAGATGGACTGGAGTGCATTTATTAATCAACAGTGATTCTGTTCACATTTTTAACATATATGCACCAAACACCGATAGCCCCTCATTTTTTCATGACATTTCTGTTGCAATTAATTAATTAATTAATTGAACCCGGCTCCAGCAATCATTGGATGTGATTTCAATGAAATTTTAAATCCAGTACTGGATAGAATATTGAACTCATATTGTCCCACCAAAGTAACCTCCAGCATTATTTCAATACAAAAATCTTTTGGACTAGTGGGTCCTTGGTGATTGCTTAATCCCACTAAATTTGATTTTACTTTATTTCACCCCCTCATATTAGCTATTCACAAGTTGATATTTTTTTTAAAATAAAACTATCACTTGGTCTCCTTATTCCTCAATTGGTGGGGGGAGAACAGAATCAGTAAAAATGGTTCTGGCCTCAAAAATCAATTAAATGTGTAATATGATCCCCACCTATCTCCCATCTTTACAAAAAATTGGATAGTCTCCTTAACCCTTTAGTGTCCAATGTTCCCATCAATCTGTTCTCATATGGCTTATTACAGGAATACTGGACACTAAAGGGTTAAATTTATCTGGACATATAAAGTCCCTAGAACAGCACTCAGTAAACTAAAACTTCCAAAAGGTAATGGCAGCATAAACTTCCCACACTAAATCATATCACATGGCTTTCCAGGCTTCCTAAACAATCAAATGTTTTGATACATCCAATTCCCCTGACCAATCTAGGTGGCTTCTGTATGAGAAAGAATCGATTCACCCCTTCCAACTACACCTTCTGACAATGAATACATTCCTATTCCCATCTTCCTCCTTTGCTATTAAATCTTCCACTAAAGTATTAAAGGATCTCCTACTTTGACTAAGATAGAATGACAAATACCCAATTGCTATATCCCTATGGTATAACACTACATTAAAAAAAAGAAACTCAAGATTTCTTAACTGCTGTAAATGAAAACAAGTCAGTTTGTGGTCACTTTCACAACTCATCTATCAGGGAACTCTAATTCCCTTCTGATAAACTACAAGAACTCTATAAATTACCACAAAAAGAATATTCTAATTGGTGTCACATTACCAACCTTATCAATAGCACTATAAACATAGCAAACTATGACCCTTCTTCAACAAAGTTTTCAGCTTGCTATTAAACTCTCTTACCTATAACAAAGACTGCTTCAAAGATTTACAACTTGATTCAACAATCAATTCCCAAATTATGCCACTCTCTACAATCTTAATGGCAAAGAAAATTGGGACATACTAACGGTCTCATTGACTAGCAAGTATTCTGGTTGAAAACTACATGTCTCACCATGTCAGCCTCTATCACATAATCCTTGTATTACATTGTTCCCAAGACCTATTGGACTCCCTCCAAATTAATGAAGCTCTCTTCCAATAACAACACCTCCTCTATTTGCTGGTCTTGCTCTCAAGAACCAGGAGACTTATTCCATCTATTATTCCAATGCCCCAATGTTCAATTATTTTGGCCTGCTGTATGGGACACAATAACATCAGTCATTCCAATGGAAAATCATACACAAATATCATACAGAATTACCATTTTACGGTCATCTTGTCCTGATCTCATTATTCAAGAATGCTTCTTCAAATTATTCAACACTATATTGGCAATAGCTTCCCATATTATCATCCTACACTGGAAGAACAATTCTGGGCTCAATTTCATGGAAGGTGGTCCTACTTAAGTGTTACAAGACAGCAAACTCCATATGTTTTCATGACTTCTCGCATATCCAAAAAATGTGGTTCCCCTTGGACAATTTTTGTGATACTACAAAATCTTGAATTGTTGATACACAATTGAACTCACCTTCAATAATACTTTATTAAGTACACAGCGATACAGTTATGCCTATGATTACTAAGGTGCATTACGGGTGTGTTAATGTTTTTAATGTGTGTAAATGGTTTACACGCATTAAACGCTAATGTGCACATAGAAATGTATAGGCACGTTAGCGTTTAACATGCCTTAAATTTAAGGGCGCATTAGAAGCTCTAATGTACCTTAGTAAACATATCCCTTTGTTACTTTTCATTAATTATTACTGTGATTTATAATTTGAAGACTGTTATATTCAATATCTTATGTAAGAATTGAATAAAAATATTAAAAATGGCATGTGCTAATGGTCCACAGGAAAGACCTGCATAAGGGCATGCAAAGGTCACTTTTTGATGCTGCTTTGTGAAAGGACTCCTAAGTCATTAATATTTGGCTCAAATTACAGTGAAGAATCCAAGATTATTTCTAACACTGCAGAAGACACCTCTATCAGTAAAGATTTACCTTGTAATAATGGAAGGTATAATTACTGTAGAATTTCTAAATCAAAGAACTTTGATCTTGTTTACATTAAATGTTAATAAATTATTAGTTGTTCATTGCCTAATTTTACTGATCTACTTTGATATCTTTTCATATGTTTAGTTCAGATCATCTAAAACTGGAACCAGCACCAAAATATCATCAGCATAAGAATATAGGTGTTTGCCTTTATCCAAGATTATTGAAACCACAGTACTCATAAATAAATTAATTAAAAAGTAATGGAAAGAATGGGGACCAATGAAGAACTCCATGTATTCTAAACCTGGGAGCGATCCCCATTCTTCCATACACATTAAGTTCAATTAAGCAAAAAATCTCTAGATTCATTAAAAACACTGACCCTGTAATCCCAATCACTATTACCCTGTTCAATAATAAATGATCTACTGTATTGGTTTTGGCTGAAATATTCAAAAGAAGCAGCACAATCTTCTTCCCTTGATTTAAAAACTTTTTAAAAATTCCAGTTACCAATGTCAGAAGCAAGGCTTCAGTATTATGTGAGCTGATTCAAAATGAGATGGGTATAAACAAGCACATAGATCTACAAAGTTACATAAGTTACTATGGTGCTCATTTTTGAAACATAAAAATGTTTAAAAAGTGGCATATAGAGGCATTTTGATGTGTTGCTTGCCAAAACATTAATATTGCTATTTTCAAAACCTATTTTTTAAAACATTTTTCTATGCTGTTCATCTGCAGTAAGTTCAAATCACAAGGGGGCATGTTAAGGGTAGAATAAGTAAGAATAAGAACATATAAGTTATAATCAAATAAAAATTTAAACAACAAAACAATTATACAAAATAAAAAAAAACTATTACACAACACATCTATCACATATGTCTCCAAAGCCACAAATAATTTCAGAAAATAAATATTTGTAGGTAAGTCTGTGTATGGGAACTCATCCTATGCATTCCAAATATCTTCTATATCTATTTAATATTTTATAACTATCCTTTGTTATTGACAATTACAATCCTGTTAAACCTAAGAAACCTGAATATTTGTTCACTGTTTCCCTTGAAAGGCCAATATGAATCTAGAGGAATTGAGATCCTTATGTAGATATGCTTTTGGATTTTTTATTCTACAAAGTCCACCTTTAATTCTATTCTGTCACTGAAATATCATATTATAAAAATCATTATAGAAAGCCTAAATTTTAAAGTGGATGTGTTACTTACAAAGGATTTTGGATTGATGCTCAGATCTCTCATAAGGATTAATTATTTTGCTCTCTGGAGTTATCAAGGGAAGAATTTTTATTAGAGCAAATGTTTATTTCATATAAAAGTATGAGTGCAGAAGAAAGGCAATCAAAATTTTTTGTTTAAATATTCACGGTTTTTCCTTGTGTCCCAGTGTGAATTCTTTGCTTTAAGGGATGTCTAATTTGCCAGAACTTCGATCTCTAGTAAACAATTCACCGCAGCTCTACTAATTAGTACTTATGGTGTACAAGATTGTGCTTGCGAATGACACAACATGGGTTATATAAACTTTCACCAACAGACAGCAAAAATGTAGACAAATAGCTAAGATCTAGTGTAGCATAAAACATCTGCCTTTTCCTGTGTCATTTCTCAAATGTGTGTTTTTACTACTCATTTAAATGTTAGTTCTATAAATTCATTTTTTTTCATATGTGCCTACCTGGCCCTTACTTTAAGATATGTTGCCCTATGAACTATAGTGCAACTTGTTAGTCACCTTCAGAGCCAAACTCACTAAAGGGTGCTAACAGTTATTGTGCAAATTAAACCAATTTAGTGTGCATGATAATGTATAATTCGCTAAAGCGTTTATAACGGTATGCATTATTTATTTTCAGCATTTGATATACCGCAAGAGATCCCTGTGGTGACTATCCTGCTTATTTTCGAAAGAGATCGCCGGCCATCTTCCGACACAAATTGAGAGATGGCCAGCTATCTCCCGAACCCGGCCAAATCGGTATAATGGAAAGCCGATTTTCGCTGGCTCCAACTACTTTCCGTCACAGAGCTGGCCAAAGTTAAAGAGGGCGTTTCGGTAGGGTAAGGAAGGCGGGATGGGGGCATGGTTACGAGCATTTAGCTGGCTTCACTTGGTCCATTTATTTTTAGGACCAAGCCTCAAAAAAGTGCCCCAATTGACCAGAAGACCACCGGAGGGAATCAGGGATCACCTCACCTTACTCCTCCAGTGGTCACCAACCCCTTCCCCCCCCAAAAAAAAAAAAATTAAAAAACATTTGTTTGCCAACCTCTATGCCAGCCTCAAATGTCATACACAGCTCCATCACAGCAGTATGCAGGTCCCTGGAGCAGTTTTTAGTGGATGCAGTGCACTTCAGCCAGGTGGACCCAGACCCATCCCCCCCTACCTGTTACACGTATGGTGATAAAAGTTGAGCCCTCCAACCCCCCCAAAACCCACTGTACCCACATGTAGGTGCCCCCCTTCATCCCTAAGGGCTATGGTAGTGGTGTAGAGTTGTGGGGAGTGGGTTTTGGGGGGATATGGGGGGCTCAGCACCCAAAATAAGGGAGGTATGCACCTGAGACCAATTTTTGAAGTCCACTGCAGTGCCCCCTAGGGTGCCCGGTTGGTGTCCTGGCATATGAGGGGGACCAGTGCACTACAAATGCTGGCTCCTCCCACGACCAAATGCCTTGGATTTGGCCGGGTTTGAGATGGCCGGCATCGGTTTCCATTATCGGCGAAAACCGATGCTGGCCATCTCTGACATTTGGCCAGCCCCAACCGTATTATCAAAACGAAAGATGGCCGGCCATCTTTTTCAATAATACGGTTCAGGACCACCCTTTGCGGCGCAGGCCATATAGATGGCCGGCGCCGTTCGATTATGCCCCTCCATGCGGTTTACAATTTCTGTTACATGTACTTTGCACTGTCCCTAATGGGCTCAAAATCTAAGAGCTCCTTTTACTAAGCCGCGGTAAAAAGTGGCTTGCGATAGTGTAGGCGTGGGTTTTGGGCTCGCACAGAAATACTTTTCAGTGCACATACCAAAATGTCTTTTTAAAATTTTTACAGAAAATGGACGTGGGGCAAAATCAAAATTGCTGCATGTTCATTTTGGGTGTCTGACCTTACCGCCAGCCATAGACCAAGCGGTAAGGAATCTGCATGGTAATGACGTGCGTGCGTCCGCTACACACGTCTGAAAATGAAAATATATTTTCCATAGCGGACGGGCACAAAAAATGAAATTACTGCAAGAGGCACGCGGTAGTTGGGCAGTAAGTTCATTTTGGCGTGCGTTGGGCACGTATAGAGCCTTACACAGCTTTAAAGGAGCCCTAAATTAGATATTGTATCTGGGGCAAAGGAGTGCTAAGTCACTTGCCCAGGGTCACATGGAGCTACAGAGAAAACTGAACTTCGTTTCCCAGGATCTCAACCCACTGCCAACCATCAAGCAGCAAAGGAAATTGAACTTGGTTTCCCAGAACCACAGTCTGCCACACTAAGCATTAAGCTACTGCTCCA
Organism: Microcaecilia unicolor; assembly: GCF_901765095.1. Taxonomy (NCBI): domain Eukaryota; kingdom Metazoa; phylum Chordata; class Amphibia; order Gymnophiona; family Siphonopidae; genus Microcaecilia; species Microcaecilia unicolor. The sequence goes on along the minus strand of NC_044037.1, from coordinate 62,996,006 downwards.
CTTGTGTGTGCTTTTCACTCCATTGATCGATAAATTTTTAAAGTGAAAGTACACATTCACTTTCACTCTTAAAATTATAATCAGTGCCTAGATTTAGGCATGGTATATAGAATGCACTTAGCTGATACCCAGTGCCTAAAATTCTGCATATCTATTTACACCAACGAAAATGTGGAGTAAGCATGTAGATTTACGTGGACTGGGCCAAATTCTATAACTATGTGTGTACATTTTAGAATGCCCATGAAACACCAATTCTCCGCCCATAACCATGTCCCCTTTTTGCCTGCACACATTAGAAGTTCGGCGTACTCTGCTACAGAATACACTTAGAGAGTTGTGCACGTAAATTCTAATTATTGTTAATTAGTGCTCATTATTGCTTGTTAATTGCTGTTATCAGTGCTCTTTAGTTTGCTAAGCTAAGTTATGCACGTTGTTATACAATCCGCTTGGATTTCGGTGCAGATCTCTAGGTGTGTTATATAGAATCTGGGGTTACGTGCATAGTTATAGAATACTGGGTGTTAGTGCCAGCATTTACTCCAGCAGGCTTATTTTCAAAAAAGAAGGACGCCCATCTTTCGACACAAATCGCAAGATGGGCGTCCTTCTCCTAGGGTCGCCCAAATCGGCATAATCGAAAGCTGATTTTGGGCGTCCCCAACTGCTTTCCACCGCAGGGACAACCAAAGTTTATGAGGGCATGTCGGAGGCATAGCGAAGGCGGGACTTGGGCGTGCCTAACAAATGGGCGTCCTCAACCCATAATCAAAAAAAAAGAAGGGCGTCCCTGATGAGCACTTGGATGACTTTACTTGGTCCTTATTTTGTTACAACCAAGCCACGAAAAGGACCTCAACTGACCAGATGACCACCAGAGGGAATCGGGGATGACCTCCCCTTACTCCCCCAGTGGTCACTAACCACCTCCAACCCTCAGAAACATTCTTTAAAAATATTTTTTGCTAGCCTCTATGCCAGCCTCAAATGTCATACTCAGGTACATCGCAGCAGTATGCAGGTCCCTGGAGCAGTTTTAGTGGGTGCAGTGCACTTCAGACAGGCGGACCCAGGCCCATCCCCCCTACCTGTTGCACTTGTGGTGATAAATGTGAGCCCTCCAAAATCAACCCGAAACCCACTGTACCCACATCTAGGTGCCCCCCTTCACCCATAAGGGCTATGGTAGTGGTGTACAGTTGTGGGAAGTGGGTTTTGAGGGCTCAACACACACGGTAAGGGAGCTATGCACCTGGGAGCAATTTCTGAAGTCCACTAGCATGTGAGGGGGACCAGTGCACTATGAATGCTGGTTCCTCCCATGACCAAAGGGCTTGAATTTGGTCATTTCTGAGATGGGCGTTCTCAGTTTCCATTATCGCAGAAAATCAGAAATGACCATGTCTAAGGATGACCATCTCTAAGGTCGACCTAAATTTCCAGATTTGGGCGTCCCCGATCGTATTATCGAACCGAAAGATGGACGTTCATCTTGTTTCAATAATACGGGTTTCCCCCACCCCTTCACTGTGACGTCCTACGAGGACGTCCTCAGAAAAACTTGGGCATCCCCTTCGATTATGCCTCTCCAGGTTTCAGAAGGCACAAGTCTGGCACCCAAATTTAGGCATGAGAATTGACACTGCACGCTATTCTGTGAAGGGTGTGCACCCTTTATAGAACAGTCCTTAGCACTGAGTGTTTTCAGCACCCATTTCTGAGTGCTATTTATAGAATTCCCTTCATTGTACCTAAATCACATAGGGATCCTTTTACTAAACTGCATTTGGTGCTAGCACACACCTAAAGCAGGAAAGAATGGAATATTGCAGGATGTGCTTAGGTGTCCTGCAGTATCTTTACAATATACGGGCATTAACCACGTGCTAAAAAAGTTTCATGCTTTTGAGGTGGTGTCGGGTTCTCGAGGCAGAACCGGAATACGTGAGTCCTTGGGCCCTTGGGCCATTTTTGAACTACACGCTTTACAATTTAGGTGCAGTTCATTACATCATATGCTTAGCGAGTTATGCACGTAAATTCTAATTATTGTCAATTAATGCTCATTATTGCTTGTTAACGCTGATTAGCTTGTTAAGCCAATTAAGTTACATGTATTGTTATGGAACACGCTTAGATTTGGATGCAAAACGCTAGACGCAATATATAGAATCTGGCAGTTTGCGTGTTTCACTTGGGTGTACTCACTTAGGCCTGATATTGAGATGATATAAATAGGCCTGATATTGAAATTATATAAATGACCGTGTCTAAATTTTGGCATGCAAAAATGGCTTTGCCCTAGTAGACATGCCTTTAAGCTGTTATAGAACTGGCACTGACAGCATCTAAAATTTAGCTCAATTTATGGATTTGCCCCAACACTGTATAGGGTGGGCATTTTTATTCAAGCCTATTTCACTGGGTAAAGTAGTCTATTATCCACTGATATGACTTTCAAAATTACCTTCAATGTGAACATTAATATTCACACTACAACTTTAGAAACCCAGTAGTAAATAGCAGTGTTCCAACACAGTGATATGCAAATGAAGGCATGAGCTTTGATTAATTATCATCCTATTCATTAAATGACACAATAATTAGTGACTCTACAGAACAGTCAAAAAATATATTTCAGCCACTTTGGACCACACAATAAGTACTGATTGCAAACTATAAAAACTACTTGTTGACCAGAGGCAGTTAGTGTGTAGGAGAAAACTCGGGTGCTTTGTCTACAATAACACAGAAAACTTCAGCAGATAAGGAAAAGGGATGGAAACAGAGCAGAAAGAAAACAGGAGAAAGAAAGAGAAAATTTGGTTGGAAAGGAGACAAGGATGAGAAAGACAGGAGGATAGCAGAGGAACATAATGAGACAGTCGTGTCATAAAGTTTAAACTTACCCGTCCATATTCAGCGCTGACCGGTTAAGTTCAAACCAGCCAAAGATATTCCACCTCTTTACATGGCCATATTTGGCTGCCAAAGATAGCCGGCCAGACACCGAATATCGGTGCTGACCGGCTATGTAATGCAACATAACCGGTCATCCGGCTAGTCAATAAGGGGGAGATTCTATACATGGCGCCTAAAAAATTGATGCTGAAACCAGTGCCAATTATAGAATACACTCAGTTCATGTCTCAGCACCTAAAACTAGGCACATTCATTTATACCAATGAAAATGTGGCGTAAATCCCGGATCGTAGATTTAGACGCACTGGGCCATATTCTATAACTAGGCGCATAAATTTCAGAACATCTACGAAACGCCCATTTCCCTGCCTATAACCACACCCCATTTTGCCTGCACACCTTAGAAGCTGGGTGCACTGTTACAGAATACGCATAGTGAGTTGTGCACATAAATTCTAATCAGTGCTAATTAGTGCTCATTATTGCTTATGTGACGTTATCAGCACTCATTAGCTTGTTAAATTACATGCATTGTTATAAAATTCACTTGGATTTCGGCACACATCTCTAGGCGTACTATATAGAATCTGGGGGTAAGTACTAATATTTAGCTGAGATAGCCAACTATCTTCTCCTCAACATTAGTGTTTAGCCAGCTAAGTACCATTTAACTGGCCAGGTGCTGTTCCTGGTCGATTAAATGGTTTTGAATATCAGGGAGAGTGCTTTTTTTTTTTCGTCCCACTGATTTGGAACAATCTTTTTTATTTGTTATGGTCTGAGATTCAAATCCGCAATTAAGATTATTTTTTTTTCCAGCAGTCTTTTGGGGCTGAATGTGAATGTCCATGATCAGGGTTGGCCATCTATCTGACTTTTATCTGACTCATTTATGCATTATCCCTGATTTTTGGTTATAACGTTCTCATTTATCATGAATTGTAACTCTTTTCCTGATTTTCTATTTTATATATTGTAAACTGCTTTGACCTTTGTGCCAGAAAATGCAGTATATCAAGTCAAAATAAACATAAACATAAATTAACAGGCACATATATGAGGGAATAGCCTATCAGGTAGCGCAACAGGACGAGAACAAGGAAACATAATTAAAACCAAACTGAGTCTGACAAAGGTCCATAGTGCCCAGCATCCTGTCTCTAACAAGGGCCAATCTGAGTCACAAGTTTCTGACAGATACCAAAACATAGATCTATTTTTCACAGCTCATTTCAAGGGTTAAACAATGGCACTCCCCTAACATACCTAGCATATAATTTTTCATAGATGTTTCATCCAGGAACTTGTCCATTCATTTGAATCCTGTCATGTTATTTGCCTCTAGATTCCACAGCTTAATCATGTAGCTTTTTTTTGTTTGTTTGTTACATTTGTACCCCATGCTTTCCCGCTCATGGCAGGCTCAATGCGGCTTACATATTGTATACAGGTACTTATTTGTACCTGGGGCAATGGAGGGTTAAGTGACTTGCCCAAAGTCACAAGGAGCTGCCTGTGCCTGAAGTGGGAATCAAACTCAGTTCCTCAGTTCCCCAGGACCAACGTCCACCACCCTAACCACTAGGCCACTCCTCCACACAACTATGTATTGTGTGAAAAAAATCTATGATATGCTTTCAATCTTTCATTTTTGAAAGTTTAAACAATTGTTCCTTATTTAACCATTCTATCCTACTCATGATTTTATAAGCATTTATCATATCCCTTCTCAGCTATCTCTTTTCCAAGTTGAAGAGCCCTAACCTGTTGAGCCTTTCTTCATAAGGAATGTAGTCTGCCTCCTTAATAATTTTTGTTACCCTTCTTTGTACCTTTTCTAGTTCTGCTAGGTGCTTTTTGAGTGCAGTGACCAGAACTGCACACAATACTCGAGGGAACCAGGATTCAAATTCTGCTGATACTACTTGTGACCTTCAGTAATTCACATCACACTCCGTTGCCTCAGGTAAGAGCTTCAGGATGTATTTTCTAAACCATTTTAGCAATTTAATGTGGGGTTTAATGCATATTTAGAATTGGTACCACACATTAAATGCTGTGTTAAAGTCTAGTTTAATGGAAATTCAGCAAGGAATCCTGTATAGAAGGAAAGGAACCATACAAGCGTATTAGTGATTAGATGGCAACATCAGTAATTGAGAAGCGACTTCTACAGTCTGTGCCCTGATCATGGCTGGACAGATAGGCCAGTACTGGGCAGATTTCTACGGTCTGTGCCCTGAAAATGGCAAGGTCAAATCAAGATCAAGTATGTATATGTAATATCACATCCTACCTTATGCTATTAGTTTATCTTGTGGGGCAGACTGGATGAACTGTACATGTCTTTATCTGCTGTCATCTAAAATGTTACTATAATGAAGGCACAGTAAATAATCTGCAAGAGAAATAACAGCATTTACAGTATGGATTAGATTCAATAAAAGGCACTAAAAAAATGGTGCCATAAAAAAATCTGCACAGAGCGCTATACTATAAAGGGTGTGCACATTTTATAGAATCACGCTTGGCACTGATTTCGCACCGGACTTACGTTTGGTAAAACTAGGTGTAAATGCTGGCACCTAACTTGGGCGTGCTCAGGCCATATTGTGTAAATCCTCATGTATCATTTTGGAATGCTCTGACATGTCTCTGGCCACACCCCTTTTCAGATACGGAGAATTGAATCAGGGACGTGCTATAGACGTAATCTACTTACATTTCAGCAAAGCTTTTGACACGGTTCCCCACAGGAGGCTCTTGAATAAACTTGACAGGCTGAAGATAGGACCAGAAGTGGTGAAATGGATTAGGAACTGGTTGACGGACAGACGCCAGAGGGTGGTGGTTAATGGAATTCGCTCGGATGAGGGAAAGGTGAGTATTGGAGTGCCTCAGGGATCGGTGCTGGGGCCGATTCTGTTCAATATATTTGTGAGTGACATTGTCGAAGGGTTAGAAGGTAAAGTTTGCCTTTTTACGGATGATACTAAGATTTGTAACAGAGTGGACACCCAGGAGGGAATGGAAAACATGAAAAAGGATCTGCGGAAGCTAGAAGAGTGGTCTAAGGTTTGGCAATTAAAATTCAATGCGAAGAAATGCAAAGTGATGCACTTAGGGAGTAGAAATCCACGGGAGACGTATGTGTTAGGCAGTGAGAGTCGGATATGTACAGATGGAGAGAGGGATCTTGGGGTGATAGTATCTGAGGATCTAAAGGCGATGAAACAGTGTGACAAGGCAGTGGCCGTAGCTAGAAGGTTGTTAGGCTGTATAGAGAGAGGTGTGACCAGCAGAAGAAAAGAGGTTTTAATGCCCCTGTATAAGTCATTGGTGAGGCCCCACCTGGAGTATTGTGTTCAGTTTTGGAGGCCATATCTTGCTAAGGATGTAAAAAGAATTGAAGCGGTGCAAAGAAAAGCTACGAGAATGATATGAGATTTGCGTTACAAGACGTATGAGGAGAGACTTACTGACCTGAACACGTATACCCTGGAGGAAAGGAGAAACGGATGATATGATACAGACATTCAAATATTTGAAAGCTATTAATCCACAAATGAATCTTTTCCGTAGATGGTAAGGCGGTAGAACTAGAGGACATGAAATGAGATTGAAGGGGGGGGGGGGCAGACTGAAGAAAAATGTCAGGAAGTATTTTTTCATGGAGAGAGTGGTGGATACTTAGAATGCCCTCCCACAGGAGGGTGGTGGAGATGAAAACGGTAACAGAATTCAAAAATGCGTGGGATAAACATAAAGGAATCCTGTTCAGAAGGAATGGATGCTCAGAAGCTTAGCTGAGATTGGGTGGCAGAGCCGGTGGTGGGAGGTGGGGCTGGTGGTTGGGAGGTGGAGTTACTGCTGGGCAGACTTCTACGGTCTGTGCCCTGAAAATGGCAGATACAAATCAAGGTAAGGTGTACACAAAAAGTAGCACATATGAGTTTATCTTGTTGGGCAAACTGGATGTACCGTGCAGGTCTTTTTCTGCCGTCATCTACTATGTTACTTGCTATAAAGGTTAGGTGCAAAGCCTTATAGAATAGCACACAGCCAGATGGGCACTCAAATCATAACAGGAGCCAATTAAATGCAATAATAGCTAGTTAAGGGCTCATTACTCAAGTTGACATGCAACTTGGGTATACAATTTTGGGTGCCATATATAGAACCGGGGGTTTCTGTATTACTGTGCTATGTGTTAACACTAATGCAGAATTTAATTACTGTACATTTCCAGGAATTGAGGTAACTGATTCTACATAAATAATTCGTGCGTCAGTGCATGTTAACATGTTATTGTGATGCCCTATTCTGTCACCAAACATAGCATATATACGGGTTGTCTTGCATTATACATACATTAGCCCTTTAACTTAACTGCATTAAGCAACTAGTGTGGATTTTACCATGTGACTACTTTTAGAACAGACTTGCTCTAACGGCTATCGCATGTTTAAAAACCAGTGGTAGCTCTTTAATGCAGATAGGGTTGGGTCATGGGCATGACATGGGTAGTGACAGGTCATGGCTGTCAGTGACACCTAGCATGTAGACCGGTGTCTTGCAATAGCTGGCAAGACTGCCGATAGTTTATCTGCACTTAATGCCAATTCAAGAGGTGGCATTAAGTGCATCCATGCTACTAGCAGTCCAGTAGTATGGCTGCTGCCCTCAGCTGAAAAAAATGTAAATGCTGTGGCATTTATCTGACCCCCCACCCTATGGAAATAGAATCTCCTCTCTGGCTCCACCAAGCAGAACCTTCTTCCATCCCCATGACAGAACCCCCCTTCTAATACCCTCCAAGCAGAACTCCGTTCCAATTTCCCCCAGCAGTTAGCCTTCCTGTCAAAATCCCCCCCCCCCCCCACCAGCAAGAAACTCGCCAACGGGATACTCCAAACCCAACCAGGTGGTTTCCTAGTAATCTAGTGTGGCAGGGCATGAATGGTCCCCCTTTGATCCCATCCTGCTGGCCACTAAGGTTTTTTTTTTTTTTTGCATTATCTTTTATTAGTTTTTAACAATCATATATACATTTATGAGTGATAATACACTAAAACAGAATCTTTCAACAAAGTAATAATACATTCAATAACTCAATAGTGTGTTACCTATCGTCCACAAAAATAGAAAACTGATCCAAGAAAATACAAGAAAAAAATCTTTATACTTAAATTTAAGTAAAATTCACAAATAATAAATCAAACAAGCTGCTTAATTCCTGATTGGCTAACTCCAATCTGCCATACAGTGTTACATATGTGACTAAACTTGTACATTGACTTCTTCTCTGCTCTTTAAGAAATCCTCCAACTGTTTTGGGTCAAAAAATTGATATTGCTTAGATTGAAATTTTATTCTACATATACAGGGAAATCTCAGAAGAAAATCTGCACCAATTGCTATCACCCTTGGACGCAATAGTAAAAACATCCTACGTCTCTTTTGAGTTTCCCTGGACAGGTCAGGAAAAACTCTAACTTTTGAACCCATAAACAGAGAATCCAAATGTCTCAGGGAAAGTTTGAGCACTGCGTCTCTATCAATTTCCAAAGCAAATGTGACCAATAAGGTGGTCCTCTGAGTTATAACCTCAAGAGAAGATTCTAGGAATGTAGTGAGATTCATTGCACCTTGTACAGGTAATTCTTCTGATGTTTTCACATCTACTTGAATATAATAAGCTCGTGTTGTAGGTGGCAGTGAACTCTCTGACATTCCCAGAATTTCCATCAAATATTTTCTAACCATTTGAATTGGCACTACCAAGGGAGACCTAGGAAAATTTATAAACCGCAAAGTAAGTCTCTTAGATTGATTTTCTAAGTACTCCAGGCATCTCAAGGTAAAGTTCTTGTCTTTAATTAGGATTTGTTCCACCAGGTCCAATTTCTCCATTTTTTTCTGACAGTTTCTTTACCTCGGAAGCTTGGAGTTCAGAAGTCTGTATTTGGTTTAACACAGTCTCCGCGAGAACTTTAATTGTTTCCATATTTTTCACAATTAGAGATTGTAAAGCATATTGGGTCGCAGAAGTTAGGTCCCACAGTGACTCTAAGATCACTACGGCTGGTTTCACTGCTGTTCCCACTGAAAAATCCAGAAGAGGAGCCTTTGAGACCTGTTCCAGGGTACTCATAGTTTTAGACAAAATGTAAGCTGCTAACGCTCCTGATCCTCGCTGCTCATCAGTTCCAGTTGTCCTCTCAGGCTGGCTCCCTCCCCGTTCTCCATGTGTTCCTCCAGGAGCCATGGCGTCAGGGCTTGCACTCAGAGCTTCTGTTCCGGGTTGTGGGGGTGCCACATGTTCGGTGGGGCTCAAGGAAGCCCCGTTACACTGCCGTCTAGCGTCAACGCGCCAGCTCTGGCAGAGGGGGTAGACGCCAGAACAGGACCGAAGGAAACTCCAAATTGCTGCAGTGTCAGCTGGTGAAGCTGGGGCGTTCCGCCCGGGACCTGGGGAGCTTCCCGAACTCTACCTCTCCTCTTCTCCATCGAAGACAGGTAAGGCGCTCTCACCAAAGTAAGCTGCAACAATTTCAGAGCGTGTCCGGTTAAGCAGCTCTAACCTTCGCCATCTTGGATTCTGGCCACTACGGTTTAAAATGGCACCTGTGACTCCTAGCAGTAGTAGTCTCACAGTACTACCAATAAGGTTCAAACTGCCACATATCCAGCAATTGCCATTACATGGCTGGAAAAACTCTAGCAATGATACTGTTTTACTTCTTGGGTGGGGGGCTTAAATGCACTATTTTTTTTTTGTTACATTTGTACCCCGTGCTTTCCCACTCATGGTAGGCTCAATGTGGCTTTCATGGGGCAATGGAGGGTTAAATGACTTGCCCAGAGTCACAAGGAGCTGCCTGTGCCTGAAGTGGGAATTGAACTCAGTTCCTCAGGACCAAAGTCCACCACCCTAACCACTAGGCCACTCCTCCACTCCTGAAAGCCAGCAGGGTGGGAACAGAAGGGGAATGCATCAATCCTGCTACATTAAACTACCAGCAAATACCCAGAAACTGATAAATGGTTATAAAGGAAGGGTTGGGTTATCCTGCTGGGGAGAGATCTTGGTGGTGGTGGGAAGTCTGACTGGCAGAGATCAGAGTGGATTTTCTGCTCAGGAGGAATTGGAATGGGGTTTCTTATCAGGAATAGATCAGAAGAGGGATTCTGCTTTAGAAGAATTGGGCAGAAATTCTGCTTGAGGGAGGATTCTGCACAGGGTTATTGAAGAGGTTTTACTCATGGGGATCAAAGGAGGGTTATGGTTGTGGTGATTGGGAGAAGCCTGCACCATTGCTATGATATTTATATTTTTTTAACTGAACACAGAGCTGAGGTCTATGTTGAATGTATCAATGGGTAGCATGGCTGCATTCACCATGGTGATGCGCATCTAACAGGTAACCAGGAGGACAGCAATTTGCATGGGTCTGTGTGTTGTCTGCCCTGTGTAGCAAACAGATAAATGTATAAAAAGCCACCTAGTGTTAGGTGGCACGAACACATGTATATGGCAGTGGAGTGGAGGAGTAGCCTAGTGGTTAGTGCAGTGGACTTTGATCCTGGGGAACTGAGTTTAATTCCCACTGCAGCTCCTTGTGACTCTGGGCAAGTCACTTAACCCTCCATTGCCTCTGGTACAAAATAAGTACCTGAATATATGTAAACCGCTTCAGAAAGGCGATATATCAAGTCCCATTTCCCTTCCCCTTCCCATTCTGGTCATGTGTGTATGTAAGTAGCCACTTACACACATACATGACCTCTTACAGAATACAGACTAATGGAAAAGTATACACTATGTTTAATGGTACATATTTTCCAAGTGGGCATGTGCATGGGTGGAGAACAGAAGATCAAGAATCCACCCACCAGCTATAGGTCTGGTATAAGTGGTTGCACCTAAAAGTATGCATGTTCTCTGCCACTTGTATTAGAGTTTATAAAGAAAAGCAGGCATCTATGTTTCTTTATAAAATAGATTTGAAATAAGCTGCATAACCAGTACCTACAGTGGCCATCCTGTTATAGAATTATCCTCTAAACGTAGGGTAGATGCGGTCCCCTGCATTTACCACACAGGCTTTGCACTTACTGCACCTAAAGTTTTGCAGGTAAGGTGAAATAAGTATAAAAAAAAAAACCCTTGCCACCTTCGCAAATTGTAAGCCTTTTGATGAAGGAGAAACGTTTCAGTACTTCATTTTAACTTAACTAGAGCTACGAATAATAATTTTTAAAAAGCTTGAGTTAAAATCTAAGTAAATAAATGTGTCAGCAATATTAGGAATGAAAAGTGTGGATTTATTTTATTTATTGCACTTGTATCCCACATTTCCCAACCCATTGGTAGGTTCAATGCGGCTTACATATTACAAGAGAGATGGTTACAGAATTTCAGTTTAGTTGAAGTATAGCACTTAATACAAATGATCAAAATTGGGGTGGACTATGTCTTTAATAGTCTGGGGAGAATGAGTTGTATTGGGATTGGGGTTAGAACCGTTGTTTTCCCATTTCCAAGTTTATTTCAGCAATATTTAGGTTGTTTTGAGATTAGGTAGATGCTGGGGGGGGGGGGGGTGGAGCTTCCTGAAAAGGTGTGTTTTTAGGTTTTTAGATGAAACAACAAGCACAAACACAGCTCAACAAAGTGTACTCAAAAAATGTATTCCGTGCTGGGTTGCAGTTGTTTCCGCTTACAGTATGCAATGCTGACAAGAACACATGCATATTTATTTAGGATATTTTTAGTCTGCTAATCTGAAAGCCTTGCTCATAAGATGTAAATAACAGCCCAATTTTATAAAACACCATTTCGGCACAATAAAAAAGAGCTATACAAGTGGAACAAACTGTATAAAATTGCCCCATAAATGTAAACCTGCACATCTGAGAGGAACTAGAGGCGGTTATAAGAATCAGAAAGTGTTGTGCATTTTCTCTCAAGAACTTCTTTGAGCCTTAGGTTCGAAAAACAAGTTAGCCAGGGGTTTTACATGACTTGAATCAGGCGCAATTGCAACTGATACAATGTCTGAGGAACAGACAGTGCCAGCTCAAATGGTTATGCTGACCTGAGCCAACAATTACTCTGGCACCCCCACCATGTGCATCAGCAACATTCCCTCCCACCTCACTTCTGCGTTGACACCCAAAAGCATTAGATCTATCTCTTTTTCTATCACCCAGTGTCCAGCATCTCCCTCCCCCTCTCTTTCCCTTAGATCCAGCATTTCCCCCCTCTCTCAACCCCCTCCCCAACTGTGAGCTGCATCTCTCCCCATCTCTCAGCTTGCCCCATGGGTGTACCTAAGTGGCGTAGCCAAGGGTGGGCCCGGGTGGGCCCAGGCCCACCCAATTTGAGCTCAGGCCCACCCAGTAGCAGCACACCTATGATGTGGCTGGCAGGGATCCCCAAGCCCCACCAGCCAAAAACTCCCAACAACTGTCCCTCCTGAATACCTTGTAAATAAAAGATCTTGGCCTGCAGCGAGCAGCGACTGACACATACTGTTCATACCAGCCCCACAGCCTCCCCTTTGATGTATTCCTGCCTATGTGGAAGCAGGAAGTTGCATCAGAGAAAAGGCTGTGAAGCAGTGCGTATTAGTTGCTGTTCGCTGCAGGTGAAAATCTGCTATGCAGGGAAGGGGGGATGTTTGAGAGACCATATCACATGCAGGCGAGAGATGGAGAGACCAAATCACTCGTGGGGCAGGGTGGAGTTCTGCCCACCTATCTTGGGCCCAGGCCCACCCAAAATTGGGTGTCTGGCTACGCCCCTGGTGTACCTTAAAACTTTTCTTTCCCTCTAAAGGATGCCAGCAGCAAAAGTGATTTACAGATTCAACCTACAGCCAGCCATGGAGCTTTCACCTTGTTTCTACAGTTACTGCATGGGAAGCCTTGATTTAAAGGAGCAAAATGCTCAGGTTTGGCATCTCATCTTAATTGCTGAAAGGCTCCTCTTAATCACTTTGTGTTAGCAGCTAGTTTGTTGTTTGTCATTTTAAGGTGTTAGGAATACTATTGTGTTTTATTCCACTTCTAGCATTCCTTCTACACTATGGACTCCTGATACAGACAGTCATGCTGAAATGTGACCCTTGTTGAGTCCTTTGGAAGCTGATGTCCTGAAAATGTTTGTTTTATCCTCAGTAAAGGACACCTTGTTTTACCTGGTTTCCTATCCTGTTTTTGTTCATTCCTACTGGACTTCTTTAGCATTGTTGAGCTGTGAGGCATTTGCTCTTCTCCTGTATTTGTGTGCTTAGGAGGTCGATGCACAAAGGTGCACATATGTTACATCTATTTTATAAATGCAACATATGCACCAAAGTGTCTTTAAATGTAGCCTCCCCAAAAAGATCCTGCACACAATTAAACCTGTTCCAAGACAGGAGTTACTCTGTGCGTGTATGTGCCAGTAAAAATGGGTGAATATACATGCATTTTATACAATATGAACATAAGTCTTAATCTTGTCCCTGCTTCATCCATTTTCAAGTTCAATGAAACTTCTTCTTCACTCAACGTGTAATTAAACTCTGAAATTTGTTGCCAGAGAATATGGTAAAGGTGGTTAGCTCAGCAGGGTTTAAAATGTGTCTGCACGGCTTTCTAAAGGAAAGGTCCATTGACCATTACTAAATTTTCTTGGGAAAAATCCACTGCTTATTTCTGGGATAAGCAGCATAAAATGTATTGAGCTTTTTTGGGATCTTGCCAGGTATTTGTGACCTGGATTGGCCACTGTTGGAAACAGGATGCTGGGCTTGATGGACCTTTGATCTGTCCCAGTGTAGCAATGCTTATGTACTTATGAATGCCTAGCATATATCACATTAAAGGAGGCACTATGGACCCTGTTTACAAATGTGCGCTAGCATTTTTAGTGCTCGCTAAAAAGCAGCGTGCGCAAACCGGTTATATTCTCTAAGGAATATGGTGGGCATCTACATGGTTAGCACACACTAAAAACACTAGTGTGCCTTTGTAAACAGGGCCCTATGTTTTCCAAGTGCCTACCTTTATGCAACTATACCTGTGGGAAATTCTAAAGCAGCAGTCTGATTATGGTGTTTTGTGACTTAGTTCCAAGTGTTTTGGAGAAGGCACAGCTCTTGTTGGGCTGAAAGGGGCACTTTATAGAACAGCCTGAATATATTTACCAACTGGGACAGAGAAGGGTAAGTGGAACAAATGGCTTTGCCCCAAGTGATATCATCATTGAAGCCGTGTACATAAGTACATAAGTAATGCCACACTGGGAAAAGACCAAGGGTCCATCGAGCCCAGCATCCTGTCCACGACAGCGGCCAATCCAGGCCACGGGCACCTGGCAAGCTTCCCAAACATACAAACATTCTATACATGTTATTCCCGGAATTGTGGATTTTTCCCAAGTCCATTTAGTAGCGGTTTATGGACTTGTTCTTTAGGAAACCGTCTAACCCCTTTTTAAACTCTGCCAAGCTAACCGCCTTCACCACGTTCTCCGGCAACGAATTCCAGAGTTTAATTACACGTTGGGTGAAGAAAAATTTTCTCCGATTTGTTTTAAATTTACTACACTGTAGTTTCATCGCATGCCCCCTAGTCGTAGTATTTTTGGAAAGCGTGAACAGACGCTTCACATCCACCTGTTCCACTCCACTCATTATTTTATATACCTCTATCATGTCTCCCCTCAGGTTTAAAGCCACTGGCACATGTCCATAGGAATGTAGTTCCTCTGAGCTATACTGGGGGGTGAGAAAGGAGCACCAGAATACAATACAAGTCTGGATTAAGGTACTGACCTCACAGTTTAAGCACAAAGGAGAAGCCAGAGCCCAAGTGACATCATTAGCAGCCCCAGTTGTTCTCTTAATGAATGGTTTATTTATACTGGGAGAGATGAAGATGTGGGTGGAAGTTTGTCTCCACTGGAGATAGGAGTGGCTTCCTTCAAGTTGGATATTTCATTGAGACCTGACCTCCGCCTGTTGCATTCTTTATCAAGTACTCTGCACATATTTAACCTTCCCAACTTCAATATCTCAGACTGCATACCTGCAGGAGATAAAGGAGACTTGCCATCATCTTATTTTGGAACTGATCCAAGTGGCATTATGGCCAGCTCTGTTCCTGAGATTAGATTTATTGTGGAAGAGGAATGGGGAGTGAAAACTTTGGGTGTGGTCCAATCTGTGATGAATCCCCTTAAGCTGTTCATCTTTCACAGAAATGCTGTGCAGCCTGTGATCTTGGCTCACAGCCTTCCAAGGCTGATTTCTAATTTAGAGCGTTGGTATCTGATTACTAGAATGAATGCAGCAGTAAATAATTGCTTAGTGGATCAAATTAGGATTCCATATTAAATTAAACCTTACACTCAGTATTTAGGGGGCAAGATTATGAAATAAACCTACTGTAAGTAATGATAGTACCATCTCTTGCTCCAAATTATACATATTGAAATATCACTTCAATTGGAATTTTAATGTCTAGTAATAAGCAAATATTTTACTAGTTGCAGAAAAGAGAAATATATAATCTGTCTTCCTGTTATTATCTTGTCAAGAAAAATAACCTATATAAATAAAAGCTTGCTGTTGGGCTGCAACTTGATTGCTACTTTATTCAGAATGACCTATTTTAGTCAGGGTGAATTCTTCTGAGTACCGGGATTCTGCAAAGGATGCTATATCTCCTTTCCTTGTATTCAGAGCTTGGGCAAATACAGCAGAAAACTTTAAAAATTTCTTATATAGAATTGGGGAAATGAGGGCAGTTCTCTGTAGGTTCCCAGAGATTTAGGGCTCAAAGGTACTTGGTACCTGCAAGCACTATTTAAAATGGAAACTCATTGCAAAGTTTTTTGTTTTTTTTTTCAAAACTTTCCTGGTTGCAAATGCTGTAGGCAGGAACAAAGGAGGGAGCAGTTAAGAAAAAATTTAAATGAGATCCCCGCTTGTACTTCTACTAATTTTCCTTATCTCTGCAATTCAGTGCTGTACATTTTCTCTACAGAAGATGGGGTAGTTTCAAATGATGCTTGTAGAACTCTTTTTTTTAAATCTGTCCTCATATCTTTAATTACTATTATATACTCTTACTGAGAACCTATTTTACATTTTTCTAATTTTTACAATAATTCATAGAAATAACATCCTTGATCATAGAAATTAAGGGGTTTCAGTCCAAACATTTTTGTTCTGTTTAGTTTCCTCTGTAATTTACAGGATTTTTTTTTTCATTTTAGGAACAATATTATTAGTAGTGTGTACTCTTTCAGAAAGAATGGGCGCTAGTTAGGCATCTCTCCCTCCCCTTCTGGACAGCCAGCAGTTCTCTCTCCCCTTCCTTCTGACTTGTCCCACCCCTTTCTGAAAACAGGAAGCTGAATCAAAGGGGGTGGGTTGGGAAAGAGGAAAAGGCCCAGTGCAGGCCAAGGCAGCATTTTAATACCACTGCCACTGCAGGGTGAAGATTTACTGAAGAAAATGTAAACGGGTCAGGAACGGAAGGGCGGTCTGGGAGGGGAGGGAGATATGCCGGACTGACTGTGTGTGCATGCATGCATGCAGGCAGGTGGGGAGGAAAGGCAGATAATCATTAACTGCAATTAAATGTTTTTAATCATGATTAATGAATTAATCGTGGCATTAATCACAATTAATGTGAAGTCCTAATTATTAGCCAGTTTTCCGGTGCCAACTTCAGGATGCCAGAGTGCTATGATGCATTTTGATTTTCTGTGGATACTATACTTTCAACCTGCTTTGGTCTGCTGATTCTATGAGCTGTTAGTTCATTATTTAAATAGATTTATTTTACTGGCCCCTGATGCAGGCACTTGTCGCCGAAACACAGCATGCTTCGGAACTCTAGATTATATCATGTTTGAACAGCCTTGCTGCTTTTTTGTATCTTCATTGCATCCAATTATTTGCCAATTTAGTGCCAACTGGTTAATTATACTGTGCATGTAACTTGTCCTATTCTATAAATGAATGCCCAACCTTTGGTACTATTTATAGTATTTGGGGGTATGTGCAGAGAGGGCATACTCCTTTCTGAAAGAGTATGTATTGTACACGTATGTTCAGTGGTTCACACACGTGCACAGTGGGTACCCTCTTTGAAAATACTGTGCACTCTTTCAAAAGAATGAGCACTGTTATTGGCAAATAAGACACATTTTTTTGTGTGTTTTCTCTGCTCATGTTTGTTTGATAACACCACAATCACATTGGATATGTTGTCGACATTTCTCATACCGTTGCAAACGAATGCCCATCCCAAGTGGTAAATGCTTTATAAAAGTATTCCTATACTTTATATTGACAATATATTCTTGAAATATGCAGCATTTTTCATTGATTGAAGTTCTAAGTCCCCCTCCCCCTCCACTCACTGACTGGAACTCCAAGGGGGAGCCCCCAGCTTTGGTACAGAAAGCCAGTCAAGTGGCATTCTATAAAAAAAATGTACCCACCGCTGTAGAAAATAGCAGGAGTACTATCCTTCTAAAAGAAGACAGAACAGATTCTTTTTTTCCCTTTTCAATTTTTTTTAACTAACCCTAGTAATAAATTTGTGCAGTAATCACAGTTGCTGGAGTAATTATAATATGAATTACCTGGACTTATATTTATTTTTAATAAGAAAAATCAATAATACTCAAGTGGGCATAAGTGTGATGCTGATTATGTGTTCAAGTGATCAGAGATTAGACTACTCGATTAAATGAGCTGCTTGGAGTTTGGTAATTAACAGTAAGCTGTAAATTAGAATGAATGTACAACAGACTTTATCTCTACTGTTCCCTGTATCTAAATCCAGGCACACCTGGGCACCATCAGAGGCTAACAGCAGTTTAATCCAGTGGGCAACATGACATTAATGCCTATATTCAGCCAACTGTGTCCATGTAAAGTTAATTACACAACTTTTTTTTTCCAGTTATTAACATGCAATTCATGGCCCAGTGTAATAAACTGCGCTATCTTATAACGCAGAGGTTCACTTTTCATTTTCCCACATTAATCTTTCTTCAATGCAGCGAAATGACACTTCTATAAAGTGGCACCAAGATTTCGGCACCTGCAATTCCATATGTATAGCACCGATTCTATAATGGCATCTTCAAGATTCCATTACAGAACATAAGCATAATTCAGCACTGGTGTGCCTAAATTTAGCCCTTAACAGTTACACCAAGTCAATGGCAGTTGTAACTGTTGGCACCTAAGTGTGCTCTGAAGTGCACATAACAAAAAGACACCCATGACTTGCCCATGTATGCCCATATGTGTAACCCCATCGTACTTACATGCTAACCTCTGAATTCTATAAGTGGCGCTTTAAATTCAAACAATTTAATTGAATAATGAGCCAATTAGTGCTGACAATTAGGCCCTATCAATTATCAGTGCTAACAGGCATTAATTAAAATCGAGATGCGAAAATATAGGTACATGGATCAAAAAGGGGGTACGGCCATTGGAGGGTCATAGGTGGATCAGGGGTGCTCCTGCAACTTAGGCGCATTGTGTTAGATTAAGGGGAATCCATGCCTAATTCTGGCATGGAGATTTACACTAAGGTTATTTTGGTATAAATGATCACACTTAAATGTAGTAGTAATTCCTGGCGCTTAGCCTATTCTATAAACAGTGCCTAACTGAGCCATTTATAGAATAGTGCATAGTGCTTTTTTCCATTGCTCTTTAGAGAATTTAGTCCTAAGCGATTTTGGAGCAAATATTATAAAATGGCACCTAGGACTTACACACCTAAATACCAATTTTGTGGCACCAATCACTCGGGTAAGTGCTATTTTTCTATAATGTAAGCACCTAATTGGTGCCCATCTCTAGGCATCAATTTATAAAGTTGTCCTCCGTGGTTTTAGTGCAGAAAAATCTGCCATAAAATCATAACAGTAAAGCAGTGGTTTTCAGCCCAGGATATATTAGCCAGTTAAGCATTTGGCCCTGGCCTTCTGGGTCTATGAAGGTTCTGGGAGGGTTCGAAGGCAATCTTAGCTTGGAGGGGGACCTCTGGACAACATGCCTTGTTCACTGCACCAGCCCATTTAAGATGGCTCCCTGGAACACTGAACTATATGCTAGTAGCTCGGTGCTTCTAGGCAGGAAGAATGATGCGCTCTTTCTTGGAATAATGCAGACCGCAGAGTTCAATGCAAGATTTTATTCAATTTGGATAACATTGAGATGATTTCATCTTATCATCATGCAGCCCATAGTATTTTAAACCAACTTTTTAATGGAAAAATAACACCTACTTTTTGCCAGTTAACATGTGTTAAGGAGCAAAATTCATGCACAATTCCCTTAATATATGTAAGTAACTACTGCCTTTAGTGTGTATTGATTCCTGCAATAACTGAATAGTGTCGAATGGAATGGGAAATGGACAGAGATAAGTGTGGGCTGTGCCTGCAGTTAAAGCACAATACATTAAGGAGATAGTGTGGATCCCTTAATTCCAGCTCAACAGTGAAATTAAGAAGGCAATTCTATAAACTAGTACCTAGAAGTAAGAGCCATTTATGTACATCGATGGTGTCATTAACAGACAGTTTGGCGCCTATGTGCACTAGATGGTATTCTATAAAATAACGCCTAACTACAAGGGGCACACACACAGAAGTGGAGAATGACTGATCCATGGGTGTGTCTTCCAATTAGGCAAGGTAGTTTAGAGAACACTATAATTAGATGCCTTGCTTGGCATGTTTAGGCATTCCAACTTCCACCTGCCATTGGCACGGCAAAAGAGGGCATGTCTAAACATAGGTGCACGATTGTCAACTTACACTAGTATTCCACAGAACTGGCATTAAGAACACAGCATTGGTGTCCCTAAACTGAGGCACCGATTTATAGAATGTGTTATTTGCAATTTGTACAATAATGTTATTTGAAATGCAGTTACGACCAAATTCTAAATATGGTGCCAAAAAAATCAGTGCCACCCCCCCCCCCCCCCCCCCACACACACACACACTCTTCAGTCAGCACAGATTTTCTGCACAGATATTCCATGCCTGCTGTAGAAGGACTTGAATAAGCTGATTCTGTAGATTCAGAGGCTGCTGTGCTAACCGCTAGGCTTCAGCAGCAGGTTGAATGGCATGCTTTTCATTGAAAGAACACAAGAGCATTGCAAACTGCCCAGAATACTGCAGCTAGACTTGGCAGGCATGTACCATGCTTTGAGATGGTACTCCTTTGCTGATGCATTTGCATTGGCTTCCCATTCGGGCCAGGACTATATTCAACCTCTGTGCTCTCATATTTCAGCTCATACTTTAGATTTTATACTGTTTGTTGCCCCTTGTTACTTTGCGTTCTAGCAATTCAGTCTTTGCTGCAAGAGACTACCGGTGACTTCATTTTCCTTCCTGTAAGAAAGTCGTTTATAAATTATTTATTAGGCTACTTTTTCATACCAAGGTACTAAGTGGTGCAATTACTTGCCGAAAAATATAAGATCCTAATATGATTACTTGGTTTTTCATAAGTTTTTGAAATCTTTCTTTTTCAAAAAATTTCTGTCAGTTGATCCTGGTGCCTAATCGCCCCCTTTCATTCTCCCAATTATGCTTTATTATTGAATTCTTTAAATATTTATGATTCTTTCCTTATTGATAAGTGTGGGTTTATGTATTTTGGTTCACATTTTGTAATAACTTCTTTTTAGCTTGTGCCACACTGAACTTGAAATTGTGGGGTATAAATGTCATAATTAATTAATTAGGTAGGGCACATCGCTGTGGAACACCACAGAGTTGCTGTGTGCGGGAGCAGGATCCCACTGTAAAAGATGCCAACACACTCTCTAAGTCCCAAATGATAAATGCAACTAAACTTGAGCACTGTTAGTAGTGGCTGCAAGAATCGGCACAGAAAGCTACTCTGTAAACGGTGCTCTGAGTTAGGCGCTGCTTAGACAATAATGCGTACCATCGGGATCCATAACAAATTTAGGTGTGAGGATTTACACCATCTGAAACCTGATGTAAATCCTGGAGCCCCTGAATTCTATAATACTGCAGGTATCTTTAGTGAATGTTCCTGACTCACCTATGCTCCTCCCATAGCCATGCCCCATTTTCAGTTACATGCTAAGAAGTTTTTGTGGAAACAACAAGACCACTGAAGTGGGCAAAGAAACAATGTCCCACGAGTAATCACAGGAGCAAAAAAGGAGTGGGAACAGAACTAGGCTCTTCAATGACAGACAGGAAACAATCGAATTCCAAAATATAATTTATTGAAGACTCAATAAAGCAGGGGCGTATCTGAAAGTCGGCGGTAGCAGGGGCCGAAGCCAGAGTGAGGGGGCACATTATAGCCCCCCCCCGCCGCCGCCATTTCCGACCCCCCCCTGCCGCCGTGGGTACCTTTGCTGGTGGGGGACCCCAACCCCCAACAGCCGAGGTCCGCTTCCTCCTGCCGCTGCGAGGTTTTTTAAGTTCTTCATCGGGATTCGTCCTCAGTCACTCTGTGCTGCTGTTCAAAGAAGCTGCTAGCTGAATGCAGTTTCGGACTGAGTCTGACGTCGCTGCTGCACGTTGTACGTGCAGGACGTCAGACTCATGTACAACGTGCAGCAGCGACGTCAGACTCAGTCCGAAACTGCATTCAGCTAGCAGCTTCTTTGAACAGCAGCACAGAGTGACGGAGGACGAATCCCGATGAAGAACTTTAAAAAACCTCGCAGCGGCAGGAGGAAGCGGACCTCGGCTGGTGGGGGTTGGGGTCCCCCACCAGCAAAGGTACCCACGGTGGCAGTAGGGGGGTCCAGGGCGAAATCTGCGGGGGCCCAGGCCCCTGTGGCCCCACGCAGATACGCCCCTGCAACAAAGTACCCTGTTTTGGCACTACAAGTGCCTTCCTCAGGAGTCTTACTACTTTGTCTCAGAGAGCTACTTGACAAAGCATGCCGGATAGAGTCACTTGATAGTAAATGTTCTGGTCTTGAAAAAGACCTTTGAAAAGTAATGAAGAGTGTAGGACTAGACGTCGCTTACGCGATGTAATAAACCCGATGCTGTGTGTGGATCACTAATAAAGCTATGAAAAGGCTCCAAAATAAAGCACATGCACTGTAGATGGTGGAACGACACTGAGAATGGTCATATGTTTATGTGCACATCTTTATAGAATAGTGCATAGCAAGTTTTGTGCATAAACCCAAATTGTTGCCAATTAGCACCAATATTTGATTATTGGTGCCCAATTATTGGCACTGATTGGCTTGTTATGCAAACATCAGCTGTTATGGGAAGATACTGGGCAAAGCCTGGAGAGTTACTGCAGAAGTTTTGCAATCATCTTGCATTTATTTTTGCAACTAATACATGGCAACTTCAAATTTTTGCTGTATCTTAGTAAAAGGGCCCATAATTTATACAGTAAGTCATTATGTATGCCCTGGTCCTATACATATTTCTATACCTTATTTTGAGAGTAAAGATGAATCAAGAATATCTCTATTTTTTCTTTTGCTATTTGCTTCAACAATTCTAGAACGTTCCAGTGGATGACTATTGTAATCAAAGTAAACATACACAAAAACAATCTTCTAGTAGATGATGCAAAGAAACTAGAGGTCCGTTCCAGTTCGTTATTCCGAAGGCTTTAAAAATTAGGTATCTTTCAAGCTGAGCCTTTGCGGAATCCATTCATAAATGTGTTACAAATCCAGCATAATAATTATACTGTGGAAAATTATCTGATTCCCTGGTGGCATTGACTGACAGTATCAAAATCAGATTTTGCTGATGATTGATTATGCACTATATCATCACGATTTCAGCAATGTTGTTTCTTGAAGCATCTATAGCAGCAAATAGAGATATATGAAAAATATTGTATACTTAATAATAATAACACAGCATAATTGATCCTGAAGCAAAAATATAGGTAAGGCTAGTACATGAAAGAATTTAATTTACTAAATAAAACACTAGAATATAGAAACATTCAAAATCTCAGAGAGCATAATTAGCAGAAATAGATGCTAATCTACATTTTTAATGGCAGAGCGAGTTAAAAGAAGTAAACCAAAAATGCAAAACAAAATAAGCTAACTTAGGGCCCCTTTTACTAAGCCATGTAAGAGTCTATGGGCACCCAAAATGGAGTTACCGCCCAGCTACCGTGTGACTCTTGCGGTAATTTCATTTTTGGTTCGTGTCCAATATGCGCATCCAAAAAATATTTTTTTTATTTTCGGACATGTGTATCGGACACGTGCCAAGTGGGATTTGACATGCGTAGGTCATTACCGCCTGGTTACCACGTGACTCTTTACAGCTAGGTCAATGGCTGGTGGTAAGGTCACAGACCCAAAATGGATGCGCGGCAATTTTGATTTTGTCACACGTCCATTTTCGGCAAAAATTTTAAAAAGGCCTTTTTACAGGCACGCTGAAAAATGGATGCTCCTACACTATCGCAAACCATTTTTCAGGGCACCTTAGTAAAAGGACCCCTCTAGTCACCGCAAATATTTGTAGCTTGTTTTCCATTCCTTTTTTTCTATGTGACCAGCAGTGATACACTACAACAGTGGATCCCAAACCTGGTCCTGGAGGCATCCCAGTTCAGGTTTTCAGGATATCCACAATGAGAGAGATTTGCATGCACTGCCTCCACTGCTTGAAAATCTATTTCATGAGTATTCCTTATGGATATCCTGATTGGATGGGGTGATTCCAGGACCAGATTTGAGAACCACTACAACCTTCCTATCAAGCAGATCTTATCTCTATCAATTATTTTATCAAGATGCCCTGACCAATTTTATTAGGACAATTTTTGTTTTCATAAAGTAACTTAAGGTGCTCCGGATAACCCTTAGAAGTCCCTTGCAGCAAATCTCTGATCTGTAGTCTGAAAAGCTAAATGCAAGGGAAGTAATGGATTATTACAGATGGGCTGAACCAACTTTCATGATCTACGATTTAGAAACTTTTTTTCAATCAGTCCTCAGGGGTTTAGATCAAAAGTTTGACTTGTGATTTACAGTAAGGTAATATATTTTACTGTAACCTCCAAATGCTAACTTTGTTTTCACACAACCTACAAATGGTATTCTTGGGGGGGGGGGGGGGTCTTTAGCTGAAGTTCACAGCAATTCAAAAGAACACCAGGAGATCTTTCCCTACTTTTAGGGGCTCTTTTACTAAGTGGCGGTAGGCACTAGCATGTGCCTACCGTATGCCAATAAGCACTGCCACGGGACGCACTAACATGTCCAGAAGGAGTTTGCCGATCAGTGCACGCCAATCCAGCAATAAAAAATGGGACATTCCCTTTGATTATTGGTTAGAGTGGGGGCATTGCTGCACACCAACCAATTAGCATGGGATGTAATGCCTACAAAATGGATGGCGATAAGAGCTCCTGCATTAATGGCAGTAAATGGGCTAAATGTCTGATAGGGGAAAAAGTATCGATACATAGCTCTACAAGTGCTGGAATTGCTATTCTGTATATAAATATAATCTCAAAAAATGTGGTGCATAAAATGTATGTGATGCTGATATTTATGGACAGAATAATATTCTAGGACATGAACAGATACTTTTTTTTTTTTTTGCTCAGATCTAAGCATAGAACCATTACCTTCCCTCTTTTGTCTTAAAAGTTGCAGGTATCATTATGCTTGCAGTAAAAAATGAAGAGGCAGGCAGTAAATCCTCACAGACCCTAATGCAGAAGAAGGAGCTGACCCTTTTACGCCTCCTCAGACCTGGTGTTCAAGGTCTTGTATTGTGCTCACCTTAAAGTCTTCTGCATACTTCTCTGCATTGGGGCAGAATAGCTAATAGCCTCATTACCACTGATTTTAATATGCTGGCACTGATGTCTAACACAAAGTTTTGTGTAGGATTAGCTTCTGCATCTTGCATGTAGAAAATTGTTGAAAGACATCACATTAAACAATGATACTGTCTGCACTAGCTTTCTTAATCAGCCCCTCCCGCTGTCTCCTCTAGACAGGTGACTCTCATCTTTAACTGTTATCACAAAATGTCACACATTGACTGGAGCAGTGAAAGCTATTCCTTGGTAAGGAGACTACCTGTTAACAGGATGAGTTTCCTTATCTTGATTAACACTTCAGGAAGCATAACTTATTCATACAGCATTAATTCAAGTAGCCCAGAGTTAACCTTGTCTCCTTTGGGTTTTCCTCTTGTTATTCAATTCCCCTTTTTAGACTTATTGAAAAAGAGTTCACTAAATAAGATATTAACTCAGGTGTATATCTCAGTCCTTCAACTAAACATGTTCTCAGGAGACTTTATCTACTCCTTTCCTAAATGGTGGCACTCAATGCCTGTCAGTGGTTTGTGTACACAATCTCCAGTGACAATTCAAAATACCTTAGACAACATTTTCAAAACAGTTACAACCACAATCAAATGCAACTGGCATTCTGAAAAAAAAGTGTCACTTTGCTTCCTCTATCTTTTTAAATTTGTGGAAAGTCTGAAGCTTGCTTCTTTAATGTCATGCTTCACATTTATTCCATAATCCCAGCTATTCACCTCTCTCACTCTTCCCATCTTCTGAATACTTCATTTCATATCTCATGTAAGATTTTGAATCTCTGTCCACCAAACAGTTATAGATTTTACCATAAAACAAAGCACCTAATTACTCAACATTTCTTGGGATTTCTAGGAAATGAAGGTCCCCCCCCCCCCAATTTGAATTGTGAGTCAGCAATTGGGAAGCTGAGAGAGAAAGTTAGATGACATAAAAAGCCCATAGTCTGTACCATATAGCAGTGGTTCTTAAATCAGTCCCTGGGGCACACCCAGGCAGTTGGGTTTTCAGGATATCCACAATGAATATGCATGAGATAGATTTGCATGCACTGCTTCCTAAGAGCCTAACTGGCTGGGTGTGCCTTGTCCGTGCCAAATCAATGCTGCCATCTGTGAGACATTTTAAATACTTACTACTTGCGTCATAGTCTTTGGACAAGGATAGGCCATGCCCATGTGTTGTAAATCTTGTGTAGCAACAAAGTGGATTTGGCCCACTTCAGGGGCTCAATTGTGCATTGGATTGAATTGTGTAAAGAGCTGTCTAATAATTGTGAAAGTTGCTACATAGAAGCCCTTGGGAGGTCTTTTACTAAGTGGTGATAAGCAGCAGCCCAGTGGTAGTTCTCACCCCCAGTGCATGCCATTTCCAATGCTATAAAAATATTTTTATTTTTGTAGTGTCGTATTTACCCAGCAGTTATTGCCAGATTAGCACGAGAGCCCCTACCGCCTCCTCAATAAGTGGTGGTAAGTGCTTCCCCATGAAATTGCTGTGCGGCAAGTGCTTCACTTGCTGCACAATAATTTCTTTAAAAAAAAAAAACAGCCTTTTACCCGCTGCGGTAAAAGGGGGCCTCAGTGTGCATCAAAAACATGGCCCCCTTTTGCCGCAGCTTAGTAAAAGGAAGCATTCACCTGCAGTTATACATAAATCATCTATGGAAGAGACTCAATAATATTGAATTTACTTTCTCTACACACGCACACACACACCTGCCCAAAAGATTAAGAGAAGAAGTTATTAGGGATGGGCAGCCAGAACATTTGTGTTTCATGTTGTTTCCCATGTCGTTTCTGGGAATGTTTGTTTTGACTATTTTTTTTGTCATGGGAGCAATGTCATTGATTGCACACTGTTTTGAAGGAGGGCACAATAGACCAGATTCTATATATGGTGCCTGAAAAATCGGTGCCAAAAATATTTCCATCTAGGCGTATTCTGTAAACCACGCCCACATTTAGGTGTGATTTAAAGAATACGACTAGGCAGGTTTATAGAATACGTCTAGCGGCCATGCCTGCGTCTAACTCTAGGCACTTAAATTAGGCACAAAGCAGGTGTATTCTATAACTCTGTGTGTAAATTTTCAGAATGCCCATTCCACACTCATAGCTACACCCCCTTTTTGGCAGCATACATTAGAATTTATGTGCATCATTTTACAGAATATGCCTAGCAAGTTGTGCGTGTAAATTCTAATTAATGCTAATTAGTGTCAATTGCTTAAGTGGAAATTATCGGTGCTGATTGGCTTAAGTAATTAAATTGCATGTGCAAATCCAGAATACAACCAGATTTGTGCACACAATTTTGGTCACACTATATACAATCCGGGGGACTGTGTGCAAAGAGGTTGCCCTTTGTCCTCTTTCAGAAAGACTGTACACTATGCATGCATAGGGTTACCTATGTCCGGATTTAACCGGGCGGGTTTTGCCAATCTGCCTGTTTGTCCGGATTTCTGGACAAACGGGCAGATTGCTAGCCTCCCTTCCCCTTACTTACTACTGCCCTGGTGGTCTAGTGACCTCTTCCGCCTTCGGGGCAGGAAAAAGCCCCCTCTTTCCTGCCCAGAGCGCTGCCCTACATGCATCCTTCCTGTTGCTGATCTCGGCACTGATTCAAAATGGCCGCCGAGAGTTGAAGTGACCTCGCGAGACTTCAACTCTCGGCGGCCATTTTGAATCAGCACCGAGATCAGCAACAGAAAGGATGCATGCAGGACAGTGCTCCGGGCAGGAAAGAGGAGGCTCTTTCCTGCCCCGAAGAGGTCACTAGACCACCAGGGCAGTAGTAAGGTAAGGGGAGGGGGGTGACAGGGGAGAGGGGAAAATGTGACGCGGGGCGAGGGCGTGAAAGGGAGGTGGGGTGGGGGTGAAAGGGGGCGGGGCATGTGTCCTCCTTTTGGGGGGACAAAATACGGTAACCCTATGCATGCACACGCAGTGGTTTGTGAATGTATGATAGTTTGTGCATAATCAGTGGGTGCCCTCTTTGCAAATAATGCACACTCTCTCAAAACAGTGCACACTATTATCGGCACACTATAAAACATTTTCATGTTTTTCTTCTGCTGTTTCTCATTTGATAATAACATGCAACAACATGTGATATATTGGTGACATTTCCTATATTGTTGTAAACAAATACCCATCCTTAGAAGTTATCAACATGATTTACCATTAAGGGATTTTATTTTACCAAGAATTCATGCTATTTGTTTTGCACAGGTCTTATTTTATGAAATGAAACCTAGTTACTAATAGCCGGGGTCAACAGTAGAATAACACATCTTAACCAGAGCACACATTGATAACTACCCCCTTAAATCCATTTATAATTTGTTGCCTATCTATAACGTATCTCCGCATTTTGGCAAAAATAAAAATTATATAGCACTCACAGTCTCAGAAAAATGTGAAATACTAGCAGAAACCTAAAATATTTGTGACTTTAAAATATATAAGTAGCCCAAACCATGTTAGATGCTGGACTTTTTGTTTGGCAGCACATCCATTAATTCTTAGATTACTGTATGCAGTGGCTTTCTTAGTTGATAAACAATATGAATTAGAATGTGTGGCACAACTGCAGAAATGTATAGACTCAAGTACATACTTCTGTCTCAGCCCATTTATATTCATTGAGCCAATTTAACTTCCAATAAAGGCAAGGTCTTAAAAAATCAGAATTCAAGAAACCATCATAACTTGTCTAAGAAGTGACAAAGACTTGTCTGACAGACTGTGTTCATTGTCAGGATTTACCAGTGAGTTCTCAGAAGGAGAAAAAAAAGCTGTCACTTAAAAGGATAATGCATCACGTCTGGAAGACAAATTACATACTAAAGGTAAGGTAACTCAGTTTTCAAAAGAAACAGCTGTGTTATCATTAGAGGCAAAGCTCTCATGATCGTATGACCACTTGTAGCAAAAATTCAGCCACCTTGCTTCCAATGAACAATTTGTCTCCTAGAGAATCATTATCCTTGTAACTGACAAGCTCTCCAAGTCTCATCTCCCAGCTCTGCACTTTAAAACCTTTTTGTTCATCTCATAAGCTGGAGACTAAGGGGACTTCTCACTATTTCTGATTCCCAGCCCCTCTTATTTCCTTTTAGCTTTCAGTCGAAATCCTTGAACATCAGACACTCAGGTGTCCCACTGAACCTTCCAAAGTCACAAAGAAGAACCCAGTAAAGTACAGTAACTTAATTGAATTATTTTGTTTTTCCTGAAGTATGGCAAGTTACGAGTGTTCGTTTTCATATTATGGCCTCTGGCTATTTTAAATGAATTCTCTGCTATATTTGAAAAGAAAAACGAAGAGAAATTCTTCAAGTCCCCCCTCCCCCAGTATATATATATATATATATATATATATATATATATATATATATATATATATATATATATATATAAAGAGAGAGAGAGAGAGAAAGAAGAAGAAGAAGAAGAAGAACGCTTCTTCTCCCTTACTTGAAATATATGCCTTGTCCTGCTTGTCTTTAATACAGGGTGAGTTCCTAAACATATTAGAAAAGAAATGGCATACTTGTAACCAATGGCGTAGCCAAGGATGGACCCAGGTGGGACTAGGCCCACACACTTTGGGCTCAGGCCCACATAGTAGCATCACACCTATGATGTGGCTGGCAAGGATTCCCAAGCCCCACCAGCTGAAAACTCCCAACTGTCCCTCCTTGTAAATAGCAGATCTTCACCTGCAGCAAGCAGCGACTGATACATACTGCTCGCACCCGCCCCACAGCCTTCCCTCTGATGTATTTCCACCTATGTGGAAACAGGAAGCTGCGTCAGTGGGAAGACTGTGGGGCCAATATAAGCAGTGTGTAATACTTGCTGCTGTTGAAAATCTGCTATTTAAAAGGTATGCGGGAGAGGTGGGGTGTTTGAGAGACCATATGGCATGCAGGCAAGAGAAGGAGAGACCAAATCACCTGTGGGACGTGGCAGGGTTCTTCTGCCCACCCATCGTGGGCCCAGGCCTGTGTCTGGCTATGCCCCTGCCTGTAACCAGGGGCGTATCTGAAAGTCGGCGGTAGCGGGGGCCGAAGCCAGAGTGAGGGGGCACATTATAGCTCCCCCCAGCCGCCGCTGCCGCCATTTCCGACCCCCCCCCCTGCCGCCGTGGGTACCTTTGCCGGTGGGGGACCCCAACCCCCACCAGCCGAGGTCCGCTTCCTCCTGCCGCTGCAAGGTTTTTTAAGTTCTTCATCGGGATTCGTCTTCCGTCACTCTGTGCTGCTGTTCAAAGAAGCTGCTAGCTGAATGCAGTTTCGGACTGAGTCTGACGTCGCTGCTGCTCGTTGTACGTGCAGGACATCAGACTCATGGTGGGGGTTGGGGTCCCCCGCCAGCAAAGGTACCCACGGCGGCAGTAGGGGGGTCCAGGGCGAAATCTGCGGGGGCCCAGGTCCCTGTGGCCCCACGCAGATATGCCCCTGCCTGTAACTGCATCTGTTTGCAGTTATTCTAATTTGTGTTGATGTACATTGTTCCAACACTGATGTATGGCATTTTATGTAAGATAATCAGAGTATCAATAGAGATAGAAAGCTCATATCTGTATGAACACATTTGTCCTGATATTCAAACAATCATAAGTTCACTCTGGCTTTCAGCATTGAAATTCCATTTTTTTTTTAAGCCAGTTAGCACATGACCAGTAAAGAGGTCTTTTACTAAGGTGTGCCGAAAAATGGCCTGGGCTGGTGTAGACGTGTGTATTGGATGCGCACAGGTCCATTTTTCAGGACACCTTCAAAAAAGGCCTTTTTTTGGCCGAAAGTGGACATGCGGCAAAATGAAAATTGGTGCGCATCCATTTTGGGCCTGAGACCTTACCGCTACCCATTGACTTAGCAGTAAGATCTCACGCGTTAACTAGGCAGTAATCATCAGCGTGTGTACAATGCCGGTTAGCGCCACATGCCAGAAAATAAAAATATATTCCGACGCACATAGCGGATGTGTGTCAAAATCAGTAGCCGGGCAGTAGTTCAAAATCGATGTGTGTAGGATGCGCGTACCTGGCTTAGTAAAAGGGCCACTAAGTCAACAATCAGACTTAACCAGCCATGGGCTAGCACATAAAGATAGGACAGCCATTTATGCACTAAACATGGCCAATTAGCTCTGAATATTGGGAGTTAACTGATCTTTGCCCCTGAAACGCTCCCGATGTAGCTGGCTTCCATTTTTATGCTAACTGGTCATTTTTGGAACCACTAAATGGTTGAGTGCCACTGAAAATGACCAGATAGCCACACACAAGTCAGTTAACTGATCGGCAGTTGTTCCCAGCTAGACTGACTTTATATGCAGTGAATTTTCAATTATACTAATAGTATAAAGTCAAATATGACTGAGCAGCCCAATACTATCCAGGCCCGTGCCAAGGGTCTGTGCCGCCCCCCCGCAGACAAACAGTTGGCGCCCCCCCCGCAGATGAACAGTTGGCGCGCGCGCCCCCCCCCGTGAAGATGATCGTGGCGCGCCCTGGGGGCCTTTAAATCTTTTACTTGCAGTCGCAGCAGCGTCTGTGAAAGCGGAGCGCTGCCGACGTCTCCCTTCCCTTCGCGTTGTTGGTTGGTTCCCTCAGTGTCCCGCCTTCTTCTGACGTCAGAAGAAGGGGGGACACTGAGGGAACCAACAGCGCGAAGGGAAGGGAGACGTCGGCAGTGCTCCGCTTTCACAGACGCTGCTGCGACTGCAAGTAAAAGATTTAAAGGCCTCGGCGGCGCGGGGCGAGGGTAAGCACCGCGGCGGCGCCCTCCAGAGGTGGGCACCCTCCTGCGGTGCTTACCCCGCTTACCGCATCGGCATGGCCCTGATACCATCCATATATGAAGGGGGAAGGTGGCAGGCCAACAAGTTATCTGGATGGAAAGTGTTGATATTCAGCCACTATCCAAATAACTTAACACATTTAAGGGCTCTTTTACTAAAGTGTGGTGAAATCCGAACATAACACATGTTAATGCAGGGCTTTCCCACATGCTAAGCCCAGATTTAATGCAGCACTTACCGCTAAGTCAATGGCTGGCGGTAAGGTCTCAGACCCAAAATGGATGCACGCCAATTTTTATTTTGGCACACATCCATTTTCTGCAAAAATTTTAAAAAATGCCCTTTTTACAGGCGCGCTGAAAAATGGATCTACGCATGCCAAAAACACTCGCGCAGATCCATTTTTCAGTGCACCGTAGTAAAAGGACCCCAAGCTTGCTAAGTTATGTACATTGTTATAGAATCTGCTTGGATTTTGGCGCGGATCTCTAGGTACGCTGTATAGAATCTGGGGGATTATTTGTGAATATTCTGAAAACACCATTGGCATGGCGGGTCTGAGGAGCCCTGCAATGGATGAAATACACTTTTCTAGGAAAAGCAGGAGACTAATTCAATCTTATGATGCGTGCCAACATAAGTTGCAGGAAAAAAATGAAAGAACAGCTACAGGAAAAAGAGAAATTAACTGTTTCAACATACTTGATGATCCATAATAGATAATATTTCCCATCACCATTTAAATTAGGTCTAACCAGTTTACTTCAACTCTATTTTTATCTACTGAAATTGTTTAAGCTTCTTGTGAATTAAGTAGCCCAACAACAAACAAAGAAGAAAAGGTTTCTTTGTCTGCAGCTTAATGGTTCTTCATGCAGCATTATTCTAATAAATGCAACTGGAACATTTTCATTAATAGAACTTGGCACAATCAAATTAACATTGTGATACTAATTTTGCTTGTCTAAACCTTTCGAAGAAACCTTGAAATTTCTACAGACTAATGGGTTTCCAGTTTGTGCTTTGATGGCTTCATAAGGGCACCATTAACATAATAAGGAAAGAACAGTAAACCTATTTTTAAAGTATTCTGTTCGATTCAGGTTATGCCCATTCTGTCTCCACAAATGAAATAGATCATCTGGGTTGAATCCCATCATTTATCTGTAAATGATTAATATGTATTATTCTATGGACCCAAACAATGCTGTCCTGTGTTTCACTCGAATCAATGTTTCCGTAACGGATCACAAGAAAACAATGCATTTGTTTTACTGTTGACTGTACATTATAGGTGACGATTGCATGATCAATTTGTGGGTGCAAATGGAAAAAGTTTGAAAGGCAAGAGTCCCTTACTCATATACAGGTATGCATTGCATTATTAAAACCACTCTCAGATTCAAGGATACCATTCATTTAATAAAATAACTTTCATGCTGAGAATCTGAATTTGATTTCAAATCATAAATTCTGCTCTGCAGGCCAACTGGGTGCTAAGAATGCTACAGAGAAAGGGGGGTCTTAGTCACTGCTCAAAAGTGACACATTCAGGTCATTATCCGAATACTGCCACTGAATAGCTTTCTCAGTGGCATTTATCTGGGTTTCAGATACTATTACCTGAATAACTGACTCCTATATTAATTACAGACCACAGTCCCAACTTGTTTTGGCAAAAGTGGTTGAGCAGGTGGTTATGAGACAGTTGAGTGCCAATATAGAGAACACTAGTGAATGGGGGGTGGGGGTCTGACTGAGTATTTTGCACTGGATACAGCACTGAAGCAATGCTGATTGCAGTTTAGGATGAAATCCTGTATTGTATGGATCAGAAGGAATAGACTTTTCTGGTAAACTATCCCCCACTTTTAGAAGGTACAGAGTTGCTTTCAGGAGGGTGTAGAGATTTAGAGTAAATTGGAAATGTGCATTAATGGCTCTAGTTATTTTTAAATGACTGGACAGGAACTAAGGTGAAGGGGGGTGGGGGGAATGGTGGCTACCACTACCAAATTACATTTTATTCCCCAGGGTTCCTGTCTGCCCACAACTGTTTAATATTTTCCTTCACCCCTTCAGTAAATTGATATGACAGTTGGGATTTCATTGGTGGGAAAGAACATGGCAAATTCATTAACCTTTTTTATTGACAATGTGAGGTTTATCTCTGATTAGCTGATAGCTAATAAGTTGGCAATGAACACTATTAAGGGTGAGATTTTGTTGGTAGGCTCAGAGAGCACTATTTTATCTCCAGTACAGATGAATTTAGATTTTGGGACCTTGTCCTTCATACAGAAAACTGAAAAGTTGTTTTTGTTTGTTTTAATTTGTATCAGGGGTTAGTGACAGAGGTGACATTGTCTTGGGTAATGAGAAAAGCCTGGTAGAAGTGAAAAACTATGAGGAAGTTTTGTCCCTTTTTAGAGCATGACACATTAGTGATTAGTGTCATGGTCTGTATGTAGCATCCCAAGAACCAAAGAGGAGTACAGGATGACAGAAGACTCCCAAGCTGGGAGGATGCAGAAACAAAGTCTTTATTGAGGCACCAAAACGGAGACCCTACACAGGCCTGTGTTTTGGCAGACCACTCACCTGCTTTCAGGGGTCACAGGACTGCACATAAAATATACAAATGCTTCCCCTCACACCAGTTCTCTTTTCAACATTATTCATCCAGATGCAGAGGGAGAGGCCAAGCCAACTACAGGTCAGCACAAGGCAGGTTCCCTTACAACAACCATCAGCAGCACTCAAAGCAAGACAGCTGGAAATAGAAATCCCAGTCTTTAATCTCTCCGATGTTCCTCTCTCTGACACACAGATACAGGTACTTCAAAAGGGCCTCTCTTTTGTTCCAACCACTAAGTACAATTCTTTTTAGACCAAAGTGGACATCTTCAGATTCACGTGGAAGCAACAGATTATGCAAGCTTTCTCTAACACCGGTGTATCCTACTGCAACATCTCCGTAGTAAAAAATGGATCAAGATGGCGGCATAACAAGACGCGCTGAGAAACGCTCTCGTAACCCGACTTGAAAATAACTATTTCCTTGAACTATAATGCCGCATTCAAAGCGAAAGGGGTCGATGCGATTAGTGCCCCCGCCTACCTTGACTTCTACATCGAATCAATCGGGTCTCGACTGCTTCTTCGCGCCTATCTTCCAAAGCACAAGGGGTGTGGATCCCATAGTGGGGCTGTCCGGGGAAGCGGATGCCTTGCTGGGAGATGAAATATCCCTCTCTCCACCAATGTTGAAACCTCCATGTCCGGTTAGATAGGAAGATGGGAAGCAAATAATTATGAAGAGAAACCACAGATAGTTGTGAACATTGGTCAAAGCAATAGTGCACTTGATGTGTCTTTTTCAAAGGCATAGAAAGAAGATACCAGTAAATTTAAAAAAAAATGGCATGGATAGTCAAAAGATAAAAATGGTGCAGGCTTTCATAAATTGGTTTTAGAGGAAGCCTCAGTTCTGACTGTCATATTGTAATCATGTACTCTCAATAGTTTGCATTGTGGGAGCTGAATTAAAGGTGGCAGGTTGTGTTAAATGTTCCATCAACACAAATTTAGTTATGAAAGCACGCCTCACTATGAATTTATTTTAGAATTTCTATGGGTGTCATATATTTTATAGGCAGATGATTTAATTACCTTTACAATTTGTAATTAAAGATGCATTTTCAGAATGCTGCAGTGTGCAGGGTACAGGTGGTGCATGCTGATAACCTCCTTGTACATCTGGAAGTGTTATAGGACAAACATTATTATTATTTTTTTTTTTTTTTTGGCCAAGACTACCCTTTTTTCAATGTTAACATAGAAAGCAAGATTTTACCATAGTAAATATTTCAGATATCTTATTTGACTTTGTAGGCAATGCAAATGTATGCAAATATAAGCACAAAATTCATGTGCCATCATATAATGTACACTTATTTAATATAGTTGATGATAGTAATTTAGCATAAAGCCATTTAGAATAAACTTTTGATAAGTTTAGTAAAACATAGCAATGGTGATAAATTTGGGATTAGCTAAAAGATAATGTTGTTTTTCCTCTTCTTTCTGTTTGAACTATGAACTGTGTAAATTTCCACAACAGCCAGATTATGTGTTCAGGGGAGGATATATAATAGATTGATTCATCAGTTAAGCATTTTGATTTTGATGTAATGGACTGAGATGTCAATATAGTATAAACTGGATAAGTTAACACAGTTTTGGATGAACTTTACTATTGATTTTTTTTTACATGGAAATGCCACATACAGGGACCCGTTTACTAAGGCGCGTTAGCGTTTTTAATGCACCTACAATTGGCGCACGCGTTAACCATGTAGGGATATTGTAGGTACGTACACAGTTAACGTGCGTTAAAGACAGGCCCACAGTTTGTTACTGGAGGTTTTTTGACCAATGATTATAAACAGGGGTCTGAATGTGAGCATGGAAAGCTAGTATTCCCATCTCCTTCTAACCCACTGAGTTTTTCCCCCCTCCTTCATTAATAAGTAAATTTAATTCATAAATCAATAAAAACTGTTTTGGTTTATTTGGGTATGTAGCTTACCTTTTTTGAAGTATTTTGTGTTCCACAATTTTTGATTTTTGACTTTTTGGTAGAGAGATATGGTAGCCGTGTTAGTCCACTTCCAAAGGTAATCAATAGAAATAGAATAAAATAAAACATAGAAAAGAAAACAAGATGATACCATTTTTATTGGACTAACAATACATTTTTGATTAGCTTTTGAAGGTACCCCTTCGTCTATGTTTTATTTTATTTCTATTGACTTGCATAAATTTGATAAAGCATAATAATGATAGTTGCTCCTGCACCTGCTTGGGTCAGTTCTAAATGGCACCGGCGAGCCCTTGCTGTAGTCTCATGATACTACCAGCTAGGAATCAAGCTCCCATTTAAGGGCAAAAGGTCCTTATATGGCAGCTTGATCTCTAGAAGTTCTGTCTACTGCTAGGGGTCAACAGGGTAGGAGTAACCCAGAATCTATCCAACTCTGTACACCCTTGACCCCAGGAATTTCTAAAGGTAGTTCCAAGGGGCTTATGGGAGGGTGGGTGTACTTGGTGAAAGGATGTATCAGGAGGTGAGTAATGATGAAGGGGGGGACCCAACCCACCCTCTTTAAAATGTGGCTTGGGCGGTTTGGTCTATCGCTTAGTGGCACAATGCTCTTGGCCAGGAAAAATGTTTGCTTTTAGCTAGTGCTATTTTTACGGCAAGCTGTATTGTTCAAATTTAAAAAAAATGAAATGTTTTGTATGCATTTGCATGCTTTGCATCTCATTACTATGTATCTCATGTTAACTAATATCAACATGCATTAAGTTAACATAGCATGTTATTGCCATTTAACATTTATTAATAGGCAAATAATGTCTTATAGCTATAACACAACTTAATAATTACCCCTTAGTTAGAAAAATTATGATAATAATGAATATATGATAAAATGTGATAATATGATAAAACAAAGCACATCTGTAGAAATTCCAACACCAAGTAACCAAATGACCATGCCAAAGGTCTTTGTGAGAGAGGCAAAGAGGTTAACTGCATCATGTCTCTTTGATTTGTTTAAACACATTCCTCTATGACAGACTGGCATTTCTGAATATGTAGATTAGGCCCTGGAACCCCCAAGAGAAGTTCAGAACTGGAGGATGGTTACACAGCTGAGCTGGAGTTGCACAAAGACTGCCTTTCCAAACTGCTACCATGGGAAAACTAATTCAACCACAGACATAGCTGCTATCACTACAAGTGCCATCCCGCTGTTTAATCTGCCTAGAACAGAAATCTTGCACAGTAGTCCCTGGCAAACAGTATTTGCAGTTTGCTGACTTTCAAATGGCTTTATGTTTAGTGGCAATATCTATCTATATCTATATATATATACAGTGTAATCCGCTTAAGTGCAAGGGTCTGAGACCAAAGAAATACATGCAGTTAACCGGAGCGTGCACTTTTTTTTTTTTGTTACATTTGTACCCCGCACTTTCCCATTCATGGCAGGCTCAAAAAAAGAAGCTTGACATCTGATAAACATATGTACAGTACTGTTTATTATACGTACAGTATACAGGCTCTGTTAACTGACGTTAGGCTTACTTGAAGTAATCATAGCCCTCTGTACAGTCTTGTGTCTATGAGTTCCATAGACTATGTTCATTTTATGAACACTCTCTTTAACACAGTTAATATTCAAATGAATACCCACACAATCAGTATTTTTTTCACCAGTATTTTCCCCTCTTTTTATTATTTTATCCTTTTTTCTCAATTTCTTGTTTTTCAATTTTTTGTTTCTCATTCTTCACATAGTTTATTTTTATGTTACAAATAAGATGATTGCATCATTTATGTCAGTGCCCAATTCAGCTTTAGGATGGTTCTCATCCTTTTTTATTATTTTTTATCATTTTTCCATTATTCAATCACATATTTATTTCCAGCCAATTTCCCCATTTCCTTTTTTAACAAATAATTTAAATGTATTATCTTCGTCATTTGTTTTTTCCATTGTTCCATGTCCATTTTCATTCATGTATCATCATGTTATTACACGTGTAACTTTGAGTGATCCAGTCCTACCACCTTTTATTTATTTTTTCATTGTCTCTTCCTTTTTCCTTTTTTCAATTTTTTATCCAACATCTTCTCTTATTTTTCGCTTTTGTTGTGTGCTTTCATTTTTTTTAATTTAGTTTTCGTTTTCTAGACCATCACCACCGTCCCTAGTACACCTTTTAAATTTCGCCAGTTTCGTTTTCCCAGGACCAGCGCACCGTCAACCACTTCATTCATTTGGGCATTTTTCTGTCACTTTAATTTTAATTTTTTATTTCTTTATTTTACTTTTCATCTTTTTTTTCGCCGCTAGCCTCTCTCCTTTTAGTGCACGTTCTACATTTTTTGGTTCAGCGCTGCCTTTTCATTATATTTCATCCAGTTTTCATTTCCCAGACAGTAGCCACCGTCATCTTTAATTCAGACAGCGTTCGCTTTCGTTTTCTCGAGACTTGCGCATCACAACACATTTTTCGCCTTTTTATTTTCACCTTTTTATTTTTGCATTATTTTTAGCACCATCACGACCCTCTGCAAATTAATTTTCGCATTTCAGTATGATCCGTCATCCATCTCTTTCTTTTTTTAAGTTTGGTTATTTGCAAACGTCATTTCCGTTCCAGCGTTTTCTTTTTACCACACTTTTTTCAGTACATCATTTTATTCACTTTCTTAATGCTTTATTTTTGTTTTTTTGACACCAGTTGTTATATTTTTTTATTTTTTCATTTTTTCCTCAGTATCAACGGCACACAGTAGTGTGTGTCACTTCCGGTACAGAGTCATTGGCTTCCGTGTATTTCGTTTTTTTTTTTTTTTTTTTGGTGCCTTTTTCTGCTTATAACGCTGGCTTTTTTTCAATGCACCTTTTTTCGAACTGCATTACGAACAGCGCACGCAGCGCATCTGACGGCAACTTTTTCCCAAATACAGTCTTTTTAAAGGTTAGTACTGCAACTTTCTAAAGGCCAATATCGCAATCCTTTTATGTTCTATTTCTCTGCACCTTTTACTTTAGTTGCGTATAAGTGTTTAATTTCTTTTTTCCGTCTTTGTTGTTTTTTTCATTGTTTTTTTCATTGCTTCATGTTCACTTTCATTCATGCATCATCATATGACTGTATGTGAAGCTCTGTGCCATTCTAGTCCAACCATTGTCCCCGTTCCTTTACATTTCTGGCAACGTTTGAGTGCCCTGGTTTTCAACCCTTTGCATTCTCTGTTTTTTAAGCACATTCAGTTGTGTACATATTTCTTTATTTTTTTCAACAGACTACAACGTTACGTCTCAACGATTATCTTCAACGTTATTTGATGATCATTCATCATCAGCCGTTGCCTGCGTGTAGGAACATATCTGGACATCAGTGCTGTCGTCAGCTGCTTGAAGATCATACGTAGTGATGAAACTCCTTTTCAGTAACACCGGCTGGGATATCAATAGCCTGTTCATCTGACACGTTTGCAACAGCCGCATCTGTTTCGTCCCTCTCCACATCCCTAACAAAGCTTGCCCGCTTGTAGCAGTTCACAATGGTTGCCTGTGTAACATGATTCCAGGCTTCTTTCTGTATATGTAGGGAATCCAACAGTGATAGATTACGAGCCAGTTTAACAGCACATTTATCCTTGCCAGTCTGGTCATCCATAACGCTCATCAGACGACGTAGCACAAGAGCCCGATAATGTTGTTTGAAATTGGCTATTATGCCCTGATCCAAAGGTTGGATCAGAGAGGTAGTGTTTGGTGGCAGGAAGACCACCTTGATGTTAGCATGACATTATCACTGTGTGCAGTACAATTATCACAAAGCAACAAAATCTGATGCTTTTGTGCCCACATTCTAGTGTCTAACTTCTTTAGCCACTGCTTTCAAAATTCTCCAGTCATCCATGAATTTGCGTTAGCCTCATATGACATGGGAATTTGCTTTTTCTTGAAGCAATGGGGCTGTTTGCTCTTTCCAATGATGAGTGGTTCCAACTTCTCACTCCCATCCATATTGCAGCAAATGAGGATTGTCAGTCGGTCCTTCGACGTTTTACTTCCTATAGTTTCGGCTTGTTTGAATGCAAGTGTTCCATCAGGAATCGCTCGCCAGTAGAGTCCGATTTCGTCAGCATTGAAAATGTCACGAGGTGCAAACTCGTTCAAGATGGTAGGAAGAACTGAAACAACCCAATTTTCAACACCAAAGTCATCAGTGTCTTGTTTTTCACCATGCTGTTTCTTGAATTTTATGTTGTTCCTCTCCTTCCATCTTTCCAACCATCCAACAGTGGCTTTGAATTCAGTTAGTCCAAGACATTTAGCTAGCTTATTAGCTTTCTCCATAAGCAGTGGACCACTGACAGGAAACTGTCTGCTCCTGACTTGAGAAAACCACCGAAGAGCATCTTCTACCTCCTCAACTTTTCCTGCCCGTTTTCGTTTCCGGTGTTGATTTGTATTGTTTTGCCAGTCTTCCAGAAGCTGGTCTTTCTGCTTCAAGATACTTGAAATTTGATTGGGATTGACACCATATTCTTTAGCAATAGATGCTTGACTTTGTTTGTTTTCTAATTTTTTAAGAACTTCTATTCGTTCAGCCAGTGTTAAAGTCTTACAGTTGCGCAACTATGACGACTCCAGTGTAAACTCTAATAACATTCTTTTGCTTCTTGTGCCTATGGCAGTTAACCAACAAGATTTCAAATTTACCGCCCCTTTGTTACGTACCAATCGGCTTCCATATTCAGTGTGCGCGCTTATGTGGAGTCTTTCCTGCAGAGGAGTAGTCTTAAACCATGCATATTTGCACTTATCAGTGGTATGCTAACCCGAAGTTTGTCCCCATAGAAATTGATGGTGCCACTTTCCGCTACCTAGGCCCTACTATTAGGAATAAATCCACTCTCACAGCTTTTAAGAAAGCAATCAAAACACATTTATTCAATGAATCTTTCCTTTCTACAGATTGATATGATGGCTGTTTTTTTTTTCTTTCTTTCTCCTCTTCTTAATCCCCTTCCCATTTCTTTCCCACAATTTCTTCTGTTTATTTTTAGCTACGTGTAGGCCCTTGGTATTATATCAAATGTAATCAATCAATCAATCAATCAATAAATAAATAAATAAAATGTATCTGTAGGCCAGGTTTGGAGTGGAGGGAAGGTGAGATAAACATTTACCAGTCAATATTCAGCTGGTGGTAGTCTTTGCTTTTTTTTAATGCTGACCGCAGCAGGCAGAATTAGACTCCATTATTCAATATTAGGCCATGTCTGGGCACTATCAGATCCTGATTACCTTTCCTCCCCCTCAATGACAAGAAACCCACCAACCAAGACAAGAAACCCGTCAACCAATCCCTCACATCACTTCTGCACTTAGGATTCCTTAGACCAAAGATAGGCCTGGGGGCCTACAGGGGGGGGGGGTCTGATATGGGGCTTCTTATCTTTGAGGGAAGAGAGGGAGTAAGAATCAGGGAAGAGGAAAGGGCACTAGGAATACTTCAGGGTGCTACCTGGAAGTTAACCAGGTGCTTGGTGGCTAAGGTTAGGACAGACATTTGACTGTCCTAACTTTAGCCACTTACTTAATTAGTTAATGGTCTGAATATCGCTGCTAATCAGTTTAATACCAGATCACCCTGACACTAAACAGACAGTACAGAGGTGATTACTGCTGATATTCAGTGGCACTATTTGGATAAGTGTCACTGAATATCAGCAGATAGGCAGGCATAAATGACTTCACGGGGCAGGAGGCTCTTCTGCCCAGTTAAATCACTTTGAATATCAGGCCCCATCTATTTGACAATGATATTCAACCACTAAATGGATAGTGCTGGCACAACTATGTATACTGATCTACAGATCTGGTGAAAATTTACCCCTTAAAGGCCCTTTACAAAAGTGTATTACCATTTTATAGTCACCATGCTTTAGTAGCAAAAATTAATGTGCCCTATACCTTCATATACAATTAACACTTGCACTGAATATTTGGGGCTAATTTCAGGTGGACATGGTGACAGAGCTTATACAGGTCCGGCTGATATTCAGCAAGAGCCTGCATAAGAGCTATGAAATTACTAAGGCCGGCCTTGTTAATGCCATATATTGGTTGTGATACTGCTTCCCTTTCCTGGTGAATGTGTCCCATAATCCAGACCTCTGCCTCCACGCTTATGCAGTAACTCTTGAAGCCGGACTCAGTTCAGAACAGAAAAAGATTTAATACAACTTCACTCGCAAACAAAATAAACAAAAATCCTCTCAATTTGGGGGAACATTTCCAATTACCCTCACTGCCCCTTCTTTTGGTAGCAAAGTTCTGCTTTCCATTATTTCTTCAGGTTTAACTTTAGCCCAGTTCCACTCAGCACTCCACAAAGTTCAGTTCTATTTTCACACTGGTTTCACCCAACCTTTTAGCACAGTTCAGTTCAGCATTCAGTCAAATGCAATTCAGTCTTTAGCAAAATTCAGTTCCACAAAATGAGCAAAAAACTCTCCAAAGGAAGAGAAAGAAATCATATTAACCAGGAACGTCCAACCTTTCCTCCTCCAGCACTTCCACCAGCTCTGTCACTAGCAAGGCTGGTAGCACACCTCCCTCTTCACAGAACAAACACCTGTCGCCTCCCACGTGCTCTTGTGCTGGAGAGATTAACCTTGGGTATTCTCCCAGTCCATGCTGGCTGTCTCTCCTGGAACTGGCAATCCAGCAGCCATGTCCAGCTCTGCCTCTTTGTAATCAATTT
This sequence comes from Microcaecilia unicolor, assembly GCF_901765095.1. Classification (NCBI taxonomy): domain Eukaryota; kingdom Metazoa; phylum Chordata; class Amphibia; order Gymnophiona; family Siphonopidae; genus Microcaecilia; species Microcaecilia unicolor. Next base: position 62,953,012 of record NC_044037.1, on the reverse strand, counting down.
CCTCAGGTAACTCTGCTTCCTCCTCTCTCTCCTCCAGCTTCAGAAAGTTCAGAAAATCTCTCCTCCCTCCTTCACAGCTGGAAGGAATCCGATATTGATTACGCAGCCATGGGAACTGGGCCTCCTCCTGGCTGTTTCTCCCCCTGCTGGTTACTGGGGATAATGGCTCTCTATACCCTGGGCTATCTTCCCTCCCACTTTTTCTGAGAATCCCTCCCGGGTTTTTGGGCTCTCCGCTTTCTCCAAGTCCCCCAGGGAATTCTGGACCTTGTAGTTCTGGGGACCCACGGCCTTTTGCTATATCCCCGTTTACCTGCCTTATCACAAAGTGCCTTTACCTACTTTGCATTATCTGCTGCATTAACAACTGTGTATTTAATACAAGCTGCAATCCATGCCCAATATAAACTAAAACATTTCTGTGGGGATTAGTGCGTGCTAAGTGTCAAGCTAATGATTTAAAGGACAAGTCTATAACTGGATACCCACATTTATGCACCAATTGAGTGCAAAAATGTATAAAATACTGGCACTTTCATAGGTAAGTGTATATTTATATGCATAAGTGGCAGCAATGCAACTAAGCACTATTCTGAAAGAGTGGGTACAAGTCCTATAAGACTAGACTCAGTAAATGGAACTCAGAAAACAGTGCCACAAAAATCTGTGTGGAGCACTATTCCGTAAAGTACACGCCGAGTTGAGCACCATTTATAGAATAGCATTTAGAGCCGATTTCTGCACCAAACTTTGGGTGCAAGGATTTATATGGTATTCAGCAATACTACGCATATCTTTAGGGAACCCCCCCCCCCCGACCTGCCCATGCCCTTCCCACTGCTTGCCCTGGGATTGGTAGCACGGAATGTTGCTACTATTTGGGTTTCTGCCAGATATTTGTGACCTGGATCACAGTTGGAATCAGGATACTGGGCTAGATGGACCATTGGTCTGACCTAGTATGGCTATTCTTATGTTTTTATGTTATGTTTCCATGGCCGTGCCCCATTTTGAGTTGCACACTATATTTGCATGTGGATCTTTATAGAATAGCACCTACCAAGATGCACACACAAATCCAACTTGGTGCCAATTAATGCCAATAATTGATTGTTAGTGTCCAATTATTAATGCTAATTACATAAGTACATAAGCACCGCCATACTGGGAAAAGACCAAGGGTCCATCAAGCCCAGCATCCTGTCTCTGACAGTGGCCAACTGCTGTCACTACATTCTCCGGCAACGAGTTCCAGAGTTTAACTATGCACTGAGTAAAGAAAAACTTTCTCCTATTTGTTTTAAATCTACCACATTCTATCTTCATCTTATGTCCCCTGGTTCTATTATTGTTAGAAAGTGTAAACAAACGCTTCACATTTGTCTGCTCCATTCCACTCATTATCTTGTAGACTTCTATCATATCACCCCTCAGTCGTCTCTTCTCCAAGCTGAAGAGCCCTAACTGTCTTAGCATACCTCAGGATAGCGTGCAGTTTTGCACGCCATATATAGAATCTGGGGGATAATACTTAAATGCGAGAGGATGGAGCATGAGAGCGGCATGGGTGGAACTGCCACTTATGCACACATCTTACAGAATGCTGTCAATTACGAACACTCTTGGTGCACTTATTTGACCACAGTTACAGCAAGTCTAAGGCAGGCATAACTTCGGACATGTAATTTTTAGGTGCCTTGATGTTGGGTTATGCTAGATCTATTACAAACTCTGGGTGCCCAGATGCTGTTATAAAATATGCTCTCACCATGCGACATCAGGGCGTCTGAAAGGGGATGTCCAGTTATATAATTTTTTCCTAATTGTTTAACACATTTTAGTAAATGGTCTACTTGAAATTGCTTAAGGTGAAACTTGATTTCTAATATGTGACTGTCTCTGGGAAAAGGTGACTAAAGTAGTGGATCCAAAATCTTGAGAAGGCTTGATTTTTTCATATCATGGGTCCATAAGCAGCCTGCAATAGTTACATGTTTGAACTTGTAACTTTTTAAAGTTTTCACATAAAAGGCTGTGGATTGGACTGTTATATTACAAATTGTTTGCTTATAACAACATTCATTAAAACCTCATTTTTATATTGTAGTATTATTAGGTTGAAGTCATACTGTTTTAATATCATGCTGATGTACTTATTTTATCATACTACTACTAATAATAATAATAACAATATGTATATAGTAATATCAGGATACGCAGTGCTTTATAAACACATTTAGGCTCATTTTATAAGCCCTGTTTGTGACATACAAGTGTAAAAACTGACATTTACATGTATAAAATCCAGTTTTTACACGTGTAAATCTAGAATATGTGAAAGTTGGAAAGGGGGTGTTGTGGGCATGCTGTGGGGGAGGGTAGGGTGGGACTAAAATCTACATCTGTATTCCCCATTTCATTTAATGAATACATATGTATATCACCAAGATAAATGCATGAACAAGTGCAGAGCAAGTGCCATTAAGGCACAGTAAAAGTCACACCTTATTATCTACCTCTCCAATCACAACCCCCCCACCCCCCCCACCCCAGGAATATTCCACTCCCCTGATCACATTTCCCCCATCACATCCTTGAGGTCACCATCCCCATAATATTTTCCCCCTCATTGAGGTAATCCTCCCAATCATTTCTCCAAGTCTGTATGCTGATAGTATTGACCTATTTAGATAGATTTTTGGCCTGCTACTATCAATTTAAAATTCAGTTCTATAACCAAGGCCTTCACATTTACGTGTGCATTCTGCATGTAAATATTTAGAATACTAGCACTTATAGGGGTATAATTTGCATACTCAGGTCAATATTCAAAGTGATATATGGGCTCATTTTCGAAAGAGAAGGACGTCCATTTTTCGACATAAATCGGAAGATGGACGTCCTTTTCCCAGGGACGTCCAAATTGGTATAATGGAAACCCGATTTAGGACGTCTCCAACTACACTCCATCGGATGGCCAAAGTTCAAGGGTGTGTGTCAGAGGCGTATTGAAGGCGGGACTTGGGCATGCCTAACACTTGGACGTCCTTGACCCATAATCGAATAGAACAAGGACGTCCCTGACAAACACTTGGACGTTTTCACCCGAACGTGTTTTTATTACGACTAAGGCAAAAAAAGGTGCCCAAAATGACCAGATGACCACCGGAGAAAATTGGGGATGACCTCCCGTTACTCCCCCATTGGTCAATAACCCCCTCCTACCCTCAAAAAACATCTTTGAAAACATTTTGTGGCAGATGTCATACTCCGGTCCATGACAGCGTATGCAGGTCCCAGGAGCAGTTTCAGTGGGTACAGCAGTGCACTTCAGACAGGCGGACCCAGGTCCATACCCCCCTACCTGTTACATTTGTGGAGGAAACAGCGAGCCCTCCAAAACCCACCACAAACCCACTGTACCCACATATAGGTGCCCCCCTTCACCCGTAATGCTATGGTAGTGGTGTACAGTTGGGGTAGTGGGTTTTGGTGGGGGGTTTGGGGGGCTCCGCACACAAGGTAAGGGAGCTATGTTCCTGGGAGCATTTTATGAAGTCTACTGCAGTGCCCCCCCAGGGTGCCTGGTTGGTGTCCTAGCATGTCAGGGGACCAGTGCACTACAAATGCTGGCTCCTCCCATGCCCAAATGGCTTGCATTAGGACGTTTTTGACATGGATGTCTTTGGTTTCGAAAATCGCTGAAAGTCAGAAACGTCCATGTCTAGGGACATCCAAATTTAAGAATTTGGATGTCCCTGACGGTATTTTTGAAACGAAAGATGGACGTCCATCTTGTTTCAAAAATACGGGTTTCCCCGCCCCTGTATTTCAGCGTTTTGCAAGGACGTCCAAATCGCAACTTGGACGTCCCTTTCGAAAATGCCCCTCTTAGCCAACCAGAAACATCTCCTAACAGGTGATTTAACAGGCTGGGAGCTAACTGTCATTTTCAGGGGTACCTAACCGCCTATGTCAAAACTAGCTATTTTTGTGCCGATATTTAGCAATTAACCAGCTAGGTTAACCACATAATTAGGACCACATAAAAGTCAGTCCTCTCTTTATGTGGTAAACCATCCAGCTTATAATTGAAAAAGAAAAACGCCTATATTGCGACCCAAATCGGGAGATAGACGTTTATCTCCCCAAAACGAATAAATCGGTATAATCGAAAGCCGATTTTGGACGTTTTCAACTGCACTCCGTCGCGGATGCGGACAAAGTTGATGGGGGCGTGTCAGAGGTGTGGCAAAGGCGGAACTGTGGCGTGGTTATCGGCCAAACAGAGATGGGCGCATTTCACCGATAATGGAAAAAAAGTATGCGTTTTTAGCTAGAATTGAGGACACTTTTCCTGGACCCTGTTTTTTCACAAATAATGCCCCAAAAAGTGCCCTAAATGACCAGATGACCACCGGAAGGAATCGGGGATGACCTCCCCTGACTCCCCCAGTGGTCACTAACCCCCTCCCACCACAAAAAATGATGTTTCACAACTTTTTATTTTCACCCTCAAATGTCATACCCACCTCCCTGGCAGCAGTATGCAGGTCCCTGGAGCAGTTGTTAGGGGGTGCAGTGGACTTCAGGCAGGTGGACCCAGGCCCATCCCCCCCTACCTGTTACAATTGTGCTGCTTAATGCTTAGTCGTCCAACCCCCCAAACCCACTGTACCCACATGTAGGTGCCTCCCTTCACCCCTTAGGGCTATAGTAATGGTGTAGACTTGTGGGCAGTGGGTTTTGAGGGGGATTTGGGGGGCTCAACACACAAGGGAAGGGTGCTATGCACCTGGGAGCTCTTTTACCTTTTTTTTTGTTTTTGTAAAAATGCCCCCTAGGGTGCCCGGTTGGTGTCTTGGCATTTGAGGGGGACCAGTGCACTATGAATCCTGGCCCCTCCCACAAACAAATGCCTTGGATTTATTCGTTTTTGAGCTGGGCGCTTTCATTTTCCATTATCATTGAAAAACAAAAACACCCAGCTCACAAATTGTCGAATAAAACATGGACGTCTATTTTTGTCGAAAATACGGTTCGGTGCGCCCCTTCACGGACCCGTTCTCGGAGATAAACGCCCATGGAGATAGACGTTTTCGTTCAATTATGCCCCTCCATAGCAGGTTAAGTGGTTAATATCGCACTTAACTTGATTTTCTTTATCCTGCTCTAGAAACACGGAAATTCACTGCTGAAGCCCAGACATAACGCTGAGTACTATGAAATCTGAGTGCTCTCTATCTCCCCCTGCTGGTTGATGGACACAACCCATACGTAATGGCTTCATCTGCTTGATGACAAGGAAGTACAAATTATTTTCTGTTGTGCACTTTGGATGCATGTCAAAATTAGAACTACCGCCTGGGGCATGCGGTAGCTGGGCGGTAGTTCTAATTTGACACACGTTGTATGCGCATAGGCACCTACGCGTCTTAGTAAAACAGCCCCTTTGAGAGGGCGATTAACATTTATTGCTGCTTTTTCAATGGTCTTTTTTAAGACCACTTGTTTCCTATGCCGATTGGCACACTCACTATTGGATAATATAGAAAGACTCCTGAAGCAGGCCTTTTGGCCATAACACAGTGCTGTGTCGAGTCTTCTATCATTAAAATTTGTGCCATTAAGAATTTGAAGTCTTTGTGATTTGTCCCCTTTCCACTGTTCTTAGTGCACCTGCAATTACACCAACTTTATGGCAGTGTAACCGTGAGCACTTAAATGTTAGGTGTGCACAATACCAGATTATGCTAGTACTCAATATTTGAATCTCAGTGCCTAGGTTCCATTATAAAACAGACATTTACCCTTTGGCCTCAGGGTGCCTACATGGAGGGAACCAGTTACAACATTACCCCCACAGGGGTTGAAGATCTATGCACAAGGAAGCTATATGTTCACCAGCTGCTGAGAACTTGCAACTCCCTTTGAATATTGGCCCCAATAGTAATAAAGATATACAGACAAAGCAACAAATAAGAGCCTTAACATTACCAAACTTATTGAAAAGAACTAAACTTGATGATCTATAAGTACTACAAGCATATCTTTGTATTAATTATACATTTTCTTGTATTGTTACTTTAGGGAAAGAAGGATTAAATATAATAGGACCAGGAAACCTCACAGGAGGCAAGTACATTTTAAGAGGAAAAGTATAGTAATGTCCAAGGCTTACGAAGACAGAATAAGATTCTCATCTTTAGTAGCCCAAGGGACCATGAGAGCATCATTTAAAAGTATCTTATAGGAAAGGCTGTTTGAAATTTGTCCACCCTCAATGCAGGTAAAATTGTATATGTTGTACACCGGTTGAAACTGTTTCCAAAGGCAGTGCATATTAACAACGGTGTCAAATCTGTGTGTGTTATTTTTAAGGGAGAAAGTATCTCCAAAAATAAAAAGCACATTCAAATCTTTGCTGATATTTTTTTCTGTATGGCAATTAAAGCAAAACTAGGTGAAAATGAGAGGTTTGCATGAATGCAAGCACTTTGATCACTGCCCTTTGTGTGATCAAGAGAAGGGTTCCGCTTCCGCTGTGGAATCCTCTGCCCCATAACAAATTCTTGTATATGTCTTGAAATCAGTTGAGTAGAACAAACAACACATAAAACAGCTGGAATGCTATTTTTTTTTTCTGGAGCCAAAAGCACTTAATCAAGTCGCTTCTTCCTCTTTAACATCAGCAAAATTCGCCCTTTCCTCTCTGAACACACCACCCGAACTCTCGTCCACGCTCTCATTACCTCTCGCCTGGACTACTGCAACTTACTCCTCACCGGCCTCCCACTTAGCCATCTATCCCCCCTTCAGTCTGTTCAGAACTCTGCTGCACGTCTCATATTCCGCCAGAACCGATATACTCATATCACCCCTCTCCTCAGGTCACTTCACTGGCTTCCGATCAGATACCGCATTCAATTCAAGCTTCTCCTTCTTACCTACAAATGCACTCAGTCTGCTGCCCCTCACTACCTCTCTACCCTCATCTCCCCTTACGTTCCCGCCCGTAACCTCCGTTCACAGGATAAATCCCTCCTCTCAGTACCCTTCTCCACCACCGCCAACTCCAGGCTCCGCTCATTCTGCCTCGCCTCACCCTATGCTTGGAACAACCTTCCTGAGCCCTTACGCCAAGCCCCCTCCCTGCCCGTCTTCAAGTCTTTGCTTAAAGCCCACCTCTTCAATGCTGCGTTCGGCACCTAACCCTTACCGTTCAGTGAATCCAGAATGCCCCAATTTGACTGCCCCTATCGGACCGACCGTTCACTTGTCTATTAGATTGTAAGCTCTTTGAGCAGGGACTGTCTCTCTTTGTTAAATTGTACAGCGCTGCGTAACCCTAGTAGCGCTCTAGAAATGTTAAGTAGTAGTAGTAGTAGTAGAACACTTCTTAACCAGTTTGCAATAACTTTTGCTTGCAGAATATACACAAAGTACCTGTATTTAACAATCAAACACATCAGAAATAGTAGTGGATATCCCTTAATTAACTGCTGTATGTCCTTGCATACATCTTCATGTTAAATGACCCTACATTGCTGAAAGCCATTTTGTAAAACCCTTTTTTTTAACTGTATTTGTACTTCCTCTAGTACTTCAATGTCAGAATTTCTGTGGGTAGTAATATCATCACTTGTTCACAGTCCCATAGGTTTTCATAGAAGTGGCCACAGCTTTTAAAATTTAAGAAGTCTCCTTCTAGCTCATGACATGATTGGGCAGATGCTGTAGAAAGTTAGGCTTTGTAATTGGCTGAGAAGGTTGTTTATGACGAGAAGAGTAAACAACTCATTGTGCAGTGTTTTTAATAAGGGAGAGAGGCATGACAAAGAGTGCACTGGGGATGAGGTAGAACTTATTGTCTGAATTGTTTCTTTCACATACACAATCTTTGCTTAATCTCTGTAGAACTTCCTCTATCATATCATTTTAAAGATAACAATAATTTCCCAACCATATAACCCAGATTCCAAATGTGTCTTTCTTATTTCTTCTTGTTAAGGCATATAAATTGGACAATGTAAGTGCACTCAAGCGTATTTAATGATGTAATGTAATGACTGAAGTGTGCACAAGCATTTTAGAGCACTCTGCATGACATTGCAATATAAAATTTTTATTTCTAGTAGCAACAATACCAGTTCAGTGTATAATGTTTATAGGCTGCGTTAACTGTAGAGCTGTATTTTAGCAGATTTGCACGAAGATGTTCATCACATCTGTTTTGTAAAGATAAAAATGTATTTTGCAACTGAATTGTATGAAGAAACTGAATTGAAGATTATGAGGGCGAGTGGGACTTATAATTCTTCACAGAGAAGACAGACTTTTTATGCCTAGAACTGTTATTTATAGGAGTCTTTCCTGTCGCAAGAGATGTTCACTGGCTACATATTTTTTTCTTTCCCATTTATAATTTAAATTACTATGTGATTATAGTATTCTATCAACATTGTTTTATATAGTCATATTTGGACTCTGTCATCTATCTATATATTTGAGAAGTGTTTGTGTAGTGGTGGTGGTGGGGGGGGGGATGCAATGAAAGAGCTCAGCATGTAAATGAATGCTCACAATGGTATTGTATTCACCTCCAACATGATATATAATTGTCAGTGATTTTCTCCCATTTCAAAGTTATGTAAAACCTCTACTTTACCACATTTCAACATGAGTTACTCCAGACATGCACAGACCAAAAAACAATTTAGTTCATTTTTAGAATTTATAGAAAGTTTTTCAAATTTCAGGGAGTTTTTAAGGTTCATTTCACAGATTCAGTTTATTTTATTTATTTATTTATTTGTTTGTTACATTTGTATCCCACATTTTCCCATCTATTTGCAGACTCAATGTGACTTACATGGTACCTTAATGGCTTTCGCCAGTTCCAGTATGAACAGATACAAGGTGTTATTGTGACAGAATAAGGTTCATGTATGGCTGATGTTTTTGGGAACTTAGGGCCAGATGCACTAAACCTTAACGACCTTCTAACAACCCTTTAACAAAGGAAATTCCTAACCGTTGCATGCATTAAAGACCTTTTTCCTACGAGGCAAGCAGCTAACGAAAACGGAATGCAAATGAGAAACTACCATTGAAATGTGGACAATTCGCAATGCACTAACCATACCGACGATTGCAACGATTCATCTACCGTCTGAAATTTAACGTGAGTTCAGACCTGTTGTTAAGGCCTGAGCTGTCATCTCCCCGCTGGCCCCTGCACCTAAAAATCCAAGTTGGCATATTAAAAAAGAAAAGTTAGAAAAAACAACAAACAGGTAGCTCCCCACTTCACCCTGCACTAACCAAAACAAACAAAAAAATTCAAATGCATCGGGAGGGGGCGAAGGCGCTCTTCAGGAGCGTCCTGTATGGGCGCCCTTGCCCCCCCCCCCGAGATCGCGCTGTTCCCCGCTTCAGCCGTTTTTAATAAAAACAAATCTTTCCAAATTTTATCAGCCCCGCTCCCCCTCCCTTCCTGTGTCTCCTGTCCTTCAGGGCTCCACCTCCTGCCATCCTCCGCCTCCGCCCCCATGCCCCCCTGGGGTGGTCGCCGCTGCTCCCACCCTCCACCGGACCCCCCCTCCGCATTACCGTCCCGCGCAGAGCCTCTCACCTGTATGTGAAGGCGCTGCACAGGATAAAACAGCAGATCGCCAATGGCTTCTCCCTCCTCCAACATCAGTCTGTTGTTCCTGGGCCCGCCCTCCACTGACGAGCACCTTCGCCCCCTCGCCCCGATCTATTTGGATTTTTTGTTTGTTTTGGTTAGTGCAGGGGGAAGAGGGGAGCCACGTGTTTGTGTTGTGGTTTTTCTTGGACGTTTGTGGCATGCGCAGAGCAGCCAGCATAATGCTTGGCTGCTCTGCGCATGATTTAGGGGCTGATTACCGACGGGGGTTACGATTCATTGATACATTGTACTTCTTGATAACGCTACGAACATGTTTGACCTGTTTTTTTGGTGCATGCTTCGGTTTTTCGAAATTGTTAAGGACTTTAACGTTTTGGATTTTTTTACGTTTGTTTGATGCATCTGGGCCTTAGGGAGGAAGAAGGAGGTTGGGGTGTGTCCATTCCGATTTTTGGTTTTGTTGTGTTGCAGGTTCTCTGGCTTTTATGTTGGGTCGGTGGGATATTCATTCTTGAACAGGTTGGTTTTTAGTTCTTTCCAGAAGTTTAGATGGTCGTATGTTGTTTTTACAGTGTGACAAGGCGGTGGCCGTAGCTAGAAGGTTGTTAGGCTGTATAAAGAGAGGTGTGACCAGCAGAAGAAAGGGGGTGTTGATGCCCCTGTATAAGTCGTTGGTGAGGCCCCACCTGGAGTATTGTGTTCAGTTTTGGAGGCCGTATCTTGTTAAGGATGTAAAAAGAATTGAAGAGGTGCAAAGAAAAGCTACGAGAATGGTATGGGATTTGCGTTACAAGACGTATGAGGAGAGACTTGCTGAACTAAACATGTATACTCTGGAGGAAAGGAGAAACAGGGGTGATATGATACAGACGTTCAAATATTTGAAAGGTATTAATCCGCAAACGAACCTTTTCCGGAGATGGGAAGGTGGTAGAACGAGAGGACATGAAATGAGATTGAAGGGGGGCAGCCTCAAGAAAAATGTCAGGAAGTATTTTTTCACGGAGAGAGTAGTGGATGCTTGGAATGCCCTCCCGCGGGAGGTGGTGGAAATGAAAACGGTAATGGAATTCAAATATGCGTGGGATAAGCATAAAGGAATCCTGTGCCGAAGGAATGGATCCTCAGGAGCTTAGTCAAGATCGGGAGGCGGGGCTGGTGGTTGGGAGGTGGAGATAGGGCTGGGCAGACTTATACGGTCTGTGCCAGAGCCGGTGGTGGGCAGCGGGACTGGTGGTTGGGAGGCAGGGATAGTGCTAAACAGACTTGTACGGTCTGTGCCCTGAAGAGCACAGGTACAAATCAAAGTAGGGTATACACAAAAAGCAGCAAATATGAGTTATCTTGTTGGGCAGACTGGAGAATTCCTTTATTAAATGAAAGCGGAAAATCAAATTTCAATACATTACACTGTGCAGTTATAAAGCCAGCCCCTCTATACTTTTATACAAAAATGCAAATTTTACACAAAAAACCGTCCCCCCCAACCCCCCCCAAACATTCAACTCAACTTCAAGCGTACATGCTTCCACCAAACCCCAAAGGTCTTTACCCCCACCTCCACCCGTTCCCATCGGGCCACTTCCTGGACAGCTCGGACAACGTCCCAGGAGACCTGCTCAGCAGACCTGCACTCCTGGCCCAGGGACACCCCGCAGCGAGCCATCCATAGGCAGTATCTGATGATAACTGAGATTAGAAAGGCGGTACCTGGCTCTAGCCGCCCCGTCTCCCCCTGCCTCCCATACACCCAGTCCGCATAGGTGTAGGACGTGAAGCTGGGGATGGCCAGCAAGGCAGCCACTCTCCGGCAAACCGCTACGGAGAATGGACACTCCTTCAGGAAGTGGTCCATGGTCTCCAGCCGGCCAGCACACTCCCCCCTCGGGCAGTCTCGGTCCTGCTGGTTCCTACACCGAAGGTTTGCCCTAACATACAACCTGCCATGTAGGGACAGCCAAGCAATGTCCCTGTACTTGTGTGGGATGCATTTGGATGAAATAAAACGCAGGCCCTGCCTCAGCACGGGCTCCGGAGCATCCCTAAGAGCCAGGGGAGAGGAGAAGCGTTGGGAGCGAACCCGCTCCACCCAGATCTCCCTCTGCCCTGCCCTAACTTCCTCCCATGTAATGTCCCACAGCCGAACCAGCTTTACCAAAGATTTATAGTAGCCTACCCCCTCCGGGAACCCTTTCCGCAACCGTCCCACCCTACCTCCCCCCAACCAAGGACCCCCAAAATCCCTCCCACCACTGGACAACACTGTGTACCCATCCTGGGGCATTCAGACCCCCCGCCCGCCCCAGGTTAAACTGGATGAAGAGGGAGGAGAATAGCAAGACTGGGTTTACCATTCCCACCCCCCCTTCCTCCCGCGACCGGTAAGTGAAATTACGTCGAACTGGGTTCATCCTGTTCCCCCACAGGAGTTGAAAGAACACGCTGTAAATTGCCGTGAAACAGCGTTCCGGCAGGAGACAGATGTAGCTCAGGAACAGGAACATGGGGACCACCTGGCTCTTCAGCAACCGGACCCGGTCCTCCATGGGCATCCGCCACCCCTTCCAGCGGTCCACCTTCTCCCTCGCCTCCGCTATCCTTTGTTCCCAATTTTCCCGCCCGTAATCCCCTCCCCCAAAATACACTCCCAAAACCCTCATTTTCTCTATCCCATCCGGGAACCCTCCACCTAAATTAAACTGCCGTCCCTCTGGCCCCACCCACAAGCTGGTGCTCTTGCCCAGGTTTACCCGAGACCCCGAAGCCTGGGAGTATGCTGCAAGGGTCTCCTGCAGCCTCCTCCCCTCCCTGCAATCCGCCACCCAGACGGTGATATCGTCCGCATAGGCGATGACTCGCAACACATTCCCTTTGCCTACCTCCACTCCTCTGAGCCCGCCCTCCCCCCCCCTTCCAGCCTCCTCACCAGGGGATCAATGGCGAAAGCGTACAGCAGGGGGCTCAACGGGCACCCCTGCCGCACCCCCGCCGAGATCCCCACCTCCGCCCCCCTCCATCCATTCACCAGGGGAAAGAATCGCGCCCCCGCATACAATAACTGAAGTTGCGCGATCCATTCCCCCGGGAATCCATAGTGGTCTAGGACCTTCCATAAAAAACCCCACTGCACTCGGTCGAAAGCCTTGTCCTGGTCCAAGGCCACGACCAGCCTGCCCTCTCCCACCCGACTACGTTCCAGGCCCTCCCTCACCCAGGCCACTGCCTCTAGCACCCCCCTTCCCGGGACCCCACACCCCTGCGGGGCTGCCAGCACTTCCCCGGAGATCTTCCTCATGCGGGCAAGGAGCATGTGAGCGAAGATCTTCCGGTCGGTGTTCAGAAGTGCAATCGGCCGCCAATTTGCCACATCCTGGGGGTCCTTGCCTTTGCTAAGGAGGACCAAAGCTGATGCCCCCATCAACTCAGGCAAGGATCCCCCTGTTCGTGCCGCCTCCCAGATTGCCAACAAGACTGGCGCCAACTGATCCCTAAACCGCTGGTAGAACTCTGCCGGGAGTCCGTCTGGCCCCGGCGCCATCCTGCGCCGCAAGGCCCCATTGGCCTCCTGTACCTCCCGCAACGTCCACTGCCGCAGCAAGGCCCGAAGATGAGGCCCCCCCTTACCCACCCCTGGGGTTTCCTCAATGTACCTCGCCATGGCCTCCTCCCCCAACCGTTGGTCCAAAAAGACCCGCCCAAAGTGGGTCCCCACCACCTGGAAGATACCTTCCCTAGACTGCTGGAGCGTCCCCCCCTCATCCCTTAACCCCTCTACCACCCTCCTCTCCCTTCTTTCCTTACAGCAGTCATAAGGGTTCGGGCTGAGCAGCTTCCCGAAGTCCCGCTCATAGACGAGGGAAGAGTACCGATTGTATTGTACCCGTTCCACCTCCTGCTGCAAGGCCTCAATGTCCTCCCTCTTCCCTCCCCTGGAAATCAAATTGTCCCTTCGCTTCCTCAGAGCAGTTCCTAGCCGGGTGACCTCCCTCCCCTGCCTCCTCGCCTGACGGAGAAAGAACCCCCTGGTGTGGTGTTTCAAAACTTCCCACCAGTCCCCTAGGGAAGGGAAGACACCCTGAATGGATACCTGGTCTGCCAGAAACTCCAGATACTCCTGGTACAACACCCCCTCCCTCAACCATTTCTGATTTAAACGCCACAATCCTTTCCCCAATCCGTGAATCCCCCCTCCCCCCAGCTCGACCAGCACCATCTTGTGGTCTGAGAAATCAACCTCTACCACCCTTGGTGCCTTCCCACACGCCCCTCGCCGAACTAAAAACCGGTCGATTCTACTTCTACAAGTGCCCCGGGCAAAAGTGAAACCCTGCGTCCCACCACCAAACTCTATGTGCGCGTCCACCAATCCCGCTCCCTTCATGATCCCTGCTAGCCGTACCCCATCGTAACCTACTTGCGCCGCCCTCCCCCCCCTATCCTCCTTCCTCAGGACTGTGTTAAAATCCCCCCCCAAACTAGCTGCCGTGAGGTGTAAAGGTACGGCCGAATTTTCCCAAACAGTGCTGCCCTTCCCCGTTTGCTTTGCGGCCCGTAGATGTTAATCACCCGCAAAGCCACCCCCCGCAATCTCACATCTAACACCAGACACCTCCCAATTCCCAGCTCCACCACCCTCTGGATCTCTACTTTAAATGTTTTGAAGAGGATGCCTATCCCCCCATACCGTTCCCCTGCCAGACCCCAAATAGAGGGCCCCCATCTCCAGGCCTGCTTTGCCCGCCGAACCTCCTCCAGCGTTCGCAGCCTGGTCTCCTGCAGAAGAAAACAGTCCACCGCCACGGCAGAGAGGCCATCGAACGCCAAGCATCTCGCCCTCTGGGAGGCGACACTAGCCACATTAAGTGTGGCGAATGTTAACAGCAGTCTAGCCATCATTGTGCCGTTCCATACCCCCCGCCCTCCTGGCTACCTTCCCTCTGCTCCATACTACCTCCAGGGATCCCTTCCCCTTCACCCTCCCCTTCCTCGTCCGCCCAGTCCCGGACCCCTAGCTCAAAAAGCCCCCCCCCTTTCCTTACTTTCTTCCTCCCCTTCTTCCTCTTTTCTTCGCCCACCTCCCTCCCTCCTTGGGAGTCGTCCACTGACCCTCCCCCCCTGCCTCCTCTCCCGCCCCTTCTGCCCCTTCTTCGACCCCCTCCATCAATCCTGCCTCCAGCCCATCCTCCCTCTCCTCTCTTGCCTTCATCCCTGCCTCCTGTCCTACCCTCCTTTTCTCCCCCACCCTCCCTTCAGCCCCCCCCAATCTGCCCCCCCACCTCCCCGACCTCCTCCACTACCATTTCCTCCTCTTCGTCCCTCAAAACCTTCTCCCTCTTCTTCTTCTTCCTTTTACCCGCTGTTCCCTTTCCAGCGTCTGCCATGCTTTCCAACCCATCCTGCCGGCTCATCCCATCCTCTCCTTCCTCTCCTGCCAGTTCGTCACCCCCTCCCTCATCTTCCAATCCCCTAAATCTGTTCTCTACTTCTATCCCCATTCCTGCCTCCCCTCCCCCTTCCTCCCGTACCCCCGTCACCTTCCGTTGTTTTTTTGACACCCGCGTCCAACCCTCATCTGCCCCGTCCTGCCGCTTCCGCCCTTCCCCCAACCCTTCCCCACCTCCCACTCCCTGTCCCTCCGCAGCTCCTTTCCCCCCACCCCGGGAACCTGATCTTGCCCTACATTCACTCCCCCCCTCTCCCTCTGAACTGGACCGCCCCCTCCCATGTCCTCCTCTCCCCCGTTATGGGAGGCCCAAGGGCAAGCTCTGAATGCATGCCCCAGACCCCCACACAAATTACACCGGATAGATGCACAAGACTCCGTAGGATGCTCCTTAGACCCGCACTTCCCACACTGCCGTACTGGGCACGACATACTAAAATGTCTGAATGACCCGCACTTGTGACATTGCCGCGGCTGCCCCTTGTAAAAGCAGAGGATCCGATCCCTGCCAATGAACGCCGCGGATGGAATGTGCTGGGTCACGTGTCCTGCCTGCTTCAGCCTAACCTGCGCACACCATCCTCCCGCCCACACCCTACTGGGGTCAGGGAGTTTGGACAAGGGGGTACGCAATTCTGCATACCGCTGTAGCCAGAAGGCCAGGTCCGCCCCTGAAATGGATTCATTTCGGACCAGCAGGGTTACCTGCACCAGGTCAGGTCTGCTGATCGGTACGGCCCTAAAGTTTCTCCAATCCCCTTTCCCCCTTACCCCCTCGTATTTCTCCCAGAAGACCTCCATGCCTCGCTGGGTCAGAAAACTAACATCATACTCTGGGATATTCACCGGGTGGATACAGGCATAGAGGTCCTCTGGGAGAAATCCTAAACCCAAGACCAACTTCAGGGCCTCATCCCTACTTGGCATCCCCCCCTCCCCCACCCACCTTAACTGAATCACATTCCTCCTTTTGGGAACCTGGCCCCCCCACCCTCCCCCCATCCTTCCCCAATGCTTCCTGCCCCCCCATTCCCCCTGCGCCCGCCCCTCCCACCTACTACCGCCGCAAAGGATGGAGCACCCCCCCCACCGTCCCCCTCCTCCATCTCCTGCACTGAGACCCCCCTGCTCCTGCTGCGCCGTACCCCCCCTCTCTCTCTTGCCTCCCCTCTCAGCCTCCCTCCCTTCTCTCCCTTCTGTCAGCAGACTTTGCACATCCCCTTCCTTCACAGTGTCCTTCTGTACCATTTCCCCTGCAGCAAAAAACCTGCCATTGTCCCCTTCAACACGTTCGCTAGAGACAGTGAGAGCAGGTTCCCCTAAATACTTGTTCCCCTCCCAATGCCCCTGACCCCCTCCCCCGCCCACCGAGCCAACCCTCCCCTCCCGGCCCGAACACTCCCCCCTGGCTCGCACCCCTGCAGCCTGGCCAACTGCAAAGTCAAAGGTACCAGTTAAGTTTCCTTCTGGCGCACACTGCAAGGCAAACACCTCCCGCTCCTCCCCCCCTCCTTCCCCCCCGGAACCTGCTCTCTGTGCTGGGTCCCTCCTTGCAACGTGCTGCTCCAGCTTTCCCTGTGCGGGCCCGCTGTTTTCCTGGGAACTGGTCTCCCCTCTGGCGTCCTGCTTCGTTGGGACTTCCTGCTCTGCCGTTTTGCAAAGTAAGAGTGGCTTCCCGCACTCCAGCACCACTCGCTCTCCCAAACATGGGGAATCCTCCTGCGCTGTAGCATTCTCCTCTGCGGCCATCCCTGCTCCTCCAGCCCGATTGGCTGGCGCCTCCTGCTCCAATGTGCTGGGCGGGCATGGCATCCCGCCACCCGGCAGCGCAGTTCCTTGCCATTCTGAACCTTTATGTGGGGAACACTGTGTGGCCTCCTGTGCTTTCTCTATGGAAAACCACTCCTTGTCTTCACCTGCCTTTCTTCCTGCATTCTCCTTTAAGAGGCAGCTCCCTGCTGGAACATCTCCACTTTCAGTCCTTAGCCCTGCTGCAGGCTGATTGGCTGGAACATCCTGCTCCTCAGAGCTTTGTGGGTGAGGCCTCCCAGGCATTTTTTCCTTGCCGTCTGCTCCTACTACAGGCAATGGGAACAGGACAACCTCCTCTTCTCCAGGTAAGTTCTCTGTTTCAACTTCCACCACCACTTCTGTGGAAAAAGGTTTCTCTCCTGAAATTGCAGCCTCTGTTTCAACAATGTGAAAAGTCTTAGTGTTAAAGTTTTTTTCCTGTTCTGTTCTCCCACACTCAGGTGCTCTCAATGAGGCTTCCACAGCCCCACCTTCAGTCCTGCTTACTCCAGAAGCTGCCTGCAGAGGCCCCGACGGACTAGCAAGGTATTGCATGAATTTCAATGTATTTTGGGTGCTAGTTCCTGGCAGCTCCCCTGATGCTTCAATGTTCTGGGGTCCAAAGCCTGGGCTGATTCCTTCCTGCTCTGTTTGTTGCTTCCACTGTACCGAGGCTGACGGGGCCTGTCCCCCCGAGGCCATCCTGTCTCTGTTGATATAGAGTTCTCTCAGAGGATTTCCAGGGCCTTTCCTCAGGGCCCTCAGCAGCTGTTCTTTTCTCTGGAGAAGCCTAAGCAGCCTGGTTTCCTCTTTCATATAGGTCTTGCGATGCTCTGCTGGGGCCAGCCTGCTCAGGGCTTTTGCCATTTTGACTCGCTTCCCCAGGTCCACCACCCTCCTTCTCCGTACTTTTAATTCTCTTCACCACTTTAATTATGCCACTGGCCGGGTCCTCTGGATCCTGGCAGTAGTCCACAAGCTCTTCCTCCTCTAGATCGTCACTATCCTCACTGCTTTCCTCCTCCACCTCCGGCAGGGCCTCTTGACAGATCTCCATTACCACTCTTTCCTTCTCAGACCAGCTCTTCTCTAGGGTCTCCGCCAGCTCTCTCCCCCCCTCACCTGCTGGACGTCGTGCGGCCGCGAGGGGGGTACCAGTCCGGCTTCCTCCCTTGGAGTCTGGCCCTCTTCTATCCACAGGGCTCCTTTCCCTCCTCCCTGCGGCACTGCAAGGGAGGAGACCGCTTTTCCTGACCCTCTGGTCCCTGAGCCCAAGAGGCCCCATGGCCTGGGCCTGTCCTGGGGAATGCTCCCCAGAGGCCCTCCACATCCTTGGGGAGGGAGTTAGGCCTCACTCTCCTCCCACTGGAAGTCTGCAGAGCTCTCTGAAACACCTCCTTCCACCTCAGCAGACTGGATGGACCGTGCAGGTCTTTTTCTGCCATCATCTACTATGTTACTATGTTACTATTTTTGGCAGGGCGTTCCATAGTTGTGCGCTTAAATAGGAAAAGCTGGATGCATACATTGATTTGTATTTGAGTCCTTTGCTGCTTGGGTAATGAAGATTTAGGTATGTTCGTGCTGATTTTGTTGTTGTTTCTGGTTGGCAGGTCTATGAGGTCATTCATGTAACCTAGGGCTTCGCCATAGATAATTTTATGAACCTGGGTGCAGATTTTGAAGGCAATATGTCCTTTGATTGGGAGCCAATGCAGTTTTTCTCGGAGGGGTTTGGTACTTTCAAAACGCGTTTTTCCAAATATAAGCCTGGCTGCGGTGTTTTGAGTTTATAAAAAAAAAAAAATCAGGTTACAATGTTTGAATCAATTGTGCATACAATGTGTAAATCAATTGTGCATACATTATTTCATAGGTTAATGAGCACACTAACAAATTGAAAGTATGCTAATGAATGCACATCACTATGGGGTCCTTTTACTAAGGTGCACAAACAGATTTAGGGGCCCTATTACAAAAACACGCCAAAAAGTGTCCTGCAGTAGTGTGGGCGCATGTATTGGACAGGCGCTGGACCATTTCTTCACTGCGTCTGGAAAAAAGGGGGGGTTGGGGCTGGGAAATGGACTTGCGGCAAAATTAAAATCAGCGCACATCTATTTACAGCCTGAGTCCTTAACGCCAACCAATGACTTAGAAGTAAGTACCGTGCATTACCCATGTAATAACTGTCCAGTGCACGCAAACTGCCAATTACCGCCGGGAACCCCCCCCCCCCCCCCCCCCCCCCGTGGTAGAAAATAGAAAATTATTTTCTACCGCAGGTTTTCAGCACAAAACAAATTTCCGCCAGGCACATGTGTTAGCCAGGTGATAATGCCAATTTGACACACATTGCACGCGTGTAGGCCCCTCAGTGCATGCTAACGCTTAGTGCACCCTAAATGCCATACAGTCCATTGTATGCCTATGGCTGCCTGGCACTTAATGCACACTAATCTGTTAATGCACTTTAGCAAAAGAACCCCTATGAGTTACATCACAATTTCTGTGTATTCCTCTGGATTTTAATCACTTGGAAGTACTTTAATTAGAATTTCCATGTTGTTTCATATTGTTTTTAACCTAAAATGACAGGAAAAAACATTATTTTATTGTTTTTGCTGTATCATCAATAGTGCACACACTATCAATTACTGGACTGGCCACTGTTGGAAACAGGACACTGGGTTAGATGGACCATTGGTTCACCAGTTAAACAGTCCATTAACATAATTGCCATTATTGAAGTTCATCATAAATGCTTAGGTCCCTAAAAAGAAGAAAGCTGAATTTCACAAGTAATTTTTTCTTTTTCAGTGCAACTTCACTATTGCAACTCATGCAAATTTAGCTATTGATTTTAATGTTGAATATGTGCGCACTAAGTAATTCTGTGTTAAGTGCAACCATGTTTGTGCACACTAAGGAACATTTCAAAGTGGTAATTATAGAAGACATGTATAGCCTCTGAACTTAGTGCATCTCAGAAGTAAAAATTGAAGTGCTCTAAGGCCCAGATGCTCAGAAGAAAATGCGGGTGCTAGAGGCCATTAGCGCCGGACTAGTGCCAGCATTTGCTACTGCAAAATGTTCAGAGCTGGCAAGTGCTTGAAATAACGAGCTTGCCGGCTCTGAATGTTAGTAGCATGCAAATGTATGCTAAACAGGGCCATGAATATTTCTCCCTAATCGTCAGCGGAAAGCGCATCAAACAAGGGTGCTGCTCCCGCAGTAAACCCTATGCCAGCACGGAGCTGGCATTAGGGTTTGCCAGGGCATTGAGGAGGAATTGGAAGACCATATTCAGCATGCATTTCCATGCTTCCAGGCCCTCCACCCCCTAAACATGTGAGGACCTGGTGATCCGGTGCCCCTGCCCGCCCCACCCCCCCAAAATAAAACATTTAAATCTGGTGGTCCATAAAAAATATTAGCTAGTAGACCTAGAAAAGCAATCAATTAATTATCCCATGAAATGAACTCTGAGAAATGTGTTCTATTTTATTGGATCTTCGAGGTACAATAATGGCCAGTGCTGATTTTAAGGACTGGAAACCTAACATGCACACCGTTTCAGTTGTGTAGTCAGGTTCATGTTGTCTACCAAATGAAATCCAGCATATTCCATCAATCTTTAAATATTTCCGCATACTACTTTCCTCTAGATTTTATGTCATGTACATATTTGAACATGCTTAGGAAAGTTAAGCTTCTGCTAACAGGAATAAAGATGATGTACTCATATTTCAGCTGCCTGTTAAAGACTGGACAAGTGACAACATAATGTTCCACCCACTTAAAAATGAAAAGGATCTGCTCTAACCACTTTTGGAGGAAAAAGAATTTGACATCTCATCCTGCAAGACCGTGTCAGATCCATTTGTGCCACAAGTCGCATACTGCAATATATCTATATTTGCATTTTCACTGCAAGCCCTTGAAAAGAAGTAGACTGACATGCCAGAAATGCCTGGCAGATCATAGCAAGCATTAATCTACATTTAAAGGAACACAGTTCAGCTGCTCTTCCTTTCCCTGAATTAGGCTACCAAATGGTAACAGACATGTTTGTCCTAATAAAATCATTTGATATTTTAACTTTGCAACTATTTTTGACATACAGTTAATTTAGATTTTCCGCGTCGCTATGTAAGAAAATATAAAATGAAAAAACGGGAGGAAAAAAACCAAATGAAGAGGAGTGTTAGGCATCTAATCAGTGGTTTGGATACTTAGCTACTTGCAGAACATAAATTTCTCAGGGGAACTAGATGGCTCTGCAAGAAACTGGGACATCCTCCATTTCCATTAATTTACTGGGTTCATATAATCATGACTGTAATTCAATGACCCCCGCCCAACACACACACAGGAAAAGATTTGGAGAAGAATACAAATGAATTTATCATTATTTGAACTCTCTCTAATGGAAGCTATTATGATCATTTTGTATTTAAATTTGGAACATAACCTATAAACAAATATGGCCAAATAACATACATTACAAGAGTCATTTTATAAAGCTGTGTCTACTTAACATGCATTTTCAAGTGCCTATTTTACAAAGCTAAATATGCATCTACTTGAGTTTATAAAATACTAGCATTAGTGTGGAAGAACGCGTGTACAGTAAATGTAGATGCACACACTTGCACTAGCATCAGAATTAGTGTAAATGTTAGTGCACACTTGAAAATTAAGAAGTTTTATAATCTACAGGAGCAACTGCAGTGCAGACCCCACCTACACCCTCTCCGAACTCTGCCCCATGGGTACCTACAGTGAAAGTATACAAATTTGGGTGCACAAATCTGGGCGCAATATATAGAATCCGGGAATTATGTCCCTGGCTCTGTTGACAGTGTTCTTGGAGAAGGTGAAAGTTCTATTCAAGAGGTGAACTTAACTGCAATTTTAGAGTCTTCAGTTCAGGAAACCATATATATAGGGGTATTATGGTGGTGATTTTTTCTGATATGATAGAGACAAAGTTATTTCCTTTTTAAGGGAAGAGCTATACTTGTCAACAGTATCTGTCAAATATTGCACTTTTAAAGTTGCTGTTCCTTTTTTGTTTGTTTGTTTTGAGATTGACTTTTTCATTTGGTTTAATTTAATTTATGCATTTATATTCGGCTTAGCTGAACAGTTCAATGAGGATTACAGTCATATTTCTTTCCAGCTACAGTCATGAAAACATCAACCATACATATATTATAAGAACAAATGTATACATATAAGAGCAGTGATGCTTTTTTTTTTTAACCTATAGATAGATGGGGATTGTCCTATCAACAAACAAGTGGCCTACTAGAATGATTTGATTTTCCTCCAATGAGGCTATTGTAAACATTTTTTTTGTTTATATATTCTATTGTGATTCTTTTGTTGTAAACCGCCAAGTACATTGGGACTGTGCAAGTTATAAATATTTGCTTATTTCCGATCTGAGGAAGAAGGGCAACCTTCGAAAGCTAATCAAGAAATGTATTAAGTTATGTCCAATAAAAAAGGTATCATCTTATTTTCTTTTCCATGTTTTATTTTGTTTGATTTCTATTGATAACCTTAAGAGTGGACTAACACGGCTACCACACTCCTCTACTTAAATATTTTAAATAAACCCATTATGGACTATATTCCATACATGACGCGTACAAAATCAGTGCTTAAAAAACCTGAAGTGCTATTCAATAAGCCATACTAAGTTTTGTATGGTTTACATTCATACATAAATTTAGGTGCCACCATTTGCACCAATGAAAACGTGGTACAAAAGCCCATACCTAAATATACATGCAGAACACCTTTATTCTGTAATTAGATGCATAACTCAAAGTCACACCTCTATTCTGCCGCAAAACACCCATGAGAATCCCCTTTCTTCTCCCCATTTTTCAGGCAGCGTATAAAGTTTAGGTGCGTGTCCCGTGCCTAAGTGTACATATGTAACACCCAATTATATCAAATTAGTGCCCATAATTGCTTGTTATAAAACCAACTATTGGCACTAATTGGCTCATTATCCTATTAAATTATGTGCACAAATTGGGACTGCAACTAAATCTGCACGCATCATTTTTGGTGAACTTTATAGAATCAGGGCGTATGTGTAGAGCCAAATCTTTAACCATCAAGAAGACAATATTGATAATCCTGCAGATGGCAAGTTAGCCACTGGTCAATAGTTAATATAGATAGGTTCGTCTAGGACAGTTCCCTCTGGTATTGAAGTAAGGGCTATCTTTCCTATCATTTCAGAGAATCAGCCTTCCAGCAATGATTGATTCACCATGCCTTACGGTTTTTCCAAGAGCGCATCTGGTAGGTCTTTCATCAAAGTAGCTTGAAAAAGATCCAAAAGTCTCATTCTCTTTGCAAATCTTGAAAACAGTTGACCTACTATGCACTGAAGCACTATAGAAAAAGATGCCTAAAAAAAAGTTGAAAAATCCTATCTGCCTTGGATGATGAGTGGCCTTACTATCTCAAAAAAATTAACTAGAAGAATGACAGCTTTCAACAATTTTGGTTGATTAAAAGAACTTTTTTTCCATACTAATTTTTTCTTTATAATATCTGACTTGTTTTCTCCAAGCATCCCTATTACCATCATCCTGAGCTTTTAGCCAAACTTTCTTCAGTCACCTAAATTAATTCTTTAAAATCAACAACTCCTGGGTAAACCACGAATTAATATTTTTTTCTTCCTGCGCAATATTATTCCAGTCAGTGACTAAGAAGGTGACAAGTAATACTTTACTTTTTTTCATAAGAAATCCGAGTCTATTCTGCCTCTACTCTGGACCTTATGCCTTTGAGTCTTAGTATGTCCTTTGTCCAATAAATGTAATATAAACTCTTGTAACATATGGCCTGACCATATTACCTTGCTTGAGATCCAGCTATCAATCAAAGTCCCTCCTTCTGGTTGTTTGAAAAAGATGATTGCATCTACTGTAATGTATGACCAGCTATGTGAGTACTAAATCTATTTATCATTCTCAGCTCCAGTTTATCTAAAAAGTTTTAAAAATATAAGACCTCTTCACCCATCTCATTTTCTAAATGTAAATTAAAATCCCTGGCTATGATAATTGTATTAAAAGTGGTCTTATGCTGAAGTGTAAAACTACGTAGATAATTTGAAGTCTTTCCTCAAGGACCTGGAGGCTTATAAATTACCATTAGGCCAATATTGTTAATAGGCAAATTTATACTTTATGAACCAGGCCTTCCAAACCCTTTAACCAGAGTCTACATTTTCAACAAACAGTGTTATCATGTATTATTGCTATCCCCCCAGAATAATCTCCCAGAGAAAGCAGATGTATCCTCTTTTGTTTTGGTAATCACTGCTTTTGACTCCTAACCACTACTCACTTGCACTGTCCTTTTATCCTCACCTCTTTATTCCCTTACCCTTATTGTTCTATCTGTTTACCTGTCTTATCTAGATTGTAAGCTGTTTGAGCAGGGACTGTCTTTTTGTGTATGGTGTACAGCACTGTGTATGCCTTGTAGCGCTATAGAAATGATAAGTAGTAGTAATTCCCAAATCAAGTCATATTTATTCCTTACTGACCTTGCATTAAAATAATAAACTGGAACAGGAACTCCTTTAGGTGCAGTCTCGAGTTAGGCAGAGGTACAGTCTTTACTTGTTTAAGAAATCCCCTGTGCTTTTTCCAAGCTGTAAGTTTGGAGTGTGCTGGCCTTCTCCTTCCTATAACTACTTCCCTTTTCTGTTGAAAATTAAAATAAATATGACATGTAAAAAACATATATGCTATAGTATTGGGCTGTGCAAACTACACTGGTAAGCTTGTCATCTTCCTTTTTAGGTTCTTACAAGTTCCATAATGAGTCAAATATCTAGGTTCCTCTTATAATCCAAGCAATCATCAAAGCTAGTGTGACTCTGTGTTGCTCCAAGTTGTTAAATTTATGATATGGTTTGATCTCATTAGCAGCTCAGGGGATCCAAAATGACTGCTGCTGGTGTGGACTCATAAGGCTGCTCAAGACTTGTTGGAAAGAAATTGTTTTCCTTCTGAATTAAGAATGCTAAATTTTACCTTTGATGGCCCCGCAGAGGAGAGGGAAGGTCAGGAGCTATCCCTCCGAGCCTCCAAAACCTCCTGACTCCAAGGAACAATTATTATTTATTTATTGCATTATCCCACATTTCCCCACCTCTTTGCAGGCTCAGTGTGGCTTACAATATATCACGAATAGTGGAATAGATTAGAAAATAGTCATTTACTGTTACAGAAGAATCTTGGTAGCATTATAGTGATAAAATATGATAGTTATATAACAAGCAGATATTATAAGACAATTCTGAATGTATGTGGAGGAGTTGTGTGTATTTACATTTGTTGATCTTTTTGGTAAGCCTTATTAAAGAGATAGGTCTTCAGTAGTTTATGGAAGTTGGTAAGTTCGTAGTTCGTTTTTAGGTTGTGCGGTAGTGCAACCTAAAAATGAACTACAAACTCATCCTTTCATCCCCAAAGGTATCCTCAGCAAATGAGCTGCTAGCAGAGGAGGCTTTGGCCCACCATCAACTAGAATGCTTTTTGAGCCCAGATATGTGAAATCCACCCTTTTCCACTGAACTACAGTCCAATGGTGTAGCCGAATGCCAAAGTGCAGACTTGGAGCTCATTGCTTGGAGTGGAAGGCAGCACTTGTTCCAGCTCGCTGAATATGCTGGCACTCCCAGGAATATTAACACCTGTGATTCAGGGTCAAAGCAGAGAGGAGTATTATGTGGAGCAGCGGCAGAGTTTGATTTCATCGATTCTGGTTCTCTGACCTAAGGACCTAATATTACTGTGTTGAAGCAGAAACCGCTTGCTCCTTTGGTAAAACCCCTGTTGTTATGCTAAACACAATTTTGCCAGCCCTGGTGAGACTGAAAGCTTTTGTGACTAAGAATTCTGAGGAGCTTGCTTTGATATCTCAAAAGATGGAATTGAAGTTGGTTAAGAAGCAACAGGAGGAGAGAATTCTATTACAGGGAGGTTGGTAAAGACAGAACAAACCTTGTAATAACAAGGTACTGTGATCCATACAAATTGATTGTACATTGGAGGTTACATGTGATTGAAAATAAAGGTTCTCTTTACTAAGGTATGCTAGCGTTTTTAGCATGCGCTAAAAATTAGCATGCGCCAATGCTAGAGACACTCATATATTCATATGGGTGTCTCGAGCGTTAGCGCAAAATAATTTTTAGCGCGCGCTAAAAACACTAGTGCACCTACAGCATGGCTTAGTAGATAGGGCCCTTAGATTTTTTAAGTTTTTTAACTTCCCTAAGGTTTTTTTAAACTACCTCGGGACACTTTGAAGAAATATTTTGCAGATATTCTTAAGATTCCATCTAATTTCCATTCTCCCGTTGATAAATGCTATTTTTTGCCTTTAAACTCTGAGCAAGGTAGCAGTGTTAGAACAGATATTTCCAATAACAGCTTGGATGTGTCTGCCATCCTAGAAAGATCAACAGAGGAAGAGCCTAATAGGGTCACCTTGTTAGTGGCCTTTGTATATGAGCAAGATAAAGAGATTTTTTTTCTCTGTAAAGTCAATATCTTTCTGCTTTATTTCTTGGACAGAAATTGTGGGTGTTTCCTGATGTATGTAAAACAACACAAGATAGAAGGAAGGAATTCCCCTGTGCAGCCCAAGAGTCTCATACCCATGCAACTATTTCTAATGTTTTCTTGTAAATGTATAGTAACATGTGATGCACATAGATATGTCTTCTTTGAATTTTCACAATTTCAGAGTTTCTTGGAGAACAAGAAGAGGTCCATTCTATTAAACGAGGCACAACTGGAGTCATAGTGGACCATTGATGTACTTCAAGGATTATTTTAGGGCTTCAATATGGAAATAGAGGAAAGCCTGACTTTTTCTTTTATTTTGGAATTTCCTGGTTGTTTGTACACCTTTCCTTTTCTTGGACTCTCATTATATATTTCAGTTCTATTTGATGTACTAAGTAGAAATTCCCTGGTATTATATCTTTCTGAATTTTACATGTATATGCCTATTGCTATTCAAAATTTCTCTTTGATTTGATGTAATATTTTAAAATTATATAAATAAATCATTTTTAAAAAATTATAAAATGATATCAGTTGTTACTACCTATGCTGGCAGGATAATCCAGATATCTACCATTCAAAGTCGGATACATATAAATAAATACTCATTACTTTCTGCAGAAAGCGATTCCCAACTGGTCTTATTTGCACTGTGGTGTTCTCATTCAAAATTAATTTAGATGCTAATCATAAGTAAAGTGGTGTGGTAGCCGTGTTAGCACACTTTTAATAATAATAAATAGATATAAACAAAACAGAGAAAGTAAGATGATACCTTTTATGTTGGACTAACTTAATACTGTACATTTTTTTAATTAGCTTTTGAAGTTAACCCTTCTTCAGATCAGAAATGAGCAATTGTTGAAAAATCTCAGAATATATAAGTGAAACACTTGTTGGTGGGGTGGGTTAGGAGAGAAACAGGGAGCCCTGAAGTCAAACTGCCACTGACCACACTGATGGAAGACCAAATCAAATGGGGGATAGTAAACCTCTGGCACTACCAATTATCACAGCATGAGATTTCCTTACTAGCTAAAGAACTTTCATTGTGTCCTTCCAGCAAACTAGATGAAATTCAACTACACTCAGACCTGGAAGAATTCATTAGAAAATTCTGCTTGAATGTACATTTTCCACTACAGAAAGACTCCCAACAAACTGGAAAACAATTTTAAACTAAAGAATACATATTTCAACCCACATGATGGACAAAACAATAAACTAGACAACATGCATAGACAGTTTAAGACAGAGTGAAATCACAACTTTCCAGCAAACAAAAGAAAATTCTGTACAACCTGTCTCCACCAGAAACAGCTGCCATAAAAAAAATACAAAATAACTAAAACATTGTCATCAAACCTGCAGACAAAGGAGGATGCTCTGTAGTGATTATGGGCGCACGAAAACTACATTGAAGAAGGATATAGAGAGCTCTCAGACAACACATACTATAGGAAACTGACTGAAGAACCCAAACAGGATTATACAAAAAAGTTAAAAAAAAATCTTATCAAAACACTTCCAAAGCAAGTACAGCCATATCTTAAAAAAAAAAAAACACAAATGAAAAAACTCATACCAAACCATCTTTCTTTGGGCACATTCTACATGCTACCCAAAATCCATAACCTAGAAACTCTGGCAGATCAATCATATCTGGTACTGGCACACTAGAGGAAATATCTGGAGTTATAAAGAGTATTTTTTAATCCTTTTTGCAGAAGACAAAAAAGCTTCATATAAGACACCACAGACTTTCTGAACAAGTTAAAAAAAAAAACATTGCAGCTACCACTGGGTGCTCTTCTGGTGACAATGGGTGTAGAATCACTACTGCGCAACATTCATCATGCAGATGGCGTAGCTACATGTGACAAATTCCTAAAAACATTCACCTGAAACACCAATACTCACTGCAAACTATTACAAAGTTAATCAAACTCATTCTAACTCACAACCATTCTGATTTAATAATAATATCTATCTGCAAATCATGGGCAATGCAATGGGCATACACAAACATAGTGAAGGTGATGAAGAAACTGTTAGGATGATGCTTTAAAAAGTTCAAATATTTATTACATCCACGACTCAATGTGGGCTGAGGTTTGGCCTCTTGGTCTGCTTCAGGAGTCACAACACTGAGGGGAGAACCTCAGCAATATACTGATTCTCACCACAAGCAGACTGCTAAAGTCACACAACACTAAGGGGAGAACCTTGACAGAAGAAACACTGCTATGGGCACCAGGATGGCACCACAATATGCTAACCTCTTCATGGCAGAACTGGAAGAGATTTTTTTTAATACCTAATACCCCTAAAATACTACCGGTATATTGATGACATTTTTATGATTTGGACTGAGAGAAAAGAGACTCTCAATTTTATAGATCTTTCAATATATACAATCCTACAATCAAATTAAAAATTGACTACTCCCCAGAAAAAGTCACCACAGTTTCTAGACACCACAGTTTCCATCAGCAATGGCTATATAAAAACATCTATACACAGGAAAGCTAAAGACAGATGCAGCTACCTCCACAACTCCAGCTTCTACCCTTCACAAACAAAAAAAAAATCCATTATATACAGTCAAGCCACATGATACCATCATATCTGCTCTGACCCAAGAGACAAAGACAAATACCTCAAAATCTTGACTGTATCCTTCAAACAAAAAGGCTACAGCCCCAAAATCTCCAAGAATATTGCTTCTTCTCTTAAAATATACCGAGAAAACCTACTTCAGTACAAAGAAAAGAAAACCACAGAGAGAATCCCCCTTGTAGTGACATATCATCCAGAGCTGGAAAATTTGAGAAGAATCATAATAGATCTATAGCGACTACTCCAGGAGGATGAAGTACTGAAAGAGATATTACCAGCCCGACCAATGCTGGCCTTCTGACAGCCACCTAATTTGAAACACAAATTATTGAAAAGCAAGATCCCAATACAAAATCAAGAAGAGAATGGTACATATCCCTGCAATACACCAAGCAGCAAACTGTGCCAACACAGTTCACAGGATCCCATAGTCACTCACATAGAAACAACATTCAACATAAGGGGACCGTTCACATGCTTATTTTCAAATGTGGTTTATATCATTTAAGGGTCCTTTTACAAAGGTGTGCTAGCAATTTTAGTGTGTGTGTTAAATATGCATATGCTAAGTGCTAGAGACACCCACATATACTATCTCACGTCACTTTTGGCACTGTTAATCACAATAAGTTGTTAGCCACATTGAACCTGATCTATTGGGATAATGTGGGATATAAATGAAATAAATAAACATATCTCTAGCATTTAGTGTGCATTGATCTTTAGTGTGTGCTAAAAACGCTAGTGTGCTTTTGTAAAAGGACCCTTTAATGTAAAAAGTATGAAGAAAGGAGTTATATTGGTGAAACAAGCCAGATGCTAAAGATGAGAATCAATTTACATAGACATCATATTAAATATCACAATGCCAACTGCTTTGTCATTTTCTTATTACCCATCCAGCTCTCCCTGATTGTCATCTAACCCACACCACACTCTTCCTGTAAGACTGTCATTGGAATGCTTTTGTGTTTCACTTATATATTCTGATATTTGTCAACATTTGCTAATTTCTGATCTGAAGAAGAAGGGGTACCTTTGAAAGCTAATCAAAAAAATATATTAAGTTAGTCCATTAAGAAAGGTATCATCTTATTTTCTTTTCTATGTTTTGTTTTATTTCTATTTATTAGTAATGATAATCATTAAATTATATAAATGCTATTATAAACTTTAGTCTCCAAATGGAACAGGAAAAAACAAGAAAAAGCAGTTTCAATTAACTAATCAGAGATCATCTCTGTACCATTAGACCTAAGTGTTTGTATGGTACAAATAAATAAATACATTGTTGTAGTTCATTATTTGATGGGGCCCTTTTACTAAGCTACGCTAAAAAGTGGCCAGCTCTATCATTAGCATGAGGCATTCCCATGAACTGGGGCCACTTGTAGCACGGCTGTAAAATGGCCACATTTTCCTATATTCCTATTAATGACCACACACTAATTTCCCAATTAGCATGTGGCCATTAGCACGGGAGCCCTGACCAACACCTATTTTCTAGGTGATAAGGAGGGGCATAATCGAACGTCGGCGACGATCTATTTTGGCGGCGGCGCAACAGCTGGCCGGAACCGTATTATCGAAAAAGATGGCCGGCCATCTTTTTTTTTCGATAATACAGTTTAGCCCGGCCAAATGCCAGAGTTCACCAGGTTTGAGATTGCCGGTTTTGTTTTTCAGCGATAATGGGAAAAAATGCCGGCAATCTCAAACCCGGCAAAATCCAAGGCATTTGGTCATGGGAGGAGACAGAATTTGTAGTGCACTGGTCCCCGTCACATGCCAGGACACCAACTGGGCACCCTAGGGGGCACTTCTAAAAATGTTTAAAAA
Source organism: Microcaecilia unicolor (assembly GCF_901765095.1). NCBI lineage: Eukaryota > Metazoa > Chordata > Amphibia > Gymnophiona > Siphonopidae > Microcaecilia > Microcaecilia unicolor. Next base: position 62,922,045 of record NC_044037.1, on the reverse strand, counting down.
ATACACAAATAGTTCCCAGGTGCATAGCTCCCTTACCTTGGGTGCTGAGCCCCCCAAATCCCCCCAAACCCACTCCCCACAACTCTACACCATTACCATAGCCCTTATGGGTGAAGGGGGGCACCTACATGTGGGTACAGTGGGTTTGGGGGGGGGTTGGAGGGCTCAACACTTACCACCACAAGTGTAACAGGTAGGGGGGGATGGGCCTGGGTCTGCCTGCCTGATGTGCACTGCACCCATTAAAAACTGCTCCAGGGACTTGCATACTGCTGTCAGGGAGCAGGGTATGACATTTGAGGCTGGCATACAGGTTGGTAAAAAAAATAATTTTATCTTTTTAGTGTGGGAGGGGGTTGGTGACCACTGGAGGACTACAGGGAGGTCATCCCCCATTCCCTCCGGTAGTCATCTGGTCAGTTGGGGCACCTTTTTGAGGCTTGGTCGTGAAAATAAAAGGACCAAGTAAACCCGGTGAAATACTGATTCACGCCGCTTTTTTTTACATTATCCACGAAAGCCGGCCATCTGGTAGCCACGCCCATGCCACCCATGTCTCGCCTTCGCTACACTGCTGACACACCCCCTTGAACTTTTGCCGGCGCGGCAACGAGAAAGCGGTGATGGTGTCAAAAAAGCCACTTTTGATTATACGGATTTCGCTGCTTTTCAGAGATCGCCGGCCATCTCCCGATTTATGTCAGAAGATCACCGGAGATCACTTTTGAAAATAAGCCTGAAGGTCTCCCGCGCTAACCATGCACTAATCGGTTAGCACATGGTGATGTAGTTGCGCTAACCAAGTAGCACTGGGCATGCCTACTCTCCACCCCAAAACATGCCCCTAGCACTAAAAAAAAATAATTCTATATTTTAGCACATGGGAAGCTAGTGCTGATCCGAAAAAATACCATGGGGTGCCAAAGTGTGCCCTGTGGTAGTGTTTTTCAGCCTGCGGTAAGCACGTGTTAGTGCTTACTGCAGGTTAGTAAAAGGGCCCCTTTGTTTCCACTATTCTATCAATTCATTTCTTTTATGTAATGATTCTCGACATTTCACAGTTTTGAGAAAGGAAATAAACATCAAATTAAAAAAAAAATCAACCAGAAACTAAAACAAAACTAAAAAGGAAACAAAGGGGCCCTTTTACTAAAGTGTGTTAGTCTGTTAATGCATGGTAAAGCTAACACACAAATGTGGTAACCACATTTCCAGTAGTTTTAATGTTACCACATGCCAATTCATTCATTAAAGGAATTTTGTGTTAAAAGGCAGAACTAGGAGGCATGTGGTAGTCTACAGCAATTAACACACTGAACAAAGGAACTAATAAGTGCTTCTGTGCCAGAGGTGTAGCTAGTCCTCTGATTTTGGAGACCCCAAAGGTGGACTGAGGAGGCAATGTATTCCCTCCTTCCCTCCCCCCAGTGCCTTAAAAATAATACCTTTGCTGGCAGGGATGCTGAAGCCCTGCCAGTCAAAAATTCCCTGCCAAGCCTCCTTGTGCTACTGCACTAACCTTGAAATCAGTGGGGTGCCTGCAGCCACCAACTCTGTGACTCCCTGAGAATGCTCAGTTCTTGTGCAAACTAAAGGCGTCTTTTACTAAGGCATGCTCATGTTTTTAGCGCACGCTAAAACTGTGGGTGCGGTAAACGTTAGAGACGCCCATAGGAATGCATAGGCATCTCTAACGTTTAGCACACCCACAATTTTAGCGCGCGCCAAAAACATGAGCGCCTTAGTAAAAGACTCTCTAAGAATGCATGAGGAGTCGCTGGAGGCACCCCACCGACTTCCGGGTTCGTGCAAAAGCATAAGGAGGAGGGATGTGGCTTGACGGGGAATATCTTTGGCTGGCAAGGCTTTGGCATCCCTACCAGATATTTAATGGGGTGCATTGCAGATTTGGAGGAGACCTGAGCCCAAAGTGGAGGGGCCCAAACCCCCACCCCCCATGGCTACACTACTGCTCTTGCTACTTGCAACCTGATTACAACACACTGATCCAAAAGTTAACACATGACCTGCAATGGAAAATGATGGGCATGTCCTCCATAGTTGCCGCATTAGATTTGCAGCTACAGCACATTGATTTTCTGCATTAAGCCACATTAACTGCAAAATCTAATGCAGTTTAATAAAATGTCTCCAAAGACCATTTAGAAAATGGCCCCCTTAGACTTACTCCAGTGCCTACTTTAACCTATACAATTTTTCTGTTACCCCTCTTATCATATCCTATGTTATTTTTTTCTTTCTAATAAACATGTTATAACTACAGCGTCTGTTTTTTCATGAGGGTATTGGGATTTCTGGTTATAACCATAAACCCCTCAAAATGGTCCTAACTCACTTTAATCCAATGGGGTTGGATGATAGCAGTACAGCAGAATCAACCCGTTTCTCTTTCTCCTCAGGTTAGTGAAAGAGCATAATTGTGATGGCTGTAGCATATTAGTGGTGGTTGTAGCATTTCTTCCTCTTGTTCCCCAACTGACCAGCTGAATTTTGTAATTTAAAGATAGCAGCTTCAGTGCCTCACTCTGATTTCTTTTCCAGTGCAACCTGAGCCATAGTGTCATGCTTTTAAAAGTATAGTGCATGTTTTGGCCTAAATCACAGGGAAAGAGAAAGGATCCCAAGCTTTAAATTACAAATCTGAGATAAGTAGAGGTAGGGAGGGGAAGGGATCCATCAGCTGCCATGATTTCTGCGTGCATTAGACTCTGTATACTACTTGGCATAGTCCGAAGTTTATTCTTTATGTTTAGCTCAAGGATTGAAGCTGTTTCTTCATCTAGTATATTGTTGCTTTGCAACATGATCTGTTTTCATTGTGCAGGATTGGATGAACAGTATGCATTAACAAACATTACTAGTGTGTATTAAGAAAATAATGTAAACAAATTTTTCTTAACACATGTTAAACAACAAAATCATGTGTTTTTCTGTTTCATGTGGAGGAGTAACCCATAGTAGCCTGAGAACCTGGGGAACCGGGTTTGGTTCCCACTGCAGCTGTTTGTGACTCTGGGCAAGTCATTAATCCTTCATTGCCCCAAGTACAAAATAAGAACCTGTATATAATATGTAAACTGTTATGTAATCACAGAAAGGTGGTAAATCAAATCCCATACCCTTTCCCTTCCCCTGTTATTTTATCCTAATACATTTTTGTTGACGTCACAGTGAGTTACATAGTAATGAGATGCAAAGCATGTGAATGCATGAAAAGTACCTCATTGTTATGCAAACTAAATAACTCAGCTTGCAGTGAACTCCACAAGTTATATAACTTGGCATTATTTTTTCTTGCCTGGGAGCATCAAGCCACTACCTTATGGTACAGTCTTAAGAGGCTTGAATAATAGAAACAGCAATAGCAATAGAGGACCCCTTTCCTCCAAATCCCCTAAGAGGAAGCATCCCCTACACAAAGATCTTCTACCCTGTTAAAGGGACTCTTCATCACTACTAGCCATTTAACGGGTGCATTGCAGGTTTGGAGGGGACATGAGCTCAAAGTGGGGGGCCCAGCCCCCCCCCCCCCCCCCCCATGGCTACACCACTGCTCTTGCTAATTGCAACCTGATTACTACACACTGATGCAAATGTTAACACACAACCTGCAACGGAAAATGATGGGCACACCCTCAATAGTTGCCTGATTACATTTGCAGCTACAGCACATTAATTTTCTGCATTAAGGCACATTAACTGCAAAATTTTAATAAAGAAATGTAAAAAAAAAAAAAAAAAACACTGTGACAGAACAGTGTGTTTTAAACCTGTAAAATTGCCTTTATTAAAGCTGTTATAGAAAACTGAATTCCCTCTTTTAGTTTCACTCAGTGAAGAAGTGAATCTACAGTACTGTGAGCAGTATACTTTTAAAACTGTTGACTGGCCTCTGATTGCCCTGGAGTTTGAAATTACCCAGCTGTTGCTGGCTATTGCTTACTACTACTACTACTTAACATTTCTAGAGCGCTACTAGGGTTACGCAGCGCTGTACAAATTAACAAAGAAGGACGGTCCCTGCTCAAAGGAGCTTACAATCTAAAGGACAAAATGTCAAGTTGGGGCAGTCTAAATTTCCTGAGTAGAGGTGTAGTGGTTAGGTGCCGAAAGCGACATTGAAGAGGTGGGCTTTGAACAAGGACTTGAAGATGGGCAGGGAGGGGGCCTGGTGTATGGGCTCAGGGAGTTTGTTCCAAGCATGGGGTGAGGCGAGGCAGAAAGGGCGGAGCCTGGAGTTGGCAGTGGTGGGGAAGGGTACTGAAAGGAGGGATTTGTCTTGGGAGCGGAGGTTACGGGTAGGAATGTAAGGGGAGATGAGGGTAGAGAGGTAAGGAGGGGCTGCAGATCGAGTGCATTTGTAGGTTAGTAGGAGAAGCTTGAACTGTATGCGGTACCTGATCGGAAGCCAGTGAAGTGACTTGAGGAGAGGGGTGATATGAGTATATTGGTTGAGGCGGAAGATAAGACGTACAGCAGAGTTCTGAACGGACTGAAGGGGAGATAGATGGCTAAGTGGGAGGCCAGTGAAGAGTAGGTTGCAGTAGTCAAGGCGAGAGGTAATGAGAGAGTGGATGAGAGTTTGGGTGGTGTGCTCAGAGAGGAAAGGGCGAATTTTGCTAATGTTATAGAGGAAGAAGTGACAGGTCTTGGCTATCTGCTGGATATGCACAGAGAAAGAGAGGGAGGAGTCAAAGATGACACCGAGGTTGCAGGCAGATGAGATGGGGATGATGAGGGTGTTATCAACTGAGATAGAGAGTGGAGGGAGAGGAGAAGTGGGTTTGGGTGGGAAGACAATAAGTTCAGTCTTGGCCATGTCCAGTTTCTGGTGGCAGTTGGACATCCAGGCAGCAATGTCGGATAAGCAGGCCGATACTTTGGCCTGGGTTTCCGCAGTGATGTCTGGTGGGGAGAGATAAAGTTGAGTGTCGTCAGCATAAACCATGCGATGAGATCAGGGAGCCCAGGGAAGAGGTGTAGATTGGAAAAAGAAGGGGTCCAAGGACAGATCCCTGAGGAACTCCAACAGAGAGTGGGATAGGGGTGGAGGATGATCCATGAGAGTGTACTCTGAAGGTACGATGGGAGAGATAAGAGGAGAACCAGGAGAGGACAGAGGCCTGGAACCCAAAAGAGGACAGTGTGTCAAGAAGTAAATTGCTTCAGTTTCAGCCTGGGAGAAGAGATAGAGAGAGCTCTTTGCTGAAGCCCTATTTAAAAAACAGTTATATTTGATAACTGGTGAACAGCTATATATGTCCTGATCTCCCCAGGTACTTTTTTAGGAAGTAAACAAATTTTAGTTAGTGTTATAATTGATCCATATTTCAGTTACCTGTTACTGTTTGCTGATTGCACATTTTTTTGATCAATGTTCAAATGTGACAATAAACCTGTTTAGTTTGTTGACTCTGCCTGTCTGGACTGATACAGAATCCTGGTGGTTTGTGTGTTGGGTCTGTGAGTGCTTTCTGGGAACTGTGGGACCACTGGGAGTGTGGCCCCAGTAACCTAGAAATCACTGGGGATAATTTGAGAGTGAGAGACTCGCATACAGGTGGATATGACCCAGTCGGTGGGAGGAGGGTGCTAGTGTAGAGCACAAGTAACAGGCGCAGGCGGACCTGAGCTGTGCCAGGGATAGACCCTCTAAGTGGCCAAGGGATAACCCCAGGCAGGTGGCTAGGCATTTCGTGACAACTCCAAATACTGTAACATTTAGCAAATACCCCCCTTAGACTTACTCCAGTAGCCTATATAATTTTTATATTACCCCTCTTATCATATCCTATGCTACCTTTTCTTTCTAATAAACATGTTATAACTAGGGCTTCTGTTTTCATGAGGTTATTGTTTTTTCTGGTTAACCATAATCCCCCCCCCCCCCCCCCAAAAAAAAAAAAAAAAAAAATGGCCCTAGCTCACTGTGATCCAATGGATTGCTGTCATCATGGTTAGATGATAACAGCAAAGCAGAATCAACCTTTTTCCCTTTCTCATGTCAATAGAAGTGCCAAATTGGCCAGCCACCAACTCATGGTTAATGATCCTTTCAAAAGACCCCCTTCTCTCCAAAACCCCCCATGCCCTTCCCCACACCTATCTGACTAAATCCATGGTGGTGTAGTGGATTGGGCTCAAAGAAATATCCCAGTCACTCATACTCCTTGCAGCTCTGAATTTAATACAGTGCCCATGATCCCTAGAGGTAATTTCATGGTGCCCCAACAAGGGATCAATCTGTCATATAAAGGCAGTAGTTTGGATTTTGTTTGAGGTGGGATGCCTTTGCTATAAGGGGTAGGGGTGTCCTCTATTGCTACTGCTGTTTCTATTGCTCCAGCCCCTTTAAGATGGCTTCCTAGGAGCACTGGGCCACACATTAGTGGTCTAATGCTCCTAGGAGGTAGAATAGTGCACCTTGTTAGGTTGATCACAAGTTCTGTTATTTATGTACTGTGGAAGCCCCTAATCTAAGATACTGAGATACAACAGGATAGAGACTCTCTCAGTAAACTAGACTGTAGTCAACTTTTTACCACAGCTTAGTAACTTCATCCTTAAACGGTCACTAATATATGTTTTCAATAATGTTTTAAATTGCTTCATCTAAGCCAAGCTCACCTCCTGCTTAGTTGCTGATATCACTGCTGGTTTGAATAGACAACAAAACAGAAATGTTACACTTGCTACATCATATACTCGAAGATGGTTGTCCTCTTATGGCAACTAAAATTGTTTAACTTTAAAAATCCATTGGATTAGTAAAAGTTATTCAAGAGAAGGCAATAAATGCACATTATACACCAATGTTGCCTTATTTAAAAAATACTTAAAAATACAATGAGGTCGGATATCTCAAGCCTATCTTGGTTACCCCTTAGCATGTCAGTACATCCACATTAATATGTATAAGACAAATTTACATACAGCAGAGAGTCAGTATGTACAACAGTTATCTCATGCATAGTTATTGTGGATAACTTGAAAACTTAGCTGACCATGGGGGTCACCAAGAAAGGTTTGGGAAAGTGCTGAAGTGAAAAATAACCATATACCTCATGAATGATTTAACAAATCACTACCTATTTCACATTTATAATTTGGATTAGACAGCTGTCGTTAAACCTAAATGATACCATTTTATCCAATGGTTGCCTTAGAGAAGAGGCCATAATGTGATTTAATTCAATATAATGAGTGCTAAAGGTTGTATTTGCATAAAAAAAATTAAGTTGGCTGTGAGAAATGATCTGTCCAAGATAAATAGCTCTATATGCATTACAGTGAGTACATTCAGAACAGGCTGTAAGTGCAGAGAATGATTTTTAGTCATAGCCATTCAGTGGTTGTTCAAATTAAAGAAAGCGATTTCATTAATCAAGTTATTTTTATTTTGCACCTACACAACAAAGGTTACTTCTGCCAACATTGTAATTAGAAGCTATACCAGATCCTGAATTAATAAACACAAACTTCAGTTACTGCAAAAGCGTTAATGAAAGATGGTTTGCATATTCTTCTTGATATCTTTAAAATCTAGGGCAGATATTTTCAACCCAGTCCTTGGGGCACACCCAGCCAGTCAGGGTTTTAAGGATATCCCCATTGAATACTATGTTAATGCAATTATCCAGGTCCCAACTCCTGGCACACAGGAGCACTGGAGCAGGAGAGGACAGAGCAGAGCAGCAGTGACTCAGAGACAGAAAGGGGCAGGGGCAGAAAGGTGGTGGTGGCCTAGGGAGCGCGTGCAGGCGCATTCGTGGCAGTCTAGTCCTGCCCCGGGCCTGGCTGTCTCTCTGGTACAATCCCTTCTTACTCTAGCCCTAGGCAGAAGCACTATTCTAAAATTGTGTAAGGATCAAAGAACCCTACCTGGTGTGTAAGGCATTGTTAAGGTACTTAACTTAATAGTTAGGTGCCAAAAATCTAGGATCTAAGGGGGGGTCTTTTACTAAGCTGCAGTAGCGATTTTAGCTTGTGGTAGAAATCAGCAAGCGGTAAACGTCGAGACACCCATTATATTCCTATGGGTTTCTCTGCATTTACCGCCAGCTTTCTACCGTAAGTTAAAAACGCTACCACGGATTAGTAAAAGACTCCCTAAGCTAGTATTCTATAACAGCAAATTTGTGTGCCTAATCCATTATAGAATACTAGCATAAGTCAGCAATTAGGTACCTAAATTTAGGTACAGCCACTTATACTTGCTCTCCGGCAGGTGTAACTGGGTGCACCTAAATGCAGCACTTAGGCATCTAATTGACAGTAAGCATGCACTTAAATAGTCTCTCCCATGTGAAAACTTCCTTTGCAGTTACTCACTAGAACATTTACAGGCCAATATTCAAAGTAGTTTAAGCAAACAGGAGGCTTTCCTGCCCACTTAGATCACTTACCACCATATAATTAGGGATACTCAATGGTGCTTAACCGGGCAACACTGTTGAAAATCCCTACACACTGCCCAACAAAACAGTGGGCAGGTCAGAGGTGCTGCAGAGGGAGGTATTGGGGAGGAGCCAAGGGTTTTGTGATTGCCATCAAGCTATCATGAGAGGTCCTGGCAGCCATTCTTCAAGTGCAGCCATCAGAAGCAGGAGCGAGGGAGCTTCTTTAGGGCGGAGGGCAGGGGTGTTGATGCTTGAAGGCTGGGGGAGGGGTGCTATTTGGGAGGCCGGGAGGTGGATTTGGAGGATTTTTAAACTCAAAATAATTATGTGGGTCCCAGCCAATATTCAGCCAGGGCCTGCCTAATTGGTGCCTAACTTTTGCCGCACTTTATAGAATTAGAAGGAAAATATTTGCAAGTTGCTCTATATTAGGAATATGCATGGCAAAAATATTTGGTTCAATTTTTGTCAAACTTTGCAAGTTTTTAAACAATGTTTTGACTTATCAGTTTCGGTTTTCTGAAATGTTATGGGTCAACAGTGCCATTTGAACCTTACACTGGCAGGGGCAGAATTGACTTTAGATCGCTCCTGCACCAACCCCACTAAACACCAGGGATTTCGTACAGTAGATCAAAGGGGGGGGGCTACAAGTGGGACACTCATTGAACAGGGTGCCCAAGTTTTCATGAGGGCGTCCTCGCAGGATGGCCCCACGAAGGGCCGAGGAAACCCGTATTATTGAAACAAGATGGGCGTCCATCTTTCGTTTCGATAATACAGTCGGGGACACCCAAATCTCAACATTTGGGTCGACCTTAGAGATGGTCGACCTAAATGTTGAGATGGTTGACCTTAGAGATGGTCGTCCCCGGTTTTCGGCCATAATGGAAACTGAGGACACACATCTCAAAAACGACCAAATCCAAGGCATTTGGTTGTGGGAGGAACCATCATTCGTAGTGCACTGGTCCCCCTCACATGCCAGGACACCAACCGGGCACCCTAGGAGGCACTGCAATGGACTTCACAAATTGCTCCCAGGTGCATAGCTCCCTTACCTTCGGTGCTGAGCCCCCCAACCCCCCCCCCAAAAAAAAACCCCACTCCACACAACTGTACACCACTACCATAGCCCTTACAGGTGAAGGGGGGCACCTACATGTGGGTACAGTGGGTTTCGGGTGGGTTTTGGAGGGCTCACATTTACCACCATAAGTATAACAGGTGGGGGGATGGGCTTGAAGTGCACTGCACCCACTAAAACTGCTCCAGGGACCTGCATATTGCTGCGATGGAGTTGAGTATGACATTTGAGGCTGGCATAGAGGCTGGAAAAATGTTTTTAATTTTTTTTTAGGGTGGGAGGGGGTTGGTGACCACTGGTGAAGTAAGGGGAGGTCATCCTCGATTCCCTCCGGTGGTCATCTGGTCAGTTCAGGCACCTTTTCAAGGCTTGGTTGTGAAAAAAAAAGGGACCAAGTAAAGTCAACCAAATGCTTGTGAGGGACGCCCTTCTTTTTACATTATTGGCCGAGGATGCCCATCTCTTAACCATGCCCCTGTCCTGCCTTCGGTACACTGCCGACACACCCCTGTGAACTTTGGTCGTCCCCGTGATGGAAAGGCAGTTGAGGACGCAAAAAATCGGCTTTTGATTATGCCAATTTGGGCGACCTCGGGAGGACGCCCATCTCCTGATTTGTGTCAGAAGATGGGCGTCCTTCCCTTTAGAAAATAAGCTAGATAGCCAAGGAGATACCAGTCATGACACCACATCACATCACATGATCACTAACAAAATTGAACCAGGTTTGCGTTGATCCCAAACTACTTTGATACTTGTCTTCCTAAATTAATTGTAAACCACAATGAACTTATCACCAGGTTGTAAAATGTGGGATACAAATGCAGAAATAAATAAATGGTATGTTGGAAGTCAAGAGTAGTATTTAAATAGCGAAAAGAGTCCACCATTAGAAAAGTGTTTCCAAAGAAATTTAAAGAAAGAGTTGGATTAGGAAGACTGCAAGTTAACCAGAAGGCCACAGTTTTCTTTATTTAGAACTAATCTATCCGCATAGAGCTAACTTGAGACAAGAGCAAGACAGTCTTGCAGAGGATCAATGGAAGGGACCAATGGGTTTGTAGGGTGGAATGGGGTTGGTGACCACTGGGGGAGTAAGGGGAGGTCATCTCCGATTCCCTCTGGTGGTCATCTGGTCAGTTCGGGCACCTTTTTGAGGCTTGGTCACAAGAAAAAATGGACCAACTAAAGTCAGCCAAGTGTTCGTCAAGGACGCCCTTCTTTTTTCCATTATCAGCCGAGGACGCCCATGTCTTAATCACGCCCCAGTCCCGCCTTCGCTATGGTGCTGACACCCCCCCCCCCCCGTGAACTTTGGTCATCCCCGCAACAGGAAGCAGTTGACGATGCCCAAAATCGGCTTTCGCTTATGCCGATTTGGGCGACCCTGAAAGAAGGACGCCCATCTCCCGATTTGTGTCGGAAGATGTGCACCCTTCTCTTTCAAAAATAAGCCTGTCAGAGATTGAGAGGGGTCTTGAGGAAATGGGGATTTGGATAGTGAGTCTTCAGGATGGGGTGTGACTGGCCTATTTTCTTGGTGGGGGGATATGATTGGGTCCATCAGGAGGGGGATGTGATTTGAGAGCCCATTAGTTGGGTGATGTGATATCAGGGAGTATCAACAGAGAAAAGGGAATCCTGATTTTGAGTGCTTGTCCCTTTAAGAAGTGGCCTGGAAGTATAGCGCTTAGCCAGACAAGAAAAATAATGTGTTTCTCGTTGGCACTATATTTCCAGGAATAACCCAGCTTGTGATGTTCATTGCAAGGTGTGCTATTCAATTTACCTAATAATAAAGTATGTGGCATGCATTTACATGCTTTGCATCTCATTATTGTTTATCCTGCAGTACCTTAAAATAATGCACGTTAATAACTACTCCCCTAATTCACAGATTTTACATGTGTAAAGTCAATTTAATGCGTGTTATTTATGCACAAAAATGTCCTTACTGCATGAACAGGTGCACATCCTTACTCTACATCCAATGATATCCATTCCTCTCTTTACAAAACCTAGATTTTCCTGTTTATTATCACATTTAAACAGAATCGGTCTTTCAATGCTGTATTTTCATTTTTGATCCACAGCGGATTTATTGTGCACATTTACAGAATGACTATAGTGCAGTGTTAACATAAGGCATTCTTTATTATACACTGGACAAATGAAACCCTCATGTTAATTTTCCAAATTAGACAGGACAATTAAGATGTAAGCGACCATGACGTTAATTATTTAATCTGTTAGAAAATAAGAAGAAATTCTGCTTATAAAAAATGAACCAAGTGTAGTACAGCTCTTATTTAACTTTCCCACAAATGAATTTGGAATGCATTCAATTTTCAAACACATAGAATGGCATCCAGACCCTTCATCCCCTTCCCAGATCAACCTCCCAAATGTAGTAACAGGACATGAATCAAGCATGCAAAACAATAGTTAACCAATTTATAATTAAGTTTTAACAAAACAGAGAGCATTGCAAATAGGATAACTATTACATTAGATCATTGCGTTGGGATCAGAATCAGTCCTATTTGACAGCTACTTTAACTATGAATACAAAGGAAATGATGGAGGAAAGCAGCATGTCCCAGCCAGTGGCATAATGCCCAGCTGTGACCACATTCCAGCTGTAGCATAGGCCTGTGTCGCCAACGACATGTCCAGTGCCAGGATGCAGTACTTTTCACATTGTAGATATTAATAAAAGGAGGGTCTTCCTTAGCTATCCACAGTAGCGCATAGGACCTGTGTAGAAGGGTAGGAGGGTGGTAAGGTCTGCCTATTACTGAGAGGGTCTCCTGAACGGTTCTTGATTTGTAATGATCACTGTGTTACTGTCATCTGGCTCATGAGAACCTTCCAATGCAATGCCATCACACTATAATATGAAAATGATAACATCATCTCCACATTGCTACTTCTCTTTTAGAAATTAAATCCTTTTCATAATTCATAAGTCCCTAAAGTTATAAATTGAGACAAGTGAGGTCATCTGCTCAGATGGTAGACTTTGTGGGCTTATGCAGAAAAGTCCAATTAAGATATAGTCTCTCAAATTAATTGAAGACCTACCAGTATCAACTTTATAGAGGGTGAGGACGTTTATTAAGTCATTTCTTTCCTCCATAAGAAGCTCTTATTTTATTCTGCCATGTCTGAAGGTCAAATTTCAAATTCATTTGCAAATATGTAAGGACTGTAGTTCACCAACAGCAACTTTAAATCTTAATACTCCATATATGTAGTTGAATATTTTTAAACCACTTTTGACTGGCAACTAAAAATAAATCTTTTTTATATGTTTCAAAACAACTCCCACGGACATGAATGGGAACTGGGCTGCTGGACTTCAGAATTTCTTAATCTAGAATATATATATTCAAGTTTTGATGACTTTAGGAAGTTTGATGACTTAAATTGGATTCTTACCTGTTTCTTGTATAAGATTGCTTTATCTACGTACAGATATAAGGCATACCCCACAGACCCAATATAAATACCAAATGATGAAAGAAAACTTTCAAACTGGGAAACAAAGTCTTAACCCCTGACACATGATCCTACCCTAGCAACTTGCCTGGGATGAACCATACCAAGTCTTATTAACTGTACTCCTATACTGTATTTGTTCTCGCTGGAGACTGTAACCACCTCTCCGGAACTATGTAAGCCACTTTGAGCCTACCAATAGGTGGGAAAAGGTGGGATACAAATGTAATAAATAAATAAAATTAAGATTATTTGGCAGTTTGACCCCCAGTGATGGTAGTGCAAGACTACTGAAGTCAGCTCCCACTTTTGATCCTGAGCTGCCTTTAGGACTGTGGTTTGCTCCTGCCCCACTAGACATCAGGAATCTCTAGTAAGAGCAGGGGAAAGGGGTGGGGTCAAAGTTTGGGGCAAACATTTTTAAGGATGTGGGTGTTGGAGGTTAGGGTGGCTATGCAAAGAATGTCTGAGGGTTTTGGAGGTGAGGGCTATGAAAATTATATTAGCAGGAAAGTTTGGAGGTTCAGGAGCAGTCTATAAAGGATATTGGCAGAGGTTTGGGGGTAGTATGTAAAGGTACTGAAGACAGAGAACCAAGGATTGTGGTAAATGGATTGTTAATAGTGCAAATGCACTTACTGCCTCCTCTTCAAGAGGTGATAAGGGTATCTGAATTATCAGCAATATACTTACTGTGTAATAAAAGTCTACAGATCAGAAGATACCAGCCATACTCTCAATAGTTACCAAACAAGTTTTGCAGTTACAACAAATTATTTTTTGCCTTTAACACATTTTAAGTACTGCAATTTAGTTATCAGGGCCTTAAATCTCAACTGAGACTCTCTCCATGTGTCAGAGAATACAGGACTTTAATAACCCAAGAAGCTCACATCTTTGATTCTAAGGAACACTTTCATTATCTAAATCTTGCCTGGTTCAAGAGCAAAAGTTATCATAAGTTTGATCCTTGTAAATCTCTCTCAAGAAATCTTCAGGAATCCTGAAAATTTAGGGGGGGCATTATCAATGTAGGCTTCCTTCAAAATGGATTATGTTACCACAAGTTGTATTGTTTTAACATATGGTCCCATTTTATGCAATGAGACCCTGTGGTAAAATAACATGAGTTGCAATAAAATAACCCATCTTAATGGTCACCCACATTGATTACTGCCCCCCTTAGAATGTTCGCCAATATATCCTTGCCATTACCCATAGAACTTCTCCAACTATTCCTCACCTTTCAAGTTGGTTTACAAAACATCTCAGTTTGGGAGGAGGGGGAATAGAATTTGTGTGACATTCTTTAAAATGCTGTTTGAACAGGTTCTGGATGCCACAATAGGAGACTTGGGAAATTCAAAAACTTCAAAATTAATCTCCTACTGTTCTCCAATATTTCTAGCTTATAGTAAACAGTGAGATTATCTTTACTTAATGCTAAATCCCCTGACCTGTTAATCAGCAATTTGTTAACTCAGAAATGTTGAAACCACCTCACAAACCTTTTGCTCATATGACAGATGTAATTTGGATCCCTACAGATGTGATTAATTATTTCATACAGTGCCTGTTCCATCCCACAGATAGCACTTCATAAGGTATCTAAAGTAACAACAGGAGGTTTCTGAAGAGTAACTTGATCAAGGCCTTGGAATTCCCCCAAACCTAACTCTGCACTTCCATGATTCCCCTGATCTTTGACTATCCATCAACCACAACACTTCCAACCCTGATCATTCTCTGGGCTCTTATATGAATTCCTTCACAGCTTGTGGGTAACAATAGCATTTCTGCCATCATGCTCTACCTGCCTTTCTCATTGATATGTACCGCTTGCTCTCTTTCTGCATTCTGCATTTGTCACAGGTCCTCAAAGAAGTTGCAACCACCTGGTCTCAGCAGTATTGAATGCTCTTTGACAATTAAAGAACCCTGCCTCTGAAGTTATAGCCTTTCCCAAAGCAAAGTATGCTCTGGATATGAACACTGTGCTCAAACACTGACATTGACAAACCCATCAATTGTGTACTGAATCACAGGAGGCCCCTGCAAGGTAAAAAGGGGCATCTCTACCTTCAGCCTTCCATTTACTATTACAGCAATAAGCTTAAAAAAAATGATCATTTCAAAGAACAGTGTACATCGGTGACTGCTCAAAGTACTATCTCATAGCCTACTAAGTATTTTTAAGTGAAAATCTGCCAAATAATTACTTTTATGACAATTCCTCTTCACCAGAATCTGATTTGTTTTCACCATTATCTTTCCAGAATTTATCCCTTATGTTTGTTTCAGATTTTTTTCTCCTCCTTATTCATTTAATTTCTTTAAATCAAAATACAACCTAATTAAGAATATAAAAATGAACAGTATCCAAAACTAGTAACTTACAAATAAATCAATGGTGCCCTTTTCTTTCAGACAGATTGCATAGCAATATTCACACTTAGACATTGCTGGTTTCTCCCATGGTATTCTGGAGTCTTACAGTCATTATTTCTTAGGGGCTAACTTAGTCCATTGTCCTTGGGGGTTTACAACAATCACCACATAGGGTTTGTCTCAGGTGATGGAGCCCTGATGCATGCAGTAATGCCGAAACATGGCCCGCTTCAAGTTCTCTGTATCAACTTACAGTAAAGGACATTTTCAGGATTCAGATTTCTCCTTCATTTGATTTGGTCTTCCTCACTACATTTGTTGCCTTTTTACTAAGCTGTATTAATTAGCTAGCTCAAGTTTTATCACTCAGTAGACATTAGTGCAGACCCGAACTAGCATCTACCCTGTGTTTAAACTAGCCAATGCAGTAAAAAATCCACACTAGTTCCTTAATGTGGGTGGGGCGGGTTGCAGATGTGTCATGATTGCCAGTACTGTGGTTGTACTTAACAAGGTGTGGCATTAAATGCTACCACATTACTGGCAATCTGTGCAGCACAACCGTTGCCCCAACTGTCAAAGATGAAGCTGCGGCAGTTCCTCCTTCTGATTCCCATGATCACAAATACCTGTTCCTATGTTCCAGGGGCAGTGGAATGTTTTTTGGTTTGAGTGTGCCCAAGCTCCGCCCCCAACCCTTCCATACCATCTTAGACCCCTCCTATGGCATCCGACATATCTCTCCTTCCATCTGTCCCTCTCAACCCCTCCCCAATAGTATCAAACATTTCTCTCTTTTCCTACTCTCTTCCCCCCATTGTATACAGCATCTTTCTCTCCCTCCCTCATGGTCTGCAGTACCTCTCTCCTACATTTCCCTTTCATCATCTCTCCTTCTCTTCTCCCACCCCCTGCCTGTAATGTCCAGCATTCCACCCCCAAGGTCTCTAGCGATAACTGCTGGATTCTATATAGCACGCCTAGCATTTTGTGCTGAAATCTAAGTGTATTCCATAAAAACATGTATAACTTAATTGGCTCAACAAGCTAATCAGTACTGATAACAAAACTTAGCAAGCAATAATGAGCACTAATTGTCAATAATTAGAATTTACGTACGTAACTCGCTAAGCATATTCAGTAACGCACTGTGCCTAAATTTGAAAGCACACAATTCAAAAGAGGTGTGGTCACGGGCAGGGAAATGAACATTTCATGGGCATTCCAAAATTTAAGTGCATTATTATAAAATATGGCCTTCTGCGCCTAAATCCGCATGCAGGGATTTAAGCCATGTTTTCATTGGTGTAAATGGAGGCACATAGATTTAGGTGCTAGGTTATCAACTAATTGTATTCTATATATTCTACATACTGCGCCTAAATGTAGGAGCTGCTTATATAATACACTTAGCTGGAATTGTTTTCCTCATGGATATTTAGGGTGCCATATTCAGAATATGGCCTTAAGTGCTTCAGCTTTAAATCACACTATCCAGATATCAGTGCTAATGAGACTGTACTAGCTGAATAATGTTTCCATGCCCATTCCACACCTGTGATACATCACCTCTAAAAAATATTTTAGAAAAAAAATAAATAACAGATGGTTAGTGCGTGAAAAAAGAGATCTTACAGCAAAACACTTTAACGTATTTTGCGGTAAGCATTTTCTTGTGCATTAAGCATGCATTAGAGTTTAATGACACTATTTAAAGGAGTTCGTAAATTATTCTGTAGAACCAAGCGCATCCAGACTGACATAGATTATCATCATCAAATTGCTTAGTCATAGCTCTTTGCAGCAAAACTCCTGCATCTTCATAATTATAAAACATGCATCTCAGACCTCAAGGTCAGCATGAAATTCAACTGGATATTGAATTCTTGCATTTTCTCTAACACCATGGAAATCCTTCCATAAAGAAGAAAATCTTTTCCTTCTTTGCTGATTAACTCTTACAATCTGAAAAAAAAATCAATGTCTCAATTGGCTCAAATTTTACCTTTCTTTTTTAGGATATTTAGAAGTGTTTCCTTACCTGATTCTATTTAAAGGGAAAAAGTAAGAGTTGAAGGACTAACCCATAGACTCATACATGTGGAGGGCAATTCTATAAGTGTACCTAGGTAGTGTCTATTTTTAAAGCAGGGGTGAGCAACCTGTGGCCTGCCATTGAATTTTATGCAACCCATTAACCCCATTAACCAGAGTTTGGGGGATTTTAAATACTGTATTTTGTAAATATTTTCAGAACAGCAACTCTAGCAAATTGTTTCCATCATTTTAAGTTAAATGTTTACTTATCACAGAATGTCTATAGAGTTCTGTGCATTTCCATTTCCAACATTAGGCAGTGTTGTGGCTCAGCATGGACATTACTGACATTCATGCAGCCCTCTGTTTATAAAGGTTTGTTCACCCCTGGTATAAAGGAAAGTAGGTGCCTCCTTTCCTTTATAGAATACTATCTTAATCAGGTATATAAACAGCTATGCAGTTACTGTAGTTGTGAGCAATTATGCCAGCTACAGAGTTGATGTACTGTAAGTTCTTGTGTCTAAATGCCGGAGATTCACATGCATCTTATAAAACTCTCTGTGGCTCATTTTCAAAAGAGAAAAATGACCAAACAGTGTCCTAAAGCACCATTTGGATGTTTTTCTTCTCAAATTGTCCAAATTGGTATTTTCTAAACCTATTTTGCAGATGTTTATCTATGCAATTTGTCTGCAGTGTGTCCAAATCGCAAGTGGGCAATTCGAAAGCGGGATTAGGGCAAGCCTAACACTTGGACGTTTTGCAGCCATAATGGAACAAAACAAAAACATCTAGGACTAAAACTAAGATGTTTTGGTCTAGACCTGTTTTCAGAATGAATAAGGCACAAAAAGGTACCTTAAATGACAAGATGACCAGTGGAGGGAATCAGGGGTGACCCCCAATACCTCCCAGTGGTCACGGACCACCACCCACCCACAACAAATATGAATAAAAATATGACTGGTGTACCAGCATCTATAGCAGCCTCAGATGTTAAAAATCAGGTCAGCATGCTGGTCCTCGGAGTAATGTAGTGGTCGGTACAGTGCGCTATGGAGTGGGAGACTCAGGTCCCTATCTCCCTCTACCTGTCACACTTTTGGTGGAAACTGTTACCCCTCTCAAAGTCACCAGAACTCTACTGTACCCACATACTACTACTACTACTACTACTACTACTACTTAACATTTCTAGAGCGCTACTAGGGTTGCGCAGCACTGTACAAAATAAACAAAGAAGGACGGTCCCTGCTCAAAGGAGCTTACAATCTAAAGAACGAAATGTCAAGTTGGGGCAGTCTAGATTTCCTGGGTAGAGGTGTAGAGGTTAGGTGCCGAAGGCGACATTGAAGAGGTGGGCTTTAAGCAGAGATTTGAAGATGGGCAGGGAGGGGGCCTGGCGTATGGGCTCGAGGAGTTTGTTCCACACGTGGGGTGAGGCGAGGCACAAAGGGCGGAGCCTGGAGTTGGTGGTGGTGGAGAAGGGTACTGAAAGGAGGGATTTGTCTTGAGAGCGGAGGTTACGGGTAGGAACGTAAGGGGAGATGAGGGTTGAGAGGTAAGGAGGGGCTGCAGATCGAGTACATTTGTAGGTTAGTAGCAGAAGCTTGAATTGAATGTGGTACCTGATTGGAAGCCAATGAAGTGACTTGAGGAGAGGGGTGATATGAGTATATCGGTTCAGGCGGAAGATAAGACGTGCAGCAGAGTTCTGAACTGACTGAAGGGGGGATAGGTGGCTAAGTGGGAGACCAGTGAGGAGTAGGTTGCAGTAGTCAAGGCGAGAGGTAACGAGAGAGTGGATGAGAGTTCGGGTAGTGTGCTCAGAGAGGAAAGGGCGGATTTTGCTAATGTTATAGAGGAAGAAGCGACAGGTCTTGGCTATCTGCTGGATATGCGCAGAGAAGGAGAGGGAGGAGTCAAAGATGACACCGAGGTTGCGGGCAGATGAGACGGGGACGATGAGGGTGTTATCAACTGAGATAGAGAGTGGAGGTAGAGGAGAAGTGGGTTTGGGTGGGAAGACAAGAAGTTCGGTCTTGGCCATGTTCAGTTTCAGGTGGCGGTTGGACATCCAGGCAGCAATGTCGGATAAGCAGGCCGATACTTTGGCCTGGGTTTCCGCAGTGATGTCAGGTGTGGAGAGATAAAGCTGGGTGTCGTCAGCATAAAGATGATACTGGAAGCCATAAGGTTTATTATAGTAGTGTACAGTGGGGAGTAGTAGGTTTGGGGTGGGTTGGGGGGCTCAGGGGACAAGGGAGCAAAGGTGAGATGTGTACATGGGAGCATTTTTATGAAGTGCACAGAAGTGCCCTCTAGGGTGCCTCATTGCTCTCCTGGGATGTCTGCTAAAAATGCTGGCTCCTCCTATATCCCAATGGCATGAATCTCTACATTTTGCACTTCTTTGTTTTTTTTTTTTTTTTCCCGAAAATGGACAAAAAAACCATCCAAAGCACAAAACCTTGTTTGAAACAGTATTTAAAAAAAAAAAAAAAAAAGATAGACTTTTTCTTTTTCAAAAATGACCTTCTTTCTTATTCGGATTTTCGACGTCTTGTGCAAATGGTCCAAAGTCAGACTTAAGACGTCATATCGAAAATGCCCCTCCACATGTTACATGCAATTGAGTCCAGCCCATGTTCCGCCTATGTACATAACAGGAAAAAAGCACAGAAGGGCCTTCAAGAGTGGAATTGTAAAAAAGCCTTTAATAAATTAACCCGACATGGGCCGTGTTTCATATGCCTGTGTTAGGGGTCAAATGTGATCAAGGCACTTGAAAACATCCAGGGAAAAATCGGTGACAAAGATGCCTACACGTGTTGTCAATAGACATTACTTGAAGTCAATCTAACTAGTCAAAAGCACAATCAATGCATCCGCATATGCTGTAGTTTTTGTTGGGGGTGGTATATCATTGGGTGGTTTTGGCAGGCTTTGTGGTATTTTGGGAAGGAGCAGGGTGGTGCAGGGTAGAGGTTATGAGGAAATTTTTCCCTCTCATGTGATCCGTGAAGGCCTTGTTTTTCTGTTTGGGTTTGGGTATTGTTAGCGTATTTTAAGGGTTCTGTGTTGTGCTATGGGGTGAGGTTAGGTTGATCGCAGCTAGAGGGATTGAAGGTTGGTACAATAGGGGAATATGTGCCCAGAAGTGAGTGCTATATTGGTAACTCCGGGCTTGATATAGATGTAAAAGGACATATGTGGGCGGCCCCACCACAAGTTAAGACATGGTTGCACATCACTGTGGGTCATGCTAATGTATATTTATGCCAAACATCCTTTCCCCACAAATGCCTCTTTATAATCCAGCTAAAATTATGTGCATTCTGAAATCTGCACATGCTTTTAACAGGTGGGAGGGGTACATTTTTCAACCAGGGAATCTACCTATTTACATAGCTTAATTCTTTTAAAAATTGTCCTGAAACTGACTTGTCCAAGGTCACAGCAAATGTCAGTGACAGAAGAAGCATTTGAATCTCCTTTTCTTGTTTTAATCTATTATTCTAATCGCTAGTCTGCTCTTTCTATTGTTGTCTTAATTAACACATACTGAGATTTTTTTCCCCCTAACACTGAAACTGGCACTGAAGTTAAGTGTAGAGCACCTCCCTCACAGCATGGATCAGGTTTACTAATCATCTTGACTCCTTGAAAGAATATTTTTCATTGCAAAAAATTTAGTGTATTTTAATTTTCCACTTAATTAACACTGGCAAATATTTAACCTTTTTTTTTTTTTTTTGTGATGCTGCTGTGAGTGGGATCTCATTCATTTTCACTACTGGAAAAGTGCCAGTTCTTCATTCCATGCACTTATTAATAAGGAAATATAAAAAAGAACTTTTTTTTTTTCACTTAGGAAGAGACAGCTTCAGTTCAGTATGTGGTCACCCTGCTGAGAGTGTCAATCAGTAGGAGCACTGGAAGGATTTTTATGATGTGGAGAACATGAACATGAGGAACTTTCCTAATATCCCAAACTCATTTCCAGTAAGATATCAAAGGGGTGCTGTTTTAGCCACTACTAAAGTTTGAACTGGTAATCTCTAAGGGGCCCTTTTACAAAGGCATGCTGAAAAGTGGTCTGCGGTAGTGTAGACACGTGTTTTGGGCGCGCACAGAATAATTTTTTCAGCACACCTGTAAAAAAAAAAGGAATTTTTAATTTTTTTACCGAAAATGAACGTGCAGCAAAATGAAAATTGCAGAGTGTCCATTTTGGGTCTGAAACTCACCTGTTGGGGTTCAGAATTACCAACCCTTAGCAGGACTCTGTAACCACCAGTAAAAGAGTTTCCACTGGAGTCCTGTCTCCCATCTCAGCCAACATTTCCTCAATATCAGAGATGACTCAACATGAGACAAGTTGTTCATCCAAGGTAAATTTTCTTAAATCCCCCAGAGCTTTCTAGGATGGCCACCATTCTCCCCCTTATTTGAATGGTTGGGGATCAGATTTTCTAATTCCTTTATGCTAAACCAATTCTCTCCATTCAGTCTGTGTGCATCTTTTATCCCACCGGGTGCAGCGGCGTCCCCCCCCCCCCCCCCGTGTGCAGCACGACACCCCTCCATTGCATTGACAACCCCCCCCCCCCCCGGTGTATCACCCAAAACCCCTCCCCCCGGGTGCATTCTCCTCCACCATGCCGCCCTCGGTACACCACTGCCTGTCTGCTACCATTTGCATCCAGGCAGACCTGTGGAGCCCATCTCCCTCCTGCAATGTAACAATGTTCAATCAGTTACATTCCTGTGCAGTTTTATCAAGGCAAGCTAAACTGGCAGTTATGAACTCCCCAGTTCATCTCAGAAAGAATAGACCTGTTCATGTTTTAAAAGTACTTTACCAAGATTTTTTCTATCTCCTTATTCTCAATAAACACTCCCACAAAGAAGGTTTCATATATAAAATGGATAGATACTTACAGCTCACACATAATTCAAAGCAGGACAGAACAAGAAGTTGAAGGGGTAAGGATGGATCAAACAGAACATATTTACTATGTTTGCCATTTTAGAAGCTCTATTCTTGTTTTGGATGTCTGAAAACTGGTATTTAGCCGATTGACATTCAGCCAGTGATGGTTAATGTTTGTTTTTTTTTAAATGCCGACTGTTGCCAGGTAGATTAGCCCTAGATATTTATTTATTTAAAAAAAATTTCATTCCGCACAATGCTACAACTCTTGGCAGATCACAGCATAATATACATAATTTTAAAAGAAGATATACACACACACATGCAATAAAAGATTTTTGACTAAAACAAATCCATCACTAAGGGGTCCTAAGCCATGGTACAAATTGGCCTGCAGTAGTGTACGCACGTGTATTGGGCGCATACCGTGCCAGTTTGTCTGCAAAAAAATGGATTTTTTAATGGGACAGGAGAAGGGCATGTGGTAAAACTGGAACTGGCACGTGTCCAAAATTGGCTTGAGCCCTTAATGCCACCCATTGACCTAGCTGTAAGGGCTCATGCGCTAAATGTGCGGTGACCAGTCGGCGCACACCAACTGCTGATTACTGCCGGAAACGATGCGCATGGAATGAAATAAAGAAATCGTCCTGGCGTTATGGGCACGTGCCAAATCTAAAATTACCACCAGGGGTTGCTGTAGCCTGGTGGTAGTCTCATGCATAGTGCCTAACGTGCCTTTGTAAAAGAGACCCTAAAACAATAAGGAGCTTAAACACCCAGCTTTAAACCACTGTAAAAGCTTGGGCAAAAAGGAAAGCCTTCAAATGTTTACAGAACTGAAGAAGTGAAGTCATATCTCTTAAAGGGCAACAAATTCCACTGTCTCACATCCTCAATGTAAAAAATAGTTGAGCAGTACTCAGTTAGCCTAATATGATGAGAGGAAGGAATATCAGGCAAACGTTTGTCTCAAGAACGCAATGCATAAGCAGGTTGATAGAACTTTAAATAATTAGCCATAGAAACCGGGTTATTATTACTTAAATAAAAACTATGGTAAATATGTAGAAAATACAGGAATCATAATAATACATGCTCAAAAATAGAGAGGAAAAGACCTCATCAAGACCCAGATCAACAATATCGGAGCTCAAAATACTGTGGCTATCTTACAATGTGATCGGTCAAACAGTCATCACTGGTCAATAAAACCCTCCCAAAGAAATGTTAGGTAGATCTGAAAATTGTCAAAACTTTGATTATTTATAATGACATCTACCAAACAAAAAAACATTGAAAAAATAATAAAGAATGATTGAAAATAGCACTTAGCTTAGGGAACACAGCAAAATAACATTGCCTTATGTAGATGTTAGCAGGCATTTTCAGGCAATTCCTCGTATAGCGCCAAAACTGTCTCTTCAAACAGGCAAAGGTCCATTAAAAAAAAGTCAGGATAAGGGCTAGACTGCAGGTGATGGAATCTCAATAGTTTGAATGTTACAGACATATTAGAAACATCTATTGAGTATGTAGGGGACCATGCAACTCTACTTGTATCTTTTGTTTTTGAGACTGATAGAAATCATGTACTAAATTTATTCTTTCAACATAGATCTGAATTATTTTAGGGGAAAATGTGTGGTGTTTTCTGGATGTATGCAAAGAAACTCAGTTCCTGAGCCTGCATAGTAGAGTACTTCAGAATAATTAAGTTTTCTTTTTGAGATTTCCTGTGAAATTTGATAATGTTCATTATGTATTCCTTGAACCTAAACAATTGCAATCCTTTCTTGATAATAAGTTTCTTATCCAGATTGTTTCTCCTAGTCAGGTAGCCGATGAGCAGTAATCAGAAGACTTCAACTTGGTGTCCCTTTTCTTCTTAGAGGCTAAATGGCTCTTTTCTTGATATTTTTCTCCTCTCAGTTTTACTAGGGTCCTCCTGTTTCTCAAGGACTAAGGCTTAGTGAGTTGATGTTTAATATCTGTGAATATGTATGTTTTTTTTTCTTTGTAATGTATATATATTAGCACTAAATTTACTTTGCAACTAATTTTTGCAGAAACCTTTACTATATGACTCATTTGCATATAAATCCCCAGAGAAAAATAGCACAAGAGTCATTCACTGCCCTCAAAATAGTGGTGCTTAGTACATTGGCTTCTTTGTCTCCTGTTTCTTCTACTACCCTACATACTGAAAGTTTTCTGGAGCACTGAATTCTACTTGCATACAGGGGTCCATTTGCTAAGCTAAGGTATAAGTAGGCCTTAGTATGCCCTTATGTGGGTCTTTCCTGTATGCTAAGACCATTTTTACTGTGGTTGTAAAAACCCTGATTTTCTATTTTTTTTTGCATTAATAGACATGTGCTACTGTTAACCTCCTATGCTAACCATATCAAATATTATACATGTCAAATCATGAAAGAGGAGCTCCCTCAGAGACTTTCACACCCACATGGTAGTCTTATTCACACTACTATTTGCACTAGTACACACTTATGCACACTATTGTGCATTATATCACAACAGTGAACTACCCTATGAATGAAGTGCAATAATTCAAACATTAGTGGTCTGAATAAGACTACCACGTGGGTGTGAAAGTCTCTGAGGGAGCTCCTCTTTCATGATTTGACATGTATATTTGACATGTATACTGTAGCAGGTATATTCTCCTGGTTAGCATAGGAGGTCATTATTTGGATTACCAGAGAGGAGGGGGATTGTTTTAAGTTTTACATGTGCTACTGTTGCTATTAGCACGCAACCATTTTCAAAATTGCTGCGGGAGCACTTAATAGCCACCTATTTTGTAAGTGGTCCCACAGCAATTTTGAAAATGGTTGCATGCTAATAGCAACAGTGGCACATGTAAAACTTTTAAAATGTGGTAATTTAGATTAGTGCAGGAATTCCCACTCTCTGCCCTTGACACACCTCTCAAAATATTATTTAGCATGGTTAGCACATGAATATTCAAAAACTACCATGAGGCTGTAGCGTGTCCTGCAGTAGTCCGTTCTTGCTGCGTTAGGCGCACATTAACACCTTACGCAGCTTAGTAAAAGGACCCCATCGTTTGCTGTAAAGTACCTTAATATAGAGTGCTGCATAAGTACAAAAATGTGCATACACAAATGAGGCCAGTGCTCTCTTATCAGGCTTAAATATAGAACACATCCACTCAGGGCTCTTCTGATGTCTGGTGCCTGCAAAGTCCATTTCTACAGCCTTTCAAATGGTATTAAATCAGGAATTAGGAGTTGGCATCAGCTGTGCAAGAAGCAAATTCCTTCCTGAACTGGCTAGAGGGGATTTTCAACACAGGCAATTACTTTAGTCTCTCTGATTATCGCCAGAGAAAATCATAATCCATCGGCTGTTATTTAGGTAGTCAAGCAACCAAATAAACAATGCTAATTATAATAAGCTGTTTTATTTGCATGAGGCAAGTAAAAATAAAGGTCAACAATCCATTTGTAGGCAATACCTTTTTCTTAGATGAACAGTGCATTTTTGAATAATTTTGAGAACGATATTTACATTCTTCAGCTCATGCGTCAAATAAAAATCTACATCTCTCTAACGTTGTGTGTTCTGGTGCAATTCATTGTTTTGTTTGATTTTCTTTATTTTTACAAGGGGATGTGGAAATCAGTATACCTTTCTATCCCCACCAAGCTTGTTAAATTACAGAAAATTAAAATGACCTGCACTTCTTATCTCTCCCGAGCTTTTTAGACAAGTAAATCAACATTTCAAGCCAGGATTACTGTGCTTAAGATGTCAGCTGGAGAGCCTTCAAATTTCTAAGCAGCTAATATTCAACAACGATGAAAATTTCAAGCAGGGTGTCTCAAGGTGATTTCTTGTCCTCTTACAGGCTATATTTGTAGGGTTACCACATGGAAAGTGATGAGTCTGTCTTGGTTTCATCTCTAGCAGACTGAAAACTATTTTGTTCTTAGGATAATGGTTCTGCATCACTAAGCTTTTTTCTCCATAGAGACAGGATAGGGAATAAAGCCGCAATGAATTAGGTCCAGTTGTGAACTACAAATCCACTTGAAATGGAAGTCAAATAAAACAATAGGGATGTG
This sequence comes from Microcaecilia unicolor, assembly GCF_901765095.1. Lineage (NCBI taxonomy): Eukaryota > Metazoa > Chordata > Amphibia > Gymnophiona > Siphonopidae > Microcaecilia > Microcaecilia unicolor. The sequence goes on along the minus strand of NC_044037.1, from coordinate 62,895,561 downwards.
CACAAACCAAAAATGCTCATTTAATTTTTAGCTTGTTTATTCCCCTACCCCCAGCCCCCCAAATTCCAGGTGTTTCAGGTGTTCTGTTTGTTTTACTCATCCGAATTGAAATTTTTTACTTGCACTATAGATTTTTAAATGTAAAAACTGACATAAGACACATTAATTCATCAGTTGATGTGCATTACATCAACATAGCACCATTAATACAACAATTGTATAAATCTGAGAATCACTTCTATGTTTGTGTTGTGCACGTACATGTTTAGAATGATGACATATACACATGTATGTTTATAGGTATGCACAGGAATACCAATATTTTATCTAAGTGCTATTCTGTAAATACCCATTTAACTTACCCAGCAGGTATTTGCATGGAGCATACACAGGGAAGGACCACGGGCAGGACATAAGGGGGCACCCACTGTTTTAAATGCACAATATTTTCATTTTTAGTTATGTATGATATGTGTTATATTTCTGTTTTAGAATCTCTATCTTTTAACTCCTGAAGCAGGTGTAAGCCAACACATGGCTAAATTGGGTTTTAGTAGGATTCTAGTTTCATTTGTTTTACGTATGCTATTTATCCAGGTTTTATTATGATTCTATTCTTAATTTATGTATATTGTGTATGTTATTTATTTATTTACTTATGTGACATTGAAATTATACTTATTTGGATGCAGTCCTACTCTTTCATTTTATTATAATATGTGCAACCAGGACTATCTGTCATTTACTCACCCTTGCAACATTATGCACCTAAATAATTACTTGGCAAGTACTTACAATAGCAAGGATCACAGATTTATTAATAGGCACAAACATGTGACAATACTCAAGCCAGTCAGTGTGAGAGACAACTCTCCCTCTTACACCTTTGCAGTTGTGCAATGCCGACACAGCCCATTCAGTCCCACAAGAGCTTCAAGCTTTGTGCCCCCTACCACATCCCAGCTGGGGCCTCCATTAAGTATGATTAGTTCAATTACATCACAACTATCAGCATCTGCTAGAGCCCACTCCTCCCTCCCATCATACCTTATCTGACCCTTCTGCTGTTAACAGTGTCTACCAGGCAAGGCATATCCACAGTGCCCCAAACAATGACTTTGGTATCTCACCAGTCCCCTTTTCAAGCTGTAACATGAAAATAAGCACAAGGTATAACTATATAACAAAAATATCATAAAAAGTTTAGTTGGGAGGGTTGTTATGGGGGGGAGGACAGCAAAGGAAGAGAAGTATATCTGCTCATTCACATTAGATAAAACACTCAACCAGTGATATTTTCCCATCATATAGTATGGGCAGTGCTGAGGCCATTGTTCTCATGCTCTCCATATCCTATCCCCAGGATAACACTATCTGCTCCAACCTCACCTACCATATTTCTTGCATTGTCCAAACAGAATGATCAGATTGAGACAAAAGATGATATGACTTGAATAGATAGGTAATCCACAAGTTACAAATGTGGTGTGAAGTGGAACAAAAAATGGAGATGGAGGTGCAGTATTAGTGGAATGGTGAGAGATCTACAGGGAGGAGGAAGTCTCATAAGCATTAAGGAACACCGTGTCCCTATTAAGTTTTTTCTGTTCTTTGTAATTTTGAATGTTTTACATTTGTTGACATTCCCTTTTAGTATTCTGATCATAAGATCATTGATGTAGTGTGTTTGGTCCTGTGAAATATTCTTGCATGGAGGAGTAGTTGTACTCTTTCTTCTTATACTTATTTTATTTAGATAGCTCAAGGTGAGTTACATTCAGCTACACTGAATATTTCTCTGTCCCAGGAGGGCTCACAATCTAAGTTTGTACCTGAGGCAATAGAGGGTTAAGTGACTTGCCCAAGATCACAAGGAGCAGCAGCGGGATTTGAACCGACCACTTCTGGATTGCAAGACCAGTGCTCTAACCACTAGACCACTCCTCCACTCCTGTGTCTCTGTTGATTATTCTTGTCTTTAACTGGTGTTTATAGAACTTCAAGCATTCTGTAAATGCAATCAGCAATAAGCTTCCAGTGCACAAAGACAAAACTTGGGAATGGGGGGGGGGGATAAATGAACTAGCAGTAAAGTTTTACAGTTACTGCATGGTAATTGCCAAAATTAATGCACAGTAACTGATAAGGTTTCGTGTTAACTGTTGGGGAGGGAGGGGGGATTCCCAGCAGTTTACCATTCAGTTATAAAAGAGAAAAAGAAAAGGGTTTAATGTGCATTAAATTGTAGATAATAGAACGAAGGGGCCTTTTACTAAAGCTTAGCACACATTAACAGAATTAGCACATGCTATGCTAAGAAGTCCACAGGTATAAAATGGACTTCTTAGCATTTAGAGTGCACTAATTACATTAGCACGTGCTAAGCTTTAGTAAAAGAGCTCAGAAATTAGCTACATCTACAGAGCCTGCATGAAATGTGCCTTGTTATCTACCATGAAAGCATAAACTCACGGATTCTACATATGGCACTTTGAGTTGCACGCAAACTTGTGCACGTGACTTAACAAGCCAATCAGCATTGATAATTGGGCAATAACAAGCAATTAACAGAACTAATTGGAAAGAATTAGAATTTATGCACACATCTTTTTAGGTGGATTCTATAAAGAGATGCACATCAATTCTAGTGTGTGGATCCAAAAAGGGGGTGTGGCCATGGGAGGGGGCATGGGCGGATCTGTGAAGTTCCTACAAATTATGTGCATTGTTATAGAATTAGGAGGGTCCATACCTAATCAATATGTGGGGATTCACACCAGGTTTTCATTAGAATAAATGGTTCTGCATAAATGTAATCACAGTTCCCAGCACTAAGTTCTATTCTATATACTGCGCCTAACTGTAAGTGTGATTTACAGACTAACACTAAGCACTATTTTTTTCAGCACTATTTATAGAATCTAGTCCAAAATGTGGTAACTACTTCAGCATGAACTGTAACATACAGTTATCTACACCCTGTTCTCTTCTGTATTAAGGGGTCAGTACCTCCCTTCAGCTGCCTCTTTTCCAAGCGGAAGAGCCTTGACCTCTTTAGCCTTTCCTCATTGAGGAAATCATCCCGTCTCCTTTATCTAATCCCTCTATATAGAATTGTACCAATACTCTAGGGCACTTGCACATAAAGGAATACAAAGGCATTATCATATTCTGTTTTATTCCCCAATTTTATTTCTAATATTTCCTAGCATTTTATTTTCTTTCTTCGCTGCCACCATACATCGAGCAGAAAAGTTAGTACATAAGTACATAAGTACATAAGTAGTGCCATACTGGGAAAGACCAAAGGTCCATCTAGCCCAGCATCCTGTCACCGACAGTGGCCAATCCAGGTCAAGGGCACCTGGCACGCTCCCCAAACGTAAAAACATTCCAGACAAGTTATACCTAAAAATGAGGAATTTTTCCAGTCCATTTAATAGCGGTCTATGGACTTGTCCTTTAGGAATCTATCTAACCCCTTTTTAAACTCCGTCAAGCTAACCGCCCGTACCACGTTCTCCGGCAATGAATTCCAGAGTCTAATTACACGTTGGGTGAAGAAAAATTTTCTCCGATTCGTTTTAAATTTACCACACTGTAGCTTCAACTCATGCCCTCTAGTCCTAGTATTTTTGGATAGCGTGAACAGTCGCTTCACATCCACCCGATCCATTCCACTCATTATTTTATACACTTCTTTCATATCTCCCCTCAGCCGTCTCTTCTCCAAGCTGAAAGCCCTAGCCTTCTCAGCCTCTCTTCATAGGAAAGTCGTCCCATCCCCACTATCATTTTCGTCGCCCTTCGCTGTACCTTTTCCAATTCTACTATATCTTTTTTGAGATACGGAGACCAGTACTGAACACAATACTCCAGGTGCGGTCGCACCATGGAGCGATACAACGGCATTATAACATCCGCACACCTGGACTCCATACCCTTCCTAATAACACCCAACATTCTATTCGCTTTCCTAGCCGCAGCAGCACACTGAGCAGAAGGTTTCAGCGTATCATCGACGACGACACCCAGATCCCTTTCTTGATCCGTAACTCCTAACGCGGAACCTTGCAAGACGTAGCTATAATTCGGGTTCCTCTTACCCACATGCATCACTTTGCACTTGTCAACATTGAACTTCATCTGCCACTTGCACGCCCATTCTCCCAGTCTCGCAAGGTCCTCCTGTAATCGTTCACATTCCTCCTGCGACTTGACGACCCTGAATAATTTTGTGTCATCGGCGAATTTAATTACCTCACTAGTTATTCCCATCTCTAGGTCATTTATAAATACATTAAAAAGCAACGGACCCAGCACAGACCCCTGCGGGACCCCACTAACTACCCTCCTCCACTGAGAATACTGGCCACGCAATCCTACTCTCTGCTTCCTATCTTTCAACCAGTTCTTAATCCATAATAATACCCTACCTCCGATTCCATGACTCTGCAATTTCTTCAGGAGTCTTTCGTGCGGCACTTTGTCAAACGCCTTCTGAAAATCCAGATATACAATATCAACCGGCTCCCCATTGTCCACATGTTTGCTTACCCCCTCAAAAAAATGCATTAGATTGGTGAGGCAAGACTTCCCTTCACTAAATCCGTGCTGACTTTGTCTCATCAGTCCATGTTTTTGTATATGCTCTGCAATTTTATTCTTAATAATAGCCTCCACCATCTTGCCCGGCACCGACGTCAGACTCACCGGTCTATAATTTCCCGGATCTCCTCTGGAACCTTTCTTAAAAATCGGAGTAACATTGGCTACCCTCCAGTCTTCCGGTATTACACTCGATTTTAGGGACAGATTGCATATTTCTAACAGTAGCTCCGCAAGTTCATTTTTTAGTTCTATTAATACTCTGGGATGAATACCATCAGGTCCCGGTGATTTACTACTCTTCAGTTCAATGTTTTATCATCGATGATACCTACATCTATTTCCAGAGTGGTGACTCCTAATGTGCAACCTTGCATCATGTATCTATAGTTTGTGTTGCTCATCCCTACATGCATCACTTTGCGCTTGTCCACACTGAATTTCATCCATATGGATGCTAAGTTTCCCATTTTTTTCAAGGTTCTCTAACAATTTCTCACTATTTATTCTATTTTTTTTTTTTTTTTTGCTATCTGCAAAATTAATCATTAAAAGTCATGGGTGCATGTTCAAAGCAATTTACATGGTCAGGAGCCTCTCCTGCCTGCTTAAATCGCTTTCTGCTGCCTAAGTGGGGATACTCAGTGGCACTTAACTGGAGAGTGTCACTGAATATCCCCTCAGACCGCCCAACTAAAAAGTGGGGTCAGGGGCAGCACTACGGAGGAGCCCCAGGTTATGGGGTGTCAGCAATATTGTTCCGGCACCCGCATAGCTAAGTGGCTTAATTTAGGACAACTCAAGAGCTATCCTAAATAGGGCTGCTTAGCTATGTGGGTGCTAATTCTAAATATTGGGTGGGCATGTACATAACATTGTTTTCCCTGTAAAAAAAAAGAGCCCTGACCCCCCTCCTATGGCAATGTCCCATCTTTCCCTTACCCTTCACCCCTATACCCAGCTGACATCAAGTCATACCCCCAGAAGACCGCCCACCCACCCCTACCAGCCGTGCAGGTAAGCCCCTGGGCCTACCTGCATCCTTGATGGTCCAGCAGGGTTGTTGGGGGCAGGAGCTTAGCCCCCTCACTCCTGCTTCTTGCGATGCTGGTCTAAAATGGTTGCCATGACCTCTCGTGGCAGTTCACAGTACTTCGTGTAGTACTGTGAGAGGTCATGGCAGCCATTTTAGAGAGACGCCACAAGGGGCAGGAGTGAGGGGGCTGTGCTCCTGTCCCCAACTACCAAGGTGGACCACCAGGGATACCGGTTAGCCTGGGGGAGGGCCTACTTGATGCGGGCTGGAAAGAGGGGGAAGGAAAGAGAGGACATTAGCAGGGAGGGGGTGAGAGAGAGCTAAGTGTCTTTTTTAACACAAAAAAAATTATGCAGGCCTAGCTTTATATTCAGCTTGGAGCTGCACATATCGGTCAGCCTTGCATAAGTGCTGGTGCCCAGCCTGCAAAAAATTAACCCCCAATATTCAGTGCCAGTCTATGGACATGGCCCGGCATTGAATATCGGGGGACACTTTAGCCAGCAACGATCAGCGTTTTAAAAAATGCTGACTGCCACTGGCTAAATTTCAAGGGGCTTGCTTCTATTTCTACATAATTTATAAATACAGTATGTCAAAAATTGGCCAGTATGAATTCCTGGGGGTACTTCATTATTCAGCATTAATAACATTCACTATATAGCCATACACTCTATTTTCTATCCTTCAACTATTTCTCAATTTATGATAGGGCATTGCCTCCAGTGCCATGACCATTTAATTTCCTCAGAACATTCATTAACCCAAACACATCTTTGCAAAATGCAAGAAGCATTTTCAGAAGATTTTATAAAATTCCATATAGGAACTCATTTGATAATGTAAAGTATCAGTGTACGTATTGGTTGTTTTAGCGTGCAGTATAAAATTGTATTTATTTCTTAAGATTATAGCCCACGTAACTGGCAACTGCTTATCTTTGCAGTTTACAAACAATAACTCATAATAAAAATGCTCTGTCAGTGGACATCTTCAAGTCTGCTTTTGATGGACCCCATTGCTGTTTACAGTAAATAACCCCTACTTACACTTGCCGTAGCTATGTACAGCAATAACTGAAAGACCTGACCTGTTTGCTTAATATCTTTGTGTAAATTCACCTTTTCCCCTTTAATAAACAGGATTCCTGACCCTCCCCAAAATGTTATTTAGGAAACACATTCTAGATTTACTTATGTCTCAAAAGGGATAACATTCTTGACCTTTAAGACTTATAGCTGTGCTGATCACATTGTAGAAAAACTGGACCGGAGCACATGTTGCAGTGATCTTTTATCCTTTTAACTTGCCTCTTGTTCAGGCATGATGGGAAACTGAGGAAGGCAAATGAATCAATGAAATTAAGATCCCTAATGTTGTTGTCTGCAGCACCATATTGCCTGCGCTTCACAAATTGCTCTTATTCCTAGTATTTTAATAATGCTTCAGAAAAGTGATTTAAATTAAGAAACATGAACATGTGTTGGCTTCAGCATTCACTTCCTCACTTCTCCGTCTCTGCACAAATACCTAAGAAATAATTTCCTAGAGCAATAATAGTATAAGATAGATAATAGTATAAGATCTCCCCTAGAGATTTAGAAAGAATGGGGGCCATAAGTTGCTTTGAAGGTTCATGGACAATGACTAAATATCACACTATTCAAAGAAGCTGAGATGAGAGGGAGCAAAATATGGCCGTGGTATCTTCATTTCAATTTTCAGTTGGAAGGAGAGGAAATAAGCACAATTTTTTTTTTCTTTTTGAGCATGTACAAGAGATGGGATCACAGGCTTCAGGCCCAGGTGTTGCTTGGCTAGTTTTAAGTCAGCCTTGGCTGGTCAGGTTAGGTGGCTATAATTGAAACTCAGTGCTATTTTCCTATATTTTATTTTTCTCCCAGCTTGACCAAGCCTCCTCCACTGTCCGGAATCAGAGTACCTTTTTTTGAAGTAGCCGCTTTTGATCTTTTAGATCATACTCCTTTGCTTTGTTGACTGCAATCTATTGGACTATCTGGGCTCACTCTTGCATGGTTTACTTCATTTCTAACTGACTGCGTTTTCTCAGTTTCAAATCATGGTACTTGTTCTGTTGATACCCCAGTCCAGTATGGAGTTCCAAACATTTAGATGAACATGTCTTCACTTGGCCCAATATGCTAATGCAATAGTAGAGCCCTTATGTTATTCCATTTCTAGAGAAAGAGTTTAAACTAATCTTCAAATTCTGTCAATAATTACCTCTAAAGTGTTGTGTTTGGACTTTTCATACAGTGCATCTAGGAGAATGTATGATAACGCACTAATCTTCCAGATGAAATGGGTGGACAGAGAGCCCAAATGCTCTTATAGGTGAGTAAGACACACTGAAAGTTGAAAAAGACAGAGAGCCAATGTAATGACTTGAAGAGAGTGGTTATATGGTAATATCAACACTAAAGACAAATCTTTCATTTGAACTTTGAATAGAGAACATTGTAGAAAGATGATTCTGCAGAACACTCATGAAGAGTAGGTTGTTACTGCTTCTTATTTCCCATAGATATCTCTTCAGTCCTCACAGCAAAAACTCTTTATTGTCAGGTGCAATTGCAGTGCACTTGACAAAACTCTTTTGCTTATCTGGTAGCAAAGGTATGGAACGCTCTACCTTTGTATGCTCAGAATGTAATTATTTGAAGTTCTCTAAACTGGCAAAAATGTGGCCATTTCCATCATAGTTTAGATAGCAGTAATTGATTGTAGTCAGGTACTCTTCTCAGTTCTAACTAGGTATAGAAGGTTTTTATTTTTTTATTTTTCTGTTTTAATTAATGAGGCCTTATGAATGCTGTCTTAAGTGTAAAATTTTTCACTACATGCAATGCTTTGTGAAGCTTTTGACTAAGACATGTTATCACATAGAACTATGGGGCCCTTTTACTAAGCTGTGTTAAGCTGCTAACTCGTGGTTTACTGCACAGTAGACAGTAGCGCAGACTCGTGTTACTTTCTCCTGCATTAAAAAGACAGCCAAAGTACTTGTAATAATTTTAGACTCTTTGTTATCATTAGAAATTCAAGTGAACCATCTTTTAAAGAGAGTCTTTTTTAGACTGAACCAACTTAGGACAGTCTATTCTGTTTACATGAACAAAATGTTGCTTTATTAGTACAGAGCCTGATATAATCTCAGTTGGACTACTGTAATGTTAGGCATCTCTGAATTTTAGCAAAATTACAAAAAAAAAAAAAGACTTCAACTTTTGCAGAATACAGCTGCTCGTCTGTTTTCAAGCTAAACCAATTTTGATCGGGTTTCTCCTATATTAAAATGGCTCCATTGGCTCCCATTTCATGTTCAAGTAATGTTTCAAGGCCATCCTGTTTTATTTGTTAAATTGTGCATGGTTTAATCCCAACTCATTTGACTCAGTTGAACCTTTTTCCACCTACTACAAGAAGCAATCATATGAGAGTTTGATTCAAAAAAAATGCTAGAAGGATCTCTTTGGTTTCAAGTAGTTCAAATATGGAATAAGTTGCTAATGAATATAAAACAGAGTTCATCTTATGTTTTGCACTGTAAACACGTAAAAACTTAGAAGTCCTTTTACTAAGTAGTAGTAAGCACAAACGCATCTCTCACATGCACCAAAGTGTAATAACACAGGGAGCGCTCAGGTGTCCTATGGTAGTTTTGGGATCTCCACACACTCCCCTAGTGCTAAAAATACTTAGGGGTCCTTTTACTAAGGTGCTCCAAAAAGTGGCCCGCACTAGTGTAGATGCGTGTATTGAACGCACGCAGGTCCATTTTTCAGCGCATCTGCAAAAAAGGCTTTTGGCCGAAAATGGACATGCAGCAAAATGAAAATAGGCACGCACCCATTTTGGGCCTGAGACCTTACCACCCATTTACTTAACGGTAAGGTCTCACACGTTAACCAGGCGGTAATCATCAGCACCTACAAGGCTTAGTAAAAGGGGGACAGAGATTAGGCTTGCCCAGATCTAATCAGTTAGCACAGCTACACTGCCACACACTAACTGAATAACACATGGATAGTGGGTGAGCTCTTTTCGCCTACTAAATAGGTGTTAGTAAGGGATCATATGCTAATAGCCACAAGCTAATTGGGAACTTAGCCCTTGGCCATTAATAGGAAAAATGGAAGTGGCTCAATGCACGGGGAAACCTACACACTAGTCATAGTGCAGGCCACCTGTTAGCACTGCTTAGCAAAAGGTCCTTTAGTTATTTCAGAAATGATTGATGATTTATGCCCACGACTGTCTAAGTGTATTCAGTAATAAGGTGTGCATACATTCTAAGTCGCATAGTTGAAAAGCGGGCATGGTTATGGGCATGGAATAGGCGGGTCATATCCATTTCTAAAATCTATGCATTTAGATATACAATAAACCCGCTCCATGCCTAAATAAGGTGTTAGGATTTACACCAGATTTTTGTTGGTCAATGGCTGGTGGTAAGGTCTCAGACCCAAAATGAATGTGTGTCAATTTTTATTGTGCCGCACGTCCATTTTTGGCAAAAATTAAAAAGGCCATTTTTACAGGCGCTGAAAAATGGATCTCTACACGCTCAAAACACGTGCCTACAGTAGCACAGCCCATTTTTCCGTGCACCTTAGTAAAAGGGCCCCTAGCAGTTAAAGCTAGAACTGCTATTTATGCAGGCCCATCTAATACAGTGGATTAGATGCTATGGGCCTGATTCTATATATGATGCCTAAAATTATTGCATAGGCAATTACGCTTAAGCATATTCTAAATACTGTGTGTAAATTTATGTGCAGTATTGAAAATGCACTTAAGTGTAGTTCATATGACTGAATCCATGTGTGACCATTAATGCCAACGAAAAGCTGGTATAAATCCCTGCGTGTAGATTTATGCACACTAGCTGATATTTTATAAGAACACATGTAGATTTTGGAATGTCCACAAAATGCCCATTTCCATGCCCCTACGCACACCCCTTTTAGCCTGCGTGTGTTAAGATTTAGGTGCAGTACATTACAGAATACAAGCAATATGCGCATATAAATTCTAATTTTTGTCAATTTAGTGCTTGTTATTGCTTTTTAACAACGCTTAACACCTTGTTTAAACTATTAATTTAAGCATGTTGTTATAAAATACACCTTATGTGCGTAGCTCTAGGCGCACTATATCGAATCTGGGGGTTAGCGCTAACCACAAATATTCAGTGGAGATAGCTATTTCCCCCTGAATATTAGCGGTTAGCTAGCTAAATGCCACTTAACCAGCTAGGAGCCGTTTCTGGTCAGTTAAATAGGGCTGAATATTGGGGAGGGGGGATTATATTCTGATTGTTATTGAGCACCTGGTTAGAGCAATATGTAAAAATATTTGAAGATCATCATTTTATCATTCTAACTTGCCTGAAATCCCATGACATAGTAGAAATAGAAGACAGGATATTGTATAGATATCTGAAAAGAAATTCTAGAACTTTTTATTTTGTAAAGGTTTACTTCAAGTACTTAGTACTTTAGTGTAGAATGTAATCGTTATTTTTTTATTAATTTGCTACAATATCCAAATGTTTTAAAAATAACACAATCTAAAAAAAGATGCAGAGTTCCTGCTTGAGCATTGCTATTGATCTTTGAGCAGTCTGAGGTGCTAATGCCATTGCTTTCATGGACAACTGTCTATGGCTTGTAAACTTAAATCAACCAACACCACTCTTATTAAAACATCTAAAAGAGAATCGCATCAAATATTGTCTTTTAAAGCAGAGATAATCCTTTTTTAGAGACTTCAGACTTAAGTGACAGTAGGGCAGCACTGTCATCAGCTAAGTGCCAACTGTCCTTGACAGCCCTGACATTTAACAGTTTGTGCTGATTAACTCACTAGAAAACAGGTTCATTATCTGCAGTCCTATCTGGAGCTGGAAATATTTGACTCTGACCTGGGCTGTTTGCAAATGCTTCCCAGCAGTCCTTTGTACTGGATTCCCTGTAGAGATTAAAATAGTTTGCTTTTTATTCCTTAATTGTGTTCTTTTGGTTGTGTAATCTCCTGGTGGAGTTCTTTTGTGCTTATGTCTACAGGCCATATTTTTCTGCACAATCTCCTAGAGTGAAGAACTGACACATCTAAACACGTTAACCTATAGTTTACTTGTCCTGAGCAGTACAGATGTAAACCAATGCAAGGTTCTTCTTCTATGAAGGAACCAGATATCGAGTTTCAGATGTCAACTAGTTACTGACATCAAACATAGATTTCCTAATTAAGGACCTCTTTTACAAAGCCGCGCCAGCAATTCCCGGTGCGGCAAATGAGAGGAAGCACATTCATTTCCTAAGGGCTTCCTCTCATTTGCCGGGTGGGAATCGCTAGTGCAGCTTTGTAAAAGAAGCCGTAAGGTGTCCTTTTACTAAGTCGTGCAAAAAAAGTGGCTAGTGCTAGTTTTAGCGCATGACTGTCCCATGCACTTCGGCCACTTTTTTTTACACGCACTAATAAAAACATTGGCACGCAATGACATTTACTGCCTGAGCCTCTACTGCCTCCTATTTAGTAGGTGCTAAGCGCTCACGCACTACTCATGCGGTAATTGGATGGCCCATGGTAATGACTGTGTGCTACCCATTACCACTGGGGACGCCTCCCCCCCCCCCCCTGAGGTAGAAAATAACATTTATTTTCTGGGCACAGGAAACAGCACACGCTGAAAACAGTACTATCACAGAGTGCTTGTGTGTGCCCGGCAGTGGTGCTGCTTTCCTGCGCACCACCTGCACGGTAGCCCTACCGCTCTTTAGTAAAAGGGCTCCTAGGTTTTTTACTGAAAAAAAAAAAAGGCAATTCATTTCAGTTTGAGTTTTGTTACTATGATTTTGACTTTCATCACAATTTGCATTAGCAGCACTGTGGCTTCTGAAGAAGCATTTGAGTCTGCATTAAAGCCAAACTACAATTGCATACAAACAATAAAACCCAAAGCTTGTATATGGTAAACTGTCTAATAACCATAAATTCTAAAATAAATAAATAAATTGTGTTTCACACAGGACAAAAAAAAGAGAAAGTAAAAAAAAAAAAAAATCACAATTCCCAGGTTGTTCTGAACAACCATTTCTCTACTTTCACAGTGAAGAAAGGTTCCTGGGGTGGGTTTTTTTTTTTTTTGTTCTTTCATTAAAGAAGAAGTAAAAAGAGATCATTTTCATTTGATTAAAAATAGTGTGCATTTTAAGACGACTTTTTTGTCAGCTGTATACCACGGGATTATTGATACATTAAAAAATCTTTATTAATTTTATATATTTTTTTTTTGGGGGGGGGTATTTAGTTACAGCAGATTCCTCCTGCTCAGGTCTGTATTGAGTTACACTCACCCATTTGTGCCCCCCCTGCCACACCCACTTTGCCACCACCAATGAGAAGAGATGATAAGATGGGAACAATTTTTGCTCCCTGCCCTTTGTGGCTGCACCCCTTTCATAGCCCTTCATAGGGCACTACTTCTGCTACTTTGAGCTTCCTACTCCATCTAAACTCACCCTTATTATGGCTATGATGTCATTAGGCTTCATAAACAACTATCTTGGTGTTTCCATATACTACTTAATCACCTTTCTTTTTAGCCAAACTATTGCACTGGCAATCTTTCAGACATGGGCTACAGATAGCATCATCTTCTGAAAGCTGGTATTAGGCTGGCAATTCTATAACTGGGAATATTCATTTAGGCAGCCTAATAACATGGGTAGTGAGCCTATTCTATCCTTATGAAATGCCAATGTAAACTGGCATCAGTGCATCAAAATGAACACATATTTATAGTAGTTCTATGGCTCCCATAAATGTTAGTGCCTAAATGTGACATTCATGGGCATAACTTACAGTATTCTGTAAGTTACCTGTGTAAATAACAACCCTACCTATGTCCCACCCATATCTCTTCCTGTGAATGTCCCTATAAATTATGCGCTATGCCGTTTAAGTACATCATTATAGAACAGTGCTTAGCTGCACTACTGCTATCACAATTATACACTTAACCACACGGATGGCAATATTCTATAAATTTAAGCACACAAAAACACTTAAATGTAGGCAACCTGTTATAGAATGAGTGGATAGGTGATACTGTAGCACATGCAGGCAGATTTTAGACAGAATTTGGAAAGAATTCACAAATCCAAGCCAGGGTATGGAGAATTCTGATACTATTTTACAAGAAGCTTTGTCAAACATAGAGCCTGCACATCAAACCCACTCCCTAGGCTTCACAGGAGGCTCTGGGAGTTGAGTAGGGTGGGAGAAATGCCCATTCACCCTGGCTTCAATTATGGGGCCATCTAACATCTAGTGGTAATACTGCCATATTACCACTAGAGGTCCTGGTGACAATTTTAGATTATCGCATTGTCCAATTGGGAAAGATTGGGCATTATGTCCACCTCACTGGACCTCCAGAAAGCCTGGGGAGTGGGTTGGGGGTGGGGAGTCATCTTCATAATTTTGGACCTCAGGAGGGGGGCTTGGTCCTGGCGGAGTTTACCATATTTTGGGTAGCTGTCCACAAATAGACAGTTGAAATGAGATTAGATGCCATCCAAGAGGCCCAGCATTGGGGGGGAGGGGGGGGAGGGAAGAGGTCAGCAGGCTGTTGCTGTCAGGGGATGTTATAATCAAGGTGTGCAATAATTGGGGGAAGCTGCCTTGGAGGGTAGGGGGATCAGATGTAGGGAAGGTGAATGAGAGGGAGTGAACAGGGCAGGCCTAGATGTAGGGATTTACAAGCTATCCCTTACAGCAGGCACTTAGAAATGCCTCATGGCAGCTGTAGATACATATGTCTATGTTTCAGTATAGATGTGGATTCCCTATGAGAAATGGGGAATCTACATGTCTGTATTGTAGAACCCCCCCCCCAAAAAAAAAAACACTCCCTCTCGCTCTCCTTTACATATATCCATTGACATCTCTATATATAGTTGCCTGCCCCCTGTTCTGAAATGGCATTTATACATCTGTGTCTCTCGAGACTTTAAAATATTGTCATTGACACATGGAGATGCTCCTAAAATAGGACCCGATCTACAACAAACTCACACCTTAATGGGCATGTGAAGGGTATTTCCACAGCTGGTAGTCTGAGGGCCCTGTTTACTAAGCCACGTAGTAGGCACATTAATGTTTTTAGAGTGCGCTAAAAATTAGCACGCAGTAACACTAGAGACACCCATAGGAATATATGGGTGTCTCTAGCATTAGCATGCGCTAAACATTAGCATGCACTAAAAACGCTAGTGGTCTTAATAAACAGGGCTCTGAGAACTTTACGCTTTAAAAATGAAGTCTGAACTTCCCTTGGCTGTGCACAGTACTTGCATTGAACCATTGTTCTGAGCCCTTCTTTAATGCATTGATGCAATTTTTTTTCACATATGTTAGTATTTTGTGAAAATCAGAGGAAAACGTAAGTTTACACAGGCAAACCTCAGTAGGACAAAATAGCTGGATCAAGTATCGGTTTCTTTTGTGCTGTTAAAGGAAAAAAAAAGTTATAAGCAAAACAGCTGTGAATAATTGTTCATGCAGTTGTGCTAGTTATGGGATGTTTTTGCTCAGCACTGATTTTTGCTTTAGCCAAAAACAAGCACAAGTTTAAACATACACTCTAAACCTGTATTTAGTGTTATTTTATTTGGGTGAATATTTTTGCCTACTAGAGGCCTTTGTCTCTGAATTCTACTTTAAAATGTAGAACACTTATTCCTCATGCCATTTCACAAGCAGAAATGATTATCTTTGTGTAACATGTTTAATTTAGTTTTAAAAATGACTTCTTTTTAAGCAAGTGATGGTTAGGACATAAAAGAAGGGAGGAAAGTGCCTTCTAGAAATTGAAATGCTTATATATCTGGCATTACTAATCCTAATCCTCTACTAAGACCAGCAGCTCATTTATATTCTGTGAACAGAAGAGAGGGTAGTATAAGTGTCTGAACTTTGAGGGTGATATTCAGCAGGGTGCTCTGCCATTAAAGATAACAAAACATTCAAACCAAGAGCAATTTTTGCAGTGGAGGAAAATGTTGAAAAATGTGTTCTGTGTACATTTATAAGAATTATGCATTATACAGATGATGACAATTATTCTATTTTTCCCCAAATATATATAAATGTCAGCAAAAATCTTTATTATGATAGCTTGACTCAGGGCCCTGTTTACTAAGGTGTGCTAGCGTTTTTAGTGTGCGCTAAACGCTACAGATGCCCATATATTCCTATGGTGTCTCTAGCATTTAGCGCATGCTAATTTTTAGCGCACGCTAAAAAAAAGCTAGCGCACCTCTAGCACAGCTTAATAAACAGGGCCCCTTAGGATTTAACTTATACTAATATTAGAATTTTTTTTGCAGTGATTGCTGATAACTAGTTTGTGATTTGTGTATTTTCTCTGTGGTAACTCTTGCTTTACTTTTCTCCTAGAATAATTGAACAAGGAAGAGATCATAAGGTCTTTTAAAAAGCATTTGATTTGCCAGAAAAATTCACTGTTTATTGATTACTGTGGGGCCCTTTTACTACACCATATAGGTGCCTACATGTGCCCAATGCACACCAAATTGGAGTTACCACCCAGTTACCGCGTGGCCCTTGCGATAATTTCAATTTTGGCATGCGTCCGCTATGTGTGTCTGAAAAATATTTTTTTTTATTTTCTGACGTGCGGCAGCTACGCGCATCAAGTGGAATTTGACGTGCATAGATCATTACTGCCCAGTTACCATGTGAGACCTTACCCCTAGGTCAATGGCTTGCTGTAAGGTCTCAGACCCAAAATGGATGCGCGGCAATTTTCATTTTGCCATACATACATTTTCAGCAAAATGTTTTAAAAAGGCATTTTTTGTAGGTGCGCTAAAAAATAATTCTGTGCACGCCCAAACCACACGTCTACACTACCACAGGTCATTTTTCAGCGCACCTTAGTAAAAGGATTACATAATGTAACTTTTATTTATTTTTTTAAGCAGCCTATATTCTGCCAATTCAGGCAAAACACAAATAATAAAAACAATGTCCAGTTTAAGTCAGCAGATACCATAAGCTATAAATCAAGCATCAACGAGCATGCTCAAATAACCAACCTTTCAGATATTTCCAAAAAATTAAAAAAAAGGAACCCTATGTACCCTTACCCTTTTCTCAAAGCATCAGTTGATGTGTTCCAGAGTAACAAGCTAGCAACTAAGAAAGTACATTCCAGTACTTGCCAAAGAAGCTTCTTTAAATGATGGAACACTCGGAATGTTAGCACTCTGCAACCACAATGCATAGCCAGGAAAATAAGGCACCAAATGAACCCTCAAATATCTGGGACCACTGCCATGAAGGGTTTTAAAAATCAAACTGCAGACTTTAAACACTGAACTCTGAACTATAGACAACAATGTAATATTTCTTAGTCATGACAACAAGTCACAATATATAGAGAGAGCTGGAGATCTACAGATAGAGGTTTAAAACCCAGAAAACGTCCAATCATGTTAGCCATTCTGTTACCTTTTGGATATTGATATAAAATTCTGCTGACTCCTGAAACCCCCCTCCCCCACCCAAAAGTTGGTAATCCTAACCTCTTGAATCCTGAGCACATGTGTCCCCCTCCCCACCCCCAAACATGTGGGCACAAAGTATGTGCAAAGTTTACCATTGGCTTAATCTGGTCCTGCCTACAGCAGCAGCAGGTACTTGGTAATAGACATAGAGGGGCATTTTCAATATGATATCTAAATCCAATTTTACGCAAAATGGCCAAAAGTCCAGTAGTGAGCATGGCCATTTTCAAACCAGTAAAACATCTAACTTTATTTATGAATACCATAAATAAGATAAGGCTGAACAACAGATGTGAGATGTGATTGAAGAACATATATTCAAGAAGAAGCAACTTCTAATTTAGAGGTATTCCAGAGACTGATCAGTTTAAAATTACAACCAGGCAATCCAAGGGATTAAGATACTCCAAATTAGATCACATTCATCCTACCCTGGGCCCTTGTAGAGATTCACATCCTCAAGATGAGATTGCCCGTTTTTCTGATTTTACCCTTCAAGAAAAGCCCAAACTCAAGAGAATGTAAACTGGAACAACTGCAAGGTTTCTATTTTCAAGGATTTTGCCCAGTGGATCCTACAGCAATGGAGGGAGATCTGAAAAGTTACATACTATCTGCAGCAATCTAACCTGCCCTTCAGGTGGCTTCATCCATTTGCCCTGTCAATTACAGTAATTGGATCTACAAGGAGAGTGACAAAGACATGAAAAGCCTTGAACTAGGCTGCAGCAATTTGCCTGTCTTCACCAGTTCAGCACACACCCAGACAAGGCAATACATGTCAGAAGCAGTGACCATCCTAGGTCGGCTGCCACCCAGGGCGGATTGCCGATGTGCACCCCCCCCCCGGGTGCAGCACGACCCCCCCCCCTCCCCCCGGGTGCATTCTTAGCTGCTGGATGCAGCCGCGCGGCTCTCGGCTCTGCTGGCTCCCTGCTCCCTCTGCCCCGGAACAGGAAGTAACCTGTTCTGGGGCAGAGGGAGCAGGGAACCAGCGGAGCCAACAGGTGCACGGCTGCTCTCTGCACCCCTCCAGCGGTGTGCACCCGGGGCGGACCGCCCCCACCTTGGTACTCCGCTGGTGGGAAAGTCCAGTGAGAGTGACATGGCTCATGCCACTCCCCTAATTCTTAGTACTAATGTAAGTATTGAACTATGGCCTTTTCTACCTGATTTTGTGCACCACCTTTTGGGCACTTAGAGCTAGATTCTATATATGGCACCAGAAAATTCCACGTGGAAAAAAAATATATCCAGGCATATTCTCTAAAGTATGCCTAAATTTTATAGAATTGGCTTAAATTTCAGCGTTGTATATAGAATTACGCAGAGCGCCTCTCCATGTGACCAAATTTAGTCATGGCCATTTATGCCATGTTTTACTTAGCGCAAATCCCAATGCCTAAATTAGGCACACAGCGGGTGAATTCTATAACACACATAGATTTTAGAAATGCCCCGCCCATGGCAATGATCCCTTTTCAACTATCCAGCTGATTTTTCGAAAGTGATCGCAGGCCATCTTCCGACATAAATCGGGAGATGGCCGGTGATCTCGCAAAAGCGGCCAAATCGGTATATTCGAAAGCGGCTTTTTTGACAGCATCGCCGCTTTCCTGTCACCTCTCCAGCAAAGGTTCAAGGGGGCGTGTCGGCGGTGAAGGTGGGGCATGGGCGGGTATGGGCGTGGCTACCAGATGGCCGGCTTTTGCGGATAATGGAAAAAAAAAGCGGCGTTCAGCAGTATTTCGCCGGGTTTACTTGGTCCTTTTATTTTCACGACCAAGCCTCAAAAAGGTGCCCCAACTGACCAGATGACCACCGGAAGGAATCAGGGATGACCTCCCCGTACTCCTCCAGTGGTCACCAACCCCCTCCCACAGTAATAAACACAATTATAAACATATTTTGCCAGCCTCTATGCCAGCCTCAAATGCCTTACCCACCTCCATGACAGCAGAATGTGTTCTGTCCTCTGACAGCCTTTCCCTGGTTGTGATGTGGCTTTCAGGTGAATGTGACACCTTTTCTGTTAGGTGCACTGCAGAGTCACATCAGCAATGCACTGTGGTGGGTGTAGGGTAGTGGGCTCTACTCCCATGGTGCTTTCCCCCCTGCTAACTGGGTCAGAGTGTGTCCAGTTTTGTTTCCGGTAGTCCATGAGGTAGTGGCCATTTTTGTAAGCCAGTTTTAGATCCCTTTCATGTGTTACCCACGTTAGAGAACTTAGTTATTACTTTGAATGTTGCTGAAAGAGGGCATTGTACACCATACTGCCAGCTCTGACCTACTGCTAATCTCAGTACCAGGGAGACTCTTTGCCAGTGGGGCACAACCTCTGATCTGCAGTTAACTGTGAGTAAATGTGCTTATTCAAATAAAGGACTTTTTCAAAGAGATTAGTCTTCAGGTCTCAACTGGTGTGCCAAGGTTATACAGCAGCAACAAGTCCTAGAGGCCTGTGTGTATGCAGGTCCCTGGAGCACTTTTAGTGGGTACCGCAGTGCACTTAAGACAGGCGGACCCAGGCCCATTCCCCCCTACCTGTAACACTTGTGCTGGTAAATGGGAGCCCTCCACAACCCACTGTACCCACATGTAGTTGCCCCCCTTCACCCCTAAGAGCTACGGCAGTGGTGTACATTTGTGGGTAGTGGGTTTTGGGGGGGGGGTTGGGGGGCTCAGTACCTAAAGTAAAGGAGCTATGCATGTGGGAGCATTTTCTGAAGTCCACCGCACTGACCCTAGGGTGCCCAGTTGGTGTCCTGGCATATGGGGGGGACCAGTGCAGTACAAATGCTGGCTCCTCCCACAACCAAATGCCTTGGATATCGTCGGATTGGAGATCTCCGACATTTTTTTCCATTATCGCTGAAAAACAAGACCGGCCATCTCAAACCTGGCGAACTCTGGCATTTGGCCGGGCTAAACCGTATTATCGAAAAAAAAGATGGCCAGCCATCTTTTTCGATAATATGGTTCCAGCCAGCTGTAGCGCCGCCGCCAAAATAGATCGCCGGCGATCTATTTCGCCGGTGACGTTCGATTATGCACCTCCACACGACTTAAGAATTTATTCACACCACATTATAAAATACGCTTAGTGAGGTCTACGTGTAAATCTTAATGCCAATTAGTGCTGATAATTGCTTAACATCCAATTGACAGCACTGATTAGCTAGTTAACCAGTTAAGTGACACGTTTTGTTATAGAATGTTCTTTGATTTCTGCATGGAAATTAAGGCACAATATATAGAATCTGGCAGTTAAGCCATAGCTATCCAGTTTGTATAAGAATGATTGATTGACTGTAGGGTGGTGATGGTGTTTGTATGCTGTTTGGTTATTGAGGGTATCATGGGGGTATTATATGAGGTAGGCCTATAGGGCCACAGATGGAAATGCTAGTGACTGGTGATGAGTCCTTTCCTTTGACTGTTAAGCTGACCCAGGTATCTACTGGTCAGCATTTTGAGGAGTTGGGGGTGATTGTGGCTGATGGGAGGGGAGTTCTTTATTTTTTTGTGGAGGGGATCAAGTGGGGAGGACAGGGGTGTTGTTAGGAACTTGGAATATAAATGGTTTAAATGATCTGGGGAAATGAAATAATATTTTTAATGTCACGGTTGTGGCTGTATCCCATGCCTACACTCACCTCACCTCCTGGTGACCAGGACCTGTGGCTGCTGTGGACTGCCTTCTTCCTGTTTCCCAAACATGTTCCAGAGATCATTCCAGTCCTATTCTGATGTTCCAGCATTCCAGACTTGCTTTGGTGTTCCTGTAGCCAAGCCTTGCTTTGGTGCTCTTGCAGCCAAGCCTCGCCCTATTGTTCTTGCTGCCAAGCCTCACTTTGGTGTTCTTGAAGCCAAGCTTTGCTCTGGTGTTCCTGCTACCAAGCCTCACTCTTACTTGTGACATAATCAGTAAATGCCTTTATTAAGCACGTGGGAATTTTCAGGCTTTGCCTTTGCAACAGAGGTCTTCAGATGAGTTTTCGTCTGTGTGTGTTTGTTGCAGTTCCAGCCCTGCTAGTCCTTGTCCTGCCAGTCTTCAACTTCCATTCCAATTGTGCTTGTTCCAGTCCTGCAAGTCTTCAGCTCCAGTTCTAACCCTGCTTGTTCCTGCCCTGTCTGTCTTCAGCTTCAGTTCCTCCACTGCCTGTTCCAACCCTTTCTGCTTTCAGCTTCCCTTCCAGTCCTGTAAGTCTTCAGCATCAGTTCCAGCCCTGTTTATTCCAGCCTTGCCTGCAGCTTCATTCAGCTCCAGTCCTGTTGTTCCAGCCCTGCCTACCTACAGCCTCAGCTCCAGTCCTGTTGTTCCACTCCTGCATGCTCCAGCCCTGCCTGCCTGCAGCTTCAGCTCCAGTCCTGTTGTTCCAGCCCTGCCTACCTACAGCCTCAGCTCCAGTCCTGTTGTTCCACTCCTGCTTATTCCAGCCCTGCCTACCTACAGCTTCAGCCTCGTTCCCTGTTTGGGTGGTTCGCCTGCTGCCGCCGGTCACTGGCAGTGGCCCAAAGCATCACTAATCCTGACCTCGTGACATTTAAATAATTAAGGAAACTGGCTTCTAATGTTGTAATTCTACAGGAAATTCACTTGAGGAAAAGAGATCAACACAATTTGCAACAAAAAAATAATGAACAAGTTTATGCACATAGTAGTTCGGGAGGTAGTAAGACAGGTGGGGTAGCCTGCACATGGGAGGAACATGGATTGGTCACAGATGTGCCCAGCACTTATACACTAGAATACTATGTTACATGTGCAACTGCAATTGCTCCATGGTGCAACCACACCTTGAATATTGTGTTCAATTCTGGTTACCGCATCCCAAACAAGATATAGTGGAATTAGAAAAGGTACAGAGAAGGGCAACGGAAATGATAAAGGGGATGGGATGACTTCCCTATGATGAGAGGCTAAAGTGGTTAGGGATCTTCAGCTTGGAGAAAAGATGGCTGGGGGGAGATATGATAGAGGTCTATAAAATAATGAGTGGAATGGAATGGGAAGATGTGATTTGCTTGTTTATTCTTTCCAACGCGGGCTTACCATTCACTAATCTAGAACAACCACCAAGCTACCATAGCAGCCCGATGGTAGTTCCCATCCCCAGCATGCACCATTTCCGGCACTACATAAATAATTGGGCAATACCACATGCTGCACAGTTACCAATGGGTTTGTGCAGGAGCCCTTACCTCCCCTGAAATGGCTGCACGGTAAGTGGTTCACTTACCACACGGCCATTTCTTAATTAAAAAAAGATAGCCTTTTACCTGCTGTGGGTAAAAGGGGGTCTCAGTGCATATCAAAAACACCTTTTTACTGCAGCTTAGTTAAAGGGGTCCTTAGTGTACGACTCAAAAGGGGGCATGCCCATGGGAGGGGCATGGGCAGTTCAGGGGTGTACACTAAAGATGTGTACAGTATTATAGAATTTGGGGGATCTGTACCTAACTTAAACACCAATATTTACTTCTGGTTTCACTTGGTGTAAATCATAGATGCCCAAAGATGAGTATAGATCCCAACACTATGTCCCATCCTGAAGCGCCCTTTATAGAATACTGTTCAGCACCAATTTTTTCAGTGCCATTTACTGAAGTTCATGTGCACTGAATTTCAAAACTATTGCTCACCCATAGAAAATGAATATACCACAAACCTCAGCTGTGTCACTCACTAATTCATATCTCAATATAGTGAGGAGTTGGGTGTGTAATTCTCACTATATTGAGATATGAATTAGTGAGTGACACAGCTGAGGTTTGTGGTATATTCATTTTCTATGAGAGTGCAATAGTTTTGAAGTTTTGAGACAGCTCCCCAAAAGAATTTAATGATTTTTGGAGGTATAACTATTATCACTGAATGGCATTCATTTCAAACAATTGTACGTCCCTTGAATACATACATACATTTTATTGTCACCTGATCAATGCCCAGACCACATTCCTTTGTGCAGTGTGGATCTCCATGTGTAAAAAGTGGTTTCGGAAATCACGATCTACACATGTATGTGCCACACCCATGGAAATACCAGTACCTACATGTGGACAAGTTTCTAAAACAATGACCATTGTCACAAACTGATTATAATTTTTCAGCACAGGCTAATTCAGTCCTGATTTTATTTATGTGCCCATCTGGCTAGCAGCTCAGTTCTTCCTAAGACATGCAGGGCTACAATTTGCAAACAGTAGCAGCATTTTTTGAAATTACCATTTTCTGCCAACAGCAGAACATTTTGATATACAAACACAGACATTAGGGTTTGGTGGCTTAATTATTATAATGTGCAAGTACTCATTAGAAGAAAAAGAAATACAGAGTTTATGCAATTAACTAGCAACATAAAAGGAATGAAAGGCTCTGTTTTAAATCCAAAGAAAGGCCAGAGCTGATGGACCACAATCGCCAAAATATTGACAGCATACCAGATACAGTATATAACAATTGGCATGAGTGTCACGGCTGCCCAACTGCTCCAAAGTATCCTAATTACATTCATGTTAAATGAACCAAACTGTCAGGTACTGAACTCAGATCAGCAGTTTGTTTCATCAGATGAGATTTGCAGAGCTTTATTAATTGGATGGGAGATGATTTTTTATGGGAGGTATGGGCCTATTTCAAGATCTTGGTTCTATTTTATTAACCACCAGGCATGAAGATTCTTTGGAGGTCCTTCAGAGGTGAGATAGGAAATTAGCTTAGTTGGCATTACTGATGCTAATACTAAGATGATTAAAAGCAACTTCCAGTTTATGAGAAGAAAATCATCAAGTACTGAAGAGCAGTTGACCTCACTGCAGAGGCAGCAGCAATGAAGGGCAAAATTTTGACTTCTGCTGAACTTGATGTTCAATCCTTAACTATTAGTACTTGAAGCCCCATTTTGACTCAGGAGGCACAATATTTCTCTGGTATTTTACAAAAAGCTCACTGAATACAAAATCCTTTAAAATATATATATATATATATAAGGACATGAAGAAGAGCGTGTCAATTGCTTACACATTCAGTGGAAACATCCATTTACATCTCATGCGAAAAACAGTGATTTCATTCAGAAAGTGTCTATTTTGCAACCTGTGTGTGTGTGTGTGGGGGGGGGGGGGGGGGGGGGAATTATCAACATGGAATATCATTTAAGATGTTATTTTTAGGGCTGCACATTTACCCCCAGATTCTATATAGTGCACCAAGAGAACTGTGGCAAAATCTAGGCACATCCTATAACTACGTAACTTAATTGGCTTAACAAGCTAATCAGCGTTGATAACAGCACTTAAGCAATGATGAGCACTAATTGGCAATAATTAGAATTTATGCTCACAACTCACTAAGTGTATTCTGTAATGAACTGTGTCTAAATTCTAATGCGTGCAGTTCCAAAGGGGAACGGCTATGGGTGATGAAATGGGCATTTCGTGTGCATTCAAAAAATGTATGTGTGCAGTTATAGAATATGGCCCAGTGCATGTAAATCTATGTGCAGGGATTCAGGCCACATTTTACTGCCCTAAATGGATGTACGTTGTTTTAGGCACTAGAATTTCTGCCTAAGCATATTCTATATACCAGTGGCGTAGCCAGACAGCCAATTTTGGGTGGGCCTGAGCACAATGTGGGTGGGCACAAAATTTTCTCTCTCCCCCCCCCCCCTCCCAGCCAAGCATCTGTTCCCTCTTTCTACCCTCCTCGCCCTCATAGCCTATTTCCCTATACCTTTTACCTCCCACCACCAGCATCTTCCTGTTCCATCTCTCTCCCCTCCCCCATTGTCCAGCATTTTCCCTTTCTCTTCCCTACCATCCATTGTCTATCTTCTCTTCCTGGATCCATCTTCCCTCTTTCTCCCCTCCCCCGCTTGTGCATCTCTCCTTTCCTCTCCTCTTCTCCACCTTCTTCATGTCCAACTTTTCTCCCACTCCCTGCCTTGAGCCCCTGGTTTAACATCTCTCTCCCCCTCCCACCATCTCTCCATCCTTCCTTTCCCTCACCTCAATGCCATGCTCAACATTTCCCCTCTCATCTCTCCCTCCCTTCCACTTTCATGTCCAACACGTTTTTTTCTCTCATGCCCTTTCCCTCCCTCTCCCCATCCCACCCATATCCAACCATTCTCCCTCTCTTTTCCCTTGCAGCATCTCTCCGTCCCTCCCCCTATCTGTCTCAGTCCCTCATCCCAACAGTGCTCCTGTCTCTCCCTGACCCCCCCCCCCCCCCACCAGCACACACACACACACAACAAACCTACCACCCGTCAGCATGCTGCAGGTTTTTTTTCCCTCCCTTTCCCCAAACACCACTCACTGACATGCATGCTGCAGGCCTTCTTTCCCTCGGGCCCTCCCTCCCCTTCGGGCAGCACCGCAATCTACCTGAACAGGAAAGCTGCACGGCACCGGGTTGTCCTGCCGCTACACTGCTGCCCTCCGCTCCAGTCATCATCATTCTGGCACAGAGTTCTTCTGCTGCTTATCTGCAGCGGATCCGCACGCTGCCAGGGCTGTATGCTGCTGCGACTGCTTCCTCTGCGCTGGCCCCGCCTTCTTGAAGAGGTGGAAGGCGGGGCCAGCGCAGAGGAAGCAGTCGCAGCAGCATACAGCCCTGGCAGCGCGCGGATGTATGCTACCCGAAGGGGAGGGAGGGCCCGAGGGAAAGAAGGCCTGCAGCATGCACCATTGCTGGGTGGGCCTGAGGCCAAAGTGGGTGGGCCCCGGCCCACCCAGGCCCACCCATGGCTACGCCCCTGCTATATACCATGCCTAAATCTAGGCACCGCTTATAGAATTTGCTTAGGCAGAAATCTTTACCACGCAGATGTTTTAGGTGCCATATATAGAATCTGGCCTTAATGCATTAAAGCGATTAATGCATTAAGGGGGAGATTCTATATATGGTGCCTAAAATATCGGCAAGGAAATCAGTGCCAACTAAGCATATTCTATAAGCGGCACCTAGATTTAGGCGCAGTATATAGAATATGTTTGGCTGATATCTCAGCTCCTAAAACTACGCACATCAATTAGTACCAATGAAAATGTGTCGTAAATCCCAGTGCATAGATTCACGCGCTCAGAACACCCACGAAAAGCCCATAACCATGCCTCTTTCTGGTTGCATGTATTAGAAGTTTGGTGTACTTTGTTAAAGAATACACTTAGCGAACTGTGCGTGTAAATTCTAATTAATGCCAATTAGTGCTCATTGTTACTTGTTTAGTGCCGTTATCAGTACTCATTAGCTTGTTAAGTTACGTGCATTGTTATAGAATCCACTTGGAGTTTGGCGCAGATCTCTAGGCACGCTATACAGAATCTGGGGGTAAATGTTTAACTCACATTACAATTTTTAATGCAAGTTAAACAACATCCTTCCTTCCTTCCTTCCTTCCTTCCTTCCTTCCTTCCTTCCTTCCTTCCTTCCTTCCTTCCTTTTTCTTTCTTTCTTTCTTTCTCTCCCAGCAGCTCTTCTTATCTCTCCCAGTACTCCGGCAGCCCCCTCTCCTCTATGTGCTTCTTCTCCAAGCTACTCACAGCCCTTGGCCTTGACAGCTATAGGGAAAGTATTCTGTGTCTCACCGGTACCCAAGCCTCTCTCTTTAACAGGAAGTTCTGTTAGAACTGTCTTGTCTTGGAAAGGAGGTGAGCCCTTAGGTCCCGTAAGGCCCCGAAGGACCTCAAAGGACAGCCGTGCAACCCCAAATCTTCACCCGCGGCGGCCGCCGTTCACCAAAGGTTGAGCCCCCAGATGCAGGCGGCCAACGGGACTTCTGGAACCGCGGGGTTGACAGCCTGACCCAGCAGTGGAACCAGAGGCAGGTGGAAAGACAGAGAAATCCAGGAACAGGCAGCAGGTCTCAATAGGCGGCTAACAGGGATGTCCAAAAACAGGCAGCAAGTCAGGGCAGGCAGCTATCAGGGTAGTCCAGTAACAGTCCAAAGGTCACACCAGGAAAACAAGGGAACGCTCAGAGAACAGGAGCACAAGAAGACTGGCCTCGGGAAACAGAACCTGAAGCAATGTTCTGTTGCAGCCCCGCTCCTTAAATACTGTCAGTATTCAGCCGCCCAGCCCCAGCCAACATGGCCGGCCAATCGGAACCTGGCTCCTGAGGAGATCCCTCTGATTGGTTCTGTCCGGCCTCTCAGGCAGAGCTACAGAACTGGCATCCCAATCTGGTCCCGTAGTGGCGGAGCTTTGGGCACCGTGCCCGAAAATGAAGAAGACGCCGGCCATCGCGTCTCAGCG
Organism: Microcaecilia unicolor; assembly: GCF_901765095.1. Lineage (NCBI taxonomy): Eukaryota > Metazoa > Chordata > Amphibia > Gymnophiona > Siphonopidae > Microcaecilia > Microcaecilia unicolor. The sequence continues at coordinate 62,868,029 of NC_044037.1, read as the reverse complement.
CCATCTTCCCTGCTAGTGCAAGTGCGGACTCCATAGCCGGCGACTGAGAGCCTGGAAGCCGCGATCGCCAGCCTACGGACTCGGCTGCGGACAAGGCGGCTATCGCCGGACCGGGTCCTGGGTTTTGGCCGCGGTTCTGAAATGGCCGGCCATCGCCGCAAGGAATACCGGCTCGGCCCCGCCTGTACTCGGGATAGCCGGCCATCCGGGGAATCGTCGGGTAAGTCCTCCCGGGCTGCAGAACCCTCCTCCCGGCCCTTGCTTCCCGCAGAGGAGCAGCCTGAGGGAGCGAGGGATGTGACAGAACTTCCTGCTACAAAGAGAGGCTTCAGGACGGAAGAGACGTGGAGGGGCATAATCGAATGGGGCGCTCAAGTTTTCATGAGGGCGTCCTCATAGGATGTCCCTGCGAAAGGGTGGGAAAACCCGTATTATTGAAACAAGATGGGCGTCCATCTTTCATTTCAATAATACGGTCAGGGATGCCCAAATCTCAACATTTAGGTCGACCTTAGAGATGGTCGTCCCTGGTTTTCTGCAATAATAAAAACTGAGGACGCCCATCTCAGAAACGACCAAATCCAAGCCCTTTGGTCATGGGAGGAGCCAGCACTCGTAGTGCACTGGTCCCCCTCACATGCTAGGACACCAACTGGGCACCCTAGGGGGCATTGCAGTGGACTTCAGAAATTGGTCCCAGGATCATAGCTCCCTTACCTTGGGTGCTGAGCCCCCCAAAACCCACTCCCCACAACTGTACACCACTACCATAGCCCTAAGGGAAGGGGGACACCTACATGTGGGTACAGTGGGTTTGTGGTGGGTTTTGAAGGGCTCACATTTACCACCACAAGTGTAACAGGTAGGGGGGGGGATGGGTCTGGGTCTGCCTGCCTGAAGTGCACTGCAGTACCCACTAAAAACTGCTCCAGGGACTGCATACTGCTGTCAGGGAGCTGGGTATGACATTTGAGGCTGGCATAGAGGCTGGCAAAAATATTTTTAAAGGTTTTTTTAGGGTGGGAGGGGGTTAGTGACCACTGGGGGAGTAAGGGGAGGTCATCTGCGATTCCCTCCGGTGGTCATCTGGTCAATTCGGGCACCTTTTTGAGGCTTGGTCACAAGAAAAAATGGACCAAGTAAAGTCGGCCAAGTGCTTCTTTTTTCCATTATCGGCCGAGGACACCCATGTGTTAAGGACGCCCCAGTCTCGCCTTTGCTATGCTTCCGACACGCCCCCAGGAACTTTAGTCGTCCCCACCACGGAAAGCAGTTGAGGGCACCGAAAATCGGCTTTCGATTATGCCGATTTGGGCGACCCTGAGAGAAGGACGCCCCTCTCCCGATTTGTGTCGAAAGATGGGCGCCCTTCTCTTTCGAAAATAAGCTTGACAGTGTGCTTTCCCTGCAGCTGTCACGGATAAGGGCCATGAGAAGTAGGTTAAAGGGGGTTCCGGAATGCCAGGAGAGATACATAAGAATAGCCATATTGGGTCACACCTATGGTCCACCTAGCCCAGTATCCTGTTTCCAACAGCGGCCCATACAGGTCACAAGTACTTGACAGAAACTCAAATAGTAGCAACAGTGGTAGAGGATGACCCAGGATGACTCATGTTTCGGCACTGAAAGTGCCTTCTTCAGGAGTCTTGCTGCACATGTCTGACAATCTTAATTGTTAGGTCTTCAAACATGAAACTCTGTGATCTTTACAAAGACCGTTGAAAGGTGGAAAGACCACAAAGTTTCATTTTTGAAGACCTAACAATTAAGATTGTCAGACACGTGCACTGAAACTCCTGAAGAAGGCATTTTCAGTGCTATAACATGGTACCGTGTTGAGTCATCCTGAGTAATCCACTATTAAAATTTGTAATCCATTTTGAGTGTCTTGGGTCTGTTTTGAAGAGCCTGATTCTGTTCCCACTCCTCACTTTCCTCTTTGTGGGACATTGGAGTTCTTTCCATTTCGGTGTTTTTTTTCACCCAAAGATAATCACCTTCTGAGGGAATGTTGGTGTGGTCAGTAAAGTAGAGGTATATACTAGAGAGCCTCAGAAGAGAGGTCCCTGGGCAAGCAGCTGGTATAGTTCTTGAGCCCTGGGAAGCAGAAAAGTGTCAGTGATATAGGCATAAAGCTGGAGAGGAAGAAGAGTTACCAGATTGGCTTGAAGGGAGACTCCTGACTCCTAAAGGGAAACCTGGGAATGTGGTCTGGTGACTGCTGACATATTTGGATGAAATGAAGGTTCTCTGAAGGAAGTGGCAGGCCAGGTGAGAGCTGAACTTCAAAGAAACCATGTAAATGTTCTGATGGTGTAAACTCAGGAAGTTTAACCAGGGAAAGGCTACTCTTGGGAATGGCAGTGTGAGAAGTCTTCTAGTGATAAGACAAAGAGCCTGGAAGTTAAAGCACGTGAATGTTTACTGGTGTAAAGTCTAATAAGTGAAAAGACTGCACTGTGGAGTTACAGTGGGAGCAGCCCACTGGAGAGAAGGCACACTTCCTCAAAGATAAGTTTTCAATGTGTGCTTTTTCTCTATGAGCTACAAGCGGGCTCAAAGAGGGGAGCTGCCAGGATGGAAGCAGTTGACTGCTGATACATCTGATTTTCAAAAGCTAGCAGGACTGAATGCAACATAGTGCAAGAAAGGAACAGAGTGAGACACTTTGAAGTACTAAGTGTTTGCCAACTGTAAACTCTTATTGTTTCCAAAAGAGAACTGTTTGACACTGTGCTGTTAGTTAATGAAACTTGCTAAAGATAACCTATTTGAGTTCTATGTGTTAGTTCATCAGAACTGAGTGAAGCTGCTGTGTTGGAATTGAGCCAGTAGTATGGCAATCTATGCAAATTGATCTCACACATATATTCATTATGGATATCCTGAAAACCTGACTGGCTGGGGTTCCCTAGAATAGATTTTGGAATCACTGTTCTAGGTTATACAGATACTGGACTTTAACATTTGCACTTGATCCCGAACAACAGCCAGGTTGCTTACTGGAAAGAACAATGATCTTTTTATTCATTTCCTGTATGAGTTACAATGACTCCCAGTAGTGGTTAGAATAAAAATTAAAATATTAACGTTTCACAAAACAACAGTAATTCCAATGCGGGCTTACCGCTCGCTCATCTTGGACTACCACTGGCCCAATGTGACTGTCGGCAGAGGTCCCACCCTGAGTGTGTGCCATTTCCAGGGAAAAGACCCCCCCCCCCCCCCCAGAAATGGTTTGTGTGATGATAACCCAGCGGTAATGTTGCACGCTGCCAGGTTATTGGGGGAGCCTTTATCACCACCTCAATGCGTGGCAGTAAGGGCTCCCCGCCACATGGTCACAGGGTAAGATTTCTATTACCACATGGCAATGTGTGTCTGGGGGCTTTTTTACCAACTGCAGTAAAAAGGGCCCTGGCGCATGGGAAAAACAGGCTCCGCTGCTAGCGCAGTGCTTTTTTTTACGCAGCTTCGTAAAAGGACCCCTAAATACCTGAGGAGGGGTTGCTCTCAGTCTTTAGGCAATCTTTTGAGACATTATGAATCAGTAAGACTAGGGATCTGCATATGGTAGGAAGCTTGATTTGAAGTCACCAAGTAAAGGGAGCTTTCCAACCAGAGAAGATTAAAAAAGCAAGCTATGGCCCTAACTAAACCATAATCACTTTGCAAAGAAATTATTCTCAGACAGGAGGAACCATAATGAAGGCTGTACATAAGTATTGCCATACTGGGTCAGGCCAAAGGTCCATCAAGTCCAGAATCCTGTTTCCAACAGTGGTCAATGCAGGTCACAAATACCTGGCAAGATCCCAAAAAAGTACAAAACATTTTATACTGCTTATCCCAGAAAGAAGCAGTGGATTTCCCCCAAATCCATTTTAATAATGGTATGTGGACTTTTCCTTTAGGAAGCCATCCAAACCTTTTTTAAAACCCCGCTGTGCTAACTGCCTGTAAAAATTAGGTAGCCACAAGACATATGGATCTGGAATAATAAAAGCAGAGCATGCGTGCCCTGGTGATTCCATCACTCTCGTTTACCAAACTGTTACTAGAAGAGTGTCATTTTGTTGTGTAGTCAGCTTTATGAAACTCGGTATCTTCTGAGCTATATGCTGAATTGAATTATTTTTGTTTTAGAAGGAACAGCAAGCCTTGATTTTTTTTTGTTGTTGTTGCTTTTTCTGACTTTTGACATTGCATTATTTCAGAGCAAAACTCATTTCAATTCATTGAAATCAACTACAAAATAACTTATGCTAACGTGTTGTTCTATTAATTAGATTTAAAATTCTGGTGGGATTATTTGCTTTTAAATTTATAATCATGGGTCATTTTCTGCAAATTCTATATAGTGTGACTAGAGTTGCACATGCAAATCTGGGTGTATTCTGATTTGCACGCACAACTCAACTGGTTAACAAGCCAATCAGTGCCAAAAATTGAATGTTGACAAGCAATTATCAGCACTAATCGGCACTAATTAAAATGTACGTGCAATACTCGCAAAGCGTATTCTATAAAGTAGTCCACGTAAATTCTACTGCATGGATCTCAAAATGGGCATGGCCATGGGAGGAGCTTGGGCGGGTTGTGGATGTTCCTAAAATTTACACACAGTGTTATAGAATAACCCGTTCTGCTCCTAAAGTTAGGAATGGGCATTTACACCAGCTTTTCATTGGTGTAAATGGTTGCGCCTACATTTTAGTCATGTGGGCAGTGTTATGTGTATTCTATAAACCGTGTCTAACTTTAGGGGGTCCTTTTACTAAGGTGCACTGAAAAATGGCCTGCACTAGGATCAAATGTATACCGGGGATTAAATACAGATAAGTTTCTGTTGAATGATCACACAAAACTGTGGGATTACAATGAGTGAAGATATTTGATTATTTCCTGCATTCGATAGAAGCTTAAACAAGAAGTGCTGTGATCTAGACACAGTTATTGAACTGGCAGTGCACATTTATATGTACAAGTAAAGATATATGACAAAAAACAAAAAAAGTGTGGAATAGAGACACTTAAGATTAAGGATATAACATAGGACACAATTGTTGAGTTTGATTTGTGCACTAAGGGAGGCTGGGGACAGTCAATGATTATAAACTGTCATGAAGCATAAGCTCATCAGTTGAGTATTATACAGTGCCTGAGTGACTTTATGAGACGTCCCCTTACAAATTAACAAATGATCAGCATTGAGTACCATTTGCTCCACCAGTAGTGTGTTGTGTACGATTCGTATGATATAGGTGGAACATTGCCATTTGAATTTTTTTACTGCACTAGGATAGGCATGGGTTTTAGGCATGTGCAGATTCATTTTTCAGTGCGCCTGTAAAAAATGTATTTTTTAAAATTTTTGCAAAAAATGGAAGTGCAGAAAAAACTGCAAAATCAAAATCGGCACATGTCTATTTTGGGTCTGAGACCTTACCACCAGCCATTGACTTAGTGGTAAGGTTTCACGCGTTAACCTTGTGGTAATGACCTACATGTGTAAAAAGCCACTTGACATGCATACGTGACACGCGTCAGAAAAAAATATTTTTTGGATGCATGTCAAAAATGAAATTACCACAAGAGCCATGCAGTAGCCAGGTGATAATTCCAAACTGGCGCATGTTGGGCGCATGTAGGCACCTCTGTGGCTTAGTAAAAGGGCCCCTAGATGCGGTTTATAGAATATGCAAAGGCATGTTTTCCATCTGCAATTTTTTTCAGCACTAAATATGGAATCTGGCCTTTTATGTCTGTTTATGTACAAAATCACATTTTAAATTAAGCTTCAAAGAGACTGATTTTAGAAGACTAATTCTTGCATTTCTATCCCATCTTTTTGTTTATGGAAAAGGTAGGTAATCACATTTTAAATAAATAAGCATATCTCATGCATGTTCACTGAGAATATCCTGAAAACTCAACTGGCTATGTGATCTCTACAACAAGATTCAAGAACATTGTCCTTGAACTTGTAAGAGACTTTGGGGTCTGTTCACAAAGCAACACTAGTGAATAGACAGCCTCTAGAGCTGCTTAGTTTGAGTTCACTCAAGCTAGGTATAGTTTTAATGTGATACTTATTGTCAATTTTGTTATTATTACTATTACAACTGCTATTATTATTATTATTATTATTATTATTATACTTTGAGATTTACACAGCAGAAATGTAGCAAGGAGCAACATTCCTAGAACACATGTATTATAGCTGCCTCTGCAATCAAACCTAACACTGCATTTTCAAGATGTTTAGTAATCTACAAAACAAAATTGAAATTCTCTTCAATGTGTGAACCTTAAATTAAAAAAAATAAAATCCATACTCATATTTTGGGGAGAGATATCAAATAAATTAGCTTAATATATTTGATGCTACACATATGTGATTCTATAGAATATAGATTTTTCAGAGAAATTATTTGCTCCTGCACCTTGATACATTGAGGTTCTTTTAGTAGATTTGATTTTTTTTATGTAAGATGCTAATTTTATGCATGATAATTGTTTTTCTTGCTAGAGAGTTATAAACAGATATTTATAGTAAAACTGAATAATGCATGTAAGTAGCTGATGAGGGACAGGTTCTAAAGGAAAAATGGGAATAAAATATGTTTTTCATAAATATCTCACCTTATCACTGGGGCTGGGTAAATCAATCCATAAAATAGTGCACAAAAGACACAGAATAAAAATATTAAAATATAAAACAAAAACTGATTCATTTATGTATACACATTCATTAAAAAATACAGTGATTCTATAGTAGTGAACCTATATTTTGGCAATTATAGGATGTCTATGTGATATCTATTCTATAAAGGAAAGTAGATACCTACTTTCTTTTCTAGAATACTAATATAACCAGGTATATATGTGCATATATTTTAGGCATAAGCACTTACACCATCCAAAGAATGGATGTAGATGTTCATACCTAAATGCTGGAGATGCGTGTGTACATGTATGCAACATATAGAGGGGCATAATCGAAAAGTGTGCCCAAAGTTTCCTGAGGACGTCCTCGCAGAACATCCTGGCAAAGGGGCGGCGAAACCCGTATTATCGAAACAAGATGTGTGTCCATCTTTTGTTTCAATAATACGGTCAGGGACGCCCAAATCTTGACATTTAGGTCGTCCCTAGAGATGGTCGTCCTTAGACTTGGTCATTTCTGATTTTCGGCGATAACGGAAACTAAGGACGCCCATCTCAGAAACGATGAAATGCAAGCCCTTTGGTCATGGGAGGAGCCAGCATTCGTAGTGCACTGGTCACCCTGACATGCCAAGACACCAACTGGGCACCCTAGGGGGCACTGCAGTGGACTTCAGAAAAAGCTCCCAAGTACATAGCTCCCTTACCTTGTGTGCTGAGCCCCCCCCCCAAAAAAAAAACCACTACCCACAACTGTACACCACTACCACAGCCCTCATGGGTGAAGGGGGACACCTAGATGTGGGTACAGTGGGTTTCTGATGGGTTTTGAAGGGCTCACATTTGCCAGCACAAGTGTAACAGGTAGGGGGGGTGGGCCTGGGTCCGCCTGCCTGAAGTGCACTGCACCCACTAAAACTGCTCCAGGGACCTGCATACTGCTGTCATGGAGCTGGGTATAATATTTGAGGCTGGCAAAAAATATTTTGAAATTTTGTTTTGAGGGTGAGAGAGGGTTAGTGACCACTGGGGGAGTAAGGGGAGGTCATCCCCAATTCCCTCTGGTGGTCATCTTTTCAGTTTAGGCACCTTTTTGTGGCTTGGTCGTAAGAAAAAAAGGACCAGGGAAAGTCATCCAAGTGTTCGTCAGGGACGCCCTTTTTTTTCCATTATGGGTCGAGGATGCCCATGTCTTAGGCACGCCCAAGTCCCACCTTTGCTACACCTCCAACACGCTCCCAGGAACTTTGGTCATCCCCGCGACGGAAAGCAGTTGGGGATGGCCAAAATCGCTTTTCGATTATGCCGATTTGGGCAACTTTGTGAGAAGGACGTCCATCTTGCAATTTGTGTCGAAAGATGGGCGTCCTTCTCTTTCGAAAATAAGCCTGATTGTATTCTATCCGACGTGTGTATGAGAACCACCCATGCTCTTCCTGGGCCACACCTATCAGTACACTCATCTGTCAAACATATATTACGTAAAATACGAATGTTTTTTTTTTTTTACAGAAGAGCATTTAGGCAGATTTTGTATATTTATATGCAAATGTGCACATATTTGCACATATATGCCATTATTCTGAACATCTGTAAGTGTAATTGTCCTGTAAAAGTTAGCACTCACTTTATAGAATTACTCCCCCCCCCCAAAGGAGGCAATTCTATAACATAGGTGTTTACAATTACATACCCCAGCATTTATGTGCTATTTATACATGTCCAAATGCCAAAACTCTGCCTATATATTATCCTGAAAATACCCACTTAATTTACATGGCATGTATTTGCAAGGGAGTGTAGAAAGACAGCTCACTGCTTGGGAGCTTTATTCTTTGTGCTACACAGGGAAAAAATTGGACTGTTCTTGCTAGTTTCATGCTAAGCCCTTGACACAGCCCTTGAGAGGGCGAAACATGGCAATGTTGGGTGGTTAGAGGAAAATTATATGCTGATTTTATGTATCTGTATTGAATAAATTTTGTTTTATTTCACCACATGGGTCTGCTTTTCTTTTCTGCTGTTTTTGATCTTGCAAACTGCTTGCCTGTGTGCTGTTGGGGACCTTTTTTGCAAGGGAGTGTACACATTGGCAGTGCTTGGGTGAGTTTTAAGTTTATGTATATACCCTGGGATTCTATATATCGATCCAAGATTTCCGTGCGGAAATCAAAGCATAGCATATTCCATAACAATGTGCATAAGATAATTAGTTAACAAGCTAATCAGCATGGATAATTGGATGTTAACCAATTATTAGCAGTAACTGGCATTAATTAGAATTTATATGCATTACTTGCTAAGCGTATTCTGTAACGTGGTGCACGTAAATTCTAAGTCATATAGTTGAAAAGGGGGCATAGCCATGGGTGTAGAATAGGCAGGTCATGGGCATATCTAAAATCTATGCATGTTTTTATAGAATACACCTACTCCGCAACTAGGCATTTGGATTTACACCAAGTTTTACTTGGCGTAATTGGCTGTAACTAAATGTAGTCATGCGGACTGGTGCTCTGTGTATTCTATGAACCGCATGGAAATTTATGCTTGTTCTCTAAAGTATGCCTAAATTAAGGTGTACTTTATAGAATACACTTAAGTGAATTTAATTTTGGCACCAAATGTTTTGGCACGATATATAGAATCTAGCCCATAACTTATACTATACTATACTGTACTCCATTAAGTATTTATTAATGAAACTGAGTCACAAGTATTTATACCAAGACTGAGGGAGTGCGTGCACTTAACATTTGAACATATGCCCCCAAATTCTTTATATGGTGTTCCAAATTGTGTGTGTAAATTTGGGCACATGCCCAATTTGTGAGTGCAATTTAATGGACTAATGAGCCAATTAGCTCCATTAATTGGGTACTAATAAACAATCATTGGTTCTAATTGACAACAATTTGAATTTACATGCACATCTTCCTATATAAAAATGTGTATGTAAATTTATAAGTGCACATCTAAAAAGGGCAATGGCCATGGGAGAGGCATTGGTGGATCTGGGGCATTCCCAGAATTTTCATGCAATGTTATAGAATACAGCAGATCCGTGCCTAATTTAGAAATGAGGATTTACACCAGTTTAAGTTGGTGTAAATCCTTGCACCCAAAATTTGGCGTGGATCCCGGCGCTAAGTGCTATTCTAAAAATAGTGCCCAACTTGTAGAGCCATGCAAGGAATAGTGCACCATTTACCAAATGTAGCTCATACTGTATATGACCAGTTAGGCTATATTTCATATGTGCTATATTCATTTAGGGGCCTTTTTACTAAGCCACGTAGGCATGTACGCACATCCTACATGTGTCAGTTTTGAACTACTGCCCAGCTACCGCATGGCCCAGGTGATAATTTCATTTTTTTATGTGCATCCACTAAGCGCGCCGAAAACTGTCTGGTACACGGCGCTAACCGGGCGGTAATCGGCATTGTACACATGTAGACCACTACCGTATGGTTACCGCATGAGACTTTACCACTAGGTCAATGGGTGGCAGTAAAGTCTCAAGCCCAAAATGGATGCACAGCAATTTTTATTTTGCCACACGTCCATTTTTGGCTAATAAAACACCTTTTTTGCAGGTGCGCTGAAAAACGGACCTGTGCGCATCCAATTCATGCAGATCTACTGTAATTCTAGAGCACTGTGCGCATATTCTGGAGATACCCCTGACCCATACATGCCCCACCCATGACCATGTCCTCTTTTCAGATCTGCAGTAAAAATTTGCACATGTATCTTTGTAGAATACCAACTATGGAGATGTACATGCAGATTCAAATTGTTGCTAATTAGTGACACTCAGTAATTGTTAGCACCCAATTGTTGGCACTAATTGGCTCATTATTCAATTAAATTGTGTGTGTGCAAACTGAGTGCTTATCTAAATTTCTGTGTGCAATTTTCAGCACCATGTATAGAATTTACTAGTGAATGTATAATCCATACAAGTAGCAACAGGTAATAGCAGATCTAGGTTTAAAAAAGATAGGGGGCAAATCTATAACAATGTACCTAGAATTAGGTGTCTGGAGGGCCTGCAGAGAAACCTATTCTATAAAGGAAAGTAAGCACCTGTTTTCCTTTCTACAATATTAACATGACCAGGTAAATACCACATTGAGGGGCCCTTTTACTAAGCCACATAAGCATCTACGCAAGCCAAAATGGAGTTACCACACAGCAGCTCTTGCGGTAATTTCATTTTTGTCGCATGTCCGACACACATGGCCGAAAAATAATTTTTATTTTCTGCCATGCATAACAGACGCACATCAAATGCCACTTTGCGCGTGTAGGTCATTACCGCCCAGTTACCAAATGAGACTTTACTGCTAGGTCAATGGTTGGCGGTAAGGTCTTAGACCCAAAATGGATACGCAGCAATTTTCATTTTGCCACACGTCCATTTTCAGCAAAAATATTAAACAAGACCTTTTTACAGATGCGCTGAAAAATGATTCTGCCCAAAACCCGCACCTACACTACCGCAGGCCATTTTTCAGTGCACCTTAGTAAAAGGACATCTGAGTGAATCTCTTCATAAAGGTGGTTAATAAATCAATATAAATAAATAAATATACATGCCTAACATTTAGAATTTGACCACTTATGACAGCCTTAACTTATAATATTCTGGGATGGGACAACTCCCTTATCAGGGAAGGCTAAAGTGACTAGAGCTTTTCAGCTTGGAGAAGAGACAGATGAAGGGAGAAATGACAGAGGTTTATAAAATATTTATGTTCCTCAATCCTCAGGAAGCTTTGCCATCACTTTCTTTGTTTTCTTCTGTTCTATTTCTTGCTATTTGATTTTATCTTCCGTATGTTTGTTTTATGTATCCTATCTGATATTGTAGTTCCTTTCTATTCTCTATTCTTATTGTAATTTTTGATTGCACATCACCTTGGTCTGCCAGTAAGTAAAAGTGGTATAAAAAGTAAATAAAATGAATGAATGAGTGGAGTAGAATGGGTAAACATGAATCATTTGTTTACTCTTTCCAAAAATACAAGGACTCGGGGGCATGCAATGAAGCTAAGTAGTAAATTTAAAATAAATTGAAGAAAATATTTCTTCACGTGTAATTAAACTCTGTAATTCATTGCCAGGGTACATGGTAAAAGCAGTTAGCTTAGCAAGGTTTATGAGAAGTTTGGATAATTTCCTAAAAGAAAAGTCTATAAGTCATTATTAAGATGGACTTCTGAAACTCCACTGCTAATTGCTAGGATAAGCAGCATAACATCTGTTTTACTGTTCTGGGATCTCGACAAATATTTGTGACCTTGATTGACCACTGTTGGAAACAGGATACTGGTCTTGATGGACCTCTGGTCTGTCCCAGTATGGCAACGCTTATGTTCTAACGGGTTGGAAATGGCTGCTTTATAGAATACCAATACCCAATAAAATGTTTATAACCTGCATCTACCTTAATCAGTACAAAGTGGATAAAAGCAAGAATGAAAACCTAGGGAACGTTCAAGATACAGTAATCGAACCTCCAAATTTTCTCACTGTAAGACAAACTTTTGGAATAAGCAAGTTTTAAGGCACTTTCTAAACTGCAATCATTGTACATTTTCATAGCCTGATAAGGAAAGGTGGACATAAAAATTTGTTTATATTTTACCCCTTTCTCTGTCGGAAGTGAAATGGACACAAGTGTAACTGCATATATGGTTACACTTGTTATTTGGTTAACTGTGTAACTGGGTATATATAGGCTTAAAATGTAGGCACACCCATGCATGATAGTGCTGGTGTAAAGGTTTGTGCTTAAACGTCATTGATATGCATATAACTTACAATATTCTGTAAGTTATGCATGTCATTTTGAGCCCCACCCATTCTCCACTCGTGTGCACTGCTTTGTAAATACACACTATGGGGTCATTTCACTAAGATGCACTAATGGATTTAGGGATACAATGGGCTCTGCAGAATTTAGTGTATGCTAAATCCATTAGCACACCTTAGTAAAATGATGCCATGTAAGTTAAGTGGGTATTTGCAGAATACATGCATAAATGCCATTATTCAAAACATTTTTTTGTTACATTTGTACCCTGTGCTTTCCCACTCATGACAGGCTCAATGCGGCTTACATATACAGGTACTTATTTGTACCTGGGGCAATGGAGGGTTAAATGACTTGCCCAGAGTCACAAGGAGCTGCCTGTGCCTGAAGTGGGATTTGAACTCAGTTCCCCAATTCCCCAGGACCAGAGTCCACCACCCTAACCACTAGGCCACTCCTCCACATTTACACACCAATCCCCAAATTCTATAAAAAGCACTAAGAATTGTGTGCGCAAATTTGGGCACATGTCCAATTTGCACACGCAATTAAACTGAAGAACGAGCTATTTAGTACCGATAATTGACTTTTAACAAGCCATTATTGGCACTAATTAGAATTAATTAAAATGTATATGTGTAAATTTAGGCATGGGATCTGTGCCTAAATTTTATGCATGAGTCAAAAAAGGGGACATGGAAATAGGAGTGTCATGGGTGGATTGTGGACATTCCTTTAAGTTAAGTACATGGTTACAGAATAAGGGCATCCATGCCCAAATTTAGGCATGGCATTTGCACCACATTTTAGTTGGTACAAATGGATGCCCCAGTGGCGTAGCTACGGATAGGTCAGGGTGGGCACAGGCCCACCCAATCTTGTCTAAGATCCACCCAGCTGCAGCTCCACACTGCTCTCTTCCCCCCTCTCTTTTGTGGTAACCTGGCTTTTGCATTCCTGTCTCTGAACTCTGTCCCTCCCCAATGTCGGTGCAGGCGTCCTTGGTGCCTGCAGTGATTTATTCTCGCTGCTTGCACTGGCCCCGCAGGCTTTCATCCCGCATTCCACCAAACAAGAAACAAGCAATGACGTCAGCGAGGGCGAGTCATGGCAGATGAAAGCCTGCGGGGCCAGTGCAAGCAGCAAGAATAAATCACTGCAGGCACCAAGGACGCCTGTACCGACATTGGGAAGGGACGGAGTTCAGAGACAGGAGCACAGATGCCAGGATGCTGCAGAAGAGAGGGAGAAGATGTGAGGTAGGTGAAAAAAAAAACCCTCTTATGTTCTTAAAAAATATCTCCAGGAAGATATTTGTGGTGTGTGGTTGGAGGGGGAGGGGGCACGTGAGCATGGATGGGCCCATCCAGTTTACCTCTGGGCCCATCCAAAATACCAAGTCTGGCTACGCCTCTGGTCTGTGCCTAAAGTTATATGAGGTTCCCTGGCGTAAGCACTATTCTATAAACCAAGCCTAACTTTAAGTACTGTTTACAGAATACCACTTTTTTGGCGTCAATGTTTTTGGCGCCATATATAGAATTTAGGGATTCTTTTACCAAAGCTTGGCTCGAGTTATCTGCAGCAGAACCCATAGGAATAAAATGGGCCCTGCTGCAGATAACTTGAGTTAAGCTTTAGTAAGAGACCCCCTTAGTCATTAGGGTAAGTCAATAAAGGACAATAATCAAGTATTCTATAATAGCAAACTTGTGCTTATACTCTGTATAAGTCAGCAATTAGGCACTAAAATTCCGGTGCCTTTATGTCAGTTCTACATCTGGTGAAGAGGTGAGCACCAAAACGCAACAGTTAGACAAGGAACTGACAATATTCAATAAAGAATGGGCTGAAATAGTTGGAAAGCCCTGGACCCGCTGGGTTAGTGCAAGAGCCCTTACCACCTTCTAAAATGTGGTGGTAAGGGTTCCCCAAGGAAATGGTCGTGTTGCAAGTGTTTAACTTACCACATGGCCATTGGCCTTTTTTTTTAAAGCACTTTTTACCCACGGCAGTAAAAAAGTGGGTGTCAGCATGTGGCAAACCTGCGTGCCAATGTCTCCGCAGGGATCATTTTACCAACCCTTGATAAAAGGACCCCTAAGTTAATTTTGGTATTGACAGACCAACAGTATAGGAAAACAATTCCATTTAATGATGGCCAAAAATCTTCACTCCTTTTACTTTCCTCTTCCATTGATTTTATCCATCTGTTTCCAGCAAATGTCACAACTCAAAAGTTTCATATGCACAAGAAGATTTGGGTTGGCATCTCAAGCTAAGGTACACGTATAAAGAAAATAAACAATGTTGGCATGTCTTGTGCCAACAACTGCAAAATTGCTGCATGGGTATAGATCAGTAGTGGATTTGAAATCTGATATGACAGCATCATAATTATATAATTAATGGGTATAAGTCATAGATTGCCATCTCTTTGCCTCTGGCAGGGAAGTCTGCCATAAATCTGTTCTCTTTTTGTAAAATCAATAGAAAAAAAATAGTGTGCAGCTAGGAGAACTGGAAAATATATTTTCACACATAAGTGACAAAAATGTGCTTCTATTAGTACATATTATTTCATAAAGTGGGTATGCAGTAAAGGTAAGTATGCATATTAAGGCTGCTTTGCATGTGCAAAAGTGGTGTGTTATGTAATAAGATTTTATCCTTTCAGTAGTATTAGTCTTTGGGCTAAATATAAAGTCTCTTCATATGTAAATGAAGGAACCTCAAATGCAAATGAGGCTTTAATATGTGCATTGTAAATAAGTGTGAAATACTCTTCCCCAAACACTATTTACTACATTATCATTAAGACCTAAATGCCTATGTTTACTACGCGGCGCTATGGACGCGTTACTGTTTTTAACGCACGTTAAACGCTAACGTGCCCATAGAAATGTATTGGTGCATTAGCGTTTAATGTGCCTTAAATTTACCAGATGTTTACTTTTTGCTATGCACAGTATGAAAAATGTCTCAGGTTTTTGCAAAGACGGTGACTGAAACTGAAGCACAGGTTCTTCAAGCATAATAAGTTCTCATTTTTTTAAAGCCAAAAATATGATATAATCATGCTCTTTTTTTGGGGGGGGGGGGGGGGGGGGGGGAAAGAAGAGAACTTCTACTCAAATCTGCATTAGTCATACCCAAAAAATATTTTGCCAGACTGACACATGACAACAACTGTTTAAGCACTGTTGAATTCCTCACAATGTAGTTACATTGTTTAACAGTGAGGGGAATTTTCGATATAATGTCTAAGACCGGTTTTAAATGTTTTCCTCAAAACGTCCAACATCTGAATAGAAAAGAACATCATTTTCAAAAAAGAAAAACGTTTATTTTTTTTTTTAATACTGTTTTGAACAAGGTTTTGTGATTTGGACATTGTGTTTTTTGGTCCATTAAAAAAAAAAAAACAGTCCAAGTGCAAAAAGCAAAAAATCAATCCTTTGGGATGTAGAAGGAGCCAGTATTTTTAGTAGACTGGTCCCCCAGACATCCCAGGAGATAAACAGGGCACCCTAGTGGGCACTGCGGTGGACTTCAAAAACATGCACCCAGATACACATCTCACCGTTGCTCCCTTATTTTGTCTGCTGAGCCCTCCAAAACTCACCCAAAACCCACTACCCGCAACTGTACATTACTACAGCAACCCTCATGGGTGAAGGGAACACCTATATGTGAGTACAGTGAGTTTTGGAGGGCTCACAGTTTCCACTATAAATATGACAGGTAGAGGGAGATAGGGACCTGAGTCCCCCAAGCCATGATGCACTGCACTGACCACTACACTACTCCAGGGATCTGAATGTTGCTCTAATAGACTTGTATCTAACATCTGAGGCTGTCAAAGAGGCTGGGAAGTCATTTTTTTATTCACATTTTTTAGGGGTGGCAGGGGTCAGTGACCACTGGGGTTATTGTGGGGGTCACTCCTGATTCCCTCCAGTGGTCATCTGATCACTTAGGACATCCTTTTGTGTCTTATTCATTATAAAACCATGTCTAGCTCAAAACATCTTAGTTTTAGTCCTGGACGGTTTTGTTTTGTTCCATTATGGCTGTAAAACATCCAAGTCTTAGGAACACCCAAATCCCGCCCTTAACACACCCGATTCACCCCCTTGTATTTTGAATGAATTTCTAATGGAACTGAGAGAAAAACATCTAAAAATTGGTTTTGAAAATATTAATTTGGATGTTTTTGTGAAACATCCAAATGTTGCTTTATGCCACTTTTTAGACGTTTTTCTCTTTCAAAAATGAGCTCCAGTGTCACCTAAAAGACCAATCCAAAAGTTATTGTTTGGAAATTGGTTAAGGCAATATTATTTAGGCAGAATTCTCCTCATCTGTGTGGGATAATTGATGGGAAAAGATAAAAGACAAAGTAATTAGGGAAATTGAAATGTTAGATGGATCTCATTGTATTTTATTGAGTTTCTATTGTAAACTGCTCCAGTGAATAATATATAAGGAACAGTATACTGAGGTTTTTTTTTTTAATAAACAAAACAAATAAATTAATGTGTCCTGCCATTGATATATTTTCTAATTAGGAAATTAGAACCAATGATTAAAACAGAGAAGAGAATTTATAAGGAAATAAACTCACTTAGGGACCCTTGTACTAAATTGCATTAAGCACTTAGGACCAGATTCTATATATCACACTCAAAAAATTGATGTTGAAAGAAAATATAGGCATATTCTATAAACTGTGCCCAAATTTAGGCATGATTTATAGAATATACCTAAATTTAGGTGAACTTTATAGAATACATCAAAACCCCGTTTTCTGCTAATATATTTAGTTGCAGCCATTTACACCAATGAAAACCTGGTGTAAATACTGACGTCCAAATTATCCATAGAATGGAAATATTCTAGAACACTGTGTATAAATTCTAGGAATGTCCGATCTGCCCATACCCCTCCCATGGCCCACACCTTTTTCAGATCTGTGTCTTAGAATTTATGTGCAACACTTTATGGCAAAAACAATTGTGACCGTAAATTCTAATTAATGCCAATTAGTGTCAATAATTGCTTAAGTTCAATTATCAGTGCTGATTGGCTTGTTAAGCTAATTAAGTTGTCTGCACAAATTCAGAATATGCACTATATAGAATCTTGGAATTAACGCTCAGTTTTTCCCACATTAACTGCTAGAGCAAAGCAAAACTGTGTTAAAGGGCTTTGAATTAATATTGCAGTTAGAGCATGATAAACCAGGCACTAATCCTCATGAATTCTATATATATATAGTGCTAAGAATTAGGTGTGCACCTAATTTGTGCATGCAGTTAATTGAACTAGTACTGATAATTAGGCCCTAACAATCAATTATTGGTGCTAATTGGAATTAATTTGGTTTCATGTGAGCAAATTTAGGTGCCAGAATAAACATAAATTTTATGAGCAAGTCCAAAAATGGGGTTTGGCCATGGGAAGGTCATAGGTGGATCAGGGGTGTTCCATCAATTTATGCACATTTTTGTAGAATAAAAGGGACCTGCACCTAATTTAGACACAAGGGTTTATACCAGGGTTCAGTTGGTGTAAATTCTCCTAAAGATAGTCGCAGAGCCTGTCATAAGCAATAGTCTAAAAATGGTGCCTAACTTTGAGCACTGTTTATAGAATAGTGCTTAGTGCTTTTTTTCAGTGCCAATATTTTGGCACTGTTTATAGAATTTAGTCCTGTTGGCATGGGAGAAGAATGGGTGTTGAAGGTGTTTGGAAGTTAATGTACTGCACTTACCATGTGCAAACTGTGTAACACAGAGTTAATGCAGGACCATGTACCTCATGCTAAATAGGAAGCATTAAGGGGCCTTTTATAAAAGGGCAGTAGGGGTAGCGTGAGCTTGGTGCACAGCGATTCAGCCCTACTGCTGGGCTCCTGGTGGTAGTTCTGACTTCCGTCATGTACCAATTCCAGCACTAGAAAATATTTTTAAATTTTCTAGTGCCAGGGCATGCCCGGTGGTAATCGGGCAGTGTGGGTTACCACCGGGCAACCACCACAGCCCCTACTGCCTCCTAAATAGGAGGCGGTAAGGGATCCTCCAGTAAATAGCCATGCGGCAAGTGTTTAACTTATCGCATAGCAATTTCCTTCCTTAAAAGAAAAAAAAGTGTTTTACCAGCGGCAGTAAAAGGGGCCTCAGGGCGTGGCAAACCAATGAATCGATGCCACCTTTTACCATTGTTTGTTAAAAGGACCCCTAAATGCTTCAGCATTAACTGGGAGCAGGTACTATATATTAATCTGAATGTTAATACAAGAACAGTGATTTAAAAAAAAAATTTGTTGTAATGCCCTCAATAGCTTTCACATTACATTTGCAGTTACTGTGCAGTAAAATCTTATGTCAAGCTGTTGTTAATTTTACCACGGTTTTGTAAAAGAGTCCCTTAATTTCGCAAACTATAGTGGTCCAATATGTATTATAATATGAAGGAGTAAATAGGAGTGATCTTTGATTTTCCTTGAAATTGAGCCTACTTTAACAAGAGTACAACTGGAGAAACCAAGTCATGGGTATGGTTCAGGAGAAGTAGCTATAATTCCAACTCCGGGGAGACCCAGAACAGGAAGAAATAGCTTTCCAACTGTGCAATCACTGCTTGTGTGTAAGAAACATTTGTTGCTCAGCTATTGCTCTCTGTTTGTGGTTTAAATTTCTGTCCTGAATAAAGGGTTCTTTTATTTGTTCTTAAGACTACCTGAGTTTCTTACAGGCCTTCTGGAGACCCAGGGCTTGAGCACTCATCCATGTTATCACATATTGTGGGATTTGAATATTTCATTTTAAGATGGCCGACTCACTATCATCCTAGAAGGAGTTGCCATATAGTACTCAGATATGAACATTTAGGGGACAATTCTACAACTGGGTGCCTCCATTTATGTGCTCTGAGAATGTGTGATAGGAGCTTATTCTGTAAGGATACTTGTGTAACCCAGTTGGGATAGGACAGGTTCTCTAGTTGCCTTTTAAAATACTGTCCCGAATAAAGGGTGTTTCTGTTGGTTCTTAAGGCTACCTCAATTGTTTGTTTACAGACCTCCTGGAGGTCTGGGGGGGAGGTCAAAAATACAACAATGCTATCATATATAAGTAAAAGATTCGAAGGAGGGAATTTATCAAGATGGGCTACTGTTAAGTCGGGTTATTTTATCACAGGATCCCATTTTATGCAAAGAGACTTAACAGTGGCACAGTTGGATAACCTCCCCCACCCCCTAATGAGAGCTATTGCAGTAAGATTAAGTTTAAGTTTATTTGGGGTTATTTTGGATCATTTTAGATTGACTTTATGAAATAAGACATTTTACATAGATTTCCTGCTATGAAATTATGTCATTATCCAGCTTACTTTCGAAAGAGAAAGACGCCCATATTTTGACCCAAATCGGGAGATGGGCGTCTTTCTCCCATGTGCGACCAAATTGGTATAATCGAAAGCCGATTTTGGTCGTCTTCAACTGCATTCCGTCGCAGGAACGAACAAAGTTGACAGGGGCGTGTCAGAGGCGTGGCGAAGGCGGGACTGGAGCATGGTTATTGGCCGAAGAGAGATGGGCGTCTTTAGCTGGGCGTTTTTGACGAGAATTTGGTCCACTTTATTTGGACCCCTTTTTTTTCACGAAAAAGTCCCAAAAAAGTGCCCCAACTGACCAGATGACCACTGGAGGGAATCAGGGATCACCTCCTCTGACTCCCCCAGTGGTCACTAACCCCTGCCACCAAAAAAAAACCACTTTAAAAACTTTAAAAACTTTATTTTCCAGCCTTTATGCCAGCCTCAAATGCTGTACCCACCTCCATGACAGCAGAATGTGTTCTATCCTCTGACAGCCTTTCCCTGGTTCTGATGTGGCTCTCGGGTGAGTGTAACACCTTTTCTGTTATGCACACTGCAGAGTCACATCAGCAATGCATTGTGGTGGGTATTGGGCTCCGTAATTCCACTAGCTTGTGTTAAATGCTCACGATGTTGGTAGTTGGTAGGCTCTACTCCCATGGTGCTTTCCCCCCTGTTTACTGGGTCAGAGTGTGCCCTGTTTTGTTTCCGGTAGTCCATGAGGTAGTGGCCATTTTTGTAACACAGTTTTAGATCCCTTTCATGTGTTAGCCACGTTACAGAACTTAGTTCTTCCCTTGAATGTTGCTGAAAGAGGGCATTGTACAGCATTCTGCCAGCTCGGACCTACTGCTCATCTCAGTACCAGGAAGATTCTTTGCCAGTGGGACACAACCTCTGATCTGCAGTTAACTGTGAGTAAACCTGCTTATTCAAATAAAGGACTTTTTCAAAGAGATTAGTCTTCAGGTGTCTACTGGTGTGCCAAGGTTATATAGCAGCAACAAGTCCTAGAGGCTTGCGTGTATGCAGGTCCCTGGAGCACTTTTAGTGGGTACCGCAGTGCACTTCAGGCAGGCGGACCCAAACCCATCCCCCCTACTTGTAACGCTTGTGCTGGTAAATGGGAGGCCTCCTAAACCCACTGTACCCACATGTAGGTGCCCCATTCACCCCTAAGAGCTATGGTAGTGTTGTACATTTGTGGGTAGTGGGTTTTGGGGGAGGGGGGTTGGGGGCTCAGCACCCGTGGTAAGGGAGCTATGCATGTGGGAGCATTTTCTGAAGTCCACCGCACTGACCTCTAGGGTGCCCAGTTGGTGTCCTGGCATGTCGGAGGGGCGAGTGTACTACGAATCCTGGCCCCTCCCATGACCAAATGGCTTGGATTAGGACGTTTCTGAGCTGGGCATTTTTATTTTCCATTATCGCTAAAAACAACAAACGCCCAGCTCACAAACGACTAAATCTATGGCATTTTGGTCCGTACAAACCGTATTTTGGAAAAGAAAGATGGACGCCCCTTCACGTACCTGTTCTCGGACATAGACGCCCATGGAGATGGGCGTTAACGTTCGATTATGCCCCTCCACGTCAACATCTTCACTTTCACATACAGATAATTTTAAAATATATATATATATTTTTCTTTGTATTTAGAACCTACCTTGCAGCTGATGGTGGTAATTTCTAATCATTTATCTTTGTATTTTATTGTTGTTGTTGTTGTTGTTGTTTAAATGTATCTACAATACTTTCACCTTTACTTCAACCTCTATACTGGGATATTTTAACTTCAAAGTTTTGCCAGTATCTTTTGAGGACTAGAACTCTGAACCATGCATTCTTGAGTGACTGTTGCCTTTTCCCGAAATCTAATTTAAAAGTTGTTATAACTTGTTTTTAAACATTAGAGCCAGATGAATGGTTACAGTCTGGTTAAATGGAGTTCATTGTTTTTCAATAGCCCTCCCCCCCTTCCCAAAGTGTTGCCTGTTTCCTAACAAATATAGCACTTTCTTACCTGTACCATCATTTATTTACTTATTCATAATTTGATATACTGCTTTAACTGACAGACAAATCAAAGCAGTTTACAAACAAAATAAAAAGCAAAGAAAATGAACAATATTCAAAAGAAAAGTTAAACATACATACAAGAACACTGCACAGTTAAAATAGCATCCAAAACAAAGCTAGCATTCATACATACTCTCCCTAGCTACTTTCACCTCCACATACATCTCATCTTTGCATTGAGACTTTGAAGTTCTGCCTGCTTCTGGAGTCCAGTGCATAAAATCAGGAACATTCCTGAGACTGCTACTTGGGAGTTTTGGGATTTTAACTTTTGTCCTGAAATCCTAAATATTAGTTTTCAAAGCCTTCTTCCCACACCTTCTTATGTTGACGGTACCAACATGAATCATGGCAGCTCACCAACAATGTGTAAAATCATATCTAGGTGATGATCTATGAGGTTGCCATCTTCATCTTCACCAGTTAAGTTAACAAGAAATCATCATGCCCATTAGCCACCCATTGTCTATATTACTAATGATTACAACTACAGCAGCCATCTTAACCCTTCTCTCTTGGGCACATTACCCTGAAGGCACATCCTCAGTGAAAGAGGATAACACTGCTGCTCCAAAATGATGATCTATTTCCAGGTGACCACGGCAGCATAGCAGCTGCCCTTTCAAAGGTAGTATTATTTATTTTATTTATTACTCTACCAAGTTTCTGAAAGTCTCCTCTACATACCTATCTGCATGTCAGCTCCTCTAGATCTATATCCCTACCCTCCAAAGAAAAGACTCAATCTTTGAGAACCAGGAGTTTTTTCCAAACAAAGTATACACATACTACCACGAGTACCACAAGACTACTGCTAGAGGTCACAGCAGTCATTTTAAATGAAGAACCACAAGGAGAAAAAGTGAGTGAGGTTTGTTCCAAGGACCACTAGACCAACATGGCCAGTAAGCTGGTCTGAGCCTTTCCCCTCTCCCTTCCATTCTATTCATTTGCGGCCTTACATAAGTACATAAGTACATAAGGATCGCGATGCTGGGACAGACCAAGGGTCCATCGAGCCCAGCATCCTGTCTCTGACAGTGGCCAAAAGAACAATTTGTCCCGCCCATCCCAGAAATAGTGAATTATTCCCACATCCATTCAATAACATTCAGTAGCCTTCAATAGCCTCCCCCTCTCCCATCCATTCATCTGCATTTCCCCCTCTTCCTGCCCTCATATCCAAGTGCAGTCTTTTCTCCTCCCTTCCATCCATGTACATTTCCCCTCCCTTCCATTCATATGCAGCCTTCCCCTTCCCTGCTCTCTTATCCAAGTGCAGCAATCCCCCTCCCCTCCCTCTCCTCCATTCATATGCACCCTTTCCCCCTCCCTTCCTTGCCATCCTATCCAAGTGCATCCTTTCCCCCCTCCCTTCCCTCTATCCAAGTGCAGCCTTTCCTCCTCTCCCTTTCCATCATACAGCACCTCTCCCTCCTTGCCCCCGATGCAGCACCTCTGCCCCTCAGTCAGCAGCAATCCCCAGTTGCTGCTGCCCATGCTGGCTTTGAGAATCAAAATGGTGGCTGTGACCTCTCGCAGTAGTCTCACAAGAGTTTGCAGCCACCATTTAGAACCGTGGTGCCAGCATTGAAAAGAGTGATTGGGGAATTGCTGCTGCCCGACCACACACCAAAGCCACGGGTCCCCAGACATACTTGAATCATTTGGGTAGGTCTGGGAATTCTGGGCTTTCTTGTGCGGCTCTCACCCCCTTAGCAATGCCTATGTTATCCATAGTCCAGTATCCTATGTTGTAATAATCATCTCTCCTTACCTATCCCTGTGTCAGTCTTTACCTACAACCATGTCAAGTTTTTGAACTATTTCTGTTTTCTGAAGTAACTTTATATTTGCTGATGTATTTATGCGCTCTAGCCATTTGCTGGTCTAATTCTTTAAAGAGTTGTTTTTGATTTTCTTGCAAATTTGATTGCTTCATTCCCTCCATGTGCTAGAAGTCTCTCACCCATTCATTATGTTCATCAGAACACTTGTTCTGGTTTTCAGGGATGAAGGCTGACTCAGGCCATTTAAGCAGCAAATCTTTGCTGATGATCAATCATGGACTTTCTGGCAGAGAATTTAGACTGTACATGGTGCTACATATTTATATAGATCATTCCATATCTCATGTGTTTCATTTTAAATAACATAATTTTCAGTGAAGTAGACCTGATGCAGCCATTCCAAAACATCCATTAGTACCAATCAGTGATAAGTATTCAGACATTATTATGTGAGTGGCTACATTTACCAACACCACCCCTTCCAAAAGCACATACAAGATCCAATTCTCTTAATTGTCCCAATATTTATTGGAGCAGTAAACAATTTTACAGAAAAAAAAATAACTTTCCTTTCTCAGGGAAAATCAAAATATACCAACAAGCTCACTCCGGCACTGCACATTTTTGCCAGTAGATAGTTACTCGTATTGTCCAAGTGTTTATAGAAGACAGCTGGACTGCACTGTACTTATACTGAACATGATATGCACTATTTTAAGGCCAGTTGTGTGGTTTGATGTGGCACTGAGTGAAATTGTTCAAGAAAATTGCTCTCTGGTCTCTTGTCTGACAGGACTGAACGAATGATGGAAAGTTACAGTGTGATTTTTTTTATATATATAATCAACTTAATTTTCGTTTCATTCTTTATTCATCTTGTTGAACTCTTTAGCTGAGTATCCTATGGAACATTTTTTGTATGTATTCTTTTCTCTTTCTGACAACCTAGCTTATCAATTTTCCCTTTAATTGAGAATCACATTAGAACATTGTAAGAAAACTATGTTATAAAGAGAAGGTTGTGCATTCTTCATGGATAACATGAAATTGAAAATAGTAATTTTTTTTAGCAATGTCATACATCAATTTCAACATGGGGCAAGTTGGAATGTATTGGTGTGTTTTGTACAACTCCTTACAACAGTTGTATCATCTAGAATTGGAATGTACATGCAAATTTCTGTTGGTTCTGTTTTATTGTGAAGGGAGGTTTGATTGCTTTTGGGGATGGTCATCTTCTTTTTGGTTTTAGTGTATGCTATTTTACCACAGTGGACATAAAAAACAAAACCCATACCACTTGATGAAGAAAAGCCTTTCCCAATCTCTAAGACACCTCTCCAGCTTTCCTGGCTAGTACCGTGTGCAATTAGAACTATAAACAAACTTCGGTCCTTCCTATCTTTATGGTCTTGTATATCAAAATGGAACCAACTCCAAACAGCATCAGCTGTGGGTCTATTAGTGCTATTTTGAAATATAGCAGAGCTCCTCAGACTCAGCAAGGAGCACCTTAACATGATCAAGCCACTCACAGTTCAGACTTACTTCCTTCTTCCCTTTCCTTTATAGGGATGTGGTGACATTTGGAGGGAGAGTGCTAAGGAGCAGAAGTAGAGTTGGTGAGTACTGATCAGATTGGTGCATAGCTGGATGGATGCACCAATCAAGTGGAAGCAAAGGAGCTAGGAAAGCAGGAAGAGATCTTGGCAGAACATTTTTGTCATAGGCTGGGCTGAGTGGAAAGGTGTTGACCCTCCCCCTCCTGCCCTTCAGATGTTAGAGGCAGTATGTGGGCTATGTTATGGGAGCAATGGATGAGAAAAGGGGATTATTGTCATAGCTTAGAACAGGAAATTTTGCAGTGCCATCCTTAAATTGGCCTGATGGGAATTCAAGATCAATGAATTCAGCTGGTATTGATGGTAGGAGGACCCATGTGTGTTACTATCATGGGTTCAGGGGGAGGGGGAGGAACTGTCTATTGGTTTGCCATTACTACAAACCATGTCAGATTGGAGCTATTACCTTCTAAAGTTTTAGTGGACAGCCTGAATGTTCGACAGATATTACAGACTTTTATTTTTTAGTCAGAAGTGAATCCACCAACTGCAATAGTGTTTTTTGTACTAGCTCTAGATCACAATCATTTATTGAATTTATATTTTTGAAATTGTGATGCTATATTTTGGGAATTGAAACCATCCATTTTTCCTGATAGTTACAAAAGTAACCAGGCAAGACAGAAGCCAGGCAAGAGTTTTTGGTTCTGAGACCTCTCACTTCTCAATGTGGGGCCTACTTTTATTTATGGTTTTCTTTTGTTATTATTATTATTATTACTTCCATTGTGTCTTAAAATTGCAAGGGAAAATATATTTTTTTAGGATACCTGATCATTTAGTTCATTTACTTAGCGTGCACAGTTACACAGGTTTTTCTATATGCTACAGCTATGTTTACCAAAGCCAGAATATGGTCAAATTCCTATTTTTCTCTATTAATGGTTATATGCTAACATTACCATTAGTGCACAACCATTGAAAAAGGAACACTTACCAATACCTATTTTGTAGGCGGTAAGGACTTGCACAGTAATCCTGATTAGTGCAGGAAAGCCTACTCTCTACCCCCAAAGATACCTCCTCCTCCAACAAAAAAATACATATTTTGTGCCAATACATTCCTATGGGCCCATTAGCATTTAATGTGTGTGAACCATTATCACACATTCAAAATACTAACGCGCCTATAGCACCTTAGAATATCCTTAGTGAGTTGGGCACCTAAATCTCAATTAATGCCAATTAATGCTGTTAATTGCTTGTTAACATCCAATTAACAGTGTTGTTTAGCTAGTTAACCAATTAAGTTATGCACATTGTTACAGAATATGCTTCGGTTTTCATGCGAGTTTATCGCTGCCATATATAGAATGCAGGGGATAGTCCTTTTCTATCTGTGCAAGGGAGGTGTAGAGGACGAAGGCTTTAAGGCCAACTACTTTCTGTGGCAAGGTTGGTGACACGGGCAATTGCAGTATGGGGCTCTTTCATTGTATGTGCCATGGATTGGGGATCAAAGGGATTCCCAGGTGCTAACTAATCATGGGCTGTCATTTGAAATAAATGTTGCCCACTGGTAATAGTGTACCCTCTTATTAAAGAGTGCACACTTTGGGGGGAATTCTATAAATGGCACTCAAAAATGGGTACTGGAAATGTTTAGCGCTAAGCGCTATTCTATAAAGTGTTGGTTTCTGTGCCCAACTCTGGGTGCCAGACTTCTCCTGTTGAAACCTGGTGTAAATCATGATGAAGACCCATATTCTACAACACTTCGTGCAACTTTTTGGAATACACATGCCCTGTCCACGCCACTCCTATGGCCACACCCCGGATTTAGGTGCCCAATGTTATAGAATAATGCACAGCCAGATGAGCACGCAAATCCTGATTTGTGCCAATTAATGCCAATATTTGGTTGTTCCAATAAATAGGACAAGACTATTAAATGTGCAGGGACATACAAATTACAGTAATGATTGTCTTGGTAACTGCTAACTTAAACACAACACAACACAGTAGCAGTATCAGTATTATTTCCAGATGCTTTCATAAGTTTTTCAGGATATTTTCATTCATCTTCATACTACTAATATAAGGATCATCAAAGTTCACAGTACCAATGTTGATATCCAGATATTCAAGAGCAATGTTATGCACATCTTAACATAGTAACATAGTAGATGACGGCAGAAAAAGACCTGCACGGTCCATCTAGTCTGCCCACGATAAACTCATATGTGTATACCTTACCTTGATTTGTACCTGTCTTTTTCAGGGCACAGACCGTATAAGTCTGTGCAGCAGTATTTCCCGCCTCCCAACCACCAGTCCCGCCTCCCATCACCGGCTCCGGCACAGACCCCGTATAAGTCTGCCCTCCCCCATCCTAGCCTCTCAACCACCAACCCCTCTTCCCCCTGCACATCTTCATTGATCCATTTTAACTTTTTTGTTAGCTTTTTGTTAAAATTTTTGAAAGTCAAAGAACATACAATTTTTTTTAAATATGACTAATGCTACTTAACTTGCAGCAGTTTCAAACACCGTGAGAATCTCCACCAACATGGCCAGGTTTTGTAAATTCTTCAGGGAAGAGGTCCAATTCTAGACAACTTGCATACTTTCTCACATAGAAAATGGAGTGTATAGATTTGTATCATATTCCTTTGTGGTGGAGATGATGGAGAGTTAGGAAGGTGCGAGTACCTGCTGTGGCATTCCTCGTGGAAAGGTCGATCAGTGTTGTGAGATATTCTGGGGATAGACCTTGAAGAATCATGAAGACAAGTGTTGTAATCTTGAAGATAGTCCAGGCTGTTATGGGGAGCCAGTGAAGTGCTTGTAGTAGGGGGGAGGCCCTATGGTAGCACGGAGATCTGAAAATCAGTTGGCCCCACCCAGATATTTCCCCCTTCCCAATATTTTCCTCAATCCAATCCTCCCTGATCCAATCTCCCCTGCAGGTTGGACTCCCTCCAGATCACTCTCTTTTATCCCCTTCACATCTTAAATCCCTTCATGATTACTCCCCCTGATCCGATTCCCTGCTGGACACATTCCTTCTATGGAAAAAACACCCCCTGACAAAAAATTACTGCCCTCAACAAAGCCCTCCCCTCCCCCACTGACTGCCATTGGAACCTACTTGGAAGTCTCTAGTGATAATTCCGTAGTCACAGGCTGCAGCGCTGCGTATGCCTTGTAGCGCTATAGAAATGCTAAATAGTAGTAGTAGTAGTAGCTACAGCAGTCCTCCTTCACTGTTGTCTGAATTATAGTTGGCATCCAGAATTGCACCTCTGCTCCCTAGATGTAGTCCTGTGGTGCTACTGCAGGGGGGGGGGCATCATTCCTTTTAATTACCCCCAATGGCAGTACTGCAAGACTACTGCTAGGGGACAAAAGGTACCATTTTAGATACCAGTACCTAACCTGAGTGACAGTGGAGGCGAATTGCTGCTGCCCAGGACCACTGAACTACCAAGATCCCTGAATAGGTCATGTGGGAGTCAAAGATTGGGGAGGGAAGGTCTCTAGGATTGTGCATTTTTTTCTCTTGGGGCAGGGATGTGTCCAGTGGTGGAGGACTGGATCAGGGGGGTGATCAGGAGTGAGATATGACCTGCAAGGAGGGTGTGAGAGAGAGTCAAATGTGTAAGGAGATATCTCAGGAATGGAGGCTGAGGTGGGTGTCATGAGGGAGCAGTGCCATACCTCAAATGACAGCAACCATGCCAATGGCCTCCCAATAGCACAGATGGAATTACCATATCCTCTTGAGGTGCTACTGGAAGACATGACAGCTAGCGTGCTGGCTTTCACAACTGGCCGCTCTGCCCACCCATGCAATGTTCAATTCCTTCCCACTCCCACATTAGGTAATTAACAGGGATTTTTTTTTTAACACACTGGCCAAACTAGATATTAGTATGTATCCACGTTAATGTCTATGGCATGCAAAACCGGTGTTAGCT
Organism: Microcaecilia unicolor; assembly: GCF_901765095.1. Lineage (NCBI taxonomy): Eukaryota > Metazoa > Chordata > Amphibia > Gymnophiona > Siphonopidae > Microcaecilia > Microcaecilia unicolor. The sequence goes on along the minus strand of NC_044037.1, from coordinate 62,838,736 downwards.
GCCTAACACACCTTAGTAAATGAGCCCTTTAGAATCATACCTTTACTAAAGGTCCATTCCTGCCTCACAGAACAGAATTCAGCTCTTTTGCTGAGGATGGAAAAGATTTGCAGTGTTTTATGTAGTTTTGACAGAGAATAAATGATGCTGGCACTGTTTGATATAGTAGTTTGCCAATATAATGCCCACTTTGCTGTTTCTGTACTGAGCAATTATTTCTAATTTTGAAACACATAGTACAAGCTAATTCTGGAAATAGCATGACTCTAAATCTAAGCAGTTTACCTTCGATATACATTTCATAGAGTGCTTGCATTGTGGTTTGACATGAAGATGGTTGATTGAAAAGGAGGCACGCTATGGTGAATTGAATTAGTTCAATTCCAAAACCAGACATTTATATATTACTAGATATTGAAATAAAAAAAGAAATGTGTTGAGCAGGCTGGAACAAAAATAGGCAAAGGTTGACCTTATTAAGAGTGAAATTACTACCTTTTTTTGTCAATAAACTCAGTTAGTCATCCTGAGGATTAATGGACCATAATAAAAAGGCTCAGAAGGAGATTTTATGTCAATTCCCAAAGATGCTACTCATTGTAGGACATGAGTCAAGTGATGTCGAGGACAATTTTATAATCTAGGTTCTCGAATTTACCCCTTGCCCTCATAAATGTTTAGAATACTATTACTTACATGTATAAGTGCACAAGCACCTGAGAAATTGCCAGTAGGGCATCTAAGCTGTATTCTGTAAATACCTACTAAACTTATATAGTACATATTTGCAAGGGGGGCATACGCATAGATGGGGCTTCCACTTAACACAAGTTGTGTGCATTAATGTTAGGGACACTGATACCAGGTTACACTAGCAATCTATAATGGCACCTAGGTGCCATTTTAAGATAGAGTCCTACCATGTGGTCTTGGGGCACCTAAATGGAGGAACCCAGTTGTAGAATTGTCCCCTTAACCTTTCTGCACTCAAACTCAGATTGCATTTTCTCAGGATAAGGATACTATAATCATATGATGTATATTATTCTAACAAATCTAAATAAAAGATCGTGTGTCATAGTTGTTCAGAAAAATTTCTGTTTGCAAATATCTGCTTCCTGGTTTTGAAGTCAAAACTCTAATGTCAGTTTGTTACATCTGTCAGAAAGAAATTCTGATAAAATGTCATTTCAAGGTATGTATAATTTATACAGAGATATCAAATTTTAGAAAGATGTGTTGGAACAACTGAAATGTTTCAGTGCCTAGATGCTACAAACTGTGAGTGCTCAATATTTAGCTGCAGGCTGACCTAAGGATTTTCAATGACAGGGCATGTGTGGCTCCTGGCACTGAATATCCAGGTATGTATGCTAACCTGGAAGTTAACCAGACACCAGCCAAAATTGAGAGCGGTACCCAGTTAACTATGAGCATAAAGTTAGGACAGCTGTTTTGCTATTAATACTTTACGTAGTTACTTAGCTGATTGGCCGTCTGAATATTGCTGCTAACCAGTTAAGTTGATGCTCTGCCCTAACTCCGCCCCCGGCCTGCTCCAAACCTAACCAGTTAGGGAATGACTGGTTAGCGGAGATATTGAGCAGCAATACACTGTTAAATGTCACTGAACATCAGCAGCTGGTCAGCTCAGCAGGGTTTAACTAGGCACACTAAGACCAATTTTACTCACAGCGTCGTAAAAGTATCCCTTAGGAACTAGTCATAGAAGTATTCTTATGGGAGGCAGGGATAGTGCTGGGCAGACTTATACGGTCTGTGCCAGAGCTGGTGGTGGGAGGTAGGACTGGTAGTTGGGAGGTGGGGATAGTGCTGGGCAGACTTATAGGGTCTGTGCCAGAGCTGGTGGTGGGAGGCGGGACTGGTAGTTGGGAGGCGAGGATAGTGCTGGGCAGACTTATATGGTCTGTGCCAGAGCGGTGGTTGGGAGGTGCGGTTGGTGGTTGGGAGGCGGGGATAGGGCTGGCCAGACTTATACGGTCTGTGCACTGAAGAGGACAGTACAAATAAAAAAGTAGCACATATGAATTTATCTTCTTGGGCAGACTGGATGGACCGTTCAGGTCTTTTTCTGCCGTCATCTACTATGTTTACTATGTCTCATTTGCAAAAGAGAAAAACATCTCAAAAACAGCATAAAGTGGCATTTGGACGTTTTCTTCAAAAAACATCAAAATCACCATTTTCAAAACACATTTTTCTCTGTAATCTGTCCAAATCACAAGGGTGTATGGGGGCCAAATCAGTGCTGCAGGTTCAGTAGCTGAGAGTGCGTGCTGGTTAATTATCCATAGGCATAGAGGGGTTTTTTTTCCACTTCTTTTACCCTGGGATAAGCCTGACTAAAAGCCAAATGGAAGGAATTCACAGCATGACACCAGAGCTACCCTTCACCCACCTCCTCCTTTCTTCCTGTGAGAGGCAATGACTTACAGCACTATTGCCCATGACACACCTGTGATCTGAGAGGTCATATGGAAGGCAGGGGGATGCAAGTGTTTGTCCATCAGCCATGTATGAAAGAGAAGGGGAGGGGTTTGAGATCAGATACCAGAGAAGTGTGGGAAGCCTGAAGCATTGGAGAAAGAAATATCATTTAACCAGACCCTAAAAAACTTCTTTCCTGGTATGAAGTGAGACATAGGAAGGGGAAAGGGACTTGATATACTGCCTTTCTGAGGTTTTTGCAACTACATTCAAAGCGGTTCACATATATTCAGGTACTTATTTTGTACCAGGGGCAATGGAGGGTTAAGTGACTGGCCCAGAGTCACAAGTAGCTGCAGTGGGAATTGAACTCAGTTCCCCAGGATCAAAGTCCACTGCACTAACCACTAGGCTACTCCTCTTAATGGATGTGTAAGAATGTGTGTAATTAGGAAAGCCAGATGAGACAGAAACTTTATAACTTTATGTACCTTTTCTTCATTTATGCTAGACAATGACAGACTGCAGAACTAGTTAGAACTGGTGTCTTTGTATTCATGTTGAACTAAGAAAGAAATACTATATAAGATCTGAACAAAAGGCACAGAGAGAGGCAGAATATCTCAAGTTTCATGGGACACCAGGGCCCTGATATGCCTCTGAGTGCTGGTTATCTTTTCCTGATTGTGGGGGTCTTTTACTAAAGATTAGCTCGAGTCATCTGCAGCAGGGCCCACAGGAATAAAATGAGACCTGCTGCAGATAACTTGAGTTAACCTTTAGTAAAAGACCCCCCTGTATTTCCCATCCCTGCTTTTCTTTGCTACAAAAAAACTAACTTTTATGTTTTCCTAATTTGGTGTTAAGAATAAAACTTTACTAAACATGAGAAAGTTCTCTTGTTTACACTTTTTGTGACCCAGACTGAACTAGTTGTTGGTGTTCGTCCCAAGATACGGTTGGGGTAAATGTGCTGGGAATAACTGGAATGGTTCTGACCCGGTACAGGTGCGTGTTGGGGGTGGGATTTGGGCATTCCCAAAACTTGGTCTTGTGGTAAGAGAACTCTTACCACATGGCCATGCGACAGGGCGCCCTTGCCACCACCTATTGAAGTGGCTGTAAGGGCACCAGCACTAACCCGGCGGTAACCGAGCAGCGTGTGGTGATGCCTGATTACTGCCGGATTACCGCAGCGCAAGCCATTTCTGGTCTCCCCGGAAATGGTGCGTGTTTGGGGTGGGACTTCCACCAGTGGCCACATTGGGCTGGCAGTAGACCCGAAAGAGCGAGCGGTAAGCCAGAGTTGGGCTTACCGCTGCTCTGTAAAAGGGTCCCCTAGTTATTTTGGGCACCTTTTTGTGCCTCAGTCATTCTAAAAACCATTATGGTTTTAAATGTCCAAGTGTCCACAGAGATTTAAAAAAGAATACGTTATAATAATTCTTTTATCTGTGAATAAGAGTTTATTATGCATAATATTATTATTTAACAAGTACCTGTTCCTATGTTAAGCAGGTTTCAACTAAAATCTAAAAAAATCAATCCTTAGAAAATAATGGTAGATAATTTGTATGGTTGTGATGCTAGTCTTTTTCACTCTGAACACAAAGTACCTTAAGAGGCACTTTTCAAGTTGTTTGTATTGGGAAAAGTTCCACAGACCACCAAACTGACCAGATGACCACTCCCCCAGTGGTCACCAACCCCCTCCCACCCAAAAAATAAAAATAAAACACATTTTTTCCAGCCTCAATGCCTGCCTCAAATGTCATACCCAGCTCCATCACAGCAGTATGCAGGTCCCTGGAGCAGTTTTTAGTGGGTGCAGTGCACTTCAGGCAGGCAGACCCAGGCCCATCCCCCCCCAACTGTTACACTTGTGGTGGTAAATGGGAGCCCTCCAAAACCCACCACAAACCCACTGTACCCACATTTAGATGCCCCCCTTCATCCCTAAGGGCTATGGTAGTGGTGTACAGTTGTGGGGCGTGGGTTTGGGGGGGCTCAGCACACAAGGTAAGGGAGCTATGCACCTGGGAGCACTTTTTGAAGTCCACTGCAGTGTCCTCTAGGGTGCTCGGTTGGTGTCCTGGCATGTGAGGGGGACCAGTGCACTAGAAATGCTGGCTCCTCCCATGACCAAATGGCTTGGATTTGGTCATTTTTTAGATGGGTGTCCTCGGTTTCCATTAACGGCGAAAACCGAGGTTGCCTATCTCTAAGGTCTATGATCTCAACATTTAGGTCAACCTAAATGTTGAGATTTGGGCGTCCCCGACCGTATTATCTAAACGAAAGATGGACGCCCATCTTGTTTTGATATGGGATGCCCCACCCCTTCACCGAGACGCCCTTAGAGATGGGCGCCCATAAACACGGGCGCCCAGTTCGATTATGCCCCTCCACGTAACAGTTTTTCATTGATAAACACCAGGGGAAGCTCCAGCGCAGTCAACAGAACCTTGGAAGTGGAATTATAGAGAATTTATGTGGGTTGAACATTAGAGAAAGCTCCAGAGCACACAGTAGAGAGCTCAACAAATAAGTGAACTGAATGAAACACGCATTCTGGAAACTTTACTAATGAAACAGCATAGGCTCAGGGAATAGAGACAAGAAAAAGCCAGACTATTTCTGAACCTCCACTCCATCCTTCTTCCAAACCCTCCCCACATTTTGATTTCTCCCTTTAACCCAATCCTTTTTCCAAACCACCCTATTTCTGCCCCTCCCTCCCACCTAGGTTTACCATATGGCTCCAGAAAAAGGAGGACACATTGATCCAATCCGGGTTTTGCTTCCATTGACAGCAATGGAAGTAAAACCCAGACTAGCTCAATCTGTCTTCCTTTTTCTGGGGCCATATGGTAACCCTACTCCCACCTGATCATTATTCTAAATCTTCATCTCCATTTCCAATCGCCCTTCCCACCAGATCCTTTTTCCAAACCTTCTCCCCAATTTCTGAACATCCCCCCAATCCTTCTTCAAACCTCCTCCTCATTATTGATTCTCCTGCCACTCATTTCTTCTTTCAAAACCATCCTTAATTCTGATCCTCCCAGCCCATCTGCCCCCAACCCAACCCTCCTTCCACCCCTCTAGATCTCCCCACCAACACTGGGACATACCTGGAGTTTGGATGGGGCAGGAGCAATCCTCTTCTTGCTACTAGCCTGCCCAGTAACAGGTTGAAAAATAATGGTGCTGACCCCTAGAGACAGTCTTGCAGTGAAACTACTAGAGGTCCGCCTTCCACTTACAGGGCAAGTTCTTATGATTTATTGCATTAACACCTAAGACTACTAGTGACTGGTGGAACATGCAAGGGTTTTTTTTAATAAAGTAAATAAAAAAAATACTAAAGGAAACTGTTTACAATTTACTGAGACAAGTGGGTTGAAACTGTTTAAAGCTAGAGTTTAAAATGCCAATCAATGTCTAGATCCTGTATTACCTTTTCAGCGTATAGTTTATAAGAATTTCCAACAGAATGGAGGAAAAGCCTCAAGTGTGTATGAGTAACTCCATTACAAACACTCATACACACAAGGTTTTTCCTCCATTCTGTTGGAAATTCTTATCAACTATACGCTTAAAAGATAATAAAGGATCTAGACACTGATTGGCTTAGTAAGTTTTTTGATCCTATGTTTGGCTCTGATATTAGATTGTAGAGTCAGTCTACACTATATCCATGGGTAAGTAACAACAGAAAGCAACATACAATGTGCAATGGAGAAGACAAAATTAATGAATATGGGTAAAAACATACAATTCAGAGATAAGAAACTAAGGGCCTCTTTTACAAAGCTTTGCAGCAATTCCTTTCACAGTAAATTAAAGGAAGCCCATTCAGTTCCTATGGGCTTCCTCTTATTTGCCATGTGGGAATTGCTAGTGCATACTTTTTTGCTAGTCAGTGTTCTAGAAGAGATCATTTATGCATTTAAGTGTCTACTTAGGTGCATACATGATTAAACTACTGCAATTATTGCACCTTCCTGCTGCCTAAAACTAGAACGCTCCTTATAGAATTACCGCCTACATATACCAAGTGCACAGTAATGAATACAGATCCTTCTTATGCAGATACATTATTTACAAGTTATATTGGCATTTTCAGAGTTGACACTTGAATGCATATCATGGTTCAAAATAAGTATATCATTATATAGATAAATTACCCATAGAATGTATATGGTCATGGAATGGCTGAATATTGCTCCGTATTGGGTCAATATTAAATCACTGCCCCAGTGCTTCCTTTAAATGCCAGTTCTAGAATTTTAAAAAATATTCTCAAATATTCAGATAGCGGTGCTGAGTATCTGTATTGACCACATATCTGTTATATGGATAACAGCAATATTCAGTTCTGCTGTTCGGATAACTACATAGGCAACTTAGGCTTTCTGTATACAGTAATCTGGATAGCTATCCAGATATTAATTTTAATGCAGCAGGGGAGGGGGGAGGAAAAATGTAGGCTTACCCGGTCCACCCCTTGCCCCAATCAAGTATTATTTGGATTGTACTAGGACAGACTGTAATGAATTTCAGTGCATGATAGGGGGAATTCCATAAATGGGGCTCAAAAATGACACCAGAATAGATCAGCATTAAGCGCTATTCTATAAAGGGATTGTACTCCTTATAGAATAGGACTTGGCGTCAATTCCTGTACCTATCTCTGGGCATCAGATATGCCTGTTGAAACCTGGTGTAAGTCCTGGCATCCAAGTTGGGTACGGAGACCCATTATTCCATAATACTATTCACACTTTTTTCCATGCCCCTCTCATGGTCACACCCCCTTCTTGCATTATATGCTATGGGATTTAGGCATCCAGAGGTCCTTTAACCAAATGGCAATCCAGAACTACTGCCGGGCTACCGTAAGCCATTTCTGGTGCTACAAAATATTTTCTATTTTTGTAGCTCCGATGCTTACCTGGCAATAATCGCTGCCCGGTTACTGCCAGGTTAGTACAGGAGTCCTTACCACCACCTCAAAGGGTGACGGTAAGTGCTTCCCCCAGAAATTGTCATGTGGTAAGTGGTTCACTTACCTCACAGCCATTTCTCATGAAGGAAAAAAAGACAGCCTTTTACCCGCTGCAGTAAAAGTGGGTCTCAGCATGCACCAAAAACACACACTGATGCTAGCGCAGGCCCCCTTTTACCACTGCTTAGTAGAAGGACCCCCCTCCCAATATTATAGAACAGCATGCATCTAGATTCACACATAAATCCTAACTGGTGATAATTAACATCAATAATTGGTTGTCAGGAATCGGATCCTATTATTGATGGTTAACAGCTCGTTAGCCAATCAAGTTTGTTCACATCTCAGAAGCGCACCCAAATCTGGGCACCATATATAAAATCCAGGGGTATCTGTATAAAGCCACTGAAAATCAAGAGATGAATTCAGTCAGTGTTGCTGTCTGGATAAATATTTATTTTGGGATATCAGGCAGTATGCTTTAATCATTTTAACCATGGTCCCAAAAAGTATCATTAACCAGTTATGATTTGTTCTATCTTCCAATAAGAGCAACAATTAGGTTAGCACTAAATTTATTCTACATTTACTTTCTTAAATACTGCATATTTAATGACTGAAAACCCATAAAAACAATACATTTTGTAACATAGCAGAAAAAAGCAAGAGTTAGCATAATGTCAGCAAAACAAATAATGCTATAATCAGTGGACATAGTAAATGGCTAAATACTAGGAAAAAAGGTAAAACTGTTTCCTTAAGAAGTCCAAATGACTGATAAGATCTCTGCACCATGAAAAAGCAGAGCCCATTAACAAGTAATTGGCATGGTCTTGAGGGTGCCTGAATGTTCTATTTAACCTTCCACTGCAGTAATATCATTCCATAAGAATAACCACAGTACATTTTAGTTTGTTAGTAAAGGAAAACTTTTGGAAAAAAAATCATAAATGTGTTAGATTATCAAGAGGAAATGGTATTAATTATATTGGCTATATAAATTTTATATGAGTGTATTTGTTTTATTTAAAGTTTGATTTCATACACAATGATATGTCCAGGGTATAATCCAATTACTTCAAATGTCTAAACATTTATGCAGAAAAATAAATATAAAATACAAAATTGTTCATATATACCATCAAAGAAAAAGCCTTTAGGAAGCTTACTCAGGGCTCCTTTTATTAAGCTCTGATAAGCACTACCAGGTGCTTATCACAGCTTAAAATAGCTTAGAGTAGGACGCACTCAGGCATCCTGCAGTAAATTCATGATCTGCACTCACAAACTGTGCACTAAAAATATTTTTAATTAGAGCTGCATGTTAATCGTAATTAACACATTAATTATTAATTGTGATTAAAAAATGTAATCACAATTAATAATTAACCATGTGCTGCCACCTTCTGCGTCCCTCCCATCCCTCCCCCTGCCAATCATGGTCTGGCATCTCTCCTTCCCCACCTGGACCACTGGCAGCTCTCTCTCTCAGGTCTCTTCCCTTCCAACCTGGTTTACATTGTCAGTAAGTCTTCTGCACTGCACTACCGGCAGCTGCCGTATTGAAATGAGGCTTGTGGCCTGCACTAGGTCTTTCCCTCTAACCAATCCAACCCTATTGAAAACAGTAAGTTACATCAGAAATAAGTGGGATCGATCTGAAGGAATGGCCCGTGCAGGTCAGAAGCCTCCTTTCATTACGGCTGCAAACTGGCGATGCAGGGCCGGAGACTTGCTGACATGATAAACTGGGCTGGAAGGGGGGAGGAGACCGTAAAGAGAGAGCCACTGGTGATCCTGGAGGGGAGGGTAGAGATGCTGGATAGTGCATGCATGCATGCAGGCCAGCAGGGGAGGGAAGAAATTGAGAGAGAACTGCAGGCAGGGCCAAAATGGTATAGAAAGATCCTGAACTGTCCATGGGGGGGGGGGGGGGGGGGGGGGTGTGCAGGGAGAGATGCTGAATTGACAGAGAGAGGGATGGAGGGAGGGAAGTAAAGGGAGAAGAGAAAGGGAGAGACAGAGGGAGGGAGGGAGAAAGAAATAATGGACCTGGGTTGGAAAGGGAGGAGGGAAGAAAAAGAGAGAGGTGTTGGACTTAGGGGGTAGGGGTTGGGAGAGAGGGAAGAAGAGATAATGGACCTGGGGAAGAGAGGAGGAAGGGACAGAGAGTTGGGCCTGGAGGCAGGAGGCATAGCCTTTGAGGAGGGAGGGGTTTTGGAGATCTGCCCCCCCACACACTTTGGGGTCAGGCCCCCTCCAAAGCTGCAGTACCTGTTCAATGCCTGATGGGGTATCTAAGGCCCTGCCAGCCTAAGAAATCCACTGTCTGAGTCACCTCCTTCCTCCTTGTACTGCCTCAGGAGCAAGGAAGTCAGTGGGGTGCCTCCAGCCACCAACGCTTGCACTCCCCAAGCATGCTCAGTTCATGCATGAACTGGAGGAAGCAGTATGTGTTTCTTCAGCAGGGTACATGCTTTCTCCACAAAGGGCCCAGGTTACCTTTTAACAGTGCATTTTTTCTAGCGAAAAAGGTGCCGGTACTCAAATACCAGGCCATCCTTCAAGGGTGGGGTCATCACTGAGGGATCCACCCCACAATAGCCAGGCCCCCTGCAACCAGTCACAGAATCTTTGACAAGGCAGAATTGGTGCGTAGAGCCTGAGCTCTTTCATTAAAACTTGAGGTCCATGGATCAATTTTAGCAGACAATGAAAAAGGTGCCGGTACTCCGTACCCCCAAGTACCCCCTCAAAAAAAGCCCTGCCTTTTAAGGGGGTTTTGCAACTGGTAAAACAAATTACAAAAAATAAAAATAAAAATTACTCCTTTTAAAATGTTCCTCATGAGGGTAATTTTTTAAAGCATTGTAATATTATGTAGTCAAATATGTGCATGTAAGTATTTGCAGTGAGAACTTTGTAGTGCTTCTTTTCAAAGTTCTATTTGTGTTTTGAACTTCTGAAAACAGCATTTAGACATCTATATTGCATATACGTCCAAATATTGATTTTATAAAGCTAGAATATGGATGTCTAGAAGTGCAGTACATGCATATGACAAGGAGGAGTGGTCTGGGTGTGTTTTGGGCAGGACTAGGAAGGGGCCTTAAGATGGACTTTGCAGAAGGTGAAGGGACATCCATGTTTAAAAAGATGAATGCCCATATTTAGACCTGGTACTTGGCATGTCCAGGTTACAGAAAGGTGCCCAATTTAGCAGTTCTCCACTGAATTGAGAAAAGAAAGTCACAGTAGTTATTTTCCAGTCCCTGGAAGACTCACAATTTAAAAAAAGAAAAGAAAGAAACAAAGTACGAAAGGCTACACTGGACTTGAACCATGGATTTCTGTCCTGGTTTTCAGTACGCTGCTGTAACCATTAAGTTGTTCCTTCACATGGTTCATGATCTGACCATTTTATAATATGGATGTTTCTCTGCTGCCACACAGCTGTTCATGTCTCTTGTTGTTATCCCATTCATAGTTTGGATGTTTCAGTTTGTACAATCCATGTTCATGATGGACATATACAAAACTTACAGATCCATTTTCATGTATTTTAGAACAGACTGTATGTCAGCAGATCCTGTTCTAAAATACATAGGACATTTCTAATGTACAGACTAGCCAGCTTATTTTCAAAACAGAAAGACGCCCATATTTCGACCCAAATTGGGAGATGGGCGTCCGTTTCACGTGGGCGCCCAAATCGGTATAATCGAAACCCGATTTTTGGAGTCCTCAATTGCAGTCCGTCACGGAAACGAACAATGATCAGGGGGCATGTCGGAGGCGTGGCGAAGGCGGGACTGGGGCGTGGTTATTGGCCAAGGAGAGATGGGCATCTTTAGCTGATAATCGAAACAAGAAGGGTGTTTTTGACGAGAATTTGGTCCGCTTTATTTGGACCCTTTTATTTCAGGTCCAAGTCCCAAAAAAGTGCCCAATTGACCAGATGACCACCGGAGGGAATCGGGGATGACCTCCCCTGACTCACCCAGTGGTCACTAACCCCCTCCCACAAAAAAAAAAAAACACTTTATAAACTTTGTTTGCCAGCCTGTATGACAGCCTCAAATGCTGTACCCACCTCCATGACAGCAGAATGTGTTCTATCCTCTGACAGCCTTTCCCTGGTTCTGATGTGGGTCTCGGGTAAGTGTGACATCTTTTCTGTTAAGGGCACTGCAGAGTCACATCAGCAATGCATTGTGGTGGGTGTAGGGTATTGAGCTCCGTAATTCCACTAGCTTGTGTTAAATGCTCACGATGTTGGTAGTTGGTAGGCTCTACTCCCATGGTGCTTTTCCCTCTGCTTACTGGGTCAGAGTGTGCCCTGTTTTGTTTCCAGTAGTCCATGAGGTAGTGGCCATTTGTGTAAGACACTTTTAGATCCCTTTCATGTGTTAGCCACGTTACAGCACTTAGTTCTTACCTTGAATGTTGCTGAAAGAGGGCATTGTAGACCATTCTGCCAGCTCGGACCTACTACTAATCTCAGGACCAGCGAGACTCGTTGCCAGTGGGGCACAACCTCTGATCTGCAGTTAACTGTGAGTAAAGGTGCTTATTCAAATAAAGGATGTTTTCAGCGAGATTAGTCTTCAGGTGTGAACTGCTGTGCCAAGGTTATACAGCAGCAACAAGTCCTGTCCCTGGAGTACTCTTAGTGGGTACTGCAGTGCACTTCAGGCAGGCAGACCCAGGCCCATCCCTCTCCACCTGTAACACTTGTGGTGGTAAATGGGAGGCCTCTAAAACCCACTGTACCCACATGTAGTTGCCCCCTTCACCCCTAAGAGCTATGGTAGTGTTGTACATTTGTCCCTCCCACGACCAAATGGCTTGGATTGGGACGTTTCTGAGCTGGGCGTTTTTAGTTTCCATTATCGCAAAAAAAAAAAACAAAAAACGCCCATCTCAGAAGGAACCAAATCTATGGCATTTGTTCCGTCCAAACCGTATTTTCGAAACGAAAGATGGACTCCCATCTTTTTCGATAATACGGTCTGTCCCGCCTCTTCACATACCCTTTTTCGGACATAGACACCCATGGAGATGGGCGTTCGCATTCAATTATGCCCCTCTAGGACATCCAAATCTGAGTTGGACATCCTTTCTAAATCCCACTCCCATGCACTTACATATTCCCGGGTACAAAAGTTCCCAGGGGTATAATTTTGGTAGAGTGAAGGTAGAGTTTTGATATATGTTTCTATCTTATAAAAATATATATTTATACTCTATTCAGAAATAAATTTGTACACAAGGATTTAAACCTTACTGGGGGTGATCTTGGGTGTCAATTTTATAAAAGCCCATAGGCACCTACGCTGCCGTTATAAAATAGGCAATTTTTTGGACACTCTAAATAGGCACCATTTTATATATTACCCTAATGTCAATGAAAAGGTTGTATTTAAACTATATACCTCTCTTTAGATGAATAAGTAGTACAAATTGCATCCTTAAATATGTCTATATTGCACTTTATTGATTTGAAATGCAGTCACCCTAAATACTTACTGGCAGCACTTAATGATTCAAATTTTCAAATAACTAAGAAAGAAAGATTTGAAACTTAATTTGCTTTAATTTCAGATTGATTTCTGGTTCCAGTTGCAAATGATCCAAGCATAAACCTCAACTGCTTCTAAAGTTGACCTCCCTGACTAAGTCTTCTGGGGTTTTCTTTTAATGTTCATGTGGTTGCAGGAAAAAAAAGACCAATGCATCATTTATTGAATCTCATAATTATTGCTATACAAAAGAGAGTTAAGTGAAGTTTCCCATAAAGGTTGTGTGCTGTCTGAGGAAAAAGAAACCATGCATTTGACATCTATGAACTTTACAAAGAAGACAGCAGTGTGTATGTTGATAGGAAACATTAGACAAATTTCTACTCTTGTACAAGAAACATTGGCTGAGCTTTGCCAGTGCCCAGTATGATGCTTATAAATGCTATCGCTGCACAATTTGATGTACTGTATCAAATATTAATGTCCTCAACTATAATAAAGTCCAAAGTCATTTTCTTTCTTTGTGAATATTCTTTGGTGCATAAATGAAATGCTTTGTTCTATGTGATAGCACTCAAAGATATACTTCCTTCATAATGTTCACTGATCCTTCTCTTGTCATCTCATCCTCCCATATAACTAGGCCAGCGCAGGCTAAATCTCAATTTCTTGCTGCTATCAGTAGGGCAATTAGGGGCTTTCTTAAAAGTAATGCCATCTGGCTCATACGGTTTTGAATCAGATCTTACATGTTCTGTATATTCTCTGCAGTTTGATTCCTGACTCCTGGCTGAACTACATTTTTCTTTCATACTTTTTTTTTTTTTTACAGATTTTACCACTTCTATAACACACCTGTCTTAGCAAAAGCATTTGTGACTTCTCCCCTTTCATCTCAGCTACTTCCACTCATTACTTCCGGGCCACCCAAGTCCTAAAACCAACAACTTAACTGAGTCTCCATCCTTTTGGATTCCATTATAAATATAAGTTGAAGGGTTTTAAAATCCCCTAATGAAATTCTTTGGCATTCCCAAATAATCTCATCCACTACTTTGCTTCATATTATTTCTTCCTACTTACTGGTTAAAGGGTCCTTTTACTAAGGTGCTCTGAAAAATGGTTTGCGCTAGTGTAGGTGCGTGTTTTGGGTGCACACAGATCCATTTTTCAGCGCACCTATAAAAAAAGCCTTTTTTTATTTTTGCCAAAAATTGACGTGCGTCAAGGTCTCACACAGTAACTGTGCGGTAATTGTCTACATGCATAGAATGATCATTACTGCCGGTTTCCGCCGCAAGCAGGAAAAGAAAAATTATTTTCTGGCGCGTATAGCAGATACACATAAAATTACCCCCCAGGCCATGCAGTAGCTGGGAGGTAACTCCAAATTGACACGCATAGGACATGCATAAGACTCGCGTATACGCCTATGTGGCTTAGTAAAAGGGCCCCTTAATGCTTACCACTTGTGGAGTCTATTTAATTCATTTCTCCCATACAATGAATGTGGAATAACATAACTTTGCCCAGTTATAACTTATTTTCTCTCTATTTGAAATCTATATTGACAATCATCTTTTCTATCTTACCTATGATTCTTCACTATCCCAGAAATGCTCCATTTTGTAATTCAAAATGGACAGCTGGGCATTCAATCTCCCTGTCAACTATATAATGACTCAACTTGTTCTTCATATCCTCCCCCTAATATTTTTTGCATTATTTCAACATGTTTTTCACAGTGACTGTAAATCATTTTGAAATATATTTATATGCAAGATTATATAAAATTGCATCATGTTGCAATTTTATATGATCTTGCATTTTAATTTTATATCTCATACTTTTACATTAACATGACTGGTCTAAATCACAGCTAGTTCTTTCTAGAACAAAAGCAAAGAAGTGGGAATGTGATACCAATATGGGAACATTCCTTTAACTTATAAAAATGCTGTTATACTTATGTGCCTTTTCACTAAACAGTATTGATCAATAACACATGCCTAATTCTGCTTAAAAAGGGCTTACCATGGGACACACTCAGGTATCCTATGGTAAGTTTGATATTTGTGTAAACTGCAGGCAAAAGAATGCTTTTATATTTTTGCCATGGAAGCCGTGTGTTGGGGGTGGAGAGTAGTCATTTCTGTGCGTATCAGTGCATTTAGATTATTGTGCATTAACTGATTAGTTTAGGATTATCTCATGAGCCCTTCTCACTTACAAAATGGGTAACAGTAAAAGCTCACGTGCTAATTTTTGTTAAAAGCCATGTGCTAATGGCAACATTAACGCATGTGAGGAAAGGGGGAGTAGGAGGAGTAGGCTCTTGAACAACACTAGTAGGCGACGTAGATTAGGAACAATCTCTTTATTTAAATATACACTCGACTCAACACAGCTGTGTTTCGGCGCTACAGACGCCTTCTTCAGGAGGCTTGTGATATATAAATATACAAATATTAAGCTCAAAGAGAATGAAAGCAAGGCTTCTGCTACAATTGTAATCCACTGCCGATGCAGGAAAAAAAGCTCAGCGTATTCAATTGCACTTCTGGCATGGCCACTAAGTAAGAAAATTGGCCATTTTCTGGCTGCAGGACAAATTGGCTTAGTGCATAGGAAAAACCTATGCAAGGCATGCTAAGGCCAACTTTTCCTGCAGCTTGGTTGAAGGACTCCATAGTTTGGACTATTATCTAGATATTATTTAGTGCAAATTAATTATAATTATTCAACAATAAAACCTGAAAAGACAAAAATAATCCAAAATCATATTTCAGAAAATATGCTTGGGTATAATAATAGCATACAAATAAGATACTGATATCTCCAATAAAGTTCTTTCTGAAAAACAAAAATCACACCATAAACCTAAGGGAGAGGCAGCCAGGCCAGGTCCACACTGCCGAGGTTAACATGAGGCTGGGCTTGGCTTGCTGCTCATGAAGTAGTGGAATAAGCATGCTGAAGTGAGAAGATGACAGGATGAAAGAGTTTGCACTCAGTTCCCCAAATGGCCTGATATGATATCCTGCTAATCAAGCATAAACAGCCATCGCTGATTGGATGTTGCTGGGCACTTAAACAGTTTAAGGGGAGTATTCTCAAAAAGTGATACAAGCAGGATGTGAGATATTTATTTCTTTGAGTGCTCTCCAGGTCCCTTCTTTACACCCTGGCCATATTAATTTCTGAAAATTGTTTAACTTGGGCCATTACTCATGATTTCAGATATAATGATGTCACACCCTGAGTGAACACGGGAGAAGGCAGAGTGGGTGAGTGTAGCTAGGATACCCGAGTCCAGATATGTAGATGTTGATATTCAAAACAATTTAACTGGGCAGGGCAGGCTTCTGCTTGGTTAAATCTTACTGGCAGGTCCAAGAGATGATATTCATCAGCATATAACTGGACAGTGCCATTGAATATCTACTGTGTCCTTTTCATGCTTCGAGAACAGTGATGCTCACATTCTCATCAAGAAGCTCAGAAGTTTTCTTTCTCCATTTTCCTAAGGTGTTGTTAGTGAAATCCAGTATTTGCACAAGACTCTCCTTATGAGAACCAATAGCACTTTGCCATACAGGGACTCCTGAGGCAGGCCTGAACAGCCAAAACACGACTCATGTCGAGTCCAGTTTTTTAAGAATAATCTCTTGCTGTGAACTTTTTTCTGAGTCCAGTAGAAGTTTGTTTGGCGTCATCCATCTTGTCACCTTCGCTGTGTTCTTTTCTTGCTATCTACTATGTCCACCATGACACTCTCCAGTTAGTACCAGGTTGGTCCAGGAGTAAAGTTGGGGTGAAGCTGGGAATCATTGGTGGCAATATTTCACAATACAAATTATCCCTCCCTTGATACAATAAAGGAGTTTGCTCCATATTGAGGGTGCTCAGCAACCACTGGCACCCACATAGCTGGCTTCTATGCAGGGAGTTATGCAAGCACCAGCTATATTCAGTACTTGTGCCAGAACAGTTAACCGAGCATGTAGGACTGCATAAACAGCAGTCCTTACTATGCCCAGTTAGCTATACAGGTATTGCACTGAATATCTGGCATACCCAGATAGCTTTCAGATGCAGCCAAAGACCCAGATATTCAGTGTCAGTGCCCAGATAGGCTCGGCATGGAAAACCCAGATCTAATTTAGCTGATGATGGTCAGTGTTTAAAGCAAGGTTGACTGCCACTGGATGAAAGTGAAACGGGTTGATGTTCATGTATTTGTGTTTTGGCTTGGTTCTATGACATTATTCTGGTTTGAACTCCTAAGGGAATGGGGAGGCTGATGTACTGGGAAGTGAGTGCAATGACATTAAGGATTCCTAAAGGCAGTCACCTGCTGGGACAGGGGGGGTAAAGCCTCTCATCCAGTGGTGGTGGAAGTTACCTGAAACCCAGAAGGGCTAAAGGTTTTCCACCACTGGGATGTGATAAAAAGACTGTCCAGTTACTCTGGCAAGAGTGCAGTTTGCAGAGATTAGTTTCATATTTTTGATGTTGTTGTTGTAGGATGCTGTCTTGGCATGGTATATGAAATCTGAGAAAGCTGCAACCCCTGCAGAATGGTTTATCTTTCTACTAAAGAGAGGAAATCACTTTTCCAAGATTCAACCAGGTATTGAAAATATTCCTTTTTGTCTTAGCCTATGAAAGACTGAGGTGAGGGTAGTGGGAAGCAACCTAGTATTGCATTTTATGCATCTGTGGTTCTTGAACCTGTGAGGAGGTGCATGTGAGGTAAGACCAGGAGCCTCGGCTGCCTAAGCTAGACTTGTTTATAAGACCATTTTATTGACATTTCATATGTACAGTTTTCCAATCTATCTGCCTTTCAATGTGGAATGAGTTATTCTGTTGGATTTTCTCTTTCTCACACGTGAAGGTTCAATGACAGGCCCTAAATTTGGTGAGGTTGCAAGCACTACCCCTGATCATGTTGAGTTCACCTCTGGAAACCTGTTATTAGTGAGTGGTCATAAGATATTCTGTCCTGAATGACACCATCAAATATGTAAACATTCCTGGAACAGTTAGGGAATGATTCATTGCACCATTTTTCCTATTCTGCAGTATCTTTAAAAAATATATATTAATGAATCAATTCTTTTGTGGGTCACATCCACAAATAAATATTTTCTACAATATCACAAAGGTTTAAAGTAAAGATATATATATATATATATATATATATATATATATATATATATATATATATATATATATATATATATATATATTCAGGGCTTTTTTGAGGGGGTACTTGGGAGTACTGAGTACCGGCACCTTTTCCATTGTCTGCTAAAATTGACCCATGGACCCCAAGCTTTAATGAAAGAGCTCATGCCTTACACACCAATTCTGTCTTGTCATAGATTCTGTGACTGATTGCAGGGGGCCTGGCTATTATGGGGTGGGTTTCTCAGAGATCACCCCACTCCTGAAAGGTGGCCTAGCATTTGAGTACTGGCACCTTTTTTGCTAAAAAAAAACACACTGTATATATTACTGTCAGAATTATATTGTCTCCTAGTTACATTTATATGCCACAGTTATAGTCCTTCAATGGTTTAGCTTACTTGCACTTAACTGCCTTTCAAGGGCACTCATCGAGCCAAATTTTAGTTTACACACATAAAATATCAATCACGCAGAAAAAAGATTAAAATAAGAAAGGGAAAGAAATAGGAAAAGGAGGCAAAAAAGCCAGGCAATAAGAGTTTGTCACTGCCCTCATCCCAATCCTTCATAAGCCGACTCAAAAAAGGAATGTTTTCAATACCTGTCTGAATCTTAGAAAAGAAAATTCCTTTCTTAAATAGAAAAGTAAAACTTTCCAGAGAGTCGGGGATAGACAGAAAAAGTGTTATCTTGAGTTGCTTCAAATTGAATGGTTAGAGAATAAGGAGCACCAAGAAGTTTATTGGTTTGAGAATGAAGGGCACAGGCCAGAACATAAGGTATACAAAAGTTTGATAAATATTTCAGTTCTACCATATGAAGTGCTTTGGGGACTAGAATTAAGAGCTTGAACTTTATCCTGTAAGAAACAGAAAGCCAGTGTTCATTGAAAAGAATTGAATTTCTTTGCATTACTGAGCAGTTTAACAGCAGTATTCTGTATTATCTGAAGTCATTTGACAGCAGTTATAAACCATTGTATAAAGAATTGCAATAAATAAGAAGGAATTGGGTTTTAAAATGGATTTGATTGCACATAATTGCCAGCAATTCTTTAAAAGGTGTCTGAACAACTGATAATATTTGATCCTCAAATAGGTGACAGTTGAGAAAGTAACCTGGTATTTTCAAAGATGTAGAAAATTAGACAAAATAATCTAACAAAGAAAGAGTTATACTAGGGTGCACAAACTGCCTTAGTAGGTATTCGTCAGCATAATCGGGCAACTAAGCATGCGCAAATCAGCACACGTACCTGATTATGTGCGTGCAACATAATGAGCCAATCAGTGCCAATCACTGGTTGCTAACAACCAATGACTGGCATTAATTGACCTTAATCGGGAGTTGCGTGCACACCATATGTGCACACCGTATTCTATAACGATGTGCACATAACTCTTATAGTGTGTTATTTCAAGGGGATGTTTTGGGGCATTCCTATGAGTCACACACATTTTTAGAAAATATGCCTGATCTGTGCGTAATTCAGGGGCTGGAATTTACACCTGTTTTTTCAACAGGCATAAGTGCAGGTGACATAAGTTAGGCACAGATTAGGCGCTATTCTATAAAGCGCGGATAACCCTTATAGAATAGTGCTCGACACATAGGGGCCCTTTTACTAAGCTGTGGCAAAAAGTGCCCTACAGCAGTGTCCTGGGCCCTTTTTTTTTAAGGGGCCAGAAAATGGACATGCAGCAAAATAAAAATAAGCGTGCATAGATTTTTAGCCTGAGACCTTACCGCCACCCACTGACTTAGTGGTAAAGTCTCACACGCTAAGCAGGTATTAGGTATGCAGCATGCGAACACTCCTGTTTACCGCCAGGTAAGCGCCACGAAGTAGAAAATATTTTCTACCATGTGTTTTTGGTGCATGCCAAATTCAGAATTACTGCCCAGGACATGCGGTAGCTGGGCAGTAATGCCAATTTGGCATGTGCTGGATGCACATAGGTCATTATGCACCCTTGTAAAAGGGCCCCATAATTTTTTCAATTCAGATTTTTTGGCAAATTTACTAAATCTAGTCCAATATGTAAACGTGACAAAGACCAATATATATGGTAAAAGTAAAGGATAAAGGTTTCAATCCAGAGAATCTAAAGTACTGCAGTCCATCAGATTACAATATATTTGACTCAAAGTGCTGCTTATTGATTTTTCCCTTCTTTAACTTTAAATTTTATGAAGTTTATCTGTTATTGCACATATAACTTACAGTTATTCAACTTCTATGTTTTCCTCAAACATATAGTAACATATAGTAGCATAGTAGATGATGGCAGAAAAAGACCTGCATGGTCCATCCAGTCTGCCCAACAAGATAAACTCATATGTGCTAGTTTTTGTGTATACCTTACCTTGATTTGTACCTGTATTTTTCAGGGCACAGAGAGTATAAGTCCACCTTGCCTCCCAACCACCAGCTCCGCCTCCCTTATGTGCCTTTAAAAATTAGTACAAAATTGGCACCTACTTGCCGTTCCAAAATAAATCATCTGATATAAAATTACTCTCACAACTTGAAGTTCATCAACCATATGTTTTCTTGGCATGTATATAGAAGTATAAGAATTGTAAGTTATGAAAGTAATTTTATAACAGGCCACCTAGATTGGGAGGACAACTAGGTACCTATTTTATAAAGACATATAGCTGGCTATAGGGGAGTTACTAAGCTATAATATGCATTTTTGGACTACATTCTATATATGGTGTCAATAAAAATCAGCACTGAAAAAGCACTATTATATAAACCACACTTTAAAGTTAGGCATGGTTTACAGAATTGCACTTATGTCTGGGTATCATGCCTAACGTAAGGTTTGGTCATTTGCGCCAACTGAAATGTGGTGCAAATGTATGTGCCTACATTAGGTACATATCACCATTATTCTATAACAATGTGTGTTAATTTTAGGAATGACCCATTCCGTCCATGACCCTCTCGCTTCCATGCCCCCTTTTTCAAATTGTTGTGTAATTTACCTGTGTATCCCTGGTCTCACCACACACACAGATTTCCGGGCACCACCTAATTTGTCGTGGGTCAGGGATATCCAAGACCAGGGCCACAAAGAAACTAAACTTTACCAAGTTCTTAGTTCTTCAGATTCACTGAGCTAAGTGCAGGCTGGGGCCAAATAAAAATCTGGAAGACCATAGGGTTCTGAGCTGGAGCTTTATTTTTCTACACTCTCTTCTCTTTCTTTTGCTAGTCCGGGAGCAAATAAGTTTCACTCTTACTCAAAGAAAAGTCTCCAGTTCAGAGAATTATGCAAACTAACCAAGCTGCAAATCCTCTTTCAACAAAACAGTCAATTTGTATTCCAACTTGATAGCAGATGCAAACTGCAAATCCAGAGCAAACTTAGGGATATGGTGTATCGTCTCAAAAGCAATTTATAATCCTACAGTGTGTACATATTTACAGCTCCTCCTGTCCATACCCATCCTTTCTGGGTGTAACAACCTAAGGCTTGCCTGCAGCACTTGTGCAACAAGCAGATCTTCCTCTGGACCAGATCTCTCGTCTGTCTAATCTCCGCTCCTCCAAAGGAGTACCTCTCCAGGCAACCACCTTTGGCTCCGAACAGATCTTCACTGTTCCAGCTCCCAGGCTGGGATCCCCTATTTCCCACCTAGAGCACTTCTCCTTTCTCATGCTTAATGCTGGAATTTGCAGAAACCACCTCTTTGGTCAGCCTTAGTTTCTTGAACCTATCTAGGACTCCCCCTCTCCTCCAAGGGTCCCGGCAGGGATATAGGCAACCAAAGACCTTGTGAACTCCCCATCAACATTATTTATTAACTGTAACTGCTCCCACGCTGTCATTCAACAACCAGAACCATTTCCCTCTGCAACTTATCTAGGAACCCACCCCCCCGTAGGCAGAATGCTTTAGCACCCATAACTCCAGAACCCTCCCCTCCCCTCAGAAATCTCTGGAGAGTTCTACATTCTGACACTTATGTGCATAAAGTTCAATTAAATTTAATTGGTGCAAATAATTGCTTGTTAAAAAGTTAATTATTGGCACTGATTAGCTTGTTATTTAATTAAATTGCACACACAAACTGGGCACACACCTAAATTTGCACATGCAATATTTGGTGACTTTTGCAGAATTAGGGGCTTTATTGCTACTTAGTTCACCACAGGAGTCATTAACTAGTAGCAATGCAGTACCACAGGTTAGTTTATGTTTACGTGTTTTTATGTTTTTATGAATTTGAAATACCGCTAAATCAGAGTCTGATCAAAGTAGTTAACAATTTATAAAAATCATAAAAACAATGGAAAAGAACACCACTCCTTAGGAAAGAACGCACATTCATATGCTAAAAAGGGAACAAGGTAGGGAAGTCTCAGGTCAAGTAAGGAGAAAACAGCACTAGGTTAAGCTATTCCCTATCTCACAGGCTGACTACTGCAGAAAATTACACTGTGGGGTGTCCATTGGCCAATTAAAACATGTATGTTTTAAGGTGGGGACTTACATTTTGTAAAGAAAAACTATGTTCTAATATATTTTGGCAAATTGTTCCATAAATTCAGTGCTAGGAATAAAAATGCTGAAGATCTAGTACTCTCGTAAAGGGTCATTTTGACCAATGGGAGAACAAAATGGTGGCCATCCAAAGAATGGAGTGTACGTGATGGTATATATGGAATGACCATATTTGACAAATAAGAAGGGACTCCAAGATGATAAGCCTTAAAGGCCAAGCACAGTAGTTTAAATTGAGTGCAGAATTTGATAGGCAATCTGTACAAAGAATGAAGTAAAGGGGCAGAATGATCATGATCGTTTTGCATGATACAAAAACTGGACAGCTGTATTCTGTAAAGTTTGTAAACGTCTTAGTTGATGACTAGTTATACCTGAATAAACCAAATTATAATAATCTAGATGTGATATTACAAAAGCCTGAATAAAAGTGTGCATTGCATAAATGCTTAGAAAGCCACAAAGAGAATGGAGATGATGAAGTGACAAAAAGCCCAGTTGTGGCACACATTAAATTTGTGACTCAAAAGTGATAAAGAATTGAACATTACCCCCAAATAGCAGAACGATTGAATAGGTTTGATCTGCACGTCAAACAAATGAGGGACCAGGGATGGGAGAAGAAGGTGCCCTGGGAACCAATAGATAGTCGTCTTTTCTAGGTTTAATACTAACTTATGCAACTGCAACCACTGAGATAAAGCTTTCACAGAAAAGTCATAACACAGCTTGCAATCAGTCTTGAAAGCTACATTATTTTGCTCCCTAGGAGCACTGAACTAATAACACACAGCCTCTCTTAAAGGGGCTGATGCTGTTTTAAAGGCAGATGATTCAGGGGTCCCCTCCCTCAGCAAAGACTCCCCCCAAAGATACCCAAACCCCCACAGACCCCCTACCCACCACCCAGGGCAAAGTGCTTAAACCCCTATTCCTATTTACTAAGCCACACTGTATGCACACTAGCATATGGGTGTCTCTAGCATTAGCATGTGCTAGTTTTTAAGCGAGCACTACAAACAATAGCGCACCTTAGAAAACAGGGCCCTTAGTGTATTCTGTAACATGATGTGCACAAATTCTAAGTCGCATAGTTGAAAAGGGGGTGTGGAGGTGTAGCCTAGTGGTTAGTGCAGCGAACTTCAGTCCTGGGGAACTGGGATCAATTCCCACTGCAGCTCCTTGTGATTCTGGGTAAAGTCACTTAACCCTCCATTGCCCCAGGTAAATCACTTTGGATTTGGTTGGAAAAACTGTAGAAAAGCAGTATGTGGAATGGGAGAGTCATGGGCATCTCTAAAATCTATGCACATTGTTATAGAATACACCCGGGCCATGTCTAATTTAGGCATCAGCATTTACTTGGCATAACTGCCCGTAACTAAATTTAGTTGCACGGATGGGCACTCCACAAATTTTATAAACCACACAGAAATTTAGGCATATTCTATAAAGTACGCCAAAATGTATGCATACATTATAGAATGCACATAGGCATATTATTTCTGGCACTGATTTTTTGGGTGTGATGTATAGAATCTGGTCCCATATGTATAACTGACATAGAAACCATACAGAAAGTATAATGCACACTTATTTATACAAACCAAGTGTGTATCCTATAAAAAATTGGTCATGGACATATTTCATTTCAGCTGAGCTCTGGCACAGTGCAATATATAGCACAACACACAATTAACTGTGTCTTTCTTTGGAAAACAAAAGTTACAGATGCTGGGAAAATGACTTGGAATTATATATTTATGTCTGAAAAAATAGAAAGAAAGCACAGAGGGTAGATGTTTACAAAAGCTAATCAGTCAGAGGATAGAAACAAAGCAGCAAACAGCAGGTTTAACAAATGGAATATTCTTTAATAGAACATGCTAATCTCTGGCATAAAATTAAAAGATTATTTTTTTTATATTCAATTTCTGAATAATGGAAAGGCCATTAATGTGCTTTTTCTAGTCTCTTTTATATTAGTATTCTGTACAGAGTGCCATTTCTGTGGCCCCATTCTGAGATAAGTTCAATACAATTGATGAGAGTACTGTAGGTTACTGCTTTTATGTGTGTGTGATACCAGACATGAAATATTTCCATTTAAATGTTGATTTACATTCTTACCTAGGGTCTCCTTGGGTTGTTTTCTAAAATATGAAAGGATACAAGGCATTTTTCATTAAGACTGAGCCTTCAGGCAAAATTGTTTTCCTTAGACATATCTGATGGGTATTTTGTTCTTGCAGCATTGCATGTATCTTACATACTGTAAGATTGTGACAGGATTTTTTCCTCTTAATGAGTAAAATGTTGGGGAATTTGTGTTTTCACCTTTATTCTGATTATTGGCATGCAGAATATAATTTAAGAAATGTGATATGGAAAAAAGTACTTGCTGATCCCCTGATAGAATCTGTACAGGGTTTGGTTCAGTCAGGTACAAGTGAAATTGCATTGGGTTAGTTTTTATAAGCAATGAATTGGGAATCTACTTTTGCTGTTCTAATTATAGTTTGGACAGTCTGTACAGAAAGCTTGACACTTGAGGCATTTTGCACAGAGTAAAGAAAACATTCACAGGAAACTGACAATTTTTAAAAGTAAAACTATCTTCATATAGAAGTTTGCAAAGTCCCTGTAGCTTTAAAAATCAACCAAGAAGATTATATTTTAAAAATGTAAAGAATAATATTAATTTGGGGATTGATTTGATTCTTCCTTTCTTCTTAGAAATAAATATGGAAACACAATCCCTCGCATCATTTCCTTTTTAAGATTACAGCTTCCTCTCGAGCATTTTTTCTACATTCAAGTGAACTAGGCTTGAACTTGGCTTCATGGGCCTATTTTTGCACTAGGGATTTTCCCATGAAATGTGCTCACTTGGCAATCATCTTGGTCTGGTGGCCATGTAGTCTAGCACCTTACTGATCTTGTAACCATGAGTCTTAATTTTCTTGCTCTTATGTCATGACCATAACTGTCCCTGCCTTATCCCTAGACTCTGTAAATACTGTTTCTGCAATATCTCCAGCTCTGGACAACTAGGAAGCAGAAGTCATGACCCCAAATTGGACTTTTTACATGGTAGGGCACAGCCCTTGCCCTCTAACCCCTTTACCTTTGTAACTAGTTGATGCTGCCTTATAACTATGAAAGCCAACTGAAAATGAACCTGCTAAAACATATATACAAAAACTGAGTTAATGATATTTTCATATGGGAAGCAAAGACTAATAAGGAAACGCAGGTGCCCTTTAACAAAACTTAGGGCCGGATTCTATATATAGCGCCTAAAATTACCATGCAGTAAACATTGCGCATAAGCGTATTCTATAAACGATGCGTAGATTTAGGCACGGTATATAGAATACACTTAGTTGATATTCTAGTGCCTAAATCGAGCGCCTCCATTTACACGACAAATATGTGGCATAAACCCTTATGAGTAGATTTAGGTGCAGAGGGCCATATTCTATAACAGTGCACATACATTTTGGAATGCCCAAGAAATGCCCATTTCCCCGCCCATAACTATGCTCCTTTTTAACTGCACACCAGTGCATTACAGAAAACACTGATGGCCCTGTTTACTAAGCTGCGCTAGAGGCGCGTTAGTGTTTTTAGCATGTGCTAACCATTAGCATGCACTAAATATTTAGGCGCCAACAATATTTCTCTGGGTGCCTACACAGTTAGTTCACTAATTTGGTGCACTCACTATAAACGCTAGCACACCTTAGTAAACAGGGCCCATAGTAAGTTATGCGCGTAAATTCTAATTATTGCCAATTAGTGTTCATTATTGCTTGTTAAGTGCTGTTAACAATGCTGATTAGGTTATTAAGCTAATTAAGGTATGCACATTGTTACAGAATATGCTTGGATTTTGTTGCAGATCGCTAGGCGTGCTATACAGAATCCAAGGGTTAAGAGGGAATTCTATAAATGGCACTCAGATATGAGCACTGGAAAAGATTGACACTGATGGCTATTCTATAAAGAGTGTGCGCCCTTTATAAAATAGTTCTGAGGAGATTCTATATATGGTGCCTAAAAAATTGGCGCTGAAATCTGTGATGACTAAGCGTATTCTATAATCGGCACCAAGATTTAGGTGCCGATTATAGAATATGCTTAGTTTGTATTTCAGTGCCTAAATCTGCGCACACCCATTTACACCAAGTAACACATTACATGGCATAAATCCAGGTGCATAGATTTAGGTGCACTGGGCCATATTCTACAACTAGGCACCTAAATTTCAGAACACCTGCAAAATAACCATGTCCCTTTTTGTCTGCATTCATTAGAAGTTCAGCGCACATCATTACAGAATATACTTAACGAGTTGTATGCCTAAATTATAATCAATGCCAATCAGTGCTCATTATTTTTGTTAAGTGCTAATATCAGCACCCATTAGCTTGTTAAGCCAATTAAGGTACGTGCAGTGTTATAGAACCCACGCCGATGTCAGTGCCTAAATCTAAGTGCACTGTATAGAATCTAGGGGTTAGCACCAATTTTCATGCCCAGCTCTGAGCACCAGACTTATGCCTATTGAAGCCTGGTGTACATCCCGGTGCCAAACGTAAGGGCAGAGACCCATTATTCTGTAACACTGTGCAGAACATTTTGGAACACCCATGACTCACCCATGCCCCTCCCATGGTCACTCCCCCTTTTGGGTTGCATTGTATGGGATTTAGGCATTATAGAATAGCAGCCAGATGTGTGTGCAGATCCTATGTTAATTAGCATCAATAATTAGTTGTTAGCATCCAATTATTGATGGTTAACTGCTCATTAGCCAATTAAGTTGCATGCGTATCTCAAAAGCGCGCCCAAATTTGAGCACCAAATCTGGGTGTCATATAGAGAATCTTGGAGTTAATGCGCATTTACCATGCAAAAACTGGCTAACACACAGCTGGCCTGATATTCAGACGACAGGAGTTAGTCCAGCTAACTCCCGCTGTTGGCCCAGAGCCCGGATATTTAATGCCAGGCCGTTTCCAGTGACCAGCATTGAATATCCAGTTTACTTTTTCCCTGAACCAGCCAAAGGTAAACCTGGTATTCACACAGCCACATATGGCCGCCAAACTTGCGCTGAAAATTCTGAGATAGCCAGTTATGGGGCATTTAGCCAGCCAGGTGTGGTACTGGCTGGTTAAATGCTTTGAATATCGGGGAAACCATGTTAGGATGTTTTTTTGGCAGTTTGTATTATCGTGCGGTAAGCTGCATGTCAAGGAATTTCTCAGGGAGTGAGCGAGGGATGAGCACGGAAGCATCAGCCAGTTAGCACATTATATTTAACGCTAATGCACAGTAACAAAGGAGCACTTATCATTTCTTAAATAGGAGGTACTAAGTACGTATGTGTTAACTCTGAGCAGGTACCATCCATTAATTGCTTAGATTCCAGCTAATGCAAAGTAAAATCCTGCGCTAAGCTGTGTTAACTTCAAAAGCACTTTATTAAAGGCCCCCTTAATAGTAAAGCCTGTGAAGGATACAAGTCTTTCATACTCAGGATTTCAGATGCCATTGAATATGTTACCTAAAGTATTGATTCGCCAATATTGTAGCAGAAAAGAAGCCAGAAATGAATATCTATTGGGCAGGCAGTCAAGTAAAACATTTATGATTTAAAGCTGAAGAAACGGCTGCGTAGGAAAATAAAGAGGTAAGCATTTTGGTCCCTCACTATTATGACCCAAGGAATGCATGCATATTATTCAATTTATTCTATTATCCTACAGAAAAAGATGAGGAAACTATACTAATCATTCCATGGCAAAGGAAAATTCATGCCACACTTTGTTCTCCACACTGTTTTTTACTATACACTCTGAAACACATATTCATCCTCACTCCATAGGAATCGATGAAGAAAACGTTACCATTCACACATATACTACTACTACTTAGCATTTCTATAGCGCTGCCAGGGTTACGCAGCGCTGTACAAGTTTAACACATATGCAAAATAATAATGATAATAATAATAAACAATACTTCACTGCTTTAGTAGTCACAGGGTAAGAGGAACTGCCAATTACCAGGACTAGGAAGTGTCCAAACGTATGACAAAAACACTTGTTCCCATCTGTACAGTCATTATTTTGCATATTTCACTCACAACTCTCTTCTCCATTAAAAGACTGCATTCACAGGATACTATCCGTACCCCTTTTGTTTAGCACACCATGTTATCCTCAACAACTGCATTGCTATCACAGACTTAACAATCTCTTAAGCCAGTGGTTCCCAAACCTGGTCCTTGAAGCACCCCAGCCAATCAGGTTTTCAGGATATCCACAATGAATATTCACGAGAGGGGTTTGCATGCAGTGAAGGCAGTGCATGCAAATCTCTCTCATGAATATTCATTGTGTTTATCCTGAAAACCTGACTGACTGGGGTATCTCCAGGACCAGGTTTGGGAACCACTGTCTTAAGCATTTCCCATGTAAACCAGCAAGGCTAAATACCAGACAACGAAACTACACAGGAACTGGACTAAACCAAACTCTCTACACTTAACTGCTTCACTTATTCTGACACCAAGGAACTTTAACACAATTCCACTTTATTTCTTATTCTGGAATTGAACTCTTTATACTTGAATGGGTATTCTACTCTGTCACTTATGAACTCTATTCAATATCAAGTTGTATTTCTCATCTTGGACATGGCGATCGCCACTACGGCATAATGTAAGCCACATTGAGCCTGCAAACAGGTGGGAAAATGTGGGTTACAAATGCAACAAATAAATAAATAAATCTGCCAAGCACAAGAGTCTCATCATTGCATCCATATCAATCATGCCATAATACTGCAGAGGGTGCTCTGAATATATACAGGGTCATTTGTGCATGTTTAAATAAAGACCTTGTTCAGGAAGACACTCATTGTGAGAGGACTTTTTTTGGATCCACTGTTTGTCTGAATATATACATTCCATTTTTGAAGCACCCTTCCACCTCCTACAACACATGTATTAGCTATTATTAATGTTTTTGGTTGCCCATATAATGTTTATATATGTTGTACCTTGCTCAGCATTTTAAATGATGCAATTTATAAACTGTTTTACTTATAAATTGGTTAATATAGTATCTCCTAGGTTAGAGTACTCCTATTTTTTAGTGATCTGTATAGGAATATATATCACTATTCCTGGAGATAACCACTGGTACAGACACATCTATACGCCATGGAAATACTGTCACCCCCACATTTAATCTTCCACACATCCCTACCCTTTCTTCAACTAAATCTTGTTGATTTTAACCCAGTGTCTGTCTGTATGTTTTAAAACATTGCATTCTACAGTATAGGGGCTGTTTCTAATGGATGTCTGTATGGTGCTGCATATTTCTAGTAGACCTATAAAAAAGTATACAGGGTGGGTAAATATTTGGACTCAAGGGAAACATTTGGTTGATTTTTAGTTGGGTAGCTGGTGAGGATTGAGGTTTCTCCCAGAAACCCAGTGACATAGCTTCAGAGGGACCTCCTCAGAAGGCTACAGGATGAGTG
This sequence comes from Microcaecilia unicolor, assembly GCF_901765095.1. Classification (NCBI taxonomy): domain Eukaryota; kingdom Metazoa; phylum Chordata; class Amphibia; order Gymnophiona; family Siphonopidae; genus Microcaecilia; species Microcaecilia unicolor. The sequence continues at coordinate 62,808,479 of NC_044037.1, read as the reverse complement.
CAATAGCCTTTGGAGAGCCTAAGCAAGAGATGCACATGGGGGGAATCTCTTTGAAGTGTAACATCCTGACAGTAATGTTACATCTAGACCAATGATGTCATTTTCAGTCTGGTATGGCATTTTGTAGCTGCTAAGTGTAGGACCTGATTCACCCATGCAGGTCAACTACAACCTTCCTAATGGACTTGAAGTAGCACACAGACTATATCTTTCCCATGTCTGATGTTTGATCCAGGGAGCGTATATGGAAGGACACCCCCTAGTGGTTGTACTGAGAGACTAAAGTTAGGAGTAATGGTGAATATTTTGAATCCTGGCAGAGGCCCAGGTGGGAAGAGGGGGCCTGCTCCCATCTGGGACCACTGATTGCCAGTACTAACCACTAATAGGTCCTAAATGGAAGTCAGTGTGGGGGGTGAGGCTGCTTTTGGGGGGAGAGGCTTGCACTCAGGGGCAGGATTATGCAAGAGAGGTAGAGGTTTATACATAGGGGTGGCATCTAAAAGGGGAGATGTTGGTGGCATCGGATCTGGCCAGTGTTGGAGGACGTCATGGGGAAATCAGATGTAGCCAGTGTTGGGGAGGGGGGGTCATGAGCGGTGATCACATACGAAGGTTGTTCTGACAATCTTTATTTGTGGTGGAATCTGGTGCTATCTGGCACTGCATGTACTGTAGTGCCCATGGGCTGTTTAACTTGTGTTGACTTTTAAAGCTACAGGGACTTGACATTTAGCTATTATTCACCTTAAAGATCAAAAGAGTGGGGCTAAATCAATGTTTTTTTTTATTTAGCTTTCAGACAATGAATACATAAACAATTTGTATTATGTATTGTATTGAAATAGCTATATATTAATGATTTCTCAACTACTAATATTAAACATTTTTGAGGCTAGACCCTTGCTATCACCACCTGTCAGAACTCCACAAATTTACCAAGACGCTACCACCTGGTCACTGAATTTCTACCACAGAGTGTTTATTAAACAGACTGTTTACAAGGAAAATAAAGACAAACAGAGAAGGCAAGCTGAAGGAACATTTGTTTTTCCTAGCATTTAAGAGAAACTGCTCTAGGGTATTTCTTATTCTTCATAAAGGCTGTCATCTGCTTGAATGCTAGGCTTATTTATTATGTAATAATTGAGGTGGGGGGAGTTGGTGGTCTAGTGAGTGAAATACAGAACTAGAATTCAGAGGATCTGACACACATAAAAGTTTTATTTTTCCACCTGTGTGACCTACAAGCAAATTATTTTATTCCCCAGATCTCATTTTCCTATTACAGTTATCTGACCTAAAAGGGAACAACCCATTGTCGGATAAATGAAAAGTGAGAGAATACAGAAAGCAATGGTAACCCCCCTCAAACAATGCAGAAACAAAGGCAGTAAAATCAGGGTCCTGGCTCACAACGGTGGTAAAAGTAGGTCCCGAGTTCAGAAAATGGAAAGAAAATCCATGTGATGTCACCAGGGGTCAATTGGATATGCAAGATGGTAAGATCAGCGAAAATTGGATAATCAAGACTGTACTGTAGTTCTTATTTTTCTTTTAAACCTTAGTGTGCAGGAAAAATATATGTACTGTGATAACATCCCCTCCCTTTTTTAGAGGATTCTTAACAGTAAACTGTAAAGTATAGCTTGTGCCTATTTTTCAATGAGAAGCACAACGAAGTTGTACCACAAGGCTATTGTTGGGGTCATCAATGCCATTTGGATGATAGCATGAACACGTATGGTAGCAAAGGGTGACCACATGAGACCCATGAACCACCAATGACACCCAGGGTCAGTCAGTGTGGGAAATGGGGAAGTAGGAGGATGGTAGCGGCCCGGATGGGAGGGGTCTTTTGATGTCAGGGTCGGAGCTTATAATCGTGGAAGGGATTGGGGGTGCCTTGGTGTGTAGTGATGGTAGTGCGGGTTGTCTTGGTTTAGGGGGGTTCGTGAGGTCAGGGGTACAGCTTGTTATTGGGGGTTGTGATTGAGGGATAACTTGATGTCATATAATTAATTGGGGAATTTACTTGATGTGGGGAATGTGATCAGGGAGTTACTTGATATGATCAGAAGATATATGACAACAGGGAAAGGATTGGGAGAGGGAATATGGAGAGGGGTGCATCACAACATCTCTTCTGTTATGTATTTTTTATTTAGCAGTGGACCAGCACTATGGTACGAGTAGTGCCTGATAGTATGGGATTATGTCCTATCAAGTGTTGCCTGAATGCAGTGGTCCTGTGTTAAATGTCCTGTCTGGTAACTGCAGGGCAGATGTAGGGCATGCTCCCTGTACCTAGTGCATAGGCTTTTGAACTTACTGCACATTAAATTGTACAGCGCTGCGTAACCCTAGTAGCGCTCTAGAAATGTTAAGTAGTAGTAGTAGTAGTATTAGCATTTGTGTTAATGTGAATTAAATGCAATGCCTACTGCACTTAGTAAAAGGGTCCAAAGATTCAAGTGAATAATTGTACAGGTGCTTATTGTACTCGCAGAAGTTCTGTCCATGCTTTGGACATCTGAAAAACCAGCATTTAGACACCCTTATTGAAGGACATCCAAATCTCGATTTTATAAAGCTGAGAGATGGATGTTTAAAACTGCAGCACATCTTTATTGCCAGGGGGCATTCCAGGTGTCTTTTGGGCAGAAATGGGGGGAGAGGGAGCAAATTATGGATATCCAACTCCGATTTTAGAAGGGGTAGGGATATCTGTATCAAAATGATGGATGTGGTACTTAGACCTGGTACCAGGCACATCCAGATGAAAGAAAGACACTCTGAGCAGCTCTCCACTAGAGGGGTCAAGGGAAGTCACCTCTTTAATTCTGCAGTGGTGGCTTATTCACTCCTCAACCAAATGTGAAACAGGCAAGAAATACTGGGCTATATAGAATGCTGTAATTTATACTCATTTAGCTGCATAATTGTGTACCCCACCAAAACCCTGTGTATGCCCATCATTAGCGCTGCTTTTTCACAGCATTGTGGTATTGTGTATATTTTATTCCTGCTCTGACCTAATAAACATATTTTTTAAATAAGTGCGTGCCATTTTATGTAGTTGCCTTACTCATAATATTGGCATTACATGTTTATGTGCACACATGTGCATGCATATGACAATATTCTGGTCATTTATTTGGGTGCACAGCATATATGAATGTAGGTGTGCACATATGTATGTAAATGCCAATATTCTGGCTACATGCTATTCTATAACATGGTGTCTACATGCAATAGCATGTACTTTAAAGGTTGGCATACACAGACAAGGCATAATGGGGTGAAGTCTATATATGGCATAAAAAAATCAGCGCTTAGGTGCAATCATTTATGCCAATTAAAACCTGGTGTAAAGGCCCATGCTTAACTTAACTGCGAATTGGGCATATTCTATAACAGAGTGCACAATTTTTAGGAATGACCATGACCCACCCATGTTCCTCCTATGACTATGCCCCTATTGAGATCCACGCATTAGAATATAAGAGCACCAGTTTGCAGGATATGCTTAGAAAGTTGCGTGCATAAATTCCAATTACTGTCAATTAGTGCCAATGATTTATTTTTAGTGGCCAATGATTGGCACCATTTGGCTTGTTAACCAACTTTAGGCACCATATATAGAATCTGGAGGAATATAGATGGTATAGATAGTTACACATGCATAAAATACCATAACTTACACATGTTTTTAAAAATCAATCTCGGTGCAAGCATTTACACTAATTCTTTGGCTGGAGTAAGTAGCCTTGCCTAAAATATAGCACAAATGTCATCTATATTCTATAAAGAAAAGTATCTGTCAACTTTCTACGGTAGAATAGTCTCCAAATAGGTTTCTTCTTGGTGTGTAAAAATAGGCACCACTTGATAGAATTTCCTCCACTAATGCACTGTGGCAAGTGCAGGGGTATGGCACAGTCTGTTTGCTTTGTTGGGCTGCTTCACCACTCCAGCAACAACAAAACACAAATCCAATTCCTAATCCAGATCTCTAAGCAGCTTGCAAAAATCACACAGTCCAAACAAACAAAAAAAAAGATTCATCTAAATCTGGGTAGAAAGTGTAATAAAGTTCCACAGTCCTAGGGCCAGGAATTTAGTCTGTGAGGAGGAGTAAAACTCTGTTCTTTTCCCCTCACCTTTCTTAAGTGTCTCACAGTTCTTCCTTACAGTTTCAATTCAAACAAAATAATTCCTTGTTTAAAAAAATTCAGGTTACAACTATATAATTGTGCTCACAGCACACTACCCACTTGGCAGGATTTTCACTCTGGGTACCTAGGCTGTTTGTTAAATTGTATTTGTAACCAACTGAAATCAAAGTAACAGTTCAGACAGAAACTCACTCTGATGTGACCTCCATCTGCTCCTCAGGACATAGCTCCAATTCCTCCACCACTTCCATGCTTTCCTCCAACTGCTCAGGAATAGTGCTCAAGGAGGTTAGATTGAAAACAGGAGACTGCATGGCGTCAAAAAGCTGAAGCTAATTAGGTAATATCCCTTTCCCTCTCCCCCCTGCACAGCCGTCATCCCATACATCCAAGACAAAACAAACAAACCTATGAGCTGCTGCATTCACATTGTAGTTCTTTATTGTTGGTAGCATTTTTTTTTAATTTCACTTATATTTTCAAAATTGCCAACCTGTGCAGCATACGGATGTACACAGGGGAAGTATTAGGTTCATTGGTTAGAGTAGTAATTAGTTCTAAATCATAATCATTGTGTCATTTGGAGAGGTTGGATATAGGGACTCCCTATATTCATGCAGAGATGTTTTTACCTAGTAAACAGCCACCAAAACAGACATCATGTTATGAGAATCAGGTGCTCAACATTCAGACTTACTATTTACAGGTACAATTTATTTAAGAAAACATTAATTAGGTTGAATCCTGGGAGCATTTAACATCTTTTTTTCTATGCGTACATCAAAAGAAAAAAGATGGTATGTCAGAGCTTGCTTCTTTTGTTTTGTAGAATGCAGTTGTATATTATAAAAATGCACTTGCTTTTTTTATTACTATTATTTCACAGAGATGTATTGAAATAATGACGGGAAGGGCTTCCTTCATGCAGAAGCTCTGTCCAGAGGCAGCCTAAATGTGGCTAGCCAGCATTGTCTAGTTCATCACACTATTAGCTGTCAAGTTCATACAAAGTTAATTATGTTCAGTGGAAATTAAATCTGTTGGCTCAGGCTACTTGCTATGTGACTATTCTATCACTGTTTCATTATTGCTACCAAGTATTACATATTATGGGCATTTGCTTTAAAACTTTGATTAGTTTAATTCATTTATCCAGACCTTACATTGATTTTAAAACCAAAGGTGAATCCTAAGGGTGGTTGAACAATTAGGAATAAACTGTGTTGTTTCTGATACTTGTTTTGAACTGCTCTGGGCCCCCTACTGATCTGTACATCTACTTTCTAGAATTTTGGAACATGGAAATGAGAAAACAAAACCTGACTGGCTCGGGTGCCTCCAGGACCAGGTTTGGGAACCACTGATGTGCACATGTATATAGTGTATTTTATAATGTAGACGTACAATTCTACTTTCTCAAGTATATGTGTAAGTATTCACACCTGCAAGGTGGGAGTGATTTCTGCCACTTTTGTTAATATATTATAGAGACACCTAAGTATCTGTTCTGCCTCCATTTAATGCAAGCAGGCTGCATGCTGTTTGTATAGAGTATAATATATAAAACCTTCTCGGCATCCAGTTCATTAAACGTTATTCTATACAGAAATCATTCACTGTCATTTCAATTTTCTTTTCCACAGTTCTCACACTATATCAGCAATTTAACCAGATTTTTCAAGTGACCTCAGTGATGGTTACTGCCCACCACCCTTTCAGGATTTACATGGCAGTATCACAAGCATCTAATTCTTCACTGGTCCACTTTAAACGTATTGCTTTAAACACAACTAGATTTTTTTCTTTCTTTTCTTTTAATAATTAATGGTTCACTTATCTCAGATAGCTTTTTTAGTTGGACCCGGGGGTTCTACTGTCCGACATGTTTCGCCCGACAAGCGAGCTGCCTTTGCTTGAAGAAAGTTTGCAGAGCTGGCGCTAGTGAAGATCATAGGGGGGGTGTCCTTGAGGCAGCTCGCTTGTCGACGTGAAACATGTCGGACAGTAGAACCCCTGGGTCCAACTAAAAAAGCTATCTAAGATAAGTTGAACCATTAATTATTAAAAGAAAAGAAAGAAAAAAATCTAGTTGTGTTTAAAGCAATACGTTTAAAGTGGACCAGTGAAGAATTAGATGCTTATGATACCGCCATGTAAATCCTGAAAGGGTGGGTGGGCAGTAAGCATCACTGAGGTCACTTGAAAAATCTGGTTAAATTGCTAATATAGTGTGAGAACTGTGGAAAAGAAAATTGAAATGACAGTGAATGATTTCTGTATGGAATACTACTACTACTACTTAACATTTCTAGAGCGCTACTAGGGTTACGCAGCGCTGTACAAAATAAACAAAGAAGGACGGTCCCTGCTCAAATGAGCTTACAATCTAAGGAACGAAATGTCAAATTGGGCAGTCTAGATTTCCTGGGTAGAGGTGTAGAGGTTAGGTGCCGAAGGCGAAATTGAAGAGGTGGGCTTTAAGCAGAGATTTGAAGATGGGGAGGGAGGGGGCCTGACGTATGTGCTCGGGGAGTTTGTTCCACGCGTGGGGTGAGGCGAGGCAGAAAGGGCGGAGCCTGGAGTTGGCGGTGGTGGAGAAGGGTACTGAAAGGAGGGATTTGTCTTGAGAGCGGAGGTTACGGGTAGGAACATAAGGAATAACGTTTAATGAACTGGATGCCGAGAAGGTTTTATATCATATATTTTTGGATCCAGTAAAATTACTAGATATTTTGCCATAAAGTGAGTTTGTATAGAGTATTCAGTGCTTGTGCCTTTAAGATATGAAATTGTGCCCTTGGACTACAAATCTATGTAATTTTGTAGTTCTCTCTGATGGGCTCCTTCAGAGCACATGTACAGCTCCCTGTGGTTTATGGCAGGCTTCCTATTGGTTGCTTGCCTTCTAAGGATGCTGGGCTAGTAGTGGCACCCCTTTTTTCTCTTCTCCTTTGGAGCATGATAGAAGTAGCTCTCTGACCTAGCAGCAGTGCATGCCTCCAAAATCACTGTTATTCCATCAAGGCTTTTCACAACCCACAACGTTCAACCTACTATTTTACTATACAGCATTTCCTCTCAGCATGTGCTGAAATTATTCTCCAAATTCCCTGAGTCTAGGATACACTGGTCGAGAGTGGACTCTGATAGCAGAGGCTACAATACTTTTCAAGCAACAAAACTGTAAGTTATTTTCTCCTTGTTCAAGTTATTACATTAAAGAAAATGTGCTTAAGAACTGAGACTCTATCCTGATGATGTATGCTTTAAACTGCATGCTATTCATTCTGGGAGTGAGGTAGCAGATCAGTGATAAGGCTTGCCTGAAACATTACAGTATCTAATTTACTCTCCTACAACCAGGCACCCTGTTACAAAATTACCCTCTCTGGGTGTAATTTTTTTTTAAAGATATTTTCATGTGTATATGGCCAAATGAACATATAAATGGCCTGTTATTACATTCAGACTGGCATAAAATTACATGCATTGACATGATGGTGCATATTTTATTAGAAGACATGTACAGAGGCGGAGTTTGAGAGAAGCACGCATGCAGAATTCAGAAATGCAAGCATAGGTTAAAAACATACACTAATTCACTTATAATCTAGGCATCCAAAGCAGGTATAAATGTCCATGCCACAATTTCTGTCACTTACATTAGTATTTATAAAGAAACAAACCCTGGGATTCTATAAAACGCAACTTAAGTTGCATGTGCAAATCCAGTCGTATTCTGGATTTTTACGCACTACTTAATTAGTTAACAAGACAATCGGTGCTGATAATTGCCACTTAACAAGCAATTATTGATACTAATTGGCATTAATTAGAATTTACGTGCAGAACTTTCTAAGCGTATTCTATAACATGATGCATGTAAATTCTAATTTGCATAGTTGAAAAAGGGCCATGGGTGTGGAATGGGCAGGTCATGGGCATTTCTAAAATCTATGCACGATTATGGAATACACCTGGTCTGATCATAATTTAGGCATGAGAATTTACACCATGTTTCAGGGGTGGCCCGACCATTAGGCCACCTCAGGCGGGGGCCTCAGGCGGCACACATCATGGGCGGCATCTCCCCACACACTCTTCGGGGAGTGGCCACCCCGTTCGCAGCATTTACCTGTTTCATCACATTCCAAACCCTGCAGCGGCAGCGATTCTCATACGCTGCCCTGCCGCCAGTAAACGCCTCTTCCCTTTACTGCGGCAGCCTCTCTGATATAACTTCCTGTTTCGTCAGAGGCTCAGGCAGCTGCAGTAAAGGGAAGAGGCGGGTGCCATCAGCAGCGCAGCACATAGGAATCGCTGCCGCTGCTGGGTTTGTAAAGTGATAAAACAAGTAAACACATCTTGGCCTGGGGAGGGGGGGGGGGCAACATTTTAGCTCCGCCTCATGCAGCATCTTGCCTTGGGTCGGCACTGCCAAGTTTTACTTGGCGTAACTGTCCGTGACTAAATTTAGTCACATGGATGGGTGCGTGGTATGTTCTATAAATGTCATGGAAAGTTAGGCTTATTCTATAAAGTATGCCTAAATTTAGACATACCTTATAGAATACACCTAGGTGTATTTCATTTTGGTGCTGATTTTTAGGCATGATAAATAAAATCCAGTCCAAAGTGCCTATGGGGTCATTTTACTAAACTGCAGTAAAACCTGGGCTTAATGTGGGTTAATCCCAGATTGAATGCAGCATTTTTCAGGGCTTTTGTCTTTTGGTTTAATTGTAGGTTGTGTACTAATATTGAGATTAGCTTGTGGTACCTGCAAACAATTAATGTGAGAGCACTTATTGGCTCTTATTTAGGAGGCACTAGCAAGCAGATGATCAAAAGCCCCGCGCTGTTCCAAACAGCGCTCTAAAATAGCACTGGAACAGCGCGGGGCTTTACTGCACTGATGATCAGATATAGTTGCATGCAAATTTAAGCACGCAATTATCTCTGATCAAAAGCCCAAACCTGTCAAACACAGGGGCTGGAGGTCCATTGGACCACCATGCCCCAACTACCCCTGCCCCGAGTAATGGGGGACTGGAGGACTGGTGGACCTCTGGTCCCCCTCGACGATCCCCCCCAGGTTCATGGAGGGCTGGAGATCCAGTGGGTCTCCAGCACCCCTAATTCTCCTCAACAAACAGTCCCTGGTGGCCTAGTGGGAGGACCAACCAACCCCCCCCCCCCTCAGCGACAGGGGGCCTGGAGGTCTGTTGGGCCGCTGGTCCCCCCCCCCGACGATCCCCCAGGTTCAGGGAGGGCTGGAGATCTGGTGGGTCTCCAGCCCCCCCCCCTAGTCCCCAGCAAGGGGTCCCTGGTGGTCCAGTCCCCCCTACCCTCTACCTTGTGGGTTGGAAGAGGGCGGGTGGCCTGCCTCCCTTCTCTTCCTGCAACGCTGCAAAATTGCGGCGCCCAGCCCTGCCCAGTGTATCCTGGATGCGCTGGGCATGGCTATACACCATATAAGGGAGAAACACCCTTATATGGTGTATAGCCCAGCCCAGCGCATCCCAGGATACACTGGGCAGGGCTGGGTGCCGCCATTTTGCAGCGTCGCAGGAAGAGGAGGGAGGCAGGCTACCCTCCCTCCTCCAACCCACAAGGTAGGGGGTAGGGAGGTAGGGGGGACTGGACCACCAGGGATCATTTTCTGGGGGACTGGGGGGGCTGGAGACCCACCGGATCTCCAGCCCTCCCTGAACCTGGGAGGGGATCGGCGGGGGGACCGGAGGTCCACCGGACTTCCAACCCCCTGTCGCTCGCAGGTATGCTGTTGGAGGGAATGGGGGCCTGCCAGCATGCAAATACATGCTAGACAGGGCTCACCATTCCTCCCCAATAATCTGCAAACCCTAACACCAGCTAGGAGCTGGCGTAGGGTTTGCCGCAGCCAGCAACCCAATCTTTGGCGCGCTGGCAGCTGATCATTGGGGATGAGTATGTTTAGCCCTGTTTAGCATGCATTTGCATGCTAGTTGCATCCAGCTCTTTGAATACTAAAACAGATTGTCTTCAGGTGGAAGTTTGGTCTTACAAGTTTTATATTTTCCCCCAGATTCTAAAAACAACGACTAAAGTTCCACAATCAAATCAGCATGCATAGCTGATTTGCATGAATGCAATTTAATTGGTTAACAAGCCAATCAGCACCAATAATAGGATGTTAATTAGCAATTATCAGTTCTGATTTGCACTAATTAGGATTTACGTGCTTAGAAGCCCTAAGCGATTTTACAAAGCCGCGCTAGCGATTCCCGTACCATTCAATTCTTATGGGCTTCCTCTCATATGCCGCATGAGAATCACTATTGAGGCTTTGTAAAAGAAGCCCATAGCTTGCTAAGTATATTCTTTAAAGTGATGGGCGTAAATTAAACTGCACGGATCTCAAAAGAGGGTGTGGCCACAGAGAAGAGCATGGCGGGACGTGGGCGTTCTGAAAATATATGTGCACGGTTACAGAATATGCCCAATCCATGCCTAAATAAGACATGTGCACTTATACAGGTTTTAGTTGGTGTAAATGCCTGCACCTAAATTTAGTCGTGGGACAGCCACTACACGTATTCTATAACCACTAACTTTAGGCGAGGTTTATAAGAAAACCGCTAATCGTGGCTTGCAGATTTTTGGTGCCTATTTGTGTGTGTGTGTAATATATATATGAATATGAAGTGGTGTGCTGGTAAATGTTTAACAACAGGCTCTCTCCCCGTTCCCCCTCTGCGCCCCCCGGTTCCCCCTCTGCCCCCCGGTCCCCCTCTGCACCCACCCCAAATTGCAGAGCTGGCTATAGCTGGGGAGAGAGCCTGTGGGGGGGTGCAATGCATTACTCCAGGAAAAAAAATAAATGATCCTCTTAACTCTGTTTCCAGGGCTTCCTTTCCATTTATTTCTTTCTTTCCTCCTTTCTTCTTCATTTCTGGTCCTCAGCTTCTGCCTACTTTCTTCATCCATGTACAGTTTTTCTCCTCTCTTCCTTTTCCCTCATTTCATCTCCTTCATCTCTCTTCCCTCTCCTCTATGTCCAGCAATTTCTCCTCTCTCCCTGAGCCCTGTCCTCCCATCCATATCCATCCATGCTCATCTGTCCCCTCCATTCATTCCTATCCAGCAATTCCCCTCTCTCCCCGAGGCCTGCCCTCCCATCCATGCCCATCCATGCTCCTCTGTCCACTGCCCCCTCCATTCATCCCTATCCAGCAATTCCCCTCTCTCTGAGTCCTGCCATCCATGTCCAGATGGTCCTCTCTCCCTTGCCCTCCCGCTCCCATGTCCAACTGCCTGCCTGCCTGTCCGCCCTGGTGCCCTCTTCTCCCCCCAAGGATCATTTTATTTTAAATTACCTAACCTCCGTCCATCCGTCCGTCCATCCATCCATCAATGGAAGCGCTCCTCCCCTCCTGAGTCCTGACGTCTCTAGCAGAAGCTTCCTGATTCATTCATTCTCAGTGTCCCGCCCTTGAGAGCGGGACACTGAGAATGAACAAATCAGGAAGCTTCTGCTAGAGATGTCGGGACTCGGAAGGGGAGGAGCGCTTCCAGTGACGGACGGAAGGATGGAGGTTAGGTAAATTTAAAATAAAAATGATCCTTGGGGGAAGAAGAGGGCGCAAGGGCGGGCAGATAAGTGGCGGTAAGCATGGCGCTCCCCTGCCATGCTTACCATGTCGGGTCGGACCGGCCATGAGGGAGGGAGGAGAGCTGGCTCGCCCATTTTAACAACCGGCTTGCAACGCCGAAGAAAATTTAACAACCAGATCTTGCGAGCCAGCTCCAGCACACCACTGTAAAAAAAAATATATATATATTTTTTTTCTATATTTCTATTTCTATCCATATATATATATTTTTAATATTTAATTCCCATTACATTTTTTACAGAGACATACAGTACTTGATATGCTTGAAGTTTTTTATTTTTTTATTTTTATAGGGTGAAAGCTAGGAGGCACCAACTAGAGTGCCATTAAATCTACAACCCTGTCATAGCTATTTTATACAGACTTTAAATCAGTTCTGGCCCATTAACAGCAGTAGTACTGTTTATAGTTCAATAGCATTTGACATGCATTGAAGCTTATTCTAACACTAGATAATACGTTCATCCTGTGTTAAAATAAAATATTCAGCTTGATACAGCACTAAATAGAGCTAATGCTTTTGTAAAGATCAAGTGGCAGTTTTAATAAAATGCATTTAGATCGGGGCTTAAAGGGTTTTAATGTGGGACTTTACTTCTTGTTAAGCCCGGATCTTATGCAGCAGTATTCAGGGCATTTTAAATCATTTTTTTCCAGGTACTGAACTAATTTTTCAATTAGTGCATGGGTCTTATCCAAAAATTAATGTGGCTGTATTTTCTGCCCTCTGTTTAGGAGGCCCTAACTGCTCCCATGTGAAGTCCACGTTATCCAGTTAGCATGCGCTAATCAGAACACACTAGCTGGATAACGCTTCCTTATCCATTCCCCACCCTTAACACACCCCTCCCAAAAAATAGGAGGAAATATTTTTTTTTCACTTAACAAATAGTTAAGCTCTGGAACTCATTATCAAATTATATGGTAACAGCAGTTAGAGTACCTGGGTTTAAAAAAAGGTTTGGACAAGTTCCTGGAGGAAAAGTCTATAATCTGCTATTAAGACAGACACAGGAATCTTGCTACTATTTGAGATTCTGCCAGGTACTTGTGACCTGGATTGCCACTGTTGGAAGCAGGATACTGGGCTAGGTGGCACATCGGTTTGCCCCAGTATGGCTATTCTTATGTAACCTTAAATAATAATTATAATAATCTTTTGCAACTAATGTACGGTAAGTGCAAAATCTTTCCACAATTTAGTAATAATACTCATGGAACTATGCAAGTCCTAAACTGAATGTCCAATTTCCTCCCCATACCCATATACAAAATTAGGCTTTAATTAAGTTTGGCATATATTGTGACCTGGTATTTGACTTATCACCTGGATCTTACCTTTGGTATGCTGTAACTCCTATGAAGAAGCTATATAGCTGTTACTTCCAAGATGTGAATGGAAAAAAAAGACTGAACCCTATGTTATTATCCAAAGAAATGCTTTGCTTGCATAGCCTATAATGTGAAATGCAGCTGTTTGGATAAAGATGGTTCTTTTGGAGTGATGTATAATGAATAATCTTAAAAGCATTCTTTGTATATTGTTTGTATATTTTACTGTATATGTTTTTATTGTTAACCCCCTATAATTGTAAGATAGTACAGGCTGCAAATTTTTTTACATAAATAAAATAGCTGCCTTCTACTGTAATCTGGGGGTACCAATTCGGGTGGTATCAATATTTTCTTTTTATTCTAACACAATCCCTTTTTTCAAAGTACAGAACAACATCAGCTGTCCAAACTAAGGGGTATGTTTACTAAGGTGTGTTAGCATTTTTAACACATCTATACATTTCTATGGGTGCGTTAACCACGGTAGCGTCCCTATAGCGCACCTTAGTAAACATAGGCGTAATTAACAACAGGATCTGTTTGGATAATCCAAATATAAAGCAAATGGTGCACTGAAGTTGGCTGTACTGCTGAATGATGGGAAAGTTGCAGACTCCATGGGCCTGCACAGCTGCAAAGTGACAATGACATCAGCCCAGCCTGCCTCTGCATTCACAGTGTGGCATAAGCTTGAAGAGTTTGCTTTGGATAATGGATATTTGGAATATTGATGCTCCACAATTCTCTTATCTATTTATACACAGTCTCTTAGCGATTTCTGAAGGCAGTATTCGTCAGCTAAGTGAGGATTTTAAACCTTTTCATAGAACTTCTGAATCATTCTGGTATTCAGACGCCAACAGTGTGATTAGTCAAGTACTTTCAGCAGATGTTTCTGGTGATTATAAAGGGTTTTTTTTTTCCATTTTAAATGTCCCTCGGTATCATCCATTTCAATGTATATAACCTTTTGTAGGGTGTAATAATATTCCATTATTCACACTTTGGCAAAAAATAATTGGTAGTTCTGTCTCATAAAGTTTACTTACATAGACACAGCATATGCAGTGCATTTATTCTTGACACTAAGCTGAATACAGTACAGTTATTCTAATTTATCACGTGATCTCTTGTCTGGAAATTTCAGGCAATAGCAAATTGTTTGCAATCAGTCTGGTCTGTATCATTATAAAAATTAAAGTGGGCAAATCTAACTTGTAGAATTCAGAAAAAGCTTTAACTCATGGAGCATAGAAATAAAGGCTAGTAAAACAAAATAATAATATAAGGTGATTCTTGTTATTGGACTAACAGAATTCATTTCATGACTCACTTTTAGGAGCTGGTACTCCCATCCTTAGGTTTCATGATGAAAAAAAACTGTATTGCTTATATAATCTTTATGAATTTTTAGCAGGAATTATAAATGACCCATTTGTAATGCTGTATATAATAATGCAAACAAGTTATCTCAGACTCTCTTGATTTGTAACCAGTAGTTTTGAACTGACAACCAATGATATGTCTTCCTTAAAAATAGACTGACCAACAAATTAGCATGCTCTAAGACAGAGAAATAAATTGCAAAAACAGACTTAAACGCTCAAAACATTGCTTATCAGTTTACAACAGAGGATCCCCAGTTAATTAAAACTGAAACTAAACCTAACTATGGGGCACTTTTACTAAAGCACTAAAGCTAAGGCTTCTGTCACTGACACCTAAAAAGGAACACGGTAGCTATGGGGTACTTTTCATGCCGCCACCACTGGACGACATGCCTATTTTTTACCCCCGCTGCATCCTCGCTACCCCTGTGCAACTGGTACTCCCTTTCCTCCATCTTGCTCACCTGCTTATCCATCCTGTAAATCAGTGTGCTTTATGGCAGAATGATAGTCTCTCACCCCCATGCATCACAGAGGATATCTAGCATGTAAGCATCCTCCTTGGCAGTTCATCATCGGCAACAAAACTTCTTGAGCTGAAAACCCTCTAATTTTGATCATAGAATGTTCACAAAAGAGAGAGCCCTTCTGGAATGCTGTTTCTTCACTGTACCCTCTCCAGCATCAGTAAAGTGAAATTTCACTTAGTGCTGATATCCTGATTGAGATGGTGTATAACTGTCTGATTCTGAAACGGATCATGCCCACCCTTCACACTCTGGTGGAAATACCCTATTTTTTTTTTTAGCATTTCTTGATCAGTACCTTCAGGAATGCCACTTGCTCTACTCCTCAGGCTTAAGGAATATCTGAGAGGTGCAACAAGTGTACAGATATCCTTATGTCCTTCTTCCTTTATTGTCTTAACCATGTTCATCCCACTGCCTGTTACCAAAATACCAGGAAGCAAGGTGATCTGTCTGTGGCTTAATGGCCAGCCCTCCATAATTGCACATGACCCCCCCCCCCCCCCTCCGTGAGTGGGTTTTATTAAAAATTAAGGAGAGAGAGAACAAATCCTGGTAAAATACTTTAAAAATACAAACAAGATTATTCTTCATAAGGTGAACTGTCAGTTTGCTTGCATTAGTAGAGCTGCACAAGCTAAAGTGCACAGAATCATGCCTTTGGGATGTTGGAGGAGCCAGCATTTGCCCCCCAGACACCCCAAGAGAGCAATGGAGCACTGTAGGGGGCACTGCTGTGTACATCATATAAATGCGCCCGGGTACACATCTCACCATTGCTCCCTTATGTTGCCTGCTGAGCCCTGCAAAACATACCCCAAACCCACTACCCCCAATTGTACACCACTACAATAGCCTTTATGGATAAAGGGGTCAGCTATATGTGCGTATAGTTGGTTTCTGGTGAGTTTTGGAGGGTCACAGTATCCACCAAAAGTGTAATAGGTAGAAGGAGATATGGACCTGGGTATCCACCAGTAGACTACTCCAGGGACTTGCATGCTGCTCTAATGGACCTGGCTATAACATCTGAGCCTATCATAGATGCTGGTCAGTACTATTTTTCTTCACCAGTGGTCATATGTTCATTTAGATCAAAATGTTGAAGATTTAGTCCTAGATGTTTCGGTTTTGTTCCATTATAGCTGTAAAATGTCCAAGTGTTAGGCAAGCTCTAAGCCTGCCCTAATCCCACCTTTGAAATACCCCTGACATGCCACTTGTGATTTGAACACATAGCAGATGAAATGCGTAGATAGATGTCTGCAAAACAGGTTTTGAAAATACCGATTTGGATGTTTACAGAAGAAATCCATTTTATGACACATTTTGTACATTTTTCTCTTTCAAAAATGAGCCCCTTAGTATCATGTGAATAGAATGATTTAAATATTTGCAATGTAATTATATAGCTACTTCTTTTGTATTGTAACTCTCTTGGAAGACGTATTTTGTAATGTTTTAGGGCCCCATTTCCTGCAGAAAAGCAAGACCTACCATTGACCAAGCTGCGACAAAAGGGGTGTTTTTGATCTGTGCCGAGTCCCCTTTTTACTGCAGCAGGTAAAGGTAGGTCTTGCTTTTCTGCAGGAAATGGCCGTATGGCAAGTAAAGCACTTGTGTGTGGCCATTTCAGGGGGAGCCCTTACCACTGAGGTGTCGGTAAGGGCTCTCGTGCTAACCCAGCGGTAACTAGGCAGCGTGTGGCACTGCCCGATTACCACTGGTTACATACCAGCACTACAAAAATAAATATATTTTTTAGCAAGCAGCCCGCATTGGGCTTACAGCCGCTTTTAAAAAGGGGCTCTTAGTTTCTTACATTGTAATGCTGTGAGCCGCTTTGGTGCCTTTGGGTGTAAATGAGGTTTATCAATGAAGAAATCAAATCAAATCAATCAAATGAGGTAGATAGATAGATAGATATCATAGATGGATAGATAGGTCTGTGTGAATAGTTAAATAAAGCCTGTTTAATTTATTGACTAGCTCAGCAGTTTTTTTTATTTTTTTCCCGGGGGAGGGGGGAGAAGAGGGTAATCTCACCCGCTAACACCTTCTTCCCCAAGTGGAGGCACCGAGCGCCAAGTGAGTAAGGGACCGACGGAGACTTCCCACGAGAGGCTCCAGATAGGTCAAGCCCTGAATCCAGGACCGCATAGCAAGGGGGCATTATTACACATGCATTTCAATTACATTATAGTACAACCCACCAATACACTGCTTCTGCCACCTACCCCCTAGATGTAAGTCTTGTCCCTGATTTTTCCAGCTGCCACCAGTGTATCATCAGGGGAAAATAGGCATGTATAGCATTCTGACTAGTCCAGATGTCACTGTTGCATGCTACTACCATATGCCTTTCCCAACTTTACCTGCAGCTGGACATACAACTGATTACTCAGGTGGGGATCATTTGCTTACTAAAAGTTATCCTGGAGCATAGTATCATAATCTCTTCCCCCATTTTTCCTAATGTTCAACCACCTGCAGGGGCTGGTCATCCAGAGCAATCATTTCTCTGATGTAACATGTCAGAACCATCATTGCTGCCTGCTGCTTGCCCCAGGAGAGTGCTACTGAACAACATTCCATCTCCTCCAAGGTGATTTGCTTAAAAACATATTGAGTCTGCTGTCACTTCAATGGGGAAAAGGCTTGGAGCTTGGCTTGGGAAACAAATTTTCTTCTTTTTCTATAGCTTTCCCACTGTTGCTACTTGCACTGACAGGTGATGTCCCTGACAGGCATTGCTTCTGCAAATGATGCTGCATACCACTGTTGGATAGATGGCCCATTACATTTCTTCTACTAGTGGCCCTCCTACAGGAACTGCATTTGGCATACTCTGAATCCTGAAGCACTTTAAAATGCCTTCACACATCTGAGCTTTTATGAGACTTTTCCGTACTTCCTTGGAGGGGGTAATTCTGCTGCTATTTCTGCTGTTGGATAGAATGAAAAGCCAGAGACATCCTTCCCACTCTCCACTGTCTGCTCTACCTGTGGAGTGCTCTTGGATCTGGAAGTTGACTCTGGCCTGCACAGCACAGAATGATATCCTCACCATTTAGCACACCAAAAAAGCTGTTACAGACACTGTTCAACTATGAACCTTTCAATTTCTGATGATTCTGTTACAAATCCCAAACATGAGGATTCATCAAATGCAGTATCTTCCAGAAATCAGCTGAACACACTTTCCAGCAGGAAATATGTTTTAGTTCAGTTGGTTTTACCAGTTGCTTGTCTCATGTCTTCCTACCCGGTAACATTTCTGCCTTTCTTTCTCCTTCTCTGAAGATGGGAGATGACACCTGCTTCTCCTCAGTGGCAGTGGAAGCTGCAGATGTTTGCACCCTCCTCTTAAATAATTCTCTCTTTAACTTGATTGGTGGACTACAGAGGGCATATGACTTGATTGTTCTGTCTCTTCCCCTACAGTTGTGCTGCTGCTGGCCCCAGATGTCTCACCTGTCTTCCCTTCTCTCCTTTCTTGACTATTTCCTCACCTTCCCCTTCCTAAGTATTATGATGCAATCATACTAGATTGTAAAATCTATAGTACTGGGAATCTCTATCTCTTTTTTTGTCTTTTACAGCACTGCATAACCTGGTAATTCCAACAGTGGCCGATCAAGGTCACAAGTACCTGGCAGAAACCCAATTAGTAGCAACATTCCACGCTACCACGCTTCCCCCATGTACATCTCAATAACATACTATGTACTTTTCCTCCAGGAACTTGCCCAAACCTTTTTTAAACCCTGATACACTAACCACATCCTCCAGCAGCGAGTTTTGACTCCTCATTCCATTTTCCAGATCTTTTACAAATATGTTACATAGTATCGGTCCCAGTACAGATCCCTGCGGCACTCCACTATTCACCCTCCTCCATTGAGAAAAATGGTCATTTAATCTTACCCTCTGTTTTCTGTACAATTCTTAATCCACAGAAGGACATTGCCTCCTATCCCATGACTTTTTTCATTTTCTCAGGAGTAATAATGTTAGTGGTAGATGTTCCTTTTCTATGGAGTCAAAGAGTAAGAGATTTTTACAAATAACTTCTCTCTGCTCACGTGACAGATACACTGATGGCTGTCTATGTGCCATCTTTGCCCTCTATATGCAGCTTAGGAGGTAATTTTCTAAGGGGGAACCTAGTTTAAATGTTAAGAACCTGTATAAATGCCAATATTTTAGTTAGCTACTTGAATAAATGACCTCTTATAAAATAATGACTACAATACCATAATATGACACATATTTAACTGCTGGGTGTACACATGAGCAGAGTTTTATATGACTGCAATTACACCTGAAGTAGCCAGTTGGCAAAATATGGATTCATATGGAGGACAGACTTTAATCTTCGGATTTTATTGCTGATAACAGAAGATTTGGTAAAACCTTTAATCTTTGGGCTTTTTTTCATACAGCCCTGATCAAGGAGGTTTGCCTTTGGATATCCCTGAGCAAGTAATAATATCTTGGCTTGTTTTAAGCTATTTCAAGGCATTGAATTTTGAAGCACTAACAGCTTGATCTTCATTGATTTTGGAACATTCTTGTGGACTGTGACATTTGCTGTTATAGACTGTGATTCCGTTTTAGGAATTGATTTATGAGATATATTTAGTGCATCAGATTCCCTCATTTCATCTCCTAAGTTTGATAGTGGATTTTAATTGTATAGGTTTACAGTAGTATGAATAAACATTTGCATATTCTATAAATGTATGACCAGTAACAAACTTTTTTTTTAGTTCTTGTTCATGGTTCTGGTATTTTGAATTATGATTTACCCCTGTATTTTATTTCAGAGTTTTAATGGAGCATGGGTGTAGCACATAAGTACATACATACCCCCTGATACCCCCTGATATTCAACTGGTGGTGGTGAGTGTTTTGCTGCCCGCCACTGGTGTTATTCCCAGATATTCAATACTGGGCCCTGTCCAGGCTTTGGCATTAAATATCCGTTTCTTCATTTATTCTGGTAGGACTGTATCCTCACTATAAACAGTCTGACTCTCACATTTTTGTTCCTGTTGTTTTTCTTCTTCCTCTAATAAATTAAGGAAGAACTTGAATGGATTAGATGGGTTCACTTAAGAATGGTACCTGGTTCCTTTGTTTGTTGAACTAGGCTATTGTTAACTTCTAAGCAATATGACCAATACTATTGGCCTAAAAGGGGGTTTGGGAAGATGGGGAGGGGGAAAAAGAAACGATGAAAATTTGATGACAAACTATCTTTTTGACTTTTGTGTATAAGATCTGATAGTTTGACTTTTGTATAACAAGATTTACAGTTATATATGTTTTGTATATGGTCACCAATAAAAATGTTAAAGATAAATATGCTAACATATGGCCGGCTAAGTAAATATTCAGTTCTTGCCTGCATAAACCAAACCACTTAAAGATAGGACTGCTATTTTTGCAGCCCAATTTAAACAGTTTAATTATGTGGTGAGGGGCTGATTATTGGCATTTAGCCCGACTCTGCCCCTGGAATGCCCACCAGTCAGCTACTTTTAAGTTCGGCGCTAACCAGTCATTTTCTGCAGATATAACCAAGTGTTGCTGAAAATGATGAGATAGCCACAAAGAAGTGATTTAACCGGTCGACGGTTGTTTCTGGCTGGTTAAATTATAAAATACTATAATGTACTGGCACTCTAGGTAAGAACTAAGCACAGAATCAACTGTGCCTGCAACTAGATACATTTTAATCCACTTGGCACTTTTCTTTATAAAATAGACTTAAAATAGGTGCCCTAAATGCCACGTTTAGTTGGTAGCCTGTTATAGGGCAGTTCTATAAGTGGGCACTCCCATTTTATGTCAGATGGTGAAAGGCTATTCTGCATCAGAATCTAGCTGCTCAGATTCCATTACAGAATATGAGCACAACCAAGCATCAGCACACCTAACATTTACACGCCTGCAGTTACCTTAGCCATAGACTCTGTGTAACTGCAGTCATATAAATACAGCAAGTGTACAGTAGGCTATAAGTTACATATGTAAGTGGCAGCCTCCTCTATTGCCTACCCATACCCCTTTGCATTTATGTGCTATCCCACTGATGTGTGCCCTTACAGAATAGAGAGACATTGTGGTAATTCTTATACATATAAGTGTAAATATATCTGTGAAAGTGCCAGAATTGTGTAAGTTTACAGTGCACAGGTGGTGTGTAAATGTAGTTACCCTGTTATGTGTGTAACCCTGGTCTCACCTTAGGTTCAGGGCAACAGCTAATTCTTCGAGTTGGGTAGCTGAAACCATGGCCACAAACAATAGTTCTGATTTTATTGAGCTGGGTAAGGCCGGGACTGGGCTTGGTCCCGATAGGCCATAGGGCTTTAGGCCACACTCTTTATTATTTTTTACTAGTCTTAGGGTCCCTGTTACTAAGCTAACTGCTAGCCAAACATTTTTAACCCCTACTAAGCAAACTGCTTTTACCACATTCTCTGAAAAATAATTCCAGAGTTTAATTACACGGTGAGTGAAGAAATATTTTCTCCAATTCATTTTAAATTTACTACTTTGTAGCTTCATTGCGTGCCCCCTAGTCCTAGGAAAGAGTAAACAAGCGATTCATGTCTACCCGCTCCACTCCACTCATTATTTTGTATACCTCTATCATATCTCCCTTGGGCTGTCTTTTATCCAAGCTGAAGAGACCTAGCCATTTCAGCCTTTCCTCATAGGGAAGTCGTCCCATCCTCTTTACAATTTTCATCACCATTCTCTGTATCTTTTCTAATTCCAGTGGGCTGGGCTTTACTCTGATTCTATCACCAAGTTGTCAATACCAGCTCTGTCTCCAAAATCCTTCCTCCCACCCTCCAAGCAGGAGCATTTTCGGGGGGGGGGGGGGGGGGTTCACATGTGAGAATTGAGCTTCATGTGACTACTATTGGGAAGACACCAGAAACAGAGTGTATAAGACTCTGTGTGCTCTTTGGATGAATTTTTTTTTTTTTTTTTTTTTGACAACATCTTCACTGCAACAAAAGATTTTTTTCTCCTGAAGCACTGGAACAAGCACAGGATTTAACTAAACGCTAGAGCAAAATGGTGCCTTATCCTGATCCTGTGCCATCTTTTCTTTCCCAGCTGTTGACATCATCACCCATGGGATTTGGACAAGTCAGGCAGGGATAGGCTTGTTTGGCTGCTTGTCAAAAAATGTGAACATGATTGGCTGAAGTGTCTCATGTTTCTGCTTTTGGTTTGTCCTAATCTCTCCTTCCCAGAATGGCTTTACTGTTTCAGTGTACATGGTTGTTCCTTTGCCAAAATGTAATCAGAGCAATGGTAGTTCATTTAAAATCATGGTCTCAGTCATTCACTTTGGCACTGACAAAATGAACCAAAATTCCCTCTATTCTTCACATTTTGCCATTTGTCTAAAAACAACTGCACAGCCCTAGTAAATACAAGGCACTGGGCTACTGCCCAGAACATGATGATATTCCTATGGTCTCCTTTTTTTTCTTCTCTCCTGCTTGGCAGAATGCAACTCAGATTACCAGCAGAAATACTCCCATTGGAAAACAGGAGCTCAAACAGGATCCTGTTTTTCTGGGTAGAAAACAACAGAGTGTGACAGATAAAGCAACTATCATGTTTTACTGTTGCAGAAACATGGGTGTTGCAGATTCATTTTTTTTTATATGGCGGGAGAGATGCACCCATGGACTAAATCTTAACCACTTGTCTATAATATATTTATCATAGATTATTTTCTATAAAGTGTTTTTCTTTTACCTAGATTTCAGACTTACTGAACAGAAGCTATTTTTTGCATATTTACAGTGCTGTAATATCTAATGGAGTGGAGGAATAGGTAATGTTTAGAACAGTGGGCTAGGACCCAGAAGGCCCAAGTTCAAATTCCATGGCAGCTTTTTATGGCTTTTGGTAAGTCACTTAACCTTCCATGCCTTAAGGAGTGGAGGAGTGGCCTAGTGGTTAGCGTGGTGGACTTTGGTCCTGGGGAACTGGGTTTAATTCCCACTGCAGGCGCAGGCAGCTCCTTGTGACTCTGGGCAAGTCACTTAACCCTCCATTGCCCCAGGTACAAATAAGTACCTGTATATAATATGTAAGCCACATTGAACCTATTAGTGGGAAAGCACGGGGTACAAATGTAACAAAAATAAAATAAGTCCAATGCTGGCCAGATTTTAGTAGTATTTGCCAGTTCAGGCCATGCCTCCCCCCATTATGTTGGGCAGCAACAACATATTGGTGTCTAACACAGCATGGGAGCAGGCAATAGCAATCCACTCCTGTATCATGCCAAAAAAACCATAAGAGGGATCTCTCATTGAGTGGCTGCCAGGAGTCAGTTCAACTAAAAGGCCCATCTGGATCTGGAAACATTGAATAGTATTTTAGGGATTAGAGTAGTAGGAACACTAAAAGTAGTGTAAGTGCCCAGAAACCCCCATGTCCAACACATCTTCAGCTCCAATGTCCACCAGTTTAAAAGGATGAGCTATTGATTTATTGGTTACATTCCAAGTAAGGAATACTTGGGCATATATAGCAGGGAAGCTGAGCATCAGCAATCATTTTTGTAGGCATGATATGACACCACATATACCAAGAGTTCCCAAACTGTGCTTCAGCACTCTAAATGGGGTCACACCATCAGTGGATGGACCCACACTGTGATCTATGCTTATAGTGACAATCAGCAAGGAACCTTTCAGTCAGTGAACAATCACAATTCCTGTAGCCTTCCTCCTGTATGAGTTTCCTTTTAGACTGCAAACCCATGCAGAGTAATGGAGTCTGTGAGCACATATTGACATGCATGGTCCTGTGCTGAATGCTGTTACTGTTGTCACCACTGCAGTTGCCTTCATGCTTTGGATAAGGTGGAGGAGGAGGAAGTAGATGAGAAAGAGGCAGTAGTAAAGGTCTACTATTTTGTTTTCATGATCATCTTGTTATAAATAGGAGAGTACCTGAACCCAAGATTTTGGAGAGCAGCTTTTCCTAAAGAGCAGGGAGCACCAGAGGGAAAAAAGGAAATCCTGTGATGGAGTAGGACTGAAAGGAGCTGAGATCTCAGTTGCCTAAAAGCCTGGCCCATAGGAGGGTCAATGATGGGAGAAGCCATGAGGAAGCAGAACCTCTCTGGGTGCCTAAACAGTATATAATAGCTCCTAGTAGGACCAGGGGGTGTGGAGTTCCTGCCTAGTTCTAAGATGCTGGAGGAGCCCACCCCTATGTTAGTAGGAGACTCAGAACCCAGCTGCTGAGCCTTGGGTGATGAAGGTGGAGGATCTGCTTGTGAAAGCTTTTTTAATCACTGTAGAGAGGGGCTGGGACGAGTGGGGAGATTATCTTGTGAGGTCCCTTGTTTAAAGTCACAGAGGAGGGGGTCATAGCTACCTTCAAAACTGGTGTTCGTGCACCAAGTAATGCAGATGCATTGTCATCCACAGTAAAACCCACATGTATTATTTAATTTATCATAGGCTTTATATCTTTTGTAATTTTTGAGCATTAGGAGGTAGGTAATTCTATAAAGAGAGCACCATCATTTAGGTGTCAAGAATGTGTCTAAATGACCAAACTACCAGCACATATGTACACATCCCAGCTATGTGCTATTTTATAAAGGTAATGGTGGTATAATCAAAGCAGTTTACAATTATTATATGCAGGTGCTTTGTGTCCTTAGCGAGCTCACAATCTGAGTATTATACCTGGGGCAATGGAGGGTTAAGTGACTTGCCCAGAGTCACAGGGAGCTGCAGTGGGAATTGAAGCCAGTTCCCCAGGATCTTAGTCCACTGCACTAACCACTAGACTACTCCTAGGTGATGACAAAATATATTGAAAGTAGTAGTACAACTGGGTGACGTCTGATCAGAGGATAAACAGGGCATTAGCTATACAATTAAATTATAGAATACTAAAATTTACATGCAGTTTTTAACAATCCAGGTGCTATAATATACCCCAGCTTTATGGCTAGAGTAAATACTCTTGGCTAAATTATATGCATATATTTGTGCTGCTGTTAGTATTCTATAAAAGAAAATAGGCACCTACTTTCCTTTATCGAATAGTCTCCAAATAGGTGGCTTTTTGGTGCCTAAAAATAAGCTCCTCTTCACATCACACACAAATGTCCACGTTAAACCATTTGTTAATGCCCTATTTTAACACACTTTATTGAAAGTCTACCTTGCATCAAATAATAAGGATATGTACTAGTTTTATTTACACAAAAAGCAGAAAACCTTTATAGGGAAGGAAACCTAAAATGCAATAAATATACCTTGAAGATCTTTGCCATTGATTACTATTTGTCTTTCTGAAGGGGCAATACAACAACGCCTGCTTCAAATTTGAACAGTGAACCGAATGAAGCATAGTTTTAGCTGAGTAGTTCATTCTGCTGAAAGTAGATGCAGTAGCTGATGCTCCAGACAAAGAAGTGAAAGATATTTCCCAAAGGAAACTGAAACCACTGTTGGAGTCATTCAATCCCATAATTGCATCAATTTGTCTACCTGCTTGCAGCTTATCTGCAATTGGTTACCTCACATCAAAAACAAGTATTTGTGCTGAGTGGACAATCAGTATAGCAGGGAGCCGTGTTGAGTGAAACTTTATGATGACTTTTTTTTTAGGTTGGATTGGGGTGAGCAAGCTAAAAGCATTGCTCTCTAGAGTTAAATATGGAATGCTGTCAAGGTGGCGACAGTGAGTCAAGTCAAGGAGGTCTTAGTTTGATGACACATGAGAACAAAGACTGGAATCTAACCAAAGATTCAGTCACTAATTTAAAGTAATCTTAACATATCTTCTTTGTCTAAAAGCAAGCATATGCAATCCATAAACAAAGCAACTAACTCAGAATCAGAAGAACAGTTTGTAATCCCAAAAGAAAGGCAGATTAACTGCTTCTATTTTATGTATATTCTATAATGAATGTGGTTAATATTCTAATACTAGTAAACAATTTATACAATTATCAAAGTTATTTTTTTAATTATAGGAAAGATAAACACGGAAAGTAGAGACAGAAGTGTAAATTGTATAGTGCATTATACAGTATATTTGAAGTCTATTTTTTATACTTCTTCCAAAAGTGTGCATATAAGTGCAAGCACTACCCTAGTTCACCCCTTCCTCTCCCCAGAATGACTCTTCTTACTAAGGAAACATTTCTGTGTGTATTGGAGGCATCAGGGCACCTGGTAAAAGCCTCTTCTATGAAGGAAAATAGGGGGTCCTTTTACTAAGGTGTGCTGAAAAATGGTCTCCGCTAGTGTAGGCACGTGTTTTGGGCGCACGAAGATCCATTTTTCAGCATACCTGTAAAAAAGGCCCTTTAAAATAAAATTTGGCTCGCGTCCATTTTGGGTCTCAGACCTTACCGCCACCCATTGACACCCAGTTTCCGCCGTGCACAGGAAAATAAAAATTATTTTCCGGCACACATAGCAGATGCACGTAAATAACAAAATTGCCAACTGGGTCACGCGGTGGCCAGGCAGTAACTCCAAACTGATGTGCGTTGGACGCGCGTAGGCGCCTACGTGGCTTAGTAAAAGGGCCTCTAGGTGCCTAATTTTCCTTTACAGAATATTAGCATAACAGATGAAATACACACCCAGAATTTAGACATGAGCACTAACACCAGCTATGTTCACACCTAAATATTGGGGATGTGTGTGTAATTTATAGTATTGGATTAGATAGACATATAAGAAGGAATCCCACCCAGGATCTGCCCAGATGTACTTCCACCACTAAAATATAAACTAACACCCTGATTCTGTAACGGACACCAAAAATTGTGCATGTAAATATTGACACGTTTCCGATTTGTGAGCACAATTTAATTCAATAACAAGTCAATTAGTACCAATAATTGGCTTTTTAACAAGCAATTATTGGCAATACTTAGATGTAATTGGGACCAATGTGTGTAAATTTAGGTGTAGGATTCGCGTCTAAAATTTATGCATTTCCAAAAAAGGGGGCATGGAAATGTGAGGGACATGGGTGTTTTGTGGAAGAATGAGGGCATGGCTTCAAGTTATGCATGTAATTACAGAATAATGGTGCTCCATACGTAAATTTAGGTACGGGCATTTCCACCACATCTTTCATTGGTGCGAATGGCTGCACCTAAATTTATGTGCAACTCTCTACATACATGTGTATTCTATAAACTATGCCAAACTTTAGAGGAAAGGGAAATGGGACTTGATATACTGCCCAGATGTACTTATACATCTGTCTTTTTGCAGGTTTTTGCAATCAAATCGGTACACATATATTCAGGTACTTATTTTGTACCAGGGGCAATGGAGGGTTAAGTGACTTACCCAGAATCACAAAGAGCTGCAGTGGAAATTGAACTCAGTTCCCCAAGATCAAAGTCCACTGCATTAACCACTAGGCTACTCCTCCACTCTTAACACTGTTTAAGCAGGTTTTCTTGGCACTGATTTTTAGGTGTCATTTACAGAATTTACTCCCATATAATTTAAGTGCTTATTGACACAATGGGCTAGTGGGAATCAGTATTTTGTTGACCACTGCAGGCGTTAACACTGAAAATTCAATACTAGGCCATATCCAGACACCAGCATTAAATTTCAGGGGTTTTGGGGCCAGTTAATGCATAGCAGTATTCAGAACTTAAGGCTTCTTAACAGCAGTAAGCCCAATGTGGGCTTACCACTTGCTATACAGGAAGTACCACCAGGCTACTGCTGCAGCCCGGCAGTACTACACACCCCTAGTGCTCTTTGAGCAGGGACTGTCCTTCTATGTTAAATTGTACAGCGCTGTGTAACCCTAGTAGCGCTTTAGAAATGTTAAGTAGTAGTAGTAGTGCACCGTCATTTCCGGTGCTACAAAAATGTATTTATTTTTCTAGCATTGGAATGTACCCAGCGGTAATCGGGCAGTGATGCGCGGTGCCCGTTTGTCACTGGGTTAATGCGAGAGCCCTTACCGCCACCTCAATGGGTGGCGGTAAGGGCTCCCCTACCCGAAATGGCCACATGGTATTGTAAGCTCCTTAGAGCAGGGACTGTCCTTTTTGTTAATCTGTACAGCGCTGCGTAACCCTAGTAGCGCTCTTGAAATGTTAAGTAGTAGTAGTAAACGGAGGCCTCGGCACGCTTGTAAAACACGCGCCAATGCCAGCGCCAGCCCACTTTTGTTACAGCTTGGTAAAAGGGGAGTGGCCTAGTGGTTAGAGCACTGGTCTTGTAATCCAGAGGTGGCCAGTTCAAATCCCACTGCTGCTCCTTGTGATCTTGGGCAAGTCACTTAACCCTCCATTGCCTCAGGTACAAACTTAGATTGTCAGCCCTCCTGGGACAGAGAAATATCCAGAGTACCTCAATGTAACTCACCTTGAGCTACTACTGAAAAAGGTGTGAGCAAAATCTAAATAATAAATAATAACTAGCTTTGTGTTACTGCATAGTGCTTGTTGTTCTAGTAATGCTGACACGGAATTGCAGCGTGGCAGCCACTAGCGCAGCTTTGTTAAAAAATAGCCAAAGAGAGGACTGAAATTTATGTGGTCGTATTTATGCAGTTAACATGGTCAGTTTAGGGCTGAATATCAGAACTGAAAGCAATGGAAGAAAAACCCAGGCTGGCTCAATCTGTCCTCCTTTTTCTGGAGCCATATGGAGGGGCATAATTGAACAAAAATGTCTATCTCCATGGGCGTTTATCTCCGAGAACGGGTCCGTGAAGGGGCGGACCGAACCATATTTTCAAAAAAAATAGATGTCCATGTATTATTCGACAATTTGTGAGCTGGGCGTTTTTGTTTTTCAGTGATAATGGAAAATGAAAGCACCCAGCTCAAAAACGAATAAATCCAAGGCATTTGTTCGTGGGAGGGGCCAGGAGTCGTAGTGCACTGGTCCCCCTCACATGCCAGGACACCAACCGGGCACCCTACGGGGCACTTTTACAAAAACAAAAAAAAAGGTAAAAGAGCTCCCAGATGCATAGCACCCTTCCCTTGGGTGTTGAGCCCCCCAAATCCCCCTCAAAACCCACCGCCCACAAGTCTACACCATTACTATAGCCCTAAGGGGTGAAGGGTGGCACCTACATGTGGGTACAGTGGGTTTGGGGGGCTGTTTGGAGGGCTCCCATTTACCAGCACAAGTGTAACAGGTGGGGGGGGATGGGCCTGGGTCCACCTGCCTGAAGTCCACTGCACCCCCTAATAACTGCTTCAGTGACCTGCATACTGCTGCCAGGGAGGTGGGTATGACATTTGAGGGTGAGAATAAAAAGTTGTGAAACGGCATATTTTGTGGTGGGAGGGGGTTTGTGACCACTGGGGGAGTCAGGGGAGGTCATCCCCCGATTCCCTCCAGTGGTCATCTGGTCATTTAGGGCACTTTTTGGGGCCTTATTCGTGGAAAAACAGGGTCCAGGAAAAGTGCCCTAAATTCTCGCTAAAAACGCATATTTTTCTTCCATTATCGGCGAAAGGTGCCCATTTCTGATCGCCCGATAACCACGCCCCAGTTCCGCCTTCACCACGCCTTTGACGCGCCCCCATCAACTTTCTCCGCATCCGCGACGGAGTGCAGTTGAAAACGTCCAAATTCGGCTTTCGATTATACCGCTTTATTCGTTTTTGTGAGATAAACGTCTATCTCCCGATTTGGGTCGCAATATAGGCATTTTTCTTTTTGAATTATAAGCTGGATGGTAACCCTACCCTACCCTGATCTCTCATAGGACCTACCAGGGGTCTATCTGGTGGTCCAGTGATACCTTGGCATCAGTTGAGTCCTTCTGTTGCTATTCAAGACTGTTCTGGCATCCAAAATGACCACCATGGCTCCTAGTTGTCATCTCATGGTATGAGGGAGCCAATCTGCTATCTAGGGCTAGATTCTATATATCACACCTAAGAAATTGGTGCCAAAAATACATGCAGGCATATTCTATAAAGTACATCTAAATTTGGGTTATAAAATATTATCTTTCATGTAACTGCCTACAGTTAGGCATGAGCATTTAGCCAGCTATTGAGATGGCTAAATGCTTCTTTGCATATATTATATATATATATAGAAAACAGGTGTGAGGATGTTATAATGCTGTTGTATCATTCCATGGTGCGACCGCACCTTGAGTATTGTGTCCAATTCTGGTCGCCGCATCTCAAGAAAGATATAGTGGAATTGGAAAAGGTGCAGCGAAGGGCAATGAAAATGATAGCGGGGATGGGACGACTTCCCTATGAAGAAAGACTAAAGAGGCTAGGGCTTTTCAGCTTGGAGAAGCAACGGCTGAGGGGAGACATGATAGAGGGTATATAAAATAATGAGTGGAGTGGATCAGGTGGATGTGAAGCGTCTGTTCATGCTTTCCAAAAATAGTAGGACTAGGGGGCATGTGATGAAACTACAGTGTAGTACATTTAAAACAAATAGGAGAAAATTTTTCTTCACTCAACGCGTGATTAAACTCTGGAATTCGTTGCCGGAGAATGTGGTGAAGGCGGTTAGCTTGGCAGAGTTTAAAAAGGGTTTGGATGGTTTCCTAAAGGACAAGTCCATAGACCGCTACTAAATGGACTTGGCAAAATCCACAATTTCGAGAATAACATGTATAGAATGTTTGTACGTTTGGGAAGCTTGCCAGGTGCCCTTGACCTGGATTGGCCGCTATCGGGGACAGGATGCTGGGCTTGATGGGCCTTTGGTCTTTGTTTAGCGTGCATCATTTTGGTACCTAAATTTTGGCACCCTTTTAGGAATTTACCCCTAAGGGGGGAAGTTATGAATGTGGGTTACCGTTACTTTACTGTTAACTCCAGTTATTAGTAACTAAGGGCCATGTTTACTAAGGCGTGCAAACATTTTTAGCATGTGCTAAAAATTTGCAAGCACTAATGCTAGAGACACCCATAGGAATATACGAGTGTCTCTAACATGAACGTGCGTTAAAAATGCTAGTGCACCTACAGCATTGCGTAGTAAACAGGGCCCTATGTTCTATTGCACAAAATGGGACCTGTGCTAAAATAACATGTTTTAATGGTAGCCCACATTGATAAATATGCCCCTAAAATTTTTATTTTTATTATCTGGATGTCACAGTCCACAGAATTTATAGTCACAATGCTCATACGAATAAAATAAAAAAGAAAAAGAAACAAGAAGATAGATGCATCAAGTATTTCCCTCACAGGCATAAAAAAGAACAAATCCATTTATTATTTCTTGTGTACTTTATAATCTATTAAAAGCTTTTGTCCATTTAATAAAGGGAAATACAATAGACACTTCTTAACTAAATGGTCTATTTTAATCAAAATACAAAAATCATGTATTGATACAACAATTTGACAGGAATATCAATAAAAAAACTTTTAAAATCATTTTCTATTCAATATGTGTGCCGGCTTGTCACTGTTGTTGCAAGCATTTACTATTAGATTTGAATTGTATAGCCACAAAGTACTGTTTATTTCTCTTTTCCAGATTTATATTTTGATTAACCAAGTGAAATTAAATAATTAAATTTAAAAAAAAAACTTGGATGCCCTATAAACATATATGAACACCCTTATGAATACCAGAATTTTAGTGATGAGGAGTTCACAAAACAATAATAAACATGGATATCACAAAAAAAGTATTTTAAATAAAGAGAAAAGGAGACGGGTGAGGGAGGGGGAGAGAGAATACACCTCAGACTATTTTTTTTTTTTATTTTTTTTTTTATAATTTTATTTATTAAATTTTTACATTTATATCCACCAACATAAATGTATTGGAAATATCAGAAATTATAACAGCTACATAATACATTATATCAAACTGATATATTAGACTTAAACATATATAATTTGTCCACAATAAAAGGTAATGGATCAAGATACTAAGAAATTTCTGCTAAGTAATATATTAACATAGTATAACTATTACTGACGGAAGGGATAAACGGATGGTCACAGCCGGCGTTAATCAGCATTAACTATGGGAGTTTCTACAGGTGAAACATCTTTTTCTTTTAATTCAATTAACTCCAATAATTTCTTGGGTGTAAAAAACACAAAATTCACTTTTGCCAAGGAGACATAACATTTACATGGAAATTTCAAAATAAAAGTTCCACCTAGTTTAAGGATTCTTGATTTATACATCAAGAATTCTTTTCTCCTTTTTTGTGTAATACGCGCCATATCAGGAAAAACCTGTATCTTTTGTCCCAAGAAAAAATCATTAATATGGCGAAAATATAAGCGAAAAATGTTGTTTCTATCTGGTTCAAGAGCGAAGGTGACTAGTAATGTTGTTCTTTCAGTTATTAATTCAAGAGAACTCTCCAAGAATTCGGTCAAATTTAAATCAGACTTAGGCGCAGGTTGAGATTCTTTAGATGCCTTGATTATACCAGTTATGTACTGGGCCCTCGTTATGGGGGGATATCCCTCAACGGGTATTTCCAGTACATCGCAAAAGTATTTCTTGAGCATGTCCAGAGAGGAAATAAGAGGCGATTTGGGAAAATTCAGGAATCTTAAATTGTTCCTGCGTCCATTATTTTCAAGATATTCCAATTTTCTTTCTTGGATTTCTCTCTCTTTAATCAAATTCATAGTTAAGCTTTTTAGTTCTTCAACTTCTCCTGATATTTTAGTAATTTTCACATTCTGTTCTTGAAATTGTTCAGATAAATCCTTATTAGACTTTTTTATCTCACATATTTCACCTTTAATTGAGGCATTCATTAATAATAAAGTATTATTCACACCTTGTATGGCGTCCCATAGTGTGTCTAACGACACCACTGTAGGTCTTATAATTCCTCCGGTACTCACTGCCACGATCTCCCGGGTAGGTGGAACAATATCCAGCATAGATGTTTCTTTCCCCGGGGTCGAGGTGCCCATAGGTCCTCCTTCCACAGCCAACACCGGTTTTCCATTCTCGGGTGGCTGTGAACCCATGGTCAGCAAATCGTCTCCAGGTCGCGGAGGAACAGTGTTAGAAGGAGGGCTTAACGACGCTCCTTCTATGCTGCACTCAAGGCCCAAAATGGCCGAGTCTGCCGAAGTGAACGCCCGCTCACCCAAGGCTCGAACTCCAAAGTTCTCCATTGTCAACTGGCGAGAGGTGGGTAACTGAGGCGGTATTACGGAGGAAGAAACCGCCGTCTTCCCCTTTCTCTTACCCATCGCAAAGTCGGGTAAGTGAACCTCTGCCAGGAACGATGTTGATTCTCGGGAGCTACTGAGCCTCACAACCGTTCACGTCGCCATCTTGACCCTTTGCCTCGAAAGAAACCTACACCTCAGACTATTTTAAGTCTAATAGAAGAGCCAGCAGGGAAAACAAAGGTGATAATACCCATGTGTAAGTCTATGGTGAGATATAAATAGGATGGAGTCAGTCCAGAGATTGGCTACTAAAATGGTCAGTAGTCTTCATCACAAAGTGTATGAGGACAGACTTAAAGATCTAATTTTGCATATTTTGGAGGTTTGGGGGGGCTGGAGGCCCACCGGATCTCCAGCCCTCCCAGAACCTGGGGTGGGGTGGGATCGTCGAGGGGACTGGAGGTCCGCCTTACCTCCAGCCCCCATTGCTCGGGGCAGGGATAGTCAGGGCCTGGTGGTCCCATGTACCTCCAGCCCTTGTGTTTGACAGGTTTGGGCTTTTGACAGCCTAGACCTGTCAAACAAGTACGGGAGGA
This sequence comes from Microcaecilia unicolor, assembly GCF_901765095.1. Classification (NCBI taxonomy): domain Eukaryota; kingdom Metazoa; phylum Chordata; class Amphibia; order Gymnophiona; family Siphonopidae; genus Microcaecilia; species Microcaecilia unicolor. The sequence goes on along the minus strand of NC_044037.1, from coordinate 62,774,634 downwards.
TTGTGCTGAGTGCATGCTCGGCACAATTCACCCGCACTTCTACCCCATGATCAGAGATAATTGTGCTGCTTACATTTGCATGTATTATCTCTGATCATAGGTCTAATAGCGCCCTGCACTGTTCCAGTGCTATTTTAGAGCACTGTTTGGAACAGTGTGGGGCTTTTGATCATCTGCCTGCAAGGTGCGTAGGTGCCTACGTGCGTCCAACAGGCATCAATTTGGAACTACTGCCTAGCTACCATATGCCCTGGGTGGTAATTGCATTTTTTACACATGTTGGATATGCACGGCAGAAAATATGTTTTACTTTCTACCACGTGGCGCTTGGGCTGTAATTGGCAGTGTACGCATGCCCGGTTAATGCGTGAGACCTTACCACTAAGTCAATGGGTGGCGGTAAGGTCTCAGGCCCAAAATGGACATGCTCCAATTTTTATTTGGCTGCATGCCCATTTTTGGCCAAAAAAAGAGGCCTTTTTTGCAGGCTAGCTGAACAATGGACCTGTTCGCGTCCAAAATATTCACCTACACTAGCATAGGCCATTTTTCAGCATGCCTTAGTAAAAGGACCTTTTAACCCTCCACTGCCCCAGGAACAAAAAAAAAAAAACCTTAGATTGTGAGCCCATTAGGGACAGAGAAAGTATCTGCATGTAGGGCTAGATTCCATATATGACACCTGAAAATTCTGTGTGGAAAAATGTATGCCTATATTTTATAGAATAGCTTTAAATTTCTGCAAGGTATATAGAATATGCCAAGTGCTTCTCCACACAACCAAATTTAGTCATGGCCATTTACACTATGTTTTACTTGGCATAAATCCCGATGCCTAAATTGGGTGCAGAGTGGTTGTATTCTACAGTATAACAACATGCATGGATTTTAGAAACACACACACATCCCGCCCATGACCAGGTCCTCTTTTCAACTATGCGACTTAGCATAGATGTATATGTTGCCCTGTTGCCTCCATTTATGCTTTAGACATTGGCAATTGTAAGTAGTTACTCCCACCATGACACTGGCATTCCTGCATGTATTTTAGAAAACGCTCTATAATGTCTGACTAAGGGGCCCTTTTACTAAGGCGTGCCAAAAAATGGCCTGCAGTGGTGTAGGTGTGTGTTTTGGACATGCGCTGGTCCATTTTTCAGCATGCCTCTAAAAAAGGCGTTTCTTTTTTGTGGCTGAAAATGGACGTGTGGCAAAATTAAAACAAGCGTTCGTCCACTTGCAACCTGAGACCTTACCGCCATCCATTGACTTGGCGGTAAGGTCTCACGCGCTAACTTGGTGGTAAGTGTCAATGTGCATACACTCAAACAAACAGATGGGGTTCACATTTTCCACAGGAACGGAACACAATAAAAATTGGGTGGAAAGGACCCAATATCAAGTGATCAGTCACCACATCAAGGTAAAATGCTCCAAAGTAAACCTTTATTAAGACCCAACACGGTCCTTGTTTCGGCTAACACGCCTTCCTCAGGAGTCAAATCAATCGATGAGTGCTCAATTTCGTATCGATAAATGGAGCATTTAAATATCTTGACAAGTGCTTTATAAAACGTGCTGTACTATGTTGGGTCTTAATAAAGGTTTACTTTGGAGCATCTTACCTTGATGTGGTGACTATTAATGTGCATACACTGACAATTATCGGACATGCAAAAAAAAAATGGAATTACAAATCCCAGGGCAAACAGTTGCTTCCCCATGTCTGTCTCAATAGCAAACTATGGACTTTTCCTCCAGGAACTTGTCCAAACCTTTTTTAACCCCAGATATGCTAACCGCTGTTACCATATCCTCCAGCAAAGAATTCCAGAGCTTAACTGTTCATTAAATGAAAAAATATTTCCTCCTATTTGTTTTAAAAATATTTTTATGTAACTTCCTTGTGTGTCCCCTAGTCTTTGTACTTTTAGAACAAGTAAAAAATCGATTTACTTCTACTCGTTCTACACCACTCAAGATTTTGTAGGCCTCAATCATATCTTCCATCATGCGTCTCTTTTCCAAGCTGAAGAACCCTAACCTCTTTAGTCTTTCCTCATACTAGAAGAGTTCCATCCCGTTTATAATTTTGGTTGCTCTTTTTTGAACCTATTCTAATTCCACTATATCTTTTTTAAGATACGATGACCAGAACTAAACATAGTACTCAAGGTGAGGTCGCACCATGGAGCGATACAGAGGCATTAAAGTATTTTCAGTCTTATTCACCATCCCTTTCCTGATAATTCCTAGCATCTTGTTTGCTTTTATGGCCGCTGCCGCACACTGAAGAGAAGATTTCAGTGTATTATCTACAATCACATCCAGATCATTTTCTTGAGCACTGACCCCCAAGGTGGACCCTAGCATCAGGTAACTATGATTTGGATTATTCTTTCCAATGTGCATCACCTTGCATTTCTCCACATTAAGTTTAATTTGATTCAGGTGCGCTGAAAAATGGCCTGTGGTAATGTAGACATGTATTTTGGGCGTGTGCAGAATCATTTTTCAACACACCTGCAAAAAAATGCCTTTAAATTTTTTTTTGACGAAAATGGAAGTGCGTCAAAATGAAAATCGCCGTGCGTCCATTTTGGGTCTGAGATCTTACCACCAGCCATTGACCTAGTGGTAAAGTCTCATGCAGTAACCAGGCAGTAATGACGTACGTGCATCAAATGCCACTTGGCATGTGCCCAATATACGCATCTGAAAATAAAAATTATTTATTGGACACATCCCAAAAATGAAAATACTGCAAGAGCCATGCGGTAGCTGCGCAGGAACTCCATTTTGGCACATGGGTACGCGTAGATGCTTACGCGGCTTAGTAAAAGGGCCCCTCAAATTCCTAAGGTCTTCCTGCAATATTTCACAGTCCGCACGTGTTTTAACAACCTTGAATAGTTTTTTGTCATCTGCAAATTTAATCACCTCACTCGTTGCTCTGATTTCCAGATCATTTATAAATATGATAAAAAGCACCGGTTCCAGTACTGATCTCTGCGGCACTCCACTGTTCACCCTCCTCCACTGAGAGAAATGAACATTTAACCCTACCCTTTGTTTTCTGTCCAATAACCAATTCCTAATCCACATCAGAACCTTGCCTCCTACCCCATCACTCTTTAATTTCTCAGGAGTCTCGCATGAGGAACTTCAAAAGCTTTATGAAAATCTAGATACACTGCATCAACCATCTCACCTTTATCCACTTGTTTATTCATGCCTTCAAAAAAAATGAAGCAAATTGGTGAGGCAAGACTTCCTTTGGCTGAACCCATGCTGTTTTGGTCCCATTTGCCTATGTGTTCCGTAATCACTGACCTACACGTTACCTGACCAGTTTTTGAAATTGCCCTAAAAGTTCAGGTATTTTAATGGCATATATTTTAACAGTGCTTATAATAGCTGCATTTGTTACAATGCAGTAAAATATTTTACATTACAAGCCCTATTTTATTAATAGTGGCACTTGTTCTATTACACAGTTTCAATGATTCATTGATTATTTCTCTTTGCAACTTTGTAGAAATATGATATCAATATTAAATTTCAAGTGCTTTCGGTGTTAAGAGATTTTTCTCATTCTCTTGCTTTCAATAGTACGACACAGTCAGGTTTAACAGTTTATATTAAATATAAAATTATATGGATAAATACTTCACCATATCTATGCTTTCCATATTTATTTCTTATTATATTTTCCTATTATCCGGTTACATTGCTTTTATATATCTGGATGCCAATCTAATAACCCACTAGATTTTCTACAGGTTAATAACTTCTGTCTTCATGTAAGTTTGTCATGCAATTGCAAATGAACTCCATAACAAATAAATGTGAGAAACTTTACTACTGGGCCGTCTGCTTCTTATAATAAAATCGTGCAAGCAATTTTTCACACACTACCACAGGTTGGAACATCACACAATCCTGGCTACAGCAAAATGCAAAATAATAATAATAATAATAATAATAATTAGACAAATTTTCTTGTGGCAGGACTTCAAGGGCCTTCATGGTCCATATTAGAGGCAATGTGGATCTCCCTCCTCTCCCTTGAGAGGTCTCTGGAGGTCCGGCAGCACACAAAGACATATTTATTTATCCTGACTCAGGGTAGAATTATCTTTAAAAAGTTCTACCAGATCCCCCACAGGGGGACCCCGAGTTCCTAATGGTCTAGCTGTACCATAACTCCCCTTTTCCGTCCATCCTCAGCTGAGGACATACATTTTACAAAAACCTACACAGTTGCAATCCTGCCCTTTAATAACATCCAGAAGCTTAATTATTTTGTAGCCTGCCCTCTAGCAACACTATCACTAGGGTGAAGTGCTATTATTTTGACAGCCCAATCTAATTAAGAAGACCAATTCTTACTGATGTGGGGACTTCAATCACAAGTTTTCCACTTCTGTCCCAATCATCACAATATCTAGCAAATACACAGTCCAACCTCCACCTTCAATCACCTGTACAGACTGGTTTTTCAGGACTGAATTATACACATCATTTTAGTTATTTGGGTCCATTAAACTCAAATGGGCAAGCACTTTTGCACTCTAATAGAGGAGTTTTCTCAACTCGGGCATTCGGCACACACTCAGACGTATCAACCCCCGCCCCCTTCAATACCACACTACAAGCCATATCTTCGATAGAATTGGATTTATTTTGGCCGCAGCCAGGAACATCAAAATTGTTACAACTTAAACAAATTACATTACATCTTCTACTAATCATTATGCCAGCATGCATTTCTACCCGGGTACACAGCTTCTACACGTAGTTGCATATTCTGGGCCACAGGCCAAGCCGTACCAAGCCCCTGTGGCCCCCTGTGCTGTTTTCCAAGCACCCGATGTCACTTGGTGTCTCCCGTTGAAGGAGGCACCTACCACATTTACAAAATGACGTTCTAGGCCTCCCGGCCGCCCAAGCCAGGAGACAAGCTGTATACACGTTGTTTCCTTATAACAAGGCTGCTCACATGCAAGCCTACCATTTGCATCAACTTGATAATTTTCCACACAACTCTTTCTGCAGCAGTAGTTACCCCAAACTTGTAACTGTTATGTGTCAAGCTGCTGTGTACCCATTGCTGGCTGTGCGTAAACATTGTAGTCTAACGCCTCGCTGCGACAAATCTTGCCTCTCAAGTGGGTGGGCGGGTGGGCGTTGCTCTTCTCCTGCTTCCAAATTCAAAAGGACTTCCTGTGCAGTTCAAATTCCTCTCTCCTCCTCCCTTGCTCCTCCCCTTTTTTCCTGCCCCCTCCCCTTGCTACCCCTTGTTTCCCTCCCACTACTACCTCTGCAAACGGCTGCCGTATGCAAAATGGGCTGCTAAAATTAAAATGGCCAGGCCCCTGTAAATCCGGCAGATAAATCAGTAAGACTGGTGGTCCTTCTATCAAAATGGCCACCGTTTTCAAATTAGCTGCTTTAGTCCACGTGGCCGCTCTAGTCAAAATGGCCGCTAAGTGCACATGGCCCTCTAGGACTAACACTGTTGTACCAACCCTTCCCCCCGTGGACCTGGTCCTAACGGCAGCTGAGAGTAGCGTACTGTAACCGATATGTTTGTCTGATGCCCCTAAGTACTGTGTCCCGCTATGCTGGCACCAAACGGTATGATATCAATTGTTCCAGCCTATGCCGTGTGTCAAAGACACAAATGCGTGCGGTATCCAAGGTGGCCGCTGCGGTTAAATTTGTATTTGGAATGTCCATTCTAGTGAATTTTAGCGCCATAAAACTGGCTGCCTTTTCCAAATTTTACTGCTAGTCAGAATGGGCGGTGTATTGAAAGTGGCCACCGTTTTTACAATCGGCACTCATGCAAATGGCCACCCTATCGAAATTCACCGCTGCCGTACTTGCCTCTGTAAGTTAATGGCCGACTGTATGGGCGGGCAATTACAACGCGTAGCGAAGCGCATGTCCCGCCAATTTGGGACTCCCCCTAAGTGGCCCGCAAGAGAAGACCCTGACTAGCGAGGATCGCAATGTGGACGTTTCTGCAAAAACCCGCATCTCAAATATCGCATGGCAGACCAATCATACAGACATGGCGCCGGTAAGTAACGTTTAGGATGAAGCGTAGTTGACCGAGTAGAAAACACAGCATGGCCGTAGTGCTGCGTGACATGGGCAGCTTATACAACATGGGCAACTTATACCGCACTAAATTTTACCGAATTAGATAACACGGCGTGGCAGACCACAATGGGGCTTGTATAGCTCTGCGTGGCCTGGGCGGCTTATACAGCATGAGCGATTTATACTGCACTCATTTTTGCCGCATTACATCGAAAATCTGGTGTGGCCGGCCATAACGGGGCTTAAGGTCCGTCGCCGTAATGGCATGGACGGCTTATACCGCATTTATTTTTCAAATTAGATAACACGGCCTGGCTAGCCACAACGGGGCTCGAAGGTCCGTTGCTGTAGAGTGCGTAACTGTCGGCCAATTATTAGTGGCCGGCCATCACCGCATCTTAACGTGCGGTGTGCCGCTGAGGCAGGAGAAGAGCAAAAATGACGTACCATTAAAGGTGTTTTCGTCTCCCTGAGATAGTTTGCGCCTCGGTTCAGTACTGTGCACAAGGTCTTCCTAGTCGTGCCTCAGTGCCGTGCTATGCACTGCAGATTGTGAGCACTGCATGGCCGGCCAAAAATGGCAACCGCGCTGTGGCAAACCCATCTGCCATGCGCCATGGGCAGCGTATGTGGGACTCTAGCCTAGTGCACGTAATGCCGTGAGATAGGCAGCTAACCCGAGATGGCCGGCCATCCTGGAAAAACTAAATGGGGGTCGGCAGGAGAAAGCTAAAATGCCTTGCACAAAGTTTTAAATGTCTACATACCGTAAAATTTGTTCTCAATTTGCTGGAATATCGTGCTCTGCTGTAAGAGCTTCTTTGGCTGTACTCTGCACAAGCTCTGCCCAGGGCAGACACAAAACATGTGCCTGTAAAAATTTCAGGAGCTGCTGCCCAGGGTTGCTCTTCTCCTGCTTCCAAATTCAAAAGGACTTCCTGTGCAGTTCAAATTCCTCTCTCCTCCTCCCTTGCTCCTCCCCTTTTTTCCTGCCCCCTCCCCTTGCTACCCCTTGTTTCCCTCCCACTACTACCTCTGCTCTCTAGCTAGGCCCTCCCTGTACCCTCCCCCACACTTCTGTCTTTGCTGGCCTTCAGCCCGGTTGTGGTCGGCCCCCCTTTAATGGGTGTGCCTGGTTCTTTCCATTAATAATAATACCTGTTTAAAGATTGGTAGCAGGCCTTGGATTCCTGGTTTAGCAGCACCCTACTCTCTACTTCAAAAAAAAAAACTAAAGACACAACTCCACCACTCCTCTAGTCCTCAGAACCCAACCCACCTAAGAGGTTCAAGTGATATTGGGGTAAGAACAATCCCCACTCATTCCTTCCTGATTCCTGCTGCTGTCAAAATAATTAGTTTTCCACTTCTGTCCAATCATCACAATATCTAGCAAATACACAGTCCAATCTCCAACAATATATATTTCATTTTCATTTCCTTCTTTTCCTGACGGAGATCTTCAGAATATTATCAGCATCACCATTTCGGGGCAGTGTCCCCTATATTAATGGTGCTGAACAGATCTTTATTGATCCACCCGTAACATATAATAATTTTATTTAAATATCTTAACTATTTTTCTTCTTTCTTTTTCTTCTTTTATCTAAAAATTACTTATTGCTTTTAAGATACATGGAGGGGCATATCTCCGAGAATGGGTCCGTGAAGGGGCGGACCGAACCGTATTTTCGAAAAAAATAGACGTCCGTGTTTTATTCAACAATTTGTGAGCTGGGCGTTTTTGCTTTTCAGCGATAATGGAAAATGAAAGCACCCAGCTCAAAAACGAATAAATCCAAGGCATTTGTTCGTGGGAGGGGCCAGGATTCGTAGTGCACTGGTCCCCCTCACATGCCAGGACACCAACCGGGCACCCTAGGGGGCACTTTTACAAAAACAAAAAAAAAAGGTAAAAGAGCTCCCAGGTGCATAGCACCCTTCCCTTGTGTGTTGAGCCCCCCAAATCCCCCTCAAAACCCACTGCCCACAAGTCTACACCATTACTATAGCCCTAAGGGGTGAAGGGGGGCACCTACATGTGGGTACAGTGGGTTTGTGGGGGTTGGACGACTAAGCATTAAGCAGCACAATTGTAACAGGTAGGGGGGAATGGGCCTGGGTCCACCTGCCTGAAGTCCACTGCACCCCCTAACAACTGCTCCAGGGACCTGCATACTGCTGCCAGGGAGGTGGGTATGACATTTGAGGGTGAAAATAAAAAGTTGTGAAACATCATTCTTTGTGGTGGGAGGGGGTTAGTGACCACTGGGGGAGTCAGGGGAGGTCATCCCTGATTCCCTTTGGTGGTAATCTGGTCATTTAGGGCACTTTTTGGGGCCTTATTCGTGAAAAAGAAGGGGCCAGGAAAAGTGCCCTAAATTCTAGCTACAAACGCATACTTTATTTCCATTATTGGTGAAAGTCGCCCATCTCTGTTCGGGTGATAACCATGCCCCAGTCCCGCCTTCACCACGCCTCCGACACGCCCCCGTCAACTTTGTATGCTTCCGCGATGAAGTGCAGTTGAAAACGTCCAAGTTTGGCTTTCGATTATACCGTGTTATTCGTTTTTGTGAAATAAAACGTCCATCTCCCGATTTAGGTCGGAACTTGGGTGTTTTTCTCGTTCGATTATAAGCAGGATAGTAATGCTACTTAACTTTGGCAGCGATTTTTCAACCAGATCAAACCTCCACCAACTTGGACAGGTTTCGTGAGACTTCTTCAGGGAAGAGGTTTGCATCAATTTTTTGACAGATGCAAGAGCATGTTTGGAGATGCAAACCTCTTCCCTGAAGAAGTCTCACGAAACCTGGCCAAGTCGGCGGAGGTTTGATCTGGTTGAAAGATCACTGCCAAAGTTAAGTAGCGTTACTATCCTGCTTATAATCGAAAGAGAAAAACGCCTATATTGCGACTCAAATCGGGAGATGGGCATCTTTCTACCGTGGGCACCCAAATCGGTATAATCGAAAACCGATTTGGGGCATTTCCAACTGCAATCCGTTGCGGAAATGGGTAAAGTTGATGGGGCGTGTCGGAGGCGTGGTGAAGGCGGAACTGGGGTGTGGTTATCAGCCGAGGAGAGATGGGCGTCTTTAGCTGATAATCGAAAAAAAAAGGCATTTTTACCGCGATTTTGGGTCACTTTTTGTGGACCCTTTTTTTTCACAAACAAGTCCCAAAAAAGTGCCCCAACTGACCAGATGACCTCTGGAGGGAATCGGGGATGACCTCCCTGGACTCCCCCAGTGGTCACTAACCCCCTCCCACCAAAAAAACCCCACTTTAAAACCTTTTTTTCCAGCCTGTATGCCAGCCTCAAATGCCGTACCTCTATGTCACCTCTATGACAACAGAATGTGTTCTATCCTGTGACAGCCTTTCCCTGGTTCTGATGTGGCTCTAAGGTGAGTGTGACACCTTTTCTGTTATGCGCATTGCAGAATCACATCAGCAATGCATTGTGGTGGGTGTAGGGTATTGGGCTCCGTGATTCCACTAGCTTGTGTTAAATGCTCATGATGTTGGTAGTTGGTAGGCTCTACTCCCATGGTGCTTTTCCCCCTGCTTACTGGGTCAGAGTGTGCCCTGTTTTGTTTCCGGTAGTCCATGAGGTAGTGGCCATTTTTGTAAGCCAGTAGTAGATCCCTTTCACGTGTTAGCCACGTTACAGAACTTAGTTCTTACCTTGAATGTGGCTGAAAGAGGGCATTGTACACCATTCTGCCAGCTCTGCCCTACTGCTAATCTCAGTACCAGCGAGACTTGTTGCCAGTGGGGCACAACCTCTCATCTGCAGTTAACTGTGAGTAAACCTGCTTATTCCAATAAAGGATGTTTTCGGAGAAATTAGTCTTCAGGTGTCAACTGGTGTGCCAATGTTATATAGCAGCAACAAGTCCTAGAGGCCTGCGTGTATGCAGGTCCCTGGAGCACATTTAGTGGGTAACGCAGTGCACTTCAGCCAGGTGGACCCAGGCCCATCCCCCCTACCTGTAACACTTGTGCTGGTAAATGGGAGGCCTCCAAAACCCACTGTACCCACATGTAGGTGCCCTCTTCACCCCTAAGAGCTAAGGTAGTGTTGTACATTTGTGGGTAGTGGGTTTTGGGGGAGGGGGGTTGGGGGCTCAGCACCCGTGGTAAGGTAACTATGCATGTGGGAGTGTTGTCTGAAGTCCATCGCACTGACCTCTAGGGTGCCCAGTTGGTGTCCTGGCATGTCAGGGGGGCGAGTGTACTATGAATCGTGGCCCCTCCCACGACCAAATGGCTTGGATTAGGACGTTTTTGAGCTGGGCGTTTTTAGTTTCCATTATCGCTAAAAAAAAAAAAAAACACCCAGCTGAAAAACGTCCATTTTTTCGAAAATACAGTCTGTCCCACCTCTTCACGTACCCGTTTTTGGACATAGACACCCATGGAGATAGGCGTTCGCGTTCGATTATGCCCCTCCACGTATCTTAAAAGCAATAAGTAATTTTTAGATAAAAGAAGAAAAAGAAAGAAGAAAAATAGTTAAAATATTTAAATAAAATTACTGTATGTTACGGGTGGATCAATGAAGAACTGTTCAACGCCATTAATATAGGGGATGCTGCCCCCAAATGGTGATGCTGATAATATTCTGAAGATCCCCATCAGGAAAAGAAGGAAATGAAAATGAAATATATATTGTTGGAGATTGGACTGTGTATTTGCTAGATATTGTGATGATTGGACAGAAGTGGAAAACTAATTATTTTGACAGCAGCAGGAATCAGGAAGGAATGAGTGGGGATTGTTCTTACCCCATTATCACTTGAACCTCTTAGGTGGGTTGGGTTCTGAGGACTAGAGGAGTGGTGGAGTTGTGTCTTTAGTTTTTTTTTTGAAGTAGAGAGTAGGGTGCTGCTAAACCAGGAATCCAAGGCCTGCTACCAATCTTTAAACAGGTATTATTATTAATGGAAAGAAAACTCCTCTATTAGAGTGCAAAAGTGCTTGCCCATTTGAGTTTAATGGACCCAAATAACTAAAATGATGTGTATAATTCAGTCCTGAAAAACCAGTCTGTACAGGTGATTGAACAAACAAAAAACCTTTCTGTGTACATATCTAGTTTTTAGGATATCTAGAATGAGTAGAAATGAGATGCATTTGCATACAAGGAAGGAATTACATGTAATCATATCCCACACATATTAGTGTATAAATTTTGAAAATCTAACTGACGCAGCAGTTGCTGAATGAAGTTGCCTATTCCTGATTTAGGGCCCCTTTTACTAAGCTGTGTAGGTGCCTACATTCGCCTAACGTGCGCCAAAATGGACTTACCACCCGACTACCGCATGGCTCTTGCGGTAATTTCATTTTGGGCATGCGTCCACTACGCACGTCTGAAAAATATTTTTTATTTTCGGACTCACGCCAAGTGGCATCTAACATGCGTAGGTCCTTAACGCCCAAATTCTTTACCACTAGGTCCATGGCTGGCGGTAAGGTCAGAGACCCAAAATGGACGCGCAGCAATTTTGATTTTGCTGCATGTCCATTTTCAGAAAAATAAAAGAGGCCTTTTTACAGGCGCGTTCAAAACCCGCGCCTACACTACTGCAAGCCACTTTTCAGCGCGCCTTTGTAAAAGGACCCCTTAGATTCTACCCAGAGACAAGAAAGCACCCGATGGATTATGGAGAAAAGGAAGCTTGAAATTCTAGTCCTCCCTGTAAATGTTGATTAGAACTTTGGAATAAGGTATCTAATAGGAATGGAGAGGTTTTATGCACTGCAGGACTATTATGGTTTGCTCAGAAAGCTGCATTTTTTTTTACATGGTAGTTTTCTTGGCCTTATTTTATTTATATCAGTGGTCCCCAAACCTATCCTGAGTGATCTCCAGCCAGTTGTGTTTTCAGAATATGTGCAATGAATATGCATAATATAATTTTGCCTTAATGCAGACAGTGCCCTAGGAATCCCCCTAAGCCAGTTTTGGAAACCACTAATATAGATGAAATAAAACCTAGAAAACTAACACATAAAAAAGCTAACTCTTTGAGCTAATCAAGTTTAGAGCCCTTCACAGAGAGGCTGACAGCTACCGGTCGTTTTCATTTTGTCTATATTCTTATATACAAACATCAGTTTCGGGACATTACACTTTTAAGCATAAATCTAATTATAATATATTCATGGGAAAATCAAGTAAATGTGATGCTTCATTGTCCCATAAGTGCATCTGATTGGATGTTTTCTTTATTTCAGTTGACTTGTATGTCCACATTAGTAGCTACATATATGAGAATACATTCAATTATGTAAGAAAATGAGACTTTATTACTATTAAACTGTGACATGTTCACATTTGTTTATCAAGTTAGAATAAATTATGCTCAAACTGCAAACATGAGATACATAATACACAACAGAGCCTTTTACTAAAGTGTGGTAAGCAGTTACAGTGTGTAGCACACAGTAACTGTTAGTGTGCAGTTGTGGTAAGAGTTACTATGGATGCGTAACGGTGCATGCTAATTCACGTGCTACCTGCATATCCTGGAATGGGGTAGGAAATGGGCAATACATTGATTGTCAGATATATCTTTAAAGATTGACTTTAAATCAAGAGTATTAAGAATTATTTCGGATTCTAGGCTTACTTATGAAAATCAGATCAATACTTTAGTAAGTAAATTCTTTTTTTCGTTTAAGAAAGCTCCGAGTGATTCGAACATCATTAAGTTCTACAGGATTTCACATAATTGCACAAACTACTCTTCTTCCATTAATCGATTACTGTAATGTTGTTATATTGTGGTCTAAGCAAAAAGCAATTATGTCGACTTCAACTTCTCCAAAATACAGCTGCCAGGCTGATTTTTGGTTTGGGGAAATTTACACTAGTTAACTCCTCTTGAGGCAGTAGTGAACAGAAGGGTCCTTTTGTTGAGGAAATGGCATGTTGCTTCAGCTAATATGATTGGAGCTCACCCCAGATGAAGGTTAGACGTTGGGTCACCACCCAGGTGGAGAAGCTAAGGAGTCCTTTTACAAAGGCGCTCTGAAGAATGGCTTGCGGTAGTGTAGGCATGGGTTTTGGGTGGGTGATGATCTATTTTTCAGCACGCCTGTAAAAAAGGCCTTTTAAAATTTTTTGCCAAAAATGGACGTGTGGCAAAATGAAAATTACTGCACGTCCATTTTGGATTTGAGACCTTACTGCCAGTCATTGACCTAGTGGTAAAGACTCACGCGGTAACTGGGCAATGATAACCTACACGGATCAAACGCCACTTGGTGCGCGACCGCTACACGTGGTCAAAAATAACAAATATTTTCCAGATGCACGTAGCAGACGCATGCCAAAAATGAAATTACCACAAGAGCCACACGGTAACCAGACAGTAACTCCATTTTGGCGTGCATTGGGTGCACGTAGACGCTTACGTGGCTTAGTAAAAGGACCCCTCAGTGATTATATTTTTGCTGTGCACATGTTTTCAATTGATGATTATCTTTTTCAGTAGTTATTGTTTAAGAGTTATGGTGTGAACCTAGTAATTTTTAAGAAATATCCCTCTGTTTTTTTGGCTGCAGTGTTTTTTTTTTTTCTCCATTAGGGAGTTGTTTTGCACTGCAGTTGGTTTTAGAGGTCACATTGAAGTCCATGATGACAGCTTGTTAAGGAGAAGACCATCGTTATAGGCAACCCAGGCTTTTGAGATTTATTTTATTTAAATTTATTTAAACATATGAAGTCCTAGGTTAATAGCCATTTGTCAGAGTGAGTTTTTGATTTAGTTTCTATTTTTTGCTCTTCAGCATTTTTTGATTTTTGAGTATTCAATTCTGGTTTCCATATCTCAAAAAAGACATAGCGGAATTAGAAAAGGTTCAAAGGTTCATCTGAGGTTAAGGCTAATGAGGTTAGGGCTATTCAGCTTGGAAAAGAAACGGTGTACAAAATCCTGAGTGGTGTAGAATGAGTAGAAGTGAATTTATATTTTACTCTTTTAAAAAGTACAAAGACTAGGGGACACTCAATGAAGTTATATGGAAATACTTTTAAAACAAATAGAACTACATATTTTTTCACTTAATGAATAGTTAAGCTCTGGAACTCATTGCTGGAGGATATGGTAACAGCAGTTAGGATAACCGGGGATTAAAAAAGGTTTGGACAAGTTCCTGGAGGAAAGGTCAATACTCTGGACATGGGGAAGCCACTACTTGCCCCGGGATTGGTAGCATGGAATCTTGCTACTATTTGGGTTTCTGCCAGGTGCTTATGACCTGGATAGGCCATTGTTGGAAACAGGATACCTGAGCTAGCTGAACCATTGGTCTGACTCAGTATGGCTATTTTTATGCTCTTATGAAAGCAAGGGGAGGAATGTATCTGGCGCATGTACACAAACGTTTTGTAATAAGGGTGGTTCTTGTGCACGTGCCCAGACAAAACCATGTGTGTAAGCACACATCAGTTCCATTCTTCTGAGCCTTGAAATATAAGCTTTTCAAAAATGTGTTTACATTTAAGCTTTTGAAAGGCTCATATTTAAACACAGAAAAATAGGCACTGATGTGTGCTTTTACTTTTGCTCAGACTCACACACATGTTTGTTTCTTATTATCAGCGAGTAGAAGCAGCAGGGCTTCCTTCTGTTTCCAAAAGAAGAAAGAACTGGCAGTTTAATGTGATAAATTGACAATAAATTCTCTCCCCAAACCCCTCTAGGCTCCCCCTGAGCTGGTGGTAAGTTTTTGGCATTATAGACCACCATTTGCTTTGGGCATTGCAACGTTGCCTTCTGAGCATTCTGAAGGAATACTAATTGACCTCATTTGCATCTATTTAAATATATTTCAATACAATTTGTGGTCATGTTTAGCGCACATGTTCCAGTCCTTTGAGCATTCTGTGTACAATAATACGCACGCAAATCACTAACTGCTTCTTAGCGCTGGTGTTAGTTTTGATCATCAGTCCCTTACTGATTGCTGTCACTGATGGAGAAAGCATAGATGCACCTAACGGTTCCACAGTATTTGTCATTGCATTTACTTCATTTACCATATTGGCTTCGCAGCTGTCACACAGTAAGTGCAAAATATTACCTCACTTCAGTAAACAGGGCCCCCGGCATCAGTGCAACGTGCCAATGATTGTTAAAATGGTTAGTCATCCATTTTATTGCCCTTATTATTTTGGTTGTGATGTACAAACATGGAGGACTCAAGGAACATTGAAGTCACTTCTTTAGGGAGAAGATTTTATGTGTAGCTTGTTTACATGTCAATAGCTGCTTTCTATGTTTTTGAATCACAGTAGCTCTTAAATATTAAATAAAATTTAGGGGTATGTTTACTAAGGTGTGTTAACATTTTTAACGCACCTTTAACGTTAAGGTGTGTTAAATGCTAACACACCTATACATTTCTATGGGTGCGTTAGTGTTTAATGCGCGTAAACCATTAACGTGAGTTTAAACCACTAACGCACTTGTAGTGCAACTTAGTAAACATAGGCATTAGTGTGCAAAGCACTATGCACAATATTTTATTATTTTCAAATATTAAAAAAGTAAGCAATTGGGGCCTTGTATGCTAAAATCAAACTACTGTACATTTGCAAACAGTTTTTTTTTTTTATCAGAACCATTATCGTGAGTGAACAGCTCAAGGACAATTTTATACAGGACACATAAAACGTGTTTAATGACACCTATTTTATTCTCATTTTATAAAGGTTAGCATTGATGCCTACACGTGTCTTTACAAAATAAGCACCCAGAATCAGCTCTAATGGTGTGCAAATTCACCCCCTGCTCTGGGTAAGTATAAATATGGGTAAACTTACGTGCATTTTATAATATACAAATGCAGAGATTCCAAGTTACCCAGTTCCAGGCTGGAGAATTTGGGACAGTTCTGGATTTCTGACCACCTAGTGCATTATGGGACTTGCAGCACTGATTTCAGTGGACAATATCTGGCAGTACAAATTCCACACTGCATCGAGGTGTAAGTTCAAAACCATGTCTGGCCAAAAATCTCCAGCCTGGAAGTGGGTAACTTCCCATCTCTGCAAGTGCAACTCACAGCTGTGCCCCTAGTTTGCCCAAACTGTACTCATTGGACAGCACACATATAGGTACATAGGATCTTATCAGCACTATACTTATGTATATGTGTGTATATAATTACACTAATTTATCCAAGACTTTTCTGTATGTAAAATGTGCTTTACAAATGGCAAAAAGGCATTATAAAATTATCTCCTATATTTTTAGCTTGTCTAGGCACGTTTTGAACTTCTTTGTTCCTTTGCTTTCCAATGGCAGGACTATGATTTTGATGTATATTCCTATAATAGAAATAGGCAAAACAAAGCACAGAATCCTAGTCATTTTGAAACAGTTTTATTATTAGTTCATTGTCTTTATTTATTTCAGAATCTTACAATCTGATTCCTGGAACAATATTCATCCCAATTTGTGAACAAAATTGAAGCGCAAAGCACAGCAAAAATAAACAGTAGTACAATGCAATAAAAAGCAGAATGCAACCTAGTCCAAAAGAGACCGGGGACAGCCTCTAAATAATGACCTTAACAGTGCTCACCTAACAAGACCTCCTAAACCTGCCAGGTAAAAAGGAAGATCTTAACCTTCTTCCTAACAGTTAACAAACTCGGCTCCTAGTAAATCTCCAAAGGCAGGTTATTCCAAAATGAGTTTCTAAGGCTGAAAAAGAAGTGCATGCAGGCACAGCCATTTTTTAAATTTCCAAATGAAGGGACTTCCAAATGAGAACCTGAGCTTCAAAGCAAGATCCTGGATTGTGAGTATCAATTAAGCCTATCAAAAAAAAAAGTTGATTAGTATGACAAATTCTAAAAGCTGATAGCCTACCACTGTGTTTACAAAGGTTGAACAATAGAGGAAGATCCACAACAAGGCCAGAGCCCTGGAAGAAAGTGAGTTCACATAAATTGTACATGGATTGGCGGAAACTCCCAAGCATGCAGTAAAGTCTGGCAGAAAGTGAGCTCTCAAAGACAAGCAGCCTGTGAAATGCAATAGCAGAGCAACAGGGGCTCAGAACTCAGTTGGAGGTAATAAAACACCTGGGGTTAGTTGAACAGGCTGCTGGTGAACTCAAGAAAAGGCCAGACTATTTGCAGTGAGGAAAGCAGAGAGTGGAGCTCAGCCAGGGCTTTACCAACAAATTAACCAGCTAGAAGTATGATTTAGGAGAAAGCCTTTAGGCCCCGATGATCAAAGGTAAATGTAGGTGCTAGAAGCAACTAGTGCCGGCATTTACCAGTGAAGAATGATCACAGGGTTTGGTGCGGTAAGCAACGAGTATGCCAGGGAATACCACAGAGCTCATTTAAATGATATTTATATGAATTCTGTGACATTCTGCTCATATGATCAGAGCACTGCACTATGATCATACGAGTGGAATACTGCCATAACTCTATGCCAGCTCGAAGCTGGCATTAGGATTAATTCTCTTTTCCTCCCCCCCCAAGCCAGGCAGCCCAGGCTGTCACTTTCAGTCCTTGGGGTCTGGTAAACCCATGGACCCCCACCCCCAATAGCTAAGGCCCTCCCTGCCCTGGTGGCCTAGTATATCCCCCATGCCTTCCAACAATCCCCAGGCCCCTAGACACCCCCTGGACACCGAACAGGGGAGCTGGAGGTCTGGTGGACCTCCAGACCCCCCTACCCCCAAACAAAAACATACATGGTGTTCCAGCAGGACCCTAGTTGTAGCCTTCCCCCCTAGCCACCAGCAAACCCCAACTACAACCCCAACCCTCCATAATTAAAGGCAGAAGGAAGGAGTAGCACTCCCTCCTCCTGTGAGCACCGCCTTAAAATGGCAGTGCCCTGCCCTGCCCTACCCTACCCAGAAACTCCCTTATATGGTAGTGAAGCTCCATCCAGCGTATCCCAGGATCCACCGAGCAGGTCAGGGCATCACCATTTTGAAGGTGTCGCTCACAGGAGGGAGTGCTACTCTTTCCTCCTGCCTTAAGCTTTGAGTGTAGGGAAGTGATGAGGAATTATTCCAGACCATTTGATTGGAGCAGGTGTAAAGAAAAGACAGCACCCAAGAGAGGGCCGACCAATTCTTACATTTTATAAGAACTTACACAGTGCAAGGTTGATGGATGTCACTGTACAAGAGTCCCTTGTTCAAAAATTAGGCCTCCACCAACTTTATGAAGAGCAAAAAAGTACATTATACCATGCTATCAACGAGGAAGAAGTAAAGAGTACAATCAAATGGATCAGGCTTGTAAAGTCCCTAGGCTCTGATGGTATGGGACCAGAATTTTACAAAACACTGGACAATTTGGTGGTACGACCCTTACAATTAAACTATAATAGCTTGAGAGCAGGAAATTCTAAAAATGGCTCAAATGTAGCACATATTTTATTTATTTTCAGTATGTATATATTATTATTTTACCCGAGCCAGGGAAAGATGCTCAACAAGTGGGGACATATAAGCCAACATGTCTCTTGAACCAAGATGTAAAATATTAACAGCTATATTGGCTCGTAGATTAAGCTGCTTCCTGCCACCTCTTCTAAAAGATGATCAGGTGGGGATTATACCAGATTGCTATGCCTCTATGAATCTCTTTAAGGTACTCATGGCTATCCAACTCAACAAGGGAGCAACTAATAAAGCAGCAGTAGATAGTTTAAATATAGAGAAGGCTTTTGATAGCCTCTCTTGGACACATCTGTTTTGGACCCTATACTGTTTTGGACTAACTGTACAATTTATGAAGTAGGTGAAAGCTTTATATAACCAACCTAAGGCCCAACTAATTGTTAATGGCAAACTAACAGCACCTTTTTTGGCACCATTAACTGGACACATAAAGCAAGACAGGGACATCTCAGGGATTAAAGATTGGACAGAAAGAATGTTATTTGCTAATGATATGCTTTTTATGTGGATCATGCACCAATACAATTACCACTTGTTCTAAACATAATAAAGCAATATGGGTCTATTTCTGGTCTATAAGTGAACTGTGGCAAATCTGAGGTACCAGCTCAGAATGAGGGAGAAGAAACTTGATGGCAGAGGGATATGTCCATTCCAGTGTAGAAAGGTACTTCAAAGTATTTAGGCATTTACTTGAATTTTTACCTCAAGGTAATATATCAACAAAATATATCAGACAACATAGAAAAACAGAGAACTTTGTACTAGATGGTAAGAACTCCCTCTCTCAGTGATGGGACGGGTGGCTTTTATTAAAATGGTAATGCTCCCCTCTGAAGGGACACCACCTTGTAGTGGTGGAGGGGCTTCTGTGTTTCAATGACTTAGAGGGCTATGCTGAAGGGTTACCCTTATCAGACAGGCCTCTGAGGAGAAACCAGACAAAGAGTGTCCCAAACTGGGAGAGTGGTAAGATGGTGACCTGAAGTTCGTATGCCCAACGGCCCAGCTGGCCTCTGAGGTTCTGTCTTCTTTATGTAAATTCCCTCTCTGCAATTGCACTTTCCTTAACTGAGAGGAAGAGAACAACCGGTGGTCAGCTGCTGATGGCCAGCATTTTGTCTCCTGAGCAGCAAGTGCGGGACCACTGCGCGTCGAACTGCCCACAGATGAAAGGGTTGGCGAGTCCTTTGATTAGCACCGGCGAAGGAGCATCAACGCTCTTGGACCTGGAAAAACAACTCCATTGCTCCCGAATTATTCAACCACCATGTCGAAAGGAGTGGAGGAGTGAGTTAGAGGCATAAGCTGAAACGCAGGACGTTTACAGCAGAACCCGAATCGGCAGAACCACTCCTAAACACGTCAAGAGAAATCACCTTGGAGTTTTTGGCTTCCATGGAGGTTACATTGAATGTCATCTGGAAGGCGCTTCGGGACCTGACGACGGTAGTAAATAACTTTGTTTCAGATATAATCTTATTGGAGAGTTACATGGACAATTTGACTGAAACCTTTGAGAATGAAAAATTGATATAATAAATGAAGTTCTACACAAGCTAGAAGTGGTTATGATCCTGAAAATGATAATGGACCAGAAACTTTGAATGATAAGGTGGATGTTATTGTGGATGATTAATGTCGAGATTATTGTTTTTCCCAGAGTTCCAGGTATGACTCCTCAGAAATATTTCCTTAATTATTACTTCGAAAGGAGTGAAGCCTGTGAAAACTGGGATTGCTTTAATCAGTGGGATTTGAATTAGAGACTTAAGTATATGTATTGTTAAATAATTTCTGGTTTTTAGAAGAGAGAAAATGTAATCAGATGTATTATTTCTAACTAAAATCTGGACAATAAGTATGTTCTCAATGAAATGAATTGACTATACACTGTATTTGGTCTTGAAGAAGCCAACCCAATGAATTAGATGAGTAATATCTGGGGATAATCAGGTTAATACCATGTTTTCTTTTTTCTGTTTACTGTTTAATTGATCTTGTCTTATCTCACTCACCCTATTTTTCTTCACTTTGTGGTCTAGTTGGGATTGTTTTCCTCTTACTTGTATTAATGTGCAGTCATCTCTGTATTACTGTTTGCAAGTGACCCTTGTAAAATGAAAAGTTATAAATACAGTAAATGATTAAAAAAATAAAATGGTAATGCTACCAAAGTTATTATATCCCCTCCAATGTCTGCATATCTCGATAAAACATAAGGACGAGCAAGTGCTACACTCTGTATTCAGTAAGATTATTTGGAGACCTAAAGCTGCTAGAATTGGACTTTATAAATTAACTTTGGATAGGTCCCAAGGGGGACACTGCCAGGACATTTGGATGAATGGATTCACCCTTATGTCTTTATTAATTTGGTGCATGCTCCAGAGACAAAGATTGAGCACTCTAGAACTATTTTTCAATTTATGCAACCCTTCAGACTTCCCTGGAAATGGTGAAGACAAAAACAGAGAAAGTTGTATAAAGCGTTTTTTTTTAATGCTTAATGGGTAATCCAGACTTTCCACCTGGGATGGGCACCTCTGTCTTTCAAACCTGCGAGGAAAAAGGTTGTAGTACGCTGGGACAACTTTTAAAGGTAGGACAGGGATCCTTTCCGTCTTTTGCTCGGGTAAAGGAAAAATGGGGACTCCCAAACACAAATGTTTGGTCCTATTTGCAAGTTCGAATTTACTTTGAACAATTACAGCACCAACACAGATTAGCTCTGGAATATGGGGTGTTAGATAAACAAACTCTTTACATAGAATAAGTTATTGAAAGAATCCTATTCTCTTGGGTCGTAGACAAACTTGGACAGGACCTGGACTCATGATGTGGGATATAGCTGTGACAGTCCTCAGTTTTTGTTTTTTTTGCAACCTTATATGACATGATATAATCGACCGAATTGGAGGAGACTCAATATAAGATTCTGCATAGATCATATGTTATGCGAGAAAGGGAGCATATATGGGATTCTGAGAGGGATAGAAATGTCTTAAATGCAAAATTCATAAGGGGACGTTAGTACATGCATTCCTAGAATGCCCTAAGTTGACAATTTGAATGGATGTCTTCAAAATCCCAGTCCACTGAGCATTCATTCCATCATTGTGCAATGAATGTTTAGTGGACTGGGATTTTGGAGGTCTGTTATTGGGAGACTAAAGAACTCTTTTAGAACAAAATGTGACAAAATCACAAAGCCAATTTATATATATATATATATCTGCATTGTTGGTTAAAAAAGGCAATTTTGAAATATTGGGCTGTGGAAGAAGTGAATGCAAGAAAGTGCACATTATGAAATTTGCTCAATAGAAGGCCGCCACAAGAAAAAGAAACAATGTTATAAAAAGCTCTGGCAAAAGTTTTTTAAGACTGTTGCTCCCCAAGTGTATCATAATCTATATAAATAATTCTCACCTTGAAAATTCTGAAGCTCACTCTGTGCCAGGGAAACACTGAAGCCCTGTATGCTAGGCTGTCAGAACCACTCACTGTCACTCATGCACCACTCACTTTCACTCATAGAACCACTCTCAGCCACGCCCCTTCCACACATAATCCGCAACCCCAACGTTCTAAATGAAGCTACCACTTCCGTTTTTCAGGTGGCACAGATCGGAATTTTCTCCATGAGTGTCTGCCCCGCCCTCGCGTCACAACGTGATGACGTCGAGGGAGGGGCTATGACACTCAGCGAATCGCCAGTTCCACTGCCCTCCGACGCTCCACCCCCCCAAGCTCGACACACAGTGACAAACAGCGACCTATGCAGGGGGAGGAGTGCCGTCCAAACAGCTGATCCGACGCGATCCCGAAGCTGCTGCCCTCGAAAAAAGAACGAGGCACCTGCGCCCTCCCGACCCTGCCTTCCTGCATCCTCCCGATCCTGCCGTCCAAACAGCTCACCACACTGCCGCGGTCCCGAAGCTGTCACCTTCCAAAAAACAACGAAACACCTCAGGAGACTGAGGAGAAGGTTGGTGTGTATCAGGCAGGGGGAGGAGTAACGAGGGTCACACATCAAGTGGCATGGAGGGCTGGAGGACAAGAAGGTGGGTGTGTAGCAGGCACGGGAAGGAATAACGAAGATGGCTGATCAAGAGGCAGGGAAGGCCAGAGGAGCAGGAGGTAAAACATGTCAGTGCTAGCAGGCAGGGGGAGGAGTACCGAATAACGCGGATCAAGTGGCATGGAGGGCTGCAGGAGGAGTAGGAGGTGGGGAGAGAGGCAGAGGGGGGAGGCCCCTTGGCAAGCAGGCAGGCACTGGCACACACTCTCATCCCCCCCCCTACACACATACACACACTCTCTCTCTCTGAGAAACACACTGTCTCTCACAAACACACTTGCACACACTAACTCTCTCTGTCTCTCACAAACACACACTTGCATCTGGCAGGCAGGGAAGAGGGATGGAAGGGGACTACCTTGGGGGAGGGGGGCACCCTGGCACAAACTCTCATTCCCACACACACACTCACTCTCTCTCTTTCTCTCTGTCTGTCACAAACACACACACTTGCTACCACCTGTTTCATTACACACACTCTCTCTCACACACAAACACTGACACACTCTTTCTCTCTCATTCTCGCTCTGACACACACACTCCATCTCTCACACACACTCTTTCTCAAACATACACTCCGAGGAAAATCTTACTAGCGCCCATTTCATTTCTCACAGAAACGGGCCTTTTTTTACTAGTATTCTAATATTTGGTGTCAACTTCAAAATGCTACTTCATGTCCTTAGAGTCTTGATTTAATTTTCAGGTACATTAGGAGCAGAAAGCCTGTAAGGGAGTCAGTTGCACCATTAAGTTCTCAGAGAGAATAAGGCCATAGCAGACAGACTTTTGCTAAGCAGGAAAAATTGCCTTAGCATGCGTGCAGGAATGACCCGCATAAGCACGTGCTAAGGCCACTTTTTACCGCAGTTTGGTAAAAGGGCCCCTAAATTAATTCTTTCCTTCATTCTTTACTGGGAAGGATATAAGGGAACTAACTACCTGTGCCAGAAATGATTATTTTAAGGATAACAATATAGAGAAACTGAAATACTGGTGAAATTAGAAGATATTAATAAGTCAAATCAGCAAATTTAAGAGCAGTAAACCACCTGAACTGGATGATATACACACTAGAATATTACTACTATTGTTATCTTTAACCCAGTGATTCTCAAACCTGGTCCTGGAGGCACCCCAACCAGTCAGGTTTTCAAGATATCCAAAATGAATATTCATGAGAGAGGTTTGCATGCAGTGGAGGCAGTGCATGTAAATCTCTCTCATGAATATTCATTGCAGATATCCTGAAAACCTGATTGGCTGGGGTGCCTCCAGGACCAGGTTTGGGAACCACTGCTGTAACCTGTCAGTAAAACTGTCCACAGTACTGAAACTGGAAAGTGGCCTATGAAACAGTCATTAAACAAAAAAAAGTATTCTGGGACAATCCAGGAAATTACTGAACATATGGACAAACGTGGTTTAATGGGACAAAGTAAACAATAATTAAGCCAAGGAAAGTCTTGCTATATTTTATGATGGTATGAGTAAACATGGTGAGCAAGTGTATCTAGATTTTCAGAAAGCGTTTGACAAAGTCCCTTATGAGAAATTCCTGAGAAAGTTAAAAAGCCATGGGATAGGAGGCAATGTTCTACTGTGGATTGTGAAATAGTTACAAAGGACCCTGCATTTGGCTGATCCTTTATAAAATAGAGTGATAATTTTCCATGTTCTGACCTGGCCATCGTAACTGCCCTGTCCACATTTTTTTCTAAAACTAGGCTTCATGTGTGGAAAGTTGTTAAGAAGTCAATTAAAAATCTTTCCATCTAAGCAATGCACATACGTTTGTAAATAAAAGCTTGTTACTGTCATAGTACACCAGTGGTCTGGCATTCACAAGTCCCTGGCCCACATATGTAACCCAGATAACACTCTTTTATCACACAATTCAAATCTAATATGCTTGAAAATTAGTATTCAGTGAGGTTTAGTTAACAAAGAGCCTGCATTTAGCATGTCTGGTGCTCCTTGTTACTATTCTAGAGGATTTTGAAGTGTTTGAAATTTCCTCATCACATTCTTTGGGATTGTAGCATAGAAAGTATTACAGTAATCCAAGGGACATAACACTAATGCATTCAATAGACCTGATTGATCAAGGAATGATACTAATTACAGAATAGCATACATTTCTGAATTTAAACTGCTTGTATTTTTTAGGAGGCTTCTTCACAAAACACAGAACTCTGTCGCAGCATCCCAGTTAAATTTTCTCGTACAGAGTATCTCAGATTTCTGTCTGTTTAGTACCAGTTGGACATCAGGGCAGGGCCGCCGTCCCCCACGATCATCGCCGCTGCCGCCCCCCCCCCCCCCAGGATCAAAATTGCCGCACGTCCATTTTGGGTCTGTGAACTTACTGCCAGCCATTGACCTAGTGGTAAAGTCTCACACGGTAACTGGGCAGTAATGAACTAAGCGCATCATATGCCACTTGGTGCGTGTCCGATACGTGCGTCCAAAAATAAAAATTATTTTTTGGCCGCACGTATCAGATATGTGCCAAAAATGAAATTACCGCAAGAGCCACGCGGTAGCCAGGCACGTTGGGTGCACGTAGACGCTTAAGCGGCTTAGTAAAAGGACCCCTAACTGCATAAATAGGACCACATAAAACTCTGTCCTATGTTTATGTGGTTCATCATAGCTGTTTAAGTGCTGAATATCACACACAACTTAACATGATTTAAGCAACAGTTCCCAGTAGTGGGCTTTGATGGGATATAGGGGGTCTTTTACTAAAGCTTAGCTTGTGTTATCTGCAGCACAGCCCATAGGAATAAAATGGGCCCTGCTGCAGATAACTCGAGCTAAGTTTTAGTAAAAGACCCCCATAATTATCTGAAACTGTAGTTAATGCCTATCCAAAGACAGAGAAGATATCTCCTCTCTGAAACATGTGCCAAAAAGTGGCCAACATTGCAGTCAGCACGTGGGTTTCCCATGCGTTGTGGCCACTTTTAGCTTGGCAGTAAAATGGCCACATTCATGGGTTTGGTTTTTTTTTTGTGTAATGGAACAAAAAACAAGGAAGAGACACACCGCAGTTCAGCAAAAGCAAATTAAAACAGCGAAGTGAATGATGGGTTGCAGAAGATTCTTCAGTTAGCAAACAAATGACTCAACATGGACCATGTTTTGGCCCAAAGGCCTACCTCAGGAGTCAAATGTTATCTAAAACATAATCAAACAATGAATCTTAACAAAATACATAATGGAAGACAAATGGTACGAATAAACAAATATATATCGGTTATTCATAAATAAATATCAAATAAATAATTATGAAACAGAGAAGATGACATAGATGATGCAAAACATGGGCACTGTTTACTAAGCCATGCTAGAGACACTTTAGTAAACAGGGTCCTAAATGTTAAAATTGAAAACATTTATGATATGGAATATAAATTATCTACATGAGTAAGACAATATGGACCCTGTTTACAAAGGTGCGCTAGCATTTTTAGCAATTAGCAGTTAGCACGCACTAAAAACGCTAATGCACCTCCAGTGCGGTTTAGCAAACAGGGCCCTTAATGTTATTTATTTTCTCTGTAACAAAATACTTATTTTGTTCACATTAATATTTGGCTGTTTACTTTGTTGTTTGAGTTATCTGAATGTCATCATATATCACATAACCTCCAGAGCTTAATAGGGCCTGATCTGGTCAAAAGAACAGGACCAGTACTATTGTGTCTGAGTTATAAGTTGTATGAAACAACTCCATCTAAGGTAAAATATTTTATATGGTTAGTGATCATAGACATGTAAACCACTTTCTGTCAAATGCAAGGGTAAAAAAGGAATAATACTTTATTTTTTTTTAATGTGTCTGTATATTTTATTGCATTTTTTTTCAGTGATTATAGGAAAGAAATTACATCAGTACAAATATATAATAACAAAATCCAAAAATGATGAGCCACAAGAGGATGATTACATATATCTTAAGAAAACAATAGATTGTATAATATCCATCACATCAAAGTGATAGAAAATATTACTTGCTATTTTGCATGTTATTGAGCATTACAGCATAGACTTCCAAAGTTTGTAGGTCTTTCAAAAAATAAAAATAAAAAAAAATAAATGAAAAATAAATTTTGCCCTGGATACCTTTCAGTAGGGCAGCTTGAAGTGTTCAGCTTTACTTGCAAACCTCTCTGGAGATCAGATGACATGAGTCTTCAGTGATCAGTGACAGGTGAAAGGGTTTTCTCGTGCTGTTTCCATGTTTTCATGTTTGCTGGCTTAACATCATTGTGTACGCAAACGACCTCAGTACATGACATCAGAAGCGATGGTGTTCTCAGAGCTGGCAAACAGAGAAACAGCATGAGAAAAAGCCCGCCCTGCCATCATCCCTTCCAAATACTGCACTGAAACATTCACCTGCCCAAATCTTTCACTGGATAAACTATGCACCCGCTTCTCAAAATGTGATGGGTGACAGCAGAGATTAGCACTGGCAGTCCAAATGAATCAATGCTTTTTCCTCTGACCTTTCTATGGACAAGTCTTCAACTAATTACCTTTTTTGCATGAACAACAGTTTATACTACATTTCTTTCTAAAAATTTAACTATCTCACAAACATGGATAGATGTGTGTAAATAAGAGCTATGAAAGAAAGT
Organism: Microcaecilia unicolor; assembly: GCF_901765095.1. Classification (NCBI taxonomy): domain Eukaryota; kingdom Metazoa; phylum Chordata; class Amphibia; order Gymnophiona; family Siphonopidae; genus Microcaecilia; species Microcaecilia unicolor. Next base: position 62,747,325 of record NC_044037.1, on the reverse strand, counting down.
ATTGGTCTAAATAACACGAAGAACTTAAAACAGATGTTTGCATATTATATATAAATTATACGATATAGAAGTTGATTTTATGATATGTATTTTTATTTTGTAGATTGGATTCATCTATGAACTGATAATTTTTTGTTTCACAGGAAAAATATTGCAAAGCAAATGTAAGCTTACTCAACGCACATTCGCAAATAAAACACGTTACACAAACATAGGACGTGAGTTATTTTGCACAGTTAGTCACTAAGAGGCCCTTTTACAAAAGTGCGGGTACTATTACAATCAGCACTACTGCTGGGGTAGTGGTGTTCCCAGCGGTAATTCTGAGTTTGGCGTGCTCCGAATTCTGTGGTAGAAAATAATATTGTATTTTCTACTGAGGGGCATTCCCGGTGGTAACCGGCACTGCGCCCAGGTCAGCACGTGCTGCATGATTACCACTTAGGTGGTGCATGAGCCCTTACCACTAGGTCAATGGGTAGCTGTAAGGAATCAGGCCATAAATAGGCATGCGCTAGTTTTAATATTAGCGCAGGCCCATTTACTGGCTCATTAAAAATAGCCTTTTTTGTCAGCTGCAGTAAAAAAATGGCCCAGCGCGTGCCTAAAAGACGCACTCACACTACCATGGGCCACTTTTTACTGTGCCTTTGTAAAGTGACCCCTAAAGCCCATGTTTATTAAGCAACGCTAAGGGTGTGCTAGCATTTGTAGCACACGCTAAATGCTAAAGACACCCGTAGGAATATATGGGTGTCTCTAGCGTTTAACACATGCTAATTTTAGGTGCACGCTAGCGCGTCTGTCGCACAGCTTGGTAAACAGGGCTCTAAATTTGGACATGAGACATTCATGAGGGTTTTAGCAGGGGTGTTATTTCACAGTTCATTATATTTTCTGTATAGGCCCTAGTTGGTATCTTATCTTTATCTGAAAAAGCTATAGACATGCACAGATTGATAAATAAGGGGCCCTTTTACTAAGCCACGTAGGCAACTATGCTCGCCAAAGCACGTCAATTCGGAACTACCACCTGGCTACCGTGTGGCCCGGGCAGTAATTGGCATTGTATGCGCACTGACAATTACTGCCCGGTTAACGAATGAGACCTTACCGCTAAGTGAATGGGTGGTGGTAAGGTCTAAGGCCCAAAATGGACAAACGCTAATTTTCATTTTGCCACACATTCATTTTTGGCACCCCCAAAAAAGGACCTTTTTGCAGGTGCGCTGAAAAATGGACCTGCGTGCGTCCAATACACGCGTCTACAATAGCATAGGCCATTTTCGGGGCACCTTATTAAAAGGACTCCTAAGTCCAGAGCAGCTTTGGAGGACCAGTGGTGGAATTCAGGGCAAACTTGAATAAGGTCTTTTTTTCCGGTAGATCATAAAAAACATCAGCTTCGTTTTACCATACTTGAACCAGGCTGAAATTGGCCTGTTTAACAGTGGAGTTAGACTAATCTGTACATTTTTAATTTTTTAAATTTGACATTTATGTAGTAGATCTCTTAAACAAAATTATTTTATTTGGATTTTTTCACTGCACAGCATTGCAATGTCAATAACGGGCCTTTCTACTAAAGTATATTATATTTTGTCGTTGCCGCACTATAATGCAATAAATGAATCTGCAGTAAAAGGGCTTATCATGGGATGCCCTCAGAAATCCTGTATAAAGATCCCAACCTGCCTACATAAACTACATGTTAAAAAAAAGATTTGTGGAGGGGGTGTGTCTGGGGTACAGAGTGGGTATTTCTGCGCTGATCAGTTGGTGTATCTGCATTACTGCATGCTGATTAGCATAGGATTAGCGTATAAGCCCTTACTGCCTACAAAGTGTTGGTAAGTGTTCACTTGCTAATTGTATTTAATAACCTTATGCTAATGGCAACGTTAGTGCATGGCCATTAATTCAAATCATGGAAAATTGGTAATTTTACTGCTGCAGTAAAAATGGCCTTAGAACGTAAATGCACTAAGTCCATTTTTTACCACTGCTTAGTAAAAGGGTTTCTTTGGGTCCTTTTACTAAAAAGTACTAAAAAGTAGCCTGCAGTACTGTGGATGCATGAAATTGGCACGCGCTGGACCATTTTTTACCGTGGCTGGGAAAAAGGGCTTTTTAAAATGGTGGCAGTAAATGGTCGTGCACTAGAATTAAAAGTAGCGTATGGCTATTTACTGCCTGAGGCCGTACTGCCACCCACTGACTTAGCGGTAAGAGTTCACACGCTACTCATGTGGTAATCAGGCCTCATACGCCAATGTGGCCGCATTGCTGATTACTACTGGGAATGCCTTCTGCGGTAGAAAATAGAAAAATATTTTCTACTGTGGGAAACAGCATGCACCAGCTTTAAAAACTACAACAGGGTGCCTGTGCTACTCATATGGTAGTGCCAATTTGGCGCACACTACCCACGCATTAGCCCTACTGCTGCTTAGTGACTTAAGTTGCGTGTGAAAATCCTTTTGCATTCTGGATTTGCATGCACAACTTAATTGGCTTAATAAGTCAATCAGTGCCAATAATTGCACTTAAGAAGCAATTACCAAAACTAATTGGCTTTAATTAGAATTTACACACACAACTGTCTAAGCATATTCCATAAAGTGATGTGCATAAATTCTAAGTGCAGATCTGAAAAGAGTGTGTGGCTATGGGTGGGATGTGAACATTTCCAATATGTATGGAGTTGTAGAATATGCCCTTTTTGCGTGTAACTTATGTATCGACATTTGCACCAGGTTTTCACTGGAATAAATGGCCACGACTAAATATAGCCACAGAAAAAAGGTGTTGGATGTACTTTACGGATTTTGTATGCACCATAAATAGAATCTAGACCTAGTTGCCTAACAAACTTTGGTAAAAAGGCCCCTAAATAAAAAAAAAAGAAACATCAATTTTAAAGATAAAGAACCAGAGTTAAAACTACCAAAAACAGTATGGTAAATAATAAAATGGAAAACATGTAAAATTTATAGGGAAAAGAGGAATACCACACATGAAAATTGAAAATATCCTACCCTGGGTTCATGATTAAAAATTTCTACTCTGCTTTTATTTTTTTAAAAACTTCTGTTTAAAAGTGGTTCACAAAACAATAAATTCATAATCAAATTGTAGAAAAACAAGAAAGAGAGAGAGAGAGAGAGAGAATTTAGGACCCTTTTTCTAAGCTGCACTAACAAATTAACTTAGTGCATCCTTTTGTGGGACTTTCCTGCATGCTAAGTCCATTTTTAACACCGCCATCAAAAAGAGGTTTTTTTTTATTTCTTGAACATATGGCCGTGTGCTAATGTTAGCATTGGCATGCAGCCACTGAAAAAAGTTACCGCAGGAGCACTTAGGGTCTCTTTTACTAAGCCGTGCTAGCATTCAATTCCTATGGGCTTTCTCTCATTTGCTGTGCAGGAATTCCTAGCTCGGCTTAGTAAAATAAGCCCTTATCGTCTCTTGTTTAAGAGGCATTAAGGGCTACTGAGCTATAGATAGGCTAACCAATTAGCGCAGCGGTGATGTCAGTACATTAGATGATTAGTGCTTCCATGCCCATCATCCACGCCCATCATTTCCCCCCCCCCAAAAAAAAATAAATACTGCTTATTTAGGGCTAGATTCTATATATGCTGCCTAAATAATCAGCACTGAAAAACACCCATGTAAGTGGCATTCTGTTAGCTGCACCTAAAGTTCAGCATAGGTTATAGAATAAACACTTAAGTGGAGAGGTTGCATGGAAATTTAGGTGCCACCATTTGCACCAAGGAAAACATGGTGCAAATACCCGTGCCTAAATTTACGTATGGAGCACCCATATTCTGTAATTACACATGCAACTTAAAACAATGCCCCTGTTCTGTCCCACAACACACATGACCCATTTCCACGCCACCTTTTTTGGACCATTTGCAAATTTGAGGCACGGATCCCATGCCTAGCTTTAAACGGGTAAGTCCCAATTAAATTTAATTAGTGCCAATAATTGCTTGCTAAAAAGCCAATTATTGGCACTAAATCAAATGGCTCATCATTCTATTAAATTTCATGTGCAAATCGGAAAGGCCCCTAAATTTGCACACACATTTTTTAGCAACCTTTATGAATCAGGGCTCTAGTGTACACAGATGACAATACTAACATGGAATGCTTTAGTGCACCCCACATTATGTCATTTTTGCTACATTAGGCGTATATTACTTCCTAACACAGCATAGTAAAGGGGCCCATTAATTGTTCGCCCATGATATAGACATACCACCAAAATATTACCATGTTTTGGACTTTATTTGATTTAGGGCCCTGTTTACTAAGGTGCATTAATGTTTTTAGCTTGCCTACACTTAGCATGCACGCTAACCATGTAGGCGCCTGTAGGAATATTGTAGGCATGTACATGGTTAGTGTGCGTTAAAAACATTAACCTGCCTATAATGCTGCTTAGTAAACAGGGCCCTTAGTATAATCACATTTTGGACTAGATTTTATATATGGCAACTGAAAAATAGGTGCCAAAAATATACACCTAAGAGTATTCTATAAAGTATACCTAAATTTAGGTGTACTTTATAGAATACACCTAAATTTCCACAGGGAGGAGTGGCTTAGTGGCTAGGGTGGTGGACTCTGGTCCTGAGGAACTGAGTTCAATTCCCACTTCAAGCACAGTTCCTTGTGACTCTGGGTAAGTCACTTAACCCTCCATTGCCCCAGGTACAAATAAGTACCTGTATATGTAAGCCACATTGAGCCTGCCATGAGTGGGAAAGCACAGGGTACAAATGTAAATAAAAAAAAAATAATACACTGTTCTCCCATCCACATGATTAAATTTAGTTGCGGGCAGTTAAATGCCAACACCTAAATTAGGTGTAGACCTGGTTTATTCTATAACAATGGCATATATTTTAGAAATGCCCACAACCCACATATTCCATGTCCATGGCCATGCCCCCTTTTTGGCAGCATGCATTAGAATTTACATGCACCACATTATAGACTACGCTTAGACAGTTGTGGTCTTAAATTCTAATTAATGCCAATTAGTGTCAATAATTAAGTGGCAATTATTGGCGCTGATTGCCTCGTTAAGTAATTACGTTGCACGTGCAAATCCAGAATATGACTGGAACTGCATATGCAACTTAAGCTGCACTATATAGAAACTGAGGGTTTATGTTATCATTCTTGTTTGATTGTTAATAAATTGTTAATATTTATTTATCCATTGACTATATTTGTAAATTGAGTTGAACTGTTTATGTCCTGTTCCTGTATTTATCTTTTCTCATATTGTTCTTCTGTTGCTCTGCCTAGGCTTGGCACATGCCAGGAATATTCTTGTTTCCTTCCCTGTGGTACTCCAATATCCATTAAAGAAGGAGGGAGCAGAGGGCACTCAATTGGAAAAGTAGAACAAGCAATATTTTATTTCAAAGTTTCTGTCTTATATTTTTGGGTGGGAGAAGAGTCTTAAATCTTTAACAGCGCACAGCTGGGCAGCTTCACCTAGAATGACTTTTCGGTCAGCCAAGTTTAAGTGCCTTTGCAAAGCCACAATCCAAAGTTGCCAACATTTTTTTTTAAATGTCTGAGTTGTTTTCACTGAGTGCTGTTATGTTTTATATATTAAAGAACTGTCTGCTGTGAGTCATTAAATTTTAAAAATAGCCTGCAAAATCTAATTTTAAAAAAGTCGTATATGCACCAGTTAAAGTGCCCTGCTAGGCAACCATAGCTTGTCTATAGATCTATCTTATACACATTCCCCTCCTGCTTTCTTTGATACAGACAGCATGATTAAGTCTGCGTTTCTGACATTAGATTTCAAGAGTTAGTTTTAAAATTCAGTAGTACCAAGGAGGACCTTAAGTCATTATAGGGAATGCCCGAATGTGCCAAAAGAGTCAGAAATCTTCTTGGGCAACATGAAAGAGAATTTTTCTTTCTTTCCCTGAAACTTTGGAGTCAAGCCATTTCTCATTGCTCGGTAAGTATACTCAGGCCTCAATGCTCGGAAGCAAATGCAGGCGCTAGAGGGCATTAGCGCTGGACTAGCACCCACATTCTATAAATGGCATCCCGAGTTAGACGCTGTTTATAGAACAGCGCGTAGCACTGGTATCCACACCCAACTTCTCGGTGCAAGGATTTGATACCATCTGAAGCCTGGTGTAAATTCTTATGTGGACTCCCTGAATTCTATAATATTGTGTATATATTTAGTGTCCCTGACCTGCCCATGCTCCTTTCATTGCCGCACCTCTTTTCAGTTGCGTGCTAAAGGGTCCTTTTACAAAGGCTCGCTGAAAAGTGGCTTGCGGTAGTGTAGGCATGGGTTTTGGGCTCGCGCAGAATCATTTTTCAGCGCACCTGTAAAAAAGGCCTCTTTTTCAAAATTGCCGTGAGTCCATTTAGGGTCTCTGACCTTAGCACCAGCCATAGAACTAGCGGTAAATAATTTGGGCTGTAAGGACTTATGCACATCAGATGCCACTTGGCGTGCATCCACTACGTGCATCCAAAAATAAAAATTATCAGAAGCGCACCAAAAATGAAATTACCGCAACAGCCACGCAGTAGTCAGGCGGTAAGTCCATTTTGGTGTGCGTTGGGCGCATGTAGGTACCTATGTGGCTTAGTAAAAGGAGCCCTAAAAGATTTGTGTGCGTACTTTTATAGAATAGTGCATAGCAAGATGCACGCACAAATCCAAATTGATTTCAATTAACCCCAATAATTGTTAGTGGCCAGTTATTGGCAATTAAGTTGCATATAGAAATTGGGCACATGCCCAAATTTGCTCACAAAATTTTTAGCACCATATATAGAATCTGGGGGATGACTCATGCCTGTTTTTTTTATGCTCTATTCAATTATGCTATACAAAATGATTTTAAAATGCAGTGAAATCCTCTTCATTCTTTTAACAGGGCACTTAAATGTAAGCACCATTTGCGATTAGATTTATACAGTACAAGAACCTGTGCACATGAATGTACACTTAAATGTGTAACTGAGAGCAAAGTGCTCGGCACTATTAGTAATTTAGAGGTCCTTTTACTAAGGCATGCTAGCATTTTTAGCGCACTCTGAAAATTAGTACGCGCTAAATGATAGAGACACCCATAGAAATATATGGGTGCTAAAACTTAGCACGCGCTAAAAACACTAGCGAGCCTTTGTAAAAGACCCCCTTAATTATTTAAATTATTTAGGGGCCCTTTTTACTATGCTGCGATAAGCACTAATATGTGCTTACTGCAGCTTAAAAGGACTGAGGAGCCCTTTTACTAAGCCGCATAGGCACCTACGCACACCCAATGCATGTCAATTTGGAGTTACAACTCAGCTAACATGTGGCCCTTATGGTAATTTAATTTTGGATGTGCGTCTGCTAGGCGCGCTGGAAAATATTTTTATTTTCTGGCGCGCAGGCGGTAATCATCATTCTATATGTGTAGACCATTACTGCCCTGTTACCATGTGAGACCTTACTGCTAGGTCAATAGTTGATGGTAAGGTCTTAGACCCAAAATGGATGCGAGGCAATTTTAATTTTGCTGCACGTTCATTTTCGTCAAAAATTTTAAAAAGGCATTTTTTACAGGTGCACTGAAAAATGATTCTGTGCATGCCCAAAATATGCTTCTACACTATTGCAGGCCATTTTGCAGTGTGCCTTTATAATAGGACCCCTTACTGTAAGGTACGCTGAAGCATTTTTAATTTTGTTTGGCCAAGAGGGTGTATCTGGATCAGAGAATGCGCATTTCTGTGATAGTGTGTCAGCACAGCATTAGCACGTGAGCCCTTACCACCTTCAAAATAGGTCACAGTAAGGGCTCACATGCTAGTTTTTGTTAATGGCTACATGCTAATGGCTACATTACTGTATGGCCTTTAATTTGTAAAATTGAAAATTAGCCATTTTTTGGCTGCAGTAGAGGAAAGACACACATAAGGGCTAAGGCCGCTGTCTTCCACAGCTTTGTAAAATGACCCCTTAGCATGTAAATGCAAGAGGGCTTTCATAGGGGAGGAACATGGACGGGTCTAGAATTTACACGTGTAACTAATAGAATTCTGTAATTTACACGCGAGTGCCACATTTAGATGAATCATACACCTGGCAGAAGCAGGTGCGTTTAAATATAGGCGTATTGATGCTAGTATTCTGTAACTGTAATTACAAACGTAAATACTGTTTATAAGCTAGGCTCTGCTTAAAATGGACAGTTTATAAAACAACTTGTGTAAAATGGGAACCTAACTTATGTGCCTAGTTATATAATAGCCCCCATGAATGGCTAGGAACTATATTTTCACAGCTTTATTACATGAAAAGGAATGGGAAAATAGAGCATGTCTGTTTTCTACAGTGCTAAATTTCATTTTGAAATGTGTTTGTTAAGGGGAAACAAACCAATACTGCCTAAGAACCTTTCAACGATTTTTTTTCACCTCATTCCCAGAAAAAAAAAAAAAAAAACATCAAGTTTAGAGATGACAAAGCAGTAGCGGAACAATGATGCAATGAAAATTTAGTTCTACAGTTCTGACATTTGCACAAGTCACATATTCAGGAGAAATTAGGTTCCTGCGAAACAGAGGAGAAGGAGGATGCAGAATCCTTGCTGGGAGTGAAGTATAAATAAGAAAACACCCAAGAAAACACAAAACAAATCTGTTTCTCTCTGTGGTACAAGTTAAACAGAAAATGGAATCCTAGGTAGGGGGTCTCCATAGAATTCTGTAGAATTTTAAAACTATGGAGTGGGATATAACAATAAATCTCAGAACTAATGTCCTAGTGTTGTGTAATTGACCATTAAGAAAAGGAATGGGAGGGAAACTCCAAATTAGCGAGATGCATGGGAATGAGAACAGCGGGAATCCTGTGGGACCCCCCAACCCAGGCCCGTGGAATCCCGCATCTCCCTCGGTGTTCCTGGAGTGTTACCTTGACTTGTCCAAGTCTAACATGCTCGTCTTCTGCAGTGGTCACCTTGGTTCGTATTTCAACTTGAAAGTGAAACTCAGCAGTATGATTCATTGCAGCACTCCTTCTCTCCCATTGAAGTCATACCCTGAGTTGCACAATCAGAAAGACAGAACGCTATTGGACAGAGCCCCAGAATGAGGCTTGAAAACTTTCTCCTTCTTTGTATTGTTTTACAGAGACTGACTCAGTGCTTCAGTCCTGTGTAATTTTGTGCTGGCAATGGAAAAGAAAGCCAACATTTAGAAATATATTTATTCAAACAGTGACCGTGTTTCATATACAAAAAAAATAACGGAATTTCTTTAAATTGGAAGTGGTAGATGTCAAAGAAGAGTCGTTTGTGCTTTGTTCGAAATGCAAGACAATTCTCTCTTGGAGATCACGTGGAGGGGCATAATCGAACGAAAACGTCTATCTCCTTGGGCGTTTATCTCCGAGAACGGGTCCGTGAAGGGGCGGACCGAACCGTATTTTCAAAAAAAATAGACGTCCATGTTTTATTCGACAATTTGTGAGCTGGGCGTTTTTGTTTTTCAGCGATAATGGAAAATGAAAGCGCCCAGCTCAAAAACGAATAAATCCAAGGCATTTGTTTGTGGGAGGGGCCAGGATTCATAGTGCACTGGTCCCCCTCACATGCCAGGACACCAACCGGGCACCCTAGGGGGCACTTTTACAAAAACAAAAAAAAAGGTAAAAGAGCTCCCAGGTGCATAGCACCCTTCCATTATGTGTTGAGCCCCCCAAATCCTCCTCAAATCCCACTGCCCACAAGTCTACACCATTACTATAGCCCTAAGGGGTGAAGGGGGCACCTACATGTGGGTACAGTGGGTTTGGGGGGGTTGGACGACTAAGCATTAAGCAGCACAATTGTAACAGGTAGGGGGGAATGGGCCTGGGTCCACCTGCCTGAAGTCCACTGCACCCCCTAACAACTGCTCCAGGGACCTGCATACTGCTGCCAGGGAGGTGGGTATGACATTTGAGGGTGAAAATAAAAAGTTGTGAAGCATCATTTTTGTGGTGGGAGGGGGTTAGTGACCACTGGGGGAGTCAGGGGAGGTCATCCTCGATTCCCTCTGGTGGTAATCTGGTCATTTAGGGCACTTTTTGGGGCCCTATTCGTGAAAAAACAGGGTCCAGGAAAAGTGCCCTAAATTCTAGCTACAAATGCATACTTTTTTTCCATTATCGGCGAAAGGCGCCCATCTCTGTTCGGGTGATAACCATGCCCCAGTCCTGCCTTCACCACGCCTCCGACATGCCCCCATCAACTTTGTACGCTTCCGCGATGGAGTGCAGTTGAAAACGTCCAAGTTCAGCTTTTGATTAAACCGTGGTATTCGTTTTTGTGAGATAAACGTCCATCTCCCGATTTAGGTCGGAACTTGGGCGTTTTTCTCGTTCGATTATAAGCAGGATAATGGGATCAATGGCTTATTAGCTCACAAGGACTATTGTGCAAACCATATGCCAACAACAAAGATTACAGCTATACCAGGTTTTTCTCTATCAAGTAATACCAACAAATTACCTGCAAACATCAAATCTGAAGTGGCAGACGTTGTTGTCGCCATCTGTATAACCGTGTAACAGATGTGAGGCCTTTTTCTACTGCTGAAGGGATGGGCTCAGGAATTTAGCATTGAAGCTCAACTCCATTGGTGTTAAATATGGGAAAGTTAACCTGGACCAAGTCATGCCCTGTGGGTTAACTGTCTCTCATTATCTTGATGGTGTTGTGGAGAAAGAGAAGATCATACTCATCGACAAGCTAACTTTAGTGCCACAGTTCAGAGTGACCACTGACCTCTGGACTCACAAACAAAGCAACCACAACTACATAACTGTGATTGTACAGTATATTGATAACTGGCAAACTGAATCATGTATCTTGGTTACTCGATTACTGGACAAAAATCATACCTCAGAAAATAGAAAACTGACAGTGAAGTCAATTCTGGACAAGTTTTGTGTACAACATCAAGACAATGTGTTCACTACAGACAATGCCAATAATATGAAGGCTGCCTTTTGAGAAAACACATGGATTGGATGTTCATGTAATAGTCTAAATCTTGTTTTGTCACACGGACCACAGCAGGCAAATTCATATGCAACTGGTTTGCCACCTGAGGTAGCCAAACTTATTGACACCTCGAAAGAACTAGTGACGTTAGCAAAACTAACATAAATTAACAATCAGCTAATAACTATAAAACAATGTGTAGTAGCATGATGGGTGTGCTGTTAACACTGAAATCAATGGCAACAAATTTATCTGATCTTCAGACAGTGAGCGCTGAGCCAGGTTTTGACAGATATGTTTTCATCTGCTGGCTGGAATCAATGAAGGCTTGTTGGCTTATGTCATTCAAGTTTTAGAACCAGTCTCTCTACTGACAAAACACCTTCATTGCATCTGGTGTTACCTACCAAAATACAGCTGCAAAAACACTTCACTGAAAAGGCTTCTGACAGAAGCATCATCTTGCAACTAAAAACAACATCTACTTAACATGCTGAATAAATACTTCATAATTCATCAGTTGCATTATACCACTGCTATTCTGGATCCATGGTTTTAAAAACTTTGGAACATTAGCACCAAATGAATATGCACAAGCACTGTCCAGCTTGAAAGAGATGGTAGATAGACTGCCAGCAGCAAACATTCCAGAAGGTGACTCATTTGTCTTGTAACAACTTAATAAGAATTAGAGGAAATTTTCTTGGGAGACCTCTATTCTTCTTCTTCATCTTCTTCAACTACATCTGAGGTATGTATATATTTTCTTTCTTTACATCTTTCTTTACATCTTTTAATATTTTATATCTATTTATAAAGACAATATTACTTGTAAAATATACCTTCACATTCAAAATGTTACCATCTGCTTTTTCTCAGGTATATAGTTGACTACTACTGACAAAATCACTGATAATGTCTTACTGGAAGTCAAAATCAACTAAGTGGAAAAATCTTTCTGAAGTTGCCAGACGAGGCCTTGGAGTGCCTGCTGCCGACACATCATCCGAAAGGTCATTTTCATTGGCTGGTCATGTTCTCGAGGATAGACATCACAGCTAAGACCATATACTGTGGATGGACTTTTCTTTCTGAACGGACTAAAGAAATAACTGCCCAATGGTGGATGTTTGCATTTTGTATTTTCATTAAAACATCTATGTCATCTTCAGAAATAGATACTTCTTTTTTTGTGGGGTTGGAGGAGATTACTCATGGGCAGGGATGGGTTGTATTTCTGTCCCTGTGCAACTCTCTACTCCAAATCCCAGGAAGCCTTGCTAGGGCATAAGACTTCCAGAGCCAAAAAAAGGGGATGGCAACTGAGAAATTTCTTTCCAAGCAGAGAGATGGGAGCAGCGTCCTAGAAGGGTAAGGGCAGGGAAGATCTGCAAACCCAACAGGAAACACTGCCTATATTTGGGAAAGGCTGGGAAGAATCAAGCCCTTATCCTAATGCAGAAGGGGAGGAGACAAGCTCACCAATAGGTGGGACAGTGAAGTAGAAAGGAAGGATTTAGAGACTAAAAACCCTATAAAAGAGCTCCCTAGAATGAAAGCAGGCAGTAGAAGAATGGGGAGAAGAAAGAAAGACTCACAGCCTGTAGAAGGAGAACCTGACCCTGGAAGCCTGGGAGTTGATTCAGGGAAGTACACACATGGACCTTAATGCTTTAACTATACACTTTGAAGTTTGTCTTTGAACTGGAAAAAAACAGCAGGGGGTGGAGGACAGGTTGTTAAAGTCATGTTGAATTTTGTCCTGTCCAGGTTGTAGAAGTTGTTAGACTGAAACTCCTGAATGCTTAGCCAACAAAGAGTAAGTCTAATTTAGGAGTTTATTTTGATGACATGCTGGTGTTTCCAAGGTAAATGCCTATTTGCCAAAGAAGGGGATTTTAGGAAAGACTAATCACCCTGAGTGAAGTTGGTACTATATATTTTACTTACAAAGTACAGGAAAAATGGAGTATGAATGAGGAGGAATGCCACGCTTACAAATCTGTCTACTAAATCAGGAGCATAGTTATCAATATTGCATCGATATGGGCTACAATTCAGATGCACAAGTTATTTTACCACTAACTTGTGCTACTTTTAGCACAGGTCACATTTTATGCCATAAAACCTAGTTACTAATAACTGGGGTTAACAGTAAAATAACTCATCTTAATAGTAGCTCACATTGATAACTATGTACTCCTTAATGGGAGCTTATACTGGGGACTTTTTACAAAGCTGTGGTAAAAGGGGACCTCAGTAAAAGGGGACCTGTTTTTTACATGCACTGAGGCCCCCTTTTACTGCAGCGGGTAAAAGGCTGTCTTTTTTTTTAAGTTGGAAAAAGAAGCCAGCAGATCAATATTTGTTTACATACGGTATCTTCAATAAAATCTTTCTGATGTTATATTGATCTGCTGGCTTCTTTTTCCATATTGGATTTTGCAGATCGTTTGCCTTGTTTTTTTTAAAGAAATGGCCATGCGGCAAGTGAACCACTTGCCACGTGGCTAGTTTGGGTGGGAGCACTTACCACCACTCACTGAGGTGGTGGTAAAGGCTCCCGCACTAACCCAATGGTAACTGGGCAGCCTGTGGCACTGCCCGATTACTGCCGAGTATATTTTTGAAGCACCGGAAGTGGCGCGCACTGGGGGTGGGAACTACCACTGCACTACTTTGGTAGCCCAGCAAAAGTTCTGGATTAGCAAGCAGTAAGCCCGCGTTGGGCTTACTGTTGCTTCGTAAAAGATCCCCATTGATTTCTATGCCCTTTAGAATGTAATTCTATAAGACGGCATTCAGTTCTAGGTGCTAACATACATATATAGTAAATGTCAGTATTGTTTGTTTCTTTAAAATAGTGGAATTGGAGTTAATCATCTTTCATTTGGATCTTATTTATTTAATATATAATTATAGAAATTCTAATTAAAAAATGAAAAAAATATGTCTTTACTGTAGTTATTTAGTTGAATAAGTAGCCACTTAACATGCATAAGTGACCTCTTATAAAAATGTGACCAGCATAAAAGTACTTGTGATATTCATATGTCCCCAAATTCTACATATGGCGCTTTAAGGTGTGTGCACTATTTGACCGCGTGGTCAAATTGCGCTAACAACTTAATTGGTTAATGAGCCAATCTGTGCTGATAATTGGTAGTTAAAAACCAATTGGCTTTAATTAGAATTTGCACACACAATTTTCTAGGTGTATCTTATAACACAGTGCACGTAAATTCTAATGTGCACAGTCGAAAAGGGGGCGGGTAGTCAGCATTTCAAAAAACTATACGCACTATTATAGAATACACTCAATCTGCACCTAATTTAGGCACAGATATTTAGTTTTTAAGGTTTAGGTTTTAAGTGGCCTAAATGGGTGCACCTAAATTTTAGTCGGAAGAACAGCGAGTGAGCGTATTCTATAATCGGCACCTAAATCTAGATGCCAATTATAGAATACGCTTAGTCAGCACTGATTTCAGTGCCCATTTTTTAGGTGCCATATATAGAATCTCCCCTTTGGGCATTCTTAATGGTGAATGACTTTTGTTTAAAATGACTACCCATCCCTAGTTATTTCTTCATTAACTACAATTACTTAAAAGGGACAAATTAGGAAGACAATAGGCAGAGATTCTGCCTTACAGTTAACACACAGTAAATCACTACATAATGGGCCATGTTTAGTAAGCTACGCTATAGGCGTGCAAACCTTGTAGCGTGCGCTAATGATAGAGACACTCATTATATTCCTATGGGTGTCTCTAGCCTTAGTGCATGCTAAAAGGTTTGCATGCTTACAGCACGGCTTAGTAAACAGGGCCCAATAATTGTTAACACAGAAGATGGTATAGTGCAGTTAATTCAACAATCAAAAATGCTGGAGAGCCCAAAAAAAAAAAAAACAGTTAATGCCACCTGAATTAACAGTGCGATAGGTAGAGATAACTTCATTGCATTATCTAACGTTTGGTTAACATGCTTGAATAATTTTCTCTGCATTATCTGAATGTCAGAAAGTAGAGAGCATCCATATGGTTAACATGGATACTTTGCAGTTAATGTATGTTAATTTTAGCTATTATACATGGTAACTGCAAAATCATATTACACTTTAATAAATAGAACTCTCAATAAATTGGAATGAAAAAAGCAATGTGCCCAAAAATGTGCTCCTAAATCAAAATCAGTAATAGTAAATCACTGAATATTTATTTGCATTGTAATACAAACCAGTTCAGTCTGAGTTGGTTACTGGAATTAACACAATGGCCCTGAGCCCTCTAAACTGTGATATTGCTTTCCAACAGTCCAACATCCATAAGCTTCCCCTTTATTAATGTTTTTAAGTCTCATTCTTAATAAAAGTGAGAAAAATATCCCAGTTACTTTCAATAGAGAGTATCAATGATTTGTTCTGTCACTATTTTAATTTTAAAACATTTTTTTACACAAAAATACATCTTAGTTGATACATCTGAGTTTCTACTGCATTGGACCACATTTGGAAAGGATCAAGTAAATATTTAATCTTATTGTTCACACTTTATACACATAAAGTTAAAAAAAAAAGAAGTCTTGAGTGTTTAAATATCACTAGAATTTCGATTTAAACTGGGTCAATTTGATTTTCCTTTAGCATTCCACTAGTCTTCAAAAGAGACAAAGCAAAAGTATTTTCAGTTATGATTCTATTTTTTTTTCTCTATCCAAGAAAAGTTATGTACAGTTTATAGTGGAGCTTTATTGCATCACTTTGGAATCAATTTGAAAAAAAATCAAAGCTGAAAGGAACAAGCTCTTACCTATTGCAAGCTAAGAAACTATAATCTGCAACATATGTAAGATTTTTCTTTTCCTTAATTCATTTTTTAATATGCTAATTATGTCACTTTGCTTTTAAGAATTAAGAATGCTTCTAATCTATTACCTGCATTTTCATCTCCTCACCAGAGTTAAACAAAAAACAGCAGGCTTGCCTACATATGAGAACGTGTGAAGTATAGCTCTCTTCAACCAAAGTCTGTCATGCCAGACTCCATTAGCATTATGAAGCATTTATTAGTTGCAAAGGTTTAATGCTTTGCATCTGCTCCAGATTGCTTAGATTTCCATGCATACAATACTGGTAAGGATATGGCCAACAAACAATGTTTTACTGAATTGTACAGCTGCATACATTGTTTTGAATGGGAAATGTCACACTGCCATCTACAGACTGGACTACCTGTAATGGAATCATTCAACTTTCAATTTCTACACAGCCAAGAGCCACTTTATTCTAATGTTCTCTTTTCAACATTGATGAATTACAAAATGTTTATATTTCAATGCCTCAGCCAAGCATGAGCTTCTAGGCTTTCAATCTTCAAACAAGTTACTCTGCAGAACTTACAGAGGCAAAGTGGAGAAAGGGTTAAGGAAGGGAATATACAAGGAGAGAGAGAGAGAGAGAGAGAGAGGCAGCAACTGTACATTTGAATTACCTGTCTAGTATGGATAGAACCTGTAGTCTTGAATCCTCCTTGACAATTGCATTCAGAGACACTGTAAGGATCCGAGCTGTTTGAGGAACACTTGGAAAGCGAGTCACAGCCCACCACAAAGGTGTTGTCAAGTGGCAGTTCCTGAATGACATGGTGCTTCTTAGGGGCAACAGGAGTTTCAGGTTTTATCTGGAAGGTAGGTTGTGGAGAGGCAGACTTGTAGTGTTTAGCTAAATCTGGGCTGTCAGGTTTAAAAGTAGTTGGTGTGGTAGCCCACTTGTACTTTCCCATAGTCTGTTCTTCTAGCTCTACTGGGATGTCTAATGTGCCATTGATATGCTCATGGGAAGGGTCATCAGGTTTAGATTCCTCTATTGTAACAAAGTTAAGCAGAAGGCTTTTGGGGGATCGCTTCTTCTTCTTCTTTTTCTTCTTGATTTGCCGGTTTTCCTGGTTTGGTGAGACCCACTCTCCACTCTGTTTGCTTTTTTGAACAACTTTATGCCTTGGTGTCTGGCGACAGCGTATAAGAGCAGTGACAAAGATAACCAGGATGACTGTCATGGTGCCTGCAATGATGGCAATAATGATCTTGACATAGTCATTGGTTTGTGGGGTTATTTCACCATCTCCTACATTCTGGCTCACTGGAGTTTCCATATGTCTCCGTACTAGATCCTGGACATACGTGCTATTGGTTACTGTTTCATTCACAAATAAGTGCACCAAAGCAATGGTGTAGAGAGATTCAGGCTGTCCTAAATCATTAACTTTGATAATTAACCGGTGTAAGCCATGGTCAGTTGCAGTCACCTTTTCTTTCAAAGTGATATTGCCTGTTAATTGATCAATAGCAAAGAGACTTCTTGAGTTTCCACCTATAATGCTGTAATGTAGCTCAGCATTCATACCTGTGTCATTATCAACAGCAAATACTTTAGTAACAACAGAACCTGGACTGGTAGATGTTGGCACCAATTCATAGGAGTAATTAGAGGATGGGATGACAAAAACAGGCCTATTATCATTAACATCAACCACATTTATTGTCACTTTAGCAGTTGAGGAACGTGGAGGGTTTCCTCTATCTACAGCTTTCACCTGGAAAGTATAAGAACCTTGTTGCTCTCTGTCAAAGGTAATATTGGGTCGTATGACTCCTGCAACTGGATCAATTATAAAATTATCTCTGCCGTTTACGATTGAAAGCATTACTATTGCATTCTCCCCACTATCAGCATCGGTGACTGTGATCAGGCCCACTGTACCATACATTGGCAAGTTTTCTGGAACATAGAAATTGTATTCATTGTGGGTGAAAGCAGGATTGTTGTCATTCTGGTCAAGAACTGTCAATGTCACTGTAGTATTAGTCTGCAAAGAAGGGATTCCACTGTCTTTAGCAACTACCACGAATGAGTACTTGTCCTGCTTTTCTCTGTCCAATTTCCTCACTGCTGTCAAAATGCCTGTTCGACGATCCAGGTTGAAAATGGGAGGAGCATTGGGACCCAGCATATAACTAATCTCAGCATTGCGTCCACTATCTGCATCGGTTGCACTTATCTTGGTCAGTTCAGTTCCAGGTGCATTGTTTTCAGTGAAGGAAAGTCCTATTACAGGGAGTGTGAACACAGGAGAATTGTCATTCTCATCTTTGATTTTGATTAGGAGCATTGCAGACTGATTTAAAGGTGGTTTCCCTGAATCTGAAGCAACTATTTTAATTGCATATTCCCGAGTTGTCTCATAGTCCAGAGGTGCAGCTGTCTCTAGCAGGAACTGATTGTCAAATACTGGCTTTAACCTAAAAGGAACATCATGGTCGGTGAAGCAGGAGACTTTTCCATTCAGGTCAGCATCCTTGTCTGTTACTGTAATCAGGGCAATTTTGGTCATCAGTGGAGCTTTTTCAGACAACAAAACAGTCCCATTCACTGGATTAATGATGTATCTGGTATCTATTGAAGGGATATTATCATTAATATCAGTAATGTTAACCAGAACTGTTGCTCTTGATGGTGTTGAACTGCCATCACTTGCCAAAACTGTCAACTTATGGAAATGGGATTCCTCCCTGTCCAATGGTTCTTTGATTGTGATAAGACCAGTAGTATTATCTATAGAAAAAAGTCGTTTAGCCAGATTAGAGATTTGGTTACCAAAATAAAAGTGTATCTGTGCATTTGAACCAAGGTCAGCATCAGTAGCATGGAGCTGGGTGACTGAAGTACCCACTGGAGCATTTTCAGGGATGCTTACTTCTATGTCATTCTCCTTAAAGATAGGCCGATTGTCATTTACATCTGTAACAGTCACTTGAAGAATTGCAGTACTGGATCTTGCAGGATTTCCACCATCTTCAACCTTAATCTTCATCACATATGTGTCTTTCAGCTCCCTGTCCAGGATCTGCTGGACAATTAATTGTGGCCATTTGTCTCCCTCTGGTGTTTCAATTATATCAAGTCCAAACACGTTCTGGCCCTAAAAATAGAAAAAAAAAGTTTTTTTTTACTTTGAAATCTATTTAGAATAAAAAAAACATAGCTCTATATCCTTACAAGTAAAAACAAATGTTGATACTTTTTTTTGTTTCAATGTGTATAAAGCTTTGGACCTCTTTTATCAAGCTGAGCTAGCAGTTCCCATGCTGCAATGCCGATGGAGCCCATTCAAAGTGAATGGTCTTGGTTGGCAGTACTACACAAGGAGCTGCTAGTGCAGCTTGACAAAAGAAGCTCATTATTTGCAAAACGTCTGAAAATATTTACGGGATGTCATTATAAAGTTTATAAGAATCAGGTACTTATAGATTGGAAAATGCATTATAAATTATTTTCATAATGCACTTCATACAACTTAAATGTCCATTTCTCACCTTCAGCAAGTATTCACAAAAAAACCTGCAATTATCTTTCATGCAAAGAAAAGAGGAATCAGATGTTTCCAGCTACTAAACAAAATTATTGGAGAGTGGGAGGTAGTTAGTCATCCCCAGCTTTAACTATTACATTTCCCACATTGCTTTCTACTAACAGATAATATTAGAGAACAAGACAGAGTACTCACAGGGGCCCTTTTAGTAAGCTGCACTAAAAGAGGCATGCAAAATGATTAGCATGTGGGTTTCCCCATGCGCAGAGGTCACTTTTAGCCAAGGAGCTCATTTCAAAATTAGCATGTGGCCATTGCCTTGTGAGCCCTTAACAATACCCATTAGTAGGTGGAAAGGGCTCAAGCGCTAACCATGTGATAATTGGTTGACATGTAGCTGTGCTAACCGATTAGTGCTGGACACAAACTCTCTGCCCCGAAACACA
This sequence comes from Microcaecilia unicolor, assembly GCF_901765095.1. Taxonomy (NCBI): domain Eukaryota; kingdom Metazoa; phylum Chordata; class Amphibia; order Gymnophiona; family Siphonopidae; genus Microcaecilia; species Microcaecilia unicolor. The sequence continues at coordinate 62,727,456 of NC_044037.1, read as the reverse complement.
CCCCCAGCGCTAAAAACACATTTTTTAGCGCCGGGGAAACATATGCAGATGTCTGAACTACTGCAGGGTGCCTGAACATGCACCACGGTAGTGAATTTGGCACGTGGGAAGCACTTAGTAAAAGGATCCCATAGTTATTTCCTCCTTTTCCTTGTCACAAAGCAATCATTGCATTTCCCTAGCTGAAAATATATCTATCTCCATCAGTTCTAATGAGTTAAAAATAGCATTCTCAGACTTTTCTCATAAATCAAAATTTGAGCTTTCTAAAAAAGCAAACAAACAAACAAAAAAAGCCAAAGAAGCTCCTGAGGTTCTTTGGCCTCGCTTGGCTAAAATTATGCTAATAGGGTAGAAGCAAATGGAAAATTGCTCCTGCTCCGTTCAGACAACCCTACTTATAGCATAGACTCAAGGGGGATGGGGGGGCAAGGGTTCTAGTATGAAACTAAGAGCTTTGGGGGTTGATTTTACAAAAGGGTGTACTAGTTGGGGCTTGCAAGTTGACTATCAGGCTTATTTTCAAAAGAGACACACGGGAGATGGACGTCCTTCTCCCAGGGTCGCCCAAATCGGCATAATCAAAAGCCGATTTTGGTCGTCCCCAACTGCTTTCCATCGCAGGGACAACCAAAGTTCCCGGGGTGTGTCGGAGGAATAGTGAAGGCGGGACTTGGGCATGCCTAACACATGGGCGTCCTTGACCCATAATGGAAAAAAGAAGGGCGTCCCTCTTGAGCACTTGGCCGATTTTACTTGGTCCCTTTTTTCTTACGACCAAGCCACAAAAAAGTGCCGAACTGACCAGATGACCACCAGAGGGAATCATGGATGACCTCCCCTTACTCCCCTAATGGTCACTAACCCCCTCTCACCCTCAAAAAACAACTTTAAAAATATTTTGTTACAGCCTTTATGCCAGCCTCAAATGTCATACTCAGGTCCATCACAGCAGTATGCAGGTCCCTGGAGCAGTTTTAGTGGGTGCAGTGCATTTCAGGCAGGCGAACCCAGGCCCATCCCCCCACCTGTTACACTTGTGGTGGTAAATGTGAGCCCTTCAAAACCCACCACAAACCCACTGTACCCACAGCCCCCTTCACCCCTAAGGGCTATGGTACTGGTGTACAGTTGTGGGTAGTGGGTTTTTGGGGGGCTCAGCACACAAGGTAAGGTAATGCACTCGGGATCAATTTGTGAAGTCCACTGCAGTGCCCCCTAGGGTGCCCGGTTGATGTCCTGGCATGTCAGGGGGAACCAGTGCACTACGAATGCTGGCTCCTCCCATCACCAAAGGGCTTCTATTTGGTCATTTATGAGATGCGCGTCCTCGGTTTCTATTATCGCTGAAAATCAGAAATGACCAAGTCTAAGGACGACCATCTCTAAGGTCGACCTAAATTTCAGGATTTGGGCGTCCCCGATCATATTATTGAAATGAAAGATGGACACCCATCTTGTTTCAATAATATGGGTTTCCCCACCCCTTCACGGGGCCATCCTGCGAGGACGTCCCCAGGAAAACTTGGGCGTCCCTTTCGATTATGCCCCTCTATGTTTTTCACACAATTAGAAGCCATGTTGGGTTTTGGCAAGGTGCCCATTGGACTGCCAGGGATTAGACAACAGGAAGTAGGGGAGTTTGAGCAGACCATGTGGTACTTTTAATGCATGGCAAGCATAGGTTTTCTACTCATGCAAATAAGCTGTGTAAAAACCTTCCGTCCAAACCACTGCTTGTGGAATTGCCAACAAAAATAACTACACCTTGTTGAAATCTACATAGCTATATTTTGCCTGAAACAGCCCCCATTGTCTTCTTCATCTCCAGATTTTATTTCGATCTGAATTATTGAGCTGTTTTTCCTGACATTGCATTGCAACAGCTCATTGATTCAGATAAATAACAAACTTTCATTATTGGACAACATACAAATGTTTGCCATGTACAAGGTGGCAAATGATTTTGTTGCACATTGTGGGCCTCAATCTAAAAAAAAAATAATGCAGCTTGCTCATACTGCATCTTTTATACAGTTCAAAATATATACTTTTCTAGTACTTCTCTGATTACTTTACAAAGCAGAAGACTTTGGAATAGCAGAAATCAAATTTGTTCAGCAATGCTAAATATATTCATTAGAAATGAATAAATAGCCTGCATAAACTGTTACAAATATCAGGTTTACAGAGTAATTAAAAATTGAGAGTTGTCAGATTTGCTAATCAAACAATTGAATTTTAAAACCTGTTAACCATAGAAGTGAATTTCTTCAAGCACAACTCCAGATCTCCCATTGTGTAACACAAGCGCATCAATTCCATTCAATAATATATCCTTTGGGTAAGTACTACATGCAACCTTGCTAACATGCTCACTTGAACTAAGCTTCAATTATGTGTTGCCACCGTACTAAATAAGGTCACAGCTGCATTATGAAAATATTTCAGAGTAGTGGGAAGAGAAATCAAGACTTTTCAAAAATCTTAACGAACGACCTTGACTGTTTGTACACATCTTCAATGTACCCCACAAACACAATATATTCAGGTACACCTATTCAAACTTTACTCTACATTTTGCCTAATCAACAGATGTTATGCTATTGTTCAGTATATTTTTAAATCAATTTTTGAACAGCTCCTGAGGCAGATTTTAGAAAGGATGTATAAATTGGGATTTGAGATGTTGAGGTTGAGACATCTCATGTTCTGCTAGTATTTTAGAACAGAATCTGGTGATGCCGAGACTAAAATACATTGAGAAATGGGAACTGATGTGCCAGTTACCTGCAAGCATTCTTTTGTATTGATCTATGGTGTTCTTTTTCTTAATGTATTTTAAATATTGTACATCGCTTTGATTTATATGATTAAAAAAGTTATTCCGAAAATTTTAATAAACAAAAACAAACAAACACCCATGTTCTAACCATGAACATCTAGAATACCAATAAGGTCAACACAAACACATATACATGTATCAGTGATGTAACTAGGACCGAAAGGTTCCCGGGCAGAAAAATTAAGATGGTCCCCACTATAACACCATCTGTCGGAAAGTAGTGGCAGTGGTGAGGAGAGAAGATGAGAAAGAATCCCTTAAGATCTCCAGTAAACAAATCCTGCAAAACGCAAACACATCCAAGACCTATATATATAGAAAACCTGTCACAGTAATAGAAATAGAAACTGAAATGCAAGATATCAGCAATGTATATTTCCCAAAGTTGCCGTATTTGCAGTTAATAAATTCACTTTTTTTCTACCTTTGTTGTCTGGTAATTGCTTTGATCCCAGTGTCTCTCTTCCACTTTTCTGTTTTTTCCTTAACTCTCTTTCCAGGGTACCTCTTTCATCTCTTTGTCCACTATTCATTTTTTCTTCTGTGTCTCTATCCATCCTGTCCTGCATCTCCCCTCTGTGTCCCTGTGCCTATCCTCCCCCATCCCCCATGTTCAGCAACTGTGCTATCAGTGTCCATCCCTCCCTCTATGTTCAACATCTCTTCTATGCTCCCTCCATGGTCTGCATTTCCTCTCTGTTTCTCTGCCCCTTCCCATTTCTAGCTTCTCCCTTCTCTTACTACTACTACTACTAATCATTTCTATAGTGCTACTAGACGTATGCAGTGCTGTACACTTTATATGCAGGTACTTTCTATGTCCCTAGATGGCTCACAATCTAAGTTTTTATACCTGGTAAATGGAGGCTTGGGTGATTTGCCCAGGGTAACAAGGAGCTGCAGTGGGAATTGAGCCCAGGTCACCAGGCTCAAGGCCAACTGAATTAACCATTAGGGTACTCCTCCACCCTTACCCCTGGTTCAGCCTCTATCTCCCTCCCTCCATTGGTCCATGGTCTTTCCCCCTGGTCTGGTCTCTCTTTCTCTCTCTGCTCTCCTCCACAAACTCCAACATTTCTCCCCCTCTTTCCCCCACCCTTCACCTTTGCTGCAGGTCTCTCTTTCTCTCCTCTTATTCCCCCCTTAGTTCCAGTATCTCTTCACTCCCTCCACCTCCTTGGGTCCAGTATCTTTCTAACCCTCTCTCTCACCATCTTCTTGTAATGGCCTGGCACCTCCCATGGTCCTCAAAACACACACATGAGTAACTGGCAGAGTCAGTGACTGAAATAGGCTGCATTTGCCATACCACGCCTACAGGAAGTTACATTATAGAGGTGGGACTCAGCACAGGAAATACCCATGTGGAGCTGGGTAGAGGCAGCCTATTTCAATCACTGCCTCTGCTAGCAACCTGCATGCATTTTAAGGACCATGGGGTGGGTGGGTAAGAGAGATACCAGGCCTCACGGGGTAGGAAGTGGGTTGGAGAGTTACCAAACCAGCGGACAGGGATGGTGGTGACTGATGTTAAGAAATGTAGGGATTCCAGATTTACAGGGATGGAAGGGGGGGGGGAATTCACTACCACAAGCAGCTCCTATCATTGGGCACCCCTGGGCATTTTCCAGGCTTGCTAAATGGTAGCTACACCCCTAAATGTATGTTATAAAATAGCAACATGCATGAATATATTCTAGAATATGCATGTTTATGTCAGCCATTTTAGAAGTATACATGTGTATTTTTCTAAAGCTATCATATAGCTTGGTATCCCTTGACATTTTCTCTTTTGGGAGTGATATAAACCACTTGAAGATTAAAGGGATGGGTTCCTTTAATTCCTCCAGAGGAGCACTGCTCAATATGAACAGTTTTTGAAACTTAGATGCACCAGGTAGCAAGTATAAATCTTCTTGTTGATCTCTTTGAATACAGGTGTGCATTTCCCTTATGAAATGGGAACGCACATTTATTCATTAAGCCTTTCCTAGTCCTGTCCCAGATATGACCAGACCACACCCCCTTGCCATATGCATATTTTTATGTTTTAGATGTATATATCCTGGCTTTGTTAAATCGGAATATATGTATGCATGCCATATACATGTCTAAATGCTGGTTTATGCACATCTAAATGCAAATAGCACTTGCAAAATAAGCATATTTATGTGTTAATTTGCATATCACCAAAAAATCAAACATTTCTTTAAATTCTGCATACAAAGGGGTAAATTCAAGGAAGGTTGCCTAAATTTAGGCACCAAGGGCTAGATTCTATATATGGTGCCAAAAGAATTTGCACTGAAAAAAAAATCACTATTCTTTAAGTTGCACTTAAAGTTAGGATCGGTTTCAAGAATAGTGGTTATGCCCACGAATCATGCCTAACTGAAACATGGTGCAAATGTTTGTGCCTAAATTAGGCAGAGACAAAATCAAATGAAGCTGAGTTTATTGAATTGTTGTTACTGCTGTTGCTGGTAGTCTTGAGCACAAGTTTAAAGTGTGTATTGCTTTCTTGTTCACTGAGATTGTGAGACTGCTATAGAAAGCTTTACATCTGATGACCCTTGACACAAGCATCTGCTGAAGCAATAAACTCAGCTTCCTCTGATTTTTACTCCACCTCATTGTCTCATCTGTGGCCCTCTAGACTGTTATTGCTCTGCAAAAGTAAACAGGACAATTTAGAGAAACGTACATATATTGCATGCAACATTGGGAATTCCATATATCATTTTTGGACCACTCAAACTATACCCACAACTCCATGTGTCCCATGTTATTAATATGTGTTAACAGTAGCATTGTAAAAATCAGCATTTATATGTACATGCCACACACACACACACACATATATATATATATATATATATATATATATATATATATATATATATATATATATATAGGTCTGTTATAAAAAGTAGACCGATACACATATATAAAAACAAAGAAATAATTTATTCAAACCAAGATAAAAGCAGTCATTATATATATATATCTAAAACATATATATATATATATATATATATATATATATATATCTAAAACATATATATATATATATATTATATATATATAATTGCATCCCAATACTTCTAAAATGACATCCTTAGTTGCCTTTCCTTGGACAACAACACTCAATTCTGGTCGCTGTATCTCAAAAAAGATATAGCGGAATAAGAAAAGGTTCGAAGAAGAGTGACCAAAAATGATAGAGAGGATGGATCTCTTCCCATATCAGGAAAGGCTGAACAAGCTAGGGTTCTTCATCTTGGAAAACAGACAGTTGAAGGGAGATACATTATGACTGAGGTCTGTAAAATCCTGAGTGGTGTAGAACAGGTAAAAGTGAATCGATTTTAAAGCTTTCAAAAAGTAAAAAAGACCAGAGGACAGGAAATATTTTTTCACTCAAAGAATAGTTAAGCTCTGGAACTTGCTTTTGGAGGATGTGGTAACAACGGTTAGCGCATCTGGGTTTAAAATAGACTTAGACACGTTCCTGGAGGTAAAGTCCATAGTCTGTTATTGAGATGGATATGGTGGAAGTCACTGCTTGCCCCAGGATTGGTAGCATGGAATGCTGCTACTAATTGAGTTTCTGCCAGGTACTAGTGACCTAGATTGGCCACTGTTGGAAGTAGGGTACTGGGCTGGATGAACCATTAGTCTGGCTCAGTATGGCTATTCTTATGTTCTCAAGAACATGATACATATCTATACTCTGCAAATGGAAATACCTTAAGGGGTAATTTTCTACAGGCCTTTTGGAGTGTATATGAACATAAAATGCTGCTTAGAAAATTACACCCTCCCCCTAGTAAAAGCATACACAGAGACAAGAATAGACAGGGGCCTTGGAGGATATACATACAGTAACAAAAAGGTTTTAGATGGAAATATAGCACAAAGCAGCATTTGTGGCCTTACAGGATGAGATCTACCACTGCCTGAATAAGGTGACACACAGGGTGACAATTTGACTAGATCTAGCTTCCACTTTTGACTTGATGGACCTCCTCTTTGTCTCATTCTAACCTTGGAGTGGAGTAGTTCTTTTTTACATGACAGACAAGGAAAAGCAAAGGGGTGTGCAAATGGACAGGGCTTTTACACATTCACAAGATACAGAGTACTGCAAGTTGCACAATTAGGTGATGGCAGTTGTGCCAGATCTATGGCTGGTGCATGTAAATGTAAGGTGCACTGATGCCGGGTAATGCTGGTATTCTATAATAAAATCTGGACATCAGATGCCACTAATAGAATAGACTCTCAAGCAACATCCTCTGGGTGCCTAATGGAGGTGCCCAGTTATGTCTTCTTTTAGGAGTTTCAAAGCTGCACCTTGACAGCCTATTCTATAATGGTATCTGGTCATCCAGATTCTATTATATAATACTATCATAATCCAGTATCAGCACACTTTCATTTATACTCACAAGTAAATGTGGTTGTGTGAACATAGCAGGGGTCCTTGTCATTGATAGTATGTTTATTCCACACTTATTGCAAACTACTAAAAACTTACTTGGTAGGATCATCTCTCAATAATGAAAATAACTGATTCACTGTTTATAATTATTAAGATTTACCATTCCTGTTGATTCCATTGCATTATTCCTGTTAATTACATTGAACTCTCACAAGTTTTGACAGAATGTTTAATCTAACTCGGACTTGTTGTCAAATGTGAGCCACATTGAACCTGAACTTGCTTGGGATAATGTGGGATACAAATATCATAAATAAATAAATAAATATATAGGATTATAAATTGCATTTGAGAAGATACACCATATCCTTAAGTTGACTCTGGAGTAATTGATTTTGAATATAAAGTTTGGATTACAAAGTAATTGTTTGAGCTTAGTATATGCAAACTGCTTTTACTGTATTTACAGAAAGGTGGTATACCAAGTGTGGAATAAACATACTAAAAGTTTATTATCCAGTATGATATCCAGTATTATCCATATTATCTAGCACGATAATTTTTGCAGGTACTTTCTGTCCCTAATGAGCTCACGATCTAAGGTTATTTGTATCTGGGGCAATGGAGAGTTAAGTTACTTGCCCAAGGAGCTGCAGTGGGAATTGAGCCCAGTTCCTCAAGATTTCAACCCACTGCATTAAATATTAGATTATAGAGGGATTTGAACCCAGCTCCCCAGGTCTAAAAGCCACTGCACTAACCATTAGGTCACTCTTCAGCTTACAAGTTATGCATCTAAGTGGGAGCTCCATTCATGTGAACATGCAAAGTATACATGCAGGTTTCGACAGTCAGCCATGTTATTTCTGGTTATTCAAAGCTGGGACATGTGCAGGCTTTGGCTTAGAGCATCCAGTTATTTTTAAGTCGGTTAAGACGTGGAGGGGCATAATCGAACGCGAACGCCTATCTCCATGGGCGTCTATGTCCGAAAATGGGTACGTGAAGAGGCGGGACAGACCGTATTATCGAAAAAAATGAACGTTTTTCACCTGGGCGTTTGTTTTTTTTAGCGATAATGGAAACTAAAAATGCCCAGCTCAAAAACGTCCTAATTCAAGCCATTTGGTCATGGGAGGGGCTAGGATTCGTAGTACACTGTGCCCCCTGATATGCCAACTGGGCAACCTAGAGGTCAGTGCGGTGGACTTCAGAAAACGCTCCCACATGCTTAGCTCCCTTACCACGGGTGCTGAGCACCCAACCCCCTTCCCCCAAAACCCACTACCCACAAATGTACAACACTACCATAGCTCTTAGGGGTGAAGGGGGCAACTACATGTGGGTACAGTGGGTTTTGAAGACCTCCCATTTACCAGCACAAGTGTTACAGGTAGGGGGGGATGGGCCTGGGTCCACCTGGCTGAAGTGCACTGCGGTACCCACTAAAAGTGCTCCAGGGACCTGCATACAAGCAGGCCTCTAGGACTTGTTGCTGCTATATAACATTGGCATACCAGTTGACACCTGAAGACTAATCGTTCCGAAAACGTCCTTTATTGGAATAAGCACGCTTACTCACAGTTAACTACAGATTAGAGGTTGTGCCCCACTGGCAACGAGTCTCCCTGGTACTGAGATGAGCAGTAGATCAGAGCTGGCAGAATGGTGTACAATGCCCTCTTTCAGTCACATTCAAGGTAAGAACTAAGTTCTGTAACGTGGCTAACACGTGAAAGGGATCTAAAACTGGCTTACAAAAATGGCCACTACCTCATGGACTACCGGAAACAAAACAGGGCACACTCTGACCCTGTAAGCAGTGGGAAAAGCACCATGGGAGTAGAGCCTACCAACTACCAACATCGTGAGCATGTAACACAAGCTAGTGGAATCACGGAGCCCAATACCCTACACCCACCACAATGCATTGCTGATGTGACTCTGCAGTGCCCTTAACTGAAAAGGTGTCACACTCATCCGAGAGCCACATCAGAACCAGGGAAAGGCTGTCACAGGATAGAACACATTCTGCTGTCATGGAGGTGGGTACGGCATTTGAGGCTGGCATAGAGGCTGGAAAAAAAGTTTTTAAAGTGGGTTTTTTTGGTGGGAGGGGTTTAGTGACCACTGGGGGAGTCCGGGGAGGTCATCCCCAATTCCCTCCAGTGGCCATCTGGGCAGTTGGGGCACTTTTTTGGGACTTGTTCGTGAAAAAAAAAGGGTAAAAAAAATCGTGGTCAAAACGCCTTTTTTTTTCAATTATCAGCTAAAGACGCCCATCTCTCCTCAGCCGATAACCACGGCCCAGTTCCACCTTCACCACGCCTCCGACATGCCTCCGTCAACTTTACCCGTTTCCGCGACGGATTGCAGTTGGAAACGCCCAAAATCAGCTTTCGATTATACCGATTTGGGCACCCACAGGAGAAAGATGCCCATCTCCCGATTTGGGTCGCAATATAGGCGTTTTTCTCTTTCGATTATAAGCAGGATAGTCAATATTCAGCACATAAGCAGCCATGGGTTACCGCATAAACATAGGACATACTTCTAAGTGGTTCCATTTATGTAGTAAGGCTGGTCACTTAGGGGGATATTCTATATATGGCGCTTAAAGAATCTGTGCTGAAATCAGTGCCAACTAAGCATATTCTATAATTAGGCACCTTATTCTAGATTTAGGCACCAGTTATAGAATACGCTTAGTTGATATTTCAGCCCATCAATATAAGTGTATCCATTTATACCAACAAAAACATGGCATAATCTCAGCGCGTAGATTTAGGCGCACTGGGCCATATTCTATAACTAGGCACCTAAATTTGGAAACACCAATGAAATGCTCACTTTCCCACCCATAACCATGCCCCTTTTTGCCTGCGCATGTTAAAAGTTCGGCGCAAATTGTTACAGAATACGCTTAGCGAGTTGTGCGCCTAAATTCTAATCAATGCCAATTAGTGCTCATTATTGCTTAAGGTGTCCTTTTACTAAGGTGCACTGAAAAATGGCCTGCAGTAGTGTAAGCACGTGCGCAGATCCATTTTTCAGCGCACCTGCAAAAAAATGCCTTTTTAAATTTTTGCCAAAAATGGATGTGTGACAAAATAAAAATTGGTGCGTGTCCATTTTGGGTCTGAGACCTTACTGCCAGCCATTGACCTAGCAGTAAAGTCTCACATAGCAACTGGGTGGTAATGACCTGTGCGTATCTGATACACACATCCAAAAATAAAAATTATATCAGACGTGCCCCAAAAATGAAATTACCGAAAGAGCCACATGATAGCCAGGTGGTAACTCCATTTTGGCGCACATAGATGCTTATGCGGCTTTGCAAAAGGGCCCCTAAGTGCTGATATCAATGCTCATTGCCTTAAGCTTATTAAATTGCATGCATAGAATCCGCACCAATTTTGGAGCGCTATATATAATCTGGGGGTTAAGGGCTGAACATCAGCTCTTAAGTGGCCGAGTGCTGACTCCATTCCCGGAATGCCCCCGTCTTAGTTAGCTTTGAGTTTGGTGCTAACCTTGATATTCAGCAGCACTTAGCTGGTTAAGTGTTACTGAATATCAGCAGTTAGCCCCAACCAAGCTATTTGGTCCAGGATAAACATACATTAACATATGTGTCTGCTGCTGCTAGATACATGTATAAGGGGCAATTTTAGAGAGGAAAGTATATATCTGGCACTATTTACACATATACAGTCACTATTTATATACTGTATATACAAGTCACATCAATTTATGCTGCCAATTCTACAATTGCCCTTTGAGAATATAGGAATTTGGTACTCAGTTTTTTCAAAAATACTTCTTTCATATATTTAATTAATTTATTTAATTTTTAGCCTTCTGAAATATTACCTCTCCATTAAAGACTTATTTACGTCATCCTCTTTCTAAGCATGAACTTCAATGCTAAATGTTTAATGTCACAAGGATAAAACGGTCTTCTCTAAAGCTCTAATAGCAGTCCTCTTGCCATGATGATGATGATGCAGAATAAAGTGCATAAGTAGCAGTCTGCCAGTGGATTGTCGTTTAGAGTTAAAAGCCAAGATGTGTGCCGTGGTGGACTATGGAAAAGGAGAGCCATTCTGAGATTAATGTTAGTTCCCTAACTGCCAGTGCACATTGCTGCTGTTACATTCCCATTCCAACTGTAACCACACATATGCAATCCCTCATGATAATGGGGATTACTAAAGATCAAGAGAGAAGTCTCCAGAGTTTATTTTATTTATTTATTAGGATTTATTTACCACCTTTTTGAAGGAATTCACTCAAGGCAGTGTACAGTAAGAATAGATCAAACATGAGCAGTAGGCAATTAGAGCAGTAAAAATATTCAAACAACAATACAAAGTATGGCATGGTATACTATTTGCAATGATAACACAATATGTACTAGAACGTTATAATTGGTAGTGAGGGGTAAGGCAAAGTTGTAACATATAGATGAGTAAGAAAGTAGGAAGAATTAGAAAGTAAGGTGATTGATTTGAAGAAATTTGCATGTGAGGTCAGAGAGTGGTTAAATATTATCTCAGCTATGGTAGGAGTGGATAAACATGTCCCGCTGCAGTATGTGCAGCCCGAGTCAATCCTTGTGTGTGTGTGAGTGAGACTAACAAGTTAGTTACTTCTTCCATTAAAGGCTTGGTTGAAGAGCCAAGCTTTCACCTGCTTCCTGAAGTAGAGGTAGTCTTGTGTTAACTGGAGCCTTTCAGGCAATGCATTCCAGAGTGTGGGGGCTAGTCCGGAGAAGGCTCGCTTGCGGGTATCACATCGTGTAATGTCTTTTGGAGAGGGTGTAGTTAGTGAAAGTCCTTGGGAGGACCTTAGTGTCCTTGGCGGTGTGTGGAGGATCATCCTATTCTTCAGATACTCGGGGCCATTTCCTTTCAGGGCCTTGAAGATCGGACAGAGTTTTAAGTTTAGCCCTGTATTGTACCGGTAGCCAATGACGTTTTTGCAAAAATGGTGTGATGTGGTCACATTGCTTGCAACCTTCTATGAATCTTGCTGCTGCATTCTGAATCAACTGGAGCTGGTGCAGGCTCTTTGTAGTCAGACCATTGTACCGTGCATTGCAGTAATCCAGACTTGATGTTACCAAGGCATGCACAACTGGGATAAGATTTACCTCCTCGATGTAAGGAGAGAGGCAGAGTAGCTGTCGCAAATAGTAGAAGCTACTGTTGAAGGTTGCTTAGATTTGGGGAATCAGAGTAAGTGTTGAATCTAACTGTTTTCCAAGGTTCCTGACTTGTGATTTGACGGGGAGTTCATACTTCCCAAAAGGGGAAAGGGACTTGATATACCACCTTTCTGAGGTTTTTGCAACTACATTCAAAGCAGTTTACATATATTCAGGTACTTATTTTGTACCAGGAGCAATGGAGGGTTAGGTGACTTGCCCAGAGTCACAAGGAGCTGCAGTAGGAATTGAACTCAGTTACCCAGGATCAAAGTCCACTGCATTAACCACTAGGCTACTCATCTGTCAGGTATGTATCCTCTTGTTTTAGGGACCCAGAGAAACTCGGTTTAACTTGGGTTCAGGCAAAGTTTGTTGTGTTTAGCCCATTCTTGAATTCATGTTAGACAAGTGATCAGTTTATTCAAGGCTGTAGGTAAGTCAGGTTCAATGGGTATGAGTAGCTGCACATCATCCACATAGATGTAGAACTGAGTGTCCATTGACCGAATCAGCTCAGCTAGTGGCTTGAGGTAGATATTGAACAGAATAGGTGACAGTATCGATCCTTGGGTACCCCGTAGGTCAGTGTCCATGGCGGTGATGCGTTGCGGGCCAATCATTATGGATTGTTGCCTGTCTGATAGATAGGATCTGAACCAGGCAAGTACTGTTCCATTGATACCTGTTTCTGTCAGTCGTGCTAGCAAGATATCATGATCCAGAGTGTCAAAAGCTGCTGAGAAATCTAGCAGTACTAACATCGAGGCAAATCCCTTGTCTCGGTTTCTGTGAAGATACGAGGACCGTTTCTGTTCCATAACCAGGTCTGAAACCAGATTGACATGGATCTAGCCAGTTACTCTTTTCTAGCCATTCATTAAGTTGAACACAGACTGTTTGTTCTATGAGTTTCCCTAGAAAAGGGATGTTGGATACTGTCTGTAACTTTCAAGTTTGTCCTGGTCAAGGTTGTTTTTCCTTCAGCAGAGGGCGAACCACTGCCCTGTTTAATGCTGTTGGTAGTTGCCCATTAGAAAGAGAGGTGTTCACAATTTTTGTGGCGCCTTCTATAAGGCCCATACTTGACTGCTGCACTATCTTTGATGGGCAGGGAACAAGGGAGCAGGTAGTTGGTCGAAGGTCTCTTAGGATTTTGTCAAGGCTCTTCTCTGCCATTAGGTTAAAAGTGTTCCATCTGTCTCTGTTAGGAGGGGGCAAGTTTGTGCACCCATGGTTGACTGGTTGGGCACTGGGTAGGATTGCCTGTAAATCCTGGTGGAGACTTTTAATTTTGTTGGCAAAGTATGCAGCAAAATCATTGCAGTTCAGTTTAGACTGGGCAGGCTGGTTTTGTTGTGGGGGTTGTAGTAGGCTGTTTACTATACTGAACAGCTGCTTGGTTGAATTGGCAGCCTGTGCAATGCATTGAGAGAAATACTGCTTTTTGGTTGCTGTTAAGGCTTGGCAGTTCTTGAGGGGATGGCTCTGTGGCTGTGGGCAGTAAAGGATCCAGCCCAAGGGGGTGGGTTCCTGGGTAAGTTGCAGAGGGAAATGTTTCTGGTTGTTGAATGACAGTGTAGGAGGAGCTGGGAGTTAATGTTGTCGGGCTTCGCACAAGGTCCTTGGTTGCCACTACCCTCCTCAGGACCCTTGAGAAGAGAGGGGTGTCCTGGATGGGTTCATGAAACTAAGGCTGACCAAAGAGGAGGTTTCTGCCAGTAAAGCATTAACCGTGAAGAGGAGAAGTTCTCCAGGTGGAAAAAAGGGGATCCCAGCCTGGGAGCAGGACCAGGAATTAACTGTTCGGAGTCAAAGGTGGTAGCCCGGAGAGGTACTCCTATGGAGGAGAGTCTGGACAGACAGGGGAGTCTGATCCAGAGGAAGATCTACTTGTTGCACAAGTGCTGCAGGCACAGCCTTAGATTTTTCACCCAGAAGGGATGGGTATGGACAGGAGGAACTGCAAATTGGGGAATTACAGTAAACACACAATACAAAATAACTCATAATGCTGGAGTTTCCTATCAATGCAGTAAAAGATGGAACTCCCTTCCCAAGTGATTAAGAGGAGCATATTCGAAAGGGGCACCCAAGTTTTCCTGAGGACATCCTCGCAGGATGTCCTGGCGAAGGGACGGGGAAACCTGTATTATGAAAACAAGATGGGTGTCTATCTTTTGTTTCAATAATACAGTCGGAGACGCCCAAATCTTGACATTTAGGTTGTCCCTAGAGATGGTCGTCCTTAGACTTGGTCGTTTCAGATTTTTGGCGATAATGGAAACTAAGGACGCCCATCTCAGAAATGACCAATTGCAAGCCCTTTGGTCGTGGGAGGAGCCAGCATTCATAGTGCACTGGTCTACCTGACATGCCAGGACACCAACCGGGCACCCTAGGGGGCACTGCAGTGGACTTCAGAAAAACCTCCCAGATACATAGCTCCCTTACCTTATGTGCTGAGCCCCCCAAAACCCACTACCCACAACTCTACACCACTACCATAGTCGTTACAGGTGAAGGGGGCACCTAGATGTGGGTACAGTGGGTTTCTGTTGGGTTTTGTAGGGTTCACATTTACCACTACAAGTGTAACAGGTAGGGGGGGGTGGGCCTGGGTCCGCCTGCCTGAAGTGCACTGCACCCACTAAAACTGCTCCAGGGACCTGCATACTGCTGCGATGCACCTGAATATGACATTTGAGGCTGGCAAAAAATATTTTGAAAAATCTTTTTGAGGGTGAGAGGGGGTTAGTGACCACTGGGGGAGTAAGGGGAGATGTCATCCCCAATTCCCTTCGGTGGTCATCTGGTCAGTTCGGGCACCTTTTTGAGGCTTGGTCGTAACAAAAAAAGGACCAAGTAAAGTCGTCCAAGTGCTCCTCAGGGACGCCCTTCTTTTTTCGATTATGGGTCGAGGATGCCCATGTGTTAGGCACACCCAAGTTCCTCCTTCGCTACGCCTCCAACATGCCCCCGGGAACTTTGGTCATCCCCACGACGGAAAGCAGTTGGGGACGCCCAAAATCGGCTTTCAATTATGCCAATTTGGGCGACCCTGGGAGAAGGACGCCCATCTTCTGATTTGTGTCGAAATATGGGCGTCCTTCTCTTTCAAAATTAAGCCTATAAATCATTCAACTGACTATTTCATATTTTGCAAACTACTAAAAACTTACTTGGTAGGATCAGCTCTCAATAATGAAAATAACTGATTCACTGTATATAATTGTTAAGATTTATCATTCCTGTTGATTCCATTGCATTGTTCTTGTTAATTACATTGAATTCTCACAAGTTTTGACAGAATGTTTAATCTAACTCAGATTTGTTGTCAAATGTGAGCCACATTGAACCTGAACTTGCTTGGGATAATGTGGGATACAAATATCATAAATAAATAAATATGTAGGATTATAAATTGCATTTGAGAAGATACACCATATCCCTAAATTGACTCTGGAGTAATTGATTTTGAATATAAAGTTTGGATTACAAAGTAATTGTTTGAGCTGAAGGATTTGAACTGCCTGTTGCAGATGTTAAGTAAAGTTGCTGTTGCATAAAATACAATTCTTGGAGTGGCGAGAATTTCTTTGAAGTGAGAATGAAGTGATTGCTCCCAGACTATCAAAGAGTACCCAGTAAAGACCAGCTTAATACCCTACGGCCTACCAGAGTAAGTCCAGTCCCAGCCAACGCCCAAGCTTGTAGTAGAAAGACTGATCTGTGTGATTGTAGAAAAGTGTGTTCTGTGGCCCATGTCAAGTGGTGCCCGACCCTGAGAGCTAGTCGGTGCCCTAGGACACTGTGCTGGAGGTAGTGAGACCCAGGTTACAATATTTGGGGAATAACTTTATATTAGGATGCTTAGATAAAAAGTCCAAAAAGGCACTTATTTTAAGCTTAATTTACAAAGCTAACAAAGGTGCCCATGTGTCTTTATAAAACAGGTACCGAGATCCAGCCTCATAGAGCATAAACTTGCACACACAAATTCACCCCTGCTCCAAAAAAAGTATACATTTGTAGGTGTATTCTATTTGTACACTTGCATATTTTCAAAAATATGCACACATATCACTCAGCTCTATCTCTGTTCCACCTAAACTGATGCGTGAGTAAGGGTGTGGGTATGGAGCCTTAATAGACATTTAGAGGGGTGAAAGTAAATCAAAATACTTTATATTCAAAATAATGTTAAAAAGCCTGTACCCTTCACAGACTTGTTAAACTAAGAATAAAAGTCTCCTGGAATTCAGTTATAATCTCCCTGCAGCCTTGTCCCTGACAGGCCCCCCACAATCTCAGTGTGCACTAATTTTTGTCTTCAAAGTTAACCAAAACCAACCGTCGCTCTGGTCTGGCCTCCAGGACTAGGATTTCACAAGGGTCATTGGTTAAACTTGGCCTACCTGAATTAAGCTTCTGTTGCCTAAACATATATGGTGAAGGCATATGCTGGAGGGCTGCTCTTGTCTTCCCTGGACCTCCCCTCTGGACTGACTATGCTCAAATTTTTTCTGGCTGCCTTAACCATATCCTCCCTACTCTGCCCTGACTGGGACATGCCCTTCTGCTCTACACTGCAGGATTTAATGTGGTCCTGTGAGGGAGTGTTGTTAAGAAGAACTGGTAACTTCATGTTCACTCCCTTAGAGGCATATGCACATGTATGTGTGCACATTGTACATAAATGCCAAAATTCCACCCAAGCTCTATTCTGTAAATATTTGCATTATTCATAGCATGTTTTTTTTTACAGTTGAGGGCATGGGTAGGACTCATATTTCTGAACGTACTGTAACTTACAGAGTACAGTAAGAAATCCTTTTACTAAGGTGCGCTGAAAAGTGGCCTACACTGATGTATACGAATGTATTGGATGCGCGCAGGTTCATTTTTCAGTGCACCTGCAAAAAAGGGCCTTTTTTCGCCGAAAATGGACATGCAGCAAAATAAAAATGGGCCCGCGTTCATTTTGGCCTGCGACCTTACCGCTACCCATTGACTTAGCGGTAAGGTCCCACGTGTTAACCGGGCGGTAATCATCAGCGCGCATACACTTCCAATTACTGCCCAGTTAGCGCCACGTGGTAAAAAAATAAAAATTATTTTCTGCTGCGCAAATCGGATGCATGTAAAAAATGGAATTACTGCCCAGGGCTCGTGGTAGCCGGGTAGTAGTTCCAAATTGACGTGCCTTAGTAAAAGGCCTTAACTTACACATATATCTCTGAGATTTAGGTTCAAGCATTTATGCCAGCTCTATGGTAGGTGTAAGTGCTTGCATTTAGATTATGCACCTTTGTCCTTTATAAAATATTAGCCGTTAAGCCCGTTAAAACGGGCGAGATTTCCAGCTACCCTCCTCGCCGCCGTTCCCTCCCCCCTCCGTGCTGGGCCCCCTGCACTGACCTGACAGCGCTTCTCACCTCCGTGTGAAAGCACTGCAGGCAGCAGCAGATCGCTCTGCTGCTGCCTGCAGCACTTCCACACGGAGGTGAGAGGCGCTGTCAGGTCAGTGCAGGGGGCCCGATATGGAGGGGGGTGGGAGCGGTGGCGGGGATGGGGGGGGAGGGTGGAGGTTGGTGCGCACGATGTTTGTTTCCAGGCTCCAGCGGTAGCGGCAGCGTCCAACAGTCCGACTCCATTTCCCTCTCTGTTACACCCTCTGACATCATCACGTCTTGACGTGAGGGCGGGACAGAGAGGGAAGTCTCTACTGCGCATCTGCAGGTGAGTTGGTCACTTGCCATTTATATGTTTGATGTTCCAAGGGCACCTATTTCTGGCACAGTGTTATATTGTCCTCTGTATGCCCACAGGAAAGTCTAAATGCCATCTCCTTAAAAGTGCATGCAATCTTTCAGCATGCATAACTTTTATATATATATACGACAGGGAAATTTTAGGAAATTACATTTTTACTTGTAAAACGTGCTTTAGATGAGCAACAGCTTTTATAAAATGATCCATTTAATGTACTTATTTGTTGTGTATCAATTTCATTGGAAGCATTTGCCCTTAAGACTATTTCTATTGTCTCAGTTTAAAAACTAAACACTGCAAATGGCATGGTAGATGTTTATGGAGACCACATCAAACTAACTGTATGGAAATAATGCAAGCATGGCACAGTAATATATTTGGTTATTCTTTTATAAACACTTATCTTGTTATCCTGTCAGTCTTGCCCTTTATTTCTCATTGCATGCTAACGCCACCATTTTTCACAGCATGCCCTGTGCATTGATCTTTGTAGCTTACAATTTTAAATTCAGTTAACTCTATGGATATTAAATAATCTCATTAGATGCAACAGGTTTCTCTTCAATAGTGAATGAGTGTTCTTTCCCTGCTATTCACAAATCAGCTTTCTTGTCGTAGGCCTAGGGCAAAAATTGCTGAAATAAACATGGTGGTAAGCCTTTCTGAGACCTTTGTTCTTTACAAGGATTTGTAAAATCAAAGAGGAAAAACTTTATGTTGAATATTGCCATTCCCAAGAGAAAAGTATCTGATTTTGGAGAAATAGCTGAGCCACAACACTGACTAACCAGTACACTTGACATACGCATGTGCAAGAGACCAACTCACTGACTCTTGGAAGAAGATAATAAATAACAGAGCCTTAAAAAAATATCTATAACTCTAATGCAGTTGCACAAAACAGTGCCAGTAAGTACTAAAAATATTTATTGAGAGACAGGACTCTAAAACTGATTTAATAAAGGCTGTTTAATGTGTTGAGGAATTCTTAAGAAAGAACAGAAATTTATTTCTGAGATTATCTAGCTCTTGATTTATCAGTGAACCTGCTCTGGTACTGTGCCCAACTCTCCCAAACTGGTGTGTATTCAAGCCAAAGAAAACAAAATGCAACAAAGTTTCAAATGGATAAATGCATTCATTTTTTCATAGCGAAAGAAGCCTTGAAAAATCAGAAAGAAAATTTGACAGTATTCTCATAAATACTGAACACGTTACCTAAATGCACTATAGTTTTGCAGATAATGGAGGTAATTCTCATGTGTTGTACTTCTCTACTTTTGTAATTCATGTAAGCCACATTGTGCCTGCAATTGTGGGAAACTGTGGGGTATAAATGAACCATAAATAAATAAATAAATAAATAATAAATAAATAATTCTCTATAGATTGCCTAAAGTCGGGTGCCAGGATAGTGCACGCTAATTGCAAATTTTAATGACATTTGCAGGCACAACTTCCATCACAGAATACTAATGTAAGTGCACGTTTACACGCCTGACTTTAGTTCGTCAGTTGGCATACATGCTCAAACCTAATTGTACACAATGAATAGTCCTGGCCCAGCGGAATTACAAATTGATTTCACTGGGCTGGAACTATTCATTGTGAACTGATTAAATGTCCATGTACCTCTAATTTTGTCCATTTAATACTGATTTATCAAACCTAACTGTAGGCAGTTAGGTGCATAAATGCTAGTATTCTATAACCTACTTGCACAACCAAGGAGGGTTTATGACAGGAGACGGCATGAGCCTATCCTGCTTATAATCGAACGAGAAAAACGCCCAAGAGCCGACCTAAATCGGGAGATGGACGTTAATCTCACAAAAACGAGTAAATCCATATAATCGAAAGCAATGTTTCAGTGCGTCCGTGTCGCTCGTACGTGGACATAAAAACGCCCAAATAAGAGGCATGTCGGGGGCGTGTTAGGGGCGGTGATACGACGTGGACGGGTACAACGTATAACGAATAGCGAAAGGGCTCTGGTTGAGCGGGAAGATGGGCGTAATATGATGGACCCGAAATAAAAGCGACCAGAGCAAGGGGGAAAGCGTCTTTAGACTCATTAGCGATTGTGTGTAGTTGGAGAGTGGAGATATTGTTGGTGGAAGAGCTGAAGTGGTGGTTGCAGAGAGAAAGCCGAGCGTGTTCAGTACCTGTGACGGTCGTCTGTGTGCCCTGCCTCTTTTTGTGTCTTACCCTTTCACCGTTCCTTACTCCTACTCCTTTGCTCTATCGCCCCTTCCCCTCCCCCTCCCCCTATCCCTCCCCATTCACTCTTCCCACGTGTATACTGTATTCCCTGACCTCCGTTTGTCTCTGTGTGCCTGTACTGTTTGGCGAGTGAGTGGCCAGAGGGGCGTAGTGCCTGGAAGTGACAGATCTGTGTGTGTTGCTGTTTGACTACTAGTCCTAATACTTGCACTGGTGGTGGGGATATGGATGCACTTAATGCACTTGTGGCATTCATGCTACACGAAGAGGCCACCCACCGCAGGAGGTATTCACGGCCCCGAGTGTTTAGGCCCCGCACCACCTTCCTACAACTCACTGACCAGCAGTGTCTAACAAGGTTCAGGTTTGATAGGGCCACAATTCGTCAGCTGTGTGAGCAGCTGAAACCCCTCCTTCAGCCCCAGACACGTAGGAATAACCCCATCCCTGCCCACCTCAAAATCACTTCCGCTCTCTCTGTCCTGGCCACTGGCAGTTTTCAATCCGTATTAGCTGCTAACACAGGCCTCACCCAGGCTTCTATTTCACACTGTCTCACCCAGTTCCTGGATGCCTTCATAACTCACACCTCACACTACATCACTTTCCCCACCACCCCCCAGGCTCTGCACAACAACGTGGCCACCTTCTATGCTGTTGCTAGATTCCCCTCGGTCATTGGTGTGATAGACTGCACACACGTAGCCCTCAGACCCCCCCGGGCACACGAAGCCACCTACAGAAATAGGAAGGCATTTCATTCTATGAACATGCAAGTTGTATGTGATGCCCAGGGGGAGATATTAGACGTGTGTGCCAGGTACCCCGGCTCCAGCCACGATGCCTACATCCTACAGCACTCGGGCATCTTCCGCAGGTTCGAGCAAGGGGAGTTCATTGGTGGATGGCTACTAGGTAAGTGCAACATGCATGTACCACCCATACTAGACCTCCTCCACTGGGCAACCCTCCGCCCTGGCTTCCTCCACCACAACCCACTATCCAAATCCCCCCGCCCCCCCTGTACCTGCTCCAAGCGATACACACTCATCTATCTCATTCTGCTTTTCTGCAAAGGTGACCGAGGCTACCCGCAGAGGACATGGCTCATGACCCCCCTGATCCACCCACAACCAGGGCCAGAAGAAA
This sequence comes from Microcaecilia unicolor, assembly GCF_901765095.1. NCBI lineage: Eukaryota > Metazoa > Chordata > Amphibia > Gymnophiona > Siphonopidae > Microcaecilia > Microcaecilia unicolor. The sequence continues at coordinate 62,705,808 of NC_044037.1, read as the reverse complement.
CCTACAACAGGAAACATCGCAGCACCCGGGGGATCATTGAGCGCACCTTTGGTTTATTGAAAAACCGCTTCCGCTGTCTGGACCGGTCTGGAGGAGAGCTGCTCTACAGTCCAGAAAAGGTGGCCAAGATCTTTGTGGCGTGCTGTATGTTACACAATTTGGCCCAGCGCAGAGGACAGCCTCTCCCAGAGGAGCCACAGCCACCACCAGAAGAGGCCCCAGATGAGCTGGAAGAGGAGCCCCCTCCACCCCCAGCCCACAGAGCAGAGCTCAATGCCTACCAGCTTGGCGTAAGAGCAAGACAAAGACTCATTGAAACAAGTTTTAGGTGAATGTAAGTGAGCATTTATTTTTTACATACAGTGCATATGTGTTTGGTGAACCCCACCACCACCACCACCACCCCCCCCTCCCACACCCACCCCCCTCCCACCAACCCTCACCCTACAGCATGTCCCATCATTTTCCCCTTCCCTTCCCCCGTCCCCTCCTACCCCTCCCACGCCCTTCCTTTGCAGCTGGTGCTGCACGGGAAGTCTCTTCCCCCTCTTCGGAGCTGCTGCTCCCAGTGTCCTCCTCCCTATCCCCACGGCAGCCTGCGGCTTCGGCTGCACCGTGGAAATCGGGCCACCTTCTTGGTTGTAGTGGTCTGGCCACAGGACCCAGAATGGGAGCAGCAGGAGTGGGTGCGGAGGCTGAGGAGCGCAATGCCCACCTCTTAGCTGGTGGTTGCTGGTGGTCAGTGGAGGAGGAGGTTGATGGCAGGGGCTGCTCCAGCAGCACGGGGGCTGGAGTAGGCGCGGTGCCCTGAGGGTGCAGGTGTTGGATGCTCTGCTCCAGCCGTCTCAGTTGCTGGAGCACCTCTTGGTGGCCTTCACGTTGCGCCTGGAGGAGTTCTTGGTGTGCTCGCTGCTGTGCCTCCAGTGCTTGGCGCTGCAGCTCCAGTTTCTGCTGGCGGTACTCCTCCAAGCGCACGTTGTGGCGGAGTAGTTCCGTGGCCAGCCGCAGGAGTTGCCTCCTTTGGGCGGATGGCCTCTGGCGGGGAGCTGGGCCCTCCTCCTCCTCACCAAAGTCCTCCGGTGCTGGAGGTGCGGCCTCTGCTGGTGCAGGTGGTGGTGGTGGTGGCAGAGCCTGGACAGCCGGTGCAGGTGGTGGTGGTGGTGGTGGCAGAGGCTGGACAGCCGGTGCAGGTGGTGGTGGTGGTGCTGGCAGAGGCTGGACAGCCGGTGCAGGTGGTGGTGGTGGTGCTGGCAGAGGCTGGACAGCTGGTGGTGGTAGAGGCTGGACAGCTGGTGCAGGTGGTGGTGGACGCGGAGGATGCACAGCTGGTGCAGGTGGTGGAGGCTGGACTGCTGGTGCTGCAGGCTGTGGAGGTTGAGGCTGGACGGATGGTGTAGGGCGTTGGCCTTGCAGGCCACTAGGGCCAGCCTCCTCTGAGTCTTCACCTGTATAGCACAAGAGAGGAATAGTGTTGGTGCAAATAACCCACTTTTGTCTTTCAGCATTCATATACATTGGTATGTCCCCCAACCTGATGACCCAGCAAAGAGATGGTGAGGAGAAATGGAATTGACACGGGTACAAAAGAGAGAGGCCCGCAGGCAGCTGGGTAGAGGTGGTGGATGAGCAGCCAAGAGAAGGACACCACTCACAACGTTGTGCACAAGCTGTTAGTTGTATAATTGTTAAATTGAACAACATTGCAGCATGTGTTGTGTTACTACTGACTTGCTAAACTGCATAGAACTGCTTTATGACCCCCCATTACAGGCTCCTTCAGTTGAATGCATGTGTCCCACACTCAGTAGAGCACAGAGGTCACAGGAGGAACTAGGCACAGTTTGGTAAAATGGGAAAATAGGAGGGAGTAGTAGGGAAGGACGGCCCCCAGAGTTCTGCCACAGTAGTAACCTACACACACCCATAGGAGCCAACTGGAAAGTAGTATTGGGGGTGCTAAGCCCAGTGACCAACACTCCTCCCTGCACAGCTACATGATCTTTCCTCAATATTGGGGGTGCTCACACACACACACAGCACCCACCCTGTCTGCTTGCTCCTATAACACACATGACCACTACCACTACTCAAATAGAGCTTACAATTAATTCTATAAATATGGGCACACAGGACAAGTAAGAGGAAACCCAATGACAATGGTAGGGATAGGGAGTAAGGGTAGAGAGCTAGTGAGTAGGGGTTACCAGGTCACAACAGCATCATAAAGGTGGCCTGTTAATATACAGAAAGACAGCCAGAGATACTCCCCCCCACCCCCACCCCCACCTACCTCCCTCCTCCTGCCCCCCACTCCTCACCTCCCTCCCCCTGACCCCAACTTCTATAACACAAGTGTACTGCCGCACAACAGATACCCCAACTGCATAATGAAACACCTACCCGAGTCCTCAGCCTGGCCCGAGGTGTCCATGGAGCCAATCCCGTGGATGCCCTCCTGGGGTAGGAGGGAGTACACCATCAGCTCGATGGGTGTAAGGTTGGCAGTATCATTGCCTGGGGGATTGGCCCCCGCCTTCCTCCGAACATCCCTCCTCAGCTTCCGCCACTTCCTCTTGCAGTCCTCCACGTCTCTCCCAGCATGGAAGACAGCATTCAGGCTGTCCCGTACTGCCTCCCATTCCCGCTGCTTTACTGTTGCTGCCAGCCTCTGCCCTGTGGGAGCAAACAGACTCCGGTGCCGCTGTACAATTTCTTGTACCAGGAGCTCCACCTCTGCCTCGAGAAAATTACCCTTCCGGGTCGGCGGCATGCGTGGTGGCATTGTACCAATGGTGTTTTCGAAAATACGGAGTGGGCGTTTATATAGGCGCCAAGAACGCCCATTGAGACGGGGGAATAGGCGTTTCTGATTTGGGCGCTACTTTTTCAATTATACACATAATTCCTAAGCGTGCCCAGCTCAGATAGCGATTAGGAACACATGGTTTCGATTATGAGTAGATAAGTATGGGCGTCTCCACCTGCCTTCCCTTTCTTCATTGCCATTTTACCTGCCATTTCCTGCACTGAGACCTTGCCCGATGTTCGTAATAATCAGTTACAGGGTTTTACCCTCACTTAGCATGCTTGGGTACACCTGTGTATTTAGGGGGGGGGGAATTATTGTTGGCCCTCAGCCACCACGCCTTCCGTTTCCTGTCTTCCACATCGCCTGATGCTCCCTTCCTTTCTCCCATTCTCTCTGCCTGGTTGTAGCAGGCAGTGTGTGGGGGCCACGAATTTGCTACACTCACCCCAAATCAAGCACCCCTCGGTAAGGGTCATTTCAATCAGGGAGATGTGCAGCTAATGTTCCAGAAGATAAAAGGCGCACTACACAGTCTTGAAACAGACGTTCATGGTAAGCTCTCATTTGTCTGCCACCTCTTCTCTTTGTGCTCATAGTCAAGGAGTGTGCATTCACTGTATGTATGTAGTCTGGAGTCAGATGTTAGGTAGCTCTGTTTTCACCAGGTTCCTGTGCACTGTACTGTGGGGTTGGCAGGTCCTCAGTGGTGTGGTCCAGCGGTTGGAGGTGCTGTATTGGTTCCCGGTAGGTTCCATCTTCCTTGTTTATGTGGTGTACCCCAGTCCCCATTTATGAAGTGGCCACCCATTCTCAAGGTCCATAGGCGGGGGAGGGGAGAATGATTAATGCAATGGATGTGTATAGCACATTATGGACCACCTTCCTAAATTGCTCCATAGGTAGTAGGGTAGGGAACATGCACATTACATTGTTTTTAATCGGTAGCCTGGACAAAATGCTCGAGGTGGCTACAGGTAGTGCCACTGAGGCCTATGACGTGGTGGTGAGGGAAAGGGGTGTGTGTACAGGTACCAACCCAAAGTAACTGGTGGTGGCTAAAGCCTGATGGCTGCTGTGGCCTAGTGGTTAGAGCACCAGCCTTATAATCATAAGGTTGCTGGTTCAAATCCCACCTAAGGCAAGTCAGTTCAGCGACAAATTTTGACACAAACCCAGAATACTTGAATGTAACACACCTTGATCGACTACTGGAGAAAGTGTGATCACACCTGCAAATAATGAGCACCATTTTTATTTGTGGCCTTCCCTAACACAAGTATTACATTGCAACTGTGATGAAGTAACCATCCATCTATTGGGTTTCCCATTGTTTCCCTTTTGCTCCTCAGCATTATATACCATAGCTGATGTATTCAATGTGAAAATATGAGCCAGCTGTTTGTATTGTAGGTCCTTCTTGCCCCCCCCCCCACCCCACCAATGTGGCTTGTGGGTAAGGATATGTGTCCATCAGACAGCAAACACTTTGTATGTGGTACCTGGAGTTATGTGGAAGTGTGTACCTGGCAGATCACACGTGGTACACTATTAATCTCTTATTGATGGCACTCTGTATTGTGGGTCAGTATGGTGGAGGGGAGGGAGGGAGGAAGGGAGAGAGAGATGCTGGCTGGCCATTTTTATTAATGAACACAAATATCCATCCAGCCTCCCCGGCCCAACCCCCCTGCACATATGGGCCATGCAGGTTGGAATGAACAGGTGGCGTTCTGTCTGGCCAACATTCTCAGACATACATCACCTTCTCATTCACACAGCACATTTAATGCTGTGCATATTGCTGCCTCCTTCCTCTCAACTCAACAGCACCATTTGGTGATATGTAATGCACAAGGGAGACAAACACACACACACACCCTGATAGTTATATTATAACAAAAATTTATTTGGCCCCCATCCCCACCCCCACCCCTACAAAATAACCCCAACAATGCCATCCTCCCCCCCCCACAACTCCCCACACACCCCAACAATTCCCTCCCCCACCCCCCACAGAACCCCCAACATTTCCCTCCCCCCACACACACAACCCCAACAATTCCCTCCCTCCCTCCCTCCCTCCCTCCCCCCACACACACAACACCAACAGGCCCCCCTATTTAAATTAAGGGCGGCCACGCCCTCTTAGTAAGGCCCTCTGTAGCAGGGCAATGAGCAGCCCCAGCAGTACCCTTAGTGGGCCCTGGAGCTGCTCATTGCCCTGCCGTAGGGCTGTCACCTCCTGCAGCAGCTGGTGCTGGCCAACTATAATCTGCTGCTGGCCATCTACCAGCTGCTGCAGGAGGCGCACTACAGTCGCCGGCCCAAAGGCTGGAGGTGGGCCAGGGGACACGGATGATGGCCCAGGGGATGGAGGTGGGCCAGGGGACACAGAAGCTGGCCCAGGGGATGGAGGTGGGCCAGGGGACACAGAAGCTGGCCCAGGGGATGGAGGTGGGCCAGGGGACACAGAAGCTGGCCCAGGGGATGGAGGTGGGCCAGGCGATGGTGCTGCAGGTGGGGAGGGGTCCTCATGCAGGTCTATAATGAGGACTCCCTCCTCCGAGTCCTCCTCCTCCTCTTCTTGCTGGTGGCCCGCCTCCTGGCCTGGCTCCTGCTCCTCCTCTTCCTCCATGTGCCCCTCCTCCTGCTCTTCCTCCTCCTCCTCCTCCTCCTCCTCCTGGGGGTGGTGGCCCTCCTCATCCTGGCGCTCACTTTCCTGCTGGTGGAGCCCTGTGTATGTAAAAGGAGTGTGATTGAGATCAGTGCATACACCATGGCTTGCATAGTGCAGTAGCTGGGTGGCATGGGGCAGGGTGTGGTAAGGCGTAGCCTATGCCCATGGGGAATGAGCTGCATCAGATGACATGAAACAGAACCCTGGACCCTCCTCTGACACACACCACGCAGGACATGTGGCCATACCAAATTCATTGCTGACCAGCATGTTTGCATTGTGAAATGCAACGAGGGGTTGATGGGCAGTTGTTGTAGGAGTTATTGGGGGGGGGCAGTGGGAAGGGTGTTGAGCACAATTCTTTTATGTGATTTAGGCCATAACATGCAGTAAAAGTAGGGCCTCAGGCAGCTGTACCAGGACACAGTAATCAGCCACCACAATAAGGGGAATAGTAAAGTGTGGCATATCATCTCATTCATCTCGGGAGGATGGTCGGACGTTGCAAGCATGCTCATGGGAGAACCCCTGCAACCTGCATCCTTGATCTGGGACAGATATGGTATTACTTACTAGGTGGCTATTAGGCACATGGGAAGTGATATTGTACAACACATTTGCTTTATTCATGAAATGTATGTAGTAATGTGTACAGGTGTCCTGTTTTTGAATACTTACGGCGAGCCCTGAGGTGCCTTCGCACCGCCCGGATGAGCTCAGGCCTCTCCCGCCTCACCCGCCGGAACCGCCTCCTTAAGGACTCGAGGTCCCGGTGGACTCCAAAGCGTCTGTAAGATATAAGTTTGTAGAGCAGGGGTCAGGGGTGTTGGTCCTTTTTGTCCTCTGCACACATTAATTTGCTATTCACATACCAGAGAGAGAGGGTCTACAGTGTTGGGGGGGGGGGGCACCTCCATTGGTAGTGAATCATAGGAGCCACCTTTTTAACATTTTGGGGGGTGGAACCCCCAGTGGAGATGACCCCTCCCTCCATACATATTTGATATTGGGGGTGGGGTGGTGAAGCACCCACAGCAGCCACCGAGTTGGTTCCTATGCAGATGATGGCAGAGAGGTGGGCATGAGGCCAGACAGTACCGTTTGTATACATTCTAATGTATGCTTGTTAAACTACTTTATATGTGTTATCATGACCATGTTATAATAGTATGATATAGGTTTCATTGGTCTCATGCTTGCACTATTTGGAGGCGTTGTAACCCACTGGCTGCAAAGAGGGGTTGGAAAATGTGGCCTTCACATAACTAACGAAATTTTCACATAACACTAATAGCATAGTGACGATAGTAACCTAACGAAATACATTCTTGTAGGGATGTGGGAATGGTGGTCGTTTAAATAACATACAAATTATTAGTGATTGTGCATGTTCCTATATTACTCATGATCCTTGCATGGACACTCCAGTTACTGCTGGTAACATTGATGACGGAGCTGTTATATGTGTAGGTACAGGAGGGGAGGGGGGTTGGGCCATAACCTTACCTTTCCAATCGTTCCCGGATGCGGGACCAGGCTCGCATGGCCTGCAGCCTGGGGGGCAGGTGGTGGTGCTGGATGAAAAGGCGATGGCGGTGCCTTAGGCAGAGCCGGACAAGCAGCAGGCTCTCCTCTTCTCCAAAATTTGGCTCCCTGCGTTGTGCCATTTTTCCACGTGTTGGAAAAGAAGTGCCTTATATAGACGACCTTGCGTGAGGGACGTCGTTTCATGCACAGCTCCATATATGGATGACCATTCCATATATGGCCGCTATCAGCACGTGGACGCCCTCGTAAGCATAGACGTCTTTGACGTGCACATGCCTGCAGGAGTGTGAAACGTGCCTTATATAGATGACGCACCCCACCCGACCCTTTTCACATATACACAATATGCATTTACTGCATGTTTAGTAGGTGTACAGTGCATGCAGATCCGGACATTCAGATGGGCACATATGATGGAAGTATGGGTGGAGCAGCATGATATGTCTGTAGTTGACACATATATGCGTTCCTCATATATTTCCGTACCCAGATGGCATGAACAACATGTATTGTACTTACGATACACCTATGTACATTATTTTTCACACCACGTGATTTGGTCGTTTGCACCTGCAATAGTCGACCGTGTTAGGGCGCCCAATTTAGTCACGCTTATGCGCTCGTCATTTGATTGTTTTCTTACAGGGATAATCGATTGTCGAAAAACGCCCACACTATTTTTCCATTATACAGGTCTATTTTTGGACGTTATCGTAAGAACGCCCTAATTCGTACTTGGACGATCTTTCCATTTTGCCCCTCTATGTGGCCCATACTTTGGGTTGAAGCCAGTGGGTGGAGCTTGCTGCCTTACTATGTGACCCCAGACTTTTGAAGACTGTTGAAAATAATTGCAAACTTGTGAGGCTTATGACTGCCTATGTGTTTTGTTTTGTTTTTAATTTGACAGCTTTTTTATTTGAAAGCATCCCATATGTAACCCAAGGGTTTTTTTTAACCTCTTGGGGGTCTTGGGGAGTGAGTTGCGGGTGCAGGAGCTCCAGAGCAGCAGACTTGTTTTTGTAGCTGTGGGAGGCTTGATTTTTGTAGGGTGCAGCTTTAAGAAAGGCCCTGGCTCTGCATGAACTTTGGGGCTGAGTTGTGGGGACTCCCACAGCTACAAAAACAAATTTGCTGCTCCGGAGCACCCGCACCCACCCCCACCCCCAGAAGTAAAAAAATAAAAATAAAAAATCTTGGGTTACATATGGGAAGCTTTCAAATAAATATAAAAGCTGTCAAATAAAAACATATAGGCAGTCATAATCCTCACAAGTTTGCAACTGTTTTCAATACGTTCCTCCCACTGGCTTCAGCCCACAGTATGGGCCATATAGGCTCATGCCATCTCCTGTCATAAAACCTCTTTATGCATAACCACCTAATATGCCCCTGGCCCACCCATGACCTTCCCAAGCCCACACCCTTCTTGAAGTTGTACATTCTGGAATCTGATCTTGCAACTTATAGAACATACTGGAATCTGATCTTGCAACTTATAGACTATGGGCTAAGGGCAGTTACACGTGCAACTTCCAATTAGTGCCATGTGACACCAATTATAACCAATATTTAGTGGTTACCGTCAATTAGCAGCTAATTAATTCATTAAGTTATATACCTAATTGACCTTATTCTAAATGTAGCATATGCAAATTTGCACACTAGTCAGAAAACAGTTTAAGAGCATTACATGCAAAACCTTTCTGGTAACTGCTGGGGGTATTTCTCAGCATTTCTGGAAGGACTGATGTGCAACTAATACCGAGCAAAGTTTGCTACCAAGGGTTAACTATATGAAAGATAACACGGAATACAATTTGCTACATTTCTACAGGTATTGTTAACTGCGCTGTGTTATCTGCTGCAAAAGCAGCTAATAGTAATGACCTCCATGTTAACTAAAAAGGTGAATTCTCAGTCTATTTCCCACCCAGTAATGGTGTTGATTATCATAGCTCTTCAGTGCAGGAATGAACACAAGTTGAGCAACTATCACAAACAACACCTGAACCAACAGACCTCCCATGGTTGTTTCATGTGCACAAAATAAAAGTCAATGTATGCAGATATTCAACTTGAATTTTCAGCAATTCAGATCCTTGAACTTGAGAGGTATCTGAAGGCAGATCAGCATACTCCTGATCGTAGAGCCTCCCATACCTGCTCCATCAAGGATATCCACTGTAAACTTGAATGAAATATAACATATAATTCCAATATGTTAACATTTATCTTATTCATATTCATTGTAGATATTGACTAACCATGGGATCCCCATGGTGGAGTGGAGTGGATGAGTAGCCTACTGATTAGAGGAGCAGGCTGTGAACCACAAACGTTAGATTCAAATCCCACGGCAGCTCCTTGTCATCTTGGGCAAGTCACTAAGGGGTCCTTTTACTAAGGCATGCTGAAAAATGGCTTGCAGTAGTGTAGGCGCGGGTGCGCGCCGATCCAGTTTTCAGCGTGCCTGTAAAAAAGGCCTTTTTTTGCCAAAAATGGACGTGTGGCAAAATCAAAATTGCCGCACATCCATTTTGGGTCTGAGGCTTTAATGCCAGCCATTGACCTAGCGGTAAAGAATTCAGGTGATAATGACCTACGCGCGTCAAATGCCACTTGGCGCGTGTCCATTATGCACACCTGGAAATAAAAAAATATTTTCTGGATGTGCCTATCAGATGCACACCAAAAATGAAATTACCACAAGAGCCATGTGGTAGTCGGGTGGTAACTCCATTTTGGAAAGCGTTGGACATGCGTAGGCGCTTACGCACTTTAGTAAAAGGGCCCCTTAATTTCCTTTTTTTTTTTTCAAAATTTTTTTTTCATATTTTGTTTCACTTCTGGCTTAGTAAAAGGGCCCCTTAACCCTCTATTGCTCCTATATGGGCATTTTTGAATGAGTGGAGTAGGGAATATTTACCCCATGAAAGAAACTTGATCACAGGCACAAAGTCTTTTATAGACAATAGTGTCTTGTTGATTAGACCATGGCAGAAGCCTTGGTTTCTGAGGGTATTTCCAACTTTCCTCATTTCTTTACATTCATTCCGCACAATCCTTTGGATTGTGTTTAGCTGTTTTTCAGTTCTCTGAATAATTTGACAGACACTGCTATTAGTAATGGGGTTTAATGACTTTTTATTGGTGTAATCTGCCTTTTTTGAGTTGGGGGTATATATTCGAGTATTTGTCCCCCAAATCTTAGGTCTATTCCTCTTGCCCTAAATTTAGTTTTCATTCACGTCTTTGTAAGAAGTGAATGAAAACTAAATTTAGTTCTTCCTCTCAGATTGGTCAGAGACTTTACCTAAAAGTCTATAGAAGTCATGTTTGGGAACAGACCTTTTAAAGGCATAAAATATAAATGTTGGTTATCCAAAGCCAGGCAAGTTCAGCATTACTGTGTTAATATCAAAAGAAATATTAGAACCACACACACATACCCTCTTCTCCCTGTTCCTTACCATTGTATTAACAGAACATCAGTTTGTAGTGAAGTAGAGATTTTAAAGGACTGGATCAATGAGAATCAATCCGTATTGGTGTTTGTTACAGAAATTTGGTTGCAAATGCCTAATGATCCAAAATTATTTGAAATATTTCCCCTATGCTATGTCACCTACCATGAGAGGATCATAGAGGTGGGGATTTAGCAATAATCCGCCAAATATTCTTTACAATTTCTCTAATTGATTCTATCAAAAAATATAGATTTAGAGATCGTAGCATGAAATCTCAGACAATACCCTAAAGGGAAATCTTGGATGCATTTTAATGTATCAGTCTCATGGAAAATGTAAGCTGTTTGGGCAATTTTATATGATTTTTTATCATAATATGTTTAAGATTTGGACCCTATTGGAATTTTGGCTGTATAGAAGTCTTGGATTAGATTAGATTTAAGATTTACACATTGAGTACTGTTAGGAATGTCAATCTACACTTAGGACCCTGATTACTAAGGTGCACTAGCCTTTTTATTGTGTGCTAATGCTAGAGACACCCACATATTCCTATGGTGTCACTAGTGCTAGCATGCGCTAAAAACATTAGCGCTCCTATAGCACAGCTTAGTAAACAGGGCCCTTAGTGAAAGTCCTATCTCTCTATATAATAATTTGTCAATCTGTGTCCCTGGATGGCTGGCTCGCTGGGTTCGTAACCGTATGCTAATGAGCTTACGTCAGCTCGCCTCCAGCGTTCCCTTCCCCCTGTGTCCCGCTGTTGTGGAAAGATGAAATGACTTCAGAGGAGGGTGGGACGCTCAGAGGGAAGGCTGGAGGTGACGCGAGCCGAGCCTGCCACCGCTGCGACCTCAGGTATGGACGGGAGGATTGCTGGACATGGATGAGATAGGATGGGAGGGCAGAGGAGGGGAGGGGAGAATCGCTGGACAGGGAAGGGAGAGGAAGGGAGAATCGCTCGACATGGAGGGGAGGGCAGGGAAGAGAGACAAGAAAACGCTTAGATGACAGTCTTCCTAGGGCCTTTTTCATTTGTTCCGAAATGGGCTTTTTTGCTTGCAACCTAATATTACTGATTTTCTCAACTTCAAAAAGTCTTAAACTTGACTTCTCCTATGGTAAATCTCATACAGAAGGCCATCACTTAGATCTTTTGTTTACAACCCAGATCTTTTATCAAGCTTCTTTCTTTCTAATGTTTAGTGGAAACATTAAATGTTTTAAAGTTTGCAATATGATTGAAACCTTCAGACATGAAACAGAGACCCCTTTGTGAAAGTTATTTTACCAGAGGAAAGATTGACTCCAATCAATTTTGGTTAGCATGATTACTTCCATTAGCTAATTCAGATCACCCCTTAATGATGACAGATAATTGGAATCAATCCACCAAAACACTTTTGGATAAAATATCTCCAGTCACTTTATGAGTTGTACCATGGAGAAAACAGTCTCCCTGGTGTAATGGATAGCTGCTAATGCTAGAACAAAATGTTGATAAGTACAGAGAAACTAAACAGCTGTGGAAAACAGCTTTCAATGATTATAAACAGAAACTATTGGAAACAACAACAAACGTATTATTCATCCTAATTAGGAACTAATTCTATAACCTTAATAAATTATTTAAAGTTGTAAATAGTATCATCTAGACAAAACATACAGGCCCTTTTACTAAGCCGCGTAGGCACCTATGCGCATCCTACACACGTCAATTTTGAACTACTGCCAGGCTACCATGTGGCCCGGGTGGTAATTTCATTTTTTACGTGTGTCCACTACACGGCTTAGTAAAAGTGTCCAGTATCCTATCTACTTGTCCCAAGATTTCTTGAATTCAGATACAATCTTCATCTCCATCACTTCCACAGGAGGCCATTCCACGAATTCACCACCTTTTTCATGAAGAATTATTTCTTTAGGTTACTCCTGAGTTTGTCCCCTTTCACTTTCATCCAATGCACCCTCAATCCAAAGTTTCCTTTCAGTTGAAAGGGACTTGATGCCTATACAGTGGTGGAAATAAGTATTTGATCCCTTGCTGATTTTGTAAGTTTGCCCACTGACAAAGACATGAGCAGCCCATAATTGAAGGGTAGGTTATTGGTAACAGTGAGAGATAGCACATCACAAATTAAATCCGGAAAATCACATTGTGGAAAGTATATGAATTTATTTGCATTCTGCAGAGGGAAATAAGTATTTGATCCCCCACCAACCAGTAAGAGATCTGGCCCCTACAGACCAGGTAGATGCTCCAAATCGACTCGTTACCTGCATGACAGACAGCTGTCGGCAATGGTCACCTGTATGAAAGACACCTGTCCACAGACTCAGTGAATCAGTCAGACTCTAACCTCTACAAAATGGCCAAGAGCAAGGAGCTGTCTAAGGATGTCAGGGACAAGATCATACACCTGCACAAGGCTGGAATGGGCTACAAAACCATCAGTAAGATGCTGGGCGAGAAGGAGACAACTGTTGGTGCCATAGTAAGAAAATGGAAGAAGTACAAAATGACTGTCAATCGACAAAGATCTGGGGCTCCACGCAAAATCTCACCTCGTGGGGTATCCTTGATCATGAGGAAGGTTAGAAATCAGCCTACAACTACAAGGGGGGAACTTGTCAATGATCTCAAGGCAGCTGGGACCACTGTCACCACGAAAACCATTGGTAACACATTACGACATAATGGATTGCAATCCTGCAGTGCCCGCAAGGTCCCCCTGCTCCGGAAGGCACATGTGACGGCCCGTCTGAAGTTTGCCAGTGAACACCTGGATGATGCCGAGAGTGATTGGGAGAAGGTGCTGTGGTCAGATGAGACAAAAATTGAGCTCTTTGGCATGAACTCAACTCGCCGTGTTTGGAGGAAGAGAAATGCTGCCTATGACCCAAAGAACACCGTCCCCACTGTCAAGCATGGAGGTGGAAATGTTATGTTTTGGGGGTGTTTCTCTGCTAAGGGCACAGGACTACTTCACCGCATCAATGGGAGAATGGATGGGGCCATGTACCGTACAATTCTGAGTGACAACCTCCTTCCCTCCGCCAGGGCCTTAAAAATGGGTCGTGGCTGGGTCTTCCAGCACGACAATGACCCAAAACATACAGCCAAGGCAACAAAGGAGTGGCTCAGGAAGAAGCACATTAGGGTCATGGAGTGGCCTAGCCAGTCACCAGACCTTAATCCCATTGAAAACTTATGGAGGGAGCTGAAGCTGCGAGTTGCCAAGCGACAGCCCAGAACTCTTAATGATTTAGAGATGATCTGCAAAGAGGAGTGGACCAAAATTCCTCCTGACATGTGTGCAAACCTCATCATCAACTACAGAAGACGTCTGACCGCTGTGCTTGCCAACAAGGGTTTTGCCACCAAGTATTAGGTCTTGTTTGCCAGAGGGATTAAATAATTATTTCCCTCTGCAGAATGCAAATAAATTCATATACTTTCCACAATGTGATTTTCCGGATTTAATTTGTGATGTGCTATCTCTCACTGTTACCAATAACCTACCCTTCAATTATGGGCTGCTCATGTCTTTGTCAGTGGGCAAACTTACAAAATCAGCAAGGGATCAAATACTTATTTCCACCACTGTACATTTATACCTCAAAGGTATTTATATGTCTCTATCATATCTTCCCTCTCCCCACATTAAGGGACCTGTTACTAGTAGGCACTAAGCCCTAAAACATGCTCAGTGCACTAAAACCTGTTACGCAATAAAGCATTTTGCAGTATTTTATCTGTTACTGCATGCTACCTTGCATGTTAGCTATGTTTTAAAATTGTTTTTGGAGGGGGTGTGTCATGGGTGGAGAATGGGCATGGAAGCGTTATCCAGCTAATGTGTTCAGATTGGTACATGTTAACAAGTCTAATAAAATCTAGTCTAAACATCATAGGCCACCTCTTTCAAAGTCAAACTTAACACAGAATAAAAAACAATTCCTGGTGTTAACTTCTCCTCATTGCAAAGACACTTTCACAAGCAGAAACATAAATAATGGAACATAGGGACCTACATTCCTTTATAGAATACTATTCTGAGTATACGTGCTTAAATATTAAGCATGAGAACTTATGCCAGCCATACAGCTGATGTAGATGTTAGCAGTAATTGCTGCAGATATGTGCAACTTATAGTAATAGTATTCTATACGTTTCACGAGTGTATCACCACGCTCTTTCCAAGCTCTGCCCATGTGAACATTCCCTTGCAAATGCATGCTAAGTAAGTTAAGAGCATATTTACAGGATGGTGCTTGGGTGCAATTTTGCCAATTATGTACATATGTATATACATACTTGCATAAATGCTATTATTCTAAACATTTACATATGTAATAAAAACATAAGTGTTAGCACTCATGTTAAAGAATAAACACCTGTGTTAACATGGACATGTGCTGACAGCTCATTAATTCCCATGTCTATTGCAGAACCCAGTTTAGTTAAAGTCCCACTATGTATTTAACAGAAGAATAAGATTTCAAAAATGTTTTAAACAAACTAGCCCTGAATGTAG
The DNA here is from genome assembly GCF_901765095.1 of Microcaecilia unicolor. Lineage (NCBI taxonomy): Eukaryota > Metazoa > Chordata > Amphibia > Gymnophiona > Siphonopidae > Microcaecilia > Microcaecilia unicolor. The sequence goes on along the minus strand of NC_044037.1, from coordinate 62,690,766 downwards.
CCTACTCAGATCATACAAGGCTAAGATATATCATGTTCCAAATTTATTTATATATATTTTTAAATCTCTCTAAGGGGCCTCTTTACCAAACTGCATTAAAAAGCGGCCTTAGCATGCCCTTACATAGGTCATTCCCACATGCTAAGGCTATTTCTACCGCAGAGGTAAAATAGCCGATTTCCTAGTTCCCTTATTGATGGTCATGTGCTAATTTCCCCATTAGTGCATGAGCCCCTACCGCCACCCATTATGTAGGTGGTATGGGCTCATGTACTAACCTTCACTGATTGATATGCACGTGGCAATGCCCACACAGCCGATTGGTACAGAACACACCCACTCTTCACCCCCAGACCTGCCCCCAACGCTAAAAGGGTCTCTAATTATGGTCTAAAGTTATGGTGCATATAATTGTTTTTCTTCTCTGTTTTTCTCCCGTTTTTTTCTTCACTGTGACTTCTTTCTTTTCAGGTTTCCACTGTGTATGATTTCAAACTACATAAATAAAAGAAGTCAAACTGTTTAGTGACCCATCAGTAGTACTATGCACTGTTTTTCAGAAGATTTGAATTGGATTCCAAGACCACAACATGCTACCTGGGCTGCCTAGGTCTGTGGATCTTGCAGGCACCGTTTTCACAGCCCCTTTTGAAAAGGAAGATGTATCCATTGCTGAACAGTGTCACCTACTGACTTGAACTCTAGTGAATGTATACCAGACTCTAGCAGGAACCACAGTAATGTGAATTTACTTAAAACTATGGAACAACCTTATGCATTGGAAACCTCTCTAGAAAAATCAAGGGACCCTTTTACTAAGCCGCGCAAGAGTCTATGAGCGCCCAACGCATGCCAATATGGAGTTACTGCCCAGCTACCGCATGGCTCTTGTGATATTTTTTTTTTTTCACGTGCAGCTGAAATTTTTTTCGGTTGCACGTTTCGGACACACGCCAAGTGGCATTTGACGCATGTACGTCATTACTGCCCAGTTATTGTGTGAGACTTTACTGCTAGGTCAATGGCTGGTGATAAGGTCGCAGATCCAAAATGGACGCGTGGCAATTTTGATTTTGCCGCACGTCCACTTTTGTCAAAAATTTAAAAAAGGTCTTTTTTAAAGGTATGCTGAAAAGTGGATCAGCGCGTGCCCAAAACCCGCGCCTACACTACCACAAGACATTTTTCAGCGCACCTTTATAAAAGGACCCCCACATTAATCTGTATGGCTCTCATAATTTATTCTAAATTGCAAAAGATTGTGCATAGTCTGTATTACAAATGATAAACTTTTCATTAGTGTAAATATGTTTGCTCTTGAAAAATTGAATCAGATAAATTAATTATTGAAGATTAATATGTTTCTGGGACTATGTCCAGCATTGTGACAGTTTTATCTGTAAAAACTCTTCTGTTCTGTTGTCATTGTCTGAGCCTTCCCCTTCATCCTATTTCCCTCTCCAAACAATATAAAATATGTAATAATTTTAAAACTGGAATATTCTAAATCATCATCAGCACTAGAGGAACCTTCAGATGAATTTCAAAAGTTACTTTCTTATGTGGAAAACATTGCTTTATTGTCTATTTATAGAATATGGTTTTAAATGCAGGTACACTTGTACAAGAAAACAAGATAATATTAGCAAAGATATAATGAAATTAACATACATCCTATCATACTAGAAATAAAATTTAAGCAACCCATAGTCTACAACATCCTAGGAGATCAAACACTAGCAAAAAAAAATAAGAAGAAGAAATTGAAAAACAAATAAATAATTACAAGGAGGCATCTCCACCTTTTGCACAAATATGCAGCCAATCAACATCTAGATGGCTCATTTCCCCAGAACTAAACCTCAGAATCTAGATTTTCAGCTTCCATGAAAGGTTTCAATTATAAAGGCTTATGGAATATATATCTTGTACACTTATAACATAATCATGCATTTATAAGGAAATTGCAGATTAATTTTTTTTTTGCATTTTTATAAAATTATTTGAACAAAAATAATAGCTATGCCACTTCTTTGAGAAATTGAAAAAAAATACAAAGAATCACTTTTAGGAGTGTAGTTATCAACATGGACTACCAATGTGTTATTTTACCAGTAACTCATGCTATTTTAGCACAGGTCTCATTTTATGCAATGAGACCTAGGGGCCCTTTTCCTAAAGTGCAGTAGGTTTTGCAGTAACCACACATTTAACCCAAAAAGTAATCTGCAGTAACTGCAAAGCATGTGTGGTAAATGCAGGGCATAATCAACACTTGCTCTGAATTTACTATATAGGGGATATGCCTACCACAATGCATCATACTACATGACATGCAGTGGGAGACAGCATAGGAGCAACCACGATACTCACCACTGTATGTGATGCAGTACAGGATCAACCATACATAAATAAAATAAAAAAAAAGCACTGATGCAATAGCAAGTCCCACTTTCTGTATCCCTCCTCCAATCTCCCCTTACACTCCCACACTCCTCTAACAACATCCGATCTTAACCCTGTACCCGACATCTCCATGAACCCCATGTACCCCTAATACAATCAAATGAGATTCCTCTACCCCACGATACAATCCAGTGATTCCTTTGCACCCCAATATAATCAAGTGAGACCCCTATTCTACCCTTCAATATCCTATCCTCCCCCAACATCCCAGCCCTCTGACTCACTAATCCTACCCCTGCCAGGAAAACCACTCCCCTATTCCAGCCAAACCTAGGTCCTCAAGGCCTACTCTCACCCCACACACTCAATCCTTCAGGGATTCACCCAGGGGTCAGCAATAGTGATTAGTGGTCCCAAGTAATAGCAATGCTCTTCCACTGCCACCCAGGTCAGCACCCAACTCCAAACTGGCACCAATGCCCCCTAGTAGTCGGCTTGCAGTACTACCTCTAGAAATCATCCATCTACAGAAAAGTGGAGTCTGATAAAAGTAGTCAAAGGTAATATATTAACAATGGTTTATTTATTAAATCAAAAACGTGTTACAGTCCACAATAAATATCTGTATCCAAAATGTGACCTACATATGTCCTTTGGTGTAACATCTTTTAACATCTCAGTTGCCAATCAATTCAATTTCAGCCATGTTGTTTGGATTTACACTTTGGTGATTTATTTAAGCTGAGAACTTGGTATATCTTTTATATTAATGAATATTAGATATAACACTTTTGAAAAGATTACTGAGACTTGTAGAATAAACCAAGCTATTCAATAAACCAAGCTACTAAATATATGCCTAGTAAGGGCTTCTGGGATTCTTGGCTAAACAGCTGAAAAAAAAAAAGTACTGCAGCTTTAGCTAGACAGTGTCTTGCAGATTTATGCTGAATACCAAATGCTTATTGTCTTCTACATCTGAATGTAATGTACGGCATTAACAAATTAGCTGAGAAACCAAAGCCTTATTTCATCAACTTGGCAGAAAACTTTCAAATAATCCTTTGTAAGATAACACATGATTTTACAGATTCTCTTTGTTTTAAGGTCTTGGCAAACAGATTGAGTAGAAAAAAAAAAACACTTAACAATAACCACAGCCCTATTCACTGTGATTCTGTGGCTGCAGCAAATGCTGTAAAATTATCCTCTAGTCACAGAATCGTGAAAGCTGTCCTTTCACTCTTCATTATGCAGCTACTTTAACCTTAGTAGCCTTTCCTCATTGCTTCCCAGCCTTCTCTGGGGCCCTAAGAGGAAAAATCATGCCCTCCCAGGTAAGCTCCATTTACCTCAGAAGCCCTGGCATTCTAAAAATAGAGGGTGGATTCTGGGCACTCTTACCTCCTCTTCTACCCAAAACATGGAATTCTTGTATACAGGAACAACTCCCACTCACCTCTCCCTGCAGTAGACATCTGGATAAATGACATATTCTGACCCATTTGCAATACATAGCGCTAAGGATCAGGGGGCAGCATCTGTAAAAATAGAAATCACGAGGCAGGAGCAAGTGGGATTTATTCCTGCTTCCTTAAGGAATTCCAAGTTGCTCATTAGCTTGTTAAGCTTGTTAAGTTACACACATTGTTACAGAATCTGCGCCGATTTCGGAACGGATCTCTAAGCACACTACACAGAATCCGGGGGGTATATCCCACAGGAAGCAGAGATGGTGAAGGCACTGGGCTATAGGAGCCTAAAGAAGTAATACAGCAACAGAAGTAAGAGGTGGCAGGACATCATTGACAAACTTGGAGGGTTTGTGAGAAGTGACATGTGGAGATGTATTTTCAAAGCACTTAGACTTTCAAAATTACATCGTAACCCCATCCCCCACCATCATTTCACCTCTCCAGAAGCAGCAGCAAAATGTACACAGCTTAGCTATGGATATGATAACATTATAGTTTGTGAGTGAGCATGGGGACTATGCAAGCACATGCTTAGTGGTTAAAGCTTGAGATCTGCCAAGTTACCCCAGTTCCAGGAGGGGAAATTTTGAGCCAGTCCTGGATTTCTGCAACCCTATCTTGGTACAATATCCGCCTTATTTTCGAAAGAGAAAGACGCCCATATTTCGACCCAAATCGGGAGATGGGCATCTTTCTCCCGTGGGTGCCCAAATCGGTATAATCGAAAGCCAATTTTGGGTGTCTTAAACTGCAATCTGTCACGGAAACAGCCATAAGTTGAAGGGGGCATGTCAGAGGCGTGGTGAAGGCGGGACTGGGGCGTGTTTATTGGCCGAGGATAGATGGGCATCCTCGGCCAATAATCGAAAAAAGAAAGGCGTTTTTATCGCGAATTTGGGTCACTTTTTTGACCCTTTTTTTTCATGAACAAGTCCCAAAAAAGTGCCCTAAATGACCAGCAAGCTCATTTTCAAAGCACTTAGCCTCCCAAAGTTCCATAGAAACCTATGGAACTTAGCCTCCCAAAGTGCTTTGAAAATATGCCTCCAGATGACCACCAGAGGGAATTGGGGATGACCACCCCTGACTCCCCCAGTGGTCACTAACCCCCTCCCACCAAAGAAAACAACTTTAACAACTTTTTTTTCCAGCCTCACATGCCATCACAGCAGTATGCAGGTCCCTGGAGCAGTTGTTAGTGGGTGCAGTGGACTTCAGGCAGGTGGACCCAGGCCCATCCCCCCCTACCTGTTACACTTGTGGTGGTAATTGGGAGCCCTCCAAACCACCCCCAATACCCAGTGTACCCACATCTAGGTGCCCCCCTTCAGCCACAAATGCTATGGTAATGGTATAGAGTTGTGGGGAGTGGGTTTTGGGGGAGATTTGGGGGGGGGGGGCTCAGCACCCAAGGGAAGGGAGCTATGAACTTCAGAGGTAGTTTACTTTTTTTAAAATTGTTACAAGTGCCCCCTAGGGTGCCCGGTTGGTGTCCTGGCATGTGAGGGAGAACAGTGCACTACGAATCCTGGCCCCTCCCATGACCCAATGCTTTGGATTTGTTCATTTTTGAGCTGGGCGCTTTCATTTTCCATTATCGCTGAAAAGCAAAAACGTCCAGCTCACAAATTGTCGAATAAAACATGGACGTCTATTTTTTTCGAAAATACGGTTCGGTCCGCCCCTTCACGGACCCGTTCTCGGAGATAAACGCCCATGGAGATAGACATTTTCGTTCGATTATGCCCCTCCATGGGGGCTCATTTTCAAAGCACTTAGACTTACAAAGTCCCGTGGAGGGGCGTAATCGAATGAAAATGTCTATCTCCATGGGCGTTTATCTCTGAGAACGGATCCGTGAAGGGGCGGACCGAACCGTATTTTCGAAAAAAATAGACGTCCATGTTTTATTCTACAATTTGTGAGTTGGGCGTTTTTGCTTTTCAGCGATAATGGAAAATGAAAGCGCCCAGCTCAAAAACGAATAAATCCAAGGCATTTGTTCGTGGGAGGGGCCAGGATTCGTAGTGCACTGGTCCCCCTCACATGCCAGGACACCAACCGGGCACCCTAGGGGGCACTTTTACAAAAACAAAAAAAAAGGTAAAAGAGCACCCAGGTGCATAGCACCCTTCCCTTGTGTGTTGAGCCCCCCAAATCCCCCTCAAAACCCACTGCCCACAAGTCTACACCATTACTATAGCCCTAAGGGGTGAAGGGGGGCACCTACATGTGGGTACAGTGGGTTTGGGGGGGTTGGACGACTAAGCATTAAGCAGCACAATTGTAACAGGTAGGGGGGATGGGCCTGGGTCCACCTGCCTGAAGTCCACTGCACCCCCTAACAACTGCTCCAGGGACCTGCATACTGCTGCCAGGGAGGTGGGTATGACATTTGAGGGTGAAAATAAAAAGTTGTGAAACATCATTTTTTTGTGGTGGGAGGGGGTTAGTGACCACTGGGGGAGTCAGGGGAGGTCATCCTCGATTCCCTCTGGTGGTAATCTGGTCATTTAGGGCACTTTTTGGGGCCTTATTCGTGAAAAAACAGGGTTCAGGAAAAGTGCCCTAAATTCTAGCTACAAACGCATACATTTTTTCCATTATTGGTGAAAGGCGCCCATCTCTGTTTGGGTGATAACCATGCCCCAGTCCCGCCTTCACCACGCCTCCGACACGCCCCCGTCAACTTTGTACGCTTCCGCGATGGAGTGCAGTTGAAAACATCCAAGTTCGGCTTTCGATTATACCGCATTATTCGTTTTTGTGAGATAAACGTCCATCTCCCGATTTAGGTCGGAACTTGGGTGTTTTTCTCGTTCGATTATAAGCAGGATAGGTTACTATGGAACTTTGTAAGTCTAAGTGCTTTGAAAATACGCCTGAACCTGTATTAAAAAACAAAACAAAACGTTTTCTGATGATTTTTGTGGGGAGAGGGGGGAAGGAGAATAAAGATGAAGCACTCCGACTGTACTGCTTATGTCAATGGACATTTCAAGGGCAATTATATGAGTACAGGGGCTTACTTACATGTGTATAGGCCAGCATGCCGCATAAATACTGTTTTGTAAATATGAGATTATTTCAAGGGGAGTGCACATGGATGGTAGAATGGGCAGGGCATAGGTACCATAGGGCTCTCACATATGTAATTTACAGAATACTTTAAATTACATGTGTCACTGCTGCATTTAGGTGACCATAGATCTATTGTTGCTGTTAAGTGTGGGTGACTTAGGGGGGTAGTTATCAAGCAGTGTTATGGCTTTAAGTCATGCTATTTGCCCCTTGACATGACTTAAAGGGCCCTAATACTGCTTGGCTTAATTTCCTGCAGCCGTATTTAAGTTGTCTTGGGTTATATAATAATGAGATGCATAACATGTAAATGTGGGGGTGGGGGAGGGGGGGCTTGGACATTTTGATGGTATTGAGGGTGGAGGGAGGGAGTTGGAGGTTTGATCAAGAGAGGAGCTTGATCAGGGGAGAGCATTGGGAGCATATCTGTACAGTGGCTCCTCTAAACTCTAGCCAGGAGCACTTGGCCATGGCTTGCAGCCCAATGCTCCAGGATGCTAGACTAGCACTGCTTGCAAGTTGGCTTGTAAGCAGCACTATTCATTTATCACACTAGTCATCAACCTGGAGGACTGTCATACCTCAGATTGCTGACTACTGTGCTAAATCAAGGTGCAGTAAAAGGTGATGTACTACTGCACCCCCCTCCCTCCAAATGTTAGTTTCTACCACCTACCCTTGGAGAATCTAAATGGAGGCATTTAGTTATAGAAGTGCTCCCTTGTTGCTTCTTTTCCTACAGATTGATTCTTGCTACAGTTTTTTAAGTGGTCAGCTTTCTTCAAGTCTAATCCCCCCAAAATCTTGAATTACAGACGTGCCTAATGTACAGATAGGACTAAAGCTGGTCTATGTAAATGGCTGAGCTTAACCTTTTGAAAAGTCTTGAATATTTATTTTACACTTTCGTTTGCTTCTATGTCAGTTAAATATATTTGCTCTGAGATATCTTACTCGGGTCAAGAAAATTATCTGGTAGAAGTGGTTACCATGAGACCTGTTGATTAAACAGAGCATATATCAATATGTTTAGGATTTAAAGGGGCCTATTTACTGGAAGTCTCCTTTTATTTTCTCATCTACTACTTCCCCTCTTCCTTCATCCAAAGTAAAGAAGTAGTACAGGTGGCAGCTGTCAGCATAAGATGGGTAAATCAACAGTAGCTCTCACCACAAATTTCTGAACAGGATGGAGAGCTTTTATAGAAACAGAATAGGAAATGTCAAGAATACTTTGAGTTTTTTTTAATGAAATGAATAAAATGGATGACATTTTGGGCCTTGTTTACTAAGGTGTGCTAGCGTTTTTAGCGCGCGCTAATGCTAGAGACACCCATAGGAACTCATGGATGTCTCTAGCGTTAGCGTAAGCTAATTTTTAGCATGTGCTAAGAATGCTAGCATGCCTACAGCGTGGCTTAGTAAACAGGGCCCTTTGTTTATTCTCTTTTCTTTGTATGCTAAATATTTTGGACCTACCACTTATATACAACATATGATCCCTTCATGACTTTTCTCATCCATTCCAGCTCCCCCGGATCACCCCTCCAAATCTCTATTTGTTTATTTATCTAGATTTCATATAGTTGCATCTGTGAGCCCATGAAAACTCTTCATGGCAGTGATCAGTCCCTAGCTGTTCTTGCTTTGTCGATGCAGTAATACAATTGATGTTGGCCAGCCATCACCATTTTGACCATCTGCCATACAACAAAACGCTACTGGCGAACCATAAGAGCCAGCTCTGTGAGTTCCAGTGGGTGCTGAACATTGTGTCCAGAAAGGGGTCATTTGTATTGTGTTTTGAAATGTTGGCACTTACGTGGCTACAAAATATGCAAAAAAATGGAAGTATCAATTATGAATCACCGACCCCAACTTACAATAAATTACCAATCAATTTGGGGAACAGTTATGTATAAACATTACTATAAATAAACTATATTTAAAAAGTATTGCTGTGCTCACAATACCAAGTGTTTCTAATCAAAAAATCGAACAGGCAACTTGTCTTTCCATCACTGCATTATGTTTATATTAGCAGTCTTCAGTTAATAATATAAATATAATATATTATAAACAGTACTTACCTTATTCTACTACTACTTATCATTTCTATAGCGCTACAAGGCATATGCAGCGCTGTACACCATACACAAGACAGTCCCGTATAGAAATCAGAGAATAATGAGTCCCTGGTGCAGGAATCTATTGCAAGTCCAACTAACTACTGTGCTCCAAATAACTCCACATAAGTCTACCAAAATTAACATCCAAAATAAAATTTCCTCAGAACTTCTTCTACACAAGTCTCTGTTTCACCATCTTGGCTGTTCAATTTGTTGATTGGAGACACTTGGTATTGTGATCTCAAAAATATTTTAATATAGTTTGTTTATACACAACTGTTCCTCAAATATATAGTTTAATAACCTATGTGGCCAACTGCAGTGCTGGCACCAAGTTATCATATGGTAGATATTCAAATTGGGGTCAGTTGAGGGTCTGCCTGCAACATTTATATTATTGCATTGGTGAGGCAGAAGCAATTGAGAATCACTCCTGCTTCATAAGTGTCTAAATGAAGGCCTTGTACAGAATGAGAGGCTCAAAAGTATGGTTTAGAGGTCTAGAGCAGATGGGGAAATGGCTCAGGAGAGAAGCAGGGCAGGACAACACTTAAAATAAAGTCAGGGGGGGGGGTCTTCTATTAAAGATTAGCATGAGTTATCTGCATCAGTGCCTATAGGAATAAAATGGGCTCTGCTTCAGATAACTCAAGTTATTCTTTAGTATAAGACTCCCTCCCTATGTTTGTTACTTTTTAAAATTGTTTAATTTTATTTTTTGGTTGTTTTATACATAAAAAATTGAAATCAAAACAGATAACAGGTAAATGAAAACAGGCACAATAATTGTTGAATCTATCTCTGGTGTAGCCATGTCCCTTGTGACTCCATTCACTGACCTTTCAAACCCATTTATGGTCATGAAGCTCAAATTGGAAACTGTTGCTTTAGGATTTCATTGTTCATCTCACTGACATTGGCTCACCACAAAAGATTTGATTACTTAACTATACTATCTTCAGTGCATTTTTCTTCTTGAGTGGATTAATGAAGTTTGTCAGGATGCACATTATTGTATATTCTATTAATGCTTATCAAAATGAAATGATTTGGATTACAGTACAAAGGACATTGGACCACTGACATTCAAGACTGAACAAAAGGAAGTAGGACATTAACATATTACTACACTTATTACTGTGTACATATGTAATATTTAATAATTTAAAATATATCATTCACTTGATTATAGTCATGTACATTGTATTACAATATGTTGGTGGTGAAAAAGATGAGTACTGTTCCAAGAAATATACAGAGCGTATTTTATGACAAAGAGAACCTGTAACTAGCTATGCTATAGGTAAAGTTGTTCAAATTACTATATAATCCTTGCAATGAAAACAAAAGTACTCAGATTTAGTTACAAAGCCTTACATGAAGCAGACCTTTGATAGACTGCAGAATAATTTTTAAGGCATGTGCATCCTGAAAGTCTGGTAAGATTATAGGCTGTTACGTTTCCAGGTTTCTAAAATAGGCCTATTAGATTGAAGAATGGTTTTTGTTGTTTTTTTAATTTTTTTTTCAGTTCACTATAGTTTGTTTCATGGTATTGAGATATAGCAATAGTAGAGTTAATATCACATCAGAACTAATGACAGTGCCACACGCTGACATCTGATGCAATGCCTATGTACACTTACAGTTCCAGTTACCTGAGAGCAGTAAGGGCTTCCTTTACAAAGAAACGCTATCGATTCCCGTGCGACAAATGAAAGAAAATCCATAGGAATTGAATGGACTTCCTCTCATTTTCACAGGAATTGATAGCACGGCTTTGTAAAAGAGGTCCTAAATGACTTAACTGACTTTCAGTACATCAGACTATTTATTACACTGGTATTTTGATATTCTGAAAATACATAGAAAGCAGAACATATATTTCCCCATTCTTCTGGCCTCTACACGGCGTTAACTTTGGTCCTGTATATCCAGAGGCTTAACCTGGAGCTGCTTGTTACCAAGAATTGACTCTCATCCTTGATCATATTATTTATTTAATACAATTAAAGACAAGATAAACAACTCAATCACAGTTGTGTTGAGATGGATTAGGATTCTACAAATACAAATTGAGTCCAAGTCTGTGATCAACCCCTCTCCAGAAGGGAAAACTATCAGTGAATGGTGCTTTAAATACTAAAATACAGCACTAACAGTACCACAGCCCAGCACAGGTAACCGCACAGTCACAATTGCACAGCAGCCACACGGGTAAAAAAAAAAATCACTATCAATTGCTACCCTTAGAGGAAAAAAACAAGCAGTAGTTTACTGCCTCAACATGGGAGATTTAGTTCTCTCAACACCCTGGATCTATAACCAAGGCATAGCTTCCATTTCTCTTTCTCTTCAGGAGAAAAATCAGAGGGAGGGGGGAATTCTGCTCCTCCCAGCATCTCCTGAGGCAATCAGTAACTACAAAGCTCCAAGAGACATTGAGTGCGAAACACAGGTGTTTATCAGAGCTAATCACAGAGGATCACAGAAATGCAGGGATCTGAATCATGTAACCCAACCCAAACTGTGGATACTCATGGGTTCTTTTACCAAACAGCACTAAAAGGTGGCTTGTGGTGGCATTAGTGCATGGGATTTCTGCATGCTGAGGCCACCTTTTACTGCCATGGATAAAAGGTCATTTTCTTTAAAGGGCCAGTAAACAGCCATGCACTAATGAAACACATTGGTGCGTAGCCATTTGCTGCAGGAACCCTTACCACCTCCCATTTAGGAGGCAGTGAGGGCTCCGGTGCTAACCCGGCAGTAACCGGGCAATGCAGTGCAGCATGCTGCCCAAATATTGCCGGACACGCTGCCGGTGCTAGAAAATTAAAAAATATTTCCTAATGACAGAAACAGTGTACGCAGGAAGCCAGTCTCCTGATTGAGCTCACGGTAGGGTGGATTTCCTGTGTGCAAACCTGGCAGTAGCCCTACCATTGGATAGTAAAAGGGCCCCTTAAAGGCTCACTTCAATTATATGCAAAAAATATCAATTATGGAGGAAAAAGCCTCAGCAATCTGGGACTAGGCAACTAAATTGTCATAATACTGCTAATTTATAGGTTGCCAGTCCCACAAGCTCAAATCAATCATAGACTAATGTAAACAGTGGGATCTCGAAGCTATACGAAGGGCTTTACTATTATCAGTGGCCAAGTACCTCAAGCCCAAAGCAGACCCCTGAGCCCAGCGACAATTATACTATCTTTGTTTTGATCAAAACAAGGAAAAGAAAATTATTACTAAAGTATTTTGGAGCCCAGTAAACAAACAGGTGCTACAATGCAGACTTATCTGTGCTTTGGTCTGTCCTGTTTCTTCATTTCTTCACCTTGCTTGAAACATTGGAGCTCTGCTTCTTTTCTTCAAGTTTTAATGTACCTACTACCTTCATTTTAATTTAAACCAATAAATAAGACTGCCTTCCTCTCTGCATTATGCAGCAGCCCTGGCTGGGAATTAAGAATTTACAGAGCCTTTTTAACTATCCTTATTTAATTTTTCCTAAACTTTTATTACTGTCCCTATTCTAAAAAGGGCAGTCTTCTTTCACATTTTTGTGAAGCAGTCACATTTCTCACAGATTCAGGTCTCACTCATCACATAACAATCATTTAAAGACTTTTTTACTAAAGCGCAGCAAGCCCACTGTGGACTTGCTGTGTGGCTTTCTGACAAGTGTCAGTGATTTTGTAATTCAACCAATGGGGGCTTCCAGCGTCTGACATCATCACTGCTTCAAAAGCAGCGCCATGTTTCCAGGGGGCCGTCTCTGTGTCACTCGTTGAAAAGAAAAAATGCGAGTGATTATATGGCAGGAGTGTTGAATGTTAAGAAGTTTTTCTACCCACTGATGTTCTTTATATTTGTAGATTGTCTGGTGATCCTGAAGCAGAATTCAAAACGCTGGCTATCGTGATCACGGACTAGAGATAGATTGGAACACAGAGATACATGTTCAACAAAGCTAAGTTAAGTGTACTTAAAGTTATAAGTGTATAGCTTGTTGAAAGTAGGCTAATGAGGTTTTTTCGGCCTATGATGAGAAAGCCTAACCCCGAGTGACCTTTGAAGTCACGGGGTTTCTCGAGGCCTTTTCCTCAACGCATAATAAGTGGGCTTTGTGCTTGTCATCACGACTGCCACAGTTTATAATAATAAGAGTACCTTTATAAATATTTACTTGATCTGGCACTATTGCCAGGCTGCAGTATGATCCTGGCAGTAGTGCCTGCCCCCATCGCATGCCATTTCCAGTGCATTGGAATTTTTTTTGGGGGGGGGGAGGGGAGGCTAGCACTGGGGGCGCTTATTGCCTACTAAATAGGTGGCGGTAAGGGATCCTCTGAAAATGGCTGCACGGCAAGTGATTTACTTACTGCATGTCCATTTCCTATATTTTTAAAGCCCTTTACCCGCTGCAGTAAAAGGGGGCCTCGGCGTATGGCAAAGCTGTGCGCCAACACCACCGCAGCATGGTAAAAGGAGTCTATAATCTCTGAAATTTCAAAGTCACAATCAATTCTTACTTTAAGCTTTCTTGGACTCTAAACATGTTCTGATATTGAACAAACCAACGAAATGCTCAAAAATCAATTTGCTCACCACCACCATCTTTCACTCATGGCTAGTCAAATTTGTTACCTTATAAAGCAGATAGCTAGGCTTTTACATAAGCATTCAGAGCTCAAATTTAAAACCCTTTAAATAAATAAATTGTAATCTGCTGCTCTTACAGTAGATTACTTTCTGGACCTCTTTCAGAAAAACATCCACAGCTTTCTCATTTTTAACACCTAAATCCGATTTATTTTGCTGGAGCTCATTCACACACATGCTCACACCTCAGTGACTTCAGCCTTTTCCCCACAGTCAGGCAAGCTATTGCCAGGGGGCACGGTGACTTTGTTTATATCAGCTGACCTCCGCCAACCAATTAAATCACAGAACACAGAATCTTCTTGGAGCATGAAACTTAACTGTAACTTAAGCAATCTCCATTTTGGAAATACATTTTTGCATAGATTACAAAGAGAAAGTAAACTTTCAGTAAAATTATTACAAAAATTGTAACTAATATCAGTGACCTGAATCCATTAATCTATCAACCAGCATATTTTTTTCTTTCATGTTGTGATAAGTAAGAGACTGTCCTATACGGGGTAGGCCACTAGAGGGCGCTAGTAGGAGACTAGGTGGAGGTCACTAGGACCAGGGAGAGCCCTGGGAGGTCCACAGGTGTAGGAGGTTATGGGCTGGGTCCTGTGTAGCTAATTAACCACTTTATACCCCACCTGAGTTGTGAAAAGAGGAGAAGTGAGCTGGCAGCAGGAGAAGAGAGAGCCTGGAAGATACTGGCTAACCCTATGGACTTGTGGGGGACTGTGTGTCCAAAGGAGATCAGCAGGCTGAAAATCCTGGGGTAAGAAGTCCCTAAAGCATTAGTGTTTGACTGTGTGTCCTCAGTACTTATAGGAACTGTGTGTTCAGTGAAAGGACTCTGTGTCCAAAGAAGAAAGGACTGTGTGTACAGAACTGTGTGTTCAAAGAGGGGGGACTGTGTGTCCAGAACTGTGTGTTCAAAGAGGGGACTGTGTGTCCAAAGAAGAAAGGACTGTGTGTCCAAAGTACTGAGAGAAGCAGGCTGCAAAGCCTGGGGCTGAGAGTCCCCAAAGTATTGGTGTAGTACTGAGCCCATGTATCTGTGTGGGGAGGCTCAGTGTGAAGATCTATGAAAGCATAAGTAATAAGCTAGAAGAAGTGTGCCCAGGGGCTGGAATAAAGAGTTGCCTGAGAAATATGCAGTTGGTAAGACCTGTTTAATTTGCTTAGTGGGAACCAGGTCACCCTGAGCGCGAAGGGGTAGCACACTAATTTGCATATGATCTGCATATTGAGAACCAATTCACCCTGAGTGAGGAGGGGGATATCACAATGTTTTAAAACAAGTTGTTTTGTTACATTTGTACCCCGTGCTTTCCCACTCATGGCAGGCTCAATGCGGCTTACAAGGAGCTGCCTGTGCCTGAAGTGGGAATTGAACTCAGTTCCCCAGGACCAAAGTCCACCACCCCAACCACTAGGCCACTCCTCCACATTTTCACCCAAATTTCTCACAAAACTATTAAAAATCTATTAACATCCCCTAAAACTAAATAAAACATCATAACAAAGATGGCCCCCAGCAACGTCTGCCCCAGACAGTTCACCAAAAGCTTCAAAACCAGTTCATACCAAAATCCACAGTTTTGACCACATAAAATGAATTTTTTTCAAGAACCTCATAACCTTAGCCCACCTTCTGAGGACCTTCAGACCCCACATCTACTAAAAATAATATTTTAAAATTAACCCCCAGATAAAATTTTCACAGGTGCATTATACACCTGGAAAGGTAGAGAGACTGCCTCAGATGGCTTTGGACATGTCAGTGGTTTTGGAATCCTTGGCTTTTGTTGCCTTAGCTCCTGATAAGATATGTTTATTGAGGATGTTTAAGAATAGAGAAAATTGTTTATATGCTTTGAAATACAAGTTTTTCCTGATGTTACTAGAGATACCCAATCCAGCTTATTTTTGAAAGAGAAAGACACCCATATTTCGACCCAAATCGGGCGCCCAAGTCAGTATAATCGAAAGCCGATTTTGGGCGCCTCCAACTGCACTCTGTCGTGGGAATGAACAAAGTTGACGGGGGGGGTGTCGGAGGCATGGTGAAGGTGGGACTGGGGCGTGTTTATCGGCCAAGGAGAGATGGCGCGCTCGGCCGATAATGGAAAAAAAAGGGCGCCAGAAGCGAGAATTTGGGTCACTTTTTTTTGGATACTTTTTTTTCACGAACAAGTTCCCAAAAAGTGCCCCAACTGCCCAGATGACCACTGGAGGGAATCAGGGATGACCTCCCCTGAGTCCCCCAGTGGTCACTAACCCCCTCCCACCAAAAAAAAAGAAATTTAAAAACTTTTTTTCCAGCTGTATGCCACCCTCAAATGTCATACCCAGCTCCATAACAGCAGTATGCAGGTCCCTGGAGTAGTTGTTATTGGGTGCAGTGCATTTCAGGCAGGTGGACCCAGGCCCATCCCCCCCCTACCTGTTACACTTGTGCTGCTAAATGGGAGCGCTCCAAACCGCCCCCAAAACCCACTGTACCCACATGTAGGTGCCCCCTTCAGCCATAAGTGCTATGGTAATGGTGTAGAGTTGTGGGCAGTGGGTTTTGGAGGGGATTTGGGGGGCTCAGCACCCAAGGGAAGGGAGCTATGCATCTGGGAGCTATTTTAATTTTTTTTAAAAACTTTTTACAAGTGCCCCCTAGAGTGCCCAGTTGGTGTCCTAGCATGTGAGGGGGACCAGTGCACTACGAATTCTGGCCCCTCCCACAACCAAATGCCTTGGATTTGTTCATTTTTGAGCTGGGCGCCTTCGGTTTCCATTATCGCTGAAAACCGATACTGCCCAGCTCAAATCCGCCCAAATGCAATGCATTTGCCTGGCACAAACCGTATTATCGAAACAAAAGATGGACGCCCATCTTTTTCAAAAATATGGTCTCTCCCGCCCCTTCGTGTACCTGTCCTCCGAGTTAGGCGGCCATGGAGATGGGCGTTCGCGTTCAATTATGCCCCTCCACGTCAACACAGAAAATTTTTGTTGTTAAAGTCAGGAGTTCTTCAAGTTGGTGCTACTTTTTTGTGTGTTATCCTTGTAAATGCATCATTAGATACAAGCCCACTAAATATGTGTTCTTTGAGACTTTGCATCTTTCTGCCTTTTTGGTTACTAAAAGACTGGCAGGTGAAAAAATTTATGCACTTTACTTGATGTGTAATTAGCCAGATCGTTCCTGTTTCAGGTGTTTAAATTGCCTTGAAAAGAATTTTGTTTCTTTTTCTTGTTTCTCTTCATAGTGAGTCTCAGATCCAATAATGGGGACTTGAGTGATATTTCTTTTATATGGTGTTAAATTTTGAAATATGTATATTTCAGGATTAGTTTTATGTTTAGTTGTCACTTTTCTGTACAAGCGGATCCTTGGTAATATTTTAAAATGTTAAAAATAAATTAAAACAAAATAAAATTACCCCCTGGCGCCTGAGCCCAGCGACTCTGACATTTGCAATTTAAAATGTAAATAACTGGGAGGCCCAAAGCACCTCTTATCTGGGACTTAGGAGGCTTTTCAAGTGATCACCAACTCTGGATCGGGTTTGGTCGGACCCACTGCAACATAGTGACCTTCCTGCAATTTCCTGTTACACCTCGTTGGGCACAGCTAAAATTTGAGCCCTAGCTTCTGTTTGGCCTACTTAAACTCTGGGTCACAAATTGCACGTGTGAGCATTCACAAATGCGCAGGAGCTCTGGCAGCCCAGGCCTTACGCAGGCCAATTTCTTGTTGTGCTCCCTCCCAGCTGCTGTCTTTTACTTCACGACAGTGCGGTTAGTCACATCTGCTGCGATTTAGCCCCTGACAGCTCCCTGAACCCAGAAATGGGTCCACACTGACCCATCAATGCCTGCCTTGATCTGGAGACCCCCACCCCAGATAAATTTGTTTTCATACTTTAGTTTACAAAATTGAAGATATCTGTTGGAGAATAATAGATGTGGAGATTGTGAAAAGAGTTTGAGTTATAGAGAACAATATTAGATATATAGACTGGGTTCTGTTTAGCTGGGTGGTTTAAATGAATCAGTACAGTAGTTATCTCTACTCTGAATTGTGAAGATAGAGTATTCAACAGCTGTGATTGAAGACTGACAATTTGGTTTTTAAGTTGAGCACCATCTCAGATGTATATTCTCAGAGTAATCACAATTGAGAGCAAATGATGATGATGTATGCATATTAACGATGTTTTAAGATAAGAGTGATTAAAATGACCATCAATACAACATGAGCTTTTCTTTTCTGTTGCAGTGGAACACCTTGACGCAGAGTGCTACTAGCTTGAAACGCAATCATGTTGGTGTGAAGGATTTGGTGCAGCATGGTGGAGCTAATAGTGTTATATTTGAAGCTGATTCAGAATAAGTGATTTTTTTTGAAAAGATAAGTGGTTTTCATGCATTTTTTTTTCCATTTTGAAAAGATTGAACTTTAGATTTTTTTTTTCACACATGTTGAACACAATTGGGAGTGATTGCATTTATATATTTTATTGATTGATGGTTATACTGGATAAGGCTAGCAGCTCAGCAACACAAGCAAAGCAATGGTTGCTTCTTATATGGTTAGCTACCCAGTACTGAGGAATGATGTTCAAGTTCATATATTTTCATTCCTTTCAGTTGTGTCAATGATCTACAGTGCTGACATGTTAATTATCTCCTTGTAAATTCATAACTCACATACAGGATTATTGTAAAATCAAACATATTTCAAGCAAATTGTTTTCTGTTTGTTTTAAAAACCATCAAGGTAAAATAGTTAGCAATTACCATTGACTAGCATAGCTAGAGTTATGTGCATACATCATGCATGATCAAGAGTCATATCTGCTGGTTTTAGGGGACCCTTTTACTAAGCTGCGCTAAAAACTGGCCAACACTATGACTAGTTTGTGGGTTTTCCCACGCTCTGAGGGCCCTTTTAGCATGCCAGTAAAGTGGCCGCATTTCCTATTTCCCTCATTAATGGCCACATGCTAACTTCCCATTCAGTGCATGGCTATTAACACATGAACCCTTACAGATACCTATTTTGAAGGTGGTAAGGGTTCACATGCTAACTACAGTGGGGGAAATAAGTATTTGATCCCTTGCTGATTTTGTAAGTTTGCCCACTGACAAAGACATGAGCAGCCCATAATTGAAGGGTAGGTTATTGGTAACAGTGAGAGATAGCACATCACAAATTAAATCCGGAAAATCACATTGTGGAAAGTATATGAATTTATTTGCATTCTGCAGAGGGAAATAAGTATTTAATCCCTCTGGCAAACAAGACCTAATACTTGGTGGCAAAACCCTTGTTGGCAAGCACAGCGGTCAGACGTCTTCTGTAGTTGATGATGAGGTTTGCACACATGTCAGGAGGAATTTTGGTCCACTCCTCTTTGCAGATCATCTCTAAATCATTAAGAGTTCTGGGCTGTCGCTTGGCAACTCGCAGCTTCAGCTCCCTCCATAAGTTTTCAATGGGATTAGGGTCTGGTGACTGGCTAGGCCACTCCATGACCCTAATGTGCTTCTTCCTGAGCCACTCCTTTGTTGCCTTGGCTGTATGTTTTGGGTCATTGTCGTGCTGGAAGACCCAGCCACGACCCATTTTTAAGGCCCTGGCGGAGGGAAGGAGGTTGTCACTCAGAATTGTACGGTACATGGCCCCATCCATTCTCCCATTGATGCGGTGAAGTAGTCCTGTGCCCTTAGCAGAGAAACACCCCCAAAACATAACATTTCCACCTCCATGCTTGACAGTGGGGATGGTGTTCTTTGGGTCATAGGCAGCATTTCTCTTCCTCCAAACACGGCGAGTTGAGTTCATGCCAAAGAGCTCAATTTTTGTCTCATCTGACCACAGCACCTTCTCCCAATCACTCTCGGCATCATCCAGGTGTTCACTGGCAAACTTCAGACGGGCCGTCACATGTGCCTTCCGGAGCAGGGGGACCTTGCGGGCACTGCAGGATTGCAATCCATTATGTCGTAATGTGTTACCAATGGTTTTCGTGGTGACAGTGGTCCCAGCTGCCTTGAGATCATTGACAAGTTCCCCCCTTGTAGTTGTAGGCTGATATCTAACCTTCCTCATGATCAAGGATACCCCACGAGGTGAGATTTTGCGTGGAGCCCCAGATCTTTGTCGATTGACAGTCATTTTGTACTTCTTCCATTTTCTTACTATGGCACCAACAGTTGTCTCCTTCTCGCCCAGCGTCTTACTGATGGTTTTGTAGCCCATTCCAGCCTTGTGCAGGTGTATGATCTTGTCCCTGACATCCTTAGACAGCTCCTTGCTCTTGGCCATTTTGTAGAGGTTAGAGTCTGACTGATTCACTGAGTCTGTGGACAGGTGTCTTTCATACAGGTGACCATTGCCGACAGCTGTCTGTCATGCAGGTAACGAGTTGATTTGGAGCATCTACCTGGTCTGTAGGGGCCAGATCTCTTACTGGTTGGTGGGGGATCAAATACTTATTTCCCTCTGCAGAATGCAAATAAATTCATATACTTTCCACAATGTGATTTTCCGGATTTAATTTGTGATGTGCTATCTCTCACTGTTACCAATAACCTACCCTTCAATTATGGGCTGCTCATGTCTTTGTCAGTGGGCAAACTTACAAAATCAGCAAGGGATCAAATACTTATTTCCCCCACTGTATTTGCTAATCAGTTGATGCATGGCAATGTAGCTGTGCTAGCCAATTAGCACTGGACATGTCTACTGTCTGCCCCCAAATACGCCCCAGTGCTAAAAAATAAAAAAAAGTATTTTTTAGTGTATGGGAAGCAGGTGCAGATACCAAAACTATCGCGGGATGCCTGAGCGCACTCCAGTAGTGCGTTTTCCCGTACGGTAAGCACTTGTTAGTGCTTAAGGCAGCTTAGTAAAAGGGCCCCCTAATTTTCCCCGATAAATGAATGGAATTGTAGGCATTGCTAATAGCTAAGGATGGAGGTAACACAAAGGTTCACAATTTTTTTTAACCTTTCTGTGCCAGTTTGTTCCCCTTCTTTCCTGCCAAAACTGTACAGATAGATTAAGAGGCAACTTTCTTCCTGATTTACTAAGGCTGTTCTCCAGTTCTGTGTAGGAAAAATGTATAAAACATTTAGGGGGTCCTTTACTAAAGATTAGCTCATGATATCTGCCATAGGATCTGTTTTATTTGTATGGACCCTCCAGCAGATAACATGTGCTAATCTTTAAAAAATGACCCCCTTATTTATTTATTTTATGTACAATAATTTGACAATGTGGTTCACAATAATAAAACTAAAGAGAAATGAAAAGGTAAAAAAGAAGAAAGAGAGAGAAAAATGAGGAGTGGTATTCATGTATTGAAGGCATTTCTGTATTGAAGGTAGGTTTAAAATGCCATGTCTTGAGGAGTTTTTTTTTTTTTACAGTCTTTCACCAAGTGACAAAACCTTTCCTACTGCAGTTTAAAACTCTGTTCCAATAATCTCATTACCTTGTAACTCATCTTTTCTGCTGCATTTTCTTTGAGCTATCAAGAAACTCAGATATTTTATTTGTCGGCTGCCTACATGGTCAGTACAACCATTTGACAAGACTAGACAATTGCCTAGTGCAGTAGCTTCTGGCAAGCAGTGAAGAACAGCTGCAGTCAAAGCAATAGGTCCTGGCAACCACACAAACTCAGTGAACCATAAGCACATACGTTAACCTGCATTTATATTTTATCATGACTGTTAACTTGAATTATCAATATCAAGTTGGGGGGGAGGAGTGCTGCAGGCTTGGATCCTGAAAGTTAAATTGAGAAATCGGTGTGGCTGAAGGTTTATCTAGGGCACTAACTACCCTTGGCCCAATTCTGGATGCCTACAGAATATAATATGTCACTAAAATTGCATATTCAATTCAGGCTTCATATTCTTGAAATTTCTCACAGATGGATCCATGTCATCTTGAAAAAGCTCAGCAAGGCTTAGGTAGGGTTGCCTTTTTGAGTTGTCTTACTTATTTTAAGCAAAATTAGAAATACATTTTCACAGATAATAGAAAAACACCAGAACTGGCACAGACTGACTCTCGTCATGTGGAGTCATCTGGTACCCCTACAGAACAATTACCAACAGAAGGGTGTTCACAGTTTGACAAACACAAATAATTACATCCTGTGTTTAAAAAATGACTCAGAAGCCCTGAATATCTTGGAAAACCTCCAGATATATCCTATACATAGGTTGCTCCCTTCTGTGATATGCATAATACATTATCAAATTCATTTAAGTATGATTTATCCATATTAACCTTTTTCCCCAATATGCAGTCACCCTTCTGATGTCACTAACATCTGGATTTGAACAGATGAAGTCATCTTAGTGTGCTCTGACTGTGAAATTGACTCAAAATTATGAACTAAAAATGCCTTTTCAAATATACTTTACCATAGTTCTCTAATATATGCTCAAATCCCTATATATGGTGCTACTCCATTTGAAACAATATGTTATCCTTTCATTCCTGCAAGGAAAAATAAATTGTCATAATGAGATGGAAGTTTAAAAAATAGATATACAGAAGTTAGGGTTGGTTCACATTTATGTAAAATAAAAATAAAGATTAATTAAATATGTTTGAGAAGAGCAATTCTATAAGAGTAAACCTAAAACTAGGCCTCTAGAGGGCATCTGGTAGGAGTCTGTTCTATAAATAAATGAAAATGCCTACTTTCCATTATTGAATACTAGCCAAACACAGTGAACATTCAGGCACAAGTACTTATGCCAGCCTGCCCATCTGTATGCCCCTTTGAAAATACTCTGGAACCAATATTCAGACAGGAGGAGGCAGCCCAGCTAACTCCTGTAGTCGGCAATGAGCCCAGATATTCAATATTGGGCCATTTCCGGTGATCGGTATTAAATATCTGGCTTATTTGTGGCCACTATAAACTTAGCTGCCTAAGTTAATTTTTAGTGCTGGCCAGCTAAGGTCATAGTGGCCAATGATAGGCCTGCTATTTCGGTAGCCCAATTTGGCCACTTAACTTTGCCTGTAAAGCACAAAATATTTGCAGATAGTCATATCACGTTATATAACCGTGACTATTCAGTGGGAGGTAACCGGCTATCTCCCACTGAATATTTGTGGATAGCCAGTTAAGTGCTATTTAATCAGCCATGAGCTGTTCCTGGTCGGTTAAATTGCACTGAATATCAGCTTCTTTCTATATAAGTTAAGCCGGTATTAAAAGAATAGTATGTAGGTGGAATGTCACCATGTCCATGTGTATGTGCGTACATGCATGCATCAAAACCATCACTCAAAACATGTATGCAGTAGCCAGTTCAAACCCCACTGTTGTTCCTTGTGATCTTGGGCAAGTCACTTAACCCTCCATTGCCTCAGGTACAAACATAGGGCTCTGTTTACTAAGGTGTGCTAGTGCTTTTAGCACAAGCTAGAGACACCCATAGGAATATGTAAGTGTCTCTAGCTTTAGCGTGCACTAAAAAGGCTAGGGTGCCTACAGCACAGCTTAGTAAACAGGGCCCTTAGATAGTGAGCCCTCCAGGGACAGGGAAATATCCAGTGTACCTGAATGTAACTCACCTTGAGCTACTACTAAAAAGGTGTGACCAAAATCTAAATAAAATAAGGTGCAGAATTTAAATTGTATTCTAGCTTGCACAAGCAACCAATGTAATTTCTTGAGTAATGAAGAGACAGAAGCTGATCTTCTACATAGTTTACCTACGTCAGAGGAGGGCGGGCCCAGGAAGAAAGAAGGGACGTCTGAGGAGGCCTGCTGAATCGCCGATCAGCTGTTATTACCCGTGCAGCAGAGGTGAGAGGCGCTGCATGGGCTGGTAAGACAAAGTGGGGTCATTGGAGGGGGGGCGGTGGAGGCGGGGCACGGGAGCGGAGCATGGCGGAGCTAGTGTGGGAGAATACACAGAAGAACAGGAAGGGAGGAGGGCCGGGGCCGGGGCTGGGGCTGCTAAAATTGGAGTTTTTTCATGCGGGGGGGGGGGGGGAAGCGGGGAGCAGCGGGGGGGGGGCAAGGTCGTCCATACAGGACGCTCATGACGAGCGCCTTTGCCCCCTCCCAATCCTTTTGCTTCGTTTTTTTCTTTTTTATTGCAGGGGGAAGCGGGGAGCTATGTGTTTTGTATTTTGTGGGTTATTTATTTTTTCTAACGTGCCAGAAGCTTGGATTTAAGCGGGGAGCAGTGTCATAACACGCTGTGGTGAGCCAATCACAGTGTGTTTATCACAGCTATGGGCTGGGATTGGCTCAAGGTTTGTTTGTTTATAGTTTTTTCAAGCCCGCGCAGCCCTAACGAGAGGTGCAGACCTCTCGTTAGATTTCACGGCGTTTCAATCACTTTCCCTGCAGTAAACCAATCGGAAAAGATTAGTGCATGTCATTTCAATGGGGTTTGTAGAAGAATTGCTCAGCTGCATTCCATTTTCGTTAGCTGCTACTGTCGTCGGAAAATGGGCTTTAGTGCATGGAAAGGATAGGAAATGTTTCCTTGAGGGCTCATTTAATGATCAAAAACGTTTAGTGCATCTGGGCCTGAGTCTGGAAACAAAAGACTGACTACTGTAATTCCAGTTGTGGATTCTACCACTCTTTGGAAGACATCCATAGGTAGAAACACAGAATATGCAGAACTTCTGCATATATATAAACAAGCTGTGAGGGTGGTCTCTACAAGAAGCAAGGCACCCATGTAACCATTCACACAAATAATGGATGAGGTGTTTTCCTATTGCAGCAATTGAACCCCTCTCTTTCTGATAGCTACTCAATCCATTCTGGGCTAAATAACTATTATAAATGATAATTGATCTCTCCTATGGTGTCTATAAAAAGCAGGATCATGCAGTGAGCCACAGATGTTTATTTAACCCCCTTACATGACTACAAATTAGCACTCCCATCATTCCCCTCAATTGAAAGGAGTTATTGCTGAGACTTATCACTGAGGGCTCCGATTGAAATAGATGCCACAGAATTAAGAGTGGGAAAAAATGCAGAGATGTATCAAAAACATGGGGACATATGAAGGCACAAAATGGCTTAGAAAAGTAGGAAATACTTGCATGGTAGTGACTTCTGCGAACAGAGTTCATCTGTATTGGGAATCAGAAGTAAATAGTGATCATGTAAAGCAGGTTGTAGTTCTTTCGGGCCCAATATTCAAAAAGGGTTTACCCTGGCAGGAAAGGGTCCTTCTGAGTTGTCTGGCATCTAATATGCAGTGGCACTTAATCAGGTAGCTCCACTGAACATCTCCGCTAATTGGCAGTTCCCTAGATGGCTAAGTTAGTGGCAGTCCAGCAGTACATGGATAGAGTCACAACTTAGCCAGTTACCCCTGGATTCAATAAACTTGAGCATCCAAATTTATACCTAGTATGCAAACTGGTGTGGGCAAATTATAGAATAAGGGCAGTTATCTATACTTCATTTAATAATTGGCTGTTAAAGGGAGCTAACAGCCCAGTATTGGTTTAAATTGGTGTTAATTGGCACCAATTTGCATTTGCATACACAGCTGCCCTTAGTTACTATTCTAGAAGTTACACATGCCAATTCCATCGTGCATAGCTTCTAGGGGTGTGGCTGTGGGAGGATCATGGGTGGGTTATGGGCATGCCTAGGGATTAGGTGCACACGTTATAGAATACTAGAAGTTATGCACCTAACTGCCAACAGTTAGGTGTGAGCATTTACACCAGCCTAGGTGTGGAACTGCCATTATAGAATTCAGGCTAAGAATGCATCATCCTGGCACCTAATGTTTGGTGTTCTTTCTTGAATATACACCTTAATGGTAATATTTGTCTGCCAATCAGCTAAGGTGCTCTTTTACTATAGCTTTGTGTGCAGTAACAGAATTAGCGTGTGCTAAAGTTAAGAAGCCCATTTGATACCTATGCCTTTCTTAGCATGAAACACATGCTAATCCTGTTAGCATACACTAAGCTGTAGGGCCCCTAAGTTAGCACATAGAATTAGAACAGCAAAAAGACTCAATTAATTTTATGTGCTGAGTTAACTGGTCACCAGTCTAAATATTGGCTGGTGCCTGGTTATCTTCCGGGTCAGTCCACACACCCAGATATTCAATGCTGGGAGCTGCACATACCCCAGAATTGTTAGTTCAGTCTACAGTTGTGAGCGGCTTACAAGTTGCTTACTGCCGCAGGCTGAATATCAGCCCCTTTATATTTCCTTCCTAAACATCAAGATTTCACCATGTGGGTTAGTTTTTATTCATAAATATTCACCACTTTTCTGTCTGCCTTGGGCTGAAATAGATCTACCAAAGTGTCTCCTAGCCTAAGGGCTACATGTGGGAATCTATGCAGAAGAGAAGGATTACAGGATGCTACAGCTGTGAGAGACTGATTTGGTGAATAGGTATTTTTTTGTTGATTTGCATGATCATGAGATACTATGAGTGGTAATTTAGGAAGAATGCATAAATAGGTCTTGAGACATCTAGGTCAGGGTATCTCAAGTTCTGCTAGTATCTTAGAGCAGGATCTGCTGACATAGAGCCTGTTCTAAAACATATGAAGAAATGAAAGCCTGCCCTTGTTACGTGCAGTACAAATTTCCATTTTAGAAAAATGGATGTGTAAAATATCAGCAGGGCATAACTGAAATATGAACAGCCCTGCAGCACATGGATGTTCAGGTACTGTAATGGCAATATAAATATTTATGTGCTGATACATATATCACCCATTTTAGAACCATAGGGGTTGATATGCAACCCATGGTGGTAAGCAGCTGGTAGGCAGTTAGTGGACCAAAATATTGCCACTAACTTACTAAGTTACTAATATGCACTAACTCTTCAGACTTTAACTAAGCAGAAGCCACTACTGCCCAGATAAACCCTTTTGAATATCGACCCTCTAAATGGTTACTTTGCCAAAGCTGTCACAGAGCTCTGCTTTCCCTGCCAGTTTCACTTTCGGGGTGAGGGTACATCAACCATTGGAGAATGATGGAGATGAACTCTCCTAATCTCTCTAGTGGAGTGACTCAATAGAAGTACTTTTCTGACACACAGATGGCCTGTCACAGGTCTAGATACTGAGATCCATCATTTGGGACCCAGACATTCAGTATCTTTCTGTAAAGGGGTAGAGGAGTGTGGTAGCTGTGTTAGTTCACTCTTAAGGTTATCAATAGAAATCAAACAAAATAAAACATGGAAAAGAAAATAAGATGATACCTTGATTAGCTTTCGAAGGTTGCCCTTCTTCCTCAGATCGGAAATAAGCAAATGTGCTGCCTGACAGTGTATATAAGTGAAAACATTCAAGCATTACTATGACAGTCTGACAGGGTGGGAGGAGGGGGTGGGTAGGAAGTATGCATGGGGACATCAAAGCATATCATTGATATTCTAACAGGGTGGGTGTGGATAGGTGAGGGGAGGGTGATCAACAGAGACATACAGCTTTATGGTTTATAATGGGCTAGGAACCCCAGATCCTTGCTAAGTCCTTTCTGTTGGGTGTTCTGTTCAAAGGTCTTAAGACCTTTGAAGTCAGAATGATTGAATATTTTAACACCCAACAGAAAGGACTTAACAAGGATCTGGGGTTCCTAGCCCATTATAAACCATAAAGCTGTATGTCTCTGTTGATCACCCTCCCCTCAAATCTTAGGCGACAAAAAAATCTCAGCACTAACCCTGGGATTCTATATATTGCACTGAGATTTCTGCACAGAATTTGAAGTGTATTCTATAACAATGTACATAAGCTAATTGGTTAACAAGCTAATCAGCATTGATAATTGTTATCAAACAATTATCAGCACTAATTGGCATTAATTAGAATTTACACACAGAATAGTATAAGAGTATTCTGTAACGTGGTGTGCGTAAATTCTAAGTTGTATAGATGAAAAGTGGGCATAGCCATGGGTGTGGGATGGGTGGGTCATGGGAGTTTCTAAAATCTATGTGCATAGTCATAATTTAGGCATCAGAATTTACACCAAGTTTGACTTGGCATAACTGCCCTTGACTAAATTTAGTTGTGCTGAGCAGCACTCTGCATATATAGAATACGCTTAGGTGAATTTCATTTTGGTGACAATGTTTTAGACATGATATATAGAATCTTGTCCTAAGCACTATTGTATAAAGGGTAAGCATCTTATAAAGAATAATGGTTAGTGTGAATCCCGCAAATAACATTTGAGCAGACTTACGTTTGCTGAAATGCGGTGTAAATGCCAGCACCCATTAGGCGTGGTTAGACAGTATTTTGTAATTCTGTGCACAACTTTTTGGAATGCCCCCAACATGCCCATGATCACATCCTCTTTTGTGATATGTGCCATGGGGGTTAGGTGCCATGCCTTATAGAATAACGTGCATCCAGATGCATGCAAACATTTGAATAAGTGCCAAGCAAAATCAATAATTAGTTAGCACCCAATTATTGATGGTTCAGAGCTCATTATCCAATTTATTTGCACCTACACCTTTGAAGCGCAGCCAAATTTGGGCATACAACTTTGGGTGCCATATATAGAATCTGGGTGATAGTTCACGCTCTTATTAGCAGATAACTTTCATTTCAAATGACAGCCCATCCCTTGTGTATATCATTTTTTAAAATTGTGTGAAAATCTTTCCCTGCATGTTCAAAAGCATTTATATTTCTTGACATTGTCAGTACTGATATTTCAACAGACACTCATCACATGACAACTTACTGCCATTTATAACTGGTGTCACAGCTGCAGCATTTTTTTTTAAATTTCACTCACTAGCAGCGGCAACAAGGCAGAATACTGAAACTCAAATACAAAAGGTGAGAATTTCAATAACTATATTGAGTATAACAATTATGTCGATTTGGAAGCTGAGCATTTCACTCAGATTCTAATAATGAATAACGTGAAGCCTGGCTTTGAGGTCCTTTAATAAGGTGTGCTAATGGATTTAGCATGCATTAATGATCAGCATGCACTAAATGCCATGTAGTCCATTATATTCCTATGGGCTGCAAGGCTTTTAGCGCACATTAATTCCGTTAGCAAACCTTAGTAAAAGGACCCCTTTGTGACTTCATGGGAAGTGGACCTGCTTACTCATACATTGTACATGACACAGGACCTTTTCTAACATATGTGTAATAATGCACAAGAGTACATGTGTACAGTACATGCTGGCATATGCAGCTGGAATAGCCATTTTAGAAGTATCATTCATGGTTTTTCCCTGTGCAAGTGCCAAGATTCACTTAAGTTCTGGATTTAATAAAACCAGAAAGAGGCAATTCAGTAGCTAAGCAATATAACTACTTTGTTTTTGTTGTTTGCACACTTCGCATGGGTTAAAGCACCAAAGAAGTAATCACAATTTCCCTCAGTCACTTGTGCAAGACCTATGTGAAAGGAAGCATTTGGATGACACACATGCCTGTTCTGGAGCAGGCATAAATGCCAGTCAATATTTTTAAAAAAAATATGTATATTGTCTTTGTTAAAATCTGAAATATAAGTATATTTTTCTGACCCATTCAAAATTTGACTGCAAAACTAATACTGTGGACTTATGTAAGTATTTCTGGTTCTATACTTGAAAAATGGTGTGGAGGAAAAGACCTCAAAACTACCTCCAGTACTCAGTGAGTGTTCGCCAAAACTTTGGTACCTCACAGGACCCCACCTCATCATTGGCCAAAAGCCTCCTGCACAATTTTAACAACTCTCTTTTATTTTACTTATTTTTCCTTCTTTGCAATGCTGTATGGTGCTTTCAATGAATATATAATCAACATCCAGAGTTTATTTATAGTTTTGTGGCGATAGTTTGTTTTTTGAAGTGACCGTTCAAATATGCCTACAATCTGCATCCTTGGAAAATCTGCAGGCTGCAGATCTACATGAGTAAACAGTACATTTTTAAGTCATTATTTACATGTTTAAAATTACTTCAATATGTCTGTAGGAGTTGATCGACATAATTGTTTAGAAACAGTGAATTTTGATAAGTAATACAGATGTAGGGGCAAACAACTATCTGGATTTTGTTAAAATATATTCAGGAGTAAGGTTATAATAGGGTAATTTTGCAACAATATACCCAGTGATATAGCCACAGTGGTGGTGGTGGGGATGCCTGCCCCCCCCCCCCAATTTGGGCTCAGGTCCCCTCAAAAATGACATAGATAATACGAACTATGTGATTTCCATTACCAGTGGTATAGAGTGGGATAGTATAGTTTTGTTTTGTGGTTTCCCCTCAAACATGAGGCACTGTTGCTATAGATAATGGGGATCCCCAAGCCCTGCCAGTGAAAGAGGTCCTCCGGTGGCTGGAAACTCCTCAACATTCATGGTCAGGGCACTTTCCATTGGCCACTGCTGCTCCCTCCTCCCATAGTTGCTCGATTTTCATGCTTGTGAAAAACTGAGCGTACATGGGGGGAGGGGCTTGTGGTGACAGCCCATGGAAAGTACCACCGACTGCCAGCATTGGGGTGTTTCTGGTCACTGAAAGAAAACTTCTTCCACTGGCAGGGTTTGGGGATCCCTACCAGCTAAGAATTTAATAGTTTGAGATAAGATAACGTAGTGTAACATGAGTTAGAAAGTAAGGGGACTAATTTAAAGAAAGATGCCTGTGAAGTCAGAAAGATGTATCAACATAATCTCAGCTAGGGTAGGAATGGCTAAGCAAGTCCTGCTACAGTATGTATAGCTGGTGTTAATTCTTGTGTGTGTGTGTAACTAGCAAGTTAGTTGCTTCTTCCATTAATGCTTGAAAGAAGAGCCAAACTTCCACCTGCTTCTTGAAGTAGAGATAGTTTTGCATTGAGTAAAGCCTTTCAGGGAGTGCATTCTAAAGTGCAGGGGTACTCCGGAGAAGGTTCGCTAACAGGTATCACAATGGAGTGTGCTTAGTACAAATTCTAAGGGTGAGACTAAACCATTATAGAATACTAGCTCAAAGTCATGTTGGCACATTAAAATATTGATACATCCACTTATCAGAGGTCAATGGCTGACATCAGTTGGAGTGCCTAAGTGCACCAGTATTCTATCAGTTGGTGACACGACAATGCTCTGTCCACATGCAGTGAGCCTCGCTTCCATGCACTGAGGTGTCCTTTTACTAAGCTGCACTAAAAGGGGGCCAGCAATAGCGTCAGAACTTAATTTTGATGTGCGTTGAGGACCTCTTTTACCACAGCAGGTAAAAGGCGGTCTCTCTTTAAAAAAAAAAATGGCAGTGCGGTAAGTGAACCACTTACCGCGTGGCCATTTCAGAGGGGGGGGGGGAGCACTTACCATCATCCACTTAGGTGGTTGTAAGGTCTCCCACACTATCCTGGTGATAACTGGGCAGTGTGTGGCAATTTTAACAACTCTCTTTTATTTTACTTATTTTTCCTTCTTTGCAATGCTGTGTGATGCTTTCAATGAATATATAATCAACATCCAGATCACACTACAAGATCATCAGAGTAAGTACTGAAAAAGCTGTAACTTTCGTGTTTGATGGAAATTTCCCAGTGTTTACAATTTTATATACCTCATTAAATCATCACACTATTTTTATATAGCAGATGATGCATTCTGGAAGTTTTATATCCTGATGTTATCCTTCCTCACCATCTCTTTTCCACAGATTCTCTGATCTCGTCATACTCTAGCTACCTGACATGTCCTTCACCTAGCACATACCATGATACATTCTCAGATAATCATACTAAATATTGCCATATTGGCCTTTCTCTGCATTCCTTCCTCCCTGGCAGTTACATTAGAGACAATGAGGGCAATTTGGTAATCTCTGGACACAGTAAACTCATGTTGCCACTTTCTGTAATGGCTCCTCCTATACTTCATGATTGCAAAGGAAATACACACCTTAGAGGAAGAGAAATAATCAGGACAGGAAGTGCTTACTCATTGTTTCCTCATCCTGCCAATCTGCTACTATTCTCTCACTAATAATCTACCTAGGGTTGCAAACTAGCTCCAGATTCACTCAACACAGTTCATCCAGTCCTGGCCTTACCTCATTGTGGTTCTGTTTTCCCCATTGAATTCTCTAAGAAAAGCTAGGCTACAAGTTCCTGCATGCACTGGGGTAAGCTCAAGATTAGATCAACTCTGTTGGGCGAATCTGGAGCTAGTTGGCAACTCTATATTATCTACCCAAGAAACAGACAGGAGCCTGAAAGAGAAGTAGAGTGTTGGAAAGAAAGATGAGATACAGAGAGGGGCCTGTTAGAAGTAGTAGAAGGAATGAAAGTAAGAGAGGAACAGGGCCAGATTTATATCTGAAATGCTCATAAGCACAAAGGAAGAAGGAGGGAAAGATTAAATCCCTCCAACACTGTTACTGTTTCCATCACCATCGCGACTGCCCAGATTGTTACTGTAATATATGGTTACCTTGTTTCCCCATTTACCTTAGATCTGGGTCTTTCTCAGTGTCGGTAGCAACAAGCTAAAAGGAAATCTTGAGCGGGAAGCCTGTCTTCCTTGGTGCTTGGACAGGTCTGTGGTGTCCTGCCTCTTGCATGGTCTCTGTGGTAATGGGAAACTCGTGCTAGGGAAGAATGCAGGGTACTGCAGGTCTCTCAGATCCTTAATGTTTACTTTTGGCTCACTTCTTCTGTAATCAGGGAAGCCATGGAAAAATCAAGGCTGCCCAGAGGAGACATGGATAATGACAACATTCCAGCAATTGCCTATGTCCAGGCCTGAATAAGGGCAGTGATTATGCATCCTTTCACACTCTACTTTTTAAAGCACTTGATCTACCCATGTGCGGCATGTGGAAAATCTGATCAAATCACAATCTGTCACAAAGAACTTAGAAAGGAAAGAAGATGGAGACAATGTGAAAATATTTGGATATTTGTATTTTTGGGGATCTTTTACTAAAGTGTGATATGGTTCTGTTCTTACTGCAAAAATTAACATGTAGTAAGTGCAAATCCTATCAGTAAATGCAGGGGGTATGCCATGTATCTACCCGCATAAGCACTGTGTTATATGCGTGGGCTGACCAAGCAGGCCCTCTGTATTATTGGTCCATGCATATAAAGTAGCCTGGGTACTGTCAAAATGACAGCTACCCACAGCACTGCTGGCCCTCAATACTCCAATGACCTCCTCCCATGTAACCCCCTCCTAAGTCTCATCCCCCCATTAGAATCCCCATTTCAATCCTCAACCACCAATCTTACCTTCAATAGGTATAAGTCCCTTCCAAACTCTTCTCAAACATACAGTCCCTCCTACTCATCCCCAACCCAACATTTCTCCTACTGCCCGAAGCCTCCACAGATCACCAAAGACCTCTGGATAAGCCTAGTGGTCCAGTGGCAAGGAGTAGAAGTGGCTCCTCTCTGTTCCTGCTCTACTGTGCCAGGCTCAAAATGATGTCACTGATCCCTAGCAGTAATCTTGTGGTGCTGTCATAGTAGAATTCAGTCTTCCATATAAGAATTTGCCGTTATATTGAAAGCTGATGTAGTACATGGGAGGTGCTTTGCGGGGGGGGGGGGGGGGAGAGGGGGTTAGAGGGATTAAGGGATAAGATTGGAGAGTTGAGGATTGGAATGTGGGGGACAGGGGATTGAATCTGGGGGAGGAGGGAATTGGAGTGGATAAGAGCTGGTTGAGGTTAAGGCCAATGACCATGCTACTGCTGCACTTACCGACTCCTTTTGAGGTGTTGGTAAGTACAACTATATTATCATAAGTTTTAACAGGAAGCATGCAGTACCAACACATACATACTAGCTGTCACCACCGGCTCTGCCCGTGACTTGCCCATGACACTCCCAGTTCCCTAAACCTACCCGTACTAATATCTACCATGTGGTTAAAAAAAAACATGCTAGCTGCTTAACACAGCTTAGTAAAAGAGCCCCTTAATTGAGTCTTCTTCAGCACATTTTACACTGATTTGTAAAAGGAATAAGTTTTGCCAGCCAGTTACAAATATATTAGGTTGCTCATTTAAAAAAAATGGCATCCTTTGCTAACATTCTTTCTTATCTATTTAAGTGGATAAACATAGTACATTTGTTATTTAATTCAGAACAGAATTATTTGAAGTTACATTTCTATATATGTCTGTATTTTAATATCAGCTAGAGAGAATAGGTGTGGGATTTCTTTAATATGTCATTGAAAACATATTAATTGAAGAAAAAACAAGTGCTAGTAGCAAGGGCTCTTGAGTAAAGAAAATTGGGAATGCTGATAGAATAAAATGAGGAGAATTTCTGCTGAGTAAGTATAGCAGTTCTTTATATAAAAAAAATAATGATTTCATTTGGGAACAGCAGTGGTAACTAAAGTAATAATGGACAGAACATTAATGGAGCCAGTAATTATAACTTACTCTTATGGAACTGAATACTGATAGATGATGTTTTTTTTTTTAGTCTTTTATTTCCAGTGTTACAATGTTTCTAAAATGCACTTTTCAAGCTATTCAAGCAGCTAGATGAAATTTTCTTAAAACTATGGACTAGGAATGTAAATAACATTGAAATGAACCTTTTATTAGAGGTAAAAATAACCATATTAGAATTGCCAAGTACCTGTATTGATGGCTGATCCTTTAATTCAGTCTCTGACGGATATACAGTATAGAGTGTGAGCTTGTTGCTTTTTTTCCCCCTACCTCTTATTTTCTGAGTCTTACAGATATTGATTGATACCTTACCTAGTTCTTTGGGAGAAATAAAACTGTTCTCCAAAGGCCCTTATTTTGATTAGCTGCCTGGTAAAGAGAAAAACCTGATGCTTTCAGGTTCGCTTAAATAGTGCATGGAAGTAAGGATCAAGTCAGTAGCAATTCGAAGATTACTGTATAAAAATGCCTGCTGCTCTATGTGCAAAGAAGTGGAGATGAGCTCAGTTCATCATGGATCAGTTTAGACGTCACCATCAGTGTTTGGCACTAGCTATCACCCTTATTGGCAATCTCAACAAGCCTGACAGGTGGTGCCCTGGAGGCAGAGTTGAAGCACATTAAACTATTAGGGCTCTGTTTACTAAGCTGTGTTAAAAAAATTAGCACATGCTAAAAATTAATGTTATTAATGTTATGTTTTTATCTTTGTGGAAGCTTAAACGCATCAAACAGCACATGTCAAAAGATATATTTCGAACCCTGATTCATTCTATGGTCTTAAGCCACATCGACTACTGCAGTGGAATTTTCGCTGGTTGTACACACTTTATTCTGAAGAAGCTCCAGACAGTTCAAAACACCGCAGCCAGACTATTCTTTGGAAAATCTTGCTTCGACAGTACGCAGCCTCTTTGTGTGAGACTTCACTGGCTTCCCATTAAGGACCGTATTGATTTCAAGATCTGTGCCTTAACTCATAAG
The DNA here is from genome assembly GCF_901765095.1 of Microcaecilia unicolor. Lineage (NCBI taxonomy): Eukaryota > Metazoa > Chordata > Amphibia > Gymnophiona > Siphonopidae > Microcaecilia > Microcaecilia unicolor. The sequence continues at coordinate 62,655,599 of NC_044037.1, read as the reverse complement.
ATCAGTTACGGCGAAGCACCAGTTTACATGTGTGATTTGATTGATGTACCTGCTAGAAATTCCTTGGTGTCATCTCGAACTTATCTAAATCTGCACTATCCTTCATGCGGGAATTTAAAATACAAGACTATCTACGCTTCTTCCTTTTCGTTCATCAGCCCGCGAACCTGGAATGCTTTGCCGAGGCTCCTGAAAGAAACACTGGATCATCAGACATTTAAAAAATTACTAAAAACTTATTTGTTTAGTAAAACCTACCCTGAAGTCAACAATGCTGCTTAACCCCCTTTTTTCCCCATTTTGTTAGTTTACCTGCATTTCACCCTCTGTCAGCTTCCCTTTTGCTGCTCTTGTATTCCCATCTGTATTCTCTTATTTTAGCCACTCTGTACTTAAATTTGTAACCTTTGTATACTGGACCAAAGTTATCCTGTTGTATTATGTAATTTTCCAGTAACTTTGTTAGCCACATTGAGCCCGCATAAGCTGGGAAAATGTGGGATACTAGTGAACCTAATAAATAAATATTATATTCCTATGGGTGTCTCTAGTGTTAGCATGTGCTAATTTTTAGTGCATGCTAAAAAGTTTGTACACCTACAATGCAGCTTAGTAAACAGGGCCCTTAGGGTTTCTTTTACAAAGGTGCACTCAAAAATAGTTTGTGGTAGTGTAGGTGCGGGTTTTGGGCGTGCACTGATCCATTTTTTAGCGCACCTGTAAAAAAGGCCTCTTTTTTGCCGAAAATGGACGTTCGACAAAATCAAAATTGCCATGCGTCCATTTTGGGTCTGAGACTTTACCGCCAGCCATTGACCTAGCGGTAAAGAATCTGGGCAGTAGTGACCTACGCGCATCAAATGCCACTTGCTGCACATCCGTTACATGCGCCTGAAAATAAAAAAAATATTTTTCAGACTCGTGTAGCTGACCTGCACCAAAACTGAAATTACCGCAGGGGCCATGCGGTGACCGGGCAGTAACTCCAATTTGGCACACGTTCGGCGCATAGGCATCTACGCAGCTTAATAAAAGGGCCTCTTAATGTATATAGTTTAAAATGCTGCTGCTTGTGCTGTTGATCGAGGACATTTCATAAGTTCTAAATTAATTTCATATGATACAATAATAAACTACATTTTTAAAAGTTATCAGTTGAAAACTAGTTTGCGGCTTATCTGAAATTCTATATCACATCTCAGAATTAATTGGATGTCTAGGGGCCTTTTACTAAAATGTACTACAATTTATCAATGTAGCTTATTGTGGGAATTTCCTATGTGTTAACTGTCAATTTAGGGGGTCTTTTACTAAGCTGCAGTAGTGTTTTTAGTTTATGATACAAATCATCTGGTGGTAAAAGCTGAGATGCCCATAGGAATATAATAAGCATCTCAGCATTTCCTGCCAGCTGATTTCTACTGTGAACTAAAAACAATACCGTAGCTTAGTAAAAGACCCCCACAAAGCTTCTTTTATGAAGAGCAATTTCCTTTTTTTTCAGGTCATTTGCCAATATTGCCATTAGCACTAACTGCTCCTGTGTTAATTTTCGCTAATCATAAAGTGCTAGTTGGTTAATGCAAACCCCCTTCCCCACCCATGCATGCCTCCTCAAACATTTTTTTTTAACTATTGAATGCACAGTTTAGCATGTGAGAACAGGGAAATTACTACACAATGCTTTAACGTATTTATGCAGTAGCCTGTTCTTGTGCGTTGACCATGTGTTAAGGAGTTAGTGCCCTTTAGTAAAAGGGCTGCTTAGTTTGCAGTCTTAGGAGATAGATATTACATGGATATGGACCCTACATTATTTCCTTTTCCTAAGAGGTGGTCTTAGGGCACTTTCTCTTAAGGCCCTGTTTACTAAGGTACACTAGCATTTTTAGCACTCGATATATGGGAATATATGGGTGTCTCTAGCATTACCGTGCGCTAAATTTTAGCACATCTTAAAAATGATAGCATGCCTACAGCGCAGCTTAGAAAACAGGGCCCCAAATTTGATAGTTTGCACATGCCATGACACGTATAAACCTCGCTCCTAAGCCAATCTCAAATATACTGCTAATGTTCATTGTAGAGCTTGCATAGTCTCAAAGAGAGCTTCCCTCTGGGGTCTGTAAGATGTAAAAAATGTGGAGGTGTATTTTAAAAACACCTAGGGCCCTGTTTACTAAGGTGTGTTTTTAGCGTGCCTACACTTAGCATGCACACTAATCATGTAGGCTCCAATAGGGATATTGTAGGCACGTACATGGTTAACGTGCATACATGGTTAATGCACGTTAAAAACATTAATGCGCCTACAACGCTGCTTAGTAAACACGGCCTATAGACTTACAAAGTTCTGATAGGAAAACCTTAGCAAACAGGGCCCTAGGAGATTATAGGGAACTAGTCTGCACAACCAATGTCAGTTTCTCAATGCTTCATGGGTAAAACAGAGGTTACATTATGACCTCCGAGAACATTAATTTTAAACAAATCTGGAAATAATATAGAAACAATTATATATCCCTTTATATATAACCATGCACCAAATCATTTTTCTTCATTACTTCTTTTATGTAAACATGCCTTTGTAATCTAATACTTTTGACCTACATAAATATGTTAATGATAATATCAAATCATTAAGAACAAATCTTGCTTAATTTTAGTGACTTCCTCAAGCAGAAAGTAATGACATTTCAAATGAGAATGGTAGATGCAAATTAAACAAATATCATGTCTTCAAGACAGGGTTCAGACGAGGTTGGTGAATTGAAATTTTTTCTGCAATACACCTCTAGCATTTGTGATGCCTGTGCTATTACTGGATTTCAGCTTTGTGTTAAGCTGTGCCTTCTGTTTGGGAAATCACAGCAATAAAGCTTTTGATATACATGAAGGTCCATTGAGGGGTCCTTTTACAAAGTCGCGGTAAAAAGTGGCCTGCAGTAGTGTAGGCATGGGTTTTGGGCGCGTGCAGAATTATTTTTCAGCGCGCCTGTAAAAAAGGCCTCTTTTTTCCCAAAAATGGACATGCGGCAAAATCAAAATAGCCACACGTCCATTCTGAGTCTCTGACCTTACCACCAGCTATAGTCCTAGTGGTAAAGAATTTCGGCGGTAAGGACCTACACGCATCAGATACCACTTGGCACGCTTCCGCTAGACATATCCGAAAATAACAATTATTTTTCAGACGTGCATAGGGGATATGTGCAAAAAATGAAATTACCGCAAGAGTGTTCGGGCAGTAAGTCAATTTTGGCACTCGTGGGGCTCACGTAGGCACCTACGCGGCTTAGTAAAAGGGGCCTGGGGGGGGGGGAAATGAGATATACAGCAACCCCCACCCCCCATATTCTACAAAATGTGGATTCTTTACTAAATACCTAAAAAAGTGCTGGCTGATAGGCAAGCATTTAGCTGGCAATTCCAGTGGGAGCAGTGTTTAAAAAAAAAATAAAAAAAAGTATGTCTGGAACTCTTCAATTAGCATTGCTGCAGCCAAGAACATCACAGGTTCCTGGCAGCAGTAACACGGATAAAAGGCCCCATGTCAGGCCTGCTACCTGCTGCTTGTGATCTACACTAGCACCCTCCTTCCACTGACTGGGTCTCACCCACCACAGGACAAGTCTCCCACTCTCAAAATTCCCCAGTGATCTTTAGGCTACTGGAGCCACACTCCCAGTGGTACCATAGTTCCCAGAAAAGCACTGACAGACCCAACACACAAACCACCAGAATTCTTTATCAGTCCAGACAGGCAGAGACAATAAACTAAATTATTGTCTTAAAAATTGAACAATGAACAAAAATGTGCAATCAGCAAACAATAACAGGTAACTGAAATATGGATCAATTATAACACTGACTAAACATTTGTTTACTTTCTAGAAAGTACCTGGGGAGATCAGGACATATAACTGTTCACTGAGCCTCAGCAAAGAGATCTCTCGCTTTTCTCCCTGGCTAAGACTGGAGCAAAAGCCAGTACTCTCCAAATGAAAATGAGCTCCTAGACCAATCAGAGCCCAGAACAAGAAAATTTCAAAAATATACTACTTCTTACTTCCTGTTTTTTTTTTAACAGCTTACAACAAAGAAACACCACCTGCTTGTCAAATAGGAGAAATACACTTCAAGATATAATTAATGCAAGAAAATATCCAATACATTTTACAGGCTTAAAACACACTGGGGCCCTTTTGTTAAGGTGCACTGAAAAATAGCCTGCACTTGTGTAGATGCGTGTATTGGACATTTGCAGGTCCATTTTTCAGTGCGCCTGGAAAAAAGCACCTCTTTGCCAAAAATGGAATGGGGCAAAATAAAAATCAGTGTCCATCTATTTTGGGCCTAAGACCAAGACCTTACTGCCACCCGTTGACTTAGTGGTAAGGTCTCGCATGTTAACAGGGCGGTAATCACTAGCACATGTATACTGCCAGTTACCGCCTGGTTATGGCCACATGGTAGAAAATAGAAATTATTTTCTGCCACACATTTTGGACACAGGTCAAAATTAAAATTACCGCCTGGGGCACATGGTAGCTGGGCGGTAGTTCTAATTTGATGCATATTGTACACACATAGGCGCCTATCCTGCTTATTTTTGAAGGAGAAGGCCGGCCATCTTCCGACACAAATCGGGAGATGGCCGGCCTTCTCCTAAGGCCAGCCAAATCGGTATAATCGAAAGCCGATTTTGGCTGGCTTTAACTGCTTTCCATCGCAGGGCTGGCCAAAGTTAAAGGGGGCATGTCAGAAGTGTACTGAAGGCGTGATGGGGGCGTGGTTAAGAGATGGATGGCCTTGGCCGATAATGGAAAAAAGAAGGCCGGCTCTGACGAACATTTGGCTGACTTCACTTGGTCCATTTATTTTTAGGACCAAGCCTCAAAAAAGTGCCCCAACTGAGCAGATGACCACCGGAGGGAATCGGGGATCACCTCCCTTTACTCCTCCAGTGGTCATCAACCCCCTCCCACCCAAAAAAAATGTTTTTGTAACAATTTTGTGCCAGCCTCAAATGTCATACCCAGCTCCATGACACCAGTTTGCAGGTCCCTGGAGCAGTTTTAGTGGGTGCTGCAGTGGGCTTCAGGCAGGCAGACCCAGTCCCATCCCCCCCACCTGTTACACTTGCGGTAGTAAATGTGAGCCCTCCAAAACCCACCCGAAACCCATGCCGGCCATCTCTAAAGCTGGCCCAAATGTTGAGATTTGACCAGCTCTGACCTTATTATCGAAACGAAAGATAGCCGACCATCTTGTTTTGATAATACGGTCGGGACGCTGCTTTACAGGGTCGGCCATATAGATGGCCGGCCCCATTCGATTATGCCCCTCTATGTGGTTCTCAGCACTCATTAATGCCAGCACACACAGAACTGCTGGCTCCTCTTCAGTGCCGCCCCTGACGTGCCCACTTTTAACATGGGTGGTTAGAGATCATATTTAGTGGCACTGCCTAGTTTGGTGCTGCTAAATATCAGTGGTTGGGCAGCTCACCATGATTTAGATGGGCTGGAACCTCTCTTGCCTGCTTTAATCATTCTGAATATCGGGCCCATATAGATATAGAATTTTTCTGTGTTGCTCTAGTTACATCAATTCCTTCTTTTGACCCAGAGTGTTTCAACTGGATATTACATTCTTCTTAACATCTTCTTGCAAATTAGTTGTAAAATATTGCAATGTCAAATACATATTCTTTGTTCCTGGTAAATTGACTTCTTTTATCAGCAATACACTGACTCTGGAGTCCATCTGGGTACCTGCTTTGGACAGCTTCAGTCCCTGTGGACTGATTAATATCTCTTCTCCGGCATGTTAAGTAGATGCTATGTAGCTAACTTAGGGGCCTTTTTACTAAACCATAGTAAAATTTGCATTTACCATTGGTTTAATGAGAGATTATACTGCGGGATAGCTGCAAATTTATTGCAGCATTTATTGGTGGTGTTCACATTATTTTTTTTATTGCCGTGCGTTAACTTACAATAAAAAAATAATGTCATACCCAGATTAATATGTGGTACCTTATCCTGATTAACACAGAAGTATTTAACCTCTCATATTTAGGAGGCAGTAAGTGATACCACATTAACTCTGCTTTAGGCATGGTAAGTGCAGCACATTAACTGCCAAATGCTTTCCATGCCACGCCCCACGACACAAAAAGCACAAAACCCCCGGACTCTAGCACGTTCTGCACGTAAATCTAGGTGTATTCTATAACTACGTGCATAGATTAATCGTTTTAACAAGCTGTTAAGCACTGTTAACAGCTCTTAACAAGCACGTACATTGCTAAACATATTCTGTAATGTACTGAGTGTAAATGGTAATGCGTGCAGGCAAAAAGGAGAAGGTTTGGGACATGGAAATGGGTGTTTAATGGGCATTCCAAAATCTATGCGAGTTTTTATAAAATATGGGCCAGTGTGCATAAATCTATACGCAGATATTTACACCAGCTTTTCATTGGTGTAAATGGATGTGTGTAGATTTAGTTGCATGAACTACACCTAAGCGTATTCTAAATACCGCATGTACATTTACGAGCGGTATTTAGAATACGCTTAGGTGTGATTGCCTAATGTGCATTAATTTTAGGTGCCATATATAGAATCATGCGCAAAGGAAGTAATTCTCAATAGATTGCCTAAAGTTAGGCACTGGGGTGACATGTGCTAAGCATGGATTCTACAATTGCAATTGCGTGCCCATCGGTTATTATCAAATTCTTGAATAAATCCACATTTACACACCTAACTTCGGGTGCGAGTACTTACACCAGTCTAATGGCTGCTGTAAATGTTTGTGCCTAATTGTACCCTAGCCTGGTAAAAATGGACCCAAAAATGTGAATGCAATGGTGAAAGTGTAAGTATGCAATTAATTTAAGAAGATATAAAGATGTTCTGACCAAATATACAGTATGTTAATTTATAAGACTGCTGCTCTTTGTTGACTGGTATTTCTTTCCATTGCACATTAGTTCTCATGATCCTGCCTTCTGGTTATTTTCCATGCTACTTCTGTTATGATTACTTCTTCCCATTTAATTTTTCTTCCCTTATCACTCTCAATTTTCTTCTTCCACTCACTTCTGCCCAGGGACTGTATCCCAGTGGTATTCAAACCATTCATTGGACCCTGCTCCTCAACAGTTATTTAGGTTTTCAGAGTATCTCTAGTGAATACACATGAGATATAAGCACATATATTGAACTGCATGGAAAACATCTCATGCATATTTATTAAGTACAGCCCAGTTTCTAGAGTGGCTAGGGGAAGAAGGCCTGAAGACCTATTTAAATAAGACTGCTCTAATCTTTCAATTGCCTCTCTAAATTTTTCTCTTACCTTTCCCATTTCTCTCACTATAGTCTTCTGTTGTTTCCCTATCCATTTTTATCCCACTCTCCCACACTCTGCAATTACACCTCTCTATCTTCTCCTTAATTTCCACAATCCTTTACTTCTTTCAGCCTTCTTTCTTCCTCTCACGCTCTGATTTTGCATCTCAGACTGCCCTCATCTCTTGAAGTGTAATAGGGATACATAAAGAATGTTTTGCCTTCCAGCATCATCTTACAAACAAATGGAGCTCAGGAAGAGTATTTTAGGATCTCAACACATGACCAGGGAAGGAGGTAGAGCTTCTCTCAGAAAGAAAAATTATCTAGCAGCTCTTTTTCACCCTATACCTGAGAAATATGGTGACTATCAAAACTAAACATTATCCTACTGCTTTTACACCTTCATGCAACAAGCTAGATTCTGCCAGATTGCTCCTCTAGATTAAAATCAGTTAAATCGGGCATTATGACACTTAAGAACATATGTTGCAGCTTTAGGGTTTATCCTATATCACACGGTACAGGAAGTTGCACAGAGTTGTGTTAACAATAAAGAGAGGCACTTGCCTGCAATGACACATTGTCACATACAGCTACTTTTAGGAACTATTTTCTGTTGCTATATGCCTATGATCAGAAATCATTAATGAAAATAGTCTTTTACTGACACTTTCATATAGCAGAAAGCATATCGTCCTGAGAGAAAGGCATAATCCATGAAAGATTTCACATCTGAGAGCAAAAATATTTTGTCATTCATTAATTACATTCACAGGTTCTTTTTTGGTGTAGTAAAATCAGAGTTTATTGGGATTTGCTGGGTCTGAGTATAGCCAATCAGAAGGTGAAACAGTTTAATGTTCTGTTTTGCCTTATAATGCAGGTATTTCCTCTTCATTAATGGTGCAACAGTTAAAGTGGAGGGACCAGGTGAAAATGAGTATCTTTATATAGAAACAGAGGAAAATGAAGGTAGATAAAGACCATACGGACTATCCAGTCTGTCCAGCCATGGCATCTACTGTCTCTTTCGCTCCTTTAGAGATTCTGGAACTCATTTTCAAAAGAGAAAAATATTTAAAAAGTGTCATAAACTGGCAGAAGGATGTTTTTCTCACCAAAATGTCCAAATCAGTATTTTCAAAATCCATTTTCCAGATGTATTTCTATGCTATTCATCTGCAGTGCATCCAAATCGCAAGGGGCATTTTAAGGGTGGGATGTGTTCCTAAGACTTGGACGTTTTTCTGCTATAATGGAACAAAACAAAAACATCCAGGACTAAAACTAATGTTTTGAGCTAGACTTGTTGTAATAATGACTAAGCCACAAAAAAGTGCCCTACATGACCAGATGACCACTGGAGGAATGAAGTAATGACCTCCCTTACTCCCCTAGTGGTCACTGACCCCTCTCCCTCCCCCCAAAGATATGAAAGAAACAGTATATACCAGCCTGTATTACAGCTTCAGATTTTATAGTCAGTCCTATTAGAGCAGAAAGCAGGTCCCTGGAGTAGCCTAGTGGTCAGTGCATTGCACTGTGGAGAAGGGGATCCAGGGCAATAATCTGTTACATTTGTGGTGGAAAGTGTGAGTCCTCCATAACCCACCAAAAACCTATTGTACTCACATATAGGTGATACCTAAAGCCATAAGGACTATTATAGTGGTACATAGTTGGGTACAGTAGATTTTTGGTGGGTTTTGGGGGGCTCACTATACAATATAAGGGAGCAATGGTGAAATGTGTACCTGGGAGATTTTAGGTGAAGTCCACTGCTGTGCATCATGTAGTGTCCCACTGTTCTGCTGGGTTGTTTATGTGGCCAGTCTAATAAGAATTCTGGCTCCTAATACATCCCAATGATTTGATTTTGTGCCTTTTTCACTTGGACATTTTTTTTTTGAAAATTGTCCAAAGAGATAACTACTAAGTACAACAATGTCTAGAAAAAGGTCAATTTCAAAACAAAAACATAAATGTTTTGCCGGTTTGAAAATGGTTATGTGAACACCCCAATAATTAATTGGGGTGGATTAACAAGGCTGAGCCACCTCTACCCACATTAGAAGTAAATGTTAATATAAAGAAGGTTCGAGAGAAAATAGAATTAGCTAGAGGTAGTGGGGGATGGGGATGGAATAACTTAAAGGCATTTTAGGTGTAGGAGACATTATTTTAGGTTAAGTTTGCAAGGAGGTTAAATTTATTTTATTGATGCAGGGAGGGAGAGCAGGCTCCAATCAGATTGTGAGGGTAAGAGAAAAATAGATTGTTGTTTTTGGCAGGCGTAGCATTTTCAGCATGAGGGGAAAAGGAGCATTGAGCATCAACCTGCCCTCCCAACCTTGTGTGGTTGGGGTGGTTTAGAATATTTTGTAAGGTTCCAGGTTGGTTATGTTTAGGGTGTGGGGTATGGGCGAGGGTGAGTGTCACAGCAGAATAGGTTTGCCATCCTCATTTAAATGACACTTTGTAAAGTTGTAAGATGAAATGATATGGAAGCAGTTTGGGGGGAGGAAGGTCTATGTGTGACATCATCATGGGCCTTGGGGAATTTCATTGGTGATACCGCAAGTCATGCAAGAGCAACATACAGAAAATATTTAATATGGTTGTCGTGACCAACTAACTGCTGTCAAAAGTTTGGTGAACTGTTGTCAAAAGATGCAGCCCCATAATAAAGAGGCTACAGATGGATGTCTTTAGGCATTTAGAAAGATCCTACTGCAGATCAAACATTTGCTGAAGTGATGTACAATTCCATGCTCCAGAAAGAATGCAGTGATTCAAGGATAAGGAATGTGTAGGCCAAAAGTTTGTATTTTGTTTAGTTTCGAATGTTTTAGGGATTTTGTTTTGATTTTATTTGAGTTTTTGTTGTTTGTTCTTGTTTGTTTTTTGCTGTACTGTTCTATTTTTGATTTGCTTTGGAACAATGTCATCAATAGCGCACCCTGGGCCCCTTTTGCAAAGCAGTGGTAAGCCCAATGCAGGCTTACAACTCGCCAAAAAGGAAGCACCACCAGGCTACCATAGCAAGTCAGTGGTAGTTCTCACTCCTAGTGCAGACATATTCAGCGCTACAAAACTATATTTATTTTTGTAGCGCCGGTGTGTACCCGGCGGTAATCAAGCAGTGCCATATGCTGCCTGGTTACTGATGGGCTCCCCCTGAAATGGCTGCGTGGCAAGTGCTTCACTTGCTGCACGGCCATTTCCTCAAAAAAAGAAAGACCTACTTTTTACCCGCTGTAGTAAAAGGGGGACTCAGAATCCATTAAAAACACATGCCAACACCAGTGCAGGCCCCCTTTTGTCTTTTTGCCACAGCTTGGTAAAAAGGGCCCAATATTTCTAAAAATAGTGTGCCTATTGAAAAATGGCATGCATTATTGAGGAATAGTGTGCATTACAAATGATAGAATGCACTATTAAGCAACAGTGTATACTATTAATGGCACAGGAAAAACAATTTAGGTTTTTCCTTCTGCTTTGGGTTATAAATGATATAAATTGATATGGACACTATTCTCACTGCAAAGAAAAAATACTATTCAAAACAAATTATTCCGGCACCTCATACTGGGAAAATGTATCATATTATGAAAACCTTGACCACAGCCATAGCTCCTCACTGTCTACCTGTAAACTTACCTGTAATCCTATAGAGGCCAAGTCCCTTACCTTCAATCTCTCCCCATCATCAATCAAGGGTTTCCTTGTTGTCTAATGACCAAGCAAGAGCGATCCACAGTTGCTTCTGTCCTGTTGGATGCTGACTTTGAAACAACTGACCCTTAGAGGTAATCTCATAGCACTACTGATATTTCCAAACAAAGGATAGCCTGACACATAGTGGTAGTACCATGAGACTACTGCTAGGGTCTACTGGTACCATTTTGAAGCAGCAACCAATGGGGAAGAAGTGACTGAAGATCACTCCTTTTTGGCCATAAGACAGTAGAGAAACCCTCTGTAGGTATCAGGATGATTGGAGGAGGGAGGCTTGACCTCTACAAGGTTTTGGGGGTGGAGGTCTTGGTATCTATGGAATATCAGGTGTAGGGTGAGTGGCTTCACCTATATTAGGTGTCAGGTAGGTGGATAGCATTTTATAGGTGGGACAAGGTCATCATGGGTGTCAAAGGAGGAAGACGATTATGTTTGTGTTACTGTGGCCAGGAATGTGTAATATTCCTGTCACAGCAATGCAAATGTATATATTCTGTGCAAGTTACTAACCCATGGTACAGAGGTACCTAAGTCCATTGAATAACTTGCTAACGTCATCCAGACAGTTTTAACCAGACACTATCCTATTGTTTATTGGTCCCTAAATTAACAGGAACTGTTAATGGCCTGAAAAACATTATTGCAATTATAACCAGAGGAAATGACAACTGTTTTAGGTATTGCCAAATAATTCTTTCTATGGGTCATAATTAAGGTACAAACTGCAGTCCTTTTAATTTTCATACAGCATTATATAGTAGAAAATGCCATCCACAAGTTGTGCAATTACATTTTTTTCAATAAATGTGTTTATACTTTATGCTCACATAATGACATTGCTGTAGTTTTAGATGCAGGGGTACTGAAGACAATCACAGCATCCAAAATGATAACTCAGAAATGTAATTGGGTATAATCAAATTGCATTCATGGATGTGAATCAATTGAGCAGAAAAAAACCTGGTTTTAATTTGCACTATGATCTGATGCCACTCCAAAGCAATACAATGTCTGTAAACAAACAGGTTTTTGTGCATTATTTCTACCCTCCTAATAATTGCATAAAATGTTAACAATTGTCAATATGCAGCACTAATTTCATGGAACTGTTAAAGGCTTTGGTACAGCTAGCAAGGAGACTAATGATTTACCTTATTTGTATGCCAGGCAACAACAGCGATAAGCTAATTTCCATTGGTGACTAGTGATGTACCAATTAAACATCTCTGGGGTTTGTGCAATAATTTGGAATTCAAGTGGTGGATTCAAATGATTGAAAGAAATTTGCTCTCAGCTTTAAAGGAACTCTGAAAGATACTGTAATGAACTGACCACTTGTGTGAAGGTCATGAGAAATCAACAGTGTTCCTAATCTGAACATTTGGTTTCAGCCGGCATTTGCAAATGAAATGTTAAGACAAGTTGGGCTGAGGTAGAGAGGGAGAGGAAAAGAACTATGTGTTATCAATAAGTGAGTTTTATATATCCTCAGAATAGCAAGTAAATGATTGTACATAATTCATTTGATCACTTCTTTTCCAGACAAGAAAATCAAAGCTGGTTGGCTTTATGTCATAATGAATTAAAAAAAATTGGCTAGTCTTAGCTGAAAATCCCAGTTTTCTCTTTCTTTTGTGTAAACTGTGAAAGGGAAATGTACAATATTTGCCTCAGGGTATACAACCCACTAGATATTAGTTCTGAAGAAATTTTTTTCTTATCAGCATTGCAAACTTTTCCATTTGCTAGTATCATCTGATTAGCAGGTACTAATATTACTGCAGCAGGATGCTAGAAGGTGCAATGTCTATGAGAAATTTAAAGTTTGCCACTTCCTCCTTTAGCTGATAGTTTGGAATTGTCTGAGCAGAAAATAGACTTCTCAGATAATTGCAAACACTTTAGCCAATGTCATTGAACTAAAGTAGTAATATTGGATTTATCATTTTTTTGGTGACCACTGTGCTAACCTCTGACTGAGTCCAAAAGAAAAGTCTACTACAGTAGAATATTTTCTCACAATAGTGCTTCATTTGTATTTATGGAAATCATCACTGTGTTTTTTTTTGAAGTATAGTTTCAACAAAAGTATGGACGTCATAATATAACTACTTATCTAAATCGCCCAGACACATAGATAAGAATGGCACTGAAATGGCTCCTGCATATTTTTTGGCCAATTTTATCTTTTTAAATACAGGCAATTAGCTTATTTGCATAATTCTTCAGCTCATTGCCATAATTTGTATAAATTTGTGTTGTATTTTGCATTTCCTGAAGTGTGCACTTCCATATAGACACCCCAAGGGTACATATTTATTTATTTTTTAAAACATCATCTTTATTGACACAGAATCAGAAAATAAGAAAATTACTGCACATGCAAACCCTCTGTTCATACAGTGGGGGAAATAAGTATTTGATCCCTTGCTGATTTTGTAAGTTTGCCCACTGACAAAGACATGAGCAGCCCATAATTGAAGGGTAGGTTATTGGTAACAGTGAGAGATAGCACATCACAAATTAAATCCGGAAAATCACATTGTGGAAAGTATATGAATTTATTTGCATTCTGCAGAGGGAAATAAGTATTTAATCCCTCTGGCAAACAAGACCTAATACTTGGTGGCAAAACCCTTGTTGGCAAGCACAGCGGTCAGACGTCTTCTGTAGTTGATGATGAGGTTTGCACACATGTCAGGAGGAATTTTGGTCCACTCCTCTTTGCAGATCATCTCTAAATCATTAAGAGTTCTGGGCTGTCGCTTGGCAACTCGCAGCTTCAGCTCCCTCCATAAGTTTTCAATGGGATTAAGGTCTGGTGACTGGCTAGGCCACTCCATGACCCTAATGTGCTTCTTCCTGAGCCACTCCTTTGTTGCCTTGGCTGTATGTTTTGGGTCATTGTCGTGCTGGAAGACCCAGCCACGACCCATTTTTAAGGCCCTGGCGGAGGGAAGGAGGTTGTCACTCAGAATTGTACGGTACATGGCCCCATCCATTCTCCCATTGATGCGGTGAAGTAGTCCTGTGCCCTTAGCAGAGAAACACCCCCAAAACATAACATTTCCACCTCCATGCTTGACAGTGGGGACGGTGTTCTTTGGGTCATAGGCAGCATTTCTCTTCCTCCAAACACGGCGAGTTGAGTTCATGCCAAAGAGCTCAATTTTTGTCTCATCTGACCACAGCACCTTCTCCCAATCACTCTCGGCATCATCCAGGTGTTCACTGGCAAACTTCAGACGGGCCGTCACATGTGCCTTCCGGAGCAGGGGGACCTTGCGGGCACTGCAGGATTGCAATCCGTTATGTCGTAATGTGTTACCAATGGTTTTCGTGGTGACAGTGGTCCCAGCTGCCTTGAGATCATTGACAAGTTCCCCCCTTGTAGTTGTAGGCTGATTTCTAACCTTCCTCATGATCAAGGATACCCCACGAGGTGAGATTTTGCGTGGAGCCCCAGATCTTTGTCGATTGACAGTCATTTTGTACTTCTTCCATTTTCTTACTATGGCACCAACAGTTGTCTCCTTCTCGCCCAGCGTCTTACTGATGGTTTTGTAGCCCATTCCAGCCTTGTGCAGGTGTATGATCTTGTCCCTGACATCCTTAGACAGCTCCTTGCTCTTGGCCATTTTGTAGAGGTTAGAGTCTGACTGATTCACTGAGTCTGTGGACAGGTGTCTTTCATACAGGTGACCATTGCCGACAGCTGTCTGTCATGCAGGTAACGAGTTGATTTGGAGCATCTACCTGGTCTGTAGGGGCCAGATCTCTTACTGGTTGGTGGGGGATCAAATACTTATTTCCCTCTGCAGAATGCAAATAAATTCATATACTTTCCACAATGTGATTTTCCGGATTTAATTTGTGATGTGCTATCTCTCACTGTTACCAATAACCTACCCTTCAATTATGGGCTGCTCATGTCTTTGTCAGTGGGCAAACTTACAAAATCAGCAAGGGATCAAATACTTATTTCCCCCACTGTACATATCACAAAGTTCAATACTCAAGTTCCAGTGTGTCAAGAATTTTTTTCTTTCCCCCCTCCTCTAACATTTCCACCCCCCAACCCCCTTCCCCTCCTCCGCCCCATCTCCTACTCTACCCCCCTCCCTCCCCCCTCCAGGAATTTAATACTCTACTCCAAGCCACTGGAGTTAATGTGTCCCAAAATGGTGCCCATATTTTACAATAGATGTCTCCTTTCTTATCCGCCAGGTCCACAAGTGCTCTATGCTCCAGCGAGCACATATGTATCATTGTGGAGCTCTCTCATTCTCCCTGTCTCATCAGCTCAAAACCTTGGGGTCATCTTTGACTCTTCTCTCTCCTTCTCTGCTCATATCCAGCAGACCGCCAAGACCTGTCGTTTCTTTCTTTACAACATCCGTAAAATCCGCCCCTTTCTTTCCGAGCACTCTACCAAAACCCTCATCCACACCCTTGTCACCTCTCGTTTAGACTACTGCAATCTGCTTCTTGCTGGCCTCCCACTTAGTCACCTCTCCCCTCTCCAGTCGGTTCAAAACTCTGCTGCCCGTCTCATCTTCCGCCAGGGTCGCTTTACTCATACTACCCCTCTCCTCAAGACCCTTCACTGGCTCCCTATCCGTTTTCGCATCCTGTTCAAACTTCTTCTACTAACCTATAAATGTATTCACTCTGCTGCTCCCCAGTATCTCTCCACACTCGTCCTTCCCTACACCCCTTCCCATGCACTCCGCTCCATGGATAAATCCTTCTTATCTGTTCCCTTCTCCACTACTGCCAACTCCAGACTTCGCGCCTTCTATCTCGCTGCACCCTACGCCTGGAATAAACTTCCTGAGCCCCTACGTCTTGCCCCATCCTTGGCCACCTTTAAATCTAGACTGAAAACCCACCTCTTTAACATTGCTTTTGACTCGTAACCACTTGTAACCACTCGCCTCCACCTACCCTCCTCTCTTCCTTCCCGTTCACATTAATTGATTTGATTTGCTTACTTTATTTATTTTTTGTCTATTAGATTGTAAGCTCTTTGAGCAGGGACTGTCTTTCTTCTATGTTTGTACAGCGCTGCGTATGCCTTGTAGCGCTATAGAAATGCTAAATAATAGTAGTAGTAGTAGTAGTATTGTGGGATACTCAGAACCAAGCCAGTGTTGCGGTATCACCTTCTTCCCCATCAGTATCACCTGCTGGAGAAAGGTTTTAAACCCTGATTTTGATTGCCCTTGGAGCATAAACCCATCAAACAGCTGTCCAGGGGAGGGCACCCACTTCACTCCCCACATATCTGAGGATTGACGTGCAATAGACTTCCACAGGCCCTGGATACCAGGGCATGACCAAAACATATGACCTAGATGCGCATCTCCCCTCCCACACTTAGGGCAACTGTCAGTATCTCGCAATGTTGCTTTGCTGGCCCTTTTCGGAGATATGTGAAGTCTGAGGATGAACTTATATTGTATTTCCCACCACCCCACATTCTCCGTCATTTTATAGATTCTGAGAAGGCATGTTCGGAGTTGTTCTGCTGTGATTCGTGCGCCCAGCTCCTCCCTCCACTTGGAAGTGACCTTTTCGAAATCATAGGGGCTAGTGTGTTCTCTAAGATGGGCATGAAAATATTTTAGAGGAACCCGTGAATGTATATCCAATCTGAACATTGCATTAAAACACTCCCAGGTTTCCGTGTTCAAGGCTTCCTTGGGCAGGGAGTGAACGTAGTGGCTCAGTTGCATATATGCAAAAATGTCCTGCTTTTTCAATTTAAATTCCCTACACAAATCTGTGAAGGGCTTCATCTTACCCTGTTCTGTCACCACCTGGCTCAGATACTGAACCCCCCCGGTCGCCCATTCACAAAAAGTCCCGGAGCTGCACCCCGCAGGAAACTCAGGGTTCCCCACAATCGGCAACAGAGGAGACACTGATTTGTGAAGCTAAGCGGTTCAAAGCATAACATACATAGGGGGCCCTGTTTACTAAGCCTCATTAGAGGCACAGTAGCATTTTTAGTTAGCGCACGCTAACCGTGTAGATGCCCATAATATTCCTTTGGACGTCTACACAGTCAGTGAGTGCTAATTTTTAGCCCACACTAAAAAATGCTAGCATACCTTAGTAAACAGGGCCCATAATCATAAAATCAAAACAAAAACATACAGTATAACCAACATCATCCCCCTTAAAAATCACACCAAGGAGCTGCTAGTCCCTATCTGCATCACATGGAGAAAGCCTGTACTAAACATGGGTTTTCAAAAGTTTCTTAAGTTGCCTTTCATGCTCACACAGTCAGAGATAGCCAGGCAAAACGTCCCATAAAACCAGCCCTGCTGCATTCCTTGTAACTACATAATGTGTAGTTCGTAACAAATCATGTGGTATATGGTATGAGCCAATACTAGTTAAACTCAGTATAGATGTATTTAATATTCAGGTATCAGCCATAGATCTGGTGTAAGTGGAGAGTGCAACAGGGACGTGGTAGTATTCTGTATGCTATGCAAGTGAGAACCTCGCCTATGTCCCACTTATCCATCTATGCTCCTTCCCTGTGTACGTCCCCTTTCAAATATGTTCTATACAGGTTAAGCTGGTATTTTCTTGCAGAATAGCACTTAGAAGGCATGCTGGCAAACATGCATATAAATGTGCATATATGCTAGCATGATAAACATATATGTACATAGGACTAGATTCAGTAAATGGCACCCAAATTTGGGTGCAAAATAAAACCTGTGCTATACACTATTCTATAAATGGTGCTCTAAGTCATGTATTGCTTACAGAACAGCAAATAGCACCAGGATCCTTGCCCAACTTTGGGTGCAAGGATTTAAACAAATTGAAACCTGGTATAAATCCTGGAACAGTAAGTTAGACACAGATCCCACAAATTATATGATACTGTGCACATCTTTAGTGAACGCCCCTGACCCACCCATGCCCCTCCTATGGCCATATCCCCTTTTCAGTTGCACACTAAAAGATTTGTGTGTGGATCTTTATAGAATAGCGCTTAGCAAGATGTTCATGAAAATCCTAATTGGAGCCAATTAACTGCAATAATTGGTTATTAGCACCCAATTATTGCTAGTTATCATCTTATTAGTCAATCAAAATGCCCGCACAACTTGGATGCATGCCTAAATTTGGGCATGCAATTTTGGGTACCATATATAGAATCCATGGATAACGTGCATTTAAATGTTAGGGCCTAGGTTATAGAATTGTCCCAAAAATGCAAAATAATGCTTCCAGTGTCTTGCACATTAGCCATTTTTCCATGCAATACTATGCTTACAGAAAACATAGTATTTTATGGATTAATATTTGCAAGATGGATAAATATGTTGGCATCTTACTATGTAATTGTTAATGCTCAATTATATCTATATCTATATCCTCTATCTATCTGTCTAGATTTAGGTATAGATTATAGATATTGATAAAGATTATATATGTTGTTTCATCAAAAATTTAAACTTTTATTAAATTGTTGATTATACATTTTGAATTACATTTTTAAACAAGGTCCTAAAGACCCCCTCCAGGAGCATGCACCATCCTCTCAGGATGACATTCATCTCCCTTCCTGAACACTACACAAAGGCATCCACCCTATTCCCAATGTCCCCCTGGAGCATCCACTGCCTCTCAAAGTCCACCAGAAGTATTCCCCTACTGGAGACCCTTTCTCTAAGACCATCCATCCCCTTCCTTGAGTCTCCTACCAGGAAGAATGCCCCCTTCCAAACAGCCCCTCCTAGAAGAATATCCTTTCTGAAGACCCCCCCCCCAAGAACAGCCACTCCCCTCCCAAGGACCTCCCCACCCCGATAGACCCCCTATGAATGCATTGGCGGTCTAGAGGGCAGGCAGAAGCGATCTCTCGCTCTTGCCTGTATTACTCCCAGTTCAAGATGGCAAATGTGACCTTTAACAGTAATCTTGCGAGTCTGCCATTAGAGGTTGTAGCTGTCATTTTGATCCCAGAGCTCGCATGGGTAAAAGCAACTAGAGATCAATCCTGCCCTGCTACACTACACCACCAGAGCATCAGTAAGGTAGGCCCTGAGGGCCAATAGAGGGGAGTGGTAGATGAGCTGGGGGGATCTTCTGATGTGAGATTCCTCTACGTGGGGGAGGGGACTTTGGTAGGGAAGATGCTCAATTCAGCTAACAGTTGCTGACACCTTGAGCTGCATAGGAATAGCATGTTAATAATATTAATTGGCATTAACTTTTGTGTATTAATTGCACCTGTTAATAGTGATTAATCAACAGCACTGATAGATAGATAGATAGATAGATAGATAGATAGATAGATAGATAGGGATTTTGGGGGGAAAAACATAATTAGTGGATATGGTGATTTTAGTGAAAAATATGTGTGTGGTTTTTTTTCTGGCTGCATACTCAATGGTTTATGCCTTTCCTCAAGCATATATATAGTAAGATCTGGTAAATAGCTATTAAAGGGTTAACTAAATAGATCTCAGGTCTTCTTTCTATACAACCAACTACGTAATATGTAATTCTATAAGTGGGTGCCTGGTAGGAGCCTGTTCTATAGAGGACCATAGACACCAATTTTCCTTTATAGAATACTAGTGTAACCATAACTGCCTAAAATTTAGGCATAAGCACTAATACTATGCATAAATCTCCAACAATGCATGCACCTAAATTCTGGTGATTTATATATGTGTGAGTCTCACTCATGCTCCTCCTGGACTCCACCTATATGCCTACTTGTAAAATACTCACTACAGGGCTCATTTTAGAAAGAGAAAAATGTCCAAAAGGTGTCATGAAACATCCAAATCAGTATTTTCAAAACCTATTTTGCAGACATTTATCTATGCAATTTGTCTGCAGTGCATCTAGATCACAAGGGGGAATGCCAGGGGGCATAGCAATAACGGAATGAAACAAAAATGTCTAGGGTCAAAACTTCAGTGTTTTGATCTAGACCTGTTCTTAGAATGAATAATGCAAAAATAGGTGCCCTAAATGACCACTGGAGAGAATCAGGGATGACCCCTTCTTACTCCCTCAGTGGTCACTGACCTCTTCCCAACCCCCCCCCCACCTACCCCCAAAGATGTGAATAAAAATATTACTTGCCAGCCTCTATGACAGCTGCAGATGTAATAAGCAATTCAATTAGAGCAGCATACTGGTCAGTGCAGTGCATTGTAGAGAGGGGGACCGAGGTCTACCTGTTACACTTGTGGTGGAAAGTATGAACCCTCCATAATTCACCAGAAGCCCTACTGTACCCACATATAGGTGATTCCTTCACCCATAAGGTCTACTGTAGTGGTGCACAGTTGGGGGTGGTGGGTTTTGGGTGGGTTTTGGAGGACTCAGCAGTCAAGATAAGGGGGCAATGGTGAGATGTGCACCTGGGAGCTTTCATATAAAGTTCATAGCAGTGCCCCCTAGGGTGCCACATTGCTCTCCTGGGATGATTATGAGGCCAGTCTACTAAGATTGCTGGCTCCTTGTACATCCCAATCGCTTGATTTTGTGTGTTTTGCACTTGGATCTTTTTATTTTTTTCAAAAATGGATTAAGAAGATAAACACACAGAGCACAAAAACAAGACTCCCTGGTGGTCCAGTGGCCGCCGGTCAACCCCCTCCCTCTCTCCCTCCCTCCCAACAAGCGACAGGGGTGGGCGGACCTCCAGCACACCCCAACTCCCAGAGTTGTCTGCCGCTGAATCCCTGGTAAAAATAACCCCCTCCCGGCCCCCCTACCTTAGTTGGAGGAGGGACGCAGCCTGCCTCCCTCCTCTTCCTTTGATGCAATGGGCAGGATGCAATGGGCAGGGCTGGGCGACACCATTTTGCAGCATCGAAGGAAGAGGAGGGAGGCAGGCTGCGTCCCTCCTCCAACTAAAATAGGGGGGGGCCGGGAGGGGGTTATTTTTACCAGGGATTCAGCAGCAGACAACTCTGGGAGTTGGGGAGTTGGGCTGGGCTGGAGGTCCGCCCACCCCTGTCGCTCGTTGGGAGGGAGGGAGGGAGTTGACCGGCGGCGGTGGCAGCCACCGGACCACAAGGGAGTCTTTTTCTGGGGGTTTGGGGGGGGGGCTGGAGACCCACTGGATCTCCAGCCCTCCCTGAACCTGGGGGGGGGTATCATCGGGGGGGACCCGAGGTCCGCCAGACCTCCAGGCCCCATTGCTCGGTGCAGGGGTAGTCAGGGCCTGGTGGTCTCATAGACCTCCAGCCCCTGTGTTTGACAGGTTTGGGATTTTGACAGACAGACCTGTCAAACAAGTGCGGGAGGATTGTGCTGAGCGCATGCTCGGCACAATTCGCCCGCACTACTACCCCATGGTCAGAGATAATTGCGCTGCTTAAATCTGCATGCATTATCTCTGATCATCGGTGCGGTAAAGACCTGCACTGTTTGGAACAGCACAGGGCTTTTGATCGTCTGCCTGAGAGTGAGGTATTTTGCTTAGATGGCTATTTTACTGTGAACTCAAGTTATTAGTAACTAGGTCTCATTGCATGCAATTAGATCTGTGCTAAAATAACACAAATAACACAGTTTAGTGGTAAAGTAACCCATCTTAGCAGTAGCTCACATTGATATCTATAGGGGGTCTTTTACAAAGGCACACTAGTGTTTTAGCAGGCGCTAATGATTAGCACACGCTAAATGTTAGCGATGCACATAGGAAAATATGGGTGTCTCTAATGTTTAGCACACACTTATATTAAGCATATGCTAAAAACACTAATGAGTCTTTGTAAAAGGGGCCCTATGTCCCTTAATTTAATTTTGGGGGTGGGGGTAGTTATCAACATGGGCTACCATTAAGATGGCTTATTTTATCACCAACTTTTACTGTTTTAGCATAGGTCTCATTTTATATAATGAGACCCATTACTACTAATAACCTAGCTTAATAGTAAAAGAACCCATCTTAATGGGAGCCCACATTAATAACTTCCCTCCTATAGCTGGACAATACTAACAGTGTTCCTTTTATTTTTAGAAATTAGTCATAAATTCCCAGTTGTAAATGTGGGGTCTCAGGCAATCTGTTTCAATATAATATGAATAGGAATGTTTCTAAATTCTTTAGGATCTTGTTTCGATCAGAAATACCCACCAAACAACGTGGAGGGGCATAATCGAAAGGGTGCCCAAGTTTTGTTGAGGACGTCCTCGCAAAAGTCCCATATTATCGAAACAAAATGTACATCCATCTTTCATTTCGATAATACTGTTGGGGACACCAAAATCTTGAAATGTAGGTCGTCCTTAGAGATGGTCGTCCCTAGACTTGGTCGTTTCTGATTTCGGCAATAATGGAAACCAAGGACACCCGTCTCAGAAATGACCAAATGCAAGCCCTTTGGTTGTGGGAGGAGCCAGCATTCGTAGTGCACTGGTCCCCCTGACATGCCAGGACACCAACCGGGCACCCTAGGGGGCACTGCAGTGGACTTCAGAAATTGCTCCCAGTGGCTTGGTGACTACTGCTGCTTGGATAATCTTAATTAAATTCATGAGCCTGGACTCTGCTTCTTGAATCATCCAGAGCTAAGGATGCTAGGAAGGTAAATTTCATAGTCCTAGGGAAAAGAGGTCTCATCCAAGGAGGTTAGATTGACAGGAGACATTATCATGTGACAAGGTTGAATCTGTCTGCACCCAAGGAGGTTTAATTGCTTCCCTATGCAGAAGCTGTCATCTTGATACACTCAAAACACATTACTTTGTATGGTGGCAAGCTCTTCTTACTGGCTTCAGGCCAGATAATGTACCAAATACATTCCCACTGTCTCCTGTCAAACCTCCTTGGTCTCATCTATAACTCAGTGATGACACTTAGTGGCTAGACAATAAGGGGGCAATTACACAACCAGGTGTATCCTTTTAGGTATCCTAGTGCTAGTTTTATAACAGCATCTGGACACCCAGATTCTTATAGAATACTAGCACCCAGTTATGCCACGTCAATGGCAGATGTAATTGAGCACACCTAAGTGTGGCAGGCTTCATTCTTAACTTACAGCATTCCGTAAATTGCATGTGTAAATGGCAGCTCCACCCATGACTCTCCCTGCTCTTTCCATCTTGCAATTAAAATACTATAGCATTTTTGCGCACCCTTATAGAATAGCAGGTAATGCACTTACATTGTAACATTTTTCTATGCACGTAACATGCAGAAAACATGCACAACTGTATATACTTTGTTATGGAATTGGCTTTAAAATCCATGTTAGAGGATTTCTATGGGAGCCATAACTTGTGGTCATGAGATTGATTGTTATGATTGCTGGGCTGAATTGTGAGGAAATAGAAAATTGGATGAGGGGAACCCTATAAAGATATGCATTATGGATGAGGGGAACCCTATAAGGATATGCATTAATGCTTATGGTATCATAGCTCCACCAAAGTTGCTTTAAATTGAGCTGGAAGCCCAACAAATTTCTGACCAAAACAAAATTGATTGATTGATTACTTAATTAAAGACTGGTGTAATACTAAAACAATTATTAGTATTGCTTAGAAAATATCTTTATGAACAACTGAACATATCTGCTGGAAAAAATGAACAATTATTCATAATGTAGCCTATTTTTAACTATATAGGGAAGCACAAATTTAACGTGAAACCTCACTGAAAAGTGATTACACTGCTGTAGAGTTATTGGTAAAAGATCTCTGAATAAGTCATTGTAGTAAACGAAGGAGACGTGGAAACAAATGAACTATTTCTTACTGTTAAAAGCAGCTCAAAGTTTGGAAACTTACCCAGCAGACAGAATAATCAATAATTATGTAGAGTGAAGTAGAGCAAATCAAATGTTAAGCAATTGAGAATTGCTTGTATTGAAAGGAACTCTAGTATATATTGTTCAAATAACTGGGACTATTTATTTTGCTAATCTATAGGCTAATTCGAAAGAATTGTATTTAGAAACTGTGTAGCTGGGGCACAAGGATAGATTGAAAAGTTTATATGGTCTTCGCTGCTATCCTTTTCTCTGTTTCTATGTACCTACTAGAAATAGGTAAGAAACGAAAGCTAAAGGTTTGTTGTGCACTATGAAATAAATAAATGATTTTGCAAGTTGCTTTTATTTGTTGCACAATACAATTAAATATTTATCCAGTTTCCACCTGAAGCAAATCAAAACAGCACCATGATCAGCTGTAAGACCATAAAACACCTAAAGAGGATCAATGCAGCAGCAAGGTAGGATGAGGTCAGCCAAACTATATGACTCCAGTTATAGTCCTAGAACAGAAAACCTTTGTCCCAGCATAGGAACCTGCTGTGAAGAAGATACCCCTGTCCTGTCTTGAAGGCTTCAGAGGTTCTAGGAATGGATTTAAGGGATAGCAGTACCCACAGCAAGAACCCAGGACACATGAAGAGGGTCAGTGCTGCACTGAGATTTTCCTCAAGGCCCTAATTTCAAAAGCAAAATAATGGCAAAAGACCAATAATCAATATGTATGGTAATGGAAAGTTAAAAAGGATTTTGAAGAGAGTTCAAGGCTCATGGACAGCATTAGAAAGAGACTCTCCATATATCAGGTTCAGTTTCCTTGGAGTTGGGTTGTTTGGGAATGCAGGACAAAGCAGGTGGTAAAAAATCCAAGAGAACCAATAAAGCACCTAGATCAGCTGGAAGGCCTAAAACTGGTCCCAGATGTCTCACATGCCTTCCCTCTCTAGCCAAGACCATTTCCACACCTACCTTTCTCAAACATTATGATGCAATCACACCAGATTATAAGCCTTAGGTTACAGGAACTGTCTTTCTTTTATGTCTTTACAGCACTAGCTAACTCAGGAGCACTTTGAAAATAAGCGTTAGATCATCTTTTCTGTGCTGCCAGAGGATGAGATATGTTGACAAATTACTTTTTTCTGCTTGTGAGACAGTTACACTGATAGCTGTCACTCAACACTGTCTTATATACTGTATGTCATAAGATGAGAACATACGCATTGCCTTACTGGGACAAACTGAAAGTTCATCAAGTCGAGCAGTGGTGTTCCTTGGTTGGCTGCCACCCAGGGCAGATTGCCGCTGTGCACCCCCTGGATGCATCATTGTCCCCCGGGTGCAGCAGCATCATCCCCAAAGGGCGCAGTGTCATCGCCACCCTTGGTGCAGCAGCATTCCCCCCCCCCCAGCAAATCACTTCAAAACAACCCCCCCCCCCCAGGTGCATTGCTCTTACCTCCTGGGGTGCTGGAAGCAGCCACGCGGCTGTCAGCTCCGCCGGTTCCCTGCTCCCTTTGCCCTGGAACAGGAAATAACATCAGAGGAAGCAGGGAACCGGCAGAGCTGACAGTCACGCGGCTGCTCCCTGCACCCCCCCCCCTACAGTGTGCACCCAGGGTGGTCCGCCCCCACCATCCCTCCCTTGGTACACCGCTGAAGCCCAGTATCCAGTTTCCATCAGAGGCCAATCCAGGTCACAAATTCCTGGCAAGTCACTCTGACTACTAGTCAGCTTACCATCAGGAAGACATAAAAAGATGCCTTGCACCAGCCTGCAATTCTGCAAAGTTGTAAAACACACTTGTGCCTGCTTCTAGCGCACATCTGTGTCAGTCACAGAGCTTTGTGCTTTATGGATGATTTTTATAAAACCTTCCTCATTTCATCAAATGCAATTTGTTTGCTGAAGTACAAGAGCAAACATTGGATTTCCTATTTCTTTAAAAGCCTCAGAGAAAATGTTGCTCTGAACTGATCCTGTATTCTCTATTCCATACAGCTGCTGACCATCACACATGAGATTTGTCAAGTCATAGGCTTGTTTGACAGTTTGTCAGAGTTTTAACATAATTGGCTGAAGGGCCTTGTACTTCTGGTTACTGCATATTCCTTCCCATTGTCTCCCTCCCAGAGTTGCTCCACTATAGCTGTGCCCACCTCCTCAATGAATAAAAGTGTGTAAAGAGAATAGAGAGAGAACAGCACATGAACAGGAGAAAGAATGAATAAGTGCATGGGAGAGAGAGGTGCTGCTAAAGAAGGATAGATGAAAAGAAGAAACAGAAAGAAATGACAGGAAAACGAATGGAAAAAGAAATGAATAAATGAACAATAATGAAAGTTAAAAAGGAGGAAGAAAGTGGTAAGACAGTAGATTTTCAAAGGGTTTAGGATGTAATGCAAAGCTAGTGCATTAATGGATCTCTTTGAAAATATACCTAATTTAGGGTCCCTTTTATTAAAGGGTTGGTGCGCAGCAACAGGCTTTCTATGCACCATTCTAGGACAACTGCTGGGCTATCACAGGAGCCTAGCGATAGTTCCCACCCCCATTTCTGGCACTACAAAAATATTTTCTATTTTTGTAGTGCTGGTGCTTACCCAGCGGTAATCAGAGTTACCACCAAGTTAGCACAGGGACCTTTACCACCACCTCAATGGGTGGCAGTAAGTGCAGCCCCCGAAATGGCTTACCATATGGCCATTTCTTTTTGAGAAAAAAAAGACAGTCTTTTACTCACTGCAGTAAAAGGGGACCTCAGCACTCATCACTCATCTTTGCAAGATGGCGACCGAGCAAGTTGCACCCAGGTAGACTCCGGGCTTCAAGCTCCGGGACTTTGAGCCCCGGGCTTCGAGTTCCGAGACTCGGGCTTGTGAAGACATGAGCGTCGGTGAAAGCAGTACTGGGAGAAGAGCGGCAGTAGCGGTGGCGGTGGGTGGCAGCGGTGGTGAATGGTAGCTGGTCCCGAGCAAGTCGGCAACTACACCCGACCGGCGGTGGCGGACGAGCATGCCGCGATCCCCGAAGCAGGGAGAAGCATATGAACCTCTCCCCACGGGAAACTGTATGATACCTGCGTGATGTTACTCGCACAGCCAGACTGTCTCCCACCCGCCACAACGATAGGCGATTGAGCCTCTCCACACCACGCCACCCGGACGAAGGAACCAGGCCACCAACCAGACTCACTACCAGGATGCCAAAGTGGGAGAACAGCAAAAACGGGGAGTCGGACCCAGCACGGTCACTACAGAAGGCAGAGACTGAGGAGACGTGAGAAGCTCCGAGGGAGGCTGATGATACGCCGAGAGCCCGGCCGACGGCGCACGTGGCTCAACAATCAGAGCAGCGGCATTGGGGTAAATAGCAGAAGCAAAGAAGCATTGAACTCCAGGTGCCTCCCTCCTGTGATCTGGCGCAGGGTAGCGACATCCCAAGGCTGCTGCCTCCTACCTCAGCCCTACCTCCAAACACAGAAATAGCTCCAGAGCATCAGAGCCTCATTGACCCGAACTCCGAATACGCCCACCCCTACCCACGATCACAGCTCTCAGAATCACAGAGACTCAAGGTCCTGAAGCACCACTTCCAAACATCCAACTGTGAGTAAACTATCCAAGTCTACCCAAAAACTGGAACTTTATATAGAAAATGGCCTAATTACACCTTGGTGTGCCAAGGTCTTTCCTAAGACACTGTGACTTACAGTGGTAGCAATCAACTAACAGGAGAGAACCTAATGAAGAACCCTACCCCTGAACTACCCCCTCCCATCCCCACCGCTCATTAATATACACAGGATCGGAGCATCTATCCCAAACCGACACCAAAATGAAAATCAAAATACTCCTAGTAATCTACTCCCTATCATTGACCCACCTAACACTATCCATCCCACTTACAGAAAATAATATCATACCCATCCTACAAAATCACCAAAGACTGATCAAACACTCCACACTTCACCAAACTGACACCCACCAAATCAAAGGAAGACTATCCAAATACGGACAATATCAACAAAATGGAAGGAAAGATCACAACAAACACACACCATCCAAGGAATGACAACTAACAAAAATCCACATATCATCAAGTCCAGCAGCCCCTTACCAAAATATCCAAGTGGGCTACATTAATGCTAGGTCCACAGTTAACAAAACAACAACAATATCAGACTGGGTCAGCTCAGAAAACCTCGATCTTATCTTCATCAATGAAACGTGGATCCACAATCAAAAGGACCCCATAATTCTTGAACTATTACCTCTAGGTTACAAAATCACTCACTGGGCCAGAGTGGAAAAGAGAGGTGGAGGCATAGCACTAATTTACCGAACCCAATTCTCCACCGAAACTATTGCCAAATCCATAACACTCCAACTAGAAATTGCTTCATTCAGAATCCATAACAAATCCCTGATTGATCATTTGAACTGTGTCCTGTTTTACAGACCCCCCAGTAACTGGAACGAAAGCCAGCCTATCTTTACGGACTTCATATCAAACACTTGTGTAAACAACTCCAATACACTAATACTAGGTGACATAAACCTTCATCTAGAAGGCCCCAACTCCACCAACGCACATGAATGCAAAGACTTCCTACAATTCTGGGATCTCAAATGGCCTCACATGCAAGCTACCCACACCAAGGGACACACACTGGACCTCTTATCACACAAATTGTCCACAGACCATAACCTATTAATAACCAACATCAAATGGACAGAAACACCTTGGACCGACCACTACAAACTGAACCTATCCCTAGACTGGTGGAAAAAGGGATTAAACCGTACACCAGAACATACAACTTACACTATGAGAGGGCAAATAGACCCACAAGTATTTTGGCAACTGATATATGACAATGAATGGACTACACGAATGGACTCTATACATTGCCTCAATCACTGGGAAGATAGATGCAGAAGCATACTAAACAAAATAGCACCCTTAAAGACAAGAATATCAAGAAGACAAAACTCAATACCTGGTTCAATGATGAACTAAAAAAGCTCAAAACATAATCCAGGAAATTTGAACGAGCATGGAAAAAAAAATAAAAGATGAACATACACTCAATGCATGGAAACAAATACACAGAAAATACAAATATGCAATAAGACAAACCAAAAGGTCCTACTACAAAACTAAAATAGGACCGGATTACAAAGATTTGAAGAAACTATTCCAACTCGTAAATAAGTTACTAGACACCACCCCTATCACCACAACCAACACAGACATCCAACCCACAGACGAACTTGCTAAATACTTTAACGAAAAAATAATAAAATTACGCAGCTCACTTCCTCAGCACAACACCGACATTGAAAAATTCATCAACGACCTGGACCTAATCACTCGTGGATACCCAGCTGACCGTATCTGGTCAACATTTACCCTCCTCACCACTGAATCAGTTACACAAATGACTTGTAGGTTCGCCAACACCCACTGCAAACTGGATATATATCCAAGTCATCTACTTAAATCCGCCCCCGGCTGCTTCATAGCAGACCTCACATCCCACCTAAACTTCATGCTACAACAAGGTTTCTTCCCCGAGGAATATGGTAATATCCTACTCACCCCAATACCAAAGGACACTAAGAAAAATACAAATGACCTCCCCAATTACCGCCCAGTTGCGTCTATCCCACTAGTGGTCAAATTGATGGAAAGCTTGGTGACCAAATAGCTCACGGAATACTTGGACAAGTTCTCAATACTACATGACTCACAATCAGGATTCCGCCCCCATCATAGCACTGAAACCATCCTAGTCACTCTCCTGGCGAAATTCAAGCAGGAAATAGCCACAGGTAAAAGCATACTCCTCCTCCAATTCGACATGTCGAGCGCATTCGACATGGTAAACCACAATATACTACTAAGACTCCTCGGCCACTTTGGGATTGATGGAAATGTACTTAACTGGATCAAGGGCTTTCTAACCACCAGAACATGCCAAGTAAAATCAAACTCAAACATATCACCACCGTGGAAAGCAGCCTCAAGGATCACCATTATCACCAATACTCTTCAATATAATGATGATCCCACTGGCAAAGTCCCTATCCAATCGAGGCCTCAACCTGTTCATCTATGCAGATGATGTTACAATCTACATTCCCTTCAGACATGACTAACAGAAATAACCAACGAAATCAATGACGGCCTGAACATCATGGACTCTTGGGCAAATTCATTCCAACTGAAACTGAACACTGAAAAAACACACTACCTCACCATCTCATCTCAAAATAACAAGTACAAACCCACAACCATAAACACTCCAGGACACACCCTTCATATCTCAGACAGCCTAAAAATACTTGGAGTCACAATCGACCGTAACCTTACCCTTGAGAGCCAAGTAAACTCCGTAATAAAGAAAATGTTCTATTCAATGTGGAAACTTAAACGATTAAAACCTTTCTTCCCGAGAGAAACATTTCAAAACCTAATACAATCAATGGTCCTAAGCCATGCAGATGACTGCAATGGCATCTACGCGGGATGCAAAGAACTACTCACAAAAAAACTCCAGACTGCCTAAAACACAGCAGCCAGGCTGATATTTGGTAAAGCCCTCCGCTAAAGCCCTCCGAGAAAAGCTGCACTGGCTCCCAATCAAAGAAAGGATCATCTTCAAAATCTGCACTTTGGTCCACAAAATTATCTACGGCATAGTCCCAGGATACATGATAGATCTCACAGATCTACCAATCAGAAACAGAATCAGATCATCATGATCATACTTAAACCTACATTACCCAAATTGCAAAGGACTTAAATACAAAACAACCTATGCATCCTGCTTCTCATACATAAGCACACAACTATGGAATGGACTCTCAAAAGTAGCTGCCACTGAATCTAAGACCATCTAAACTTCAAAATCACTAAAAAACAACCTCTTCAAAAAGGCCTACCCCACCGATCCACCATAAATCCCCACACCCAGCAACACAGCATAACCAATGATTGTACTGGACAATATACAATCATCACTCCCTTCGACCCTCATGTTGCCTGATACAAACCTACCTCTTGCGACCACAATATAACCTTGTATTTGTTATCAACCGACCTGGCGAATGCCATTACGGTACTATGTAAGCCACATTGAGCCTGCAAATAGGTGGGAAAATGTGGGGTACAAATGTAACAAACAAACAAATAAATAAATCAATCAAAAGTACGAACTAACACTAGTAAAGGCCCCCTTTTACTACAGATTAGTAAAAGGACCTCTTAGGTACTTAAGTGGGCATAGCCAGGGACAGGGTCAGATCAGAAGAAGGACACTAACTGTTTAATATAGGCACTTAAGCATATATATGCTGCCTAAGAACTATTCTGTACCAACATGTGTAACTTGCTCAGCATTAAAGTGCAAGGGGACATACAAAGGGGCAAACCATGGACGGACATTGACAGAGATTCAGAAATGGTGCTGAAAAAAATCCATGCCCAGCACTATTCTATAAAGGGTGCTCTGGGATAAGCATTCTTTATAGAATAGCATTGGGTGCCGAACTCCACGCCCAACTCTGGGCATGAAGACTTATACCAACTGAAACCAGGTGTAAATCCTGGTATGCGAATTGGGCGCTCATCTGCAGTATTCTAAAACACAGCATGCAATTGTTCAAAATGCCCCTGACCTGCCTATGCCCCTCCAAAGGGAATACCCCCTTTGCAGTTGTACATGGATACACTTAGGTGCTATCCTATAATTGAGGGAGTAAATATATTTCTGTGCCAGTCTGATGTTTCAGCCCCGTTTTGGCACCTTGCATCCGCTGGAACACATTTCTGCACTGAAAATTGAGTCCAGAATTAGTGCCTAACTTTAGGAGCCATTTATAAAATTCCCCAGCTAACTCATACAATTCTGCAATTTGCATGTGTGTTTGCTCCTAAACGCTACACATGTATATACCAAGTTATGCTAGTATTCTATAATGGAAACCAGGTGCTTTGGTTCCTTTATAGAAAAGGATCCTACTGCGCACCCTTGAGGCACATAAATGGAGGTGTCTAGATCGAGAATTGCCCTCTACAGGTAATGTGGAGGGGCATAATTGAACGGCGCCGGCCAAATAGATGGCCGGTCATCTATTTGGCCGGCGCCGCAAAAAGCAGTCCTGAACCGTATTATCAAAAATGATGGCCGGCCATCTTTCGTTTCGATAATACGGTTGGGGCCCGCCAAATGTCAAAGATGGCTGGGTTTGAGATGGCTGGCATCGGTTTTTGCCCATAATGGAAACTAATGCCGACGATCTCAAACCCAGCCAAATCCAAAGCATTTAGTCGTGGGAGGAGCCAGCATTTGTAGTGTACTGGTCCCCCTGACATGCCAGGAAACCAACCGGGCACCCTAGGGGGCACTTCTAAAAATAAAAAAAAAAAAATAGCTCCCAGGTGCATAGCTCCCTTAACTTGGGTGCTGATCCCCCCAACCCCCCCCCCCCCCAAAACCCACTCCCCACAACTCTACACAATTACCATAGCCCTTATGGGTAAAGGGGGGCACCTAGATGTGGGTACAGTGGGTTTTTTTTGGGGGGGTTGGAGGGCTCCCATTTACCACCACAAGTGTAACAGGTAGGGGGGGATGGGCCTGGGTCCACCTGCCTGAAGTGCACTGCACCCACTAAAAACTGCTCCAGGGACCTGCATACTGCTGTCAGGCAGCTGGGTATGACATTTCAAGCTGGCAAAATTTCTTTTTGGGGTGGGAGAGGGTTGGTGACCACTGGGGGAGTAAGGGGAGGTGATCCCTGATTCCCTCCAGTGGTCATCTGGTCAATTGGGGCACTTTTTTGAGACTTTGTCCTAAAAAAATGGATCAAGTGAAGCCGGCGAAATGCTCTTCAGAGCCGGGCTTCTTTTTTACATTATCAGCTGAAGCCAGCCATGTCTTAACAACGCCCACGTCCCGCCTCCCATACCCTTCCGAAACACCCCCTTTAACTTTAGCCGGCTCTGCGATGGAAAGCAGTTGGACCCAGCCAAAATTGGCTTTCCATTATACTGATTTGGCTGGCTTCAGGAAATGGCCGGTCATCTCCCGATTTGTGTCGGAATGTGGCCGGCGATCTCTTTAAAAAATAAACTGGATAGTAACAGATAACACAGTCTTTCTAGTCTGCCCAATAAGGTGGTTAGAGTTGTATCTGCTGGGCCATGGAGAACGTACTATGGATGTGATGTACTATGGATGTGCCTGTATTTGAAACAACATATCCTATGCTGTTTCACGTTGTTGGCAATGAAAATGAAGAGAAAAATCATAAAAGTTCACGTCTTTTTCACATGCTGTCAGTAGTGCGCATTTTTCTGAATGCACACTTATTTGCCACTGAAAATGCAGGTATGGCCAGTTAAGGGAGAGATAACTGGATAAAAGCCATTCTTACTCAGTTATCTTCATGTGGAATATCAGCTCCTTACATTGTACTAGAGATGATAAAGCTCTTTTCTCAATAGCTTTGTAAACTAAAGCTGATGTAGACCACCAATTCTGTTGCAAAACATTTTATACATACAGAATATTTCTGTACCATGACCGCTATCATAAAAATCTGAGGTTTGAATATAAATAATGATTTGTCCTTGACCCTGACTTATTGGCGTTTTTATACCTGTAAGCCATATGTTCTCCATCAGCCTTCAGGCATATTTCTCAAAGCATGCTGGGATAATAGAACTTGATGGTTAGGCAGTTGTGATGTCATATCTCACCCGGAGGTTCTGTATAAACCAACAGGAAATGTGGCATACAATTATCTTGACTATTGATAGATTGTGCCCAAGCTGCTACCAGTCAATATAATTTTATGTAGAGAGGCTACCTCCTGGCATTAACAATACCATGTTAAATATATTTTTCCTTCAAGAGAAGACTAGTGAATGTTTCAGAATGAAGTTGTTGAGCTGATCCCTTGGGTGTAGCTGCCATCTGCCTAAATCCTGTCAGGAGCATTTTAATTTGGGTCTCAGTAGAAGGATTTTACCCAGTTTATATTCTCTGTTGAATATATGTTTACCTGTTCCACTGTCACCTAACAGAACTGTAGGCTAGAAATGTAAGAAGGGGAGACAAAAACTTCTTCAGGTATATTAGTGAAAGGAGAAAGACTAAAAACAGAATTGTGAGACTAAAAGTTACAGCGAAACGCTATGTAGAAAATGATGAAGAAAAAGCCAATTTGCTTAATAGATACTTTTGTTCTGTTTTCACTGAAGAAAATCCTGGAGAAGGACCGCGAGGGACTGGCAAAAGTAAACCTGAGAATGGAGTGGACAGAGCACCGTTCACGGAAGAGAGTGTGTATCAGCAACTTGGAAAGCTAAAGGTGGACAAAGCCATGGGACCGGACGGGATCCACCCCAGGATACTGAGGGAGCTCAGAAAGGTTCTGGCGGGTCCTCTTAAAGATTTGTTTAATAAATCCTTGGAGACGGGAGAGGTTCCGAGGGACTGGAGAACGGCGGAGGTGGTCCCTCTTCACAAAAGTGGTGATAGGGAAGAAGCTGGAAACTACAGGCCGGTAAGCCTCACTTCGGTTATTGGGAAAGTAATGGAAGCCATGCTGAAGGAAAGGATAGTGAATTTCCTGGAAGCAAATAAGTTGCAAGATCCGAGACAACATGGTTTCACCAAAGGGAAATCATGCCAAATGAATCTCATTGAATTCTTTGACTGGGTGACAGGAGAATTAAATCAAGGACGTGCTATGGACGTAATCTATTTAGATTTCAGTAAAGCTTTTGACACGGTTCCCCACAGGAGGCTCTTGAATAAACTGGATGGGCTGAAGATAGGACCCGAAGTGGTGAACTGGATTAGGAACTGGTTGACGGGCAGACGCCAGAGGGTGGTGGTGAATGGAGTTTGCTCGAAGGAGGGAAAGGTGAGTAGTGGAGTGCCTCAGGGATCGGTGCTGGGGCTGATTCCGTTCAATATATTTGTGAGTGACATTGCCGAAGGGTTAGAAGGTAAAGTTTGCCTTTTTGCGGATGACACCAAGATTTGCAACAGAGTGGACACCCCGGAGGGAGTGGAAAACATGAAAAAAGATCTGAAGAAGCTAGAAGAATGGTCTAACGTTTGGCAATTAAAATTCAATGCGAAGAAATGCAAAGTGATGCACTTAGGGAGTAGAAATCCAAGGGAGGCGTATGTGTTAGGCGGGGAGAGTCTGATTGGCACGGACGGGGAGAGGGATCTTGGGGTGATAGTATCTGAGGACCTGAATGCGACGCAACAGTGCGACAAGTCGGTAGCCATAGCAAGAAGATTGCTAGGCTGTATAGGGAGAGGTGTGACCAGCAGAAGAAAGGAGGTTTTAATGCCCCTGTATAAGACGTTGGTGAGGCCCCACCTGGAGTATTGTGTTCAGGTTTGGAGGCCGTACCTTGCGAAGGATGTAAAAAAAATGGAAGCGGTGCAAAGAAAAGCTACAAGAATGGTATGGGATTTGCGTTCCAAGACGTATGAAGAGAGACTTGCTGATCTGAACATGTATACCCTGGAGGAAAGGAGGAACAGGGGTGATATGATACAGATGTTTAAATATTTGAAAGGTATTAATCCACAAACAAATCTTTTCCGGAGATGGGAAGGTGGTAGAACAAGAGGACATGAAATGAGATTGAAGGGGGGCAGACTCAGGAAAGATGTCAGGAAGTATTTTTTCACGGAGAGGGTGGTGGATGCTTGGAATGCCCTCCCGCGGGAGGTGGTGAAGGTGAAAACGGTAACGGAATTCAAACATGCGTGGGATATGCATAAAGGAATCCTGTGCAAAAGGAATGGATCCTCAGAAGCTTAGCTAAAATTGGGTGGCGGAGCAGGTGGGGGGAAGAGGGGTTGGTGGTTCAGAGGCGAGAATAGGGGAGGGCAGACTTGTATGGTCTGTGCCAGAGCCGGTGATGGGAGGCGGGACAGGTGGTTGGGAGGCGGGAAAAACTGCTTGGCAGACTTGTACAGTCTGGGCCCTGGGAGAGACAGGTACAAATCAAGGTAAGGTATACACATGAGTTTGTTTTGGGCAGACTGGATGGACCATGCAGGTCTTTTTCTGCCGTCATCTACTATGTTACTATGTTAGATCATATAAGTAAAAAGATTTTCTAATATAAAAACAATGTATTGTAGAATACCACATCTAAGCAGAGACTGAACACTTAGAAAGAGCAAAATATTCCTTTTTTTTTCTCTCTCTGTTTAATTGCACTATGCTGCACTTCAATGCAATATGTAACAAGAAATGCAATATTATTCTATAGGGGGCCCTTTTACTAAGCCGTGTAAGTGCCTATGTGTGCCTAATGCATGCCAATTCCGAGTTACCCCCCCCCCCCCCAGTTATCGCATGGCCCTTGCGGTAATTTCATTTTTGGCGCATCTGTTACACTTGTCCGAAAAATATTTTTTATTTTCTGGCACTCGTCAACTATGCACGTCAAGTGGCATTTGACACGCGTAGGTCATTACCACCTGGTTACCGCATGAGACTTTACCACTAGGTCAATGGCTGGCGGTAAGGTCTCAGACCCGAAATGGATGCACAACAATTTTCATTTTGACGCACGTCCAGTTTCGGGCAGAAATTTAAAAAAGGCATTTTTTACAGGTGCGCTAAAACTGATTCTGCACATGCCCAAAACACGCGTCTACACTACCGCAAGCCATTTTTCAGTGCACCTTAGTAAAAGGACTCCTAGGTTTGTAAACATATATTGTGTGTAATACTTTGAGTCAGAGGTACTTGGTGGTTTCATTTATGTTTGGTGTATCTGCCTTTATATCTTTATAAATGGTTACAAAAATAGCCATTACATCCCTCTTTTGGATGGCAGAGCAGTGTATAATGTGAGCCACATCACTGCAGCACAAAACGGAAGAAGCATCAGTAAATTGGACCTTTCATCTTCATTCAGAACATTAACTGAACATGTATTTGGAGTCCATACTCTCTGCATATCATGCACATTTTAATTCTTCATCTTGGTATTTTCACCTTGTAAATGAAGACAGCCTTCACTTGCCATTTTCTTTCACGTGGATTACCTGTAAAGTCCACACTTATTTCCAAGATTTTCTTTGCTCCTAAGATAAAATGTCAGCCTATATGTCTATTTGTAAAGTCAGTATCAATTAGCTTGATCATTTCCTGATATGAATATCATCAATGTATTTGTAAATCCAGGGGTAGATATTCAGAAATGATTTAACCAGTAGGAGAAGCTCTAATCTGGTTAAATGACGGTAAGCGGGCACTATCCAATTAGTGCGGGAGCAGACCATGGGCATAATTGGGGTGATGCTGGAATTTGCCCAGTTAGTGGAAATATTCAGTACACTAACCAAGTAAGTACCTGGATAAAGCTAGGACAGCAAAATGTGTGCCCTAACTTAAAAGGGTTGTTATCTAGATGCCGGTATGAATATCACTGTTACCCTGATAAGTTTGGTCAGGGCTGTAGCAAGTTATGTGTAACTGGTATGGACACACAGGGTGCAATGGAGATGGGACACCAAAACAGCACATTATCCATGGGCATGGTTTTAGGGGGCATGTCCAATAAGTGTATAACGAGGCACCACTGAGTCCTGCCCACACAACAATAGGAAGTGTGCATCAAAGGGTGCAGTACCCAGCAGCACCTCACCATGTGTGCTTGAGCAGGGAGATCCACAGACCATTGCTGTGCTTATTGGACATGGTCTTCTAGCCATGACAGGGAGATTTGAAGAGGTGAGTATTCGGAGGGGGTGGGGTTGGGGTGGAGATGCATTATGTGGTGGGAGGAGGGGTAGGAAGGAGACAGAGGGCTTTCACAAAACAGATGATGCACTTTGGTGGGGGGGGGGTGTTCTTCAAGAGGGCTTTTGGAGGGGTATGAGTGCATCACGGAAGGCAAGTCACACAAGGCACAATTATAGAGCTTGGTATGGCTCTGCTTCCAGTGGCTGCTATGACCTGGATATTCCGGGCCCATGCTGGGATTAAGCTCATTATTGAATATCCCCAATTCAAATTCATCTGTCAGCAGTCAGTGTCTTTGAAAACACTGTTACTGGATGAATATCAGGGGGAAGGGTTAATCTTTATATGGGGGAAAATATAGGGATGTGCATGGCTAAAAAGATTTGGTTTGTGCTCAGTTTAAATGGCATCCAATTTCCAGGCATTTTTTTTCCATGTTTGTTTCATCTGTTTGTCCTTTGCACATGCAAAGAATGTTTTAAAGTGCACATATCAATTGTGTGCATGTTAATTCATAGGAATACACACACCACACAATTTTCTTGTACTTTAATGTTTTATGTGGTTTAATGAACCAAATGCACAATTACAAATGAACACCCTTAGAAAATATTCTCCTACAAAATATATTTTAATATGATAAACATTTCCGTTGCTTGAATAGATCATGTTACACTGCTTAATGTTATGGTATATACAAGTGGTTGGCAGCCAAAGTCCTCAAGGGCCACAACGTTTTCTGTTTTTAAAATGGCTATATTCCCCACTTGAATTTTGGATGTTTTTAGCAATATGTCCAAAGTTGGACTTAAATGTCATATTGAAAATGCCCCTCCTCGTATAACTGCAGTTGTGCAAATGTGGCAGGGATACACATAACTTACAGTATTATGTAAGTTACACTTATAAATGGAAACCCTGCCAATTGCCTGTTCATACTCCACCAATGTTAGAGTTACCAGATTTGTGGAGACAAATAATAAAAAAAAAGAACACAAAAAATAAAAATGTCTGCTACATTTGCTAAAGAAATATTTAATTGTAGCAAATGTGTAAATGAACACACATCAAACAGTGACTGACTTACACTACAACAGTAGACAACCTACTTTTTAAAATCTTATGGATTTGAGTTTGACTGACTCTGAGCTCAATAGGATATCCCTCGACAACCTTGGGGTCATCTTCGACTCCTCCCTCTCCTTCTCTGCCCATATGCAACAGATTGCTAAAACCTGTCATTTCTTCCTTTATAAAATCATCAGAATTCGCCCTTTCCTCTCTGAACACGCTATCAGAACCCTCATCCAAACTCTCATCACCTCTCGCTTAGACTACTGCAACTTGCTTCTCTCAGGTCTTCCACTCAGCCATCTCTCTCCTCTTCAATCTGTTCAAAACTCTGCCGCACGACTAATATTTCATCAAAGTCGTTATGCCCATATCAGCCCTCTCCTGAAATCACTTCACTGGCTCCCTATCCATTTCCGTATACAATTCAAGCTCTTCTTGTTGACCTATAAGTGCATTCACTCTGCAGCCTCTCACTACCCTCATCTCTCCCTACACGCCTTCCCTAGAACTCCGTTCACTAGGCAAATCTCTCCTAATTGCACCCTTCTCCTCCATCGCTAACTCCAGACTCCGCTCCTTCTATCTTGCTGCACCTTATGCCTGGAATAGGCTTCCTGAGCCATTACGCCTAGCTCCATCCCTGGCTGCCTTCAAAACCGGGCTAAAGGCCTACCTGTTTGATGCTGCTTTCGACTCCTGACTTGTAACTTTTATCTTATCCTTATGTGTTCTTCTGTCTGTCCTTCCCTTCTCCTTTTTGGTCCTGTCTGTTTGTCCTGATTTAGATTGTAAGCTCTTTTGAGCAGGGACTGTCTTCTTCATGTTCAATTGTAAAGCGCTGCGTACGACTGGTAGCGTATAGAAGTGATTTATAGTAGTAGTATTTCTGAGATGTGTGAAAGTTTTTGCTTGACATATGCTTAAAGTTGTGCTGCATGATCAAAATTCCTTTGATAGATTCAACCAACAGGGAAACAGAGAGGAGATCTGGAATGCCTTTCTCTCTCTTTAGCACCCCCATGAGTACAGACTGACTAATAGGTCAAAGTTGGTTTCTCTCATTATATGGGTAGGTGTGTTGGTCATAGACACATAAAAGAAAAAGAGGATATTTTCACCAAAATTTTAAAAACCCAGTGGACATATCTGAAAAATTCCAAAAGGAGGACATATGGTATTGTTAACCGATGTGCACCCCCTTTCATTTATGCTATGCCACTTGCACATGCTGTTATAGAATAGCATTCATGTGTGAACTTATGCGTGTAAGTGCTGGTATTCTGTATATTTACATGTGGGAGGGGCATGCAAATGCATGCGCTCAGTTACAGAATTGCCCTTGTAAACTCTTCTCTTGTTAGCTTACGTGAACTCAAATATTTGAGCTGATTGGAAAGGTGCAAAGGGAAGGTAAGTTAAAAAATATATTTTCAGACACCACATAAAAGCATGTAGAGTTACTGCATGCATACCAATTGAAAACAATTATATGCAGTGCTACTAAGCAAACTATTTGTATTAGGACGAGATGAGTGACAATTCAACTCAATCATAGAAAGAAATCAGTAAAAAAAAAAGAACTTCAACACTTCATCTGCTTTATTAATTACATTATGGCCAATTGTGTCACCCCTTGCAGTGCTAACATGTTGGGTGCAAATTTTGCCTCTCCGATATCACATTTAGACTATATATAGTCACAGTGTCTGCAATTAAAAACATTCACACCTCTAAAAATTCTGCCAAGTCTTCAGAGTACAGTTTTAAATAAGAAAAGAATAAACCATTTTTATTTCAGAACGGAATACAACTAAAGTTTCCCCGACTTCCTTGTGAAAAAGATGCTATTTAAAATTTAAGGAGTTTAATTCACTCCAGACTTTCTGGGTTTCAGCAAGCAGGAAATAAAGTGGAAATAGCAATGGAAAAAAATATATCTAGAAACATTCTGTTTCTGCCTGTCTTGAAAGAGTCTACTTGGGAGATATTTAGAGTGAACACACAAAAAAAGCACTGGCCACTGCTGGAGAAACAAGTGATGCAAGCAGGAGGTAGAACCATCACAGGTGATTCATTAACACCCTCCTCTCACAGATCTCAATCAACCCATAAGTCAATTTTATTTGCCACTCATGTTTCCAGAAGCTCAAAGCAAGATACAAACTGAAAAGTTATATATATCAAAGTAATAAACAAAGAGTTGATCATACACACATGACATTTTTATTCACCTCTAGGAATATATCTACTTCTGGCAAGGGCAGGCATATCTCTTCTTTGCGGTAAACAATTCATTTTATTTGACTAGAGAGTGCTCTTTGGAGAGCATTGAGGCTTTCTCAGACTGTGTTTTTCTCAAATAAGGCTGGGAGTGATTTGGGGGGGGGGGGGTGCTCTTTTCTCCATAGAAGTTCCTCATTTCTTCATAAGGAACCACTGGGTCAGCTCTGACTACAGGGTGTTTACAGAGGGTTCTGTGTACCCTCCAGCAATGTTAGAGCTGACAGATATCCCTCACTGGCATCACGGGGGGGGGGGGGGGTGAATACAATAGGATCTGGATGCTTTGGGCACTGAGGATGCGAAAGGAGGAAATATTGCAGATGCAGAATATAGGACAGGGGAGAGAAAAGGAAAGGGAGTGAGTGACAAAAAGAACCAATGTATATGTGGTCACTTCAAAAAGAAAACCATAGAGGCTTGGTAGTATGGAATTCCAGAAACAAAGGACAGTATTACCACAGTTAAAAAAGGTTTCTTGAAAGATGTAATTCTTTATTAAAAAACAGGATTGGCCATGTTTTGCCTTCAGGCTGTATTAGGGTTACAAAGATACAGCATATCCCAGTATCAAACACAAGTTTGTTTCAGTAGCAGAATAAAATAGCAATATCAAACTGTTCTCATAGTTCCTCTAACACAGAATCACAGCATGAGTCAGTCTATCTTTGCACTCCTGATGCATCTAGAGGGTGTAACATGGACACGTCATTGACATCATTAGGCTTCTATTTTAAACACATCTCCACATGTAATTAGCAGCATTTACATATATAAGTTGAATACACGTGCAAATAGCAATTTTTGAAAGCAACTGTTTACACATAGAGATCCATACCATGCAGGGGAATGTGGTGGTGGCATGGTTTGGGAGGCAAAAAATCTACACGTATTTCCCATTTCACAAAAGGGAATTTATTTATTTATTTATTTTATTGCACTTGTATCCCACATTTTCCCACCTATATGCAGGCTCAATGTGGCTTACAAAAACCTGTCATGGTATCCCCACTGGATTTTATGCTAGCTTAGAACCAAATACAGATTTTTTAAAAGTGCTCATTTCGTCCGGGGTTTTATATGATAGATTAAAGGAGCAATTATCCTTAATATCCCACTGTTTATTTCCAGTTCCAAAATGAAACCAAAATAAAATTTTGGCCTCACTACTTAATTGGTGGTATTTACATGTGTATGTTTGTCAATTGGGGCAGTTACACATGAGTGCTGCCATTTGCAAGTGAAAGTTGAAAAATTGTAACTTCCATGTGGAAGTTATTGGGTTTGTGCCATTCATTTTAACCTTATGTACATCTCCAAAATACCTGTTCCTGCTATTTATAGAAACATTAA
The DNA here is from genome assembly GCF_901765095.1 of Microcaecilia unicolor. Lineage (NCBI taxonomy): Eukaryota > Metazoa > Chordata > Amphibia > Gymnophiona > Siphonopidae > Microcaecilia > Microcaecilia unicolor. The sequence continues at coordinate 62,613,199 of NC_044037.1, read as the reverse complement.
AAAAAAACATAGGGCTCAATATTCAAAACAATTGAAGATTCAGCTGTCCAGGGCTAACCAGCATAATCAGTGCACTTAACCAGAGACTGTCCCTGAATATGCCCAGTTAAGTGCCCAAACCAAAAACAGCAATTTAGGGGGCATTGCAGGGATGGATTTGGCACTTAGCTGGTTAATTTCTAATTTTCAGCACTTAACCGGCTAAGATAACTGCAAAAAAATGCAGTCCTATCTTTATGCGGTTCTTCATAACCAGTTAAGTTAAGTAGGTACATTTAACCAACTATGGGGTTCTTACAAAGGCATGCTGGCATTTTTAGAATGCGCTAAAAAGAAGCATGTATCAAATGATGAGTCGCTATGGGCATTGCTAGTGTTTAGCGTGCGCTAATGATTAGTGTGCCCTAAAATCGTTAGCATGCCTTTGTAAAGAACTCCTATGTTTTTTCTGTCTTCATATACCCAGAAATTTAATGCCATAGCCCAAGCATGGCCTGACATTGAATTTCTATGTATAATGCTAGTGGCATCAGCAAAACCCTGATCACCGCAGGCTGAATATGGGGCACAGAAAAACAGAGAAAAATGAAGGCAGGTAAAGACCATCCAGCTCATTTTCGAAAGTGATCGCCGGCCATCTTCCGACATAAATCAGGAGATGACCGGCGATCTTGCAACGGCGGCCAAATCGGTATAATCGAAAGCCGCTATTTTGACACCATTGCCGCTTTCCCATCGCAGAGCTGGCGAAAGTTCAAGGGGGCGTGTTGGCAGCGACGTGAAGGTGGGACATGGGCGGGCATGGGCAGGGTTACGAAATGGCTGGCTTTAGCCCATAATGGAAAATAAAAGGCGGCGATGAAGAGCATTTGGCCGCTTTTACTTGGTTCCTTTTTTTTCAGGTCCAAGCTTCAAAAAGGTGCCCGAACTGACCACATGACCACCGGAAGGAAGTGGAGATGACCTCCCCGTACTCCCCCAGTGGTCACTAACCCCCTCCCACCAAAAAAACCCCACTTTAAACACTTTTTTTTCCAGCCTCAAATGCCGTACCCACCTCCATGACAGCAGAATGTGTTCTGTCCTCTGACAGCCTTTTCCTGCTTGTGATGTGGCTCTGGGGTGAGTGTGACACCTTTCTGTTTTGCTGCATTTGGGAAATGATTTGCATTCTCTTATCTGTAAGTGGTTGCCCCCTTTCCCAACTACTCCTCTAACTGGAAAACCAGAGCAAAAAATGCAAATGAAAAAGGATGATTTTCAAACAAAATCTAGGAAAGACAGCATATAAAATCCATTCCACAACACAGTACACTCTTATAAATGCATCAAGTGGAATGAAGCATGAAAAGTAAATTTAGGCCCTTTAGGGAGGATGCTTCAAAATTTGTCTAGACTACACAAAGAATGTTACAGAACAAGACGAAAGAAAAGAGAGAGCAAGGTAAAAGTTGTTCAAATATACCATTCAACAAAATAGAACCGAAGAAATTACAGAAAAGAATAGAAAGTATAACAAAAGAACTCTCTCTGCATACAAACAGCGCACTCCTTTACTTTGCACGCAAACTCTAACCATGTCTAAGGAGTCAATACATAAAGCTACTGTGAGTGGTTAACTAGCAATTTTAAAAGCTATCCAATTGAAAAAAAAAAAGGTTATGCACTGAAGTAAAACCTTAGATTAGGCACCAGAGCACAGCTCATGTAAATAGACGTTCAAGAAGCTATTAGCTATTCTGTCTCGATGCAGAGAATATCTGAAGCAAGCACAATTTGAGCACAATGAGAAAACATAAACGCCAGGTATGAGGCGGCATAGAATGGTTAGCTTGCCCTCTGCATCAGCGCAGGCTACCTAACAAGCTCCCCCCCTTTCCCAAGATAACCCCTAATTCAGCTTTCTATATCAGCCCTGGAGTAGTACCCCCTCCCTCCTCCTAAGCCAACCAGATCCAACACCACTCTCTCTAAATTTAAAAAATAAAAATCCATGCTCGCAGATATACTCTGTACTCAATATGACAGTAGCAATGGAATTTCCGAACTACCCACTACTTCTATAGATGGGGCTAAAGCCAACACTGAATCAGGTAGACCTGAAAGAGTGTAGGACGAGTAGGTAAAGCTGACACATGGCCAGATGCAAGCTTGGCTGGCTGTGACTTTAGGTAGCAAACATTCCACTTACAGGAAACATCAGTAGGTCATAATCCCATCTGGAAAAAAAAACACACACAGGCTACATCCCATAAATACTGAACTTGACCACATAGTAGCACCAATAAAGCAAACTCACACAGAAGGCATGTTAGACAGTTGGTACAGATTAACACCCAGGGATCCATTTAAGGGAGGAAGCCCAAAAGTTAGCATGTTAAGGATGCAGGTATGTGATGTTCTGCAGTAGAAATACATAGGAATTGTGATATACTAGAATGCCAGCTTCCTTGTAGTTTCATTTTGAGGTTTCATCTACCATTGCTTGTTGGCTGTTATGGTGCTACATACAAAATCAATATGAAAGCAAAGAAAGGTCCAAAATGCTCAGCTTGACAGAACAGCTGCTTTACTTGACTGCTAGATATTTGAAAGCAGCATGCTCTCTAGCATCCAGAGGCTCTCATCAATGGTTCTAAGTTTTCCTGGAATGCACTAGACAAATCATCAAGGTATGTATACTATTGGCAAGATTACTATATAGGTGCTCATTTTCAAAGCACTTAGACTTACAAAATTCCACAAAGTTCCCAATAGTAACCTATAGAACTTTGTAAGTCTATGTCTTTTCTAAATACGCCAAACAAAAAAACAGCACCACGGGCCTTTAAAAATGGAACACAGTTCTTTAATGAATGAGCCTTGTGAGGTGGTACTAAAAGCAGAGCCTTTTGAGAGCACAGCTTTTCATCCCTTTGGATACAGAAAGTGAAAGTGCCTTGTTGCTTTGTAGCTTTTACTATATGAGACGTGGGGGAATAATATATTGTATCGGAATATATTTGAGTTATTCCCCAAGTTTTCCACGTCATCACTGTCACCCCTGACGCAGGTGCTAGTCACCGAAACATGGCATGTGTCGGGTCTTTTTGTCAAGGTTCATTCATTAAAGAACTGTGTTCCATTTTTAAAGGCCCGTGGTGCTGTTTTTTTGTTTGGACTTTAGTTTGTACTTCGTTCCCTCTCTTTTGTTATATTTTCTAAATATGCCTCCACGAGTTCAAAGATGTTCCTCACCTACTCTGAGGATTTAGCTCATGCTTTTTTCTCAGTATTGCAAGGCAAGTTACATTCAAGTTCAGCAGGTATTTCCCTATTCCAGAGGCAATGGAGTGTTAAATGACTGTTCCATAAATCACAAGGGCTTGCAGTAGAATCTGAACCTAGCTTCCCTGCTTTTCAGCTTGCTGAAGTGATGAAAGCAACATAATCAGTGCAGTGAGGATATAATAGGGGCATGTGGCTTAAGGGCTGCAGAAATTACAAGGTAATTAATGAGAAATAGTGCAAACACACAGAAAACTCCATTGATCTCACATTTCTGGATACTCAGACCCTCCTCAGAACCCACTGATCTGCACATGTCTGGATACTCAGACCCTCCTCAGAAGCAGATCAACTTGTAATTAGGTAGAGGTGGATGAAACAAACAGGACAGATGACAAGCATCTGCCACAAATCAGGCAATCAGAGGCAGAGGAAGGAAGGGCAACAACATATCTAATTAATATATTTATTTGAAAATTGCATATGCCATCATCCAAAGTGGTTTAAAGATTAACCATTAACCATATAATACACAGACAATATTTATCATAACAAATTCCCACCTGTATATTATTACCTAAAAAACCTTCTCACTCAATTAAACCCAGTTACAATTCTAGTTCCCTCAGACCCCAACAAAATGCATGATAGAAAAAGCCAAGTTTTCAGTTTATTTACAAAGTACAGCATGATCTAATTCAGGCATCAAATCCTCCTGTGATCCATTCTATAATATCAAGGTTATTAATGAAAACACCCTCAAGGCACAGACAGGTGTTCCTCATAAAAGTTACATTTATTACATTAGAATGAAAAACATATACACAGGCTGATAGAGAATGTTTGCCGACTTAGAGCACAAATAATAGGGTTTTTCAACGACACACTGACCAGGTAGCAGGTCACCATGGCATCACAAACTGCACCCTAATGCCTGGGATTTCATGTCCCTACATATTTCTTTTGTTGTGCTGCTAAACCTCTAGTTCGGGCACAAACTTGGACTCTACTAATTCCCAGTGTTGTTTTAATGTAGCTGGCCAGCAGAATACCTGTAGTCCTCAGAACATTTCCTAACAGAGATGTACAGTTATACTAACCTTGTTTTTTTCAATTCAAAATCAAAAGAAGATTTTTTTTTAAAGCTCATTGAATTTTGAGTCCAGAAACCAGTCAGATGTTACAAAGTTTCAACAAATCTTTTTAGGGTTCCAATAAAGAGTAATTAGCACAATGTTGTCAAAATGGAACAGCTGAAGTTTTTATATCTTTCTTAAACTTGAGTCAAAACAACTTTTTTTTTACATACGTACAAAAGTGTTGCTATACTGTCTGTCTTGCAGAGCTCACATGCATACATCCACTCTACTCAGTGTCTTCAGCCCCTCTGCCAACAGTCAGCCAAGCCATTGCTGTTCTGTTTAACTCATCTGACCTCCGTCAGCCAATCACATCTCACAGTGCAGAATTTTCAGTTTTTTTCTTGTCATGGAACTTAACAGTAACCTGAACAATCTCCATTTGAAAAATTTTCCCATGTACTATAATGGGAAAGTCATACTTTTAATAAAATTACCACAATATTATTGTTAAATCACTCAAAGTGACATAAATCCCCTGATCCATTTAAACCACAGATACCATATTTTTCTCTCATGTTTAAACATCTTTACACATTTTGAACTAGATTCTATATATCATACCTAAAAAAATCAAGGCTGAAACGAAATATGCCTAGGCGTTTTCTATAAAGCATGCCTAAGTTTAGGTGTACTTTATAGAATAAGCCTAAATTTTCATGTAGTTTATAGAATACACTAGGGGTCCCATCTGTGTGACTAAATGTAGTCATGGACAGTTACTCCACATAAAACTTGGTGTAAATGCCGATAATTAAATTACACGCGGATCGGGTATATTCTAGAACCATGCACATAGATTTTAGAAATGCCCATGACCCACCCATTCCACACCAATGCCCACACTCCCTTTTTAACTAAGTGACTTAGAATTTACATGCTTTGCGTTATAGAATATGCTTAGACAGTTCTGCGTGTAAATTCTAATTAATGCCAATTAGTGTCAATAATTGCTTAAGTGGCAATTACCAGTGCTGATTGGCTTGTAACCTAATTAAGTTACGCACACAAATCCAGAATACAACTGGATTTGCACGTGCAATTTAAGTCGCCCTATATAGAATCCCAGGGTTTACACCCAAATTTCCCATAAAATCACCACCTACCAATGTCCCCTCAAACTGAATAAAGCACCATATCAAAGAGGTTTCCAAGTGATGTCAGCCCCAAAAAACAATTATAAGCTTCAAGATCAGCCCATACCATAAACCACAATTTTGACCACATAAGTGATTTTTTTCAAGAACCTCACCATCCTAGCCCATCGCCGAAGGACTTCCAGATCACTTAACTACCATTAACCTCCAGAACTCTAGCTCAGCAGCTCCAAAATTCATACTTTATAATTAAGATAAGAAACCAGGAGGCCCAACGGACCTCTTACCTTAGTTCCAGCAGTGGCGTACCAAAGGGGGGGGGCGGTGGGGGCGGTCCACCCCTGGTGCATGCCGCTGGGGGGGGCCACGGCGTGTGCCTGTCGGCTCCGAGTTCGCTAACTTTGCTCGTTTGCTGCAGCTCCCTCTGCCCCGGAGCGAAGTTAGCGAACTCGGAGCCGACAGGCATGCGCCACGGCACCCCCCCCCCCTCAGCGGCATGCACCGCTCCCGTGGGGGGGGGGGCGCATCGGCGATCCGCCCCGGGTGCCATCCAGGCTAGGAACGCCACTGAGTTCCAGGATGTTTTTCAGATGACCGCCTTTGCTACTGGTGGCTGCCTACGATGTTTAGTGACAGCCCACAGAGTAGCCACAAAAATCAAGGCCCCAGCTTCTAATTGGGCTTACTGGAGCTCTGGGCCATGAATTGCATGTGTGTGTGGGTTTTTGCATATGCACTGGAACTTCAGTGGCCCAGGCCAAATGCCAGCCACTTTTCAGGCTCCTTCCCTCTCAGGCTGAACTACTAGTGTTCACAGAAGTGCAGTTAATTGCACACACCTGCCGTGAGCTGCCTGGCAGCCCTGGTCCTATTCTGGATCCTGAAACCAATCCTCTCTAACCCACCAATGGCACCAATGGGTCAAAAATGGCCCAAAGATGGCCCCGGCCCCAAGTAATTTTATATATTTTTTCTTCACATGGGTTACATGAAGAAACAGTAAGTTTCCTATTGCACCCCTTTGATTCACTCTCTGAAAGCTTCAGCCATACAGTGCAGGGCGTTTGGGCTGATCTTGAGGTTTCAAGTCTCACAAGACTTGAAAGCAGGAGGCAAGCCCCAACCCCCTACACTGCATGGCTCAAGCTTTCAGAGAATTGAATTGAAGGGATGACGTAGGAAACATACTATTTCTTTGGAAGCTGCAGTCAGCAAGGTGAGGGGTATAGGTGGCAGGCTCCCATTTATTGCTTGGGAATGAGGAATATGATAAAGAATGAGAAGAACCAGATATGAGAGAGAGAGAGAGAGAGAGAGAGAGACTGGGTGAAGCCTGAAGAAGGGGGGTAGTGAGAGAAGAGACTGAAGGGGAGCCAGGTCATGGTGATATGTGAAACAAGAAGGCAATTGCCTCTTTGCTTCACCTATCAAGGGGGTGATGCCACACAATAGACACCATGCTTCAAGAAGGACACTGCTGGCTACTGAGAGTGATGTACAGTGGTACGTAAGGGACTAATTTACAGAAGGTTCCCCCCCCCCCCCCATAGATACAGAATAGGAAAAGAGTCTTAGTAAATCCGTTTCTAAAAGAGATGCTGCAGATCTTCAAGGGAACTCCACCACATCCTCCCTCCCCCACACACTTCACTGGAGACAACGTTGAGTGAGAGGTGGAGGAGATGCAAAAGAAGCCTCAGCTGTTTCTCCAATATTTTTGAGCTGACTTCTAGATTTACGAAAAATTTTTGAAGCCTGTATTAGTTTATATTGTATGCTTAGCATGGTCATTGATAGCACTACAGTAATGAAATCAGATGTTATCTAATCCTATTAGAGTCAGAGTATATAATTTTTAGTAAGACCTGACAGCATTAAAAGAGGTCTGTTTAGAAGAGGAATGTGAATAATGTAGACAGACTTTTCACAGAAGGTTGACACTGAAAATAATGTTCCTAGATTTTTAATGACCTACTTAAAGGGTCACTTTACTGTCTTTTATTCCAACTTTTTTGAACCATGGATTTTATAAAAGGAGCTACACGTTAATGAGCAGTTGGAGTTAGGGCATGCACACTAGATTTTATGTAACCCATGGGCTGCAAGTGGGACTTTCTGCTGACTTTGTGGGGACCAGTTTTATAAGAATAAAAGGGGGTCTTGGTGAGCAGATAAAGCAATAGCCCTAAAGTCCTCACTGCCTGAAATGCTTGCATTCTCTTCAAGGTTCCTTTTAAGAGCACAATTCACAGTAGAGTATATTTGTGACCCCCCCCCCCCCTTAAATTTATTTATAGCAATCAAATTAATCCTTGTAGAGGTGGCAACCTGCACAGAGAAAACTATCTTAAAAAGGAAATGGTAGGAAGATAGTGTCCTATATCTGAAGGCATAACTATTTAAGAACCTGTTATGCTTGTAATTTGTGATAAATGGTTGATATTATGTTTGCTTGGTTGCCCTTGCTTCAATGGTTTATTTTCCCTTTTGGATTATTTCCTTCCTTGTTTGTACCCTGTTTTATACTACTATTTCCTTATTTTCTTTTTTATGCTTTTGTATTACTGAAATGTGCTTTTCTTAGTACGCTGTTATCACTTCCTATGTTGTTATTAAAATTCTAATTAAAAATAATTTAAAAAAAAAGGAAATGGTACCACTTTAATAGGTTAGATGATCGGCATAGAGGAAACAGATCTTAGCACTGGGTCCCATATGAGAATCTGTAAGTCTATTTAACCAAAATCTACAAATCACTGCTGAGCAGACTGGATAGGCCATTTTGGCCTTTACCTAACATTACTTACTATGTTGCTAAGCAAGTTGGAGGAGGAATCATGAAGTGTACATAAGTAATGCCTTACTGGGAAAAGACCAAGGGTCCATCGAGCCTAGCATCCTATCCACGACAGTGGCCAATTGGCAAGCTTCCCAAACATACAAACATTCTATACATGTTATTCCTGGAATTGTGGATTTTTCCCAAGTCCATTTAGTAGTAGTTTATGGATTTGTCCTTTAGGAAACCGTCTAACCCCTTTTTAAACTCTGCCAAGCTAACCGCCTTCACCACATTCTCCGGCAACGAATTCAAGAGTTTAATTACGCGTTGGGTGAAGTAAAATTTTCTCCAATTTGTTTTAAATTTACTACACTGTAGTTTCATCGCATGCCCCCTAGTCCTAGTATTTTTGGAAAGCGTGAACAGACGCTTCACATCCACCTGTTCCACTCCACTCATTATTTTATATACCTCTATCATGTCTACCCTCAGCCGTCTCTTCTCCAAGTTGAAAAGCCCTAGCCTCCTTAGTCTTTCTTCTTAGGGAAGTCGTCCCATCCCCGCTATCATTTTAGTTGCCCTTCGCTGCACCTTTTCCAATTCCACTATATCTTTCTTGAGATGCGGCGACCAGAATTGAACACAATACTCAAGGTGCGGTTGCACCATGGAGCGATATAATGGCATTATAATATCCTCACACCTGTTTTCCATACCTTTCCTAATAATACCCAACATTCTATTCGCTTTCCTAGCCGCAGCAGCACACTGAGCAGAAGGTTTCAGTGTATTATCGACGACAACACCCAGCTCCCTTTCTTGGTCCGTAACTCCTAACGTGGAACCTTGCATGACGTAGCTATAATTCGGGTTCTTTTTTCCCACATGCATCACCTTGCACTTGCTCATATTAAACGTCATCTGCCATCTAGCCGCCCAGTCTCCCAGTCTCGTAAGGTCCTTCTGTAATTTTTCACAATCCTGTCGCGAGTTAACGACTTTGAATAACTTTGTTTCATCAGCAAATTTAATTACCTCGCTAGTTACTCTCATCTCTAAATCATTTATAAATATATTAAAAAGCAGCGGTCCTAGCACAGACCCCTGAGGAACCCCACTAACTACCCTTCTCCATTGTGAATACTGCCCATTTAACCCCACTCTCTGTTTCCTATCCTTCAACCAGTTTTTAATCCACAATAGGACTGTTCCTCCTATCCCATGACCCTCCAATTTCCTCTGTAGCCTTTCATGAGGTACCTTGTCAAACGCCTTTTGAAAATCCAGATACACAATATCAACTGGCTCCCCTTTATCCACATGTTTGCTTACTCCTTCAAAGAATTGAAGTAAATTGGTCAGGCAAGATTTCCCCACACAAAAGCCGTGCTGACTCGGTCTCAGTAATCCATGTCCTTGGATGTGCTCTGTAATTTTGTTTTTAATAACAGCCTCTACCATTTTCCCCGACACCGACATTAAACTCACCGGTCTATAATTTCCCGGATCTCCCCTGGAACCTTTTTTTAAAATGGACGTTACGTTGGCCACCCTCCAATATTCCGGTACCACGCTCGATTTTAAGGATAAATTGCATATCACTAGCAGTAGCTCCACAAGCTCATTTTTCAGTTCTATTAGTACTCTAGGATGAATACCATCTGGTCCAGGAGATTTGCTACTCTTCAGTTTGCTGAACTGCCCCATTACGTCCTCCAGGTACACCGTGAAGTCAGTAAGTTTCTCTGACTCGTCCGCTTGAAATATCATTTCCGACACCGGTATCCCACCCAAATCTTCCTTGGTGAAGACCGAAGCAAAGAATTCATTCAATCTCTCTGCTATGTCTTTGTCTTCCTTGATCGCCCCTTTTACCCCTCGGTCATCCAGCGGCCCAACCAGGAGCGTAGCCATGGGTGGGCCTGGGTGGGCCCAGGCCCACCCACTTTCCCTCCAGGCCCGCCCAAGTCGCTCGCTCGCTGCCTTTTCTCCGGCGTCCGGCTGCAATGGAAATTCTTGTTCTCCCCGCCAGCGCTGCCTCTGTCCCTGCATTCTTTTCTTTGATCGTCGCTGGCAGCGCTGCCATTCACACAGGCAGCTCCGCCCCTCTCTTCCGCGTCCATCCGGCCCTCTCTGATGCACTTCCTGTTTACGTAGGAGGGCCGGATAGACGCGGCAGAGGGGAGCAGAGCTGCCTGTGTGAATGGCAGTGCTGCCGGCGACGATCGAAGGAAAGAATGCAGGGACCAAAGCTAGAAGAAAATCGCTGCTGCCAGCTGACTCAGAAAGGGCCAAGAGAGGAGCTGGGCATTCAGTTGTTTGGTGACTAGCGAGTGAGAAAGCCAGTGATGCTGCATATGGGGGTGGGGGTGGGTGGGAGAAGATAAAATTGTTGGGCTGCTTGGGCATGGGAGTGGAGGGGAGGGAAAGAAAAGAGATGCTACAGAGGGGGTGTAGGAGTGAGGGAAATTGTTAGGGAGGGGAGGGAGAGATGCAGAGGGGTGTAGGAGAGGGAGACATGCATGGGAGAGTAGAAGAAAGAAGATCATTATTGGGATATGGGGGGGGGAGAGAGGGATAATTGCTGGATGTAGGGTAGGGTGGGGAGGGAAGGAGGGGTGAATGACAAAAGAAAGAGAAATGTTGGACCTGGGAGGGAGGGGAGGAAAAGGTAATGCACAGGGGAGAGAGGGATGATGGCGAAATGTTACATGGTGGTGGGAGAGATGCTGCAAGGGGGAAACATGTTAGACATGGGATGCAAGGGTGAGAGAGAAGAGGAAAAGAGAGAACAATGTTGAACATGAGGGTGGAGGAGGGGGAAGAAGGAGGGAGATGTAGGATCCAGGGGTAGAAGACAGTGAGGGAGAAATGCTGGAATGCGGGTGGGAGGGAAGAGGGGGAGAAATGCTGGCCCCTGGGGGAAGGGGCAAGAGGAAAGAGAGAAAGGACAGGAAGATGCTAGGAGGGGATAGAGGGTGGAGAGAGGAGAAAGAGGGAGCAGATGCTGGGCTAGAAGGGTTGGAAGGAGGCAGACACTGGGATGGTGGAACCATGTGGAAGGCCAAGGGAGGTGGTAAGGAAATGAACGAGAGGATGATAGTGATTACGGGGAGTAGATTGAAGATGGAAGGCTGGAGAAGGAATGAGATGGGGAATAGGAGAGCTAGTGGGTGAAAGAAGGAGATGGAAATCTGATAGGTATCTGAAAAGTAAAAAGGAAAAGGATTAGAAGATGAAATTTGAGTGGACAGAGAGCAGGAAAGAAAAAAAAAAGATAGGAAAGAGCTAAAATGAAACAAACATCAATATGTCAGTGTAGTGAGGGAATGGAATGAGAGTGGAGAAAAGACAAATGAATAGCAGCTGCTTGAAGGAGAATTAACAGAAAGACAGGAAAGTGGAAAAGAGAAACTTGAACCAACATAATGGAAAAATAAAATGACCAGACAACAAAGGTAGAAAAGACATTTTATTTTGAATTTATTAATTGAAATTTGTTAGCTTGAGAAATGTGCATAGCGGATATCATTTTATTGTGTTCAGTAGAAAAAAGAAATACATTTCTGATTTTATTTCTCCACTGTAACATGCCGAGGTTCCAAGTTCAATTTTTGTCTACATATTTTTATTTCTAATTTGTGATCCCATGTTCTGTATTTGGTGAGAGTCTGGGCCCTAGCATGTCTAACACTAGTCCTGACCCTTGCTGTAGCTGGTGGGGATCCCCAACCTACATCACCTGAGGACCACCTCTAAAAGCAGCCAAAACTCCCTTCTACTAAGCTTGGCAGATGACGGCAACATCCTTGAGCCACCGATAACTAAGCATGCATGAGGTGCCAGCATCGGTGTCTCAAATCATTGTTGCTACTGCTGCCTGCCAAGCTTGGTAAAAGGGATTTCTGGCTGTCTTCGAAGGAAGTTTTCAGCTGACAGAGCTTGGAGATCTTTATGAGCTAAAGTATATTTTGAATTGGGAGGTGCCGGGGGAGATGTAGAGAGTGCGGGTAAGAAGGGGGCAGGGACAGAGAGAAAATTTTGTGCTCACCCACTTTGGGCTCAGGCCCACCCAAAATTGGCTGTCTGGCTACACCACTGGGCCCAACCAATTCTTTTGCCGGCTTCCTGCTTTTAATATACCAAAAAAAATTTTACTATGTTTTTTGGCCTCTAATGCTATCTTTTTTTCGTAATCCCTCTTGGCCTTCTTTATCTGCGCCTTGCATTTGCTTTGACACTCCTTATGCTGCTTCTTGTTATTTTCAGTGGATGATAATTTGCCAACTGCCATTCTTTCCTTATTGTACTTCCATTGTGCTAACAGCATTTAGATCTTTAAGGGGAAATTAGGTCATTATTGGATGTTATTGCAGATGGATCTCTTGATGTCTAATTTAATGACCTTTTGTGTTTCCCAGGTATTTAGAAGCTATTAGTCTAGGTAGGTTTTCAAGGGCTTATACTCAGTAGGATTGCTCCAAGACTGTAGCAGAGTTCAAGTTTTCAACAAATTCAAGCCATCACTGCAATCTATCAGAGTCTGAAGATGTATATGGCCTTCACATCTTTCAGGCTATTAGAGGAATTATACTTACACTGTTGAAGTAGATCAGATCTTCTATCACTTTAGATCAATGAGGGATAACCATTTAGGATGTCCTTCTTGGAAGCAGTAATCAAGAGACTAGTGCACAATGGATAATAGTTCCTTCTCGCAGAAATTCTGATCATAAATTTTTCAACCATTTCCCTGTAGTAAATACAGCCAACTTTTATCAAGTTTCACTTGTGGAGTCTTCTAAGTGAATCACTGTAACTTCAATAAAGCTTGGCTTTAAACTGCTTTGAATGCTATTTGTGAAGCAAGAGCCAGTACGTCAGGCTCAGTCTCTGGCTGTCTTCAAGTCTAGGCTTAAAGCCCACCTCTTTGCTACTGCTTTCGACTCCTAACCATGACTCTCTTACTCAACACCCTTACTTATCACCCCTACCACTGCAATTTCCCCACCCCTAGCTGTCTGTTCGTCTGTCCAATTTAGATTGTAAGCTCTGTTGAGCAGGACTGTCTTTTCATGTTAATTTGTACAGCGCTGCGTAAGTCTAGTAGCGCTATAGAAATGTTTAATAGTAGTAGTAGTAGTACTGTAACTTCAATAAAGCTTGGCTTTAATCTGCTTTGAATGCTATTTGTGAAGCAAGAGAGTATTTGATAAAATGCAATGAGAAGGTTGCCATGCTTGCCATTAGATATTATAGTAAGAAATGATTGTAATTGCACTGCCAATAAACAGGGGAAAATATAGTTCTTTATCTAGGATCTGTTAAGGTTCTGGGTGTCTGTCCCAATAGTGAGCCATTGTTGGCTCTGAATCCTGGAGGCAGGGGAACTCCAAGGACAGCAGACAGAGTCACCTCCAGACAATTGGATACTGGATATCTGGCAATAGAACCACAGAGATGAAAGCTGGAAATCAGGAGACAGGAACTCAGGAACAGAGCTGCGCACTGGAACTTATGAACAGCGCTGGGCCAAACAAATCGCAGCAGAAGAGTAAACGTTGTTAAGTCAATCCATGATTGTCCCATGGTTCCTTATAAGGTCCTTTACTGATGATGTCACAGTCTCTGGTGCCTGGAAATGAGGCTTGGACTACATTGAAGGAGGCAGCAGGGCACCAAGAAGAGGCTAGACTGCTGAAACACCAGAGTGAGGCTTGAATAGTCCCTGGAATGAGGCTAGAATGCTGGGGCATCAGAGTGATGCTTGGAACACAGGGGAACTGGCAACAGAGGCATCAGTGCATGGAGGAGGCAGTCCAGAGAAGCTGCAGATCCTGACCACCGGAAGGAAAGGTCAGTCTGGATGCAGGGACATGGCCACGGCCATGACAGGATCAAAGACTAGGGGCCCTTTTACTAAGCTGTGGTAAGAACTAACAAGTGCCTACTGCAGGTTAAACACACCTACCTCAGGGTATGCTGAGGTGTCCGTGGTAGTTTTAGCAGGTACATGTGCTTTCCATGTGCTAAAAAGTAATTTAAATCTTGTAGCGTTGGGGCATATTTGGAGATGGAGAGTGAGCATATTCAGTGCTAATGGGTTAGTGCGTGGGCACTGTCACATGCTAACCCATTAGTGCATGATTAGCATGTGAGCCCTTACCACGTAGAAAATAGGTGTAGTTAAGGGCTTGTGCACTAATGGCCATGCACAAATGTAAACATTAATGCCTGGCTATTATTGCCAATATACAAAATCATCCCTTTTACCACTGCAATAAAAGGTGGCCTCACCGCATGAGAAACCCACAGGCTAGTAATAGCGCAGGCCATCTTTTAATGCAGCTTAATAAAAGGGCCCCTAAGTATGGATATGCTGTGAGAGATGTGATATCCAATTCATTTATATTATAGTTCCACATAGACTAATAATCATAGAGTTGCTAGACAAAACAGCACTCCTAGCAAGGGTTTCTTTCAATGCTTCCCAACTTTTGGGGGTTCAAATGTTTGCAGTCCATTTCAAAATTTTGGTGTGATACTTCTCTGGCTTGGCACCCCTGGTGGCAACCCTTCTTGTTCACTCTATGAGATGACTCTGTTGGCAACTATTAACATCACTAACAGTAAGGTATAATTATTAATTAGGAAACATTGGATATGTCTGGTGTTATTTAATTCAACTATTTTAATGGAAATGGCAAAAAGTAGACTTTGCCGTAGTAAGGAGGAATATTTCCTAATCCAGTAGTATTCTTTAAATGTATTGTAGGATTATGCTTTTGAAGGTACACTATCGGCTAACTGCATCATTGCATTTATGAACATGATGTACACTGGCCTCAATGTAATTAAAAAAGTGTTTCTTAGAATTCAAGAATAGCATTAGTCATTATTATGCCCTTAGGCCCCTAGTCAGGGACGTAGTCAGATAGCCAATTTTGGGTGGGCCTGAGCCCAAGGTAGATGGGCATTAAATTCCCCCTCCCCCAGTACCCCTCCACTTTGCTCATCTGTCCACCCCTCCCTGCCCACAAACCCCAAATATTAAATACTTGAGCTGGTGGGATCCCTAAACTTTGCCAGCTGAAGATTTCCTACTTCTACTCGAGCAGCCAGCACTCTTCCAAATGTCAGCAGGCAGCACTTGCCACAAACTGATGCTGCTGCCAGCAGGCATTGCATGTTCAGTGCTTTTGCATGTGTGAAAACTCAGCAGGTGCAGAAGGGCCGGTCTTAGCGTCAGCTCAAGGGAAGCGCTGCTGGCTGACATTTGGAAGAGCGCTGGCTGCCCAAGGACAGAAAATCTTCAGCTGGCAAGGTTTGGGAATACCCACCAGCCATAGCAAGAGTGTCACAATTTTGGGTGGGCCTGAGTCCAAAGTGGGTGGGCCCTGGCCCACCCAGGCCCACCTGTGGCTACGCCACTGCCCCTAGTTACTAAAGTGTGCTAAGATTGTTGGCAGGCACTTCACAGGAATGCAACTGAGGAAAAACTGGAAGGATTTTCATTAAACTGTGATCATGAAGAGCTAGCTAAACTAAAATATAAAGTGATAGAACTGGATCAGATATATCCGAGGGTATTGAAAATAATTAGGGAATTTCTGGCAGCTCCTGTCTCTGTCCTTTTCAATGCTGCTTCCACAACTTACGTTAATAATAAACCAATAATTGGTATTAAGAAGCAATAATAGGCTATAATTGACACCAATTAGCAGTTATGCACTTAACTGCCCTTCGTTGGTATTTTATAAGTCGTGCACTCAAATTCCAGTGCACACAACTTCAATGTGGGCAAGGACCTAGGAGGGGTACAGGCAGGTCAAGGGTTGCTAGACACCCCTTAGCAGTAGTGTAGCCAGGAACGTTTTACAAGGGGTGTGTGCTACCTTCTCATGCCGCCACCACCCCACCCCCATAACCCTCATACCTTAAAATAGTTTTGTCTTTAGACTTCACCTGGGCAGCAGCAGCAGCACTCAGGCTGCCTGCGGCCTGCTATGGGATTTCCTCCTTGAACCGTCCCGCTCCTTCTGACGCAACTTCATGTTTTGAGATGGGTGGACTGGTTCAGGGAGGAAGCCCTCAGGCAGCCTATGAGTGTCGCTGCTGCTTCCAGGGTGAAAACTAAAGCTGAGAGGATTTTAAATTGGGATCGGGGGTCTGACAGGGGGAGCCTACCCCACCGACGCTTCTAGTTTAAATACGCCACTGCCCCTTAGGTGCACATCTTACAGAATAAAAGCATTTGCATGCTTAACTGCCTATATTTAGGTGCAAGCCTTTACACCAGCCAATGAGATGGTATAGTTTCTCGTACCTAAAGTTAGGGGTGTAAATGTGGATTTACACTAATATTCTTTAAAGACAATTTATACTTAGGGCTAAATTGTATATTAGAATTTACTTGCACTGCATTGTAGAATACACCTAGAAAGTTGTGTGCATACATTATAATTAAAACCAATTAGTGTCGCTAATTGGTTAAGTACCAATTATCAGCATTGATTGGCTTGTTAATCAATTAAATTGTGTGCTCAATTTAGCCATGTGGCCAAATTAAAGCACACAAGGCGCCATGTATAGAATTTGGGGGTTAGTGCATATCATCCTGGTGCCTAACTTTAGGCAATCCACAGAGAATTACTTCCATAGTGTGGCCATTCACTGTTCTAGCCATATATTCTTCACCAACCACAATCCAGACACCAGCATTGAAAATCTGGATTTTTCTCACCACCAAGGTTGGAGTTTTAAAAAATGCTGTAGGGGCAGCTTAATATCAGCTTGAAAATTTATTAACAACCAAGAATAGTAGCCCTAATTGTAGTATGTGGTTTTTAACTTCTTCTATTATTAAAAAAATAATGTTAATAAAGTATTATTGTTAAAAATATGATTGCTAATTTTGTGTATGCCACCTTCTATTTCCTTTTGTTGTGTGTTCTCTGTTCCTTTCATTTGAATTTATCTGTTTTTTAAGGCAAGTCTCTATATTGTTTATTTTTAATGTAAAATAATTGTCAAAATTAGCATTCGATAAATATGAAACTCCATGCTAACTTGTTGGGGTGCGCCTAGCAATTTTGATAAGGCTGCTATGGTTTATAGTTTAAACCACACTTTCAAGTGGAAACAACAAGGCTGTTTACAATTTTAAAACATAAAGAGTGGAAAGAGGAATAAGAAACATAGAAGCATTAAAAAATGTAGGCAAATAAAGACCAAATGGCTTATCCAGTCTGCCCATCCATGCCATTTATTCTCCTTATCACTCCCTTAGAGATTATTTGTACTTCTCCCAAGCTCTCCTGAATTCGGACACCGTTTTCATCTTCACCACTTCCACTGGGAGGCCGTTCTATAAATTCACCACCCTTTCTATGAAGAAACATTTCCTCAGCTTACTTTTGAGTCTTTCTCCTTTCACAGGGAATGGTACAATCAGCCAGGTTAAATCAGGGGCCATGCGTCAGCGAAGGCTGCTTCTAGCTTCTCCAACACCTCATCTACCATTTTCAAAAGCAAGGTTAAAGAGATGAGTTTTAAGGGCGGCCTTAAACTTAGTGTAGGATAACTCAACACGTAAACAGGGAGGTAATGCATGCCATAATGATGGATCAATAACAAAAATCAGAACTTCTTGTGGAATCTAATCTGGCATATAGCTAATATGGGTTATATACTACAAGTTAATGTACATTTATGACCTCTGTTAACTGGAGGGCACAGTGCATGCCTAAAATGAGGTATGGAATGGGCATTTCTGTGTTAGCAACCAGTAATTCCCACATTAAACTGCTAACAGTTGACACATTTAGCGCAGACCCATACTAACTGCTAGCACACAGTAATGCCAACATTAAATAGCAAAAACTGTGTAGTAAATAGGCCCCTTAATATAAAGGCTACCATCTTCCTCCTCCAAGCAAGGATAAGCAGCAAAATATAATGACCTCAACAAAATTTACAACATTTAAAAAAATTATAGAAAAAGTTCACAAACATTAATATTCAATACAGTTCAATTTGGGAACAAAATGCTAGTAATATCAATGCTGGGAAATTATATCACAGCATGAGTGTATTTCACATGAATATGTTGTGAACAGAAAAGATTCCTAGGGGGATCACACGGTTTATTGAATTAAAAGCATGCACTGTCAAACAACGTTGATTATATTCAGCAGGCTGACAGAAAATGCTTTGCACAGAGGTTATAACAACCTACTGAAAGCAATGTTTTCACCGTAATGTGAGATCTTGTGTGCCATTACTAGAGAGTTTAGCACCCTGAGATAAAACAGTAGGAAACAACCCCTCTTCCTTTCACAAAGTGGACAGCAATAACTGTTTTTGCAACAAAGAACATTTCTGACAGTTCAGTCTATGCCTCTGTCAAAAGCATGCTTTCTGCCATCACACTGTCTGCGCTCCTGTAGTTCCAGCCCTGGAATCTTCTATGCTCATGAATTCAAAACACTTATGTAGAGATCGTAATAAAGTACAAGGGAATTCATATTTTCCAATAGTAAAGCAGAGATTTGTTTTTAGAAAGACTAACATATATAGGGCAATTCTATAACTGGGCGCCTCTGACTAGGGGCCTGGAAGGTATACAGTTGGAACCGATTCTACAATCCTTGTATAAAGAAAAGGAACCAATACTTATATAAAGGATAGTAGCCATCTACTTTCTCTTATAGAAAAGTAGCATAACTGAATATTAACATGCCAACGTTTAGGGCCCTGTTTACTAAGGTGCGCTAGTGTTTTTAGTGTGCGCTAAAGTTAGCACCCATATGTTCCTGTGGTGACTTTAGTGTTTAGCATGCGCTAAAAATGCTAGTGTGCCCTTAGCACAGCTTAGTAAACAGGGCCCTTAGTGTGGTTGCCATGTTAGTCCGCTCTTTAAAGATAGTAAATAGAAATAAAACAAAACTACACAATGAAAAATTAGGTGATAAACTGGACTATCATAATACATTTTTAAATGTGATTTCAATGGCAGAACCTTCTTCTTCCAGTCAAGTATAAGGAAAAGATGAGAATATCAATCTCTTTCTCTTCCCATATCTATCTATATCTATATATCAATATCAATATCATTATAAATATCAATCTCTTTCTCTCCCCCAGTGGCGTTCCTAGGGGCGCTGACACCCAGGGCGGATCGCCGATGCGCCCCGCCCCCCGGGTGCAGCACCCCCCTGGCGAAAGAACCCCCTCCCCCCCCCCGGGTGCATGCCCCCTCGGGTGCTCCCTCTGCCCCGGAACAGGAAGTAACCTGTTCCGGGGCAGAGGGAGCATGGAAACGAATGATGCTGACCGGCACGCAGCACCCCCCCCAGCAGCGTGCACCCGGGGCGGACCACCCCCACTGCCCCCCCTTTGTACGCCACTGCCCTCCCCATATCTATCTTACTATCTATCTATTTATGTGTGTGTGTGAAATATGAAAAGCATTCTAATGATATTCTTGAGGGAACAGTAAGAATGGGGCTAGACTACTGCAATTTGCTTCTCGCTGGTCTCCCGCTCAGCCATCTATCTCTTCTTCAATCTGTCCAAAACTCTGCTGCGCATCTTATATTCTGCCAGAGTTGCTATACTCACGTTAACCCTCTCCTCAAGTCGCTTCACTGGCTCCCTATCCGCTACCGCATACGGTTCAAACTTCTCCTTTTGACCTACAAGTGCATCCACTCTGCAGCTCCTCAGTACCTTTCCGCTCTCATCTCTCCCTACACTCCTCCCCGTGAACTCCGTTCGCTGGGTAAATGTCTCCTGTCGCCCCCTTCTCCCCCACTGCTAACTCCCGGCTCCGTTCCTTCTATCTCGCTGCTCCCTATGCCTGGAATAGACTCCCTGAACTAGTACGTCAGGCTCAGTCTCTGGCTGTCTTCAAGTCTAGGCTTAAAGCCCACCTCTTTGCTACTGCTTTCGACTCCTAACCATGACTCTCTTACTCAACACCCTCACTTATCATCCCTACCACTGCAATTTCCCCACCCCTAGCTGCCTGTTCGTCTGTCCAATTTAGATTGTAAGCTCTGTTGAGTAGGGACTGTCTTTTCATGTTAATTTGTACAGCGCTGCGTAAGTCTAGTAGCACTATAGAAATGTTTAATAGTAGTAGTAGTAGTAATGGGGTGGAGGAGGAGTGAGAAACAGGGAGAAGTGGCTGGGTATTCAGAAGATGAGAAAGCAGTATAGTTTTATGGTTTATAATGTGGTAGGAAACCCAGTTAAGTCCTGTGAGGTGGGTGTCAAAACATTTCATCATCTTAACTCCAGAGGTTTTACAATGTTAGATTGTTTTCAAGTTACACCTTAGTAATTTGACCATAAGATCATTGATGTAGTGCCTAGATTCTGAAAAATGCTCATTCACAAAATGTGCCACCTTTGTTTGTTCTCTAATGTTTGAAGTGGTGCCTGTATGAGTTGAGTCTTTTTTTTTTTCATCTGTCCCTTCTCTCCAATAGCAGCCTTCTTTGCATTTCTGCATTGAGTAACATATGTAGTACTGTGAGACTACCAATGGGGACACCGTTTTGGAGATGACACTGGCAGAGCAGGAGTGACTATAGATTGCTGTTGCCTGAGGACCACTGGACCACTAGGTACAGGGCCAGTAGGCCCTAGAGAATGGTAGGGGGGGGGGAGTTTAATTACAGGTGGGTAGTGTGAATGGGGGTGGGAGATTTTGATTAGGGCATGGGAAGTGTCATTATGTTGGGGATGGAAGGGGGTGGATGACACCAATCCTTTTCAGCTCTGGCCAGATAGCATCAGCCATGGTTTTGAGGTCTGATGCTCCTGACATGCTCCTGACATGCTCCTGTCATGCTCCTGACAGCTTTGGATGGGGTTATTTTATCATCAATATATGGCCATAGCATGACCTGCAGTATGCACCCAGTATTCACTGCAAATCATGTTCTAGTTTTACATAGTAATGAGTTGCTTTACATGCATTTGCATGTTTTGCATCTCATTAATATGTAACATGCAGTAACCTAAATATCGCTATGCTAGGGCAAGACAAATGCCATTACAGCCCTTTAAGTTATGTTAAGGGGCTAAGAAAGTGGTTATTACCTTAACACACCTTGATAACTTCGCCCACTTTCCTTAGTTTGGTGTAACAAACTTGACAGAGGCAAGTAGAACTTTATAGATTAGCCAGTTTATTGTGGCCTGAGCTGTTGAGGACCAGAGCCAACTTTATCATATACATAAAATGAAGTTCGAGATGTGAGTATAATATACTGGAAGAAGCATAGGGGAGGGAGAGGCTAAAGTATTGAAAGAACAGAACAGGTTGCAGAAAGGGAGAGATGATGGCTGCATATGCATAGTTCAGCTAAACTGCAACTGTGGGGTGAGAGAGGAAACAAAGACCGGATGATCTCAGAATTATTAAGTCCATTCACATCTGTTGTGAGTCATGAATCCTTTGGCCCTATTCAGAACTAGGGTGATAGTGTCAAGTTTATTGATGAATTCTAATTCAGCAGTTTCATGTTGAAGTGTCCCTTTGAAGTTCCTTGGTAGGAGTATGGCAACCTTAAGGTCAGTTAGAGAGTATCCTGAAAGGTTAAAATGTTCTTCTACTTGTTTCTGAATGTTGCCATTTCTAATACTAATTTACTAAAAGAATACAAATATAACATTTCACAGAATTGCACTTTTTCTCCATTTAGGTGCCCTAATGCCACACACTGACCCCTAGATTCTATATAACACGTCTAAAGGTCGGCAGCGAAATCAGCATGGATCCTATAACAATGTGCACAATTTAACAAGCTTAATAAGGGAATAAGCACTGATAACAGTACTTAACAAGCAATAATGAGCACTAATTGGCACTGATTAGAATTTAGGTACACAACTCGCTAAGTTTATTCTATAACAATGTGTGCCAAACCTTTAATGCACGCAGGCAAAAAGGGGCATGGTTATGGGCGGGGAAATGGGCATTTTGTGGGCATTCCAAAATTTAGGTGCCTAATTATAGAATACTAGTAAAAAAGGCCCGTTTCGTACAGAAATGAAACGGGCGCTAGCAAAGATTTCCTCGGAGTGTGTATGTTTGAGAGAGTGAGTGTGTGAGAGAGAGTGAATGTGCGTGCGTGTGTGTGTGACAGAGGGAGAGTGAGACTGGGTGCGAGTGTGTGTGTGAGAATGAGAATGAGAGTATGTGCCAGGGTCTCCCCCCCCACCAGTCTGTCTCCCAGTTGCAGTTGCAGGGGGGATTCCCCCCTCCCTCTCAGTTCCAGGGGGTTTCCCCCCGTCCCTTTCTCTCAGTTGCAGGGTCCCCCCTCCCAGTTGCAGGGTCTGTCTGTGTCCCCTCTCCTTTTGTCCTCAATTTAAAAACGACAATGTGAAGCAGCAGCTCCTAGGTTTGCTTGTTTGTGAGTGTATAGCAATGACGGCTGCGTGGGGGAGTTGAAACAGAGATTAACCAATGGGTTTCCTTGCTTACCGTACACTTGCTTGGGTCACTTCCACTCCTGTGTATTAAACGTCCTGAAGCATGTCATAGGTTTGCTTCTTTTGTTTTCAGTGAATGGGATGACGGCTGCGCTGGAGTCGTAGCCAGTGGTGTTTCCTCCCCCCCCCCCCCCGCCCGCCCGCTTCCGAGTCGCCAGTGGTCCTCGACCCCGAACCCTCACCCGCCTCCTCCACATTGGACACTCGCCGCAGCCATTTGCTCGCCGTGTTGCCGCCCTCCCTCTTCGTCCTGTGCGAGAGTGTGAACCTGGCCTCTCTCCTGCTTTCGGCTACTGATTGGCTCCTTGAATGTGCTCTGCCCTCAACGTCATTACGTTTGACGCGAGGGCGGGGCCCACATCTGCTGCTACAGAGCTTCGAACAAACGAACTGGCTTCATTGACGTCAGTGGTCAATGGAACGTTGAGAGTGCTTTTTATGTCCAGATGGGGCGTGGCCTAGGGCGCAGATGGGCGTGGCTGAGTGCAGGAGTCTGAATAGCCTAGGTCAGGAGCCACAGTTGGAGAGAGGTGAGCTTCAGAACGTCTGAGGGGGATTCAGAATGTCTGAGGGGGATTTTATTTATATAGATGGTCCAGTGCGCCTAAATCTACGTGCTGAGATTTACGTCATTTACACCATGTTTTCATTGGTGTAAATGGATATGCTTAGATTTAGATGCTGAGATCAGTGCTGACTAAGCGTATTGTATAATTAACGCCTAAATCTAGGCACCAATTATAGAATATGCGTTGTCAGCAATGATTTCAGGGCTGATTTTTAGGCACCATATATAGAATCTCCCCCTGAGTGCCTGTTCTATAACAGGATCTGGGCACCCAGATTGTGTAATAGAATACTAGTGTAACCTGATATCTCTATATGGAATATTTACATGCTTGCAGTTACAGCAACCATAGATGTGGCGTAACTGCAGTCACAGGGAAATACTTATGTCTTGTCCATGTTCCGCCCATACCCCATACCATTGGTGTATCTATATACTTAACCTTTATACAGATGTTCACTTATTTCAAAAGCAGATGCTTTATCAATAGGATTACTTTCATTTTATGCTTAGAAGACACATCCTTTGTTATTCCTTGCCAGAACTCCAAGGTAAAATGCTCCTAGTTTAAAGAAATATTTAGTCATAGTATGCTCAATTTAATGTCTAATGAGAAGGGTATTACCTGATGGTTAATTGATTGCTGGAAGACTGTCACATAAATCTGTTAACTGGTCAGTTGAAAATAGTAAAAGGACAATTCTAACTCTAGGCATCCACATTTACATACCCCTTGCATATGTAAATGTACAAAATATTAGCTCACACTATGGCACTTTTGCAGGTAAGTGTGAGCTAATATTCTGTAAACTAAGAACATTTTACCTTGGAGTTCTAGCAAGTAATAACAAATGATTTATCTTCTAAGCATAAAATGAAAGTAATCCCACTGATAAAGTGTCTGCTTTTGAAACAAGAGAACATCTGTAGAAAGGTACAGTATATAGATATGCCAATGGTACACAGAGGAATTGCAAACCATTGAAAAGTACACAGTCATGAATGGATTTAATTTGGGTGGTTGTTAAGTTTTTTGTACTTAGGGCAAGATTTTTTTCCAGACTATTTTGAACTTAAACAAGTGTTAAGTACAATAGAATAATAGCAACTGAACAATGGAACAAAGAAAATGCTTGCTTGATAAAAATGTATTTCTGCTTAGCAACCAGCCATCTCCTGCTGTGATGAATACAATTATACAATTGATTTTTTTTCTCTGCAATAAATTCTTTACAAGCTACACACATTGAATTTACAAATTTTTCTAAGGTTCTTATGTTCTCTCTAGAATCATCATTACAAACTCCTCTTCTAAACAGGTACTTAACACAATATAATTCATCATAATGTATTTTCATATTCATTTTTTTCTGCCAGTGTTTTATATAAAGAAACAATTTTCCAAAATCAGAGCTACATTTTAGGTCACATACAGGCACTTCAGAGCATTTAAGTAATATACATGTTATGTGAAATCACTGGTTTCTTGAACTCAAATATCTGTAAATTAATCAAGGAGTCTGAATAACTGCATAACTGAAACATTGCACCACTTACAGGAAGTTATTTTCTATAGGGGCATATTCTAGAAATCTGTTTATATTATTATGTTTTGGCCCTCATTTCAAAAGCTCTATTCACATTTGATACATACATAAACCGGCACTTAATTTATTTTGCATAAACATCTACTTTTCATTTTTCAAAACTGGGATATGCATGTGTCAAACCCATATAAAATGGCAAGAGGAGATGATCTGGACATGTTTTGGATGGGGCAAGAGTGTGGCAAGTTCATAGATGCGTGTTCCCCATTTCTACACAACTCACTCAAGGGAGCAAGAACCTGCCTCACATTACACTTTCCCAAATGCCAAGGACTAAAATACAAATCCTCATACTCAACCAACTTCACATACATCTGTCCCAAGATTTGGAAAACATTAACAAAAGCTCTAAAGTGCATGAATGACCACATAACCTTCCGGGAACACCTAAAAGCCCACTTCTTCAGAAAATTCTTCTTCGATGAACCCACATAACAGACATGAACACTATTCTACAAAACTCGACGTGCAACCTTTAACACCTTTAAAGATAGCTCGCATCTACGCCAAACATCATTGTAACTTGTCAATCCAATGTAAATTGTAAGCCACATTGAACCAACAACTAGATTATAAAATGTGGAATGTGGGGTACAAATGCAGAAATAAATAAAAATAAAATACATTTCAGAAAGGGACTAAAAGTCTATGTCCTAAAAGATCAAGCAAACCTGCTACCATGTGCATTTAGAATTTGGTAAACAACTGCTATTGAGCCGCACTCTACTGGAGGGATTGCTGGAGGGGAATGCCCCTTAGTCCTCTAGTAGTTTTTGTTCTCCCCAAATGCCAAACTTGCAGTAGAAACCAGTCACTGACAGTGTTGGGACACTTACGTTTCCAAGGCTACAAAAATAACTGGTTATGTTGCCATTGCACAGCATAACCGCTTATGTGTCTTTACCTAACCAGATATGTGCTGACATTGAACCTGCTGATATTTTAATCATTTATTTTTCTAAAATGTGAGTTTATGCTGCACTTACCAGGTGCAGAAATGTCCATTTCTCCTGTATTTCAGAACAGGCTCTATGCCAGCAGATTCTGTTCTAAAATAATGGTGATGTCACGACAGTGGTCATGATCCCTCTTTGACTCACCTTATTTCCCAATGGTTAGCTTCTGAGCTGGCTCCTGTCTGCATTGTTGTTTCTTTTCTGTGTGTTTCAAGCCTCACTTTGGTGTTCAGTGTGTTTCCTGTCTCTGTCCTGTAGGGTTTCCACTTCCTGCATGTTTTAAGCCTGACTTTGGTGTTCAGTGTATTTCCTGCCTCTGTCCTGTTTATAAGGAAGTGGTGGACTTTCATTCAGGGCCTTTGCAATGCCAAAGGTCTCCAGGTTAGTCAGTGTGCAGTGTAGCACTTCTGCCTTGTTCTAGTCTGTGTGCCCGTGGGCACTTCTGTCTTGATTTCTTGTTTAGGGTGCCTGTGTGCACTTCTGCTTCTGTTCTTCTCTGTTTGTCTGTGTGGGTCAGCTTTGTGTCCTGCCTAGCCTGCCTTGTTTGCTCTAGTCTCCTCTACCTTCAGCTTCAGCCTTAGTTCTGCTGTTTGTCTGTGTGGGTCAGCTTTGTGTCCTGCCTAGTCTGCCTTGCTTGCTCTAGTCCCCTTTACCTTCAGCTCCAGCCAAGCCTGTTTGAGAATCCTGAATCCTGCTTGAGCATTCTGAATCCTGCTCCAGCCAAGCCTGTTTGAGAATCCCAAATCCTACTTGAGTATCCTGAATCCTGTTCTAGCCAAGCCTGTTTGAGAATCCTGAATCCTGCTTGAGAATCCTGAATCCTGCTTGAGTATCCTGAATCCTGTTCTAGTCAAGCCTGTTTGAGAATCCTGAATCCTGCTTGAGCATCCTGAATCCTGCTCTAGCCAAACCTGTTTGAGAATCCCAAATCCTACTTGAGTATCCTGAATCCTGTTCTAGCCAAGCCTGTTTGAGAATCCTGAATCCTGCTTGAGAATCCTGAATCCTGCTTGAGTATCCTGAATCCTGTTCTAGTCAAGCCTGTTTGAGAATCCTGAATCCTGCTTGAGTATCCTGAATCCTGTTCTAGCCAAGCCTGTTTGAGGATCCTGAATTCTGCTTGAGAATCCTGAATTCTGCTTGAGTATCCTGAATCCTGTTCAAGCCAAGCCTGTTTGAGTATCCTGAATCCTGTTTGAACATCCTGAATCTTGTTCCAGCCAAGCCTGTTTGAGAATCCCAAATCCTACTTGAGTATCCTGAATCCTGTTCAAGCCAAGCCTGTTTGAGTATCCTGAATCCTGTTTGAACATCCTGAATCCTGTTCCAGCCAAGCCTGTTTGAGAATCCCAAATCCTACTTGAGTATCCTGAATCCTGTTCTAGCCAAGCCTGTTTGAGAATCCTGAATCCTGCTTGAGAATCCTGAATCCTGCTTGAGTATCCTGAATCCTGTTCTAGTCAAGCCTGTTTGAGAATCCTGAATCCTGCTTGAGTATCCTGAATCCTGTTCTAGCCAAGCCTGTTTGAGAATCCTGAATTCTGCTTGAGTATCCTGAATCCTGTTCAAGCCAAGCCTGTTTGAGTATCCTGAATCCTGCTTGAGCATCCTGAATCCTGTCCACTCCTGGTTGGGGGTTTTTGCCTCCTGCTGCCGCTCGACGACTGTAGGCCAAGGGCTCAAGTTGTTCCAGAGTCTGTGACTGTTTGTTTAAAGCCTGGGACCGTGACAGGTGAAACTTGAAACGCACTGATCTGCACATCTCAATTCCTTCTTCTATGACCTAAATGGGGCTATACACATTCAGAAAAAGAGGAGTTAAAGCCAGCAATAGTCAATTAAGGTGTTTTTATTGGAAGAACCATAAAAGTGAATTTCCATACAAATCATAAACCTGGACACATTGAATCTGAAATTTGGAAGGTTTAAAATAAATCTCTTTGTCAATGACCTATAGATCTTAGCTGAAATATAGTGCACAGCTGAAAGTACTATGAGCTAAGCATACTGACAAGGTAGGTACTATTATGAAGAATTAATGAAGACCTGTTAAAACTTTGTAATTAGTGCTGGCTTGCACTAAGTATAAATGTTAAAAGCTACTTACACATCAAAAACAGAGGTTATCATGGGGAGACATCCTGCTATAATTGCCCATGTTAAATGCAGGTAAAAGTACATTTGTAATACCATTTCATTAATCTGAGGAACATAGATATCCTTAAGGGCAGAAATGGACCACTGTGTATATTTTTGGATTTGCCTGTGAGTTTTCACAAAACATTTTGTGCATATTAAACAACAGCTGTAACATGTGTACAGCTTTATTAGAGGAATTTTCAAAGGAAAATATGAACAAACATTGTATCTTTGAAAACCAGGGTAAAATGTTTATACTTGCCTGTTACAAAATTGCCTTCTAAGAGGGTAATTCTGTACAGGTCAGCCAAAGGGATGGGCACACCAGAAAAAAAGTTGAATGTGGATTTTGTAATATGTTTATGCATCCTTTCATGTGCCCACCATCTTACGGCAAGTACACATGACTATCTGTGTGCACACTCAAGTAACATACAGGTTGACATAGCAGGCACAGGGACACTTTCAAAATGGCTACCAGAGCCTGAAAGGCTAAGTGTCCATCAGGCAAGCCTCATTTTCACCATGTTTTTTGGGATAGAGATTCACCTGTTCCTAGTGGCTAGGCAGAGGAGGAACATGCCCAGAATGTGTTGGGCTCAGAAAGGGCTGACCAGGCACTTTAATCACCAATAGTGATATCAGCAGGAAGGGTTGCAGACCAGGCTATATACAAGTGTGTGTCATGGCTAATTAAGGTCTTTTGGGCAGAAACGTTTGTTAGGAGAGGCCGACAAATAAGTGGTTGGTGAAGTGGAGGCCCATGAACTGAAGGCTGCTGAGAGGGAGGTACATGAACTAGAGTCTTATGAAGTGGAGGCCCTCAGACCGAAGGTCAATGCTGATAAGGTCCAGAATAAGGAGGTGGCAGAAGAGGAGGGCCTGAAAGAGGTAGCAGAACAGGATAGCAATCTGCCACATGAGGAGGAGTAGGATGAAAGTACTATGGAGCTGGATGTCAGCATCCCTGAGGACAATGAAGACCCATTAGTGGAAATTTCCAAGGACATGAGTCAACAGAATCCTAGCTGAAGGAGAAGGGCTCTGAGCAGATATCCAAGGGCTTCATGAATATATGGCTTAGAGATTCACAGGAATGAAGTCTGAGCTCAGGACCCTTAACACCACCTTGACCTTCTTCGTGGTCCAAATTGTGGAATAGTATTCACCATTTCCTACAGCATAATCTGCCAACTCATTACATCACTAGCCATTTCCCATTTTCACTCCATCTCGGCCCACACCTGAGTTTGACCACCCAAGTGTCAGGCACCAAAATCTTAAGTAGGGAGGCGAGGCAAGACTCAAGGGGGCACAAGGTAGACATGACCATTAAAAAGTTCTCAGGCTCTCTGGAAAGCTTTCACTACAGCAGCCTGTTGCACACCCCAAAACCAAAGCAATGGACTGGGTAAGAAAATGTAAAAAGCGTCACATTGAATACATAATCATACTTACACACAAGAAATGTGTGTGCATGAATTCATCTTTTGCAGCCACAGTGCAATGGTAGCCTTGTAAGAGGGTTGATTCCTGATGTTGGACTGCTTTCCCTTTCTCATCACTACCAGGTCTGTGTAGCAGGTGGGTCCATAGGTTCAGGTATCATGCAATTGAGGGCGAGGTTATGAAACATGCAGCAGGCGAGAAAAATGTCACAATGGGTGAAGTGTGCTCATCTAGAAGCCTTTCCTCGATGACCTTGCAACTCTCAAAGTGGTCATATTGGTCAAGTTGTGACAATATAGGCATCGTGGCACATACTTCAGTAGCAGGTACATGTTTCAGTTATTGTGTGATAGGCATTGTAATCTATCTGTATGTTCAGGGAAAGGAATGACTTCTGGTTCCTATATAGCCTCTTTGCCTGCAGGTGGACTAATAGCTATGTGTATTCAGTCAATTACCACAAACACTGAATGAAAAGTGTGCTGGCTTATAAAATTCTGTTACAGTTTCCTGTTGCTGTGGCTCTTGCTTAGGGAACACAATGAATTAAAAGTCTCTCTGGATAAAAACTTGTAGAAACTGAGCTAATTGAGGTGTCTACCTGGCTAATGCCTGCAGTGACCCTGAAGGGTTTCTGGATCTAGTGGTGAGAAATACTAGTGCTGTGGTGACTTTCAGGTGCAATTGCAGGGCTTGGGCCATAAAACACAGTGGGCTATACTGTAGGTCTTCCTCAAGGTACAGAGAAGGGTGACGCACATGATGAAGGATTTGAAATTCCTCTTATATGATGTAATGCTAAAGAAGTTAGGACACTTCAAATTAGAGAACAGATGGCTGAGGGGAAATATGAAAGAGGTATATGAAATCCAGAGTGGAGTGGAATGGGTAATTGTGAATCGATTGTGTATTCTTTTAAAAAGTACAAAGACAAGGAGACATGCCATGAAGTTATATAGTAGCACAATTAAAACAAATAGAATACATTTTTTTCACTCAGCACATAGTTCAGCTATGGAAATCATTGCTGGAATATGTGATAAAAGCAGTTAATGTAGCTGTGTTTAAAAAAAGGTTTGAAGAAATTCCTCGAAGTAAATTTCATAAACCGGTAGTAAGATAGACAAGGGGAAAGCCACTCTTTTCCTGGGATTCTTCCAGGCACTTGTGACCTGCATTGTCCACTCTTAGAAACAGGATACTGGGCTAGATGGAGTTTTGGCCTGACTGAGCATGGCAGCTCTTACGTTTTTATTCTCTAAGCTGACTCACATTCATAGTACCTCCAGCACCACCACCAACATCCAGCACTACAACCTTCATCAGCACCCACCACTAGCAATATCACAGAGACAGTCACAAACAAACATTCAGAAAAACTAGCACAGGTATCCTGTGACATCCACCCTCATACACAAAACTTTAGAGTTTGAGGGAGGAAGCAGGAGTGGTATTAAGGGGGTGTAGATAGGGTACTTGCCTTATGTCCATTCCAGAAGAGATTCCAAGCTTACCCAAAACTGAAGGAAGAACAGCCTGCTGGCAGATTTTGCCCCTTGCAAATGTCTGCCCTGGGCCTGGAATTTCTAACACCAGCCCTAAGAAAAAGGGCTTGGGGGGAGGGGAGAGAGGCATTACACAGATAAAGATGGGAGGGAAAGGTTAGAGAGAGAGTGCCAGGACAATGAGAGATTATGAATGAGGCAGCAGAAGAAGGAGAGCTGAATAGGTTTGAAGGGGAAAAATGAACTGAGACAAAAACAGAAGCACCAATCACTAACCAACACTCCAGGCCATTCTGAGTGGTATAGCTCATATAATGCAGGTTCCAACTTTTCCATGATACTATACAAATTGAAGGATTAATCATTTAACTTCACCAACTATAAACTTAAAACAGATTTCCAATGTTCGAGACTTATGATGCCCAGCATCCACCATCACCCCCATGAGCATTCTCATAGCAACATAAACACATATGGAGACTGTAGGGCTTATTTTTGAAAGAGAAAAACATCCAAAAAGTGTCATAAAGCAGCACTTGGACTCATTTCTTCTCAAAACCTCCAAATCAGTATTTTCAAAACCTATGTTGCAGACATTTATCTATGCAGTTTGTCTGCAGTGTGTCCAAATCACAAGGGGGCATGTTGGAAGTGGGATAAGGGAATGCTTCGGGCACTTGGATATTTTACAGTCATAATGGAACAAAACAAAAACATCTAGTCTACAACCTCAATATTTTGGTATAGACCTGTTTTTAGAATGAATAAGGCTCAAAAAGCTGCCCTAAATGACCAGATGATCACTGGCGGGAATCAGGGATGACCCCCCCCCCCCCCTCTTTACTTCCCCCAAAGATGTAAATAAAAACAGTACATACCAGCCTCTATGACAGCTTCAGATGTTATAGCCAGTTCTATTAGAGCATCAAGCAGGTCCCTGGAGTAATGCAGTGGCCGGTGTAATGCACTGTAGAGAGGACTCAAGCCCATATCCCACTCTAAATGTTACATTTGTGGTGGAAACTAAAATCCCTTCCACACTCACCAGAAACCTACTATACCCACATATAGGTGACCCCTTCACCCATAATGGCTATTATAGTGGTGTACAGTTGGGTACAATAGGTTTTTGGTGGGATGCCCCTTAAGATGCCCCACTTCTCTCCTGGGATGTCTGTGTGGCCAGTCTACTAAGAATGCTGGCTTCTTCTACATCCCAATGTCTTGATTTTTTGTATTTTTCAGTTGGACTTGTTTTTTAAAAAATGGACCAAAATGATTAACACACAGAGAACAAAAACATCTTGCATACGGCCATAAAAAAAAAAAAGATAGATGTTTTGCTGTTTTGAAAATGGCTGTTTCCTATTCGGGTTTGGAATGTTTAGTGTTTAGACATCATATCAAAAATTCCCCTTTGTGGTTATCATTAAACATTGTCAAAGAATACTGTTCCTTCTCCCCAATTCCCAGTCCCTCCTAAATGGAACCATTACCCTTTCTCCAATCCCCATTGTAACTGCTAACTGCCAACTTCCAGATTACAAAAACTTACACATCCAATCCCTTCTCCCCCAACCCTCCCTCCTCTGAATCTTATAACATTTAAACCCTCCTGTCATTTCCATACCCTAATGGCATACAAGTTGTTTCAGGTGACTGTCCATCCTGTACCTCAATCCCTCCCCATAAAGCTTCCACGTCATATATTTGATGCAGTTATCTTCAGTTCCCTTCATTAGAACCACCCTATAACCCCAAGCAGCATTCACGCCCCCTCCATTTCAATCCCCTTGCAGTCGTACACTCATCCATACCAGCAACAGAGCACAGTCAATTATAATATAACAGGACACTCAAATTTATATGTAGTACAGTCAGGTTACATCCAGTTATAACTGGGGCTGCCACACTTTGAGAAGCTATCACAAATCCCAACTACATCTGCAGCCAGCCAACTGCAGAGTATTTTCAAGCCTGGCTGTATAGGTTCCTAGTAATAATAATAATAATAATAATAATAATAATAATAATAATAATAATAATAATATCAGGGGGTTTCACACCAGGCAATTACCTTGCCACTTCCAAATTATCAAAGTCTCTGAGTCTCACTTATCCTCTAGGATTAGTCCAATCACAAATTTTTCTTTTTTTTTCTCAAGCATCTGGACTTAAGCATACAAACTGTGGAGTGGAGGAGTAGCCTAGTGATTAGAGCACCAGTCTTGCTATACAGAGGTAGCAGGCTCAAGTCCCACTGCTGCTCCTTGTGATTTTGGGCAAGACATGTAACCCTCCATTGCCTCAGGTATAAACTTAGATTGTAAGCCCTCAAGGGACAGAGAAACACATGGAGGGGCATAATCGAATGCGAACGCCCATCTCCATGGGTGTTTATCTCCGAGGACGGGTCCGCGAAGGGGCGGGCCAGACCGTATTTTTGAAAAAGATGGGCGTCCATCTTTTGTTTCGATAATACAGTCTGTGCCGGGTAAATGCATCGCATTTGGGCGGATTTGAGCTAGGCGGTATCAGTTTTCAGCGATAATAGAAACCGAAGGCGCCCAGCTCAAAAACAAACAAATCCAAGGCATTTAGTCATGGGAGGGGCCAGGATTCGTAGTGCACTGATCCCCCTCACATGCCAGGACATCAACCGGGCACCCTAGGGGGCACTTGAAACAATTTTAAAAAATTAAAATACCTCCCAAGTCCATAGCTCCCTTACCTTGTGTGCTGAGCCCCCCAAATCCCCCCCCAAAACCCACTGCCCACAACTCTACTCCATTACCATAGCACTTATGGCTGAAGGGGGGCACCTAGATGTGGGTACAGTGAGCTTTGGGGGCGGTTTGGAGCGCTCCCATTTAGCAGCACAAGTGTAACAGGTAGGGGGGGATGGGCCTGGGTCCACCTGCCTGAAGTCCACTGCACCCACTAACAACTGCTCCAGGGACCTGCATACTGTTGTGATGGAGCTGGGTATGACATTTGAGGCTGGCATACAGGCTGGGAAAAAAGGTTTTAAAGTTCTTTTTTTTGGTGGGAGGGGGTTAGTGACCACTGGGTGAGTAAGGGGAGGTCATACCCGATTCCCTCCGTTGGTCATCTGGGCAGTTGGGGTACTTTTTGGGGACTTGTTCATGAAAAAAAGGGTTCAAAAAAAGTGACCCAAATTCTCGCTTCTGGCGCCCTTCTTTTTTCCATTATCGGCTGAGCATGCCCATCTCTCCTCGGCCGATAAACACGCCCCAGTCCCGCCTTCACCACGCCCCCGACACGCCCCCATCAACTTTGTCCATTCCCGCGACAGACTACAGTTGGAGGCGCCCAAAATCAGCTTTCGATTATACCGATTTGGGTGCCCATGAGAGAAAGGTGCCCATCTCCCGATTTGGGTCGAAATATGGGCGTCTTTCTCTTTCGAAAATAAGCTGGCTAGTTTATCTGAATGTAACTCACCTTGAACTACTACTACTAAAAAAAAGTATGAGCAAAATAAATTGTGCATATCCTTTTCTTAGATAAGGTCTTATTTATGGTCTCAAATATGGGTCATTAGTGAAGAACAAAATTCATTTCTGTGACTGTCCCATCCCGGTCCATTAAATCTCACTTAATTACTAGTCTACCCCTGAGCACAAACTCACATATCTTTGAAGCCTCAGTTCAAACTACTACTACTACTATTTATCATTTCTATAGCGCTACAAGGCATACGTAGCGCTGTACACCGGACACAAAAAGACAGTCCCTACTCAAAGAGCTTACAATCTAGATAAGACAGGCAAACAGACAGAACAATTTATTGTAAGGGAAAAAATAGGTGAGGATAAAGGACAGGGCAAGTGAGTATTGTTTAGGAGGCAAAAGCATTGGTAAAGAGGTGGGCTTTAAGTTTGGACTTGAAAACGGCCAAAGACGGGGCTAGACGTACAGGCTCGGGAAGTCTATTCCAGGCATGAGGTGCAGCAAGACAAAGGAACGGATTCTACAATTAGCAGTAGAGGAGAAAGGGACAGATAAGAGAGATTTATCTACAGAACGGAGTACCCGAGGGGGGCGTAGGGAGAGACAAGAGTGGAGAGGTACTGGGGAGCGGCAGAGTGAGTACACTTATAGGTCAATAAGAGAAGCTTGAACTGAATACGGAAACGGATAGGGAGCCAGTGAAGTGACTTAAGGAGGGGGCTAATGCAGTGGCGTAGGAAAGGGGGGGCGGTGGGGCAGTCCGCCCCGGGTGCACGCTGCTGGGGGGGGCGTCATCTCTGCTGGCTCCCCGCTCCCCTGCAATGGTGCTTTGAACCTCCTCCGATCCACTGGATTCAGATAGAAACTGGGACAGCAGCACACGGAGGATGAAATGAAGCCTAGGTCAGACTAAATCAGATATTATGTTGGACAAGCTGTGTACATACTGAGTGAAACTCCCACCTTTATGTTGAAACTCTGACTGAATAATCCTGGAACATTTAAATCCTCTTGTCATAGCAAAGTTTGTTTTTCTCTTTTTATGAGCAGCCAGTAAAGCAATTTTTTGTGCATAGTTCAGCACTTTTGCAATGACTACCTGAGGTCTGGCATTTCCCTTCACACACCTGTCTAGTTGATGTTCATGCTCTACCCAGAGCCCCCCCAGCATTGCATTCGGTGTTAGCCCCTGAACCAACCATGCTTCCAGGAACCCAACCAATTCCGGTTCAGAAAAAGACTCGTCTGACTGCCCCGCAAACCACAGGATCTATTTTCTAAGTCATCCAGTTTATTTTCCTAGTTCTCCAACTTGGCCTTCAGGGCTGTGTTCAAACATGCTGCATTGTCTCCTCAACTTTGGAGGTCCGATGCTCTACTTCCTTCATCTGACTATTAAATTCCAGTATCGATGGAGACATATATTGTAACTGGTTCATTATCTGCTGAAAACAAACATTTTATGTTGAGACCACCAACTGGACCCGAAGTGGTGAAATGGATTAGGAACTGGTTGACGGGCAGACGCCAGAGGGTGGTGGTAAATGGAGTTCGCTCGGAGGACAGAAAAGGTGAGTAGTGGAGTGCCTCAGGGATCAGTGCTGGAGCTGATTCTATTCAATATATTTGTGAGTGATATTGCCGAAGGCTTACAAGGTAAAATTTGCCTTTTTGCAGATGACACTAAGATTTGCAACAGAGTGGACACCCCGGAGGGAGTGGAAAGCATGAAAAAAGATCTACGGAAGCTAGAACAATAGTCTAACGTTTGGCAATTAAAATTCAATGCGAAGAAATGCAAAGTGATGCACTTAGGGAGTGAAATCCACGGAGACGTATGTGTTATGCGGGGAGAGTCTGATAGGTATGGACGGGGAGAGGGATCTTGGGCTGATAGTATCTGAGGACCTGAAGGCAACGACACAGTGTGACAAGGTGGTGGCCGTAGCTAGAAGATTGCTAGGCTGTATAGAGAGAGGTGTGACCAGCAGAAGAAAAGAGGTTTTAAATACCCCTGTATAAGACGTTGGTGAGGCCCCACCTGTAGTATTGTGTTCATTTTGGAGGCTGTATCTTGTGAAGGATGGTGAAAAAAATGGAAGGGGTTGCAAAGAAAGGCTAACGAGAATGGTAGGGGATTTGCGTTGCAAGACGTATGAGGAGAGACTTGCGGACCTGAACATGTATACCCTGGAGGGAGGAGAAACAGGGGTGGATATGATAGAAGACGAGTTCAAAATATTTGAAAGGTATGAATCTGCAATCGAACCTTTTCCTGGAGAGGGGAAGGCGGTAGAAAACGAGAGGACATGAAATGAGATTGAAGGGGGGCAAACTCAAGAAAAATGTCAGGAAGTATTTTTTTCACGGAGAGAGTGGTGGATGCTTGGAATGCCCTCCCGCGGGAGGTGTGGAGAGAAAAACAGTAACAGAATTCAAACATGCGTGGGATAAACATAAAGGAATCCTCCTCAGAAGGAAGGGATCCCCAGAAGCTTAGCCGGTGGTGGGGAGGCAGGGCTGGTGTTTGGGAGGTGGGGATAGTGCTGGGCAGACTTATAACGGTCTGTGCCAGAGCCGGTGTGGGAGGCGGGGCTGGTGGTTGGGAGGTGGGGATAGTGCTGGGCAGACTTATACGGTCTGTGCCCTGAAAAAGACAGGTACAAATCAAGGTAAGGTATACTCAAAAAAATGACACGTGAGTTTATCTTGTTGGGCAGACTGGGTGGACCGTGCAGGTCTTTTTCTGCCATCATCGTACTATGTTACTATGTAACTGTGTAAATGCTTGAAATGCAATGACAGTGTCAGTGAGCACTGACCCTCCAGTCCCCAGCTCCACCATGTTGAATTTCACTGACTTCACTTTCACTCTCTTTTATTACTCTGCATTTTTGCTGCCATTCCTGTTTGCTTGATTCTTAAATATTGTGTCCATATGGCAAGAGAAACTAGGCAAAATTCAAAATTGTAAATTGTATTGAATGCTGTGCTGATTCCAAAGATTCCTTAGTGCAGGGTTGGAACAACGAGACACATATCCTCTCACATTGGATGCATGAAGTGTCCCTCTACAACCAATTTTTTTTATGGAAACTATTTGCATATTTTCCTTTTGAAAATCACCCCACAGAAATACATACAGTATACACATTTTTGCCTGTTGTTAATATAACACATATTACAAGTCATGTGTGGAGATAGATGTTTTGCTCAATCAGCGAAAGTGTTATTTACAACTCTTAAAAAGTTTTTATGGAAGGGCCTCAAGAAGCCCCGGCTTTTTATATATATAAGCTCACGGGGCTGGGCTCCTCATCATCGGCCCCAGATCTGCAAACTGCACTAATGTTTTTCAATTTTTGCTATTTTTAGCAGGATGGAACAGAAGTTTTTTCAAACACTCTTAATCTTTAAATTACTTAGCTTTTTACTCGGTCCTTCTTAACAGAGAGATTTACTTCAACGCTATCAACGACCACGGCCGACGGTGGCCAACGTTTCGTCACCTGCTTCGGGTCCTGTGGTCTGCATTTGATCTCTGTTAGCAGCGAAACAATCTTCTTCCCGATTTGGGGTCAAAATATGGGCGTCTTTCTCTTTCCGAAAATAAGCTGGTTAGTGAACCATGGTATGCCAGAAGAAGATTGTTTCACTGCTAACAGAGATCAATGCAGACCACAGGACCCCGAAGCATGTGACGAAATGTTGGCCACCGTCGGCTGTGGTTGTTGATAGCGTTGAAGTAAATCTCCCTGTTAAGAAGGAGCGAATAAAAAGCTAAGTAATTTAAAGATTAAGAGTGTTTGAAAAACTTCTGTTCCATCCTGCTAAAAATAGCAAAAAATTGAAAAACATTAGTGCAGTTTGCAGATCTAGGCCGATGATGAAGCAGCCCAGCCCCCGTGAGCTATATATATAAAAAAGCCGGGGGCTTCTTGAGGCCTTTCCTTAAAAACTTTTTAAGAGTGTAAATAACACTTCGCTGATTGAGCAAAACATCTTATCTCCCCACATGACTTGTAATATGTGTCCTGAATTTGAGAGATTACCTTCTGATATTAAGTAGTAATATACATATATTTCCAGCTCATTGCACCCACTATTATGGCCCTTATTTTGAATCACCCACACATATACTATAAATAGCTGCAATTACACGTGTAGAATGTCATACATATGTAAATACTATTTCAGAAAACAGGACTATTTACATGGTGGTGATGCTTACCAAGTTTACTTGTTGAAGAGGCATTATAAGGGTAAGGAGAAGGAATGGTTAGGGTGGGCCTAACACATGGGGTGTGGAATTCCCCATCTTACAAGGGGAATCCATACTGATGTTTACAAACATCTGGCATTTACACCTGCCAACAGACATATAAATACCTACCTGAAGTGAGAAGTGTCAAGTATGAAGTCAGCCCCTCATCCAATCAACCTCCCAACCATGTTCCAGATCTGCCTGTGGCATCAGATTGCCTTTAAGTCCCTCAGCACATCATCCAATTCCCCCAATAAAACTACACTCCTTCATACTAAGCCCTCCTCAAGATCCCCCACCTGAAACCCCCCCAGGGCAAAGAAGATCCCTCTGCAAGCTCTCACCAATCTTGGCTTTACTGTGTATCCCTGGTATCTAGGTGATCAGGAGTGATCCTCAGTCATTCCTGCTCTCCATGTTCACTAGCTGTAATCATGTGGTAGAGTCAGCCTGCCAAATAAGGGTATAATGGTCACCCTAGATATCAGGGACCCCAGTAAGGCCAGGTTTGGGATCAGTGAGCTGGGGAAGGGTCTTCGTGCCCAGGAGGTTTTGGGTAGGGGAAAGTTCTTAAGAGAGAATCAGAGTGAAGGAGGGGGGAGGTTGCCTTGTCTGGAGAGGATTGGAATGGTGCAACAGGGATTTGAGGGAGATTGATATGAGGAGAGGGGCAGAGGTGGCTGAGGCTACAGATCAGGTTGTCATGGGCAGATTGGAAGTAGCAGTTTTAAAAATCTGCTCCCGTACACAGGTGGGCTGGCTTTTACAATGCTTTGTTTTACAATGTACCACTTTTATATCATTGCTCCCTCTGAACATTAGAAACATCCAAGTGCAGTTCTATATCTATTTTACAAGAGCTCTCTGTTTGGTAGACCCCTCTTCTGAAATGCTATAGAATTCTCCATTTCTTGACTTGGCATGTGAAGTCCCCTCTCCACATCCTATCTAAAATCTGCATCATAATTGTTTTATGTTGCTCTGTTGTTTAATGTGTGTATTTATTATTGATGTGATTTGATTATGTATGTATTACTGTAAGTCACCTAGAACATTCTTTACAGGTATCTCATACATTTCAATAAATAAATAAATAAATAAATAAATAAATAAATAAATACATAAATATTTATAAAGTATGTACATAAATGATAATCCTCTACTCAGTTCAGATAACCTGAGTTGCATGTACACAGGTTTTTAAGCATGTAGTCCTGTGAAATGCTACCAAAGGTCACTTAGTATCAGCAAAAATGCCTTTTAAAAAACCACTCTCTAAACCAGGTTAGCAGGCTATGATTAATAGCATTCTATTCATTACAACCTTAATGTTCATGCTAAGGTGCTGTTAACATTATAGCAATCCAAAGGTAAAATCATAGCATCTAGGTGCATACTAATGAGTATAATTGAGATGCAAATGAATGCATAATTAAATTAATACACATTATCACTTTATTCACCAAACCAAGGCGCTAATTAGCAACAGTAGCTACCCACTAAAATTTATCACCCACTCAGAGCCACACATTAGGAACTGATTTACATGCAGTCATTGCCACCTGCTGGCATGAAGAGTTTGTTCAGGGAAACTGAGTCATTTTACTATTTACAATGGTAAAGAAAGAATATGACACAAGAAAGAGACATAAGGGCATGAACGAAATAAGGAGAGAGCTAAAGTGAGAGAGGAGAGGGGAAAGATGGCTACCACAAGCAAGAACCATAAGGCAGCTGATTTCACAAACTGTCAAGCACAAAACAGCTTACTTTGACAACAATATTACCCGCCTCCTGTCTCAAATATCAGTCTGATTCCCACCTTGCACTGACTCTTATTTCTCAGGTAGTAAACGAAGAGCAAAAAATGCACCTCCCCTTCTCTTGAGGTTGCTCAGAGCTATCTCTATCTCTTCTTTTATTAATCTGAAGAGGAAGCTCTGAAAGAAATGTTCCTTGGTCTAGCACTCAAGTCTTCTCAACAAAAAACAAACTCAAGGTTTGTTCTAAAATAATAATAATAATAATAAATAGTTTGTATTCTCAACCCATAATAGAGTTGAAAATATTATACATAATTTAAGGTCAAGTATCAAACAGGTGAGATAGAATCTATTTAACACTCCATAATGGAGGCAATTACTAAATTAAATAGGGGGATTGCATGCAAGTTCTCAAACCTAAATCCTCTGCAGGGTATCCCTTTCAAAACTTGACTGTCTGGTGAAAGTAGACACTTAACACCCACATACATTTAAGTTCTAGGTGTGTTTTCCTTCTCAGATCCTAACCTTACTCTTTCATAAACCTTTTTGGTCTTCAAAAAGAGGGTGTAGTGAATGGGGTGAAGGGAGACTTTTAGGTACATAAAATGTAAACAGTTGTCTACTCATTTAAAAAGCTTGAAAATTACTCTGCTTTGACTATCATTATCTTATACAATAGAACATAGTCACTTAGAGCAAGCCACTGATGCAGCAATGGCTCTATCCAATAGGTCTGCAAACCCAAGTCCTTTCACAGAGACTTGAGGTCTTTGGAGACTATTATGGAAACAATATTGTGCCAACACTATTCAATGACCAGCAAGCAGGGAAGGTGTAGTATGTAGAATGAATCCACCTAAGTTTGAATGAAATTAGTAATAGAGACCTTATTCTAAGCATCTTATAGCATAAATTCTGTTTTTGACTGCATGTGAAAATTATCTGTGCTTTGCAAGTTTGACATACTGAGCCTCGGTCTCCTATTTGGATTCCTTAATAGATGTATTCATCATCATACATACCCACTTTCCAGCAAATCCAATGATCATCTAATGCTAAAAATTTCATTCAGAGAAGACTATATCCTCAGTCATTGGACCCTGATTTAGAATTGAAATCTACCGACTTGCTTTATTAGGATGCACGTTTGATGTGATATGCATGCCCTGGATGATCCAGAAAATGGTTCCTTCATTTAGGATGGTATAGAGTCTTTTCTCTAGTCTGCTTCTTGCCATGATCTGGGTTTTTGTACCTTGATTCTGTTCTCTCAGTGTGCTTGGAGTCTTGGTAGCAATGTTGAATTCACTAGGTAGATCTTAGCAATATTTATAAAACAGTGACTTATGGCCAGGGTTTTACTCATAAGTTAATTTACAGCTGATAATGCCCAAACCCAATGCAGTAAATGTCTCCTCTTTACTGTTATTGAACACCCACAAGCATGCCACTTGCTCTTTACTGCTGGCACTCTGCCATGCCTAAAACTGCAGGTCAGTGATACGGGACCTCCATGATGGAATTATTTTTGGCTTTTGTCCACTCGTCTTCCCCCTCTTATCTTCTCTTGATATCATTTTGATATAATATTTTCCTCTTCTTCTTCTACCTCATGAACTGGCTACTTTACTGCCACACCATTTCCTTCTACTAACATGACCTGCATTCCATTGTTTCTTGTGGCAATCATAAAGCTCTTAGCACAGACTCTGCACCACTTTGTTAGCATTTCTCTAGTAAAGGATTCCATGATAGAGAGATCCAAAGTTCAACTAATCTTTCCAAAACTTTTTTCAAAATAATTGATGTTTAGACTAATTCAGATAAAATACTTTCTGTTCCTGAAGTTCTTCAATCTAGTACAGAAGACCTTGCTAATACATCATTTTTTCTAAATAATTCTATTGGACCTGAAGAATATGCCTTAAAATTATAACAGATGCAAGTCCAGTGGATAAGGGCTAATTTTGCTGAAGCTTCAGATTGATTAGTTTCATCAAAACTGAAGAAAGTAGTTAATAAGTCTTGTCCATTGGACGTATGTTCTGCTTTTCTGTTGAACAGTATTACTTGGGATATTCTGATATGGCTTACTAATTTTATAAAGCTTTGTCATTGGGTTGTTATCCTGATCAATTGACAAAAATAATGTTGATGCCAATACCAAAATCTCTAACTTCTGATTTGACAGTGCCAGATAACTATAGACCGGTTGTCGCATACCATGGTTCACTAACCAGCTTATTTTCGAAAGAGAAAGACGCCCATATTTTGACCCAAATCGGGAGATGGGCGTCTTTCTCCCGGGCGAACAAATCGGTATAATCGAAAGCCGATTTTGGTCGTCTTCAACTGCACTCCGTCACAGGAACAAAGTTGATGGGGACGTCGGAGGCGTGGTGAAGGCGGGACTGGGGCGTGGTTATCAGCCGAGGAGAGATGGCGTCTTTAGCTGATAATCGAAACAAGAAGGGCGTTTTTAACGAGAATTTGGTCCACTTTATTTGGACCCTTTTTTTCAGGTCCAAGTCCCAAAAAAGTGCCCCAACTGACCAGAAGACCACTGGAGGGAATCGGGATCACCTCCCCTGACTCCCCCAGTGGTCACTAACCCCCTCCAACCAAAAAAAAACCCCACTTTACAAAAACTTTTTTCCCAGCCTGTATGCCAGCCTCAAATGCCGTACCCACCTCCATGACAGCAGAATGTGTTCTATCCTCTGACAGCCTTTCCCTGGTTCTGATGCGGGTCTCGGGTGAGTGTGACACCTTTTCTGTTAAGGGCACTGCAGAGTCACATCAGCAATGCATTGTGGTGGGTGTAGGGTATTGGGCTCCGTGATTCCACTAGCTTGTGTTACATGTTCACGATGTTGGTAGTTGATAGGCTCTACTCCCATGGTGCTTTTCCCTCTGCTTACTGGGTCAGAGTGTGCCCTGTTTTGTTTCCGGTAGTCTATGAGGTAGTTGCCATTTTTGTAAGACAGTTTTAGATCCCTTTCATGTGTTAGCCACGTTACAGAACTTAGTTCTTACCTTGAATGTTGCTGAAAGAGGGCATTGTACACCATTCTGCCAGCTCTGACCTACTGCTTATCTCGGTACCAGGGAGACTCTTTGTCAGTGGGGCACAACCTCTGATCTGCAGTTAACTGTGAGTAAATGTGCTTATTCCAATAAAGGACGTTTTCGGAGACATTAGTCTTCAGGTGTCAACTGGTGTGCCAAGATTATACAGCAGCAACAAGTCCTAGAGGCCTGCGTATATGCAGGTCCCTGGAGCACTTTAGTGGGTACCGCAGTGCACTTCAGGCAGGGGGACCCAGGCCCGTACCCCTACCTATAACACTTGTGCTGGTAAATGGGAGACCTCCAAAACCCACTGTACCCACATGTAGGTGCCCCCTTCAACCCTAAGAGCTATGGTAGTGTTGTACATTTGTGGGTAGTGGGTTTTGGGGGAGGGGGTTGGGGCATCGGCACCCATGGTAAGGGACCTATGCCTGTGGGAGCGTTGTCTGAAATCCACCGCACTGACCTCTAGGGTGTCCAGTTGGTGTCCTGGCATGTCAGGGGGGCGAGTGTACTACGAATCCTGGCCCCTCCCACGGCCAAATGGCTTGGACTGGGATGTTTCCGAGCTGGGCGTTTTTAGTTTCCATTATCGCTAAAAAAAACAAATGCCCAGCTCGGAAACGACTAAATCCATGACATTTTGGTCCGTACAAACTGTATTTTCGAAGCGGAAGATGGTCGCCCATTTGTTTTTCGAAAATACGGTCTGTCCCACCCCTTCACGTACCCGTTCTCGGACATAGACGCCCATGGAGATGGGCATTCGCGTTCGATTATGCCCCTCCACGGGGGTCTTTTACTAAGGTCTTGCACTAAAATGAGCTGGCACTCACGCTGAGATGCCCTTATATTCCTATGGGCGTCTCAACGTTTAGCACCAGCTGATTTTTTGCATGAGCTAAAAACGCTAGCGCACCATAGTAAAAGACTCCCTAACTATTTGAATTCCTAGTAAATAATAAGGGATTAACTTTTTTCTTTTGATGGGTTACTTCACTCAGCATGGTTTTTTGGTCTAAGCAGCACACAGAGTCCTTACTTCTACTTTTAACATCTAAAGTATATTAAGCAAATAAGGCAGGCAATTCTCCTTCCGTTGATGTATCAGCAGCTTTTAATGCTATTTATCACTCTTTGCTACTGTTTAGGCTAAATGAGCTGGGAGTGACTGCCATGGTATCAAAATGGTGTGAAGTTTCTCTATACAAAAGATCTAACTCTGTTTGAAAGAAACATAGTTTCATTAGATTGGC
Organism: Microcaecilia unicolor; assembly: GCF_901765095.1. Classification (NCBI taxonomy): domain Eukaryota; kingdom Metazoa; phylum Chordata; class Amphibia; order Gymnophiona; family Siphonopidae; genus Microcaecilia; species Microcaecilia unicolor. Next base: position 62,568,353 of record NC_044037.1, on the reverse strand, counting down.
GTCTGTTTTGTGGAGTACCTGAAGGTTCTCCGCTATCACCATCATTATTTATTGTCTATCTAAGAACATTGGGTGAATTGTTTTCTAATATGTATGTTTCTATTTTATCTTATGCTAACAATATTTTCTTGTTGATTCTAGCATTAGAAAGTTTTGATGATACCTTATCATTTGTGAAAAAGTATATTACAATGATTGATTTTTGGACTATTAGAACATTTTTAAAATTGAACAAACAGAAAAACAAGATTACTTTGGTTCGGAAATTAAGGGCCTCTTTTACAAGGCCGTGCTAGCGATTCCTGTGCGGTAAATGATAGGAAGCCCACTTAATTCCTATGGACTTCCTTTCATTTGACATGCAGGAATCGCTAGCACGGCTTTGTAAGAGAAGCCCTATATAATATTCCAAAGCAAGAGCTCACTCTTCTTTCAGGAGAAACTTTGAAGGCCGAAAACAGGTTCAAAGTACTAGGTATCATTCTGGATTCTAAACTGATGTTCTGTTCTGGGACCTTGCCAGGTACTTGTGACCAGGATTGGCCACTGTTGGAAACAGGATACTGGACTTGATGGACCTTCAGCCTGTCCCAGTATGCCAAACCTTATGTTCTTATGACATTTTTCTTTAAATTGAGGCAGCTTCAAGCTACTTGATCCCCATTCACTGATCAGAGTTTCAGGACTATAAGTCAATCTATTTTATTACCTCAGTTAGATTACTGTAATTTGCTTCATCAAGGTTTGTCAACTAAATTACCAAAAGGTTACAACTAAGTACATAAGTAATGCCATACTGGGAAAAGACCAAGGGTCCATCGAGCCCAGCATCCTGTCCACGACAGCGGCCAATCCAGGCCAAGGGCACCTGGCAAGCTTCCCAAACGTACAAACATTCTATACATGTTATTCCTGGAATTTTGGATTTTTCCCAAGTCCGTTTAGTAGCGGTTTATGGACTTGTCCTTTAGGAAACCGTCCAACCCCTTTTTAAACTCTGCTAAGCTAACCGCCTTCACCACTTTCTCCGGCAATGAATTCCAGAGTTTAATCACACGTTGGGTGAAGAAAAAGTTTCTCCGATTCATTTTAAATTTACTACACTGTAGTTTCATCGCATGCCCTCTAGTCCTAGTATTTTTGGAAAGCGTGAACAGATGCTTCACATCCACCTGTTCCACTCCACTCATTATTTTATATACCTCTATCATGTCTCCCCTCAGCCATCTCTTCTCTAAGCTGTATAGCCCTAGCCTCCTTAGTCTTTCTTCATAGGGAAGTCGTCCCATCCCCGCTATCATTTTAGTCGCCCTTCGCTGCACCTTTTCCAATTCTACTATATCTTTCTTGAGATGCGGTGACCAGAATTGAACACAATACTCAAGGTGCGGTCGCACCATGGAGCGATACAACGGCATTATAACATTATAACTGTTGCAGAATACTGCAGCTAGATTGATTTTTAAGAAAAGCAAATTTGATAAAGTTTCTCCTTTGTTATATAACCTTCACTGACTTCCAATTGACAAGCAGATAAAATTTAAATTAGCATGCCTAATCTTTAAATCCCTTTATGGTCAAGGTTCAGAAGTATTGACTAATCTGCTTCGCATTCCAAATTACAGACTTAATTCTTGGTTCATAGATAATATACTTTTAGGCTACCCATTGGTAAAAAAATCTTTAAGTCTCATTTTGAATCTATTTTCTCATTTCAAGGGTGAAAGTATGAAATGATCTTCCAAAACAATTAAGACAGATTTCTTCCTATTTTCTTTTTCACAAGACTCTAAAAACCTTATTTATATACTATATAGTTATTGTATTGTAACATTGATATGATTTTGTTACATGTGATATGTTAATTCCCTTGTTGTGAAGGTCTCTTTAATTGTAATCTGTCTAGAATCTTGTGGGAAAATATGCAGAATATAAGAAATAGAATAGAATAGTGCACCTCCAGCCTCTCTATATGCTTTTAGGGTATGACTTTCAGAAATGGGCACAGTACTACAAGGGAGACCTCACAAGTGACCTGTAAAATGGCATGATCCTTTCTTTTTCATGCTTTACATCATCCAGATCCAGATGTGCCCTTGTACCAGAGTTGACTACCAGTGACCAAACAATGAATGACCACCTTTGTGGTTTTCTTGACATGCTACATGAGTGGTTTGCCACTGCCTTCTCCTGAGGCATGGAGGGCTAAGTGACTTGCTCAGGCCTACACAGAGCTGCCATGGGACTCAAATCTGGGCCTTCTGGTTGCTTTCCATCATACAAATGTCAAAAATAAGTATATAAAAGGGGTCAGTGCTTGTCAGTCCAGAGGTAAAATAACTCTCCAAAGACATAATGAAATATCACTAAAATTGGTATTCTAGAAAAATGCAGAAACACCATTAGTATGTTTAGAAAATGAATATTTCCCCCAAATCTGTATTGCTTTACCATAGGTTTGGAGGAGTAGCCTAGTGTTCAGAAGACCAGGCTGACAACCAGGGAATCCCAGTTTTAATCCTGCTACTGTTAATTCACCTTGAGCTGCTATAGGAAAAAAAATGAGCTAAATATAAATATAATGATGGCAACTATTCATTCCCAAAGGCCTCTTCCCTCCACCAGTAGCTTGGCTCAGCGAAATACAGTCAAAAGATGAGATATAAAATTAAAACAGCTTTTTAAAGCTGGCACTGATAGGTGCCTTCCAAGTTACATTCTCACAATACATTATGACCTTTACAAACATACACCCAGGGGAATCCAAACAGGAGACCAAGACTCAGTATGTCAAACCTGCAAAGCACAGATAATTTTCACATGCAGTCAAAAACAGAGTTCATGCTATCAAACATTCAACATAAGGTCTCTATTGCTAATTTAATTGAAACTTTGGTGGATTCATCTTACACATACTAAAGAGGGTGACATTACTGCACCTGCCCTCCATGCTGGTCATTGAATAGTGTTGGCACAATAGTGTCTCCATAATAATCTCCAAAGAGCTCAAGTCTCTGTGAAAAGAGATGGGTTTGCAGACCGATTGGATACAGACTTTGCTGCATCAGTGGAGGAATAGCCTAATGGTTAGTGCAGACCACTACAGCTCCATTTGACATTAGGCAAGTCACAAAACCCTCCAGTGTCCCAGATACAAAAACTACTACTACTATTACTTATCATTTCTATAGTGCTACAAGATGTATGCAGCACTGTACACTTGAACATGAAGAGACAGTCCCTGCTCGACAGAGCTTACAAAACCTGAACCCCCTATTTACTAAGCCAGGCTAGCAGCTATTGTGTGTTAATGCCAACACAGCCCATTCAAATGGGCTGTCAGCATTGCCACATGACTTAGTGGGGAAGGGGGGGGGTAGTTTGTGAGCCCTCTAAGGATAAAGTACCTGCATATAATATGTAGAGAGCACTGTGTATGTTTAGAATTTATTTATTTAGATTTTGCACACACCTTTTCCAGTAGTAGCTCAAGGTGAGTTATATTCAGGTACTTTGGATATTTCTCTGTCCCAGGAGGGCTCACAATCTAAGTTTGTACCTGAGGTAATGGAGGGTTAAGTGACTTGCCCAAGATCACAAGGAGCAGCAGTGGGATTCAAACCAGCCACCTCTGGATTGCAAGACCGGTGCTCTAACCACTAGGCCACTCCTCCACTCCATAGTACTTACTAGTACTATAGAAATGATTAGTAGTAGTAATATACCCAATATAAACACCCTCCACCCATATTCATAAATATACTCATAGATCCTTATTTATACACATAACCCCCCTCCCATAATAGACCCCAATTAAACACACCATATCCCCATATACCTATGCCCTTTCCCAGCTAGAAACACAGACAGATGCATTTCTGAAATGTATCCTTTTTTGATGTATCTTTCTGTGTATCACTCTCCTTTTCTTGCTTTCTAAAGTTTACATTTATGGTTTATAGCATCAAAGCAGTGCACAATGCTGAAATAAACAGAATGTAAAATTGGGTTACTACATCAGTTATGCTCTAGGTAACGCTTCTGTAGGGGTTGAGGGTGCTTTCAGAATCTGTCTGCCTTCTGCAATCACCATAGACAGGCAAATACATGCTCACAAGAGCACCTTCTAAGCTGCTGTATTCCTCCCACGCCTTGCCCCATGGTTGCAACTTGTGAAGCATGCTATAGCAAGAGGAAAATCCATACTGAAGGCAAAATATATGAATCCCATAAAGAATCCTGTCAGCCCTTTCAACAGATCCACAGTGTAAAACATTTCAGAAGTCATGCCTCTGTATGCCGTTCCCACTTGTTTCTATTAGGTATGCTTCTCCATATGCGTCTTAGATTCCTCTGACTGGTTACAATCAACATTTACTGAATGACACCACTATTTCATTTATCTCATTCTAAATGCATTCCTTGAAATAGGCCCTAAACAGCAAAATATCTCACTGTAATGTATTAGATCTAAGTATATTAAAATATCAACAATTCATCATAAACCTTTTTTTTTTTTACTGTCAAGTAACATCTATTTCCATTGTGAAGGTGTCAAGGAAAATATCTCTAGTATGATATCTCTTGATTGGCTTTTAAAAAATATCTTGCCTTCCAGCTATCCCAGTCGTTACCTCTGTTTTATAATTCTCTTTTGCTACTACATCTTATTTTAATAACAAATTAAATGAGGCATACATAAATTGTATATTGCTAAAGTTAGAGAACATTCTTTCATAATGTACTTTCTATGTGCTAACCATATCATATATTGGCCAGTCTATAACTCCTGAAAAAGCCAATATAATGTCTTTAAACTATCCTTTTTAGCTACAAATCTATATCATTCTCATTTATAAATGTCACATACTAAAGAACATACTGAGATTAGAGTAGCCTTATGTTTATTCTTAGGGCTAGATTTAGTAATATGTGTTATTGTGTTAGTGCATGCTAACACATTTAGGGCCAAATTCTATATAAGGGACGCGAGTATTATGGGTTTAATTGTGTGTGCGGCCAATTTACCTGCACTACTCAATTGAGTAACAAACCAATTAGTCATGATAATTGGCCTTCTTTTTAGATGTATTCTAAAAAGAGGCGCTTGTAAATTCCAACATGCATATCCGAAAAGTGGGCATGGCCATGGAAGAACTGCAGGTGTCAGGGGTGTCAATCTCATTTACATGCATTTTTATAGAATTTGGGGGAACCTGTGTTTTATTCGGCTTGGGCATTTACACCATGTTTTCAGTGGCATAAATGGTCACGCCAAATATACACA